>NC_087446.1:15414219-16664219 GCF_036321535.1 Camelus dromedarius | reverse complement strand
AGTTCACAAAGGCATTTAGAAGAATATGTTGAAAGTAGGAAAACTTTAACCTTGAAAAATTCCCAATTTATTTTTATATTCTTTAAAAAATTTAAAGTAACTTACCCTGGTGCATAGTTGCATATGAAGAGTGCTGCATGTTTAATATGTCCAATTCTTGAGCATGGAGTAACAGCACAACCAACTTTGTAAGACCTGTCCCAAACAAGCTAAAACAAAATTTTTAAATAAAACATAAATTTAATTCTAAACATTTATTCTGTCACATTACAGACAAGACTATATTCAATTCATATAGAACCTTTAACCAAACAATTCAAGGAATATGAATTATTCTTCATTTGGATGCAGGTAGAGAATTATCACGGACTTAGGGAAGCATTTCCAAGTGCATGCAGAGAAACACTTTAACGGATTCTACCAAAACTCTATTCTTAGGATAAAGAGTTTTGAGAAAAACGAATCCAAAATAATGTTTTAGAGCCTAAAGAAGACACACCTGCTGAATCAACTTTCAACCTTCTGTTGAATCTGAGAATTCTAGGTTATTGGCAGAGAGGAAGGGGGAAACAAGAGAAGAAAAAGTTTTGGAAGAATGGAAGTTGTGAATAGAGAGGAAAAAAGAGGGGACAGTAAGAGTACAGAAGGGAAAAAAAAACAGTACAAGGGTAGAAAGTAATTAAATGCTATCAGCATTTTTCTTTTGTTGAGGAAATTCCATTATAAAATAAAACAGAGTCTGAGCCTTCCATTTAAAAAAAAAAAGTGAATAAAAGAGCTGGTTCCTATAAAATAATTTCTTGAAAAACAGGTCTTGGAGCAAAAATATGAGAATAATTAAAGATATTCCATAAATTTCTGAATGGCTTTAATATTCTCAATATTTTCAAGTGAACAACAACACCTGTCTCATTTTGTTAACCTCTGCGGGAGAGAGAGGAACCACTTGTTTTCCGTTTCTCTATATCCCAAGCCTTAGTGATTTTAAAAGTGTGATTCCAAAAGAAATAGAGTGATGTATTCAAAGAATAGAGAATAGAATGTCTGCAACAGTTGGACTGCAGTTAGACAAGTCAAATGCAGGCAATGAAAATGTCTAAGAGACTGGAATTAAGGAGGCAAAAAATACAGAGGGTGTAGGTCAGGGAGTAGACATGGCTGGTTTACTCAAGAGAATTGAAGTCTTATTAAGGAGTCCAGTTTGACATGAACAAGACAATAGAGAACAAGTCTAACTTTCTAGAAGAAAGAACTGATCAAAAAATGTCTGAAACATGATTCATTTGATGGAACAGAAAGACATGGGCTCAACATCAAAAATTCCAAGATTTTAAGTTCTATATCAGAGTCTACTGCTTGAAAAATAATCACCCTTTAAATAAGCTTGGAAATTAATTCACTAACTTCTTGATTCCTAATACAGATATTAATTGAACACCTAAATAATGTCATGTGGTGTTCAGAATATATGGAAAGACAAGTTCCCTGCTCTTAGTACAGTATCAGATATATAAATAGATGATTATAAAATAATGTGATATGTAAAATAATAAATGTACGCTTAGAAAAAAATAGTTCAGTATTCTTGGAGCACATAGTGTAAGGGTGGATTGTTAGACAAGCAGCAGGAAAATAATATTATGTATTTGTGCTTGAAATATTTTAATCAGTTAGTTATCTAGTAGTATGTGTATTGATCTGTGCAAAAAAATCAAGTCTTTTGCTATGTTTATAGTCAATAAATTAAAAATAATTGTTATTCGGTGGTTTCTTACTTCCTTTTCTAGTGTGCATTATTTTAGAAAAGCACCTATCATCTTTGGGTATGGAGATTAAATTTGTTATATTTAAAAGAATGTTTTAATCACATGGTTCAAATAATAGAAGGAATTGTGAACATTTAGAAGATCTAAGACTAATTAGGAGTTTGATTCTATTAGAGGTAATAAATTTACCATTTGATTTTATTTATAAAATTGAAACATAATCAATAAAAACTTGGTATTAAAGCAATTAAGGAGTCTATTGGATTAATAATATAAAAATTACATACCTGTATATAATTAGAACAGTTAGCAGAGCAACTGTTCTTTTCAAAATTGTACTTTTTCCTCTCTGCAAACCAACTTCTGATAGCAATACTTGCAGTAAATTCATTTTCAGGGCCGACCCAAATATTTTCACCAATGCCATTAAATACAGGATGGGCCATTTTTAGTTCTTCTAAATGAGTGTTACGCTCAAACACACATTTTTTCCCCCATGCTCTAGCAGTCCGTGACAAAGCTACATCCCAGGTCTGAAAAAAATGCAAAAAGTAAAGAAAACAAAATAGTAATAATGAGGCATTTTTGTGCTTAAAATTATTCTCCTTGAGTTCTCATAGTTATATTTAAAGAAAACAATTCTTACTTTGTGCTTATGGGTCTGGTTTGTGAAATTTATATGAGGGGGAAAAGTTTTTTGAGATAATCATAACTAAAACAACTATTTCTTGAAGACAAAGGCCTATGCATATACTTGCAATTAAAAAATCAGATTGTTCGATGATGCAAACGATTATAGTACTTTTACATGTAGTCTGTTCAGAACTGTATAATACTCTTACATGTAGTCTATTCAGAAAATGTATATTTTTAATCTCATGCCCTTTATACATAATTCAAAATATTTATATGATAATTCAAAATATTCATCTAAGAACTATTTATTGAGCAATGATTATATGCGAACTGTTGTGAGTAATAAAATACAAAGTCAACATAAATTTTGCTAGTTGCTTACTGTTGTTAGGAGAATGCTCAGGGATTATATATATATATGTACATATACATTCATATAATTATAATTTTAACACACAGTGGTAGTTGGTAAATGTTATAAAAGTTTTACAGATGTTCCTAGAAATGTGAGAAAATATCACACGATGCTGCTCCCTGGCTAGCAATCTGGAAACACCCAGAAATGTGTACTTTTATTATATTTAGAGGCTCATTAAGTTCATTGTTTAGTAAAGGACAAGAACAAAGACAACACACATAGAACAGTCAACAAAATAGTTGTAAAACCAACATGCCAAGTATTTATGCTACAGTATATCTGAAAGTAAGTAAACATTTCTTAAAAACAATACTGAGATGTCCTTAGAGTTTTCTTAGATAATTTCATAGATTATACATGACTATAGAAAATATATTACAGAAAATAAATCAACCTTTTAAAATATCCCCTCCCTCCCCACACTATTTCCCTCCCCAAAGGTAATCGCTGTAAAAAAAATTTTATGTATACATTTCTCTATCTCTATAGACACACACATTCAAATATAAGTTAGGATGCTTTAGGTGAGTATTTTGTGGTATTTGTCCTTGTGCTGTTTTAATCATACCATACAGAATATTACTGGCCTACCACTTGCAGTTTTCACTTAGAGAGAGGGTTGCATAGTAGCACAATTAGGTCTACCTAATTTTTACAGACTCTACATAGTATTTAATAGGATGGCTAGCATATAATAAATGTTACCAGTCCACTAGTAATGATCTTTCAGATTCTGTCCCATTCGCAAACAATGCTCCACTGTCCTTCTTTCTACTGCCTTACTTTGCATATTATTTGCATACCAGATGCTTACTATGCACTAGTCACTAAGTGGCCTTTTTTTTCCTTTCCATTTTTATTGAGATATAATTGACATTGAGCACTCTATAAGTGTAAGGTGTACAGCATAATATATCATGAAATGATTACCACAATAAGTTTAGTGCACATCCATTATCTCATACAGATATAAAATAAAAAAAAAATTTTTTTCCTTGTGATGAGAACTCAGGATTTACTCTCTTAACAATTTAAGATTAACAGACAGCAGTATTAATTATATTAATCATGTTGTACATTACATCCCTAGTATTTATCTTATAACTGGAAGTTTGTACCTTTGATCACCTTCATCCAATTCCCCCTCCCTTCAGTGTCCACCTCTGAGAACCACAAATCTGATCTCTTTTTCTATGAGTCTGGGGGTTTTTTTGAAGTGTAGTTTCTGGTAAACAACATAGTGATTGGCTATTTCCATTCATTACAAAATGATCAGCACAACGAATCTAGTTATGATCTGTCGCCAAAGATATTATATTATTATTGACTGTATTTCCCACATTGTATGTTTCATCCCCATGACTCATTTATTTTGTAACTGGAAGTTTGTACCTCTTAATTTCCCTCACCTATTTCACTCATCCCCCATCCCCTCTCCTCTAGCAAACACCTGTTTGTTCTCTTTTTCCATGACTCTGTTTCTATTTGGTAATGGTTGTTTATTTGTTTTGTTTTTTAGATTCCACATACAAGTGAAATCCTATGGTATTTTTCTTTTTCTGATTAATTTCACTTAGCATATCTTCTAGGTCCATCCATGTTGTCGCAAATAGCAAGATTTCATTCTTCTCATGGTTGAGTAATATTCCATTGTGTATATATACATCTTCTCTATTCATTCACATATCGACGGGCACTTAGGTTGCTTCCATATCTTGGCTATTGTGAATAATGCTGCAGTGAACATAGGAATGCAGATATCTTTTTGAATTACTTTTTTTTTTCCTTTGGAAAAATACCCAGAAATGGAATTGCTGGACTGTATGGTAGTTCTATTTTTAATTTTTTGAGGCACCACCATACTATTTTCCATAGTGGCTGCACCAATATACATTCTCACCACAGTGCACAAAGGTTCCCTTTTTCCTGCATCCTCACCAACACTTGCTATCTCTTGTCTTTTCAATGACCGACATTCTGACAGATTTGACATCTCATTGTAGCTTTGATTTTCATTTCCTTGATGATTAGTGATGTTCAGCACCTTTTCATGTGTCTGTTGGCTATTGTACATCTTCTTTGGAAAAATGTCTATTCAGGTCCACTGCCCATTTTTTAGTTGAGTTTTTTGATCTTCGTTTCTAAGTGTTATTTATGCATTATTTCACTTAATGTTTACAATAACCCTATAAGGTATGCATTATTATTACTGTTTCTGTTTCACAAAGGAAGTTACTGAAACACAAAATTAAGAAATCTATTTATAGCCACTTACAGCCAGTTAAATGTGGAGCCAGGATTTAAACCCAGGAAGTCTCTCAAGTCTCAAATTCATAAGCGTTTTATTTCATTGCTTTTCATGACAGTGTGCAAATAAGTTATGATAGTTACAAATTCCTTTGCTCAAACTTGAATAAAATTACAGTTGAAAACAGAGGCTAAAGTTTCCTTTTTTTCATTTATATAATACAATGTTATCAACCATAGTCACCAAGTTTTACATTAGATCCTCAGATCTTATTCATCTTATAGCTAAAAAAGCTACATTATAGATAAATGTACACTTTTACCAACCTCTTCCTGTTTCCCCCAATTCCTACCAACACCTAACCCATGGCAATCACTTGTCTACTCTCTGTTTCTGAGTTTGACTCTTTTTTTTTTAGATTCCACATATAAGTGATACCACGCAATATTTGTCTTTCTCTGTTTGACTTATTTCACTGGGTACAGTGCCCTCAAGTTCCATCAAAGTTGTTGCAAATGGCAGAATTTCCTTCTTTCTCATGGCTGAACAATATTCCATCGTAGACATACACATCACTTCTTCTTTGTCCATTTATCCATTAATGGACACTCAGGTTGTTTCTGTATCTTGGCTGTTGTGAATAACTGTGAATTATGCTGCAATGAACATAGGAGAGCAGATATATCTTTGATATCCTGTTTCATTTCCTTTGGATAGATACCCAAGAGTGGGATTGCTGTATCACATAGTAGTTCTCTTTTTAATTTTTTGAGGAAACTCCATACTGTTTTCCATTGTGGTTGCACCAATATACATTTCCACAAACAACACACGAAGTTTCCCTTTTCTCCATATTCTCACCAATACTTGTTATCTCTTGTCTTTTTTGATGATAGACATTCTAACAAGTGTGAGGTGATACCTTATTGTGGTTTTAGTTTGCATTTCCCAGATGACTAGTCATGTTGAGCACATTTTTATGTAACTGTTGCCTAAAACTATAAAATTCCTAGAAGAAAACAAAGGGGGAAAGCTTCATGACATTGGATTTGTCAATGATTTCTTAAATATGTCAGCAAAAGCACAGGCAACAAGATGAAAAATAGATAAATTAGACTTCACCAAAATGAAAAATTTTTGTGTATCAAAGGACACTGTTAACAGAATGAAAAGGCAACCTATGGATGGGAGAAAACATTTGCAAATCATATATTTAATAAGAGATTTTATCCAGAATGTATAAAGAATTCCTTCAACTCCTATAACAAAAAACCCTAACAACCTGACAAAAAGATAAGCAAAGGACTTGTATAGATATTTCTACAAAGAAGATATACAAATGGCCAATAAGCACCTGGAAAGATGCTCAACATCATTAATCACTGGGGAAATGAAAGTCAAAACCATAACAACATACCACTTCACTTCCCATTAAGTGGTTATATCAAAAAAACAGAAAACAACAAGTGTTTGCAAGGATGTGGAGAAAATGAAACCCTGTGCATTGCTGGTGGGACTGTGAAATGTGCAGTCACTATGGGAAACAAAATGGCAGTTCTTCATAAAGTTAAATATGGAATTTCTCCATGTTCTGGCAATGCCAGTTCTGGGTATATGCTCAGTAGAGGTGAAAGCAGGGAACAGGACAGATATTTATTCACATACCTATGTCCACAGCAGCATTATTTACAATAGCCAAAATGCAGAAGAAACTCGTGTCCATTGAAAGATGAATGGATAAACAAAATGTGGTATATACATAACGTAGAATATTATTAAGCCTTTAAAAGGATGGAAATTCTGACATATGCTACAACATGGATGAATCTTGAAGACATGCTAAGTGAAGTAAGTCAGTCACAAAAAGAAATAGTTATGATTCATACATGAATTACCTGGAGTAGTCAAATTTATGAGACAGAAAGTAAGATGGTGGTTGCTACTGGGAGGAAGGGAGTTAGTGTTTAGTGGGTACAGAGTTTCAACTGGGGAAGATGAAAGTGTTCGGAGATGAATGATGGTGATGATTGTATAACAATGTGATGTATTTAAAACCATGGAACTATACACTTACAGATAACAATGTGATGTATTTAAAACCATGGAACTATACACTTACAGATAACAATGTGATGTATTTAAAACCATGGAACTATACACTTACAGATGGTTAAATGGTAAATTTTATGTTATGTATTTTTTTTACAATAAAAAAATAAATTTTTTGAGTTTAAAAACAAGGTAGAGCAAAAATACTAGATGACAACAACAGCATGGAAGTGGATAGGAGACATTCAAAATTTATGTGTTGTAATATCTTTTTAATATTTGGAAGGAGATTATAAATGTTGACTAACTTTGGACTTCATAATGTATATATGTTAAAATGTTAAGCATAATCAATGAAAAATAAAAATAAAATGTATAATTTCCAAATCTGTCAAGGAAAAGTTCTAAGTAGACCATACCATTATGATAGACTATACTTGTTACAGTTATTATTTACATCCTAGTAAAATCCATGGGAAAAATACATACCAACTCATAGAAAGAAGAGAAGAGTAAAATTTAGGGTGGGATTTTAAACTGTACCCAAAACACTATTTCTTTAGAAAGGTTCACATATTAAGATATATATTATGGGGACACTGTATTATTCTCTATACCTTATGTCTGAAATAAAAATTTTAGAGTGTAGGAATACAAAAGGTACAAAAAGTTGTACTAAAAAGTATTGTGTGTTGTGGGGAGGATATAACTCAAGTGGTAGAGTGCATGCTTAGCGTGCATGAGGTCCTGGGTTCAATCCCTAGTACCTCCTCTAAAAATAAATAAATAAACTTAATTACCACCCCCTGCCAAAAAAAAAAAAAAAAATATATATATATATATATATATATATATATAAAATGAAAGACAATAAAAATTAACATAAAGCAGAGAAAATTATTTAAAAAAATTTTTAAGTATTGTGTTTATTATCTGGAGGAAGGCTAACCTCCAAACTTAGAAAAAAGAGAATTAATCACAATGGGTAGGAAATACATAGATATAATTCTCAAATATCCTCAAACTCTAAGATCAAAAGACCAAAAATGGCTTGGCTAAAACTATCTTCAGCAAATACAATGCTAGTTATAGTATATATTTCTATAAGAAAATATATAAACAGAAGTGGAAATTACTGACAATACAAAAGGTAAAGAAAATGAACAAAAAAAGAACGAAAATACCTCCAATCAAAAGAGCATTTTAAAATTAACCTTAAAGTTAAGTACCCATTTATAATATACTAGTTTTGCAAGTGATTGAAAGTGCCCCAGCCAGTTGGATGTGGTGAAAACGGAATACTTCTAAACTGCTGGTATTTGCTTAATTTGGCATATTCCTTTAAAATAGCAACTGCTATGTATCATATAAAGTTAAAAAATCACATCCTTAATTTTTTATCACATTTCTCAATTTTTCGTAAAGAACTAATCGAGAAGGAATAAAAGACTTACAAGACAGTCCTTGCAGTATTTACAACGTAAATTGGAAGCACCTAATTGTCTGATAAGATATTTACTCAGTAAGTTTTGCAGTCGTTTTTCATGACAATCACTACAACTCCATAGCAACAAGGAACAGTTGATGAAATATTAAAAAGAAATAGGGGGAAAATGGGAAAGAAGCAAGTACAACATTGTAAAGAAATGCAAAATTAGGGCCAGGACCAGGGTGAGGTAAATGAAACACCATCTCGGGAGCAAACATTCAGGGTGCATACCAAAGAACTCAATATTCAAAGTAAGTAATATTTTTAAAGGGCAAAACAAAACAAGTGTGAAAACATTTGTGATAAAAATTCAAAATTTTAAATAGGAACAGATTCTGACCTTTCACTTGCATCATCCTGAGAACGCCTCACTTGCCTCCCTCTCCCGAATTCAAAGTTCCCGCCTTTGTTTAAATTGGTCCTGTTTGCATCAATGATATTCTTGCACTGATTTTTCAATTAACGAAAAGTATTGCCTTAAACGCTCACTTTCTCGAACTGAAACCCCCCTTAAATTTTGCACGGATGCCTCTGCTCAGCCTCGTCCCGGCCCTGTGGAAAATCCTGGTAAATACCTATGTGTTCGAGTGATAGCGGTTTTTACTTCTTGAATGTATAAACTTCACGTGTATTTTTAAACTCGAACTACAAGTTAGGTTCCCCGCGGTCCTTAAGCCTCAGAGCAGCGGCCCGGGCTTCCTGAGGCCGAGGGGGTGCCTCCGGACAAGGGCTGTGGGAGGTTTGGGCAACCGCCTTGGGGCCTCACCATGAAGCGCAAGTTAGACCCTCGGGGGAAGACGTTGCCGCGGAGCTCATTGTGGAGGTTCACGTACTCATTGATAAACGTTACGTCCTCTTCGTGTGGCAAAAACGTCGCGTTCAAACCGGAACTCAGCAGGAGCAGCCAGAACTCACAAAGCCACGCCTTCCAAACGCCCCCCTGCATCAGGGGAAGCCAGTGGGAGCACCACTCCGGCGCGAACGGCCTCGGGGACTCCATGGTCCACCGGCCGAGGACAGGCCAGTGCGCACGCGCCGGCCCGCCCCGATGACCTGCCAATCTACGAGGCGGGGCGGGCCAGCCGGGCCCCGCCTCCCCGGGTGGCGAGGAGGCGCGTCAGCTGGAGCCTGCGTTGCAGGTAGGGAGCGCTCTTGGAAACTATGCAGAACTAACCTGGGAGGCTTAAGTTAAAGGAGTGCGGGCTTTTCGCTAAACTAATGAAGTTAACTATTATTCAGAGCGTATTTCTTAATGAGTCATCTGTAAATGCCAGGTGCTGCATAATTAGCGTGTCTGAGGAAACTACTTACTCTTATGTGATACTGATGAAAATTCGTTTTTCTTCAGTCCTTACGTGTTAAGTTGGGAATTTAATGTAGGACGCTCCCTTTACTTTCCTCTTGGACAAAAGAATATCTTATTTTTGGTGGAATTCCTCTTTGAGATTTTCTCTCAGTGTTTTAATGATCCTTTGTGGGAAACCACACGAGAAATGGAAGCGTGGAAAGCTCAGCGTGTAGTGGGTAGACTCGGGATCGTCAGACCTCGTGAGGTTAAAATATTTTCATTTCTTCTTTCACCAGCACGTATAGACAGCTTGGAATATCAACATGCATCTTCTCTGACAAATTGTCACGTTCACTGTTCACGCTATTGTCAGTAAGAACTCATTTTTTTGTTTTCATTTCTTTCAGGCAAAAATGCCAGGTGTCCTAGCAAATTTTGGCCTTAATTCTTTGGCTTCAAAAATGTTGCTCAAGAAAACTAACTTTGAAGAACACAAGTTCTAGGCATAGAATAAAAACGCATAATTATTTTAGGGTACATATTTGTGCTCGATAGCATTAAGAAGATATTCAGAATCATTGACACAGGGGCAGAATTTTGCCACAAAGCATTGTAACTGTTTGACCAAAAATATCTAAAAATAAATGTGCTTTTAAAAATTACCTGTGGTGTACACAATTGAAAGCAGTAGACCTCACAAGGTGGTTTCGTTCATGCCTTAATTCTTTTAATAAATATTACCAGGTAATGTGTTAGGTGGATGAGGAAGACCAGTGGACAAGACACAGACCCTGCTTCCAAGTAGCTTAAAGTTTGGTGAGCTAGCAAATCAGTAACTTTTTTTTTTCTTTTACTATTTTTTTAAAAAATTGAAGTATAGGTGTTTTACAATGTTGCATTAGTTTCAGTTATACAGAAAAGTGATTCAGTTATACATACATATAATAATATATATAATATATATATTATTTTTCAGAATTTTTCATCATAGGTTATTACAAGATATAGAATATAGTTCCCTGTGCTATACAGTAGGACTCTGCTATTTTATATATAGCAGTGTGTATATGTTAATCCCAAATTCCTAATGTATCCCTCCCTCCCCTCTGCTTCCCCTTTGGTAACCCTAGGTTTGTTATCTATGTTTGTGAATCTATTTCTGTTTTATAAATACATTCATTTGTATCATTTCTTAGATTCCTCTTATAAGCAATAGCATATATTTGTCTTTCTTTGTCTGACTTACTTCATTTAGTGTGATTCTCTAGGTCCATCCATGTTGCTGCAAATGACATTATTTCATTCTTTTTATGGCTGAGTAATATTCCATTGTGTGTATATATATATATATATATATATATATATATACACACACACACACAAACACACACACACACATATATATATACATCTTCTTTATCCACTCATTCATCAATGGACGTTTAGTTTGCTTCCATGTATTGGCTATTGTAAATAGTGCTGCTGTGAACATTGGGTGCATGTGTCTTTTCAAACTAGAATTCTCTCCGGATATATGCCCAGGAGTGGGATGACTGGCTCTTACGGTAACTCTATTTTTAGTGTTTTAAGGAACTTCTATACTGTCCTTCATAGTGGCTGCACCAATTTGCAGTCCCACCAACAGTGTTGGAGGGTTCCTTTTCCTCCACATCCTCTCCAGCATTTATTATTTGTAGACTTTTTGATGATAGGCCATTCTGACTAGTGTAATACCTCATTGTAGTTTTTATTTACGTATCTCTTATAATTAGCCATGTCGAACATCTTTTCATGTGCCTTTTGGCTATCTATCTGTTTTCATTGGAGAAATGTCTGTTTAGATCTTCTGCCAATTTTTAGATTGGATTGTTTATTTATTTATTTTCAATATTTAGCTGTATGAATTGTTTGGTATATTTTTGGAAATTAATCCCTTGTCGGTCACATCGTTTGCAAATATTTTCTCCCATTCCATAGGTTGTCATTTTGTACAAACTGGTAACTTTTATACCATGTGATAAATACAAAACCAAAATGCTATTGCAGCATGTGTGGGCCAGCTAACCTCCTTTTTGAGGACCAGGTAAGCCTGTCTGAGGAATGTGACATCAAGAAAGTGACGCACACAGGTGAAACAGTGCATTCTAAACAAAGGAAAAAGCGTGCAATCTGCCATGAGATCCAAAAAGGCTAAAAGTTTTTTAGTGTGACCAGAGTGTTTTGTGGGGGTGAAGGTGGCAAGTGCTTCAAGATGGAATTCCTTTATTATGTTGATACTGTAGACTATGAAAATTGCTATATTAAGGAGGAAGATAAATAGAATAATGCAATCTTAGATTAGGAAGAAATTTTAGACTTCGATTCCTCCCAAAGTATTAGACATATTCTCTGAAACATCACTGATAGGTGATCACCATATCCTCTGCTTAAATAATTACGCTAACAGGGGTCATTATCTCTTAGGCAGCCCATTCCTTTGCTGGGCGTCTTACTCATTAATTTAATAAATGTTCCTTTAGGCCCCCTATGTCTCAGAGCCTGTGCTAGGTGCTAGAGTTACAAATTCTCAACAGGGTAGATATGTAGGATGTCCACATGAAGCTTTTAGTTAAAGGTGATGGAGACAAATCATCAAATAATTACAATACAGATACGATACAAATATAAATAGCTATTTTAAAATTTATTTACAAAAATTCTTATTGTGTATCAAGAGCTGTTTCATTTATTTATCTACTTATTTTTTTATTGTGGTAAAATATACAGAACATAAAATTTACCATTTTAATTATTTTTAGTGTAAAATTCAGTGGCAGTTACATTCACAGTGCTGTGTAATCACCACCACTGTTTTCAGAACTATCTGGCGCTATTTGAAATGCTTTGGAAAATATCAGGTCATTTAAATCATAAAACCTTAAGAAACAGTTATTATTTCCACTTTATAGATAGAAAAGCTGAGAAAAAGAGAAGTCAAGTAATTTGTCTAAAGTCACCCAGCCAGTAAGTGTTAGGGCTCGTTTTCAAAGCCAGGTGACTAACATGGGGGTACAGAGGAAAGGCATATGAAGACATGTAGTTTGGTCTGTGTAGAAAGAGGCTGAGTTTGCTGAAAATGTTTTGCAAATATTCAGCCTTTCATATCTGTCAGTGAGTTAGCTAGCATCATGCACTTCGCACGAGAAATATTTTAAATGTACTATATCTTAAAGTATTTTTTTCAAAAATTTTGAAGATGTGTTTGAGACTTGAGGATTAATCACTAATATATCATGTATTAAATCACAGATTATACATCAGTACCAAAAGATGTGTTAGTTTTCTCATAACTTTTTATAGCTTGTGACTTTCTGAATTTTGAAATTTTGGGCTGTTCAGCTAGCCCTCTAGAAGATTTAACTTTCTTAATTTTGAACATAATAACTTACACATTATGTTCCTTGAAGGCATTGGAATTATTGGAGGATATTGACAGAATCATTTTTTTTTTACAAGCAATGTGAAAATTACATGTCACTACGTTATTTCACTAAAGTTCTGCTTCTGATGTACTTTTTGAATATCTATTTATTTTTGTTTTATTTAATAGAGATACTGCTTTCACTTAAAAAATAAGGGCAATTTCAGTGAGACTTCAAGCCCCTTGCTTGTCTCAGATGATTTTGGACTTTCTTGAGTTTTCGATTTCTGTATGCTGTGCTTGAAATTTTAAGGAAATACTCAAATTCTATATTCTTTCTGATTTTGATAAAAGCTAGCAAGTTTAAAAATACATTTTTTAATATATATATGAGGAAAACAATCATGAAATAAGGTTAAAGATACTGATGGCTACTATTTTGTTTGCTGTATTGTTACTTTATTGACTTTCAATCTGTCCTCATTTGATTGATCTTTTCTATAATTCAGAAATTCAAATTATGATAATGGTGCATGAGAAGCATTACAAGAGAAAACCAAAATGATGCTGCAAATAAAATCCAATATTCATGAGTGGAAAGATGGACTTTATTAAAATGTAAATGAAGGCCAACTAAGAAAGATACTTGCTAGGTAAATGTCAGAGGATTAAAATCACTGATGCGTCATTCAGGCACACTTAAGAATCATTTAAAATTTCTAAGAATATGAACAGCACCATTAGAAAAATGAATGAAAATGAATGGACAATTTACCACCACCATCAAAAAAAAAAAAGATTCAAAACAGTATAGTGGAAATATTCATACTACACCTGTTCTTTTCACATATTGCTAAGATGGACTATGCATAACCAGATTCTAGGATGAATTTGAGTCTTAGGAACTAAACTGCAGTTTGCCTCATAAAATTGAGTATGAATCTGGGAAAGTTTATATAGAATTTTGACTCCTAAATTTACATTACTCCTGTATTCTGGAGGTTAATATTTATTTGGCATAGCTATATTATGCAACAGTTCCCAGGAATCCTCCCACCGAAAGATGGCATTCCTGCAGACTGTCTTAATAATTCTCAAAAAATATTTTTATAAATCTGAACATTATTTATGAAAATGTTTAAATCTACTAATAGTTCAAGAAATGAAAATTACTAGCATCAGCCTCACAGAATTATTGAGAGGATTATATAAATTCTTATATTTGAAGCACTGAGTCCATTGTAAACATTACTTAATGTTAGCTATTACTATTATTAAATTAATACTGTTAATAAATGCTATCTAATTTTCACTTATTATATGGACAAGAACTAAAATACATTTTAACACTTAGCATTTTGCCAGACACGTTACACATTCTTAATACATAATTATGGAATTACCCTTATGACAATCGGTGTGGTCTCACTAGCTACCAGGAGCAAGTACAATGTATGCAAAGTCCAAGTGGGTTCCTGGTGCTTTGTGACTAGGAGGCAATGTCAAGGGGTATGGAGCTTTCCTGAGGGAAAATGAGAGTTCCCCTGTGACTGATGACTATGGGATTTGTTTTGCTTCTTTTGCTGCAGTGTGTTAACTCATGCAGATTTAATTACAGATTTGCATTACTTAGTTTTAACTAAGCCAGCCATCACAAAATGCTCATATGTCTTAAAAAAAAACCTGAAGGATTGTAGATTAAAGATACAAGTGCACTCAAATAATATTGATCATTTGATTCTTGTCTTCCTAGTGTAAACATCTCTTTAGCAGTCATTTTTTAAATTCATTTTGTCATTCTTTTCAGGTCAAATTTTTGTGTATTTTAAAATATCTATTGCTCTATTATAGACATACACATGGTACATGTAATTAAATAGTACATGTACACTTTTGTTCAGGCTTAGGGTCACCAACTTCCTGGTTTTTTAAGGAATGTCCTGGGTTTATCTTGTTTTCCTGTGTCCTTGGACCCCCGTCAGTCCCAGGCAAACCAGGAATGTTGATCACTCTCAATATTTTTTGATTTTGCATAATCAAAAAAATACAGAGACGATAGTTTAAATCATCTTTTCACCATCTTTCCCAAGGGATGAGAATGGAATATATCTGGCCCAGTTAAGACTGAAGAGTCTGATCACTATAACTCCAACTGATTAGGCAATTTCTGGAAACTTCAGATATAGCCTAGTAGGACAAAAGGATCCCCAGAAAAATGCACTGTTCAAATCTTGAGTGAGCTGCCCTCAGTAATTTGAAAAGGCCGAGTCCAGCGCTGTTTGTCTAGTAATTCCACACGGCGTGAAATAGGAGGGTTACTTATGGTCACTACTAAGAGCAAGATCTGCTCAGAGTGAAAAAATTGAAGTGGTGCTGAGCCTCTAAGATGTTCTGTCAAGAGCCTATGGGTATGATCACAAGGAGAAGACATCCCCTTGGCCCTGAATTTTCCCTTCGTGCTAGTAAGGGGGGAACCCCACTAGTGAGGCAGAGGCATGCCACCTGCCCAGCCTCTGCTCACTGTTTTGGAGTAGGTAGACAACTCTGCATGTAGAGGTCCCATTATCTGACAGCTGCCCTACTTGCAAGTTCTTATAACAGTGCTAAAGACAAATATTTCTTCAAAATCAGGAGGTATAATTCTGTAAAAGTTCATTTTTTTAATGTGGTCTGTAGGATTTCAATTAATCTGACTTAAACTTATACGCTCTTTGACAAATAAGTCTGAAGAAGTAATGGAGTAATTATATTAAAAATCAGAAGATATTTTAATTGTTAATGAAAAAGTGTGATTAAAAATCCATGGAGACAACCCAACAATAAACAATGCAGTAAGTGGAAAAGTATACCGTATATGTGTTGATTTATCGTTAGACTATTTCAAGCTGCAAGTTAGGGAGTAGTCAATTATGAATTCAAATTTTAACAATGCAATATTTAAGCAAATAGCAATAGTTTATTCTACTAAAAAGATAATAACTATATACATGGTGCCGAAGAGCAGTGTGATGGTTAATTTTATGTATTAATGTGCCTAGACTGTGGTGGTTAGTGTTTGGTCAAGCACTAGTTTAGATATTGCTGTAAAGGTATTTTTTAGATGTGATTAACATTTACAATCAGTTGACTTTAACTAAAGCACATTACCTTCCATAACGTGGGTGGGCCACATCCAGTCTGTTGAAGGCCTTATGAGCAGAGACTGATTTTCTGGAGGAATTTTGCCTTTAGATTACAACATAGACATTCTGCCTGATTTCCCAGACTTTGGGCTGCAGCAGTAACTCTTACTTAAATCTCCATCCTGCCAGTTTGTCCTACAGATTTTAGACTTGCTAGCCACCACAACTGTGTAAGACAATTCCTTAAAATCTCTCCTCTCACTCACTCTCCCTCCACCCACCTCCCCCCAACTCCCCCATCCCTACATTGGTTCTGTTTTTCTGGAGAACCTTGACTAATACAAGCCAATTTGAAATATAAAATCACTTGGCTTCTCTTTTAAGAATATTGTCAATCACTCAGCTATGTAGAAATTCCTAGGTGTTTGGTAATATATGCAAAATGATCCTCAACCATGTTAAAAATACATTTTTAAATGGTTTATAATATTTATAACTGAGGGAAGTTGGTGGTTGCTTTAGTTGTGAAGAAAAAGATCTAGATAATTTAGTCCATAGGAGCCAAACATAAGTGAATTTAAAAACTGAATTAATTGAATAATCTTTTTTTTTTTGTCTTCAGACAACCAGAATTCATCAGTTCTTTTATTTGTAGAGATGTTGTTAACTGTACTACAGGTAATTTTTTATGGGGTTTTGAAAGGTACACCTGCATCCTGTTATTTTACACAGGGCATATTTTAATATAAAATCTCCTAAAAGAGATGAAAATCTCTTAATCCTAAAGGGGTATAATTTTAATCTTCAGAACACATTTACTTTCCAAAGGTTTAAAATTTAATTGATTTCCCTTTTTGAATTTATCTGTTCTTATCTATTTTCCCAACTGTTGATTATGACCATAATATAACATTACATGCTATCTGAAATGTTCCTTAAAAACATTTTGTTTCTGAATAATGTTGACGGAATTCTTGAAGGAAATTACTAGCAGATAAGGAAAATATCTAGTCTAAATGTTTAAATCTTTAAGTCTGCTGTAATAAAAATGACAATCTGTAATATTAGAGATTGGAACTCTTTTGAATATATGTAAAATTTTAAAAAAATCACCTTACAGTACATCTTTTGGATTAAAAACAGACATTAAATGTAGATAATAGATAAGAATTTAGGCATTTTAATAATTAAGAGTTACATTTAGCCATAAACTGTTCCTTTGTTGTCATGTCTTAGAATTTCTCTTGTCTATAAATGGCAATTAAAACATTCTCAGAAGAACAAGAATTAGGCACAGTGGACTACATGCTGTCTGCTGAGGTGCTAGCCCAGGTGGATTCCAGTTTGGATACGCTGTCAATAAAACACAACAGTTAAGGACTCAATGTAGTTTCAAGGCGAGGATGCAATTGAATCAATACTGAAATATTTTGATACGTACTTTGAAGACTATCACGTTCTTTATTTTCTAAAACAGAAAAAAATTAATATAAAATTAAATGCATTCATTTGTGTTTCTGGCTTTTTGAATAAGAGAATCAACTTAGGAAACTTAAAACTTAGCTTGGCTTTTTAATTCAAGAAAATTAAAGCTTCTTCCCCGAATCCCACAGTACTTAAAAATCTGTGTGATGTCCCCTGACAATAAAGTCATGTCAGCACATATTTCTGGAACACCTCTCACACTGAAGGCACAAAACCCTGAAATAGGTGAACTATATACCAGTAGTTAACTTTATTTTTGGCACTCTGCCATCCCCATTTAAAGTCCTAGAGATAAGATTATAATTCCTTCATGTTGAGTTTGGAGTACCAGGGTCCTGCAGTTTGTTAAGAATTCATTTATTTCATTTATTTTCATTCATTTATTCATTTTTGAGTGTCTGCTATATATTGAGCATGATTCTAGAAGCTTGGATATAATGGTTATCAGGAAAAAGTAAAGGTCCTTTCCTTTCAGAAAAGTAAGGGGAGAAAATCTATCATCAATTTTAAAGTTGAATAAATGAATAAAAGTGAATAAAAAGTATCCTTTTAGAGAGTGATTAGTGTGAAGGAAAAAAAGGGTCAAATGGCAGAAAATAATGAGGAACTTAACTATGATAAAAGCTAAAATTTGAGAACATCACTCTGTATGGTTTATCAGACATAATCCTCTTAATCACCTCCTGAGTTAAGCCATCTAACCCCAAGGCCTGTACATTTAACCATTATGCTGTATTTCCTGCCTTTCAAAAAAGGAAGTCAAAAAGCTAAAAGCTGATTTTCTATAGAAACTGATCAACAAAAGTCAAAAGTCATAGAACTTAAATAGGTGGAATACAACAGAGCAGGGATGAAAATATAAGAGAATGGCAGTAAAACCTGGATAAAACAAAAATTGGCTGATTTCCCCCTAAAAATCTGAGTATCACGTAACAGTTAAAGAAATTAAATCAGTAATTAAGCTTCTATAAGCATATGCACACACCAGAGCAAAATAGTTTTATAGAAAATTTTTCCCATTCAAAAAATAAATGAGAAGCTTACATAAACTGTAAACAAAATATTAATGTTTCGTTCCCAAGTTTCAACTTCTTTTATGAGACAACTACAACCTTGAAGTCAAAAGCATACGAGGAGAAATGAAGGAGGAAAATTACAGTCCAATCATAATTCTGAAATTAAATGCAAAAGTTATAAGTAAAATGTTCTTAACAAGAGTCTAGCCAACTATAAAAGTAACCTCATGATTAAGTTGGATTTATCATGGGAATGAAAGGATAGTTTAAAATTGGATTACTGAGCCATCACTTAACTGTAGTACCTATATGAAAATATAAATCTCACTGTATTCATTAAATATATGTACAATTTTGTATGTTAATTATAGTTCAAAAATGGTTTAAAAAATAACAAGAGAAACAATAAACAAAATGGAAACAGGAAATAGAAAATGATAAAACATAGATTATAAAAATTTTAAAACCACCATGTACCTACCTCTTTACAATAATTTGAAAACATTAATGAAATGGGCCAATTTTAAAAAATTACATTTATTCAAAGAGGAATTTAAAGCACAAGTAATTTTTTTAAAGATATAAAATATTATTTCCAAAACAATTTCCCAAAAGAAAAAAAAAAACCAAAAGGGAAAAATCCTTTGATGTAGTTTACAATGTTGCGGCATGAAAGGAAAAAAAATTGGGGATCATTTCAAGAGATGCAGAAAAAAATATCTGGTAAAATTAAACATTCATGCAAAATAAAAGCTCACAGCAAAACAAGGAAAAGAGAAAACTTTCATAACCTGACAATGAGGACTAATGAAGAACAATCTAAAGCAAATACGCATAATGGTGAAACACTGTCTAAAGTCAGGAATGAGAGAATGGTGTTACATAAAATAGTTTATGTTCAACATTGCTTTGGAGGATTCATTGACTATTAATATTAATGAAATAAACAACTGATACAAGGATTAGAAGAAATAACAAAACCAGAATTTTTTGCAGATAACATGATTGTCATGGAAAATCCAAGAGAATCAAAGTATTAGAAATAATAAGATAATTCAGTAAGATTCTTGGATAGTAAACCAATGTAAAAAATAGTTTGTATTTCTATGAATCATCAAAAAAAATCAATTAGGAAGTGTAATTTAAAATACCTTTTACAATAGCAACAAATACACGTTACCAAGGAATCTTAGATGCAAGACCTCAAATTTTCAAAACTTAAAAGACATTTAAAAATATCCAAATAAACAGTCTTTATTAATGGAAATAGTCAATGCTGTAAAGATATTATTTCTTCCCAAGTTTATCTATAAATTCAGCATAATTCCAACCAAAATTTCAAGGTCTTCTGTGGAAATGATAATTTCCATTAATTTGCAGGAGCAAATGGCCAAGAATAGCCAGATAATTTCTAAATTTGGAAAAGGAACAAGTTGAGGGAGGACTTCCTACCAAGTATCAAAGCTTTATTGTATGTAGCCTTCGTAGCTTGTACAGTTCTGTCTTGGAGACTCGTCAGGAGCTGTTTAAATCTCTGGGATGGAGTAGTTTATGACAGACAAAAGCTCTCATCAAGCACAGCTAGATAATTCAAATAAAATGCAACAAAAACAATATTTAAGAACATCAGACATTTCCTAAAGCAACAAAGACTGGAGTCAAGATTTCAGAGCAGGACATCCATAGAGAGGAGGGCTGATGTTATGAAAGCTACTATTTCCATGGGAACATGTGTTGATTCTGGGCCCAGGTCTAGGGCGAAAAAACTAGGCTTGGCTCAAGCAGAGGCGAATTTTTGGGAAACAGAGAAACTAGCAGGGCTTTGGTTGGCCTTGCAGAACTAGAGAGATAACATTGGAGAACTGAGTAGTTTAAGATCCAGGTGGGACATAGAGGTGGAGGAAATGAGCCCAAGAGATGTCCATTTTGCCCTCAAGCTATTTGTTTAATTTTGAAGCTGTTGACAATCAGGAGGCTAAAAACCTAGGCTGAAAGCCTTTGGAAATCAAAACAGATTTTTCAGTAATTTCTCTGTGCTAAAGCAATAAGGATTTGAGTTCAGAACCCACCAGGGAGAGGCGGCAACGAACATACCAGCCTCCCAGTGGAAAGCCTTAGAAGTCCATATCCTTGGAAAGAGCAAACAGAGGAAAACCATACCTTGGAAAAATTCTAACCCATCCTTGACTAAGTTGTATTTGGATTAAGGTGAACCATCCTGACTCTATCTGTTCAGCAGAAGAAAAGGTCAAACTCTACATATTTGTTTCACACATGTTGCCGGGTGTTTTTAGAGTAAAAACTTACTAGGCATACCAAGTGTTTCCACACTCTACTGCTGTGCAACAAACTTCCAAAACTTAATGGCTTAAAAATTTATTATTATTTCTCATTATTATCTGGGTTGGCTGGTCCTACTAGGCAATTTCTCCGCTATATCTAGTGTCAGGATTCAAGGACAAGGCTGCATTTAGTTGGTGCTCAGTTGGGGTTGCAACAAAAGGATGACTTCTTCCCTTTTAGGGCCTTTTCATTGTGACCTCTCCAGCAGGAAAGCATGAATTTTGTTTTGTTTTGTTTTGAAACTTTTTTTCCTTCCAGTTTTATTGAGATATAATTGACATACAGCACTGAATACAGCTTTTTGGAGGAGGGGAGGGATAATTAGGTTTTATTTATTTTTTTTAATGGCAGTACTGGGGATTGAACCCAGGACCTTGTGCTTGCTAGGCAAGCACTCTACCACTGAGCTATACCCTCCAGTAGTCTGCAAATAGGAGGTATACAGTAAATTTATTTTTTAAACCACTTTGAATGAAATCTGATGTTGGAGACCATACTTCCAGTTCATTCTTTATTGAAGTATGACTTGAGTATGTAAGCAGGCGTACCTCATAATTGGAAAAGTTGATGAGCTGTTACCAAGTAAACACACCTAGCTAGCCGTAGCATAGGCCCAGAAGGTCCTGGTACCCTTTCTAATTACTATGTCCTCTTTCCTCTTGAAAGGTAACCCTATCGTAACTCCAAACCTAGATTAGCTTTGTCTGGTTTTGAACTTTGTGTAAATGGAATCATTTAATATGCATTTTTTGGTGTGTCAGTCTTCTCTTGTGGCACCATATCTTTTATAGTTTTCAAGATCGTCTCTGTTCACCCTTTTCACCCTGTGCTCAACCAAGGATTTATACTTATCCCTAAAAAGTAGCTTTGTGCTGAGAACCCATCTGCTTCTGAGAATCAAAAATCTATACTTATACTTAAAAAGTCTTTGTCAGGAGAACCAAAAGGCTGATGATGGAAGAAAAACATACTAGTTTTTAATCACAATTAACTTGGACATTGATTAATGTTATTACTTCTGAGCAAGTTGCTCTTTTAATAATAACTAATAACAGGAGATGAAAGGGAGGCAAATACGAAAAAGAAACATGGCAGCCAATAGTCATTTTGAATGTGGCACCAAACTGAATCAGTTATGCCCAACTCCTTCCTGTCCTTTAGCCTGAGAGGGAAAATAATCAGTGAAGAAAGGAAGAATCACCTGCATTTAAATATGCTCATTTATGATAAATGATTTATCATAATATATATGATTTATCATATTTATATAAATATCATTATATATCATTATATTTATATAAATATAAATGATTTATCATTATATAGCAGCAATCAAATCTTGTCCGTAAATTCTGTATAAACTTGAGGAGCCAAATTTTAACATGTAGTGAATTTATGAAAACTTTGCTTGCCAAACAGAATGTAATGATTATCTTTTTACCCTCCTTTTTGCTTACGGCAGAGTTTCTTTACGCAAGTGTCTTCATCTGCACATGCAGAGCAGCTTGATCCGATAACATAAGGGGCCATATTTGGATAATTTCCTCTGTAGAAAAGAGAAACAGTGATTAACCAAATGGCTATTAATTTCTCTAATTTTGTGCATGCATTGATGCAAGTTGTTTTCGTCCCTAATCATGAATGTTGAAAAGGAAAAATAACAACTTAGGTCCCGATGTTAATGCTTATTTCTTTTGTACAAAGTAACTGTTAAAATTGTTCTTTACAGGACGTCCGTAATCCTTGTGGCAGTCATATTCTTGAATATTCTGTAGAACAGGAATTAGATGTGAACTCAATGTAATTATGCATGTGGCAGCCACAAAATTTTTGTTGTAAACACTGTGATTATCTCTTGATTTTGTAAATGGAATACGGAAATTTAAATCACAAATGGAAACATGTGTTTTATGGTTTAATTTAAAAGTACAATACCAGAGTCATTATCTAGTTCTATTTGATGATGTGCCAGAAAGATTTGGCAGCTATTATGCATGCTTTTCAGTAATATCAATTGATACATGGTAACAAACCTCTTTTTTTTTTTTCAATCGCTGTGTGGTGAAAGACTTAGAAAAAGATGTTATTTACCTAGAGTACACAGAGAAAAATATTAATAACATGAGTTGTATTCCATTGAAGAATATACTACAATTTATTTATTCATTAATCTGCTGATGGACTTCTGAGTTTTTCCAGGTTTTCAGTGTTACAAATAGTTACTACATACAATTTGAACATTCATATATAATTCTTACCCAAAATGTATACGGACATACATTTTCTTGAATAAATACCTAGGAGTGGAGTGAACAGATCATATGATAGATGCATATTTAATTTTTTAAGAAACTACCACAGTGTTTTTACAAGTAGTTGTAACACTGTACGCCCACCAGCAGTGTGTGAAAATTCTAGCCTCAGGATTGGAAAAATGGCCAGTCTTTCTTTAGCCGCTCTAATTGTTGTGTAGTGGTACTCATTATGATTTTAATTTGTATTTACCTAATGATTAATGATTTGGAGCATTTTTTCATGTGCTTATTTGTAATTTGCTTGTCTTGTTAATCTTTTGTTCATTTTTTAAAATTGAGTTTTAGGTTTTTCTAGTATTGAATTTCTAATTTTTCAGCATTATGAGAGTTCCTCTTATATTCTTGGTCTAAGTTCTTTATTTGATATGTGTTTTGCAAAGACTTACCTCAAATCTGTGGCTTGTCTTTTCATTCTCTTAGCAGTGTCTGTGAATAACAATCACTTTTAATTTTAATGAAATTCAACTTAACTTGTTCTTTTATGGGTCATGCTTCTGGTGTGGTAGTTAAAAAATCTTTGGCTCTCTTAAGGTTACAAAGGTTTCATCTCTGTTTTCTTCAAAAAGTTTTATAGTTTTAGATTTGTATTTAGATTTATGATCGATTTTGAGTTAATTTTTGTAAGTTGTATGTTATGTAGATCCAGGTTTACTTTTGTTTTTTATATGTGGGTGACAAATTGTTCCAGCACCCTTTGTTGAAAAATCTTTTTTTCCACTGCATTGCCTTTGTGCATTTGTGAAATATCAGTTGTGCATGTCATGTGTCATCAACCATGGGTGAATTTATTTCTAGATTCTGTATTCTATTCCAGTGATCTATTTGTGTAACTTTACATCAATAGCACAATGTCATGATTATTCTAGCTTTAATAATAACTTGTAAACAATAGTGTTAGCTATTTCAAATTTATTCTTTTTCATAGTTGTTTTGATTATTCTAAATCCTTTGCATTTCTATATGAGTTTTATGATCAGTTTGTCAATTTCTACAATAAAAGCCTGCTGGGATTTTTATTGAGATTGTATTGAATCCATAGATCAATTCAGTGAAAAATTGCCTCTTAATAATGAGTCTTTTCCCTCATTAACAAGATATATCTGTCTAATTATTTGTCTTTGTCAGTTTCTCTCATGAATGTTATGCAGTTGTCAGTGTATAGATCTTTAATGTCTTCTGCTAGATTTATCCCTAAATAATTTATATTTTTTGATGCTGTTATAAATGGTATTGTTATTTTAATTCAATTTATGATTGTTCCTTATTCGTATACGGATATGTAATTGAGTTTTGTATATTGATCTTATATCCTGAAAAATTGCTAAACTTACTTTTTGGTTCTAAAAGAGTTTTCATAGATTCCATTGAATTTTCTATATAGACCTCTAGATCAGCTGTCAGCAAAGTGTGACCCATAGGACATATCTGGCTTGTGGTCTTATTCTGAGCAGTCTGTGAGCTAAGAGTTTTTTAAAGTATTTTTAAGGGGTTATTTAAAACTAAACAAAAACAAAGATGATTATGTAACAGAAATGCATGTGTCATGCAAAGCCTAATATATTTACTGCCTAGTACTTTGCAGAAAAAGTATAGCAAAAGTACTGTCTGGTACTTTACAGAAAAAAAACTCTGGTATAATGTTACATACAGGCTTTTCGTAGATACCCTTTTTTAGATGTAAGAAGTTCCCTTCTATTTCTAGTTTTCTAAGAACTTTCATCAAGAATGAATGTTTGACTTTTTCAGTCTATTGAGATGATCATATAATCTTTACTTTTAGGCTGATTAATATGATGAATTACATTTTTTTTTTTAGAATGTTAAACCAGCCCTACGTTACTGGAACAAACTCCATTTGGACAAGGTGCATTATGCTTTTACTGTATTGGATTCAATTGCTAAATTTTGTTTAGAACCTTTGTACTTCTGTTTGTTAAGAGATATTGCTCTGTAGTTTTCTTTTCCTTTTAGTTCTCCTTTGCAATTTATGTCTTTCAAGCAATTTCTCCATTTTATCCAGGTTGCCTCTGGATTAATTAATGCCATTGTCATTTTGAAATGGCCTTCTTTATCCCTGGTAATATTCTTTCCTCTAAAATCTACATTGTCTGATATTAACATAGACCTTGCTGCTTTCTTTTTTTTACTAATGTCAGCATAGTAAACCTTTTCTCGTTCTTTTACTTTTGTCTATTTGTGTCTTTAAATTAAAATATACTTCTTGTATGCAGTGTATAACTAGTTCTTGATTTCTTATTCCATCTTCCAGTCTCTGCCTTTTCATTTGGGTGTTTGTATTATTTACATTTGATGTGATTACTGATATAGTTAGGTTTGATGCTATAAAATCTTATTTATTCTATTTGTCTCATCTGTCCTTTGTTCTTTTTTTTTTTCACTGCCTTCCTTTGGATTAATTGAATATTTTTTAAGATTTAATTTTACTTGCTTTTTGGCTTACTTGCTGTTACTGTTTTTTTTGTTATTTTAGTAGTTACTTTAGAGTTTATGGCATGCATCTTTTACTTATCACAGTCAAGTTAAATTATTCCACTTGACACTGAGTAGAAGAACCTTAAGGTAATACACTTCCATTCTCCCCTCTCAGCCTTTGTGCTGTAGTTATTACAAATTTTAATTTTACATATTTTATAGCCCTCCCAATACACTTCTATTATCTTCAATTAAATAATTATCTTTTGAAAAATAATAAGAAAAACATACTATATATTTACCAATGTAGTTACCATCTCCAGTGGTTCAAACATCTTTCTTTTTTATCTTTAAAAAATATTTTCACAGGATATAGAATTCTTGGTTGACAGATTTTTTTTTTTATTCTTTCAGTATTTAAAGATATTACTGTCTTCTCTCTTGCATTGTTTCCAATGAGAAATCTGCTGTCATCCCCATCTTTGTTCCTCTTATGTAACATGTCTTTGTTCTCTGGCTGCTATTAAGATTTCCTTTTTTATTACTGGTTTTGAAATGTTTTATTATAAAGCGAGTTAGTATCATTTATTTTATGTTTCTTGTGATTGGGGCCTGTAAGGTTTCTTGGTTATGTGAGTATAATTTTCCTTAAGCATAGAAAGTTTCGGGCCATATTTCTTCAAATATTTTTCTGTCCCTGCGTCTTTCAGGAAATCAGTTCCCACTAAAGTTATCTCACAGCTGATGCTCTTTTATCTTTTGTACTGCAATTTCCCTGGTATTTATAAAAATTGTACCCTGCCCCAAGCTTTGAGGTTATGTATTCATCATTCTTGTTTTTGCTTCTGACTGAGAGGGAATGGAAGAAAATAGAGAAAGATACATACACATTCATACCTCTCCATAACAATTTTGACATATTTCAGCTTCTTTTTGCCAAACTTGTATGTTTATTCTTTGCCTTATTTTCATCTTTTCTACATTTTATTTTTAAATTTTTGTTTGTTTCAGAGTTGGATTATTAACTGATTTTATCTTCTTCCTTGTACAGATATTTTGCAATTAGAGTTCCAGAATTTCATTTTTGGAGATACCCATTGGGCTTATGTTATATTCCATTTAGATAATGCAATTATCAGCAAGGCAGTCAAAAACTTATGGTAGTCTTTTCTTAGAAGAATGTGTTTTTCACTATCATTCTCAATCATTTACTCATTCCAGTTATATTGCATTATATTATAATTACATTATATCATATTATACAAGCATCTGTCAACCTATTTTGTGCAACAGTATTTAGATATTACTGTGCCAAAGTATTTTATATTACGTCCTTTTTTACTTAACAAACAATCTCCTTCATTTTCACGCTCAAGATTAAATATTTCATGACATGTATAATTTTTTGCACATTCTCTTACCACCTTTTACTTCGTCTTTTTCTTTTGATTAGCAAAATGGAGGGAGACTCCACTTAACAAAAATATACTTGTCTCTTTAGTGTAAGATCCTGTTTTTGGAAACAATTCTTAACATATATTTCAATTTAAAATATATTTAATAGCAAAATAACTTACGCAGGTCCATAGTCACATATAAATATTGCAGCACCATAATCCCCAAGGTTAGGACAAGCTGTAAGTGCACAACCAACTTTATATGAATCAGCCCAAACTACCTATAAGGAAAGGAATTTTAAAATAAAATATGCAAAACAACTCTATGTAAACAATGCATTATGGGAACAGGTATAATCTTTGTCATGCTACAAAAAAATGGATGTACATAAATATTTATTGGCTATTTTTTCCTAATTTCTAATATTTAGTTTAAAACAATTAATTATTTTGTTTAGGCTGCATTCAAGAGGGCTACCTAACTAGTTTTTTCCTCACAGGTAATTCTCATAAATCAAAAGGAGATTATATTATATAGCCAAAATCATAATTTCTTCTGGATGACTTATGAAATATATTTTTATTTTCTCCGTGGGTATATCATACAAACAACATTGAAACCAGACTATAAGTAAAAACAGTAATTACCTTTTATTTCTTTTTCTCAGAAAAATTATAAATTAATGATCACATTTTAAATTCTGTGGTCTTAACCATATTCTTACCTTTGTCAAATCACAAGAAGCAGATAGGGATAGAGATTAAGAACATGTTGAGTTTATTGCAAAAAAAAAAAAAAATGCCTGAGATAGAGATGGTGAGTCTTTATTTTTGTCTAGTTGCAAAGAATAGCAAAGTTATTCAAAAGGAAGAAGACTCCTATGGAAAACCAGCCAGGGGGAGAGAGATAAAGAAGTGAAGAATGTTAAGTATTCCTTTGTGACAATGTTAGAGTGGAATTTTTGTCAATTTCCCAAATGAACAAGGGGGAAAAAACTTATTTACTTCATTTGAAAAACAAAATAATCTGAGGAAAATTGATTTTGACAAGATAAATGAATTTCCTGAACTCATTGATTTTACAATTCAATTAACAAAATGTGCTAATATTTTTTATAGACTAATGTATTAGTCACTGTTTCCCATGGCCTTGATGTAGCCAGAATCAACCATTTAGCAAAACATATTTTAATGGCTCTTTGGCTGCCTAAGAGGGAGCAAAGTGCAATAAAAAACACAGTGAAGCAAGAACTAAGAAATGAGTTCTGCTTCTAACCACGTGTGGCTTTGGAGAGTGGCAGATTGATTCAGAGCTTGTTTCCCACCTATTAAAATAAGATTAAGCTAGATCACTGAACGCTCCTTTTCCTTTTGAATATTTTAGAAAGTTAAGAACTATATGACTGCAAGTATATGTATTTTCAAGAAGTAATGTTTAAAAATTTGGTTCATGAATAACTGACTATACCATGCAATTTTACTTGATAAATATATTTAAATTGTGATTCTTTTTTCAGTTTTGGAATGCTAAAAATAAATACTACATATAGGTTTAGAATGTATTGCTTTCATTAAAGAGACTAGATGTAACGTTAATATGAACATTGGCTATAACTTCAACGTGACTATCTGCAAATGATGAATGCAAGAAATTCTTAGCTCATTTTGTTTGGAAAATTAAGCAAGATACAGTTGAACCAATAGAAAGAATGCACCCATTCCTAATTATTTAAGCATATAAGTAAATTGGCCAATGGGGAGTGAGCTCCCATTTCTGATGTAGCAATGTGAAGGGAGAAGGGGTATTTGGGAACAGGTTCCTTTTTCCTTGTAACAAAAGGGGACACAATGATTATATAAAGTCTGTGGCTCAGCTTTAATGCCATATTAGGGATACAGTAGTCCCCCCTTATTTGCCAGTTCACTTTCAGAGATTTCAGTTACCTACAGTCAACTGAAGTCCAAAAATATTAAATGGAAAATCGCAGGAGTAAACAGTTCATAAGCCCTAAATTGCGTGCCTTTCTGAGTAGCCTAATGAAATCTCATACGGTCCTTTTCCGAAATCTCATACAGTCCCTTTCCATCTCACTTGGGATCTCCAACCATTGACATGGTCAGCTCTTGCCATCCAGCCATTGACATCGCTGTGGCACGTTGATCCAGGATCACCCAAAGCAGATGATCCTCCTTCTGACATGCTGTCAGAAGGTCACTGGTAGCCTGACTGCTACATCACAGTGCCTGCATTCATCCACCTCACTACTTCTCATTATATGATAGGCGTCTTGTTGTAACTGTTAAATTCTATTGATAGTTAATCTCTTACTGTGCCTAATTTATGAATTAAACTTGATCATACGTATCTATGTAGAGGAAAAACAATAGTATATGTAGGGTCTGATACCATGTGAAGTTTCAGGCATCCACTTGGGGTCTTGGAACATTTCCCTGTCAGAAAAGGGAGGACTACTCTATTGCATTTTACTTGTTGTCAGGATACTTGACATTTGATTCCATTCTTTCAACTTTCTCAGCAGAAACCAAACCATATTCTTTGCAAACAACATCTGTCCTGAGCAGGATTTCCACACTTACAGCATTGTTATTGGACAAAGAGTGATGAGAAGAGAAGCATGGAAACTGTTAATTTCTTTGTTCAGTGCACCTCCGATAAAAATGACTTGCTTTAAGGTAGTATACGTTAATTCAGCTGATACAAATGAGTGAGTTTGGAGAATAAAGTTAGCTCTTTCTGTTGCTTAAATTGTTCTTCCAAGGAGCTTGATGCCATGTCTAGGATTAGTTTAGCTAAAAAGTGACTTCCAGTTCTCACTTAAAACTCCCACGCAAAACGACCAGAAGAATTGGAAAAATTATAGGAAATAATGTTTTTCGACAATGGATAGTGCCCCTGGAGAGCTGGGGGGAAAAGAAGCAAGCTGTCCAATTGTTTCATCTTATTGCACTGAGAGAGTTTCCAGGCCATGTCTGGGAGTGGGGCTAGTGGGGAAACCGGGAGAAACTTGAGGGATTCACCTAGCTGAGAGACAGAGCTGAGAGTCTGGGGAGACCCAGGAGGCAGGAGCTTAGAAAGCACAGTACTGGAGAGATGAAAATCTTACAGTGACACAGCTAAGGAGAACTGTAGGGGTTCCTCATCATCAATTCAGCAGAGCACTAATCAGAGCACACATATCGAAAAACTATCCCAGGCCCACGAAAGCACCATTTAGAGGAAAGAATACCGAGTCTTACGCAGAGCCAGGGACAGGAACAGTGGGCCTGTTCGCGCTAGCCAGACTGGAAAATTTACTAAATTCTGGGAATTCGGATAGAGTGTCTTGGTCCACTGGTGAGAGAGAATTAGCCCTAGACTAAACACTGCTTTCATTCCATCTAACATATTTTAAAAGTAGGAACCAAAAAGGTCAAGTAAACTCCAGATAACCTATATCCCAGAAGACAGTTAAGAATATTTATAAGATATATAAATAAATCCAGCATCCAACAGGCAGATATGACAAAGTTGGGAATATAATAAAATTTACCCAGCATGATAAGAAGTGGGAAAATTTGACCAATTTGACCAAAAATTTCCCACAGTCAACTGTGGGAAAACTTCAAGCGGCCTTCTACATGGGTAACTGGGCTCTCGGAAGAGAAGAGTGAGAGAGACAGAAATATTTCAAAAAGCAATGGTTAACATTTTTCTAAATTTGGTTTGAACTATAGATCTGCAGTTCCAAGAAGCTCAGTAAACTGCAGCACAAGAAACATGAAGAAAACTGCAGGACATTATGGCGAAATTGCTCAAGATCTGTACTAAAGGAAAAACAATTTAAAGGCATTCGAAGAAAAAAGGCACATTACATACAGAAAAATAAATAAAAAGATTACAGTAGATTTCTTGTTGGAAACAATGCAGGCCAGATGATAGTGGAGTAAGATATTTAAAGTTCAAGGGAAAAAAAAAATAACTCACTACATAGAGTTCTATTCCCAGTAAAAATATCTTCCAAATGAGGGGAGTCTTCCAGAGACTCAAAAGAAACTCTAAAATAAAAATGCTAAAAATTTGTCTTGTGATTGAAATATGCATAAATAATTAATAAAGTGTCAAATACTTACCTGTGTAAAATGGCCACAAACATTGGAACATGACAGTTTATTAAAATTATAAAATTCAGTTTCATTATACCAGGCCTCGATAGCAGAGTGTGGTGTAAATATGCTTAATCCACCTAACCAGATGTTCTCTCCAACATACTGAAATTTTGGGTGGCATTTATATGATTTTGCTAAACAGGTGTTGTGTTCGAATTTGCACTTGTTTGTCCACGCTTTAGCAATCTTCGCTAAACCTTCATCCCAACTCTGAAAGGTAAAAATAATTCAAATTGAGTTGTGCATATTTGGTCAGCTTAAAGTCATTCTAATGATTATAACCAGTTAAATTTTTAAAGTTCATTATGTTAATAAGATATAGTTTTTCTTTGGCATTTATTATTTTCACAGTTAGTCATTTTTTTTTTAATTCTGCTTCAGAAGCACTTATGTGGTACCCACTCTGTGACAGTTCATTTTGTATTTCCAACACCAAGCAGATGGCTTGGTACAGTACAGACACTCAACAAATACATTTGAATGTGATTTAAATAAGTCGGAGTTCACAGTCTAGTAATTCAGGAAGTCACACAAATAGAAGTAAATGATAAGTACTCATTTATAATTAAAAAGAGAAAAAAACTTCTTAGCACACTAGGAATAGAATTTCCTTAATTTGATCAAGAGTATCAAGCCCCCTCCCAAAACCCTACAATAAGCATTAATGTATAATGATGAAAAATTAAAAGCTTTCCCCCAAGATTGAGAATGAAACAAGATGTCTCATTACTTCTGCTTAATATTTACTAGAGCTCAGGTAGTGTGATAAAATATGTGAGCTATAAATATATAAGACAAAAGATATAAAATGTATAATGATTGGAATCTATTATTCACAGATGACATGTGAGTGGGTACATAGAAAGCTCAAAGGAATACACAAATGGAACTAAAACAAATAAGTGAAATTATCAAAGTTGTCAAATATCAAGAATACATACAAAATTGCATTTCTATATACACTCCAGAAACAAATAACTTCAAAAATATCAAGCATATATAATTAAATCTAATAAATATAAAAACTATTTCTACACTGAAAACTACAAAATATCATTAAGAGAAACTTTCAAAGACAAATAAATGGAGAGACAGTAAATGTTCATGGGCTGGAAGATGCTAGATTATAAAGAATATTGGTCTTGATTTTAATACATCTCTAATGAAAATCTGGGTAGCTTTTTTAAGGGGGTAAAAATTGATTATAAAATTTATTTGGAAATTCAAAGAACCAACAATAGCTAGACAATCCCTAAAAAGTAAAACAAAGTTAGAGGAATTACTCTACCAGACATCAAGACATCATAAAGCTATGTTAAGACACTATGGTATCAGCAGGAGGGTAGGCAAATAGCCCAATAGAACAAAATAGAGTCCAGAAACAATTTTGACAAAGGTGACAGTGTCTTAGTATAGATGTTATTGGTAAGATTATTTTTTAAAAAATATTTTTATTTTGAATTAATTGTAGATTCACAAGAGGTTACAAAAATAGTACACAGAGGCCCTGTGTAGATGTCACAGTTTCCCCATTGGTAATGTTTTATATAAATATAGCACAATACCAAAATAAAAAAATTGACATTGGTACAATCAACAGACTGTAAGATTTCAATGGTCTTATATGCGTTCATTTGTGTGTGTGTTTGTGTAGTTTCATGCATTTTTATCACATATGTAAATTGAAGTAACCACTTCCCCAATCAAGATACATAACACATCACAATGATCCCTCATGCTAACATTTTAAAGCCATCCTCACTCACTCCCCCACCCTGTTCCTAATTCCTGGCAATCACTAATATGTTCTCCATCTCTATAATTCTGTGATTTCAAGAATGTTATATAAATAGAATCCTATAGTAGGTAACCATTGTGAGGTTGGCTCTTTTTTCACCCAGCATAATTCCCTTGAGATCCATCCACACTGTTTCATGCATCAATCACTTATTCTTCTTTATTGCTGAGTAGTATTCCATGGCAATGGATGAACCACAGTTCATTCAACCTTCACCTATTGATGGAAATTTGGATGTTTACAAGTTTGGGCTATTACAAATATAAAGCTGCTATGAATATATGTGAACATATGTGAAGAATATTTGTGTAGCAATAAATTTTCCTTTTTCTAGGAAAAAAGGAAAAGGAAGAAGTGCCGAGGAGTGCAATTGCTGGGTCATATGGTAAGTATACATTTAGTTTTTAAGAACCAAAGTGCCAAACTATTTTCTAGAGTGGCTGTACCATTTTATATTTCTACCAGCAAAATAGGACAGACATAGTTCCTCCAAATCCTCTCCAGTATTTGGCATTGTTGCTATTTTTTATATTAACTTTTCTAATTGATGTATAGTGATTTCACAGTGTGGTTTTAATTTGCACTTCCCTAATGGCTAATAATGTTGAACATATTTTTATGTGCTTACTTTCCATTTGTGTATGCCTGTGGTGCAATGTCTGTTCCATCTTTTGTTCATTTTCTAATTGAATTGTTTGTATTTTTTACTGTTGAGTTTTGAGAGTTCTTTCTGTATTACAGACAGTAGTTATTCCTGAAATATGTTGTGTATGTGTATTTTCTCCTAGTCTGTAGCTGTCTTTTCATCTCTTAAAGTAGTATTTTAAAAAGAAGAGTGTTTTAATTTTTGAGGTTGAATTTATTGACTTTTTAAAGCTTGTGATTTTGGTGTCATGTAATCTACCATGTTAGGAAGCCTCATTTAGCTGTAGATTCTGAGGATTTTTCTCCACTTTTTGTTCGAAAAGTTTTACAGTTTTATGTTTTACATTTAAGTGTGTGATTCATTTTGTGTTAATTTTTACATAATGTGTTAAGTTTTTATCAAAGTTCTTTTTTTTTTTATGGATGTTAAATAACGTGCATAGAGTTGTTCATAGTATATGTCAGCAGGTCTGTAATAATTTCCTAGATTCATTCCTGATATTGATCATTTGTGCTACTGTCTATTTTATTGATCTTTGCAAAGAATTGGCTTTTTATTCCTTTAAAATTTTCTATCATTTTTCAATTTGCAATTTCATTATTGTCTTCCTTCTGCCAAGTTTATTTTGCTTTCTTTTCTTGTTTCTATAGGTAAAAGTTAGATTATCCACTTATGAGCGCTCCTTTTTTCTGATGTAACCATTTAGTGTCATACATTGCCCTCTCAGCACTGCTTAAGTGCATTGCATTGGTTCTAATATATGTATACATATATATATATATGTATATATATACACACATTTGATATATGTACATGTATATATACAATTATATATATTTATCTATTTGTATCTATATATCTATCTACATTGATATATTTGTCTTTGTATCTATTTCCTTGAGACTTCCTCTTTGACACATGGATTATTTACAAGTGTGTTTAATTTTCAAGTATTTAAAAAGTTTTTTGTTCTCTCTGTGCTGTAGATTTCTGGATTGATTTCACTGTGTTCAGAGAATATACTCTGTATAATTTCTTTTCTTTTAAATTGGTTGAGTTTTTATTTTATGGTTCAGGATATGGTCAGTCTTGGTTAATGTTTCATAGGCGCTTGATCAGAATGTGTATTCTCTAGTTGTTGAGTGGAGCGTTCTATAAATGTCAGTTAGATCCTAGTTGGTTAATGGTATTGCTAAGTTCTTCTATATCCTCGCTGATTTTATGAGAAGAGTTGTGATTGTTGAGAGAAAACAGTTGAAATATCCAAATGTAATTGAGGACTCTTCTATTTCTGTTTTCGGTTATATCAGCTTTGCCTCCTGCATTTTAAATGTCTGTTGTTCGAGGTATACAAATTTTATTAGAATCTTTTTTGATAGATTGATCATTTTATCATTATTTAATGTCATTTTCTGTCTCTGGTAATTTTTTTTTTTTTTGCTCTGAAATCTACTTTAGCTGATATTAATAAAGCAGCTTCTACTTTCTTTTGATTAATGTTTACATGACATGTCTTCCTCCAACCTTTTACTTTCAGCCTACCAGTATCATGTTTGAAGTGAGTGTCTTGGTTATGGCACATTGTTGGCTCATGTTTGTTTGTCTGATTTTAATCCATTTAGCCAACCTCTGTTTTTTAATTTATGCATTTAGACTATTTACACTTGATATCTTTATTGATGTGTTAGAGCATTAAGTGTGCCATCTTATTGTTTATTTTTATTTGATCTTCTATTTTTCATTCCTGTTTTACTTTTCCTGACTTCCTGTGAATTTCTTGAACATTACTTAGTTTCCACTTTGATTTATCCATAGTGGTTTTCAGTGCATATCTTTACATAGATGTTTTAGTGGTTGCTATAGGTGTTAAATACTATATGTAACTAACTTATCACAAACTACCGATGTCAGCATTTTACTAGTTTGAGTCAAATGTAGAAATACTACTTCCATTTAGGTCCCTTTACCACTCATTCCACCAATAACATAATTGTCTTAAATATTTCTTTTACATACATTAAGAACCATGTCAAACAATGTTATAATTTTTGCTTTAACTGTCAAACATAATTTAGAAAACGTAAGAGAATAGTTTATTATATTTACTCATATTTTTACTCTTTACCTTGTTTTTTCTCCATTTCTGGTATTCCAAGAGTCCTTGTTAGAGCATTATTGTATTATTTGAAGATCTTTTTTAAGCTGTTCTTTTAGTGTACGTCTGATTATGACAAATCATCTTTAGTTCTCCTGAATCTGAGAATGTCTTAATTTTATCTTCATTCCTAAAGTACACTTTCTCTGGGTGGTATTCTTAGTTGATTCTTTTTTGAAATTGAAATTAAAAGTATTGTGCCACTTCCTGTGGCATCCACAGGATTTGGATGAGAAATCTGATGACACTGAAATTATTGTTCTCATATAGGTAATGCATTGTTTCTCTTCAGCTGCTTTTAAGCTTTTTTTCTTTCTCTTAGGTTCTCTGAAGTTTGATTACGGTGTATCTTGGCATGAATTTTTTTGGGCTTACCATATTTGGCCTTTATTTGGAAGTATTATTTATATCTTTATCTAAATTTTGAAAGTTCTCGGCTACTGTTTCTTAGAATATAGTCCATCTTTCTCCATTCCTTCTGGGACTCCAAGGACATGAAATATCTAATAGATACTTTGTTATCATAATGTTATCTATGTTGTCCCATAGAGCCCTAATGATTTTTTGTTGTGGTTTTTTTTTTTTTTTTTTTTCCAGTCCACTTTCTCTCTGTTGCTCAGATTTGGTAATTCCTACTGTTCTATTTTCAAGTTCATTGACTTTTTCCATTGTCAGATTCATTCAACTACTCAGCCCAGCTAGTGAGTTTTTAATTTTGGTTATTCTATTTTTCAGTTGTAAAATTTCCATTGGAATCTGTAACTTTGATTTCCTTGCTGAGACTTTGTGTTTTCATTTCTTTTAAGCCTTTTAAAAATCGCTCCTTGAAGCATTTTTATGATGACTACTTTCAAATCCTTGTCAGATGATCCTCACACCTGTGCTATTTGGGTGGTGGCAGCTGTGGTCGGTTCTCATTCATGCTGAGATCTTCCTGGTTCTTGGTATGTGAGTGATTTTTTTATTGTATACATGACATTTTGAGTTTTATATTACGAGATTCTAAATCTTAATCAGTCCTCCTGTTTCAGCAGGTCTTCACTGACACTGCCCCAGGGGAGGAAGTCTTATTTATCACTGGTTGGTGGACAAAAGTCCGGGCTGTCCAGGCTCCCCACTCATTCTTTTTTCTTTCTTTTTTAAAAAATTATCTAAATATAGTTGATTTACAATGTTTTAGGTGTACAGCAAAGTGATTCAGTTATGCATAAATATATATAGCTATTCTTTTTCAGATTCTTTTCCATTATAGGTTATTACAAGATACTGAGTATAGTTCTCTGTGCTCTATAATAAGTCCTTGTTGTTTGCTTATCTATTTTATACATAGTGGTGTGTATATGTTAATCCTAAACTCCTAATTTTATCCCTCCAACCTCCCACTTTCCCATTTGCTAATCATAAATTTGTTTCTATGTCTGTGAGCCTATTTCTGTTTCACAAATAAGTTTCTTTGTATCATAGTTTAGATTCCATGTATAACTGATATCATGATATTTGTCTGTCTTTGTCTAACTTACTTCACTTGGTACGATACTCAAGGTCCATCCTTGTTGCTGCAAATGGCATTATTTCATTCTTGTTTAAGGCTGAGTAATATTCTGTTGTATGTATATACAACATTTTCTTTTCCCAGTCATCTGTTGATAGAGCCTTGGGTTGTTTCTGTATCTTGGCTACTGTGAATAGTGCTGCAGTGAATGTGGGAGGCAGCTATCTCTTCAAGATACTAATTTTAATTTTTTTTGGATAGACACCCAGAAGTGGGATTTTTGGATCATATGATAGTTCTATTTTTTAATTTCTTTAGGAACCTCCATAGTTTTCCATAGCTGCAGCACAATTGTACATTCCTACCAACAGTGTACTGTGGTTCCAGGGTTTCCACCTCACCAAAATTTATCTTAAAATTTATCTTAAAAACTAGTTACCACCAGGATAACAAACACTTGCAATTAAGAACAACAACAATCTGACTACAAAAGTCATTAATTCAACAAAAAATGGAGATGAGAAGAAAATAAAAGTATGCTAAACCTCCTACTTTAGAATAGCAAAAAGGTCAGTAAATATCCTCTTATTCTTCACATTGGTAAAGCAATTATGTGATGAGTGACTTTGGGGGCTCTTGTTAAACCGCCTGTCAACAAGCTAGCTGAGGTTGAGGGCCCTCCTTTGCCCCAGCTAGAGAGGTTTAATCCTAACTCATTTTCTCTACAACCTGTGTAAGTATGAAATTAAACTTTGTTTTGTTAAGCCACTGAGACTTAAAGGTGTATTTGAAACCAGAGCCCAGCCTAACCTCTTATAGAACTTACTGCTGGGAGTAGGGTGTAGAGCCATAATGAAAACCTAAACTTATCCCACCTGAGACCTAGGTAGGAAGGATCCTTTCTTTGACCCCAGACTTGATAGGACATCTCATGTTACACACACACACACACACACACACACACACTACACAGACTTTATTATTGAATGAAAGCTTCTCCGCATTCTAACATTAGCATGGGTTCAGCGTGACCCACAGCACTGAATGTCTGCATCTTTTGCCACATGTTTTTAAAGCAAAGGGCATCTGTATCTGCGTGGTAAAAAGGCTTGTGAATATTGTTGCTGATGACACTGGAGACAGACACTGCATCAGAGTCCAAGAAAGATTTGAACCATGGAAGCTCTTAGGGTAAGAGAAAAAGATCAACTTGTCACATCTTTTGTTTCAGCACGAAAGCAGTAGATTTCAGGCATAATATAATATTGTTTAGCAGTACTACTGGAGATCTGTTTCCTCACTTCTCTCTTCTTGTTCCCATTTCGGGGGTAAGGGAGACATTTTGCAATGGTAACAATTTACATTACTGTTAAGTAGGGGTAAATGTAGTTCTGTATGTTGTCTGAGTATGAAGCCTGACATCAGTTCTTTACATTGGCCACTAGGTGGACATGAGCACTAGAATGGTGAATAATCTTGTATTTATAAAAATATTTAAGAAGACAAATTTTCCAAAAAATTAAGAAATATTTAAAATACTTAAAATTGATACTCATCCATTTAACTTTGCCTTTAATTTGAATGGACAGTTTCGATTATTTTAGAGGAAATGAAAAATTAGTTAATAACATCCGTGAAAATAAGCAAAATTATTCTAATCAAATACAGATCTGAGCAGATGGGATGAAACCCCTGAAACCACATATTCTTTACTAAACAAAGGTTTAATCATTGAGCAAACAATGAGATTATATGTGGGCTTCCATTTTTATTCATCTAGCCCACTAATGTTAGTGGCAAGCTTGCCTGAACCACGTGGTAGAGTTTAACAGTTAGTTGGCAAGCAGTGAGGAAACTTATTTCAGAGGAATGATGGCAAGCTATGGGATTCAGAGCCCAGATAAGTGAAAAAATGTGACCTATTACTCAGGAGGCAAATCATGAGTCCATTGAACTTGAAGCTCTAAGCAGAGGTTGGAAAACAGAACATTAACATTATTTGTTGGTTGTAGGGTGTGTTCAACAAGATATTATAAAAGTAAAGCATTGGACAGTTTGGAAGCAGAAAAAGAATCAAGAAATGTGGGGCTGCCTTCTGCATAGCATATAAAAAGATTTTTAAAAGGCTTTGAGAGACAAATGTGAAACTTTCATATGATTAAAAAACCTTAGGGCACAGAGGTGATGAAGTATGTAACTCCAAGGAAATCCTGTTAATTGACTAAAAATTGCCTCAGCAAATCCAACAGTTTAAGAGTGTACCCATTTTCCCAAAACTCATGTTTCAAGCTAACTGGCATTAAGATGAAAAAGAAAAGCACCAAGGTGAGGAAACAAAGAAATAAAGACTTGAAAGTTTCTCCAAACTATACTTTAACCATGGTTATTGGTGCTTGGAACTGACTGGAGGCATACAGCTGAAAGACCTTTAGAGTTTTTGACAGAGATACATTCCCAAAGATATTGTAAACCTGTTGTGAAAATTGTTGTGAAAAGTGAATGCAATATATTTTAAATGACTCTTGGACCTTAAACTTCTGTGGGCAGAAGAAGACTATGCAGCCCTCAAAGATGGCATTTTTCCCAGTGCCCAATTCAAATTGGTCCAGGGAGGATAATGGATGAGGAAGGCATTTTAAAGGGAGAAGACAGGACCACAGAAAATAATGGAAGAGGGAACTCCAACCAACTCTAGTTAGATAACTTTTCTGACTCCCAGCATAGCAAGTCTTCGTAATATATACCCTAAAGATTTCAGAATTGCTTTCAACCAGCAATCGCTTTGTGACTCCCATTCTGCCACTTTCTTAACAGAAGTGTTATAGTTGTCTTTGTGCTACCGTTGCATATTGTTTATGTGGAGGACAGACACAGTCACTAGGCCAGCGGTATCCACAGCGATCCCCACCCCCGCAAACCCGAGCGAAAGGGAGCTAGGTCTGGGCAACGAACAGCTTCAAGTTTTCCTTTCTCATCCACTTCTATTACTACTACGTTGGAGGAGATAACCCAGCCAAGGTGTGATTTTCAGCTGCATGCTGGAAAGTCCAGACTGAATTCATACAAATGAGTTCATGAAATTTATCGCCCAGGTACCTTAGGATGAACCAGAGAAGTAAGATCCTAGCCCGAGGTCTTTCTCACCATGTATTTCATGTTGGCTGCGACGGGCTGGACTTTGCCACGCATTTCGTTGTGAGCTTCGACGCAGTGTTTTATAAATTTCTGATCGGTGATGGAGGGGACTGTGGGAGACGAAGTACTGGCTACCAGACAGAGACCTAAGGTCCATAAGCAATTCAGATTCTTCCTCAGAATCATGGTGAGGCGCAGAGAATGCCCTGACTGAACGGACCAGTAACAGCTGGGGCAGCCCGGCCGGGCGGGGGCGGTGCGGGCGGCCGAGGGGATTGGGGGGCGCGGTGTGGCAGTAACCGTTGGCTCCATCCACCTGCCTGGGCTCGAGCCCAGCGCAGGGATTCGTGGGAAGGCTGAGCGCCAAGTAGGGAGGCAGGCCAGACCTCAGGAATAGCCCACCACCGAGCCCTGGGCTGCAGGAAAAAACTTGGAGTCGCCTTCTGGTGCAGAGTTTTTTAACCATCCAAGATGCTTTCTGCAGACCACTTGGACTCAATGCAGAGGGCACGTGTATTGTAAGCCAGATTGCCACTTGCAGGCAGCACATGTATGTAAAAGGACAACAAATTAATATGTTGTTGACGATGGACCTGGCCTGTGTGAAGCCCTGCAGAGCAGTGGTTTCACATACTTAGCTTCCGTGTATAGCCTTTTCAAAAATTTATTGTTTTTAAGTAAGCTGCAACATCATATCGTGCATTTCGTCAAGAGACTGGGAAAAAAGCGAGGACAGGCATTTTGTATAGTCGATGACATAGAGATCCTTAATCATTACCTTGTCAAACATTTAATTAATAACTTGCTTGTTTTCCCAGCTGCCTAGAGAGACACATGGAAAAGCGGGCAAAATCTTTCCTTCTTGAAACTTTAATTTGGAACAGACTATTTAGTGACTAGTAAACTTCAGATAAAGGATTGCTTTAGTTGGAATGCTAAAGACTAAGACAGAGTATATTTGATTGCTTCTTTTACCTACATTGCAATATAAATCAACTTCATTTGGCTTAATGTTTTAAATCCATTATGTCAGTTATATTGTTATTCAATAATAAACCAGCGTTTTTTCTGTGACATTACATGACATTTTCCTGTATTTCTATATTTCAAATAAATATCTTTGATTATGTGAGGTTATTTACAATGCCATTTAATTCAAGTGAACACATATTTACATTCACTGATATTCTAGTCACTTCTAGTGGTCAGGCAACCTTGCCACTAAAAATAAGAACAACTTTGCTACAATTAGTTATTATTTTTTAATAGAAAGCAGAAAATTAAATTATAAAATGGGGGAAAATATAAAGGGAAGGTATTGCTGGTCTACTATCTGCCATTGGAGAATTGCAGTATATGTGACCTCAGCATTACATCCATAATCCAAACTGAGCTTCTAATACCCCACACCCAAATCCTGAGCCTCCAGTTCTCCCTATCTCAGCTAATGGCAGCTCCATCTTTCTGACTGCTCAGGCCCCAAACTTTGGAGGCAATTAGTTCCTTAGAAAATTCTGTTGGCTTTGTCTTTATATTTTCAAGGCTTTGACTGCTGATCACCATTTGAATGACACCTCCTTGATTTCATGAATAATTACAATAACTTCCTAGTGGATATTCCTACCCTACTCTTAACCTCTTGTAGTCTGTTCCCAAGATAGCAGTCAGAATGATGTTCAATAATCTTTAGTATACTTATATATTTTGGATGTCTGCTGTATACCAGGCATTCTTCTCGGTGCTTGAGATTACAACCATAAAAAAGAAAACAAAGCAACCTGCCTTTCTGGAATTCTAGTGATAATAAATAATAATAATGATGATAATATAAATAATAATAATAAATGATAAGCATAATAAACAAATTCTATAGTATAGTTTAAAATGGTGATACTTTCTATGAAAAAAATGCTAGGCTAAGGAGTTCAGGTGATGGTGGCAGATGGTAATTTTAAATGTGATCAGTGTGGATGTCTTTGAAAAGGTGCCTTTTGAGAAAATACTTGAAGGGGACGCAAGAGGGAAGCATGTGGATACTGAAGGAAGAAGATTAAATAAAGTGGAACTATAATACTAGGCAAAAATCATGTAGAAGTTGGGAGAGCTGAGTGATTATTGTTGAACTATTCTAAGGTATTTGTATTGGTGGGAGGAGAGTCGAGGTATTGAGTAACTTTTGACTTTGTTAAGTAATGAACATGTTAACAATTTAAGAATGACTGTTTAAAGAAAGAATACCAAACCAGTAGTGGGAAAATGACAGATGAAAAATATTTAATTAACCCAATTGAAGTCAAGAAATCCGAAAAAATTTTTACTTTTCTTCTTTCTTCTTTTTTCATATATTTATTTAAGGTTATTCATGTCCCCTGATTTCCAGTTTAGTTGCAATTCATAAGGTTTAAGAGTGGACTGCTTTTTTGCTATTCAGTTATAAATATTTCATAATTTCCATTATGGCTTATTCTTTGACCTGTTAATTGAGGGCACTGTTAAGTTTTTCTAAATGGGTTTCTAAAGTTGTTTTTTAGTTATTGATTACATTTCATTTTATTTGTAGTCAGAGACTATGAACTAGGTGATAAAAAGGCTTTGCTGTTGGAACAGGGATGAAGAAATAGATAAAATGAAGAGAATGAGTTAAGTATCCATATTTACATCCCAGATCTTGTGTATAACAGACACGGCATTTCTGTTGATTTAGGTGATAAGGATTTTTTAAAAATTATTCTTGTATAATTACTTATCCCTATGGAAAAAATGTAGGATTTAGTATCTTCCTTCTCCTTACACAGAAATAAATTCCAATTATGACTTAAATGTGAAGAAAAAAACTTCACAGGAAAATATGAGAGTACTTCTGAGTTTTTCCAGGACCTCTTACCATTGCCTTTGTGTATATTTATCTTCATAGTCAAATATTTAAATACTATTCTCAACACAGCATCCAGAGTGATTCTGTTAAAGGTAAGTCGGATCATGTCACTCCACTGCTCAAAACCTTCCAATTGCTGGCTTTCCATGGTACTCAAAGCGAAATTCCAAATCCTCACATTAGCCTTCAAGGCCCTTTCTCAACAATACAGCCCCTCTCTGATGTCATCTCCTACTCCTCTCCCCTTCCTTTTGTCTCTTCCAGACACTCTGGCCCCTTTGTGGTTCATAGAAAAAGCCAAAGTGCTTCTGCCTCAAGGCATTTGCTTTTGTTTCATTTGCCTAAATTCTTTTTCCCAGAAGGCTACGTGGCTCATTTCTAGCCTCTATTAAATATCTGCTCAAGTTACGTCTTTTCAAAATACCTAACAGTGGTATTTTATATTACTTAATACACCTATCACTTCCTGTTGGTCCTTTTCTGCTTTGTATTTCTCCATAACCCTTATCCTCACATTCTGTGATGTAATTTGCTTATTTATATTGTTATCATAATTCCCCTCAATTGAATGTAAGCCCCGTGAGGCAGGGATTACTTCTTTTTTTTTTTAAACTACTGTATCCCCAACATCTTGACAGACAAGTTCAATATTTGATGAGCAGATTAATAAATGAACCCTTTATGACTCCAATTAAATGTTAGTTTCTTTTGTGAAGTCTTCCAATTATAAGGGATCTCCTGTCATTAAAACACTTCCTGTTTCTGTATCACTACTTTATTTCTCTTTTCCCCTCTGTATTAGTCAGGGTTATCCAGAGACACAGAACCAATAGAACATATATCCCCATCGTCTCTTTATTCACACACACACACATATACACACACACACACATTTTAAAGAAATTGGTTTATACAGCATGGGGGCTGGCAAGCCCCAAAGCTGTAGGACAAGCTGACAGGCTGAAGATTCAGGTAAGAGCTGATGTTGCAGTCTTCAGTCTGCAGGCTAGAAACTCAAGCAGAACTTGTAAATTGGACTCTAGAGGCAGAATCCCATCTTCTTTGGGAAACTTCAGTCTTTGCTTTTAAGGCCTTCAACTGATTGAATGAGGCCCACCCACACTATGGAGAGTAGTCTAGTGTTTGATCTGGTGTTTGATCACACAACTGGTCATCACTTTCTAGCCAAGATGGCACATGAAATAAACAATGATACCCTTTTACTCCTCCAAACACTTCATGTGCCTATCTTATTACTTTGTTCTTCTTTTCCTCTCATGTACGGCAGTCATTCAATGTACAAACCCTGTTAGCTGTACTTTTTAAATAATCCAAATACTTCTTCCCATTCTGTGGACAGCCAGTATCTTGGTTGGAGCTGCCATCATCCTGTCCTGGAACAAAGGCAGTAGTATCTTTCTCGGTTTCTCTGTATCCATTCTTGCTTCATTACAATTAATTTTCCATAGAAAAGCCAGATTATTCCTTTAAAAACATAAATCCCCCTCTTTTCAAAACCCTCTAATGACTTCTTGTCACCCTTATAAATTCAAAGTCCTAGATGTGGCTCACAAGGCACTACTTAATCTGACCATGGTTAATCTCTGGCCCTCATCCTACATTCTCCCCTGGCTCACTCTGCATCAGCCTCATCCATCAGCTTGAAAAGGATGCCCTCTCCTCAGGCCTTTTGCACGTGCTGTTCCCTTTGCCTGCAGAATTCCCCTCAGTGAAACCATACCTTATCCTACAACTTCTCCTACTATCAATGTCTATCTTGTTAACTTATTGTATTTTTCTTCATTGTATTACTTACTGCCTGACATTATATTATTTGTTTATTTAGTGTTTGTCACCTCTATTAGATTGTAACCTTCACTAAAAGAGTGTCTTTGTTTGCTTTGCTGCTGTATCTATAGCACCTAGAATGAATTAAAGAAATGAGCACTCTTTAACTTTCTAAAAATGTTGTATGTAATTGTAAGCTTCTTTAGAAGCTATATCTTATTTGCCATATACACACTAGGGGCTCAGTAAATATCTTAGACTAAATAAATAATTTAAAAGGCAATACTGGATAGGCTTATATACTGTCCTTTTTCTAAAATTGGATATATTTGCAGACAGTAGATATTCAGTGGATGCTTCCTGAGTTTCAAATGCAAATTATTTTGGATTTATAAATAGTAGGGGTTAACATATGGCTAATTTAGTTTTATTTTGTGTAGAGAGAAACTAATTGGCAGTAATAACAAAAGAGCTTTTGTAGTGAATTGTTTTGAAAATAGGCAAAAAAAGTACAATTTATGCTATCACCACATAATCCAAGATGATTGCTTCTATAGGAGATGTTTCCTGTATTCAGAAATACTAAAGCAATTTACATGTACTAAACCTAAGTGCCAGGAATAGACAAAGATATGTCTTAACATTATTTTCTTGAATATCTCTTTGTGGAATGGGTAAGGGTAGTTAGGCACTAGAATTTTTTAGTCTTTGATTAGAAGTTGAAGTTTAGCTTTTTTCTTTTGTTTCATTTTTACTTCTTTTCCAGTTTATTTTTGCTTTTCTCTCTGTGTGGGGGTAATGGGTGGATATATTTTAATAGAGAATAGGGAAGAAATAGGAGTGATTACTTCATGCCCATTGACTTCCCTCATTTTATACTTTAAAAATGTGTTTGTATTTTTACTCCAAAACCAGCCCCAATTTGTAAAGTTAGATACATACATTTTGAGGGAAGCTAATTTTGAAAATACAACAGTAGATTAGGAAAAAAAAAACTTGATTTTGTGGGAAGAAAACTGGATTAAGCTTCAAAAAATTGTAGTTCTGATTTGAGTATCTGACAGTTGGATGTGTAATTCAGGAGAGTTATTGCATGTTAGGGGAGAATGGAACCTTACAAAGATCTCAAACCAGACCCTTCCTTTTACTGATAAATTGATGCCCAAAGACATTGTGTGCAAAGCAAAGAATAAAAGAGAGGCTTCCTGATTCCCAGGCCTTTTCCCTTTTCATTATATCAATATTTTAATTTGTAATTATACATATATATGTATATGTGTATATGTTCACATATTTAAAGTAGTATCTTTGTCTCTCTCTAATACTATATGACAGTCTTACCTTTTTTTAATTGTATTTATTTTTATTATTTTTTTGGAGGGGTAATTAGGTTTATTTATTTATTTATGTTTGAAGGGAGTACTGGGGGTTGAACCCAGGACCTCGTGCATGCTAAGCATGCACTCTACGCTTGAGCTATACCCTCGGTCCCCTCTTATCTTTTTAATAATTGCAGGCTCTTTGAGACCAGACATATGCTCAAATTTCTTTCCTTCTCAAAACATCATCCTGGAGCTGAACACCCGGTACATGCCCTGGAAAATATGTTAAATAGAATTCACTTAAACGCAGAATTGCACAACAACCGCCGTGGATCCGGACCAGGCTTTGGCCTTCTCCCTGCACAGGGCAAGAGCAGATAAGTGAGCCCGCTCCAGTTCCCTGCCGAGGTTTAGAGGCGCCCCGGAGCTGGTCCCCTGGAAGAAAGAAGGCTTTCACTTAGGTTTCATCCCTTGGGCTTTTCCGTGAGTGCCTCTGCTGGGGCTGCGGGATCTCCTGCGGCACGGACGGGGCAGGGGAAGGAACGCAGGTGCAGCAGTGGGGCGGGAGGTGGCGTGAAAGGAATTAGGACCGAGGACATTCTCTCCCTGGAAGTGAGAGAGGGATCCGAGTCCCAGCGTGGAGCCGCCTGTTGCCAGGCAACCTGCAGACGCGGGCCTGGGCTAGCCAGAGCCTCTGCCGGGAACCGTCCCCTTCCAGCTCCTCCTGTCCGAAGCTGTCTCAGGGAGGGTTTCCTCGGTGGAATTCCTCCAGTTTATACATTTTCCAGCCCTCGCACTCTGGATTTAGTCTTTATCCAGATTGTTGGGTAAGTTCAGGTTGGCTGCCCCTTGAGTCCCACCCCAGTCCGTGAATCCCAGGTAGGAAGAGGGTGGAGCATTCTTTCTGGTACGTTGCAGGTGCTCCTAAGTATGATCTCAACTTTTGGGGGAGTGACGTGGGGGTAATTACTCAGCTTCGTTTGAAATTAGGAGTGACCTCAGGTTCTATTCAGACACCCAGGTCTGTTATCACCTAGGCTCCAAGGTAGTCTTGGTCCCCAATTGCATGGAGCTTAAATGCTAAATTATACTTACACATCTCTTTCGTCTCTCCTTGATCACGGGCTGAACTTGATCAATTTATTCTTTGCTTTCCACTATGTTCTGATTTGGCATAAGCAACATTATAGCCACTTAATACTACTAACCAAGAAAGAAGTGATGATAATTGGAGCTGGAAATAATCATTTTTTAAAATGAGAGACATGAGAGGTGAATTCAGTACTTTTTGTAGCAAAAAAAGATAATATGGTAAGATATGGATCTGTTAGTGAACAATATTCATTACATGCTAGAAGTAATGTCTCATGACTTGGCAGCTGTGTGCATAGAGACAGAAGCCATCAAGTGCTCTTCCCTCCTCCTGCTACCCCCCCCCCCACCAGCGTACCCCAACTGAGTATTCAGGGGAGAGTCTGTTCCTGCTTCTTGTAGCTTCTAGGGACTGCTGCTTTCCGTCCATTTCAAAGCCGGCTGCTTAGCAACTTAGCTCCCCTTTGACCTGTTCTCCCATCCTCATGCTTTCTCTTCTCACTCTGATCATCCTGCCTCCCTTTTATAAGGTGAGTAATTGGGCCCACCTGATACTCCAGGATACTCTCCACATTTTGAAATCCTTAACTTTTAAAAAAATTCTTACACTGTAGCTATATTTTGCATAGGAAAGGGGGGGAGGAAACACTACAGGACTCAAAGCTTTCAGGAATTATGATATTTAAGGGGAATGATAAAAAGATTAATTCCCCACGTGAGTAATTCAAACTCCATAACTAAACATAGATGCTCCTTCTTTTCTTTCCTTGTTTTTGACTTTACTAACTTTATTTTTTAATTGTGGTTGTTGTTTTTAATTCTTATTTTTTACTGAAGTGTAGTCGATTTACAGTGTTAGTTTCAGGTGTACAGCAAAGTGATTCAGTTATACATACATATGTATTTTTTCAGTTTCTTTTCCATTATTATTCATTACAAGAAATTAAATATAGATCCCTGTGCTATACAGCAGGTCCTTGTTGTTTATCTGTTTTATATATAGTAATGTGTATCTGTTAATCCCATACTCCTAATTTATCCCTTCCCCCTTTTCTCCCTGGTAACCACTGTTTGTTTTCTGTGTTCATAAGTCTATTAAAATCTTTAATTTAATCACATTGGAAAAGTCTTTTTTGCCATTTAAAGCGACATATTCACAGAGTCTGGTGACTAGGACATGAGCATCTTTGGGGGACCATTATTCAGACTAGTATTACACAAATGTTGCCTCAGGTAATGTAGCTGAGTCACAAAAAGTTGATTTTGGTGAAAGAAGTAAAAGTGATTAACCACACGATTTCTTTCCATGTAACGTTATGTAATTTGTATGGCTTATTTAAAATTAGAGTAAGAGTTGTCATTTTATATTTATTTTACTTTTTTCAAAGATATACCTTATGATACATACGTGAACTTGAATGGATTTAGAGGTTAAAGGAGTTGCTGCTTCTCCTGCAAGTCAAGCTCAGGCAATGTCTGGAAGGAAAAAGCCACTACAAGTATGTGTGTTACCTAATTTTCCTCTTGTAGGATGATTCATTACATAATTTTCTGACTCCTTTCTCCATGTTTTTATGACTAACTTATACTCCCAAATAATTAGGGTTAATATTTCCTAGATTTGAATCATTGAATCAGCAGAATTGAAGATAATCATTACTTGAAAATTGGTCATTACTTGAATTAGTGTTATTTTCTTAATTGAGCTTATTATCTTTGTTTTTTTATTACTATTTTAAAAATCATCTGTGTATGTCTCCAGAAAATATGCAAAATAAATAGTAGAAAGAAGAAGAAAATATCAATATACATTTTATATTAGCTAAATAGGAAGAGAATCTAGGCTTCTAAAATTAGGACTTTTATCCTTTTTAACCTTCATAATATCACTGTTGTGTATATTATTAAGTGCAAATTTAAAGCTGCTTTGTCCCTGTATTCACCACAGGGTTGGGCAAATATAAAATTTAGTTTAGAAGTACATAGAGGTATTTATTTCATTGCTATTCTTACTATTTCAAATATTGAATGCTTATTACTTACCAGCAAACATGATAAATGTTTCTGTGATTTTTATCATTTAATTCTCACAGCCAACCTTTGAGGTAGATATTATTATTAACTTGCTTTTAGATGTGGAAGAACTGAAGCTTCCAGAAATTGTACCCTGCCAAGATTTTGAACTTCAGTTCTGACTTCAGGATCTGTGCTCTTTACTTTATGTTTAGCCTTCTCCCTTATATGCTTGAGCTAGTGCTTTGGGGTTTTTTTTTTTTTTTTTTATGGTTCACAATATTATGAATTAAATCGGAATTATTTGATAATTTGAATCAAAGCAGCCCTTCTTGGGGGAGGCTGTGCATGTGTGGGATCAGGGAGTACATGCGAAATCTCTTCCACTCAGTTTTGCTGTGAATCTAAAACTGTTCTGAAAAATAAAGTCTATTTTAAAAAAGGACAGCATACAAAAATATCCACCTTTTAAAATAAAGGGTCACATAATAAATATTTTTAGCTTCTTGGGCCATGCAGTTTCTGCTGCAATCTTTTAACTTTGCTGTTATGGTTATAACACATAGACAATTTGTAAATAAATGAGCAGGGCTGGGTTCCAATAAAACCTTTACCTATGAAAACAGAGCTGGGCCATAGTTTTCCTAGGTCTGGCCTGGGGGTTTATAAACTATAGTTTATCTTTATTCTGGATTGGCTAGCACAGTTTTGTTGGAATTAGGTAACTTTCATTCTAAAACATTTATGCCTATGACTTCATGATTAAATAGGCCTATTTAACAGATTTTAATAAGTCTATTAGGACACTTTCTGGGGAATAACAATGATGACCATCATGACGACTATGAGAACGACAGCTGTATTCTATTTGGATTTTCTTCCTAAAGTTAGATGATGTTATAATGGCTCCCAAATATAATTAAGAAATTTTTTGATGGGTGATGAAAATGTGCTGCTATTTTAGGCTATGTTTTATATATATAAAATTATATTTTTAAATTATTATTATATTAAAATTAATTAAATATAATATCATATGCTATTATAGCTGTTATATATTTGGTTTTATTTTATTATTACATATAAATATATTTTTCCATTTCAATGATCATCTTGTGATTTTATATTTCTACAGTTTAACTGTTTATTAGGATAGTGCTTAAAACAATGCCATATTGAAACTGATACTGAGCTGAAATTGCTTTCTTTTATTCTTAAGGTCAGACTGATGAGGCCCAGTCTTGCATACAACTCTGATGCTTGCTAGTAGTATCACAAAAATGACCCGTTAGAGGGCATCTCAGAAGTAAGCTATAAGTGATTCCGGGTAAATGATTTCCTACTTTTATTAACTTGAACTTTCCCTAAGACTCACACATATTTCTTATTTCATGTTGGCTAAGCTTACTGTAATTTTCAGGTCTTTGCACCAGTTTCTGGCAATAAGATTGAACATTTCCAAACACATACCTGTAAATATTTGGTCGCCTCCTTGCCTAAATCCTGCACTGTCTTCCCATTACCCTTGGGATGAAGTCCAAGTTCCTTATCTTGTGTTAGAATGTAATAGCTCTGGCCACTACCTCTTCACGCTCTGGATTTCAGCTCTTTCCAACCGCCGACTCCTGCCTGTGGGCCTGTACAGCACAAGTTGTTCCTCGTGGCTGGAGCAATTTTCTCTCTCCCTTCTTCATCTGGCTCCATTTAGAGTTTTCTTTTTTCTTTTTGAAAAAAAACTGCCTCAGTTCTCTGGACGAGGTTGGGTACACATGCTAAGTGCAGCTGCTCTGTCTCAGTACGTATTTTCCACATTGTTTGAGTAAATGTCTTCCCCAGCAGACAGAGTTATATGGGTTCTCATCCTGTCTCTGTGTCTCAAGCACAGTAGGGAGGGGCTTAATAAATATTTCTTATAGAAAAGAAACTCTTCTTATAAAAAAGAAAAGTTATAATTAGCCTTATTGCATTGACACATTGCTTATCTTTTAAAGTATAAATAAATGATATATGCATACTGATTCTAATTTTTTTTTTTAATTAAAGCAAGGATGGACCTCCAAATCATGGGGAGTTGAGGATCCTTGCCTACCTGTGTAAGTCACATTTCTTCACATTTGAGCTGTTTAATGGGTAAATACATTTATAATACATTAACAAGCAAGAAAAAAATGAAAAATTATATATATAGCTATGACTGTGAACCACAGAAAAGTTTATATGCATGTGGATGGCCTGAAAATTACTATGTCAAAATTAAAGTAGATCCTGTGATAGGATGGTAAAATTAAGGGTAATACTTCTCTTATTTTTTAAAATTTTTCTTTAATATTATTTTTACATTTTTCTGAAAATTTTAAAATATTGTTTTACTTAGAACATGCAGCCAAGAGCATTTATTAAAGAAGTACATAGAATCTTGCACTTTATAATTGGGATAGTCAAAATGAATTTAATAGGAGGTATGTCTGTGCTTTAATCTTATCTTGAGATATATTACAGTTTTATCAGTCTTATTAAAATGATTTTAGTTTTGGGCTGGAATACAGTAATTGTTATATATATATTTTACATCCTTGCCTCTTAAAAATTGGAAGGATATGACTTTTATATTCTTTCAAGTATGTTAGACTACAGGGCTTCTTGGAAAATAGAAATTAAAAAGTAACTTATTAGGCTGACCCGTATAAAACTGACATTTTTATAGATCAAAAATGGGCAAATGTCAGCAATTTCATGTGGTGCCACAAAATAGATACCTGTATGCTCATCCAGAGGGAAAAACAGCTAGGTGCAGGTGTTAGGTACGAGATACTGAGTGATGATGGTTAGATGGGTGCCGGAAAATCTTTAACAACTGGTTTTCTAGAAGTGTACTGTAAGTTTATTATCAATTGTACTTGTTAATTTTAAATAAAATTAAATATATTTCAAGTTGATTATAAATTTTACACGAGTGAGTATTAGTTGATAATTTCATTTATTGTAGAGTGATGCGAGTGATTTCTTTGCTGAATCAAGTCATAGTTTTGAATACTGGAACAGTATTTCCTGAGTTTTTTGTTACTGACAATGTGACAGTTCCAGACAGGATATGCTTTTCAGCTTAATATGCACTATTAACGTTTTCTCCACCACTTTCGTCTTCCTCAGAAATCAGCAAAACAATACATCAAGTCCCAGTTCATAGCATTTGCCCATTTCTGTGTAAGTGATCCCACTGTGGTTGATTTCAGGCTGTCACTGAACACAGAGTTGAAAAGAGATGACACCATAATATTACCACTCAGACATGATAGGTGTAAATGGCCTCCAGAACACAGATAGTAGCTAAGTACAATAAAACCATTAAGAAGTGATAACTTTTGAGTACTTGTTACCTTTTTAAAATATAATTTAACTACTTAACTTAATTTTATTACATTTAAATTAATTTTCTTAATTTAAATTTAATTTAATTTTATTTTTAATAACTCTGTATTAACAACCAGCTCAAAAAATTACTGAACACTTTAACAAAAGCCTATCACAGCTTATAGGAGCCAGCAAACCACTGGCTTCAGTGTACCTGAACATATGTGATTTGCAACTATTAAAGTCTCATTTGTAAAAGTTATGGGATGCATAGATTATTTCTTTCAGGGTCCCACGACTTGATTTGGGAAGCCTTGTTGACTCTGATGACGAGGTAATTTTTAATTGGTATTTAATGTAATAAACATTTGAACACAGGGTTACAGATAGTATATAATTAGTATCATTTAATTTTATTTTTAGGATGATTTTTCACATATGCCACTTAGTATAACGCATATTCATTTTAACCCACCAAATTCATCTGCTTTTGGTTGGGTTACACCATGCCAAATACCATATACTCAGCACCATCTAAATGACCTGGTTAGTATTTATTTCTTATTACCAACTTTCAGAAATACAGTGTGCATTTATCGCTATATTTAATCCAGGAATTTCATTATGTCCAGTCTATATTTTGTTTAGTTTAAGTATGGTATATATTAACATCCCAAACAGTACTGTTGATGAAATAATTTTACTTTGTTTTACATTCTTGCCTCACGTAAGAATACTATTTTTAAAATGTCATAAAATTGGCAAAGTACAGGTTTATACTAATAGGGATTTTAAAATTATGGCAGAAAATTAGATCAGATCTTTCTAGCTTAACAATACAAAATTGGTCTCTTGGAAACTGACATACTTTTGGCTACTGGGATCCTATGGGGTAAGTAAGTAACTATACTGATTCCAAGGTGTCTCCTTGGGACATATTTATACTTCAAACAACATATAGTGTTTTATTTCATGTTATGAACACAAGTTCTGACCAGTATTCTATGAGTAGGGCTTGCTTTTCTGTCTTTGTTAGTCTTTCTCCACTCATGTGCTCTTCAGTCTCATTTTGGGTCAGTTACATGAATAGCATCCTTCTCTGTAGCATGCTGCAGTTTTCACCCTGAAGCCTCGCCCCGTCCTCCTTTGGGTATAGACTCGGATACAACCACTTCCAAGGGTTGTACTGGCTTTACACTCACCTTGGAGCGACTGTCCCTCTCTGGGACAATATGTGTTTGCTTCGTATTCCTTTTTGGTTTCTCTTACCCGCTGGCTCTGTTACCTCTCATCCCATGGAAATGTGGCACGGAGCCAGGTAATAGCAGAAGGCGGAGTATCTCAATATTCTGGAAATGGCAACCAGAGCGTCTCCAATTCCTATGGCTGTTCTGGAAGAAATGATTGGCAGTGGAGTTTTTCTGGGGCAGGAATAAAAAGCCTATCTAAAACCCGTAAGAAGAAAGAAGAGTTATTTTTTTCCTCATCCCTATTTTAGAACCAGGACTGATGTCCAGCTGGGAAACAATACAGGCTTGCTGGTTTCTGAGGCCAGTGCCCATTCTGTGCGGCTCCGCGTGCTCTGATTGCTCAGTGATGCTGCACCAGCTGAATGTTGTGAATGTGACCTCTCTTTAGAACATTGCGTGTAGTTGTCTGTTTCTTAGGCATAAATGCTAAGGTGGAGGATAAACCTGTTAATGTTAATAAGGAAAGTTAATAATAATTCTGATTTTTTTCTGGCAGATAGTATACTTTTTCTTTTTACCTCTAGGAGCAGGACATAATACCTAATAATTTGCCAGCACCAACCGACAAATATAAACTAAAATATCAGCAATACAAAACTGAAGTGAAAGAGGGACATAAACAGTACAGTCAGAGAAATACAGAAAAGACAAAGCCACAGATCACACATCAGCAGACACCCAGCAAGAAGATAGATGAAAAGGTAATATGTGTGGCTTTATCCAATTGTAATGAGATCTAAAGGAAACAGTACACATATTATAGAAACATCTTTTTGTCTGATGTCTTGCTACTCGTCATAATAAAGTACAAAAACTAACATTTATTTTCTGTACGCCAGAGATTGTTTTAAGTATTTTACTTACATTAACTAGTTTATTCTTCACGGCAATCCTAACAGGTTGTTATCACCATTTTACAAACTCAACATGGGAAATTGCCTTTACAATCAGGCAGGGTGGAACTGCTGCATAAATGCTGTTAGAAAATCCTACGATAGTTAGGTGAATTAAAACACTTGAATAGTAATCTCTGGAAATAGAAGAGGTCCGTGATATGAGAAATGTGAGCCCCTCTTGAAAGCAGAAAGCAACATGTAAATTGATTCTTTTGGCTGATAAATAAAAAATAAAGTTAGATATATTTAGAACCCAAGACAATAGCTAAAGGCTGTAGCTACTAACTAATCAGGCTGATACATCAGTCAACTGATAATGTCAAACAGGAAAATAAAAGCTCCACTCTGCTTGGTTCTAAAGGCAAGTTCCCCATGCTGAGTTTTCCTTCCATTTAGTATAAAATGGTGGTGAATCTCTTACTATCAAATTCTCTTGCTACCTAAAATGTAAGCTTATATGTGTGTATATATATATATGTATATATTTTAAATTAATGAAACATCTTTAAATAAAACATGAAAATCATTAAATTTCAATTTTACAGAAAATAATGTTAATTCCTGAATTGTACTTATTATTATTTATTCCAGATAAATCCTTTTTCACTAACTCTAGAAAAAGATAAAACACCTTTTGGATTTAGAAATGATCGCCCTAATTCATTCATTCATTGTTTATTCTTTCAACAAATAGTTCTTGAATGTTTAACTATGATGCAAGGTACCTTTCCAGACACTGGTGATAAGTCAGTGAGTAAAACAGACACAAATTCCTGCCCTTACAGAGTATATATCCTAAGGAAAGAGTGAGCAAGAGAAAAAAAAAATTGAATGAATGAATGACTCAATCAATCCATCAATCAATTCATCTAGAATGACAGATGGTGACAAATGCTGTGGGTCCAAGGGAACCGAGGTTGGGGTAGCGATTTGTACATGATCGTCAGGGAAGATCTTTTCCAGAAGGCTGCATTTTAGCACACGTCTGAAAGGGGAGAGGAGCAAGCCAGTCAGGAGAAACTAGGTGTCATGAAGTAGGAGTAGGCATGGTGTTTGGAGCAGGAAGAGCCAGGGAGAGACGGGAAGAGACTGTTCAGCAAGATAAAGGGAGGCTGAGGCTGGGAGGCAGATTACAGAGCCCTTGTAGACCACTTAAAGGGCTTTGCCTTCTATTTTGTTTTGTTCGGAATGGGTTTCATTGGGAAGAAGGTGTGGCTGGAAGCAGGTGGACCACTGAGGAGGCTATCACAGTGATCCAGGCAAGAGATGAGGACGTTGGCCTGGACCCAGGTGGTCGCAGCAGAGTTGGACGAGAAGTGGTCGTGATGAGGGGTCAGATTCTAGATAGATTCTGAAGGTAGGGCTGAGAATATTTAGCGATGGATTGGTTACAGGCTTGAGAGAAAGGAAAGATGAAAAAGGACTGGAAGGCTTTTGACCTGAGCAGTTGGAAGAGCGGTCTTGTCATTAACTGGAGTGGGGAAGACCAAGGGAAGTCTGATTTGGGGAGGCTACATTTGAGATGCCAAGTGGAAATGTCAATGTTTCCCTTTTGCAAAAGGTTAAAAACAAGCTGAAACAAAAGAAAATGCTTTTGAAAGTTTCTTCCAACCTGTAATGCAGAGCTTGGCTTATACTTAAACGTTATCTATTAATTTAATCTTTTCATTTACTGTATATAATGTTAAACATCTTTTTGGTGCCTGTTAAAATAAATCACCATTTAGGAAAAACAAATATATTAGTGGGTAAACAAATAAAGTTATAAGGTATCCTCATAAATTTATTTCCCAATAGAAAATACTTAAACAAGATTTATTATTCATTCGTTGAATAAATGTTTATCAGGTGCTCCCTATGTGTGGCCCTGTTCTGGCACCAGGGCTACTTTTTGACAGTTTTTGCCCTCGTGGAACTTACAGTAGGAGGGGCAGACAACAAATCATAAACAAATGTGTACTAAAGTTTCATGTAGCAATCAACGGTCATGAAGACAGAGAAGGGTATGGAGATGGAATGTGACTTTTCAAGGGAGATCTAAAGTAAGAACAAGCCCTGGTGGAAAAAACTCTTGAAATCTAGTTTTTGACAAATTAAGTTTTTGACAAATTGCTGCCCCTGTTGAGGCATTATTTTGTGTTAAGGTAATGAAAGCACATCTTATATTCAGAGAAAAATCTAGTGTTTATCTCTTTAGGATTCTTGTCAAAAGTTTAGAAAAGCACAAGTGAAGCCAATGAGTCACCGAAGTCATTAGTGAATGTTTACTGTGCACACAACAAAAAGAAAGTTTGCAAACCAGGAGCGCTGAAATCAAACGTGGAATGAGATTCAGGGGTATATTGTTATAAAGCAGTTTTATATAGTGAGAAGGCAGTGACTGTTTGTTCTTCATAGTGATTGGCTGTACTATTAGAATTTTCTTAAATGATAGGGATTGGTTAGTGGTTACCCCTATCAATTTTGGGAAACAGTTTAAGTTACACTTATGATTTCCAGAGACATAAGCAAGAAGTGATCCAAGCCAAGTTAGTCTCACTTGTCTTGCAAAATAAGATAAATTAAGCTTTACTTATATGACTAAACTGATATTATCAGCGCAAGGAATTTTCAAGGCTGTTCTCTGTGTTTGATTTTAACAGTCTCAAAGGATACACCCCACCTATTAGTTACTTGTGAATGTAATTTTATAAAGTAGTGACATGCCCATATTTATTAACTTTACAAAGACTCAAATGGACAATAATAGAAAGAATAGTTGCTACTTTTTATGGAGTGCGTACTGTATGTGAGGTACTTTTTTGTGTTAGACATGAGTCATCTCATCTAATCATTTGTGTGTGTGTGAAGTAGTTATTCATATTCCCATTTTATCTGTGAGTAAATCGAGGTCATCTAACTAGAAAGCGGGAGAGCTGGATTCAAACAGGCAGAATGATTGTCAGAGCCTGTACTCTTAACCTGACGTATCCAGTGATCATTTCATCCTTTATTTTGTTAAAAGCAAATATTCTGAGTGTGTGTATGAGGGTTTGCTTACTGCTTTCATTTACACTCACACACAGTGTGTACAAGGTGCAGAAGCCGACACAGATGACCTTACAACTCTGGATAGGAAAGCCCTCTTACAGCAGGGATATGCAGACAACCCACCCATCGCACAACGGAGCACAAGGAGATCTGATGCCGTAAGTTATTAGTATTTCCACTCATTTGATTAGCTGTTGAGATAATTTGCCCTCCAAGATTTTACACACTTAAAACTGAGTGAAGAATTGCTACAACTGAACTTGGACTGAGGTGAATATTCCCTAATATGCAAATCGAGCCCTCAGTCTGGCAACTGAAAAATCGTCTTGCATCTTGGGGAGTTTGTAAACGCTTAGTTCATATTGTTCAAAATGTTAATTGGCCACTATTTATGACAGTGGGCTTATTGACCCCACCCCTTCCCCTACAAAGGAATGGCCTGGTTATTTATTTATTTATTTTGAAAGTCATAAGCTAATGAAACAAGAGAAATTCTGGCCAGTTAAGAAAAGGGGAAGGCATAAAGTAGTTTTTCTTTAGGAAAAGGGAAGCAAAGCTCTGGACTCTCAATATTAACCTTAAATTATATCTTTTACAAAATCAGATTGTTTAATGAGTATTGCTCAGACTAGTTTGGTACAAATAGATAATTATAGCATTTCTATAGTGTCCTCAGGTAAGCAGACCAAAGCGCTTAGAGTTGGAGTCCACTGGCTACCCAGACACCCCCAGGGGATTAATGTCTCAGGCACACTTGTAATGGATTTATGGAATATCAGTGTGTGTTGGCTCAAAAGTTGAGAAAACCAAGCTTTAGATGGCCTAAGTAATAATACAGCAACATGGATTTAACTAGTTATATTATCATTACGTGGAAATTCAAAATAGATCTTATTTGCATAATAATCATCCAGAATCAACACATTCAGAACTGACAGCAATGTGTAATCAATCTCTGGACCAGGTGGACTGATCTTCTGTGGATATCCCAAGTTGCTAATTTGTTATAGTTCTTCTGCTAAAACCACATCACATTTTCTGTACCTATCATTATTTAGATATTTATGTTTAATATAGAATAAGGAGTATTACCAGGATTATCCTAAAAATAAAAAAAAAAAGCTACTTTGTAGGGCAAAATCATGTCTCAGATAAGGCTTATTTTGATATATTCCTGAAGTTATGCTCGAAAGGATGTTACTAATACTTAAGGCCCACTGGGTATTCTTCTTGGCATAATCCAAAGCCATCTGGGTGTTAGTGGATCTCCTTTCCTTACAGACATTTTCTTAGTGTCCTTATGAGTTTAGTGTCCTAAATTCGCCATCAAGCACCTTTTACTCTGTTGTGGTAGCACTGATTTATCAGTTTTTAAAGGAAATGTTTATGTGAGTAAACTTTGAAAGTATCTGAAATTAGTACCAATTTATTTTTAAAATGTAATTGGAAACTTTAAAATTTTTTGTTTCTTAAGTGAACAGAAGCAGTGAACCTGTGGTTTTTGTGCCCATCTTTTCTAGTTTGTTTTTCACTGTTATCAGATCTTTTACATCTTTGTGACTTCTGCTTCTAATCTGCTTTCTGTTTACACAGACCTTTAAATCATGTGCCCGAGGGTGGCTCTAACCTTTCCTCCAAAGTATAAGCCACTGCAAATGTCCACACCTAAGGTGGGCTCTCTGCATGGACTCTGTAGTCATTAATCTTGCCTCTTTCGCTTACTTCTGATTTTACATCCATGTTCTGGCTGACGTGGATCTTTTCTGTGTGTAATTTCATGTTTTAGTCAGTGTTAGTTAATTTCTGAGTCACCTTTGGATGTAAAATACACTTTACTCTACCTGTCAGTTACACAATTTTTCTAACTTTTAAGTTGCTATGTTAATTTATTCCTAACAAAAATCATTATCAAGTGTCAGCTTAGAGAACACAAGGTGCGTTATGTATTACATGATAGAGACGTTAGATGGGGCATATTTGGATGTGTAAACTATCCATCTTAAATTTCTACCAAACAAAAAAAAAATTGAATTCGATTATAGACTCACATTTAAATAATGGCATCCAACTTCTCCAGGTGTCTTAGGAGTTTCTGCTTTTCAATTCTACGATACGCCTTTAGTCAGGCTTCTTTAAGTGTGTGTCAGTTTCAAGTAGAGCGCTCTCCCTAACGGCAGGAAGCCTCTGTCTGACACAACATTACCTTTCTTGATTTCTTTTATTAGCGGGATCAGTGAGGATGACAGTAATTTACATTCTAAAATAGAACAATCTTTGACATCTTAATTTTTTAACCTCTTTTATTTACCCTTCAAAAGAAACATTTTAGTGATTATATGCATGATACTTTAACTGGAGTTGAATGATTACAAATCTTTCAATTTGCTATGACCTAAAATGTAGGAAAAAGTACTTTTGGAAGAGTTGGGAAAGCAAAAAATCATTTAACCAAACCAGTAATTAAGAAAAGTTGATCAAGCATTAGCAGTGGACTACGTGCGTAGAAAACATTACTATCCTCTTAGTGAGAGGAGGCTTTTTTCTTTGTTTTTTGTTCTTTTAGATCTTTTGGTACAGGGTTGAGACATTCAAGTTCAGTTTTAGCCTCGTCTACTGTGAATGGTGTTAGACCAAACTGTCTCTGTGTCACTGCTGGTGTTCTTGGAGCAGGTTAAGATGCCTTTGCAGGGCACCTCTCAAGGGGAGGAATAGCGCAGTCTTCTCTTTATTCCAGCCCCATAAAATGCAAAGGCAGCTGGTGGAAATCTCTGATGATTGGTGCCAAAATTTAAGTGCAGTACTTTTTAGGAAATAGATGTGTTTTTAGATTAAATACTTAGAATTTAAATTTATTGATGATGGCTATAGTAATCTGTATTTAAGAAGGAAACTGGGAATGTTCAATTTATGTTTTAGGACTCTTGTGTTAACTGTAGTATTATTCTGCTTTATGGACACTGACATTTCCTTTATTTTCTCCTCTCAGGAAATCGTGGCTGCAGAGAAGAAGAAGCAGACTGTCACGGAACAAGTGATGACAGACCACTTATCCAGGTAAGAGTAGTAACTCGTCATAGAAATCCACTCAGAGAGTATCCATTAAATTTCATTTTCATTCATGACATCCATATCCTTTGGTCAATCAGCAAGTGGTCAACTCAGAGGTTTCCAGGCTTTCTCTTTTCACTGCACTTATAGTGTTCTAGTAATTTTTTCACAAGACTTGCAGGCCAATAGAAATACCCAACAGTTCAAGTATTATTAAGTATTTTTGTCTAAACAACTTAGTAAATATTTACTTCCTAACAACTTAATGATCATCTGAAAAAAATAATGCACAGAAATTGAAAGAAAAACTATTTTTATTTCATTCTTAAATATCCACAGTTACTTACTAATGGGATGTATGCACTTCTTGGATGCTGCACAATCTCTCAAACCTAAGAATTATTTAGGATGCTCCCACCCTCACTTTCTATTCCCTATGGCATTTGCTTCTTTCACAGTAACTGTAGAAAAGCCAGCTTTGTGAAGATATGAAATCATGGAAGGAGTGTATGTAGCATGAAACCCTGTTGAGACTGTGAATTACATTGAGCTAGTAGTTTTTGTGGTATCCAACAAATACGAAGTATCACTGTTTCCCTCAAAAATTAAAAATATCTCAGAGTGTCCCCATAAGTTCCCTGTGACACCCTAGTGTGACTTAGTGCGCAGTTTGGGAACTGTGGGACTAACTGTCAAGAATTTTAAAACCTAACGTAAAGCTTCACAACCTTTAGAAAACTATACAAAGTTTTAATAACTGCTGTGCAAAACTGCATGACTATGTAAATATTGTAGACTTCAAAGAGTCCAGAACCATCTAGGAAGTCTTCAAAAACGAAGTAAGACTTAAGTTTAGCTTTGAAAAAAATAATTGTTATGTGGCAGAGAAAATGATAGTCTACGTGCATGTTTTATTCTTTGAAACAATTAATTTTACTCACAGTCTTCATTGTATCTCCTTCCCTTATCTTGTGGACTCTGTTTATGTTTGCACACCCCAAATGCTACCACAATGTCTCTTCGTAAGATAACAAGTGACACCCATATTGCTGGATGAATGATGATTCCTTAGTTCTCATTTACTTGACCCATCAGCAGCATCTGCCTGGGTTGAAATTTTTCTTCTCTTTGAAACACTTTCCTCTTCTCCACTTGGCTTCTGGCGTACCACACTTGGCTGGTTTTTCCTCCTACCTTCTACTCCCCAATCTCCTCTCCTGGTTCCTCTGCATCTCTGCAGTCTTTACACATGGGAATACACAAGAGCTCAATTCTTGGGACTTCTACATTTAGTTCCTAAGTGATCTCATCCAGTATCATGTCTTTAAAAACCATCTACACGCAGATGCATCCCTAATCCACGATTCCAGTGTAACATTCTCCAAACTGGGTTCCTGAAGGTTGTCTCCCTTTCCTCCCCTCCTGATGAAATCCTCTTTAATTTTCCTCCATGGCAACTCGGTTCTTCAAGTTATTTAAGCCTACAAATCTTGGTGATGCCTTTAATCCCTCTCTTTCACTCAAATCCTGTATCCAGTTTGTCAGCAAACACTCTCAGGTCTACCATCAAGATACATTTACTCCCTCTGCTGCCACCATCCCTGTTCACACTGTCATCTTCTGTCTCCTGGATTATGTCAGTCACTTTCTACCTGGACTCATTGTATCTGCATTTGCCCCTAAGTGGTCTGTTCTCAACCCAGCAACCAGAAGGAGTTATTAAAGGACAAGCCAGATCAAACCCTTGTAACTTCCCATCTCAATCAGAGTAAAATCTTTAAGACCTATATTATTGGTTATATATCATCATAGAACCTGGTGGCTTAAAACAGCAGTCATTAATTACAGCGCATGTATCTTCAGGTCAGCTGTCCAGGCTGGGACTGGATGAGTGGTTCTTATGTTTCGCTTACTTCGGCCAGTTATGTATGAGCAAGAGTAGTGGGCTTAGTCCTGAGCCTCAGTGTTCAGAAACCTCATGTGTTTTATGCATTTGCCTTTTTTGTGCTTCTACCATCTTTGTGAGGAGAATGCAGCTTGGTCAACCCACTGGTCTCAAGAAGAAAGTGTTTCTACAAAAGCAGCTGGGTGCTTAGCCAGGATTATCCTAGACGAGCAGGTCCCCCGCCAGCCCACACTTGCACGAGTTAGTCCAGTCGAGATCAGCAGAGCCATCCAGCTACATAGAACTTGCCAAAGCAAGTTAAATAGCTAAGCTTAAAGCCCAAGGTGAGAAATTACACTATACTTGTAATGAGGCTGCGGCAAGGATGTGGATCAGGAGTGCTGAAAAATTAGGGTCAATAATATGTTCTACCCACCAGTAGACCCTGGACCCCCTTTCCTCCTCTCCTTCTCGTTTACTTTGCTCCACCATCCGGCTTCCTCCCTGTTCTGAAACATATCAGGTTCCCTCCTGTTTTAGGAGATAAATACTTTGCATTTATATTCCCCTCTGCTTGGAATGCTTTCCCCCCAGAAATCCATATGGCTGCTTGCTTACTTTGCCTCCTGTCCTTATCCAAAAGTCAGCAGCACAATGTCTGTATTTAAAGAGTAGTAAGAGAAAGACATGAAGCTCTGAGCTTTCTCAAAAATTTCAGTTTATTTTTAGATAGCACTTATGGAAAAAGAGATAGACAATACTCACTTTCTCATGGCCAGTGATTTTTAATTATTAAGTTTATTCATTCAATATCTGACAAATACATAATTCTGCCAGTAGTGTAAGCTGGCATTTGTACATGAGCTTTTCCAACTGCTTATACATATGTGAATGCTGGAGCAATTCATTATAACATTTAATTGTCAGACTTCATGGTTTCCTATGTAGGGCTGTAATCAGTGATCCAGAGCAAAATGTAACCACTGAGAAACAAAGTGCGCATATCCTTCCAGATTCAAAGATGGCACCCCTTCGAGGGAGGAAAAGGACACTACATGAGACAAAGTAAGAAAGTTTTGCTTAAATGAGGTTTCATTTAAATAGAAATAATTTATTTTTAAATGTACTTTTGTGTCTAATGGAAAAGTTTTCCTTCACGGTTTCGCTTTTTTCTGTATAAAGGGAAATGGAATTTTGGGAGTTCAGATCCCGATTCTGCCACTTTAAGATATTGGAGTAAACCTTGCCCTCCAGATCTTCTATTAATAACTTAGGAATGACAGCCAAAACTCTAGGCAATAATATATGTGAAAATACATAATATAGTAGTTGAGACATTTGTATGTGTACAACTGATACTGGCTGAGTTTTGCTGACATAATAAATTCAATATTAGCATTGTTTAAAAGTTATTATTTTTTGCATTTTACTTTGTACCTTATAAAATCTTCGGTTTGTTATGAACTTGCTCAGTCCACTGGTGTAGTCCACTGAAGTTTCCCAATGATTTCACAGATGGTTGATCTGTGAGATCAACCACGCCAGCTTCTGCAGCATTCTTGCCTATTTTCAGATGGCTGCAATTGTGAGACAGTACTTTCTTGTAACTTTAATTTTTTTTGTCTTACTCTTATATTCTGGAAGCCTTCGTTTCCATCCCCTTTCAGTATTTGATGGTGTCGTGTATTAATTTCCTATTGCTGCTGTAACAGATTACCACAAATGGCATTTTAATGTTTATTTATTTAAGTTTTTCTGGGGGGGAAGGCAATTAGGTTTATTTATTTATTTTCAGAGGAGGTACTGGGGATTAGAACCCAGGAACTCATGCATGCTAAGCATGCGCTCTACCACGTGAGCTATACCCTCCCCCACTACAAACGGTATTTTAAAACAATACAAATTTATTCTCTTAGTGTTCTGGAGGTCAGATGCCTAAAATCAAGGTGTTGAGAGGGTCGTGGTCCTTCTGGAGGCCCCAGGGAAGAATGTGTTTCTTTGCCTTTCTCAGTTTCTAGAGGCTGCCTGTAGCCCTTGGCTCATAACCCCTTCTTCCATCTTCAGAGCCCGCAGTGGCTGGTCAAGTCTTTCTCGTGTTGTATTGCTTTCATACTCCTCTCCTGTGGTCACATATCCCTCTGCTTTCCTCATATAAAGACACTTGTGATTGCACTGAACCTATCTGAATAATCCTGGTTAATCACCTCCTCTCCAGATCCTTAACTTCATCATATTTGCCAAGTCCCTCTTATGATATCATGTAAGTTAACTAATGACTTGCTCTGAGGATTAGGATATGAATATCTTTGTGGGGCTATCATTGAGCTACCATCTTTCTAAACTTCTCTTTCTTAAAGTAAAATTTGAAAGAAATAAAACTTCATTCACAAAGCATGCACTTAAATTTTAAGTGCACAGGACAGGAGTTTTTACAAACTGGACAATACTCATTCATCAAGTTCTAAGACCAAGAAATAGAACATTACCCCGGAACCACCCCCCACCCCTGTGCCACCTCCCAGTTACTATCCACTTCCTCTGCAGTACCAAAGTTAACTTCTTTGCTCTGATATCATAGATTATAACTGCCTGGTTGTAAACTTATATGAAATCACAAAATTTGGACTCTGTGTCTGGCTCCTGTTGCTCAATGTTATATTTGTGAGTTTTATCTGTGTTGTTATTTGTCGTTGTCCTTTACTCTCATTGCTGTACAGTTTTTTATGGTGTAAATATACCACAGTCTATTTATTCACAGCTGCTGGTGGACATTTGGCTGTTCAGGAAAAGTGCTGCCGTGAACTTTCGTGCACGCCTTTTGGTGAACATATGTACTCATTTCTGCTCAGTACACGCTTGGGAGTGGAATCGCTGGCCCGTTTAGTGTGCATATGTTCGGCTTTAAAAAAATTATTGCCAAGTAGTTTTCCAAAGTGGTTGCTGCAGTGAAAACTCAGTGAGCAGTAAGAGGGTGCTAGTGGCACCATGCCTTTGCCAGTGGTGGGAATTACATTTTCCATTTCAGTTCTTTAGTGGTCAACTTTTCATTCTCTTGATCATTGTCTTTTGATGAACAAGAGTTCCTAGGTGTAACGTAGACCAGTTGACCAATCTCTCCGCTTATTGTTAGTGTCCTTTTGTATTTTTTTTATGAAATCTCTCCCTACCACCAACTCATTGTCCCTCTGACTTGCAATGCCACGTGCATCATATATGAAGTTGTTACAATGTGTGGTTGGTTTCTAGGCTTTTTTTTTTTTTCAGTCTTATCCACCTGTTACACATTTCTGCACCAGCACTATCCTGTCTTAATTAGTATTGTCATACGTCAGAGTAAATACTTAAAGCTGCTTTAGCTTTAATATTGTTTTGGTGTGCTTGGCCCTTTCCTCTTCAATATAAATTTTAGATTTAGCTAGTCTAGTTCTAGGAAAACTCCTATGGGGCTATTGGTTAGAATTATTAAATTTATGGACTTCACTCCCCTTATATGTTATTCGCAGAGGAGGAGGAGACAGTTCTGCGTCACAGAGAAGCAGGATGGGCATGTGCAGTGCAGCCCTTCCTCTCCTCTTTTTCACGGGAGCCAGCTGTTCGCAGAAACCCACATTCTGTCCTGTGCACTAAGTTTTACAGGGTCCCTCCCAAATGAAAATGAGTGGGTTAGTCTGTGTAATCCTGAGCATTAAGGACTTAGCTTGCTGTTGCTACATTTCTAAGCCATGGTTTCCAACAGCTTTATCAATAATAAAATTCATGTGTGGGTCTTCATCTGCCTGATGCTTATTTCTCTGTTGGTTAAGAACTTGGAGAAGTATTGGTCTACTTATTGGATACCTAAAACCCCAACACAGAACGTTCCATTGTATAATAAAAATGCCTCTTTAATTCTTGTATCTTTTCAAGAAGACTCTAGACTCCTTGAAGCTATTACTTTAACCTATTGCTGTTAAACTGAGTTCTGTTTACCTTGGAGAAGCAATATAATGTAACAATTATGAGCAGTTTTGTTTTGTTTTTTGGCTCTGCCACGTGCTCACTGTAGAATGGTGATAATAGTACTTCCTTCACAGAGTTATTGCAAGCATTAAATGTACCAATACACATTAAAATGATTTCAACACAGACTTGTGTCTAGGAAGCTCTTTATCAACAGTGGCTGTTTTTATTGCTTGTATTTTCTCAGCCTTCTGAATTGTTTCAGGCACATGTTAGGCATTCGATAAACACATTAATTCTAATGGATTAAACTGAATTGAGATGATCAAGCTTTCATGGCTCCACTCCGTTCACAAACGCTCACTTGGTTTTCAGGTTCTTGTTTGCTGTATCCTGCTTACCTTTCACAGAGACCTAGGTTTTATAGAGGGATAACATGTCAAGATCTCAGTGACCTACACACTTACTGTTTACATCACTGCAGTTTCATTATACCTGCAGTTTTATGGGAATATCGTAAAATTACTTAGGAAAGGAAGTGAAGAGACATCACTGAATCTTCAGATCTCTTAATGTTAAAGGAGATTATTGGTGGTTGAGTGTCAAAGTGTTTGTCAGCGGGTTTTGCTTCATATTGTTAAATAGAATTTTAGGTCTGGCAGTCTTTGTGAGATCATTCTATGCTGTCTGAAGGCCACAAAGATTAGATAAGTGATCTGCAGTCTCACAGCTGGAACTGTGGCCAAGACTGGAACCTCATCCGGCTCTTTTTCTCTACTTTATTTTGGCAGAGAATGTTTTCAGCTACTCATAACTGAAAACCTGAGTGACAGTGGCTTAAACAAGCCAGGATTTAGTTTCCTTATATGACCAGCTGCTTGGAGGTAGGCAGTGGCTCAGTGAGACGCAGCTCTGGGCCGGCTTCCTTGAGCTCTCATCGGCCTCTCTGACACGGTTGCCTGATGTCTGCGGTGGATCCTAGCATCATACCCCTGCCACGTTCACGGGCAGGAACCCTTCCCATGCCACTGTCTTCTCAGGACAAAAGAAAGTCTCTCCTGAAAGTTTACTCGTGGAACTTAGTCACCTCTAATTGCAAGAGGCTAAGACAGCAGATTGAGAGGCAGAGGAGGAGAGGGTTAGATACGGCCGTCAGGTGGCCCAGCAGCAGTGCCAGGCACAAATGTGCCACCTCTGTTCAGTGCTGAATTTAGTAGCACTTTGATGCAGTAAGTTCTAACATAAAAGTCATTCATGTATTATATACTATAGCTCAGGGTCGTTTCTGTGTCTGCCACAGTTAACAACCTGGAAAAGTAAAAAAGAGGCTTATCTCTTCATCTTTATCCAGTCTGTGCATTTCAGAATATTAACCTAACCTTTTTTGTGCTTTTATTATTTACGTCAAATATAGATAACTTTGAAGTAATTATTGACCATTGTATTTCTTAACAGGATAAAAACCCATTCTACGCTAACTGAAAATATGCTTTCTCATAAAGTACAATTTGATGGTAGGGTCATATCAAGGTAATTATGACTTTACTAACTTTTTTAATCCTATGATTATAAAAAGATATTTTCTTTTCAAATAGAAATAACAGTAATAAATTAGTTGATTTCATCACATTTAAGTGAAAACCGAATTTAGCACAAACATTTTTAGGTTATATATTAATGAATCTGTTACAAAAACTACAGGAAGTATAATCAAAAAGAAAAATATTTTAATTAGAAGTTATTTGAAATGTGATTTTAAAATGCCCTTCAAAAAGAAACTTAGAAGTGATTTTTAAAATATTTATATTACTATGAGATTCTAAACCATTTAAAAATTGACCTGTATGTAAGCTGCTTTATTTAATTTCATTTTAATGGCTTAAATTAACAGTAAATTATTAATAGATGTGGTAAAGATGACAAAGAAGATGATTCTTAAATCTGTTTTCTCAGTCTTATAAAATTTCAGTAATGCCTAATGCTACTTGATGTCCTTGTATATTAAAGGTAAAGTACATTTTAAAAAAATTATTATATTTGCTCAGTGACTTTAAACTTTCTGTGACAAAAGGCAATAAATGTATATCTATCTCTGAGTGGCTTCTTGCAAAATTAACACTTCTTTTAAGGTCTTTCACTTTATCTTAAAAGTCTGTGCCAAATTCGTAATCTACAATGTAATACATACATATTCATAGCCTTTCCTCTCCATCCAAGTCTTAAATTGACACGTCAGCAAGCGTGTCATGTTTTCCCTGTGGCTTTTCATAACTCGTGCCCATTGCCACACGTTTGAGCAAGTCAGACTATCCCTCTTTGACGAACACAATTCGTGAATTACTAAATATGAAAGTTATCATATTTGAAAATCGTTAATATTATCCTGTTTTTCTAGAAATGGACGTGATGCTTGCAGAGAGCTGGTTGGGTTCTTTTTCACTCACGACCAGTCCCTTACAATTTATGAGTATCGACAGTTTGGGAAAAATAGGTATGGTGTACAACATCGTTGCACCTCTCAAGATAATTACTTCCCAGAAAAACTGAATAACTTCACATTTTTGTCATTTAACTTCTAGAACAAATGTGCTTCCTTTTATTCAAAAAAACATTTATTGTCATCAGCGTGGACGAAGAAAAGGAAAACAGTACCAACTTGGTGATTTTTATGTTGTAAGTTGTGTGTGTGCGGGCGTGAAAGTTTTACTAACCGGTGTTGGATTCTGAGGGATCCTGTGTGGCCGGAGGAGCAGGGTTTCTAGTCTTCAATTTATTTTCTCTCCTCTTTCCTGAGCAGAGGCCTTTGTGTGAGTGGCCAATGGCTGAGGTTTGTCCGCAGGAGGTTCTGCCTTTCGGGTCCAGATCCCAGTGGTCTGAATCTAAGCATAGCATTTATTCCCTGTAACACTTCCCCACTATCCCCAATTCTGCTGTGTAAGCCCAGGAGAGCTTGTCTCTTGGTGCTTTTAAAGGTCCTGCAAGGCTGTAGCACTGGGTAAATGGCCGTTTTAGTAGTACTAGGACTGATTCTCCACTTAATGCGGGCTTATCTTCTGAGGACACACGTTTTCTCCATCCTGAGGGGGCACTTGGCTTCTGGAGCTGTCATATGTCTCATAGTTAGCTTATCTTCCTTGTGATTCCCCTGCCTCGCCACAAGTCCTGGCATACGGCCTATCACATGGCTTCCCTTAGCATGGGTCGATCATAGGTAATGCTAGAATTTGTATAGTGCTCTTAAGTTTTAAATTATTATATTCATGTTATGTCATGATTAAAATGTAGCACTGTCCACAGCGATCACTCATGTAACAAATATATACCTCATAGGCTAAGCATTGCAAGTGGAGCTGTGAATAACTTAAAAGCATTCCCTACTTTTGTGGGAATTGCAGTCAATGGGAAACAGAGAGGAGGGCCAGATAAGAGGAGGGCAAAGACCCAGTTTTGTGGAGTCAAAGGAGGCTTCTTGGAGAAAGTGCCATCTAACCTTGATCTAAGGAGGCAGGGATAGGTAGATAGAAGAGGGTAGGGAAAGGCTTCCAGGTGAGGGAGACAGCTTGTGCAAAGAGCAAAAGCATGAGAGAGCACGGCTTTTTTGAGAACTGAAAATGGTTCAGTCTTGTTGAAGTCTACTTCAAGGTGGGGGATTGGCAAGAGACAAATTAGAACTTATTACGAGCAGTCTGTTTTTAAAGACTTACCTAAAATGTTCTGGGGAGTCATAGAGAGGTAAGAGGTGGACGGAATGAAGGGAGGTGGCATTATCAAGTTTGTGATTTCAAAAGATTTCGCTGGTTGCAGTGCGGGTAATGGATTGAAGACTAGCACAAAGGACCAGATTGGATTCAATCACATTCATCTTCTAGAAAGGTGGTTATGGCAACCTGAATTAGGTGAGTGACTGTGGCTATGAAGCTAATTAGAAGAAAAAAAAAACCCCAAAACTTCAGGCAGTGGAATCAATAAGATGGAGTGACCACTTGGGTGAGGAGTTGGGGGTGAGGAAAAACTTCACATCTGAAGTGTGGATTTAATACACTATCTATACACTATATAAAAGTATGTCTGTCCCTCAAGCCTGCCTCTTGAGATCTAGAGAAAGTCAGCTCCAACTCACATTTCACAGCCTGCAGAAAGAATGGTTTATGCCTGTCCCAGACAGATTAAAGTTACCTCTAGCTCGGAGCTGCTGTCTCTAATAATTTACAATTTACTCTCACTGTCCCTGTTCCATATTACTTGAACCACATGTGGAACTCTGCTCTCCTTTATCACCTCCGAGAGAGAGACACAGAGAGAGAGAGAGAGAGAGACAACGCCACACACAAGCCATATATATGATACCTTGGGGATGTGGCAGACATTGTGAAGAGGTATGGAGGGGGATTTATATGGCAGCAGAGTAAGCAACTTACAGTTTATTATTAGACATCCTTATCCTTAAAAATATGTCCTTTGAATATTTCCCATGGTGAAGGCCCTCCTTGCAATTTTCTGACTCCTTTCACCTCTTGTTCCTCCCCACAATCTTCTATTTCTTCATACATAAATATTCAACCTTATCCTTTTTTGTGGGGGGGTGGGGTGGGGTGAGTCTCTTTTGCCTTCCAGATGTTACTCTGGAACTTATATTTTTGTTTCTATATGCCCTATCGAAGTCTTTTTTTCCTAAATACTCCCTAAAATAAATTTTAGTGCCAGCTGTTAAGATAATACTTATAGAAACATGCACTTAACCTCATAGACACACGCATGTAAAACTGCACCCTCGTTTGTTCACTCATACACATACATATGCGGCTTTGGATGCAATGACACAGACCCCACAGATGTATTGTTATGTACACGTGTATGTATACACACATATGCTTATATGCGTGACACTGCTACACATATCACCATCTCTTTAAGTATTTAATATAATAATTTGAGAGATTTTATATACGTTTCAAGGGCTGGAGAAAGTACTTATAAGTTTTCTAAAGTAAATTCTCCAGGAAAAACAAGAGGAGAGAAATCCCTTCCCTAATCTTCAAGAGAGGTAATTAAGCCTCTTATTTTAAATTTGTGTTTGTCCATATTTGACCACATTTCTTTGAGCAACTCAGAAATTAAAACAATAACAATTTTCTAAGTTTGGATTAGGGACTTTTGATAGGAACTTTTTCATCAAAGCCTTGATACTCTGATTATGTTAAAATTAGCTTTACATTCATGTGCTGTTTGTCATCAAAAGACCGAGTCAAAGAGGGAGATGAATTTATCATAGTTCATAAATTTGCAGCACATCTTTCTATGGATCAATAGCTCTATTTCTGTATTCAGAAGTGCCATCATTTCAATTGAAATAACTTGTTCTTTCTTCCTCTGATTCTTATAAAAAATTAGGGTTTTTTTTCCCCATGAATTGTTAAATCTAAGATTGTTCTCATTGAGAGATTGATTGGGAAATTAGTTCTGTTATTTTCCTATGTTGTTAGCTGAAGCCTTTGTGGTTTCTAAATAGTCTCTAAATATACTTTTTTACACTAATAAAAAATATACCACATCCGATATAATCAATATTGAATATTTAAAATTAGTTGTGTTTTACTTCTTATATACTTTCTAGCTTTCAATAATTCATTTGTTTTTCTCTAGGGGGCAAACTTGACATTTTTGAGTTCTGATCATCCCGGACTTCCAGGAAGCATAAAAGAAAACACCTTGCTTACACTTCGAATCACAAATGTCGATCAGATCGCTTTGCATTCTCTCAAGTAAGTCAAACATGCGTTTGTCATTTTGGAGGTAAGTGAAAACACTACTTTTTGTTATAGTAAAATGAGATTCTATGCCAAAGCATTTTGGTTTTAGTTATGACTTACTTTTTAAAAAACAAAGCATAGCTATGTATGTCTACTTTACATGCTGTGTCTTGTATTCAAATACACTTCTTGTGTGGGAACAGTTACAATTGGTAAAGATAAAAATGTCCCATTTTAAGTTAGTTAAAGGTAATTTATTAATTTGCCTGTGCTATAACACTTTATTTTATCTAATGCTACCAAAGTAATACATTTTAAAAGATGGGATACACTACAACACTAAATTTTTCCCACAGTTTTAGTGTGATGCTTTTTTTAAGCACGAAAAAAATGCCTTGGGTCCCCATGCGCATAATATTCGTTGATTGATAAAATATATAATGAAAAAATGATGCTATGGATCAACAGCTTTTGAGTGCATTTGAGTTTTTTTAATCACAGAAAATGTATATGATATCCTTGCTGAATGTTTTTTGGTGTTAACTATAATCAGGGTGACAATAATTGGTGTACAATCTGTGCATTAGAGACCACATCCCATAAATTGGCTCTGAGGAAATCTGTGTTTCTTTGTCATTTACTGTATTGTTCAATGTGAATGCAATATATATATATTTTTTTGCTTTTTAAAATAACATTTTAACATTTTACACATTTAAATGTAAAACTGCCTTTAAATTTAATAGTTTTAATTAAGTATTTTGAAAGAACATTGAAATAGCTGCAAAACTGATGTATAATGTTTGAGGGAGTTCTTAGGAGGTTTAAAGATTTTCACTCTTGATTTTGCATATTTAATTACCCCAGGGATTAAAGCAGCAAGTAAGGGTGGGAGTTGATTAATCTCTAAGCACTCTTCTGATGTTGTTTGAGCAGAGAAGAGCTTAGAGTTGCCATACTCAAGATTGCAAAGCAATATATTTTTATCACTGTGAAAATGTCAGTTGCAGAACTGATTCTGTGGAACACGATGATATAACCAACCAAGAAGCCAATGATAGGCTGGTTTTCAAGGCCATTCAAGGTATGTGTCGTTACTATCTTCTCAGGTAGTTTGAGTTTTCAACCATTTTCTTTGTAAGTCGTAAAGCAGGGTTTTCCAGCTGTTTCTTAGTTTTATGGCACTTGAGTTATATTTCTTACTTGCTTTCCTATCTTTTAGAAGTTTATACACACACACGTACATATGTGCATATTTTAAAGAATATATTTTAGCATTTCTCCTACTTTAATGATCCTGTCTAACTGAATGTCTAGTATTACATGATTTATGGATTTAAGAATTTTAGAAAGTGCTGGATAGTACGGGTTTTACTCATGAAATGCATATGAGTACTTTTTGCAGTATGGTGCTTGTCTTATGCATCAGGTGGTACCCTAAAGGCATCTGTGGTGGCTCCACTGTAAAAAGAAATGCTAGACCAGGAGCCAGACTCATGTTTGGACTCTGCCATTGAACAGACGCATGACTTTGTGTAAATCCCTTGCTCCTCTTTCTTTATCTCTAAAATGGGGCTAATAACCTGTTTTATTACCTTTCCAGAGTTGTTGCAGGTAATAAGTGAAATATATATATATATATGTATATAACATTTCACAAATTTGTTTCTCGAGTCCACTCTTGTAATCACTGCAGTGTACTAGGTCCCCATAGACAATTCCTTGGTTGAATCTCAGAGTCAAGAAGGGAGGAAGGAGTTAAGTAATCACAGAAATTAATATATAATTTATAAATTTAAAAAAATCCTAATTTATCACAAAAAGATGATATAGGAGTAAGAAGTGTAGAAACAGATTTAAGTTGTCGGGGAGTGTATTGAAACTCTCAAATATTCTTGTTGCCGTTGTCAGTAAATCAGTTTCTCTGTTCTAGCGTGGTCAATACCATATTTGTCATTGTTGTATCTAGTGGCATTAATTTTTTCATCTAATGTATTATCTTTGTATTTAATAACTGCTTTGGTAAAGTTGCCTATATTTTCTTAAGTAAAGATGGTACAAACTGCATCAAAGGAAATCTGTCCAACAAAGAAAATGGGCCTGGGAAGATACCTCCTTGTAAATTCCTAGAATAAAAGGTCACTTTAAATGTATAAGATAGCACTCCAAAGCCTTGATGCTGTTTAATATATAAGCTCCAACTCGAAGATTTCAAACTACTTTAGAAATTTTGAAGGGATACATTGATGCCAAGCAAATCAGTCTGTGTTTGTAGATCAGTTGGGAACAGTAAAGAAAGAGGAAAGAAATTAAAGGTATGGGCTCATTCGATGAAGAGGAAGCCTGGAAAATTTTTTAAAACTAAGATTTGATTTGTAGCATGTAGGTTATTTTCATGCTGTTAAACTGAGCCATTTTTTCCCTCTATATTTAAAGTGTAACACTTCCACCACACAGTGGTGCTATAGTTCTGGTATATTTACATGTGATTTTTAACCCCCATTACTAAAAGCGTTCTGTTTTTCAAAGCCTTTTGTCAGTCATACATATGCTCTGGTTGCATATTCACATCCCTTACATCAGTGATACCAGCTTTAATTTTCTTACCAGAGAGACAACTGCAATTTGATACATTTGTGCATAGGAACAATTCATTTCCATCTCTCTTTTTCCTAAACAGATGTGCTAAGAGAACAGCTACATAAAAGAGGTGTTCGTATTCTGACTAGATTGGGAAAATACCTTCGACAAGTGGACAAGGAAGGAAATGGACTTTTAAATAAGGCAGATTTTAAGCAGGCTCTGGAAGTATTTGACTTAGAAGTATCTGAAAACGTATGTACCACAGATGATTCTCTGCAGTGAATGACATATTATTCTTAGGTGGTCTTATTCACTTTTCTACTAAAATTTTAGGATTTCATTTGTCTCCTTCTTGATGCCCCATTATCAGTGTTAAGCCATCAGGCAAGTCCTGTTGATTTTCTAAATGTCAACATTCATTCCTCCCTCATATAGTTATCAAGAGCCTGAGAAGCAGGCGTTGTTCTAAGCTCTGAGAAGACGTACTCTGTACCCTTAGGGTCTTCATAATCAAAGGAAAGAAAGATAGAGATGATTACAAAACAATATGATATATTAAATAGAGAACGCTCCGAACACATGGGATAAATCCCAAGCCAGGTTATAGGGAAAAAGAAGGAAGTTCATAGGATTCCTGGAGGAAGATATATCTGAGCTGAGTTTTGAAGGATGAGGAGGAATTAAGCAGGTGAAGGGAGGGGGGAGCATGGATCAGACACTTCGCAAAGGGAAGAAGGAGTGAACGGGTTCCAGGAATTGCCCCAGAGCCTTCACACATGCCGTTCCCGCTGATATAAGTAATCTTAACACTGGATCTTTGCATGGCTGGATTTTCTCATCATTCAATGTTTCTCTACTGAAAGCACCACGCTGACACCTCCTCACAAGGAGCATCCCGTCTGATCCCTGGTCCTCTCTCCACCATTTGCCCATTTTGTCTTCTTTATGCCACTTTGTAAGTATTTTCCAGCTCTGCCTGCAAATAAAATGTCAGTCCCATCAGGGCAGAGACCACGGTGCTTCTGGTTTCCTGCTCTATTTCTAACACCTTGAATAGAAACTGGCATTTGACAGGTGCTGAATAAATAGACGACACATGAGTTGAAATGGACAGATAGATGGAAGGAAGAAAAAGAGAAGAATGGAGAGAAATAGACCCAGCATGGTGCATCCCATTAAAGCCTAGCGTGCCATGTTAAGAAGCTTGGATTTTATTCCAAAAGCATATGAATTTGAAACACATCTACCTCAAGGGTTTCAGATAAGGGATCCTCCCGCATTGTTCTCTCTTGTTTCAAGTGGTCTTGTCACAAGATACAGTATATTTTGTGAAAGGAACACTGGAAATGGAATTTATGAGAGGCAGGTTCAAGTTCTAGCCTTAATACTTGAACTGTGTGATCTTGAATAGGTCTTTTCACTTTTCTGGTTGACAGGCTCTGCCTGGGCAATCCAGATAAAGTCAGAGTTGCTTTGAAGCTCACAAGAGAAAATTACATGGGAAATATGCCTTATCACCTGTAAAATTGTGTGCCAGAATGGTGTTGCTTGTCATTCTTGTGAAGTACCTGTCTTTTGTGTCTTTTACAAAGTTTAATCTTGTGTCCCACCTAGTGACACACACTAGGGATCATCTAACTTCATCTCTTCCTTTTATAATAATAATAAAAAAAAACAGCAATAGAAAATTAGAAAGATGTGGTGTCTTTATCCACAATAACACAGATAATTCATAATTGAGAGAGAACCAGAATCCAGATATTCTGAAACAGTCTAGTACTTTTTCTGAATTACCATAAGACTTCTCTTTGTGGTTGATTTACCTAATTTTTATGATTAGATTCAGGAATAAAAACTAAAATAATTATTTGACCTCTAACATAGGGAAAATATGTATTATGAAAATATGAGTATGTTTCCCCTTTTTCTCATTTTTGAAATAATATTCCCTGTTTTTTTTTGTTTTGTTTTGTTTTGTTTTGTTTTTTGCCCTCTGTAATATCACTGGAGACTGTCCATGCAATGAGAAGCAAAAACAAGAACATAAGAATCACCAACCTGGGGTCTAATTCTGGCACTAGTTTTGGGGGATGGCAAAGTCATTCTTGCTGATTTGAAATAAAAAAAAAATGCCACCTAAATAGCCCAATTGATAAAGAGCTACTATCAATAAATTTACCTTAGTTTTTTATCAACTGAATTATCTTTTTCCATTCTGCACCATACTTTGGAAAGAGAGTTATATGAATCTATTGTCACTGTTGGCAAATTATTCAATTCTTGAAAGTTGCTTTTTTTTTCATTCTTCAAGCAGTGTCTTTTAATTCTAGTATCCCATGAATTTTTTCCATATTACTTATGATTTTAAAGGTTAAGCTCACTTTCACAGTTAAAGTTCATTTTATAGACCTTAAAGTCTGTTTATGTACAGGATATTACAACAGACAAAAAAAATATATGGGTTGTTGAGAACTGTGGAAAGGCAAGGAATCTTAAGTTTTTCTTATTAAAGTTTTAATTGAAAAAAATAGGAGGAAGTAGAAGAGAATATTTTTAGGGTGGACCCATTATTTGTCAATCATCTTGCTAGACGTTTTATTTACACGCTTGTTTAAAGCTAACAACTTGACAAGAGCATTGGAAATATATTTATTTGAGTTTAAGAAAATCTCATGATGTAATTTTTTTGGTAGGAGCTCTGTGAATAGAATATTCTATTAAATAGCACATTTGCCAAAGAAATAAGTGGCAATGGTAAAATAAACTGGTATAAGGATTTACTCAAAACAACACCTTTCCATGTAAATTATGTAATAACTTTAGAGTCATTCAAATCTATTCTTTCAAGTATGAAGACTAGAAGAAATACAATTAGTAGACCTAATGCAATTGGAGGCATTCCAGGACACGAAGTGACTTCTTAATTATCACAGATATAACACATTAAAAATAATTAAATGGTCAAATTCAAGTAATTGGTAAGGTTTTTTTTTTAATTGAAAGGAATTAAACTTAAAAAACATAATCTGTAATTTATTGCTAAATGGTTCTTAACTTTATGGAACTGTCCACAACAGAGTTCTAAATAGCTTTCTTAGTATCTTTCATTGGATTTAAATGTAACTTTCTGGAATCTTCTTATTAAGTCCACTACCTTGTCTGGGCTACAAAAGATATAACAAAATACTACTGTGAGGATTATTGTGGCCATATATAACTTAAAGGTGTAACAGTGATCTCTACGTGATTATTTCTAGGATTTTGAGTCTCTGTGGCTAATTCTAAATGACAATGACAATGGCAAGGTTGATTACGGAGAATTCAAACGTGCCATTATTGGTGAAATGAATGAATATAGGAAGTCATTTGTTCGAAAGGTAACTTGTTAAGTACTTTTTCAAATAGTTACTTTTAATAGATTGTTAGGTTCATTCTTTTCTTTTCTTTTATTATTTTTTTAAATGGAGGTACTGGGGATTGAACCCAGGAACTTATACATGCTAAGCATGTGCTCTACCACTGAGCTATACCCACCCCTCCAGGTACATTCTTTTAAAACTTTAATGAATTATCATCGAAAATGTTTTAAATCCCTTTACTTGTAATGTATTTTGGGTTTAGTAAAACACACACACACATACCCATACAAATCTACCCAGGATAAAGCAAAAATTACTTGTGCATAAGTTAGGAAAATATTATAAAAGGAAAATAAAATCTGAGATTAGATTTCAGTTCACAAATTACTAATTCCAAAAACTGCTGGCTCCATATAGTTATATGTCTATATCTGTTAGTAAATATCTCCAAGCCTCAGTTTCTTATCTCACAGAGCTGGTATAAGGATTGAATGAGAGGATACATGTAAAATTATTAGCATTATAAAGCTGTCCCAGTGTCAAGGTTCATGCATATTATTTTAGGATGATGACTAAAAGATGTTTCTCTACTTTTTAAATATGAATGCTAAATGTAAAAATGACCATGTTACATTATAATAGAAACAGGAGACCTGATTTTTGTAGGAGAGTTTATAGTACTTAGATTCTGGCAGCCACTTTTAGAGCATACTTTTGAGCAAAGTAGTTTTCTTTTCCTTTTGTATATGTATCTACTGTAAAGTATATATCTACCTAAGGTTGAAACATAGCTATTATGTATAGAGTAGTATAAACAATTACATCAGGCACAAGTCTCAAATAGAAAAATATCAAAATCTTTATCTTTACTGGCCAAAAGACAAAATTAAAACCATGTGTTAAACAAATCCACCACGTAATATGTTTAAATCTGCATTTATTTGTACTTTACATGTCCTGGTGATAGATCTGGGTATCAGGAGTAGAAAGTGATGGCTGGGTTTCTCTTTCTTAAATCTTGGTGCTGGAAGAGAGGACAAAAGTAGACTTACAAAGTACAGTCTTAGTTTGCTCGGGCTCGCATAACATAAACCACAGACTGGGTGGCTTACACAGCAGTATTGTATTGTCTCACGAGGTCAAGGTGTCAGCAGGTTTGGCTGCTCCTGAGGCTACTCTCCTGGGCTTGTCACTGGCTGTCTTATTCCTTTGTGTTCACACTGTCAGCCCTCCATCTGTGTTCTCTGTGTCCTGATCTCCTCTTTTTATGAGGACAGCAGTCATACTGGATTAGGGCCCACCCTAATGACTTCATTTTAACTTAATTACCTCTTTAAAGGCTCTTTCTCCAAATTCAGTCTCACACTGAGGTCCTGGGGGTTAGGGCTTCAACATATAAATTGTGGGGAGGATACAATTCAGCCCATAACAGTTACCATATATCTGCGATATTATTGTGAATAAACAAACTCGATTCTAGTTTCGGCTCTTTTGCAAATGTGGGATGTTGCTTTGGGTCAGTTGTGCATCCCTATGAACCCACTCCTCAATAAAATTTATTTTATGATACTCAGAATTGTGTTGAGTTAGAGGTGCAGTACAACAACCAGCATTTCAAAAGGTAATGTTAAATTTCAGGAAATTGAGTAACAAAACCCATTTAAAAGTTACTTTACCTTCTCATTGATTTTAGTGTTGGAATATTTGCAAGTTCATTTTTTGAGTCAAAATAGTCCTGGCAATTTGTCTTGGCCATTTATCAATTTCATGTGAATCCTAGAGCTGAAAGTTACCTGAGAGGTCTTTTGCTCAACTCCTCAGTATGCAGAAGAGGAAAGCCAGGGCAACAGAGATTAAGTTACTTTCTCAAGGTCAAGGTGCTAGAAAGTGGTAGAATTAATACTTAAGTGCAGGTTACCTAATGTCTCTCTCCCTGTGTTCAGGATGCTTCCTTCATATACCGATTTAGTACTTTAAACTGTCCTGTTTAGAGCTCAAAAATACCCTATTGTAGAATAGAAAAATTAGGCTCTAATGATTTCATAGTGGAGAAAAATAACCTTTCTCTCTCTATTTAGGCTTTCATGAAACTGGATTTTAACAAAACAGGCAGTGTGTCTACGATAGACATAAAAAAATGTTATTGTGCAAAGAAGCATCCTCAAGTAATGTCAGGTAATTACTATGAGTCAAAATGCATTAGATTTCTAAAATGTTAGTTAATAATGGTAATATCTTTAAATTGTATTAATTTATAATGTGGACTTGAGGCCGTTAAGGTAAGAAATAAACAATAATGTTTTAAACCAGAAATGTAAGAGCTATTTGACCTTCTTCATCTAAAACTTCATAGGCTTGTTGCTGGTACTTAATTTTTTCTTTGATGTTTATAACTGATATTGAACTTTTGTTTCCTGTCGAGGAGACAGTAACAATTCTGAGTTAGAAACACAGAGTAAGTTTAGAGAACAGATAATGACACGTGCAGATTCTCTAGGTAATTTTACTGTACCTGCTTATGCTCGAAGATTTAAGGTGGAATCAGGGAACGTCTTTCTCTAGGAATGGAGCTTCACATACAATGAACATACGTAAGTCTACCAAAATTTGAGGATATAGAAAGTAGCTCAGAGTAATTCTAGAGATTCAACACCTGCTGTGTTTCTTCTGGCTTTAATTTTTGCATAATTAATTTATAAATAAAATTTTATTAGAAAGCAAGCATTTGGCCACAGTAACTCCCCTCTTTCCATTACATTTCCCTCTATAGAGGTATGTTATCATTTAATATATATATTTTGGTCCTTACCGTATGAATTTTCATAGCTGTATGTGTAGTATAAATATCTAATACTTTTGGAAGATATTTTAATTTTTTAATTCTTATTTTTTATCGAAGTATAGTTGATTTACAATGTTAGTTTCATGTGTACAAAGATGGCTTTTTTGATGTGGAAAATACACTAACCATATTGCTTTTTACACTTGCCAGTATGTTTTGGTGCCTTTTCCATGTTAATCCACATGGAGTCACCTTATTTTTATCTGCTGCCTATCATGGTTTTTAAAAACCAGTGTAGTACAATTTACCTAGTTAGTCTTCCACTGGTAGACTTTTCATTTCTTATTATTGACGTGCAACCAGTGAGGCAATCAACATGCTTATTCGTTACTCCTTAGGCCCATTTTCTGCTGTTTCCTTGGGGCAATATCAAGACCTAGAGTATCTACATTTCAAATTTTAATTGATACCTCCAAATTGCATTGTAAGACGGCTAAACTAGATTATACTGCCGCTAACTGGAAATTAACTCCCCCCACCACCTCGCCAGCACCCTGGATTTTTGCCAGTCTGATAGGCTAAAAAAATTTTATTTGTATTTCCCTGGTTACTAGGGAGGTTAAGCATATTTTTGCTTATTTGTTGACCATTTGTAATTTATATTTTATGAATACTTTCTTTCTAATGTATAATTCTGATTATATACTGTTAAATACTATAGAATACAACTGCCCTATAATTTTAATTTTTAATGTTAATAGAGGAGTGGAAACGTTCTACTTAATGTCAGAGATTGAAACAGAATGATTTAATCAATGGAAAGTTCTTCCAGCAAAAATGTTCACAGGCCTCTGAATCTGGTGTTTACAGTAATATTTTCTAGCTGCAGTTATGAGTAACCGCCTCATAAAGTAACCAATGCCTTTCACACATTGCATTACTGTGTTAACAGCCTATAAATCGTTGATGTTATTTACTTGTTTTCTTCTTTCCTCATTTTTAATGGGAATGAAACCGAGTCCCCTAAATCATCAAAAAATTACAGGAATGTGTACAGTAGTACTATTATTTTGCCTGCACTTAAAGGATACACCCTGTCAGAGGCTTAAAAGATGCCTCAAATGTGTATTAAAGTCCTCATGATTAAATTCTAGTCCATGCAAGAAAATGCTTAAATAAATAGGAGGGCAGTTTGACATAAGATTTCACATTGTTGAAAAGATTTCAAAAGGTGATGAGTATTTCATAAGGTGACTTAAGTATTTCTTTATCATCATCAATTGTTTTACTGGACTTTTAAGGACATTATTTCACAGTACTGTTTTACAGGACATTTCACAGAGGAAGAAATCAAATCATCTTTCCTAGAAACATTAAAAGATGCCTGCAGCAAGTCTGAAGAAGTGTCATATGGTGAATTTGAAGATTACTATGAAGGTCTAAGCATAGGGATAGTAGATGATGAAGATTTTGTTCATATCTTACGTACTCCATGGGGGATTTAGTTTTTTAAAATGAGTGTGTTATCAGTGCTAAGCATTTTAAAGGAGAGATGAGTTGAATGTAAAGTATCAAACACTGGAATATATTTTTCTAGGGCTCTCTTTACTGTTTGTTGTTTTCTCAAAAAAGTTGAGTCTGGAAAGAGAAACATTCAGAAAGACAGATGTAAGTGTCTGTGTAGGTTCATACACATGTACAAATCCTTGTCTGTTTATACGTTTATAAAGATCTCTCTTTTTTGACTTTTTTTTTTTTTTTTACTTATCTTGAGTGTATTTTAGAGTTCATTTAAAAAATTAGTCTTCACAGGAAAGAAACATCTCTATCAAGTGACAGGAGAACAGCTATATAGTAACCGAGTTTCTTGTCCATTGTTTTTCTGCTCCCCATTCCACAAAGTATAATTGCCACCATTCTCCATCTGATGAATTGGACTTGGACTCAAAGCCTGTGAGAATGAAATAGCTCAACTTGTTTCAACTATCTGAACACATTAAATGAATTAAAGGATATACAAGAGAAATTTTGCATGCAGTGTTACTAGAGATGTTTTCTGCAACTTAACTATTTAGAATGATGGAGATTTACTCCTAAAATGCTTATTTAAACACTGACTTGTCTGGTGAATTCTTGTCTTCTACATCGTGTGCTGCCGTTTGTTCAATAGAGCACAATGTCATTTTCTAGTGACCAGTTCTATCTGTTCTTTTATTCTGTTCTCAACTGCAATTCTTATTACCTGCACAGAATTATTGTTTAGCTAGAAACAGTACAATATGGAAAGGGAAATGTTTTCTTAAAATGTTAAATAAAATAAAGATCTCTAAAAGTACACTATCACTTATATGGACTAGGCGATAATTTAGTAATTCTTCATCAAAATGTAAAAAGTTAATTTGTATCCTAAAATGGTATTCTAAATAACACCTCTTTTTGGTTTACTAAATAACCGAAACATTTTCTTCTAAATAGATATTATTTAACAGTTAGAGGTGCTGTGATCATTCTTTCTAAATTCTTCTGTGTTCCTCACTGCTCCTTGGAAATACAGACAGAATGGGAAACTTACAGAGTTGTTTTCAGGTTCATAATTTTTAATTTAAATATTAAGATAACATGAATTAGGAAAAAAAAAACAGTGTCAAGCCAAATAAGAAGTGGTTCAAAAATGAGACTATAGACTTTGTGGAATATGAATTTCAGCATATAACTTCATTCATCCAGACCCCTTGGCAACATTATCAGAAATGAGGTATGTGTGAACCAAATGAATTCAAAGTAGTACTTCTCCAAGAGTTGAGGAGGTAATAAAATTTATTGCTGAAATTTCAGAAGCAAAATCTGTACATTTTAGTGCTATCTTCACTAGCTAAATTCTTTATGCCTTGGGGATTTTTTTTTCCAATTAGGTTATTATAATGAAAACAATATGCTGGAAGGTTTTGACAGAAACAAGTCTAAAACACTATTTCTGAGTCATATTCTTTTTCTTGGAAAAATGTTTCCACCCACCTATAATCATCTTAAATTCTACAAATTGTTTTTATGTTAAAATGACTAATACCCTGGGTGTTCAATATGTATGTAGTATTTTTTACTGATACATTTTTACTTAGTTTTCCTTAACAAATATATTCTTAATACTGTCATGTTTTCCAGTGACTATAATCAGAAAATGTATAGACTGTCATATTGTTTAAAAAAGAAAAAGGAGATTCTTCTAGGATTTAACATATTTGTATGACCACGTAGTCTTAAATAAACCTCCACCCTCTTAATATAAATATTCACATGTAGTTATTTATAGGAATTTTCTCTTTAGGAGTTTAAAAAGACTCTTTTGTAGTTAATTTCTTATTATTTTATACTGTTATTTCCATGTAAAGCTAGAAAATGCATATTCAATATGTTATTTGGCATATTTCATTAAATTATAATTGGTGACACAATAAATCATTCTGCTTTTGCTTCACTGCCTGCATTTTTCTTGGGCTTTGGTATAGTAAAATCTATTTTTTGTATTCAGTTTAAGTTACATTTTCAAATATCCACAGCATAATAACTGACTTTTGAAATTCTATTCTCAATAGTCTTCATATTCTACAAATCTCTTGATTACCTTTCAAATATTAAGTTATATGTTGTGATGATGTTACATGTAGTTTATAGTTAAGCGTATTTTGTTTTCTCTAGATCTAGTTACTTGTTTGTGGTGTAGAATTGCTTCCCAATTAACCATCCTGTGTTATTGAATTCTATATATTGATTTTACTATTTCTATTCTTATCAGTAACGTTTTACAGAATTTTTAGGGAAAATTTACATTTTATTAAAAAGGGGATATAATTTAGGAATTTTTAGCTGTATTTTCATTGGTAAAGATTATACATTTGTATGATGGAACAACTAGAGTATAGTATGGATAAAAGTATATGTTCTTGTTTTAAATTGTATAGTATATAAACATATGTGCTTAATGAGCCAGTGACTCTGCACAGGGACAGTCACTTAGGATGATTCATAATTTTGATACGGCTATAAAACACGTCTTAGTTTATTAATTACTTGGGATTTCCAGTCAGTCTAAGTTGTCAGTTACCTCAGGAGAGAATTGTGTAAAATAAACTATGCTTACTGCAGATTATTTAAAATGCATTTGTGAGATTATAGTTTACAGTGATATGTACGGTGATGAACTGTAACCACTGCTAGGTTGACCAGCAAGAACACACATCTAAGCGAAAGTGCTCAAAGAAATAGAAGGAACTGAATCTGTGTAACACAAGCCAAGCAGGAGAGGGGAGAGAGAACCCAGTGGGTTGACAGGGATGTGTTAGTAACTGATCAGGGAAGGCGCTCCTGTCATGGCCTCCCACTTTTATTGTAAGGATAAATGGATGATTTACTCAGCAGCAATTGTTATGGTTCTTACATTTGAACACTTTTGCATGAAAACACTTCAGCACAGACCATGTAAGTAGTCTGAATGTGCAATTTAATGCAAACTTCAGTCATAGGGGTGGTGTTTCCCTAATAAACAATGCACAGACTGCACTTTATCGGCAAGGCCTCACCACTCAGGGGCTACATTCACTCCAGTTATCTGGGGCTTAGTTGATATGGGATGCCTGGTAATTTGCCTTCTAAGTACAGTGGGTTTTGCTCATGAAAACAGTGTCTTGTCTTGAGTCCTGAATGGCGTTGGGGCCCACCTGTGGAGTAGGACTTCTGACTGACCAGTTGTAACAGGGTAACAGGATCCCTCCCCCAGTGTTACTGCTGCTTCCTCTGGTGAGCCTCTGAGGCGTGGCGGTGGTTGGAGCGCCCCGAAGGGCCAACCGCTGGGACTTCACTGATCTTACAGAATGGGTTGTAGAACCTCTTTGCGCCTCCTTGCTAAAATGTGCTTCTTTAATGAGCGTTGATGTGTGTGGCAGAATTACAAATTTGTATCATTATAACCGGGTAGTGAAATCAGGAAGAGTAGCTAATTCTCACCTACCTCAGTGGTTTTAGGGAGGCTGGGGAAATCACAGGTAAGTACCATAAAGAATCTATTACTTGTGCACAGCTAAATTAGTTACTCCTAATTCAGTCGTCAGCTCACAGCTGCAATTCTCTGTCGACACTGCGGTCAGCATCACAAAACAAAATACGGCATGGCACAATGCCTGAAGGAGTGGAGTTAAAAACTCCAAAGCCTAGTTCATGATTGCTAAACACAGGCATAAACTAGGCACAGTGGAGCATGGAAGGACTGTTTATGTCATCCCAGGGGAATACTAAATAGCTCACCATTCTGAGAACATTAGCTTTATCAAGGTGTTATTGAGAAGCAATTGAAGTGTTCAGCTGAAACAGCAAAGATTTTGGAGATTTGATCACATAGATTTTAGAACTGTATTAGTGGATACACATTTTCAGACTTCTCTCTTTAATAACCCATGTAAGTTGATTTGTATAGTTTTTGGATATCCAAGCAAGGTAAAGATATTTGGAAGGATTTGAATTAAAAAAATTACCTATCTGGTGACAAATGTTATGCAAGGAGAACCCAGTCAAGGTCCCTGTTGTGTTTAAGTATTCTTGGACAAAAACAATGAGTGGAACAGAGAACCAAAAAAGTCACAGGTAATATCATCAAGGATATAAGAAAAGACAATCTGCTTATGAAACAAAAATGGAATCTTATGAAAAAAGAAAAATCAAAGAACAATTTTTAACTTTAGAAATTAAGAATATTATGAATCAGGTCAAGCTGGCTTCAGCTTCTGCTGATGGCATGGCATTGGCCCCAGTGCTGCCTGGAGACGAGAGTCTGCAGGATAGGTGCTGCCGGTTGGAGGATGGTGATGGGCAGTAGTGTGAAGCTGAGATGTGAGGATGAGGAAGAGATGGCAGCGGCAGGGGAGGGTTGGATGCTTGCTGGGGGCACTGGTGAGCTGGTGGGTCCTTGACCAAGGAAAGAGTCCATCATGGTCCTGTGTGCTCAGCCCTCTCTAGGCCAGATGTTGCATCTCCCACCTGGTGAGGGAAATGCGGGCTTAGGTCTTAGCAATCTGGAAAAAGTCCAGCCCCCTGAGCTGCTGAAACTCTACCAGGTATAGAAACAGAAATTCCAACCACAAGAGAAATGGGCAGAGCCGTAGAAAACGGCTACCCCTGAGAATAATAACATAGTGTGCTGAAGACAGAGACGTGTCAAGATTTCAGAGATTTAACCCATTTTAAAATTTTCCATCTTGCACATCAATTTTTATCCTGGCTGTCAATATTTTGGACAGATCCTTGGCTCGTTTGAAGGTGAAACCTAAAAGTTCTCTTGCATTGGAGTCTGCTGTTTTGGCTGGCTACCAGAATAGTTGAAGAAAAATGCAATGTTTCATCTCCTCATAACGTAATCTGAACTAGTCAATGTAAATGCACTGCTTCTAACAAAAAATCAAGGAAGAAAATTTTTGGAAAAAAAATCAGAACTATGAAATGGAACATACTGCTGTATTGAACTTTTTTTTTTGCTTACATAAGACTATTATACTTCTTCATATTTCAGAAAGGAAAGAAATATTGAGCCTTGATAAACTGGAAGCACAGCTGAAAGCTTGCAATTTTCTACTAGTCTTTTCAAAAGCAAAGCCATCTGTATTAGCTTTGTGCCTTCTCAATCTGTAAGTAGAAATGTAATTCATTAAATTATTGCACATCCTTCTGCTTGTTATAAAGCATTCAAAGATCAATGATACTGAGTTCTTTTACTGGAGGGAAGAAGTTTCTAAATGATTAGCGGAATGTTTTCTCTTGATTGTTGCAAGAAGTTGGTTTGGATTGTTTCTGGGTGCAGAGCCCAGACCCTCCAAGACAACAACTGTGGTGTCCCTGAGTTGTCAACAGTACCAGCGGATAGCTGTCTTGACAAAAGTGAAAGCGAACACTCGGAAGATGTGAACTTGGAGAATGAAGTCCCAGCAGCTGTCTCTCCATCTCAGTGATCAAAGATGCACTGTCTTTTTCAACTTAAAAGTGGCACAGTCCCTGTGTTTCCTATTTTATAAACCTAACTGCACTGTGTCAGAATTTAAAGTATACATGTGGTTTATAAGCAATAAATGGGGATGTAGGTAATGTTTTAGTCCAGCCCCTATCTAGGCAGGACTACAAAGACTGGAACACCTGTTGTCTGTAATTACTCAGATCAGATCTGGTCTATTTTCATATTCTAAGCTCTCAGCTGGGTTAGGACCTCTAAAATGATGGGAAATAATTTAAATATTGGCACATTTGCTCTTTTCCTTTGTTTTTTGTTTGTTTGTTTTGTTTTGTTTTGTTTTTTGAGTTTCGTGGTTTTATTAACACAAACACAATGTGCACGAGCTGTCTATTCGTTTTCTTCGCTGCGCAGCTGGGCGTTGGGATTGGTGACTCTGATGGCCAGCTGGGCTGCTCTTTCCACAATGGCTTTGCGGTTCTTGGAGGAGACGTTGTGAGCAATCTCAGCACAGTAGGATTTGTTGCACGTCAGCAGTACTTCAAGCTCCTTGACGTTGTGGACCAGGAACTTGTGCAAGCCACTGGGCAGCATGTGCTTTGTTTTCTTGTTGCTCCCATAGCTGATGCTGGGCATCAGGATCTGGCCCTTGAAACTCCTGCGCACCCTGTGGTCAGTGCGCCTGGGTTTCCGCCAGTTCCACTTAATTTTGACATATCGGTCTGACTGGTGCCGGATGAACTCCTTGGTCCTCTTTTTGATGATCTCGGGCTTCACGAGGGGTCTGAGGGCGGCCATAATGCCGACTAGGAGATGGCTGCCACCTCCATGGCAGCGCCGAGGAAGAGCTTGTTCTTTTCCCTTGAATAAAAATAATTTTTTAGCTACTTTTCCATACACATAATAGATTGTGTGGGTAAAGATGTAGAGAGTTAAAGAGAAAACCTTTTTTTTTCCTGATGAAGTATAAAGTAGGAGATTTTGATATCTGAGAATAAAAGAAGCGTCTGAGTGAAGATGAGGTGCAAGTTCTGAGTGGGTATTGAGGGGAAGGGTAGAAGGAACTGATCAAGGACAAGTAAGTGTGCAGTGGATGCTGAGGTCCTACCCAAAGCTGAAAACCGTGAATTTATAGTACTGTGAAATCAAAGAATCAGGGGATATTTAAATCCTGCATTCTCAACTATCACACTGTAGAAACAAAGAAGGTTAACTGTCACTGCTCTAGGATTTAGGTTTCGCAGGTGGCTGATGACGCTAAACTTCAGAAGCACAACCTTGAAGACCAAGCTCGGCAAGGAAGGAAGGTAACTTAGGATGGGACTGATTCACCCAAAGGAAAGGGGAAAAGGAAAGGGTTTGCAGATCTGGTGGGAAGGACTGTATAAGGGAGATGAAAAAAACTCAAATTTGTTCACAAAGGATGGAATGTGGAACTTTGAGATTTCTGAATGAACTATTAAAAGGATGTCCTTTGAAGGAGGGCTGTTGTGCAGAGGAGGAAGGGGTACGGTGAAAGAGGTCTAGGGAATTTGAAGTTAGGATGTTATCTTTGTTCACATGCACACTGATACCGCCTAGAATTATGGCAGAAATATGGCAGGTCTGAAAGTCTACATTCACTGACATAAGCTTAACAAGGATGATATAAAATAAATAGCCTTAAATGGTCTTATAGGTGGATGGAAGAGTAAAGGTCAGGGGGAAGAATTAGGAAATTGGGGGAATGCCACCTCCACTGTCTCCTAATGTGTACACTTCCCCGTGGATATGGGAAAAAGAATGTCTTTCAGTAGAGAGGCTTATGGGAGTACTAAAAGTCATAATTAATCAAGGTCTGTCTCCCTGTAGCACCAATTTCCATGCTTGGTAAACAATTTCATATGTCTCAGATTAATACCAACTCAGATACATTTTGATGTAGGTTGCTAAATTTAAGTACATGATAATGATAAATCAGCAAATGTCAAAGGAAATTTACACTTATGAAATGCTGCTTTGGGCTAGTCATCTGGTTCCTTTCAAAGACTCTCTTTCCACTGTCATCTGTGTGGAAAAAAACTTGAAAATTATCTAGGAGGTAAAAGGAGGAAGAGGTTCTGAAAGAAAAGAAGACATTATCCAAAGATAGGAGTCTTGCAGGGCAATAGGTAAAGTGGGGTTTGGAGTCGTTCAACAGAGAAAAAGGTCAGGAAGAGAAATCTGAAAACAATAATATACAGACGCCCAGGAAAAGAAAAGAAGAAAAAGTGTGGGATGTTGCAATCCTTCGGTGATTGAAAAAACAAGAATGGAGATCATTCACAAGTGATGGCCTTCAGATATTTTCCATTCTAACTTTTTGCACAAGTCATTTTTGTGTGGGAAGTACTGTACCCTGCTTGTCTTAGGGGTGTGATAAGGACTCTATGTGAGGAGATTTTCAGCCAGTTTCAACAGTGCGGATAAATCCAGGGCTTGTTCATGGTGTCAGAAGCAGTGATGAGTCATTGTTTAGGTCCCTTCATCATAGCCCTTCATGTGTCTTTACAATTAATTGAAATGGTGAAAGACGACTTACTTTAGCTCAGTAACTCTTTTCTGGCAGGTCAGAGACAACAGTGAAGACCCCAAAACATGATTTCCTTTTTTTTTTTTAAATGGAGGTACCCGGGAATGAACCCAGGACCTTGGGTACATATTAAGCATGTACTCTACCACTGAGCTATATGCTCCCCCACCAATAATTTTACTTTTTAAAGAATTTAGTTTCTCTAATGCCTGTCTCTTCAAACTCTTTATGACATGTAAATATACTCAAACTGCTGAAGAATGATTTTCCCAGCAAATTTAACTTTTAAGTGCCCAAATATCAGATCTTTTGGTCTTCTGCTCACAGTATCTTAAATCTTGGTTCTTTTGTTGAAACTATTTGCTTTTATCAACAAACACAGCAACACTGGTATTTTTTCCTCCAGAAAGGTTATTTCTTCCTCATGAGAGATCTCTAAACATGTGTCAGGGTAAAGACATGCTTCAGAACCCTTGAAGCCCTTTTTTCCTGCTGTCAAAACGATTGTTATTTTGAAATCATGCAGCATTGTTCAGCTAGAAAGCTTTGTGAAGAAATACTTCCTTCTTCAAATGTTATTGAATTATAGCCCCTGTTTTCCCTATCAGCGAAAGCGATCACGTTACCTTCAGATAAACTAATTTCATAATTTATTAATAATTATATGGCAGTAATTTGACCTGGTATGGCTATGAATGGTGAAATAAAATAAATGTGTTTATGAGAAATTCTGGAATCTAGAGAATTGTATTTCTGAACTAGGCTGAAAGACCTGCAGTCAGTCCCAGAAGGAACTGAAGACAAGGCAGCCGAAAAAGGCTGGGAGTTTGGAGCAATTGACAAAAGGGAATTTTTCCTAAAAAGCAGGCAGTGGCCTTAGGAAAGGAGACTTGCTAGAGGTACTGGGTACAGGCAGGAAATAACAGAATTGCCAAATTCAGTTTTTGAGGATATCCGGATGAGACTTAACCTGGAATTACTGAGTTTAAGTCTAGCAAAAAAGGACAGAGTAACACCTGGGGCGGTTATCAGTGGTTTGCTAGCCTGAAGGGTTAATAGCAGAGTAATGCTAACCTGAGGATGAATTGTTCAATTTTTACTTTGACGGGAATACTTCTCTCAGCTAGGTACTAGAAAGCATCAGCTGACATCTGTTAAACAAAATATGAACTTATTCGATCATTCAAGCATCAACTGATTTACTGAATTTTTAAAAAGACTTAAAACTGTCCCAGAAAATTGCACAACTGCTTTGAGAGGAAGTGGGGATTTGTGGTGGATACTTAAAGATGGTGGTACTTAGATAATTTGAAAAAGAAAATTTGTGACATCAGGACTAGGATGAAGAAAGGCAGTAGCTAAAAACAAAACAATGGAAATCATGTTACAAATATTAGGAAGATATTGGAATGATAGATTGTTTGGATTTTTATCTGAACAGTCACAGAAAAACACTGCACATCCTCAAATAGAAAAGTGGCACTGATTTAAAAGTCTTAATCCCTGACGTCACGTTGGGTTGGAGAGGATTATTTGGACAATAAGATGATGGTGGTGGCCACTGCAATTTCTAAATATCAAGAAAACTCCCCTGAGGGGCCAGTTTTGTGATTATGGAAAAGTAAAGGAGTAGGTTTGAGATACTATGGTTGCTGTTGACTGCATTTAAGCCAAGCTGTTTCCATCACTGGATTCACATAGACCCAGTCTGTGTGATGGTGATTAGGTCCACCAGACTCTATCCAGCCTAACTGAAGAGCCTTCTGGCTGAAAACTTAACCGAAGAGAAGAGGGAGTCAGTGACTCAATTTGTAGATATCAGAACCCAAACCAGGCACTTGTCATCCTTGGGGAAGAGTGATGCTGAGTACACATCGTTTTTGCCAGTTCGATTTGTCTCCTCTCTAGATCTACATTTTAAAGAAAAAACTAATTTTTTCAAAAAAGTTTCTAAGATGGGAACAAACAATTCTGCTGTGTAATCCTTTAGTAGAACATAACACAAAAAGTGGAGAGGAGCATTTTCCTTCAAAGAGTTGATGCTTCCAGGATTTGAGTGCCACGCTGCAGTATCAGCAGATGGTGGGCAAGGCTGGGAACAGCGATCCTCTGACAGTATATCACTAACCGGAGGACATGCTTGCATTTAATGAAAAAGGCTAAGGAGGGAAAGAGGGATAATGGTACATGTGGTATGTTAAAAAAAAAAAAAAAAAAGAACATGACTTGGTTTAAGTACATGCAAGATACCCGGTAGGGCCCCCAGAACTGCTTGGAGGGAAAAGGATTTTGCATAGGATTGGTCCTAAATTATGAAATAAGGTGGGGGGGGGGATCAAGAACAGGGGGAGTGATATTTTAATTGGTTTGGATTACATAATGTGATAGATAGAATAATGGCTCCACAAAGATATCCAAATCCTAATCCCCAGAACCTGTGAATGTTACATGGTGAGGGGGAAATTAAGGTTGAGGTTGGAATTAAGATTGCTAATCAGCTATTCCAGGAAATTATTCTGGATTATTCAGGTGGGCTCAATCACAAGGGTCCTTGAAGGATGGAAGGAAGAAGGAAACAGAAAAAAAGAGAACCAGAGAAATGGCAGCATAAAAAAGACTCAAATAATCATTTGCAGGCTTTGCAGATGGAAGGGGACCATGAGCCAAGGAATGCAGCAGCCTCTGGAGGATGGAAAAGGCAAAAAAATGAATTCTCCCCTGGAACCTTCAGTAAGGAGTGCAGCCCCGCAGACACTGTGATTTTAGCCCAGTGGGACCCATTTCAGACTCTTGTTCTTCAAAACTGTTAAGATAATAAATTGATGTTTTAAACCATTAAGTTTGTAGTAATTTGTTACAACGGCAAAAAGAAATTAATACAGATGTGAATTTATGGGAATTGATGTGATCGATCGGGGAAAGGAAAGAGTAAAATGAATATATTAATCTTTATTTTTTTCATTTAAATGGTTGGTTGGGAAAACTGCATCCAGAGAAGCCAATCATTAATTGGCAATGGGAAATGTTCTGGGGTACAAGATAATGAGATTCAGCTGATTTATGTTCAGTTTGAGGTAGTTGAATACTATGAAAGCATAAATATCCAGGTGAAAAAATAGATTTGGATTTGGAAATTGACACCATAGAGAAACAATGAGAAGAGAGGATTAATCTAAAGAGAATTTTAGGCAAAAAAAAAAAAAAAAGGTTGAGTTTTAGAGACTTTCAGATTTAGAGGTAGATTTAAATTGTGACAAATAAAATCATAGAGCAATCAGAGAAGTGGAAGGGGAATCAGTAAAGGCAGGAGTAAGTTCCAAGAGAGTTTGTGGTATGTAATTGGAGTTTGGCAAACACCTGCTGAATGAATAAAAGAGAACTATCTTAGAAACTGGATAAAGGCTGAGACTGAAGTGGTTAAAAACTGGCCGTGCTGGTCAAGTGTGGTGAAACGGCTCCTAGACAACATTAAAGACCTAGAAATGGACTAGTTCATTATATGTTCCCCAAAAACCCACAGATTGGATTTTATGTCCTGAAAAATGTCATCTAACAGTACATGTGAGTGCTTGTTTCACTATGCCCTTGCCCATATGGGATGTTACAATTCAAGGAGGTTCTTAAGTGTATCCAACTAAACTGAGGTATATTCCTTTGTGTGTTATCAGTCAATGTATGACAAACTCTTATTTTATATTTTTATACCCATCCCAGCACGATCCCCTTCCTTTATGCTTCCCTTCCTTGTGCTCAGTGTATGTCCTGCCAATCATACCTCCCATAAATTTCTTTACTTTATCTGTGTCAGTATAAAATATACAGTATTGCTTCATGTGATGCATATATACTTACACATGTACATGTAAATTATGTCTCACATAAATATCAGATTCATGTATAACTACATGTGTTGTATTGTATTTCTTACTTTTTTTATTCAGCTTATATAAAAATGAATTACAAAATAAATATATTGGAATTATCCTTGTTTAGTACCCACCTAGGTTATCTAGTCTTCTATTGATGGATGTCTAGAGTGCTTCCAATTTTTTACTACTACTGTGGTTCAATGAACATTGGAGGGAAAAAAAACTTCTATTCTTATAGCGTTAGGGTAAGAGTTCTTTACAAGTACATAAAAATCTATCTCATTCATTTAAAAAGCCAGTATTATTAAAAATAATTTGTTGATGGACATTTAGGTTTCCAATTTTTGTTGTCACAACAAAGAAATCATTCAACTATGTACATTTTGGTGCTTGTCTGTGAATATTTCTCTTGAATTGTTTCTTAGAAGTAGAACTGCTGAGTCAATGGAAATGTACAATTTTATTTGGATAAACTGTCAACTTGTTTTCCAGAAATGGTTTTTCCAATTTATATTCCCACTAGAAGTGTGCACAAGTATTATCCGTTGTGAACTTGCCAAGGCTGGATATTATCTCTGTAATTCTTGTCAAACCTACGAGAAACAATTCTTTTTAATTTGCATTTTTCTTATAACTAGTCATGTTGAACATCTTTTTATATATATTTATGTAGACATTTGTGACTATCCTTTGTGACTTGCCTGCTTATATCCTGCCCATTATTTTTATGGTTTTTTAAATTGACTTTAGGAACTCTGTGTGTGTGTGTGTGTGTGTGTGTTTGTGTGTGTGTACATATTCTGGATATTAATATATATAATATATACACACTATATATATATATATATATATATATATATATATATATATATATATATATATATATTCTGTATAGTAATCTTTATTAGTAATAATATAGAGCAATAGTTTTCCCAGAACTTTGCTAAAATTTTAACTTTGTTCATGATTTATTATGTTTTAGGGAGGTTTTAGTTTGTATAAAACAAAATCTGTCAGTCTTTTCTTTGGCTTTGTGTTTTACTTAGGAAATATCTCTACCAATATTAACTTGTATTTTCTTCTACAACTTTTGTAATATTGATTAACCTGGAATTTAATAGGCACACAGGTCTCTTCTGTTTTCCTCCAATATGTAAATCCAACAGTTCAAATACTAGTAATTGAATAGTCCACATTTTCATTCTTACTTGAAATGCTGGCTTCACCACAAAATAATTAGAATATATGCATAGATCTGTTCAGGGATGCTCTTTGTAACATAGTTTAGCTTCTTTTATTCATGTCCTTCCTCATTACTTTCACTTTAAAAAAGGTTATGTTGTTCACAGCATCCTTATTCTTTTAATGAACTTTAGAATTTGTTTTTGGTTAATTTCTTTTGTCATTGATGAAGGTGATGAACATAGATTTATTCCTTTGTTTTTCTATTGCTCATAATACATCTCTCCCTTTTCCAGCTCTTTTAGGTCTTTCAGTAAACTTTCATAGTTTATTTTTATTCCCCATTCTTTGGCGTTTTATGGTTTTTCATTATCATCCTTGGTTATTTGTATTTTCAAATTTTCTTATTCTTCTTCAGAAATATTTGACAATTAAGAGAAAATCTTTTAAAACTATGTATTAGGTTAAAATGTGTATAGTGCATTTCTTATCATTTATAATCTCCTCAGTGTATTATTTATTTCTGAAATGTGGGAAAGAATGTGGTTCTTGTTTCAAAGATTTGAGGAGTAAACGGGCTGTAGAAGAGGTGAGAATGTATTGGGAAGCCGTGTCATTCCATAATTCACTGTAGCCTGTCTTAGAAAGAACTGAAGGCTACCTAATTTTGAATGGCAAGAGCCAGATAAAAGTGTGGGTTGCAGAGCAGTTGGTAAGAAGTATGACTTGATCCTAATTAAGCATACCGCCAGAACTTTTCTGGATGCCAGAGTTTATGCAGGGGAGGAAACCTGCTGTACAGATTATTCTCATATTACACTTTTAACTAAATCAGGGAGACAGCTGAGGCTAGTTCCCAGTGAGAGCTGTCAAGCCAGTGAGAATAATTTTATGAAAAGGGTTGGGACTACTCCATAATTACAGAGGAGAAATTCTTCAGTAAAGAGGAGAAAATCCATGCTCTGATTGCATCCAAATATAATGTCCTTGATCACTAATCTTCCAAAGTGAAATTATAATAAACCTTAGTTTTCCTCTTCTTGCTTTTATGATTTGCAGAAGGGACTCATTCAATTTCTCACAGTTCATCTCAACCCCAACATTATTCAAACACAAGCTTCCCTCTCCAAGGTTAAGTAAACCAAAAAGTTGACCAATATATTAAAAACTGCACACTTTAAATTGAGACTAATCTGAAGAAGTAAAACAAATGCCCACTTCTAAAATAAACTTATTTATAAAAAAAAGTAGAGAAACTTAAAAAAAAACTACATAAATGTATTAAAGTTCAAGAAAACTAGAGTAGGGAGTCTTTAAGATGAAAAAAATATATTTGGAGATTTAAAATATGACTGCTGGATTTTGAAAATGCAATAAAGGAAAAAAAACTGTGCATTGAATCATACAGAATATGGGCAATATATTAGTATTTTTATCCTCCCAAATTAAATAGAAAAGAATGTAATGATAAGCAGAACAGATATTACCCGAAAACACAAATGACCAAATTTACATTGCCAATTCTTTTCCATGTGTATGCTGCAGCCAGGTGTCTTAAGATAATGGATCAGTGTTTCTTTGTGTTAGTGATTATAGGTACAGAGAAACTTCCCAAACTGAAATGCACAGAGAGAAAGAATAGTAATAATTTTAAAAAGACCAGAACATTTAAGACTGTGAGACAACTTCAAAAGATATAACATACATATGTCACTGGAATAGCAGGAGAAAAAGAAAACAGAGCAGAAGAAATATTTAAAGTAATCTCTGAGAGCTTTTCAAAATTAATGGCAAACACCACAGATCCAGGAAGTTCATAGAATACAAAGCAGGATAAATATTAAGCATCTGCATTTGGGTATATCTTTATTCAAACTTCAGAAAATCAAGAGAAAGAGAAAATATTGAAAATATCCATGGAGGAGAGGTGGGGGAATGTTACCATAGAGCATAGACATATTTATACACAAAACCCCACAATGATGGAGTAGCTCTTAATGGCCAAAGCCAGAACAATTTGAACAAAAAGAAAAAATAAATATTAGATGACAACCCAAACTATGAAAGAGCCAATACAAATATAAATAAATGAATAAATAAATAAATGGGGAGAAGAGGCAAATTTTCCAAGCAGAAGAATTCCAAGTAACTTATGGAAATACTCTGCCCTCAAGGAGTCAGGACATAATTCCCCACTCAACTGTGATCTGTCATAGTGACTTCCAAAGAATATGATATGGAAATGGGAAAAAAAAAAAAAGTAATTTTACAGTGGAAAAATCTGACAAAGACTACCTCAGCCAAGTAGTCAAGGTTAACATCAAGTGATAAGGATGCTGATCAGTGATACCACTGATATGATGGGATAAGAATCAGACTTTACCTCTGGGGTCTTTTTTTCCCCCAAACCCATAACCTCAACCTAATCACTAGAAAAAAAAAATCATAAAAATTCAGATTGAAGGGCATTTTACAAAATAGCTGACCAGTACTCCTCAAAGCTGGCAAGGTCATCACTAATAAGGGAAGGCTGAGAAAACGTCACAGTCAAGATGAACCTAACTGAGCATGACCACTAAATACTGGTGATATTCTGGATGGGATCCTGCAACAGAAAAACAGACATTAGGCTAATAACTAAGGAAATATGAATAAAGTATAGCCTTTAGTTAATAAGATTAATCAATATTAGTTCATTAATTGTGACCGATGTAGCATAACAATGTACGACGTTATTACTGGTGGAAATGGGGTGTGGGTGCATGAACACTCTTTACTACTGTCTCAATTTTTCTGTATATCTAAAACTATTCTAAACTAAAATGTTTATTTTAAAAAAATTTCTGTCCTGGGACAGATTTTTCTTTGATTTGTAATTCTATGCTGCACATCATTTATATAGTATAGCCTAAAATAGAAAAGCCACCAAGATGGTCTTTTCCTAATGTAGTTTGTAACTAAATATGCTGGAGAGAAGATCAATGGGAGAAAGAATGTCCTTGTGATATTATTACAGTCAGAGACCCTGCAGGAAACTGCAATATTCCTGGAGAGTTTCCCCAGAGAGCACAGAGAACTTCATGAACCAGGATTGCTGTGCTTGGGGCCCTGAGTTTACCTTTTTTTTGGCAAGTACCAAGGTGATTGTTATTTACACTAAAGATAATGAATCGGTGCTTTATCACGTGATGTGATGTGATACAGACTGCTCCAGAGTCTTTCATCTCTAACCCTCAGATACAGTCATTGAATCCAAGGTTGCTATTCAGTCTAAATGAACCATGACCATCTCATATTTCTCCATCTCTTCTTAGAGGTTTTTATAAAGGACCTTGCTTACATCCACAAACTGCCCTACGAAGAACTTATGATCTGTAAATTTCCCTGACCTGGATGTCTGGAGTATCAAGATAAAAAAGATAGACATGCTCCTCTTCCTGATACAGATTTAGTCTGGTGAGAAAGAGAACTGTTAAACAAATAATTATGCAGACAAGTAATCAATTATATAAGTGATAAACGTTATGAATGAAGAACTAAGGCTATGATGGAGGGATCTGTCCCATGTTTGTGATTCTGTGTTGAGGGAGGTGTCAGTGAAGGATTTCATAACAAAAAATAATGTTGAATCTGAGACATCAAGGATAAATTGAGTTAGCTAGATTAAAGCTGTTGAGTTTAAGGGAGTGTCAATCAAGACACTCCGTGGTTTATAAGCAGAGGGAACAGCACTGCAGAAGTCCTGTGTGGAAAAACCCATTGGAGGATAGCCTTTTAGAGAAATTAAGAATTGAGAAGTGAGTTATCCACTCAACAAAAATTTATTTGGTTTCTATTATGTACCAGGTTTTTGGATGAAAAGTAACTCTATGGTGAGAGCTTAGAAAGAAAGGAAGAAAGGAAAAATATGTTAGTATTAAATCACTTGTCATTAGTAACCTTACTACTATTTCCTAATAATTACAGCTTCATTCCATAAAGCTTATAAATTATACCATTATAACCTGTTCTTGAAATATTCTTCAGGAAAGACAGTCTTCTGGATTTTTTACTTTGTTCTGGGGCATTTTTGATATTAGAGAAACATTAGATTCTCTCCAGGCTTCTAGAAGCTCATGTATCTGCCAGGATTTCTCAAAGATTTAATGCCCATCATACATCCTTCAGCAAATTCCTTTGCAAGTTATTTTATCATCCTCTGGATAATTCATCTGGTCTCAGAGAACTGGCCTCATTTTGAGATGCTGTTATGTCTCTTTAAATATCTTGTGTTCTGGCTTTCAAATTCCTCTTTTTGGTATATTTATTCTATTCTTTAAATATAGTTATTCACCTTGTGGGAGAATACAAATGCAAAAACTTCAGTTTCATTTTTTTTTCTCATAATACCTTAACATTTCCCCAAGCTGTTCCTTCTTTGGTTGTCTTTTGCTCCAAAATATGAGCAAAAAGTTGTTTTGGCTGTTTTTAATATTTCTGTAATTTTAAATGAATTGTGACCAAGGCTTCCTGAAAACATTCCTAAGTGACACTATTTTATCAGTGTCATTAATTTGTCTCTTTAACTTGAATGTTTCAGGAAGCTTCCTTTGTGCGAATGTCATCCTTATTGTTTTTGTCCCCATATTCTTTCCCTTCAGTAGCTCTTCCGTAATGATGTAAACAGAATTACATTTTGTGGAACATTTTGAAACCTCTTGAGGTCTTCCCTCTTAGGTTCTGATGGCCTGAATCCATTTTCACTTTGTTCTTAGACTAATAACATTTCCTTCGAAAACTTAAAGAATGTTGTCTGAATGTGCCCAGGATTTTCCTTTTGTTGTTATTTTCAACTCGAAGGTAGCACTGTTTCCTGTCCCCAAGGTTGTTGTCACTTCTACTTTATCAACCAATTTTTCCTTCTTTGTCATTATTAAGTTCAGAGCAGCAATTTCCTGAGTTGCTTCCACTACCCTCTAAGAGGTAAAATTGTCAGTAGAAACAATTTAGCTACTAACTATTTTGTCAGTCCAGGGTACTCCTGCCAGTTTAGTGGCCTGAGAGCATTTTTTTTGTAGCCATTTGGGTAGAAACATTATGATACTAACTAAGCTATAATATGGCACCATAACTCACATCGTATTCTACTACAAAAATCTGTAGAACAAAGATAAGCTATTCTTACTATGGCCTACAAGGTTCTAGATAATCCAGACTCGTGTTCCTCTCCAGCTTCAACTCGTTTTCACCTCTGGCTCACACACTTCACTTTAGATGTGATCTGATGACACAGCAAGCTCTTTCCTTCCTGGACGCTGTTTTTCCTACATTCTGCAGAGCGAGTTTCTTCTTAATCTTTACATGTCAGCCTAACATTTACTTTTCTACAATAACCTGCTATTGATTCTCCTCATACCACTTATTATAATCTGAAATTATCCTTATGTATTTGTTTGTTATGTTACGCCAATGAGAAAGTAAATGCTAAGAGGTGGGAAAATCTTGCGTCTTTCTGTCACTGCATACGCATGCACAGTAAATCCTCAATAAACAGTTGTTAAATAGGTAAATAAAAGGGAGGGGAAAAGGAATGCATTTGAAGTACAACAGAGCATTCTCACTGAGAAGAGCAAGGCTCTGCCCGGCCTCAGGTGAAACTGCTTAACCAGAGCCTAGCCTGCTGGGATATTATCAGGGTCTAACTGATCTGGAGAAGGGAAATACTCACCCCCAGCCCCATCTGTTCATTCTGTCCCACTTTGGGGGTGGGGTGGGGACTGAGAAACGTGTGAAGTTCACAGTCCAGAGGCATAGGTTCACTAAAAGACGGAGTCCTAATCATGGGATTACAGGATGCCTCCCTGAGCACACCTGCCCCTCCCACACGTCAGTGCCACATTACTAAGGGCCTATTTACAGCAGTTCCTTTCACCTGGTACAGCAAGCCTGGTTATCAAGGAAAAAGTCACCAAGGATAGCAAAAGACAAAAAACACAACTTGAAGAGGCAGAGCAAGCATCAGAACCAGGCATGGCAGAAATGTTGGAATTATTAGACCCAGAATTTAAAATACCTAAGATTAGCCTGAAGACTCTACTGGATAAAGCAGACAGCATGAGAGAACAGATGGGCAATGTAAGCAGAGATGGAAATCCAAGGAAAGAACCCAAAAGAAATGCTAGAAATCAAGAACACTGCAACAGAAATGAAGAATGTGTTTGATGGGATTATTAGCAGACTGGACATGGCTGAAGGAAGAATCTCGGAGCTAGAGAATATACCAGCAGAATCCTCAAAGAGTGAAAAGCAAAGAAAACAAGGACTGACTGAAACAGAAAAGGAGATCCAGCCTGGGCGATGACTACAAAAGGTGTGGCATATGCATGATGGGAATACAAGACACAGAAGGGATAGAGAAAGAAACAGAAGAAATATTTTAAACTACAATGACTGAAAATTTCCCCACATTAATAACAGACACCAAACCACCCATCCAGGAAGCTTGGGTGACACCACGCAGGATAAATGCCAAAAGACCACTACAGCTTAGCATATCATTTTCAAATTTTAAAAAATCAAAGATAAAAAATCCTGAAAGAACGTGGAGGAAAACAACACCTTATCTAGGAGAAACAAATTTGATTACATCCGAATCTTCTCAGAAACCACGCAAGCAGGAAGAAAATAGAGTTAAAATATTTAAAAGGTTGAGTGAAAAAACTTACCAATCTAGAATTCTACACCCTGGGGAATTATCCTTCAAACGTACAGGAGAAATAAAGACTTTCTCAGAAAAACAAAAATTGAAGGAATCTGTTGTCAATATACCATAAGGTTAAAAGAAGTTCTTTAGAGAGAAAGAAAATAATATAGGTCAAAAACGCAGATCTCCATAAAGAAGGAAAGAGAACCAAAGAAGAAAGAAGTTGGAAGTAAAATAAGGTAAAATTATTTCTTTAATTGATCTAACAAATAACAGTTCAAAATAGTAATAGCAACAATGTATTCAGTTATGAATGCTTATGTATACATTTTGTGTATATACATATATACACACATAGGTATGCTTATATATAAGTGAAATGAAATGACAGCTACATACCGTATGATTCCAACAATGTGACGTTTTGGAAAGGGCAAAACTATGAGGGCAGTAGAAGGATCAGTGGCTGTCAAGCAAGGTGGTAGGGGAGATGAGCAGGCACAGCACAGAGGATTTTAAGGGCAGTAAAATGCCCTGTATATTATAATAATGGACATATGTCATACTTTTATCCAAATCCATTAAATGTACATCACCAAGAGTGAACCATAAAGTACAGTATGGACTTGGGGTGTTTATGATATGTTGATGTAGGTTTACCCTTGGTAAAAATTCTGGTAGATGATGTTGAATACACAGGGGGCTATGGATGTGTTGGAGCAGGGGTTATATGAGAAATCTCTGTACCTTCTTCTCGATTTTTTTGTAAACCTAAAACTGCTCTAAAAATTAGATCTCTTAAAAAAGCAGCAATGAAAATAAATGACTCAGCAATGTGGGTGAATCTCACAAACATAAAGTCCAAGAAAGAAGCCAGATATGAAAGGATGCAAATTGAGTGATTCTCTTTACGTGAAGTTCAAAATAACAAAGATATATTTGGTGCTGGAAGCCAAGGTAGTGGTTGGTAAGGCACTGGAGAAATGTTTTTGATGTGTTAGAAATGTCTCTTCCTTAACTTTACATGGGTGTTACAAACCTAAAAAGTTTTCTTTAAAATGGTCAAAGGTATTCCTAATTCCTAACCATTAAAACAAACAAACAAAAAACAATTAAGATATAAAATTGGTATACATAGTTTTAAATTCATGCATGACTTTGACTCTTCAAAGTAAGATACATTACTGAAAAAGCAAATATGCATAACTAACATTAATTACTTTTTTTAGAGAATGGACTTGCATACAAACTATTTTGTAAATCATCTTGTAGTTCTGATAAAGATGTTTTGTTTCTTGAGGTTTCCCCAGTGATGCCTTGACAAGTATGTGAATTGAGGTTTGGTTATTGAAGGATGGACCAAACAATTTCTACATATGTTGAAGTCACTTTTCAGTTAAATTTATTAATCACAAAGGGCTTTATGTCAGCACATTAAGCTATCTAAAGACTTGAGATTTGTTTCCTTTGAAGAACAAGGACTGTAAAAAAACAAAGTATTTTTTTTTTCCTATTGGCTTCCTTCTTTTTGAAACCAATAATGACAAGAGATTTCAACACCTATGAGGGATGTTAACAACAATATTTTACATTTGAATATTTACACTTTTCAGTGTTCTTTTATGCTGTTCTTTTATGTATGTGATTTATCTGATTTCTTTTAAAAGAAATCCTGTAAGGTAGACAATACATTTTTTTTTTAAGTCACTATTTTAAAAACAGAGGCTACTGAAGACCATCAAAGCTAAATGATATGTCTAATGAATAAAGACATTTCCGCCACGAGTAGGCACTAGAAAGGTTTGGGCTACAAGTCAGTTCTTTAAACTTCTAGTCCAGTATTCCTTCAAGTCAATAAAGTCATTTATTTTTAGGCAATAATGTGTATACTTGAAAAAGCATGGTTACTTGCCCAATTATTTCTCTCTTTTCCTTCAGGGATTTTAACACTCATATTAGACCTTTTATAGTGTTCCATATATCTCCTATATTCTTCATTTTTTATTCCTTTTCCCTGTATGTGTTTCAATCTTGATATTTTGTACTAATTGGCTGAATTTCCACTTCACTAATCATTTCATCAGCTGTGTCTAATGTCCTGTTACACTCATGTAATAATTTCCGAATTTCAGGAATCATACATTCCATTTCTAGAAATTTCTTCTGTTGTAACAACTAATATAATAACAATTAATTCAGACAAAAATAATCCATAAATGCTAAAACAAATAAAATGCTGAGAAAAAGAATTTTCATGTGATCTTAAAGAATCATCCTGCAGATTACTTACTAATTACAATAGTCAAATGTACCTTTACCTGAAGAGACTTGGTGGTCACTTGATTACCAAATGACTAACTTAGAATCACCAATAGTATAATTGGCTATTGATGTATCTTTAGATGTGATGCAATAAAAAAAGTATGCTATATCACCTATGGAGTATTCTTTCCAAAAATGTGTAGTTGAATTTAATAATGAGAAAACAAACAAATTCAGAATGTGAGACATCCTGCAAGACAAATGATCTGGCCTCTTTGAAAATACCATGAGAAACAGACAAAGGGCAGCAGGTTCCAGATGTAAAGAGATTAAAGAGACATAAATAAACACATGCAATTGTGTGACCACTGATTAGATCCTGAATGGGAAAAATTCAATATGGAATATTCATTAGACACTATTGAATTATTATTTTATTTCCTTAAGTATTACGGAGATATAGGAGAATGTCCTCATTTATAGGAAATACTGAAATATTCAGAGGTGAAGTGTCAGGTCATCTACAGCTTACTTTCAATTGATTCAGCAAAATACAAACATATACACATGTATGTGTATTTAAAAAAACATATAAATGTAATTAAATGTATGTTTGATGAGTGAGTCGAGTTTGCCAACAGTAAAATAAATATAAGGTAACAAAACAATAACAAAGTTTTTTTCTTCTGTATCAGTAGAGGATAAATTATGCTTCTTCACACAATTTCCTGAAGTAGAAAATGTGAAATATATTGTAGATAGCTTTTCTTAAAACACTGAAAAGTAAATCTGAACTTTAAAGGAATAACTAATTACTAACATAAGTAACTAAAAGTAAATTTGAAATTTAAAGGAGTAACTGCTACACGTCTTGAAGATGTGAAAACTAGAACATTGATCAGCTATCCTAGGTATTAGGAACAAAATCTTAATGTTATTATCTGTTAAGCGAGAGCCTCCACTTTTTTCTGGAAGTAAAATTTCCAGCCCCGTGAAGCCTCCTCTCTTCCAAGGTAGTGTATTTGTAGGAGACAAGTTATAATATCATTTGACAAATAATCTTTCCAGCTGTCCTTGATGACCAGAGTTCCTTCATTCCATTTTCATTGTAAGGGTTTTTTTTGTTCCAATTAAGTAATTTCATCTTCACAGGAAGAGACTCAAGATTTCTATCTTGCTAGCCTGAGAATGGGGCTTCTGGGCACTCTTTCTTAATGGGTTATGCCAAGTTATCACCCTTGTCAAAGCTTCTTTGGTCTAACAATGGCACAAAGATAATTCTGTATTGCTTTTTTTTCACTGTGTAATAGATTCCAGTATGATCCCCATGAGTTAGATTCTGTGGAAACATTTTCCTTACTAAGAAAAAAATGCATGTGAAATGAACTTGCTTCTAAATCCGGGTGGAACTGATGAAACTTGATGTTTAATGATGTTCCCTTACGATTTAAAGTGCACATTTCTAATACTGGGACAAGACTACAATTAAATTTCTAGTTTTTCCTGTTGCCTGGAGGGAGAATTTATCCAAGCTGATCCAGGTACTGCTTTCTAATAATTTCTTTTGCATCTGCTGTGACAATACAACACGTTGTACTCACAACCACTGGAGTCAAATGTCTAATGTTAATTTCTTATGTCTAATATTAATTTCTAAACTTGTAATTTCATTTGGTGTTCTCTTGTTCAGGTGAGAACTAATGAAAGTTTAAGAAATAGTTTTTGAATGGATAAAAATGCATGAGCATTTGATTTCTATTGGAGATTTTCTCTCTTTCATATATTGTTGCTGTTGCTCGGGGCATAGGAGTAAAGCACAACGGGAAGATGGTGATTGACACAGTTGATGGGAGGAAGACTGAGGTGTTTTAGGGCCAAAGATTCTGGTCTATCATCCCCACTTTTTAAAGCCTGCATTCAAACTTATTTCTTCTATTTATAATAACACCTTCCTTAAGACTACAGGAAAAAGGACAAGAAAAAGAAAGAAGTATATTATTAGATTTGAGCAACTTTGCTTTTCATAAAACCACAAAGACTGAAGAAGGGAAAACATTTCAGGAAAAAAATTAAGTTATAAGTTACTGTAGTGTCTCATCATCTGCAAAAGGGAGTTCTCTTTTCTTTTGACCTCTCCACTGCACATAAAGTGACATGCCTCCCTGGGTTCTGGGTGACTGAGGCAGGAGGTAACTATGCCAAGACAGTCACTATGCAATGGTGAGCCTGAGCAGAGACTTGAATGATATAAAGGACAATCCAAGAGAAGATCCATGAGGAATTCAGGCAAAGGAAACAGTAAATTAAATGGTCCCAAGGTAGGAACGAGTTTAGTACATTAGGGAATAGAAATAAAATTACAGGGACTGGAGCTTAAGGCTAGATTTGCAACATCTTAGGAATCCTTGTAGTTTCTACCATGATCTGTTAGATCTATTGCTTTTGAAGCCCTGAGCTTCCATGTAAATTGTCTGACTCCCCTGGGCTGCCAAACTGGAAAAATTACAAAGAGACATCCCATAGAAAGATCCTAAGACCATGTAGACAGCATATTCTCAGTCAGCCTCAGCAGATCTAGCCCACAGCCATTGCAATCTTCCAATCTGAGGCAATAGATAACACGGAGCAACAATGAGCCATCTTCTCCAAGGTCTGCATAGGCGCCTGATCCACAGAACCGTTAGAGGCAATAATAAGGTGGCTCTGGTTTTAAGCCACAGAGTTCTGGAGTAGTTTGTGACGCAGCTCTAATCAGAACAGAATCTGGTTCTGGAAGTGTAGCACTGCTAGAATAAAAACGCAAAGCATTTGCCATTGGCTTTGGGACCAGGGGTAGATCAAAGCTAAACGGTCTCAGGAGACTGTTAGTAGAAACTGGAACTAACCTTGAGGAAACTATTGGTGAGGGCTTGAAGGAAAGCAAGGAAAATGTTACTGGAGGTTGGAAACAAGAGGATTCTTCTTATGCAGTGACAGAAAGTTTGACAACACTGTTGCCTACGGTCACATGAAAAATAGAAAAGAAACCTAATGAACTCATAAATCTGGCAGGGGAGATTTTCAGCAGAACATACAGAGGGACAACTGGATTCTTGCAGCCTTTGATAAAATAGGAGAAGAAGAGATGCACCTAAGAACATACCACCAAGGTTTTGAACAGAATTTAGAGAAATCACATGAGCCAGAACTTGTTGGTTTTGAAAATAAAACTGTTTCTCAATCTTTCTCAGCAAAATAATATCAAAGTAAGAAATCAAATTCAGATAGGGCTATAAGATCATTTGATCAAATCCCCAAAATGTGTAAGTTGGTATGTCTCAAAGATACTTTCAGCTAGACAAAAGCCATCCAAAGGATTTAAGGGCATGCCTCCTAGACTTTCCCTGTTAAAACAATAGAACTCCTAAGATTTTTCAGGGTTTTGTATCACAGCAGCCTCACAGGGGACCCAAGGTTTAGGTGGGCTTTGAGAGAAGAGTCACGAATGTATCTTTTGTTTAATGGAGTAAATTATGACTTGATACACAAAGCTTTGAAAAGAATTATATTAGCCTGGACTGAAAAAACAGGGAAAGTTCAAAACGAAGAGGCTTTTGGATTCTAACCTACTTCAGATAAGAAGCAGGTTGAAAAGTGTACTTTATTTAGGAAGATTTTTTTTCCTCTTATGTTTTGAATACAGATGACTAAAATTAGAACAGGACATTAACTGAAAAGTAGTGTCATTAAATTAATTTAAAAATTAGAAGGACATTGATCTATAAACTTCTGAATATCCATTAAAAACCTTTCAGCTTTGTAAACTTATTGTATATTATGGGTTTTGTAATTTTCCAAGAAAATGCTAAATTTAGAATTCTTAAGAAAAGGAAGCAGGGCTGAAAGCTTTAGGATCACGTTGTGAATGAATAAGACTGAAATACCAGAAAACTAATGGAATAAGAACCCAATATCTGAAATTCTCAGTTGTAGAAACTCAGGCTCATAAAGAGCAATTTCCTCCACATGGCCTGCAACGTTCAGTGAAATTCAACACAAATATTATTGAAAAAGACAATCTTTGCAGGCAAAACACCTGGATGCAAGTCTTATTTCCTCCAATCCCTAGAGGTTTGATTTCAGGCAATTTTAATAACATTTCTATACTAACATGCCCTTATCTCTAAAATGGGAAAAGTCATTATCTCTAAAATGAGAATAATCATAGTACACGTACTAAAGCATTGCTCTGGGAATTAAGTGGAGGAATCTATGTAAATCATCTAGCCCAGAACCTGGAGGATGGTACTTATGCAATAACCTAACTATGACCATCAGATGCAATATAATCACCATTGCAGTTACTTCATCATCATCACCATCATCTTCATTATCACCATCACTGCTTAATATAAAGCAGGCACTAACCTGGTCATTAGGGACATGACTGTGGCCAAAGAGACTTGATTCCAGCCCTTACAGTCTAGCATGGGAAATAAGCAATGAAACAAGTAATTGCAATTCTAGAATCTACGTGTCCTGACAGAGAAACTAAAGCATGCCATGCACTGAATGCACAGAGTACAACATATTTTAGAGCACCAAAAAAGCCTTCGAGGAGGTAACGATGTTTAAACTGAGATTTGAAGGCTGAGTAGCAGTTAGACATAAGACAAGAGGTGGGAGGGTTCCAAGAAAAGAGGACAGCATCTGGGAACGTCCAGAGGTAGTCCAAAGAAGGAAAAAGCATTGCGAAGAAATGACCAGATGAGATGGACAGGGACTTATTAAGGAACTTGGATTTATCCTAAGTGCAAGAAATAGCCATTGATAGGTACTAAAATAGCAGGGCAATCTTGAGTGTCTTTATTCTCTGAAAGATCATTTTGAGTGATACAGAACAGATTTTTGGGTATCAATATTGAAAGCAGAGAGCTCTGTTAGGGAGCTGTGGATGTTACACAGGTAAGACATGTTGGCTGCCTGGACAGTTAAGAGTGAAAGAAAGTGAGTGAGCACACTTGAAAGCTACTTAGGAGAAAGAATTTTTTTAATTTGGTGACGGAGTTGATCTTGGATATGATAGAAAGCGACTGAGTCACAGATGTTTCCCAAGTTTTTACCTCGAACATATCAATGCCAGGTATAGATTTCAGGAGGAGGTTAGAAAAGCTGAATTGGGGGTTGAAGCTAATGAATGATGACTTTAGTTCTAGGTATTCTGTTTGCAATGCCTTTGGGACAATTTATTTCTTCTTTCTAAGTTGGTTCTACTGCCTAATACTTTTTTTTTTTTTGGTTTTTGCTTAAAAGGGGACAAAATAATTGAACTGACTACCAGTAAAAGCAAAAAAGTATTGTATTTAGGATTAGAGAGGAGTGTGTATTGTGAATAGTCTCTTGGTTTATATTTCATTAATCAATTGTGTCACCCATCATGGTAATGAAATGAAAGCAACTAAAGATGCTTTTAATCAGTTTAACTAAATGTCCAAATTTGATTATGGCAATAAAAATATTCAGGACAGTCAGAGAATACTGGACTTGTTAAGATTCTGTATCTTACTAAGGAGTTAAAGCTGATTTTTTTTTCCCCCCAAAAGAAATTCAAAAAGTATTTATATCTCTTGGAAATAATTAACTGTGTGTTTCAGTGTGTGGCTTAACATTTTCTCTGAGAGGTTGTTTTGTCATGCTAATTCATATTAGAGTTTTAAACAATTTTTCACTTCTGTCCCCAAAATTGCTTGATATTCTCTGCTATCCCACAGTTACATTTCTTGAAAAAATACATAAAAGTAAATTGAAAAGCAGGTTTCCATGGTCTGCATGAAGGAGAAGAATTTCAACAGTGTTTCTCTCTGTCTGGTTCCTCTTTAGAACCGCTCCTGTGCTCTGACGTTATTTTTACTTCCCTCAATTCCGTTTGAAACCTGCATACAGTAGCTTTTCAGAAGCCCGCTTTCCCACCTGTCCAGATGTCTTTCTGAAAAACAAAGCTAAACTGGTGTGCTTGTATCTGCTTTAGTCTTACTGCAGGTCTCTTTCAGCTGTCCTCATTCTTTGAGCTCTCACTTTTATTTCCAGGGGAAACCCACCGGATTATTTCCAGCCTTTTGCAAAACAGTATTTGTGACTTATTGTTTCCATTCTTCTACTCTTGTATTAAATAAATCCAAAGTCCTTTTTAAAAATCTGCTTCACTTACCTATTTTGATTTCTGATGTTTTTCATATGCTGTTTATTAAACAGTAGGAGGAGACAGAGCTCTGAGATCTTGTGGTAACAGGGTTTCAATTCACGGAACAACTGGTATACTTCAAGTTTGCTGTTTATTTTTTTGTTATGTCTATTATCTTCTATTTCCTATTCAAATCAGGGTTCTACATATATTCAACTCATGGCTCTACTATTTGCTCTTTGGGACACAGGCGTTGGAATTATGAAAGCTTGTGGGTTTGACTTAGTACCTGTGTGATGCTGGGCAAGTTATTTAAAAAATTTCAGAACCTCAGTCTCCTCATCGGTAAAATGCTGGTCAAAGTATAGGTCAAGGATAAAAGAGTTCATCTAAAGCTCTTAGCATTTTATTTTGTACTTAAGTACTTAAAGTTTTGACTACTGCAGTTATTAATAATTCTTTCTCCTAAATCACTCAGACAATCCCTAGTCTAATATGAAGAAAATAAGTATTTCAACACTTGCTTGTTAGAGTTACTGTAATGGACAATAAAATAATATATTAAAGTATGACGTCTATAGTTTGTCCTTAACAAACATTAGTTCTCTTCCTGCCTCACTCCGCCCTACTGTATTTTGCAGATGTGTGATGTTCAGCTAATTTCCTGTTATGTTTTTATAAACATTCACTTTCATATAGCTTCCTACGGACTTTTCATAAAGTGTAGGATGCTTTTTAAAAACACAGACTTCCATCTGCAGAAACTGGTGCAGACCAAACCGACCGAATCTGAAACTCGGGGCGGAGCCTTTTGCATTTTAAAAAGCCTCTCGGGGGAGTCCGATGCACTTCAAAGCATAAAACTCTCCTGTAGCTGGGCAGTTATTTAGAACATGTAAAGAGAGGGAATCATAAACATATATAATGTAGTAGGGTAAGTTGTATACATCACATACACATAATTAGCAGTAGAAACCAGGAAAGCACTAAAAATACAGATTATACAATTTTAATGAAATGTCTTCTCTAGCATCCATGACCTGTTGAGGAACAATAGGAAGTAAAGTGCACTTTATTGATATCTGCCAATAACTGCAGTTGGTCACCCTAGGAAAAATACTGACCCCTTTGTAAGTTACAATGACATCAAGCACTGTGGTGTGAATAATGGGCTGCTCCATTTACTAAAGTTACCTACCTATCTATCTAGCTAGCTGGCTATCTTCATCATCATCATCTATTTAAATAAATGGCTGGTGCAGGAGATCATGACTCCAAATCTTTCATAACGAGAAGGCTATTTTCAACTCTTGCTTTTAACGCTCATCAGTCAACATCATCCTATATTCATGGAAAATTTTTCTCATCCTTCAGTCTAAAAATACCTTTTCTCGTGCTCTCGTACATTAATTTTCTAAGCATACAGTAAGCTCCAATTGGCTAAATGCCTGTGTTGTTAGCTGGGTGTTTATGTAGAGCCTCTGGCTCTTGACAACCAATGCAAATATGTATTTCTTACACATCAAATGACCGAGTTGGAAAGCTAGTAACCCATGAACTCTTTATATGCAGGCCTATCTTATCATAATTGTCAGGAGTAACTCCATTGGATAGTAAAAAGGCATATGGCATAAAATAGGTCATTAAAAGATTGTTAATACATATATTTTTAAATTAAAATAATTTGAGAAGAATGCAGACTTAGTACAAGGATTCTAGAGTTTTGGTTTCATGACATCCTCATGGACTATTCAGTTTTTGAGCTAGTTGGGACCTCTCTAAAAGGCAGTATGCAAATACAGACAGGAGTTAGGACTGCAATCAGAAAACAGGTTGTGGTCCTGTTTCTGCCAATTATTAACTGTGTGATTTTTGGGGTGAGACTTTTTCCTCATTTGACAATGAAAGTTACTATTCATAGATGCCTAAAATGTGCCAGAAACTTTAAATGCTTTATCGGCCTTATGTCATTTAATCCTTGTAGTAAATCATGTCCTCATTCCCATTCTATAGAAGAGGAAACTGAGGCTCAAGGAGCTGGTCACACATCTGGGGAGCAACACTCGGAAGATGAGCTCTATGTCACCTGCCCCCCCAAGGCCTGTGAATTTAACCACTGTAAAATACTGCCTCTTAAAATGTATAACTCGAGGAAAATATATATCATATATTGTTTTTTTAGAATTCACAATACACGATACTCATGTTACTTATTGTTAAAAGGACAAGTAAGCAGGCTCACATTTCTTACTTTTCAGATGAGGGGAAGATGAATCAGCTTGTTTAACAAACCATTCCAAACTTAATAGCCTATATATTGTCTTTTATTCAGCTTGTGGTTCTGTGGGTCAGTGCCTTTGGGCTAGGTTTGGCTGCACAGCTCTTCCGGGCACATGCATAAGAGCAATGCAGTTCTGCTGCTGGGGATCAGCTGGCTATCACCCAGGGGCAGAGGTAGGGCTTTTAGCAGTAGGGGAGGGGGGTGGGGGTACTTTATTTCTTTCAGGTATTTAAAAAAATATTTTTATTTGAAATCATTTTTCTATTATGTCCTCTGACTTGTTTCCCTAATACTATTTTTCTTTGTACCAAAGAAGTGTGTGTGTGTGTGTGTGTTTGTGTGTGTGTGTGTGTGTGTGTGTGTGTGTGTGTGTGTGTGGCGTATGAGAAAGAAGGGGAGGGAGAGAAAGGTTGGTTTGCATGTTTCTTATCTTTAAGCAGCTAGGGTTTGTTCTCATAGCATTTGGGTGGGGTTCCAAGAAAGAAAGAACAGAAGCATACAAGACATTTGAAGCCAAGGCTTTGAACTGGTACAAAATCCCGTGTACTTTTTCTATCGGACAAAGCAAGTTACAAAGCCAGTGAATAATATTTAAATAACCCTTATACTGGATTTTAAAAGAGCTAATTTGTTTGAATGTAAAACTTTGACAAGGATGTCATTCTGACAGTCACAATGTGGCTTCATGAGATCAATCCACATTTCTGGTGGTGATGCCGTGCTCAGTCTCTGTGGCCTTCTGTGTTGCTGACTCAAGGATATAAAGGAAGCAGCATTTCAATTGCTTCTCTGCAAGAGGTAATGTCCATATAGTCTTTTAAATCCTTGCTCCACACAGACCAACAAAGGAAACCACAACTGTTTTTTCCTCCTCAGTTTTCCATTGCCATCTTTCAAAGACTTGCTTCCCCCCTTTGCCAACTTTTATCTGTCTTTCACCACAGGATCAGTGGAATTAGTGAGCTGGAAGGGCTTTCTGTTCTCTCCTGTCTTACATAATGAAGCCCAGATATTTGTCTTAGGATCTTTTCCTCTTATATTGACCAGAAAAAAAATGAAAGGGACTGTATTTTATTCATTGCTTTGCTTATCAATTCCCCATTGGTAGTTTCATTTTTTATCTTTCCACATTCTTATTTTCATATTTATCTGAAATGCTCTCTAATTTCACATCTAATCCTTTATAAATTACAAGAAAAATCTGGATTCTTCTAAAAGATGATCCTTTTGCCTGTGTGATTATTTCTAGAGAGCTCATATAACCTTTGACTCAAATGGATTCATTAGAGCTTTGTTTTCTCTCCCCTTCACCAAGAGTCCTTGGCATCTTTTTTCCTCCTTTCTTTTGGATTTCTATATAGATCCTTTATAATATGAAATTTTTTTTTAATTGAAGTATAGTCAGTTTACAATGTTGTGTCAATTTCTGGTGTACAGCATAATGTTTCAGTCATACATATATATACATATATTCCTTTTCATATTCTTTTTCATTATAGGTTAGTACAAGATATTGAATACAGTTCCCTGGGCTATACAGAAGAAACTTGCTATCTATTTTATGTATAATAGTTTGTATCTGCAAATCTTGAACTTCTAGTTTATCCTTTCCCACCCCTTTTCTCCTGCTGGTAACCAGAAGTTTGTTTTCTATGTCTGTGAGTGTTTCTGTTTTGTACATAAGTTCATTTGTGTCTTTTTTTTTTTTTTTAGATTCCACATATGAGTGATATCATATAGTATTTTTCTTTCTCTTTCTGGCTTACTTCACTTAGAATGATGATCTCCAGTTCCATCCATGTTGCTGCAAATGGCAAAATTTTCTTCTTTTTATGGCGGAGTAGTATCATATAATACAAATTTAATATTATCAAGCTAAAGGCTTTCATTATTGATTCCTGCCATCTGTATGAATTATCTTTCTGGAAGTCTTATAATTTAGTGTAAATATTTCCTCTATTTAAATCAAAAGTAGTAATTTATGCAAAGTGTTTTGTACATAGTAAGATCTCAGTAAATGTCATCTATTATTATAAACGCTGTTGCTTCTACACTTACTATTGCTAATTTATTTTAAAGCAATCCATATGCCTTTTTCTCCATATTGAATTTACTTTAAGGTAAACGAGGAGCTGTCTGGACAGTATGAGAATGCATGTTAGAATTTGAATATAATTTTTCTCTGTAAATTTTCTGGTGATTGAGTTTGCTATCACTGTTATTTTTAGAAGTGCCTCAGTGACTGTGCAAAAGTAGAATCATTCCCTCATTATTTAAGCTTTACACTTTTTTGCATGTACTAGTAAAGCAAATTCATATTTTCACAAAGCTGGACCCATATATCTTTCCTTAGGCTATTATTATACAATTATTGTCATATTGTTAGTAAATTTCTTATAAATGTATACATACCATATTTTCTTGCATTAGTTTCCTAGACATAAGAGTCTTTCCAAAGATCTTTTAATTCCTCATTTTGTTTATTTACTGTCATAATGGGTAGGTGTTTTCTTTAGTGAACTGTTTATATTTAATTTCCTACCTTGCAGTCCTCTGTATTGCTAAAATTTTCTTATTAGTAACTCATAACTCTTGCTCTTTCCAAATCATAGTGTTAATTATCAAACTGTTTTCCAGAGACATCCTCCTACATACAACCTGATGTTTCACCAATTCGGTGGACTTCAACTTCAGTTCAAGCAAACTGTACCCATGGGCTAGGGTCTCCCTCCTTTCCCACTTTCCTCCCTCTCCCTTTCTATCCTTCTGATTTCCTTCCTTCCTTCCATCCTTCCTTCCTTCCTTTCTCTCCTTCTTTCTGGAAATATACACACAGACACAGAAACACACTCTATTTGGTGGTAAGGTCTGATATGGGTTGAACTGGGTCCTAGTCTTCCCCTCAAACCACCCTCCCCCACGAAAAAAAAGAGATGTGGGGGTCTTAACTTCCAGTACCTCAGAATGTCATCTTATTTGGAATAGGGCCTTTACAGAGGTGATCGAGTTAAAATGAAATCGTTAAAGTGGGTCCTAATATGACGAGTATTCTTATCTAAAGGAGAAATCTGACACAGAGACAGGCATGCTTGAAGGGAAAATGATGTCAAGAGACACAGGGAGAAAACCGCCGTCTATAAGCCAAGGAGAAAGGCCTGGAATAGGTCCATTCCTCGCAGCCCTCAGAAGGAACCAATCCTGGTGACACCTTTATTTGGAACTTCTAGCCTTCAGAACTCTGAGATAATAAATTTCTGCTGTTTAAACAATCCAGCTTGTGGTACTCTGTTAGGACAGCCCTAACAAACGAATACAAGGTCCAATAAAATTTTGAGAAAGGGAGAAATTGGTTAATGGAATAATCATTGCTTTAGTGCTTGGATATCTGTACCTTTTCTTTTTGGCTTCTGGTAAACCTGAATTTTTACTTGCTACAGCACTCTGTTCCTGGAATAAACTTTTAAAACTTGTTTTGTTTTATATAACCATGATGTGGTGACTGGAGACCTACATTTGCCTGAAAAGAGCAAGCCAGAGCCATGGATAAGAGGCGAGAAACCAGACTCACTTGTCACCTGTAAGTAGCGCTCTCTTACCCATCAGCTGTCATTAAGGGGAAAAAAATGCAATTGGTCTTAGATTTTTCTCTCACTTGTTGGGAGGGGTAGGGCAGCGGGAAGAGAAAGGGTGCGGAGAGTGGGGTGTAAATAAGGCAGGCAGACGCTCCAGAGAGGGTGGGGATAGGGCTTGGCGGAAGAAAAATAGATGAACCTGGTTGGTACAACATAGCTTCCCCAGACCCACCCACCCACCGCCCACCGTTCTCGAGCTCTGCGCTCCGGCGGCGGTGGTTGACGCCGAGCGGCGCGGAAGGGACGGCTCCGGCGGCGGCTGCTTAGGGGGGAGACACAAAGCCTGGAGGTCCAAGTCGGAGCCGGGTGATGGTCTTACCTTCGGGTGGGTGAGCTCTCCCGACCTCGGGTCAGCTCCGCTCCAGCCGCGGCCGGCCGCTCTCCCCGCCCCCGGCCGGGTCGCCGAGCGCCGGCTGGACCCGCCCCGAGCTCCATGGTCCGCCCAGCCCCGCGCGATGGTGACTCTGGGCGCCGAGGTCGGCACGGGCCGAGCCCACCGAGCGCAGCATGAAGGCGGCCGGCGCGGCCGGCGGCCGGCGGGGGCGGTCTCCGCGAGCCCGGCGCCCCGGGCAGCGGCCCAACCACCTGAACCCGGAAAACGCCAACAAGTAGTTTCTCGCTGGAGAAGGGCGGCTCGGCTGGGTGTCGGGACTCAGCCCGGCTGCCCGGAGAACCTCGTCCACTCGGAAACCAGAGCAGAACCACTTTCCTCTCGGGCTCGTTAAGGTACCTAGGGGCAGGAGGGCAAGGGGGAGATGTGCCGGGACGCGCGTGCTGGCCCTACAAGGCAGGCATCGCTCCTTCGTTCCGCACTAGGTTGGAGAGGGGCTGCTGTGGGGAGAGGCGGCTGGGAGATGGGAAACGGGGACACTGTCAGCCAGGACTCCCAGCTCGGGGACCCAGGGGGTGTGCCTCCGGCAGCTTTCCCCCGGGCCTCGTTCCTCCTGGAAAGCAAGCCCCCACCCTCCCCCTCCAAGGCGTTTATTTTTCTTGGGAAAGGGGGATGGGATGCATTGATTACTTCTGCTCCCCAAAATGGATCCTAGTTAGTCGTTTCCTTTTCCAAGTAATAATATTAACAACAGCACTAATGTGAAAAGGAAATTGGATCAGGGAATTAGGCAGAGATCTCCTCGTGAAAGGCACTAGCAGGGACGTTTTTGCTGTGACTTGTGCCTTCAGTCCTTTTGCCTGGCCCGGGAGGGAGAGTAGAGGCGAACCGAGAGCAGGTCGCGCAAAGGGCACTACTCCCCGGGGGTCAGGGAGCCGCGGGCCGTCCAGAGTTGACCGCGGGTAGGCGTTTAATGGGGGTCGCCGCGGAGCCCGGGGGTCTCCCACCCAACACTGCCAAGTTGCCTGGGCGGAGAGAACTCCCAGCCCAAGGGAATTGCCTCCAGGAGGGGGTAGGGGGGAGAGGGTCTCGGAATGTGGACGTAGGAGAGTGACCAGGACTGGGGGGAGAGGACGGGGCGGGGGAGGGCTTTGGAGGGAGAGAGACGGGGTCTGGGGGAGACGGGAGAGGGACAGGGGCTGGAAACAGGTTAGACTTGAGAGGACAGAGGGGAGAGAGGGTGAGGGGTGAAAAGATGCAGGAGGCAGAGCCGAGGGGGAATGGTGTCATGGAAGGTCAAGGAAGGTTTGGACTGCTGTCCCCGCAGTTTTCTGGAAACGTGGGAAAGGTGTGAAGCTTGAGGCGGGGACAGGGCCGGGAGCCGAACTCCTCCTGGGAGGGCCCTCTGCCCCGTGCTTCTCTGCCAACCCTGCATCTTGGGACTCTTGGGCTGCGAGTGGGGGTGGGGGTCACAGCGCGGCTCCGCCGGCCGAGTCTTTAACTTGGCGCTGTGTTCGCCTCCCCCAGTCATGTCTGAGCCACAGAGATGGGCAAGATCGAGAACAACGAGAGGGTGATCCTCAATGTCGGGGGCACCCGGCACGAAACCTACCGCAGCACCCTCAAGACCCTGCCCGGGACGCGCCTGGCCCTTCTCGCCGCCTCCGAGCCCCAAGGCGACTGCCTGACGGCGGCGGGGGACAAGCTGCAGCCGTCGCCCCCTCCGCTCTCGCCGCCGCCGCGACCGCCCCCACTGTCCCCCGGGCCCGGCGGCTGCTGCGAGGGCGGCGCGGGCAACTGCAGCGCCCGCGGCGGCGGCGGCGACCACCCCGGGGGCGGCCGCGAGTTCTTCTTCGACCGGCACCCGGGCGTCTTCGCCTACGTGCTCAACTACTACCGCACCGGCAAGCTGCACTGCCCCGCCGACGTGTGCGGGCCGCTCTTCGAGGAGGAGCTGGCTTTCTGGGGCATCGACGAGACGGACGTGGAGCCCTGCTGCTGGATGACCTACCGGCAGCACCGCGACGCTGAGGAGGCGCTCGACATCTTCGAGACCCCCGACCTCATCGGCGGCGGCGACCCCGGCGACGACGAGGACCTGGCGGCCAAGAGGCTGGGCATCGAGGACGCCGCGGGCCTGGGCGGCCCCGACGGCAAGTCTGGCCGCTGGAGGAGGCTGCAGCCCCGCATGTGGGCCCTCTTTGAGGACCCCTACTCGTCCAGAGCCGCCAGGGTAAGGCCAGAATCGCCCCCTTTCTTGCTGCTCCAGCTCCTCCCAACTCCTTCCGCAACTTCCTGCTCTTTTCCACCAAGGCGGATAGGGGCAGGGGCTCCCTGACGGTGAGGTCAGAGACCCACCTGGTGCAGGGCAAACTCAGGGACCCTGCCCCCCCCCCCCCATTATCTCCGTCCTCTCCTCCTCAGGTCAAAGTGAGATTTACTTTAGCAGATGGAACCGAAAGGGCAAATGTCGACTTCTCTGGGCAAGTCTGCCTGGAACCTTCTATAAACTGTACGCTTCAAATCACGCTTGAGTTTCTTTTTCTGACTCTTTTGTTCCAACTTTTTCTTTAGCTCGGATGCCCCTTCAGGCCTTCTGGTCATCGCGATTTGACCTTTTCAGTGAGGCCCGGCACTCCTGCACATCTGACTCACCCGGAGCAGTGGCTCCGATTAGGGATTTAATCTGAGGACAGTAGAGGGGAAATAGAATGTGTGCTGTGGCTGGGCGTGGAGAGGATGTGCCAGGAGGTTCATTTTGTGATGAGAATGTCCTGAATGTTATTTGGGCCTGTCTCCTTCCAAGGGGCAGCAGTGCTGGGCTTGCTTGTCCCAGTGAGTTGACTGGATAACCCACCTGCACAGGGAATTTTGGAGTCTGTGCCTTCCCCTTGTGCTGTTATCTGTGTTTTTTACAGGTTGGACTAAGATCGGTCGCTTTGGTGATCCTCGTTTAGTTGGAGTCCCTAACTCTGAGTAATTTAGATTGTAGACAACTTTATTTTACTCTACAGCTTGTGATCTCATCCTTAATTTTTCTTTCCAGTTTCTAGCTTGAGTGACAGTTCAAATTTAGTCCTTGACACCCCCAATTAATTCTTCAAAACTCTATGCAGGGACTATAAAAGTAACCAAGAATGGTTTCCCTAGTTTTAAAGGAAATAAAAGAAATATAAATAACTAAAAATTATACAGTACGTGAATGGTTTTTAATTATATGTGAGAAGGGAGTACTGTAGTTACATCTTTGCAACTGCATGTGTCTGGTTTGCTTCTGACACCTAGAAAAGATCTCCCATGGGCAGAATGGGAATTCTCCCAGCTTGACTTTGGCTCCATCCTCATTATTGTCATCCTCTGCATGTCAGAGATACTGTGCAGCTGTCTTGAGAATGTGTCAGAAGATGTGCTTCTGACACCACTTTGGAAGTCTGAGAATATGTTTTGTTTTCAGTTTGGAACAGAATATGAAAGAGAAAATTTAAAGCATTGCAACTTTATGGGATCTGGTATTTAAATGCATGCATACATTCTAGTATGTCCACATTCTCATATTTGAATATAGAATTAATAGCTTCAGCTCTGAAACCTTCCTTTTTAAGACCATTCTATAAATTCAACAAGAATTGGCATTCAGAGGAAAAAAAGTACATATTTATTTATTTATTTACTTACTTAAATTAAATCACAGACTCATAACCGTTACCTCTGTGGGTTTTTTTTTTTGTTTTTTGTTTTGGATTCCAACTGAGTGCCACAGTGCTCTTTTCATTTGGTGGCTAAAAAGAGAATCTGAATTTGTTTTCAGGCTCATCATGTAATTTTTTAAATATCATGTGGTATAAAAAGGACAGAATGGTTTATCTTTCCTTATAATAATATAACACATTTTATTGTAGGCCAGATTGTGTAAAAAAACTTTAAGAAGATGTTCAGTTTTTATTATTGCTATGAAATTGATTCTATTGATTATTGGTCGAAGGGTAGACCATTAACTTGAAAATAGTTTTTTATAAAGCTTACTAAGATTTCATTGTAATAATATTAAGGATTTGACCTGCATCCATTTTAGGTCAGGAAAAGAACACAGATAGATTAGAGATTAATACAAGGTCAAAGAGCCATTTGAAGCAGAATCAGCTGAGAATCGTAGACCTGGAAAATTTCTTTGAGGTCACCTCTTGAGGACCCTACATTTTGTGGATGAGGAAAGTGGAGCCTGCAGATGCTAAGTGATGGCCAAGGTCATACACCTAGTTAATAGCAGAGCCAGAATTATGCTGGAGGTCTCTATGACATCCTCTCCAGGCTGTTTCCACCACAACCACTGATTATAACTGACTGGCTTGTGAAATTTCTGCACATCATGTTGCTCTTGAGATTTAGTGCAGCATAGGACATTCACTAGAATTCTAACTTTGAAAGGTCATCTGTGACGTGTGTGTGTGTGTGTGTGTATTTTTTTTTCCCCCACCCAGGACTTCCGCTGCACCAACCAACATTAGAGTGCAAATATGGGACTGGCGTTTTCTTAAAATGAGCCCTGGTTTAACTTTACGTTTTTATTTACCAGTTGATATGGAATGTTTTCCTTTTTTTTTTTTTTTTTCAGATTGGCTAACATTTGTGGGACTTGCCTTCAGGAAAATTCCTTTTCAACTTACTAGGGGTTGTCTAAAAAAAGAGTAATCAGAAGTCATCATTCTATTTAAAGGTGATTTAATATTCTCATATGGACACTTTTAGTTCAGATGATGGACTGACTTAATATTATCTGACTAATTTGATAAGTAGAATTACATTGGGAGGTCACTGAATGAAATTATATTTTGCATGGACATGATTCTAGGAGACATAAATCAATTATCAAGTGGTTTCTTTCAGCTGTGGTCTTACTGCCAAGAGTCTCATTCTTAATAGAAGTATTTAAATTTTATAAACCCTCTTACTTTTCATTTTATATTAGTTCATCTTTTATTGATATACTTAAGATGAACAATTTTAACTGTCCAAATTCCTTTTTCAATTTGTTATACCTGTTTCATCATTGTCTTTATCCTTTGCAAATATTGAGGAGATTGACTCAATTGTATAACAGATGTGTTTTATTTCTAACTTTTATGATCTAAAGTGACAGGCTGAAACAATAGTGATAGGAACTGGATAATTAATTGAATTTTACAACATTGTATTTTTGCCTTTGTTTGGCATTTCCCCCTCTTCTATTGCTTTTAATTTGTGATGTAAATACGTATTTGAATGGTCCAAATTGTTCAGGTTAACTTCGCAAATAAGTTTATATTTTATATTTATGAATTTGTTCTTAAGAATAGTGTTCCAAAATAGAAATTTATAAAAATTCAAATATAAGTTGTCATGGAAACTTGTTGTGGAGAAAATGAGATCAGGAAAGAAAAGAAGAGATTATTCTGTTGATGCCACTGAGTGATATTTACAAAAAGTAAAAAGCAAGGATACGTAGATATGTATTTGTGACAATGTTATGCAGTGTGTGTTTACAATTTAATATTGAAGTTTTAAAAGGAAGTGAAGTTTGTATGTGTTTTCCTATGAAGGCATACTAGGTAAGTGAACAGGCTCCAGGCAGAAATTCCTTGATAGAGCTAGATTTTTTAGAAGTTTAAAAACAGGGCAAAACAGTAGAGTTAGAAATATATTAAATAATATGTTCCCAATATTAAAGAGCTGAGAGCAGTTATAATTTCTCCTTCTCTGTCTTCTTTTCACTTATCTTTCTAGGGGAGGAAGGAAGGTGACTGAATTGGGTTCTGTTTTGGAGTGTGGCTCTTCCTTGGTGCCATGTATATCTTTGATTACCTGATCAATCTTTTTTTTTTTTTTTTAACTTTCAGAGAGCATTTTAGAAAAGAGAAACACAAGAGTAACTGCCATGGAACTTTATTTAAGGTGTTGTCTTTACCATTATGTGCAGATAATCCCAAATATACTTGGATTGTGATACTGAATCCACCATTTTTTTAAATCTAGAAAATATTTACTTTATCAGCATTTTAAATCATTTTATTTCCATAGCATCACTGAAATACACTCCTTAAAACTACTAAAATTTAAATTTCAGTATCTAGAATTGGATTCAGAATTGCAAATATGTAATTTACTTTTTTATGAACCATTTTCCCTTCTACCTCAAAGTGCAAAGCAAAGCAGGAAAGAAGTGATCTAAATTACTGTTTACTGGCTTTGTGTGTGACATTGATTTAAAAAAAAATTGTAATAAGGTGAGGACAATTTGAGTCAGATATTAAGATTAAAGAAAGAAAACATATTAATTCTTGGTTTGTCAGCATTGCTCTAGTTAAAAGAACTAGTGGCCAAAAGTAGCTTGTTCATAAAATATTTTGGTTAATTATTATAAAATTTTAGAATGTTTATTTAGTCAATGAACATTGACTATGCAGTCACTCTGGACAAGAAACTGTGTGAGTTACTGGGACTGCGTGGGGAAGATTTAGTGCTTTGCCCTCAATCAGCTCACCACTCTATTTATAATAAAATGTTTCCTAAAACATTATCTATTCAATTAAAAACTTCAACAAACAAAATCCCAGAGATATTAAAGATGTTTTCCTCAAAAAAAAAAATCTCATATGGAAATATTGCCTGACATGTGCAGGAAAATATTCCATTTAGAAATGATACTTTTAAGATATTGTTAGTCTTTATGAAAGTGTTAGGCTATTTCAATCTTGATTTTTTGATTTTCGAAGTGGTTTATAGGCTGTCTCTTTGCAATGTTATTGAAGAATATGATAAAGGCAGTACTTATAGCAAACAACTGAATTATTTGTAGTGGGTCAAGTGTCTTCATCCCCTTCCATTTTCAGTGAAAGTCACGGCCAACCATATGACAATGCAAATCCAAACTTCAGACCCCCTAGAAAGAGTCTGCTGTAATAGTCTGGTGTGCTTGCATTTGCCGTATAAGCATCTAAGTGTCCTTTGACCTTTTCCAGGCCACTAATTATACAGTTCACAAATAAACTTAATTTTATTCTTATATCTGGAGCATTGGATAGGATCAGAGAGTACCTAATTTAACGCATCATTAAAAGAATCAAACAACTTCAATAGGATTGTATTTTTCAGTAGTACATTTGATCACAAACTAGGATATCGGATCCACTGCTGGGCACTGGGCATGCCAAAGGTGAATAGTTGGGCAGGTTTGGTGTGACTCTTTTTGGTTCTGTTTTGCTAAGAGCTCATTTGGAGACCAGAGTTGAAAAAAACTACATGAGAGTCAAGGAAATGGTTCTTCTCCTTGAAGAAGCTTATTTTCAAAGCAGCTGAAAACTAGGAAATGCGTAGGTTTATGTAGAAATGCAGGTCGACCTTTCCCATTTGGAAGTGTGTCTTTACTATTGACTTTTACTACTGCAAATAAAGTAAATGCTGTTTTCAGTTCCCATTTTTTTTCAACTTCTGAGTCATATATCCTTTTTATGATGGCAGCCTTTAAAAATATGTCTAAATTAAATAGTAAAGGGCACTAAAGGACTGATAAAAGGTAAACACAGACCTCCATAAGGAAATATGTAGTGGCAACAGAATTCAAACAGTAACCATCAGCATGTTATATAAACTTCAACTCTGTGTGACGTATGAAGGGCTTTTCTTCTGGAAGAGCAATCATGATTTTTTATGACAGGATAGCAGTGCTTTTTGCTTTTCTTATAGGTTGAAGGGAGGTGATTAATTTTAATGCTGTGTCGTCAACATTTTCACAGGAAGTGACGAAAATGTGGGTGTTGGAAGGAGAAGAAAGCAGTAAGGAAGAATATATGGAAACAGCACTGGAAGCAGGTCTAGGGCGGGATCCATGAGCCCTGGGCGCTGACCCGGATTTCGCAACTAGCTGTGTGACCTTGGAGGGTTTACTTTATCTTCCTCAGTCTTGATTTCCTTTTGCCTTATTTTGGGGAAAGGAAAAAAAAAAAAAGGATGACACTTTGGGCAAGATAAGTATCCAAACTTCTTTCCAGCTCTAAGATTTTGAGATTTGGAGAAAAAACAAGGATACTTATTGCTAAAAATCCCTGAGGGTGGGGCCGGGGAGGGACAGCATGTCCGCCCTCATTTTGATTGTACTCTAGGGACCATCACAGTAATAAGGTAAACTAGTATTGATTTCTTTTGGTGTTTTGCATTATAACTTTCTGCCCTCTTTTTTTTTTTTTTCTACAGCTGTTGGGTAGCTGCTCTGGTTACCATAGAAACAGGTTAGCTCCTAGCTTCCTGTTTCCATTGAAAACAGCTTTCTCTCAACCACATATTGATCTCAGGAAATCATTTTTGCTTTGGCTCTGTCATGAAACCCATAAAGATGATCGGCCCTGTCATTTCCTAAGTGTAAGATTCAGTGCAGGTTTAGACCCATCCACCCACAAGGCTAACTGATTAGATAATCTCAGTTTTATTTCCCTTTGAAAAGAGCCTTGTCAAAGACACCATCCTTTTCCCCTTCCTGTATCTTATATAGAAGGGAAAGTCTTATTCACTCGAGGATTTACAGATATGCCTAACACATTTAAGTGTTTACAAAATAGTGTCAAATTATTCAGTTCTAATCTCTTTCATAACCCATTCTATCAGAATGAGCATAGAGAATACTATGCAGTATAGCATAGTGCTTAAGTTTGTATTTTAATGTACCCATTAATGAAGACTATTTCAAGATAAAAAATATGTATTATATAGTGCACCATATTTCTCTTTTAAGAAAAAATAGTGTTCTATTTCAGGATATACATATTTACATAAAAAGATTTATTCACAGTCATGATGTAGATACATGCCCAGGGAATATATTTATAAAAACTTTATATGGATAAGCAAAGGAAGAGACTCAGGAATATGGCTTAAAGTTTTGATTGAGACTACTAATGTGCGTGCATCTGTATTTGTGTACTATGTATATATACATATATACATATATTATCTAAAATATATGCTCTTTGAATGAGATTGGTGACTGGTGTCTATAACACACATCTGGTGTTCATGGGATTTTGAATCGGAAGGGAACTGGTGATCACCTGGTATAATTGCCTCAATTCACAGAAAAGGCAGCTGACTTGATCATCGCCAAGGCTAGGGAGTGACGGTGGCAGGGCTGGAATTGAGGTCCTCTGACTCCTGGCGCTCTTCCCGTTCCATCTCGACTGCTTAGTCTGGGTTGGGTTTAACATTAGATGCACAAATTTTAGCTCTTGGGAAGCAGCAAGAGTGTTAGGAATAGTTGGGGTAGGGTCTGTCCTCTTCTACGTCCTGTTACTCAGCAGTAGCAGGGGAGTTGTCACTGTTTTAGGTATTCTCTCAATTTCCAGATCCCGCTCCAGATGCAGCGCTCCATTGCTGCCTTCTCTACCAGGTCTACCTCTTACCCTTCTACTGTCTTTAAAGCCTCCAGACTACCCTGTCTATGCACTTACTTCCAATTTTTTTCCTTTATCCCTGTGTATGTGTGTGTGTGTGTGTGTGTGTGTGTTTTATAATATGTTTTTCTACTTTAATTGGATTTTACCTTTGGAATTTTTTAACGCAACCCTATTTCAACCTATTGGTGATGACGAATGTATTTTATAGAACATTGCCTTCTCACATGTGATTAACCAGATCATGGTGAGTTTACACAAAAATAACTGGTGAATTAGCGTGTAAGATATTTGGAGCTGCTTTTAAGATCTGTAAATGAGATTAGATGTTGTTGTGAGGTTAGTAATTACAGGACAGAAAAACTTTTCTTTCAACATTTCTGTAGTAGCCAGTTAGCCAAAGGTGGTATTTATTGCCTTGGGATGGGATGTAAAGCAACATTATAATTTTGAGAGTGTTTGAGAGAATGCATTTCAGAATCAAAACAGTTCTCGAGAAGCTGGGCCAAAATGTTGCTGGTAATATTGGGAAAAAATACTCCATTGTTACTATCGTTACTTGACTGACCTTTTCTTCTGAAAGCTGATAATGATAAAGACATCTTTGTAATCTGACATTTATTTCCTTGGTGTTCATGTATTAAGAAAATCCTATGCAGACACCTCAGTAGTGTCGTCTTTGTTTCCTGTTTGAAGACTGGTGGTTTTGCTATCAGATCTTAGAGCTTTGACCTTCTTTATGGGTCTGACAACATTGTTGACATCTTTAAAAACTGGAGCAAAGGTCAAGATAGCCCTTCTTGGCAATTGTTCTGTGACTTAGTCTCAGCAATGGAAGGTGTCCTTGGAGTTGTCTCTATGGAGGAAGTCCCAGTGGTGAAAATATACCACCTTTTGGCCACAGGTGTTCCCTTACTTTACACCAATACTTTGTTCAGAATTTTAAAATCATTCACTAAATGATAAAATGCAAAGAAGTTTGTTTTTTAATAAAATAAAAGTGATCCTAAGTAATATTGTCAAGATATTCAAATGATATTGCTTATCATAAATTTCAGACACCCTGTTTATGAATAACATTTAAGCAAAAATTATTTGGATGAATATAAAGTTATTCACTGAGTATTTGCCAGATTGAGTTCAATGAAAGGGCCAGAGATTGTTCAGAATTTCTGTAAATTTTGCATCTGTGTTTGCAAATTATACAGCAGCAACTCATGTTGCTGTTTATTGAAATATGATAAAATGCTGTTTGCTAAAAAGTGAATATTGTGTAATAATTGTATTGGAAACAATGGCAAAGTAATCATAGCAAGAGGACGCTTCCTTACCATATTAATTTGGATAAAATTGACATTTAGGAAAGCGGAACAACATAGTTATTACAGTTTGATTTATTAAATTGTCCTGCTTCTCTGTTGAGGTGAGCAGTAAGAAGGCAATTATGAAAATTATTAAAATATCCTTAATGAAACCTGTCTTTCATATAAATTGAGTAGGAAGTGGGCAGAACAGAGATTTAGCTGGCTCTTTTGTGTGCAAACAGAATCTAAAGTAGCAAGTAGCCTTTTTTTTAAGCTATTGGAACTTTATTATCAGGCCTGAGTGACCTATCAGAGTCATATAAAACGATTAGTGGGTGCATCAAGGTTGAAAACCTATCGTATTTGTATCATGATGGATAAAAATCATGTGAGCTTATGCTTAATTCCTAGATTCAAAATGGTGTTGACTGTCCTTTGATATTTAGACTACAATGCTACAGATATATGAAGTTCATACAAATTAATTAAGTCAAATACATTTTAATGCACTAACAGGCTTCAAAGACATTCAAAATGGATTAGTCTTAATTCAAAAACAGGGTTCTTTAAGTGCTTCCATTTCTCTTGTGAATCTGCTGTTCAATTTTTAGTTGTAACATTTGCATACTATCAGTTCTTAGTTTTTTAAATTTAGTGATTGTTTTCAATAGCTATTCATTTTTCCATGTATGTATTAACTGTTGATTTAATTCAATCTCAGATTTCTCTGTCTTAAGGGATTTCTTGGCAACTTTATTTTTGAGTCCTTGACTTTGTGCTTCAGTGCTAGGTTTCTTTATCAACAACCTTTTGTGTTTCCTCTACCTTGACTTGCATTTCTTGGTTGAAAGAATAGTGTGTTGTCATCAGACGTTACTACAAACTGTGAGAGAACCAAGCACGGGAGGTGTGGCAGGAGATGGAAACTGAGGTTGGATCCAAAGGCTTGGTAAACTCTGTTGAGGTCTGGTCTTCCTCTGGCAGTAATGGGGAGCTTTTGAAGGATTTTAAGCAGAGCAATGGCATACATGATTGTAATTGGGAATAGCATTCGGAAACCTTTGTACCTGAAGAGGGGACTGGGTTGGGGAAGATGAGTGCAAGTTTGTCAGGAGAGCTACAGTTTAACATGTTATTGCAGTAATCCAGGTACGAGATATACTGCTGATCTCAGTGAAAACGGTGGCCAGAGGGATGAGGCAAAATGAACATAATTAAAGTGGAACTGTTGATTAATTAGGTGCAGTGAATGAGGCGGAGAAGACAAGAATGTCTCCCTAGTTTCCGTTTGCACAGTGGAACAAGACAACCCTTATGACTTCTTTCTAATTCAAAATTTGGTGGTTATATGATTTGAGAAGTCAGTAGTTATTCTTTCACAGAATTTAACGCTATAATATTTTGTATTTTTTTTTTTTTTGCTGTTCTTTTATATTTCAGTACCAATTACCCGATTATTAACAGCCATTTCACAGATTTTATGGTTGTGAAATTAAATGCAAAGTATGGCCCTTAAAATTTTTGGTTGCAGTAATTCACCACCATAAAAATGTGTTGAGGAGTAAGAAGTCTTCCCTATAAGAAATGTCAGCTTTGCATTGCTATTATTTTGGTTTAATGCCCAAGAAAATAATATTACTTTTTGCATAATTTGTGTGAAATGGAACTGACTTATTCAACATAGTAGCTCATGTAGCCTCCAAAGCGAGAAGCTTAAATTGAACTGAGGATTTAAAAAAAAGTACTGAAAAGATTCTTTGGCCCTAAAAACTCCTTGGAAAATTGCTTTAAATAAATATTTCCTTTACATAAAAGTCCAGTAAGGAGCAAAGGTAGTGAGGTAGTGAGGACAGTGAGGAAGAAAAACAAAAATGATCATAAGCAGCAGGGGATTTAAACTGGGAAGAAGATGGTGACTCAGAGCCAAGGCAGAGTAATTCCTTCTAAAGCATTAATATACCGTGCTATTTTCTTGCTTACAACCCATTTATCCCTTTCCATCGGCCACGGGTCAGGATATACGTTCCTGAGCCTGGCTCTCTGGAATCTGTCTATCATCTAAAATCCTAGTAATAGCTCTCAAAACTCCACCAGTAAGACCACATGGCTTGCAGTCTTGAATATAAGAGATGTGACTCTTGAGTATGAGAGATGTGTTCACGTTGTACATTTGTGTACAGTGATGTCACAACCTGGAATACTTTCTCTCCCTCGATTTAACAGGTTGATTCAGTCATGTTTCCTTATCTTGTATAATTATCAAGTCTTACTTGACATCTTCTAAACTCTCGCAAAGCAGTGCGTTTCTTCTGAGTTTCCATATCACTTTGTAGTTACAGTATTGTTATAGCATTTAGCTGACTGTATTAGTTTTCCTGAGCTGAGCAAATTACCACAAACTTAATGTCTTGAAACAACAAAGAAATTTACTCTCTTATAGTTCTGGAGGCTGGATGTCTGAAATACAGTTGTCAGCACGATTGGTTTCTTCTGGAGGTTTTTGAGGGAAAAAATCTGTGCCTTGGCTCTCTCCTAGCTGCTGGTGATTTTGGGCAATCTTTGGTGTTCCTGGGTTTGCAGACACATCACTCCAATCTCTGCTGCCATTTTCACATGTTGACCTTTCCTGTGTGTCTCTCAGTTTTGTCTTATAAAGACATCAATTTTTTGGATTATAGCCCATAATAATCCAGTATGACCACATCTTAATTTAGCTAATTACATCTGCAAAGATGCTATTTCAAAATAAGGTCATATTCTGAGGTTTGGAGTAAACATGCATTTTGGGGAGCTACCATTCAACCCAGTACACATTGACTTTTCCATTGGGGCAACATTTTCATAATATCCAGTAAATCTTTTATGTTCTGATTTATCCTTTTCCGTATCAGTATGCTCTCATTTAATGGATACAATACCTTCCTGAATTTTATGATGACACTAGTTAGATAATTTTTCAATTCTAGAATTAACTCTGATCCTTCTATGGAATTTTTTCTATTCTTTCACCTTTGTTCTTTTTTATACTATTGATTTTCTTCAAATGTCTTTTCCTTTGAAAGAGGGTAGGATGATTGTGTTATGTGGGTAGATAGGCAGGATCGTGTGGAAACATAGATTCCCTTCAGAATGGGTGGGGAGGAGCAGGTGGGCAATTGAGGGACCCTCTGAAGGTCTAACAAAGGAAGCTGTATTTGGGGACAGAACTTTAGCGAATTTCAGTTAATGCAGTGACCTTTCCCTTTTCTTCTCCGTGCACTTTGAGGAAATCCGAGGTACTAAGAAATTTGCTTCACTTTCTCTGTCACACCAACACAACTAATTAGAAACTGTCTTCTCTTCTGTTGATTCTCTGTGTAATTTAGAGAGAGCTATTCTTGCTGCTATATCCTGAGGGCAAATTCTGTAGCCAGCCACTAAAAGAAGTTGGGGACCTCCAAGGAATGGTCCCACAGCCAGCTCCTTGTCTTCAGGACTGTTACCTCTGGGTTTGTGATTCCTCTGGCTTCTGGACCTCTCTGGGGAGAACTGGACCAACCTCAAGGAAAGCTGTCTCTTGCATCTGTATGGAATTCCATTCTCCCCCTCCCTGAATCTGCATTTCCATTAGTTCAATCCTGTTTGCTTAATGTCTTAGTATTTCTGGGTCAATGATAGCAATGTTTCCTGTTTTCTATCCCTGTGCTTTTTCCCCATTATTTTAAATGAGATTTGGCCAAGGAGATGAGGTATACTATCTTCCACTAGAATTTGAGCGTATACATATAGGCTTCTTGCTCTTACTAGTTATGAACTTGTGCACAGGGCACCATTGCAGTCTTCTTGTTCTCCAGAGTTATGTACACGTCTGGTAGTTTTCTCAGTGAGATTTTATTACCATGTGAACAATTCCATGAGTCTCCTTGTCTACAAGGATATATTGCTCTGTGGTTCTTCCCCACCAAATCAGTGTTTCTTCTTATCTTCTTGGAGCCAACCTTCTTTATCTACTTTTTACCTATTTGATTCCCAAGTATATAAACCTAGTGAAGAAATTCATAGCCTTTGTAGAGTGTGTGATTTTACCCTTACTCTAAGAAGCTTGTTAGACTAACATTAATACAAAGTCCTAGAAAATGATCACTTGGAGAACAGTGACACTTTAATTTGTCATCTGCCCACTGAGAATACATTTGTAAGAACATGAACTTTGATGGTTTAACAGATGTTTGTGGTACTTAATGTTCCCCAATAAAGTAGCAGCATCAAGTTTAAATAATGTTTACATATTAGTGTGCTTTGATTTTTTTTACACAGGGACATTGCCAGTGAGACCAAATGCCTAGTCCTTATTTCGTAGAAAAACATCTGACTGATGATAATTGATGGCACTGGTTGTCCTGCTAATTACATGGAAACGAGTCCTTCACTGAAGGATGCTGTGTCCTAAGAAAAGATGCTGAAGAATGGATGTTGCAGCAGCCAGGAAATTAGGCAAGGAGAGCAAGAAAAAAAAAGATTCCTATTCATCACAGTATTGTTATCTCATTTCATTTCGTAAGATAGAATTATCCAAAGGTGAATTTTTCTCCATGCTATCTAGAATACACTTTATCAAACCAATGCAGTGATGAAGACCACTACACCTAAAACCTAATGTAGGCTCAGATACTTTCTTTGAGTTGTGGCAAATAGCAGGCCTGAGAAAGACATTTAAAGAAACATATTTACATTGTAGTGGTCATGCAAATAGAAGGGATGAGAAAAACCTTCAGTTATACAATGGACTGTGTATATTACAGAGATGAGGTAAAACTGTATTGTTTTTAGGACTAAACACTGTGAGATAGTAGTTCAAATAAAAATGATAAAGGACATTATAACATTCAAAAGAGAATAATATTGGAAGAAGTTTATATTTTTAAGGTGAGGGCTTGTTGCAGGCTATTTATTTTTAAAATAAACATGGTTTTAAATCATGAAATTAGGACAGTTGAGGAAGTATATAAATGCTGAGGAAGAAAATAGCCCTTTTACCCTCCAAAGGCTACTAGAAATTTAGTATAATTATTTTATTTTTATTTTGTCTAAGATAATTCTAACCATAGGGGTAAAGAGAGTTTATTTTATCCAATGTTTGATCTTTGTAATCAGGAACGCTGTGCCTTTCCATTTTATTCAAATCTGGTTTTACAGTTCAAAAAGGAATTTCGTTTACTTCAAGTGTTATTACTATATATTTTATGTTTAGTTGATCTTGTTCTTCATTACATTTTGACTAGTTATTGAAGGCATATGAGTTAACTGCTGCTTTTAGTACATTATTCAAATGTATGGTTATCTTTCTGAACCCTTATTGATTGCAATAGTGTTTCAGTTTATTGTTTTAGGTTTTGTGGGTATGCCATATATATAAATGATAATTCATTTGATAGTTTCTAATAGTTATAACTAATGTATCTTTTAATTTTTATTCTATATGTAATTTATAACTGTATTTATGGTCGTAATTTTCAGACGTATTTATACCTTTTTAACAAATTCCCACTATTGTTCTCCTGTCATTATTTCTCATTTTGAGTCAATTTGAAAACACTTTTCAGTGATATGCTATATATTTTTAAATTTATTTTTCAGGAATGACTTGAGTATGATACGTTTTTGTGGGTATTTGTCTATCTGAGGATATCTTTCTGTTGTGTGCACGTATGAAAATTATCTTGGCTAAGTTTAGAATTTTTGGATATGCAGGTTTGATTACTAAAATCTGCAGTTTCTGTCTGTTATTTAGAAATAATGAAGTGTCAAATAAAAAGAGGATAGGGAAGTTTCCATGTACCGTGAGCACAGGCAGGAGCCCTAAACAAACCTTGGCCCCAAGAAGGACATCTCGTGCTGCAGGTTACACTTTCGCTTCCACCCTTATTCTACAGTCCTCTTGGCATTCTGCAGCCAAGACTCAGAATTGTCCTGAATTTCCTCCTAATCCATCTATGTTGTAGCATAATCTCCCTTTAAGAGGCAGCACTTTGTGATGGCTAAGAGGAGAGATCTTGGCATCAGGCAGAGCTGGATTTGGATATGGTCTTATGACGTGTTAGTTGCATGACCTTGGATGATATAATTCACTTCTTTAAGATTTGTTTCATTATTTGTAAAAGAACCTCCTCATAAGATGGGTATTGTGGGGATTAAATGATATGAGAACTAAATGAGATAATGCATTGAATGTGTATAGCAGAATGCCTAATTAAAGTAAACCTTCTGTAAATGGTAACTATTATTATATGAAACTTAAGGGCAGGCTGATGGGCAAAATCTTGTCTAATAATTGGTGGCTTCTATCAAATGCTTATTGTATGTCTAGGTCTGAGGATAGGAGAGCCTGTTTTCATTGGATCATAGGTAGAAAATCCAGGAAGCTGTGGGAAACTTTTGACGATTATTTGCATTTTTGTCAATAGATTGTGGAGCACAGCTGACAACTTTCTATCATTGCCTTGACCATAATTCCACTAAGTTTGGACTTTGTGTTGAAGAGAAGTAAGGCAACATTCCTGATACTCTTGTTTCCTTTTCTGTGTGAGGTGAAGGGAATAAATGATCAAGAGCACAAGGGAGACAGAGATCACTTTTGTTCAATGCATTACCAATGCCTAGGACAGACTGGTACAGAGTAGGTATTCAAAGAAGTGTTTCCTGACGGAGTGGCCAGCTGACTCTTGTAAGTGGTGGGGTATATACTTCCCAGCATGTGACGCTTCGAAGGCTACTGATTCCCCTACAAATGCATCTCTGAGGGAAGCAACTAGAAACCTCCTTCCCTCAGCTCCATGGCTCCCTGGGATGGTTGTCACGTGATAAGGAAGCAGGAGGACCCCCAGCCATTGTTCCACTGCTGGTACTGGAGAACTTAACCATACTGGCAACTCTCCACTTCTGAACGGTCGAAATAGTAATGACTAAGGAAAAAATAGTGTTACAGAAGCAGAGTTCTTCTCTCTTATTAAGAGGTTCCCATTCCTTGAAAGATTATTGGTAGACTGATTCTTGGCTAATGTGTTTTCCCCCATCAGAGGTAAAGTCTGCACCAACTGTAACTTCTAAGCTCAAGAGAGTTTTCGTATTTCTCTATTCCTGATCAACCTTCACTTTCCTCCACCTGCTTTCAAGAGTTTGAGCATAAGGTGCTATGAACATCAATTCTTAACTGTTCTCATCAATAGGTATTTTAATTAGTATAAACTCTATCTGGATCCTGGCATGTTGTGAATTTTTGTCCTTAATTCTCTGTGCCTTTCTAATGTGTTATTATTATATGTTTTTATGACTGTAGGGTTGCCAGATAAAATGCAACACCTAGTTAACTCTGAATTACAGATACACAAAGAAATAAATGTTTTTAGTATAAATATGTGTACTAAATTATGGGTCACATACTAAAAACATTTTGTTTCTTATCTGACATTCAAAGTTAAGCAGGTATCCTGTATTTTTATATGCTAAATCTGGCAACTCTACATTGTGTTTTAGAAGAGAATTCAGAAAGAAAATTTCAGTGTCCACACTTTGCAGTCTTTCTTACTGTTTTAGCATTAGTGCCAAACAGATTTTCCAACTGAACATATTCATGGTGCTATGCATTGTCTACTATTCCTCTAGCTCTCGTTTTTGAAACAGTTAGTGTTCAAATAGAGATAGATAACTTCTCCAGCTGTCTAATGACACCACTGCCAGAACAACAAAGATGGTTGGGCCTTTGCCAGAGGTGATTTCTGTGGTCCCAGAGCTGGAGAAAGGGTAAAATTTAATAGCAATTTCAATCAAATGTTATTTTACTAACATACCCCTGTATTCTTTTCTTTTCTTGTTGGCTTTTGTACAACTTCTGTTTGCATGTTAATAGCCTCTTCCTGGTATATTTCACTCTAAAAAGGTAGAATGATTGCAAAAAAGAGGGCTTTTAATTATTACTGAATAATTGCACACCAAGGCTATATCATTGAAGGAAAACTCAGTAACTGCTAATGAGCTATGCAGAAATCCATCTTCTTATTTCAGGTGTGTTTTTAAATTTATAGGTATATGCATTCTTAACTTCTGGCAATTGGATTTCTCATAATTTTCTTTTATAGTCTTCAGGTTGTTTTATTTATGTTATTAGTTGTGCTATTTTCAGACAGGCAATAGTCCATGGGCAATTAAACGTTAATTAAGGCGTCTACTCCATGACGTACTTTGGACAAAGTTGCTTCTTGCTTCAGTTTGGTTCCACAATCATTCTCATTGGCCTTCACTGTGTCTCTTCTGCAAATAGCTCTCCTCAGGAGCGGTGCCAGCCCTCCCCACTGTGAGTTCCTCATGATTCTGTAAGTGAGGAACAAGCAGGTGAAGGAATGCAGCTGAGAAAATAAGGACAAAGAAAGAGGCTGGAACAGAAGAGCATACCCTATAACTGTAATTCAGTAAGAGTGATTTTCTAGGGTTTAGTAAATTGTCTCTTGAAGTTGGTTGCAACAGAGGACTTCTAAAAATGTTTTGAACAATGGCAATGTCATACTAAGGGCATAATCTCCCCAAGCAGAAGTGTGTTCTTCAGTATCTAAGTCCTTTGAGATGCTGCATCATAAAAAACAAATTCGGTTTGAGAAATGAGTCACACTCTATCTCTGCTTTTTCCACTCGATTCACGGTGCACATTGTGCATTAAGCCTCTGAGAATCCCATTTAAAACAAAAAGGGAAATTGCCTATCTTCCAGTTTTTTCCCCCCAATCATACAGTTTCATGGAATATCTTTCATAATATGCTGTCCTTAGGGCACTTTTTAAAAGGAGGAGGTCATATGATTGTTTATCTGAGTTTTGATTTGTGTGTTTTTAAAGCCATTACTATAGAGTCACATATTGCAGGGAGGGCTAATGAAAGGACAGGGACACCTGGGAGTCATGTATCTAAGTTAAACCACAGGACTGAAGTGAGAAAATACGATTTTGTGCAACTGTGTGCCTTTGAGTTTGGCCACTGTTCAAGACAAAATTTGAGGGGTCTGATCACATGATTCCATAAGAGAGTAAGGAATCAAGAGCTAGAAAATAAAAAAGTAACATGAAAATAAGGATGTCTTCATGCAAGTCACCAGCAGACCTCTCAATCATAGAAAAGGCTGGTGAAATCTGTCACCTTGTAAATAAGCAAAATTCTTTCTCACCTAGTAATCTTTCTTTTAGGATTAATTATAAGAAAATACATGAGATATAAGGAAACAAATTTTTGCACAAAAATGTTCCTTGACTATTTTATATTAGTGAAAATTTTGAAATAACTTTATTTTCAACAAAGGGAGATAAGATATATATAAATTATGGCAACTCATATAATGGAATATTACTGTGGTGTGAAAAACAATGTTTAAAAAAAGTCTTAGTAATATCAAAAAAATACTTGTAAAATGTTATCATAGTAGGTTTAAATTTTACTTATTTGATATATTATTAATAATTTAAATAAATATATGGTGAATAATTCCTGAGAACTAGTAAAAAGTAATTTATATAAGTGAATTATAGAGATTTGAAATCATTTACTTTTTCATCCTAAAAAATTATGTATTTCTAAGTTTTGTCCAGTGGTCATTTGTTAACTTTATAAAAAATATGAGTGTACCAATTTTAAAAAGCATGTTTCTAAGGTATAGCAGGGTGTGCAAATGAAGCTCTTAGCACTGAAGATGTAGCAGGTCAGGAATTCCGTAAGTCTTTCTGCTTTAAAGGAATTCATAAAATTATCAAAAATCTCACCTCAAATGTCTAAACTCTAATGCACACCACAAGAGAAATTATCAGTGAGAAAAGTTAAGTACCCAATTTAATTTTTATGTATTTATTGGTAAGATACTTACTGAGCTTCATGCCTACTGAGTGCTACTGGTGCTGGAGATGATCTCTAGGTTGGGGAGTGATAGAGTCTAACTGGGGTCTGGAGATGCAACAAACATGTCAACAGACAATTCATGAGAGATGTACACAGACTGTCTGAGGAACCCATAGAATAAACATCTAACTCAAACTTAAAAATTAGGAGAGATTTCCTCGAGGCCATGCTGAGTCAAATGACATGTTCAGTGTAGGCAGGAAAAGAGTCAGAAGAAAGATGTTCCTGGAAGAGGGGGCAACACTGGGAACTCAGGTGTGAGGGCGCCCCCCACCCCAAGTCAGTCATTTTGGCTTGAGAAGAGTACAGAGGTGCAGAAGGAGTGGTGAGGAAGAGCCCAGTGTTTTCTTCAGAATGTTCTAGAAGAATTCTCAAAGGTGCCTAAAGAAAATTTCCAAAAGCCTAAGATTTGTACTCTTTTATACTATGATTTCACTGATACACCTCTGTTTTCTTTATTGGCATTACAATGAGATTGAAATTAATAACTAAAGTAACACTTGTAGGCGACTGTGATAATAATTCATTTAGCAGACAGCAGATTTTATACTTTTCTGTTTTCAGAAATACATACAGATTGAATAAGTAAACAAATGAATAAATCACATAAACTTAGTAGCATGTGTTACCATTGTGCCAGTCCAAGGATGTCTCATAATTCCTTCCTCTACTATCTGATTAAATATGGCACCTGTTACCATTCCTATAAAGGGTTACACATCAAGTCTTTTTTGTAACTCCTGATTAGTCTGTTTCTTCTATGAGAAAATTCAACAGATCTTATATCATTTCAGATGTAGAATCTACTCTGACCATATGTTCTCTGTATCCTCGCAGCTTTGCACCTCTGTCCCCTTCAAAACAGCTTGCATTCACATGTCCATTAACGAATATTTACATTCTAAAAATTTTCCATGAGAATGTTGCCTGTCATGGCCATGCTTAGCCTTGATTCTGAAAAGAGAGGATTGGGCATGGAACCACCACAAGTATTTAAACTCTGTTCTGTCTCTGAGGATTCACAGATCATTTCACAAGCAGACACTTAAGTATGTGAGTGGCTCTTCAATTAATGCATCATACAGGACTAGATGAATATTTTGAATATAATCTTTCCCAGGTGCTGTGAGATAATTAAAAGAGATACTGTGCCTGGTGACCCTGACATTTCCTAATTTCAGGAAAGAAATACAGTTTGGCAGCACATTGGATCAGGCAGTGTAAGGGAGTGAAAAGAAGGGCCTGGCAGAGTTAGATCTGGGTTTGCACACCCGCTCTGCCAATTAAGTAACTGACTTCCAGGAAGTTACCGCTCTTTCCTTGCTGAAAAAGGGGATGCGGTAAGGGTTAAGTGAGAAAAATATATAAATTGACTTCACATAGAAAGTACTTATCTAATGGTTAATATTATTATTAGCAATTAAATCCAGTGCTATTAACCTAGGTTTCTTTAGCCTAGTCAGTCGACATTTACGGAGACTCCCAACCAGATGATTAAGTTGGCACTGGTAAGTATCTGCTATTGAATATTACCAAAAAATGTTCAGATTTATTTATTTTTGTATTTCTTCAAAATAGAAGACTCTGTGTTAATGGGGCTACACAAGTTACTATACCAATCCTTGTAGAATTTGCATCTAGAAACTATGAACCTATTATTACAATCAAATCAAAATGTAATAATAGTGGGTATACAGGGAACATATAGAGAATGGACCTAACCAAGCCAAGGTGTTCTGAGAAAACCTACAGGAATTAAAGTTTATAGAGATTCTTTTTGAAAATTTGAAGTATAGTTAATTCACAATGTTGTGCTGGTTTCAGGTGTCCAGCAAAGTGATTGTTATACATACTATACATTCTTTTTCATTTTCGATTATTACAGGATATTGAATGTAGGTCCCTGTGCATAGGGAACTTAGGTCCTTGCTGTTTGTCTATTTTATATATAGTAGTATGTTTATGTTACTCCCAAACTCCTAATTTATTCCTCTCCCCTCCCCTCGCCTTCCCCTTTGGTAAGCGTCAGTTTGTTTTCTATGTCTGCACGTCTATTTCTGTTTTGTAAGTAAGTTCATTTGTATCATTTATTTTTTAGATTCCACGTGTAAGTGATATCATATGATATTTGTCTTCCTCTGTCTGACATGAAGTTTATATAGATTCTTGAAGGGAGAGTGTGGATTAGGAGAAAGGGATATGAACAGGAAATGTGTGTGAGCTGCGAGAGGAAGGGTGCCAGGTGGCCGAGGGGTGAGAGTGGTACCCTTGAGGGAGCTGGGTAAGGCTGGTGCTCAGAGAATCTGGTGAGGGGAGAGCGGACAGAGAGGGTGGCCAGTTGCAAAGGCAGATGGAGACTGTGGAGAGTCCGGTGAGCCACGTAAAGGACTTTGAACTTATCCCAAGAGCAATGAGAATTTAGTGAAGGATTTGCGGCAAGTGAGTGACAGTATCCATTTTAAGTTTTGGAGATATCATTGCTACAGTTTGGAGGATGGATAAAAGAGCAAGGGCAAGAATGGAAGGAGAACAACCAGTGAAGGAGGCGTTACGCTAATCTAGGCAAGATTTTTCTGTGTCAGCATCTTAGTGTCCTTCCCCTCGTGGCGAACTGTCATGAGGTTTTTGCCTATATGGAAGTGTACACAGTGAACAGCACACCTGAACGACTACAGGTTTCTTAAAAACAAAACAACTTTTTACTGGACAATCTGGAGTTTACTCTTTATATTTTTTTAACTGGGAAAAATAATAGCAGCTTCACTTTTCTTTGATCAGTAAAATATTTTATTCAGTTTACTTTCAAATTCCAGAGTAAAACCAATTTCTGTTATTAAAGTTATGGGATCAGGGGGAGATGACATTTCATATTCTTACACACCTTAATGGTGAGGAGACGGAGATATCATTCAGTTGGACTTGAAAAGAAACATAATGATCATGTTAAAATTCTTAACATATGTAGATAATATTTCAAAGACACATCAAAGCCTTACAGAAATTTCAAATGTAGCTTGCTTTTCTCTCTAGGGTCTTGTCATTTCCTGGTCTTTCCAGTAACTGATTATTTTATTCCTAAATTTGACCGATAATTTTGGTGCATTGGGCACAGTAGTTTTTGCATTTTTTTTAAAATTGTCTGGATACTGAAAAGGAAGTTTACATATTTTTACTATGGTAGATATCTGCTATAATAGACAATAATTTGTTTTAGAAATGATCATGGTTATAGAAGCTCCTGCTTGCTTCGCACAAAGGATTTGTCGAATTCAGGCTTGAGGTCTCTGTATGAGCAGCCTGTTTGTGGGGAACGTTTGAGCTGAGGGCACCAAAATCTCTGCATCATGTTACGTTGTTATGATGCCAGAAAACTTCTAGTAGTGGAGTCACTCCTTTCAGTTGATGAATTGTGGTTTTTCAATGTCTCTGTTGACATGTAAACGTGTTTCCTGGGAGGGATAACTTTGTTGGGCTCTTTTCAGCCACAGACACTACCATAAATTAGTGATCAGGTTGCTAATTGCTCCATCAGTGAGGGTTCTGAAAGATGTAAGAAGCCAAGAACAATGTGTTTTGGGATAGAAAGTCAGAATGATAATGTATTTATTTATTCTGTCCCTCCTGCTCTGCGGTTAGACATCTTGTGTCCCTAGCCCCCAGCATAGTGCCTGGCACAAAATAGCCCACAAACTCTTGTCCTCGATTCTCAATTCCTGGGGGTGGGGGACAGAAATCTCTGGAAAGAGAACCTTTTTTTTAGTAATTTTTTACTGATTTTCAGTAAAATTCGTCCTGAAGTGAGGTGAGGCTATTTATAGTCTTTATTTATCCCACTTAGAGCGAATGTTTTGATTGCTGCAGAAATATTAATGTGCTTGATTCTGGAGTGCTTCCCCAGGCCCTGCTGGAGGTGTTATATAACATGTGTTAAAGGTACTGTATTGCTTTTCTGAAATCGAAAAAAAATTCAGAATTCTGAAATACATCTGGCCCTAAGGGTTTTGAGTAAGAGACTGAAGATCTTGGAAAGTACCACATATGCAGTGCTTCCCATGAGTCAGGCAGGATATTGTGTGCTCACACACATCACTTTGTTACAGCACGTGTGAGAGGCAGCTGATGCAGAATGCAAAGAAGAGGGATTTGAAAGCTCAACTCCCTGTCTTGGAGTCTCAGCTCTACTGTTTAACCATCTACATGCTTTTGGGTGCTGTCCTTTTCCTCCTTTTACCTCTGTTTCTCGTCTGAAAATAGAGAGAACATTTCCTTAGTGGGTTGTAGTGGGGATTAAATGATTTAAGAGATGCAAAGCACCCATGGCTATGGCTTCACAGAATTATTATCATTAAGCATTTTGACAGAACTGTGATATTGGCACAATGATCTGCATTTCACAGATGAAGAAACTGAGATCTGGTGAAGTTGAATAACTTGCCCGTGTGTACACAGCTGGAAAGCCATTGAGAATGGTTTGATTCCATATCTGTGATGTCATCAAGTCTGTGCTTTTCAGTGTTGTACTCTATTGCTTCTCTGCAGAAAAGGTGTTTTAATGAACTGCTTGGAATGAAAACACTGAGAAAATGAGAGGCTGCTTGGGGAAGGTGAGGTGGTAGGCACCCTAGAAAGGGGCCCTTGGTCACCCGTGAAAGAGTGGATGCATATATTTAAGGGAGGAGGCAGAAATCAAAGGCTGAGATAAAAGTGTTAAATATAACTCTTGCTACTCTAAGTATGTTTTAGGATTGGTCGTATCTGCTGTGGTGTAGATCTGCAGATATGTCCTGTAGCGGCAAAGAGAGACTGGAAAAAAGGATGACTAGAAAAGTGAAAAAATAATATTGTTAGTATTAGGGAAGCACTTTATTTTATGACCAGAGTTAATTATTCTTAAAAGAAGGATAAGGGATTATTATTATTATTTTTAATTTTAATGAGGTTATCTGTCTTCATCCCTGAGATCACAGCTCAGTTGCATTTTAAATGAATTGAACTTTGAATTTTGCCTTCCATTTCCATGGGAATCCTGGAAATAAATCCATCAAGTTCCTTGCTTTACCCTGAGGACCATTATTGTCAATCCTGAAAACCGTCCACTAAGGCTGTCTTTTCAAGTATTTATTTTGAAACATTGTATTTGACATGTTAGAAGAACAAAAAGTATGCAACTATATGTGAGTAAATTAGAAAATTGTGAAGAAATTGATGTTTTTGAAAAGGCATGAGTTATCCAAAACACAAACTATGGAAGACATTGACAATTACCAAAAATTACACCAAGAACGATTTGAACCTGTCTAGTTTTATAACGTATTCTAAACCTTCAAAGAATGATAATTTTCACAGTATATAATTTATTTCAGAGCATTAGAAGTGATTTTATAAAAAGATATCAAGTAAGTTTATGAAACTCTTGTTTTAACTCTGATGGAGTAACCCTTATAGCAAACTCACCTACAAATATAGAAAGCAAAATTACTAACTGAAATTCTTGCAAATTGAATTTAAATATATATTAAAATATTGATCTACCATAATCAGGTAGGAGTTATTTTAGGCATTAGAGTGGTAACTTAATATTATGAAATATAATATTAAAATGAATCACATCAATACCTAAAATAAGAAATAATAAACAGTTTACATGACTTGAAATCAATGGAAAAAACAAAACTTAATTGGAAAGAGAGTGTTTAACAATAAATTGCATATACCGTATTTATTAGTTTTCTTTATGCCAAGGAATAATTTGTGATGATATAGAACTAGTTTATAAACAGACCTAAAATGTAAAAGAGGTTTCATATTGTTAGAAATTAACAGCACCCATTCAACAACATGGAGACTTACATGCATAAATTAACCAAAATACATCAGTAGGTCTGGGGAAAAAAAAATCACGTTGACTTTTAAGTCTTCTTTCTCATATAATTGGAACTGATATCCAATCATGTGGATTTTTTTTTTAATTGTAAGTTTCTTCTTGTCCTCTGATTTAGGGGACTTTTCTTGAACTATTTGTCAGATTTACTTCTTATGTATTTTAACCAATGAGAAAAATAAATCTAAGATTGATAAAAATGATAAATGGTCTTTTTTCTAAGGACAATTGATTTTCACTTTTTAAAAATTAATTGCCCTCTGAATGTTTATAGACAAGTCAAGCACTGTATCATTTCCTGCAGAGAGCTTGATTTTTACCAGTGCTCTGGTTCAACCTTAGAATTGAACTATTTAATCTTATAATAGTGTATGCACCAAATACTGTTGGAACATGTGGGTGAAATTCTTCAGAATGATGTGATTTAATTCTTACTCCTTCATTATCATTGTTCCTTTAGTATATTTCTGTTTTTCATAGTTAGTCTTAAAAGTGAGATTTCCTTCCGGTTTGTTTTCTATAAGGATGAAACATTCAAGCCCAAAGATAAAATATGCACAGGTGGTTACCTGATCTGTTAGTTCATTGGTCTCAGAACCTTACTATTCATGATTTTTTTTCCTTTTCTGAACAAGGGCTGAAATGCTTGCACCTTTATGAAATGGTAGTGATACTAACTGTATAATATAATTATTGTTAAAAATAAGCAGGATGGATATGTTCCTTAACTCCAAATTACTTGCTTCATGCTGGCAGTTTGGATCCTTCTGTATCAAAGGCAGAAGTATTTTGTGCTATACTATCTTATTTTTCTTCACTACAGTTTTGTGACCTTTTCTGATGGTGGTGAATTTTTGTTATTGTTATTGTTTTGTTTGACTACCTTCCCACATGAGGGCTGCACGGCTCTGAATAAGTTGCATGTTTACAAAGTTGGTAAGCTGCAAAATCAATTTCTAAACTCGGAGTCTTTACTCCAAATCTAGGGTACTTTTCACTTTACAGTGAAGTCTTTAAAAAGGTTCTTAACAGTTAATAAAATGCAATTTCAAGAAATGAACTTTCCACATTGCCTTCACCAACATAACTCTGCTAAATGAATTTGATGTTGATTACATAAAGAGCTTCAGGAAGCATTTTTGCCGGCCCTGTGAATCAGTTTTTCAGTTTAATTCCTACCTACCACCTGATTTCTTTTTGGAAAGGCCAATTTCTAGGGAGAGCTAGTAGACCTACGCATCCGTGCTGATTTGTGTGGTTCAGTAGAACTGCGTCACTAAGCTTAGACGTAGGTTGTGATGAAAGGCAGAGAGTGTCTTGACTACTTCATTAGTATTTCTTGTTGAGCCATGCCTTCAGTGTGTTCCTTGGGATAATTATATTACAAAAGTTGAGAGGATTAACCAATATTCTCATTCAGTACTGCACATTCCGGAAGACATGGCATTGTCACTAGATTCTTGGACAAGGTTTTTAGTCTGTCGGGATATCACCTTTAATGTGTTAATACGTAAGACAAGAACATTGTTGTTTACCTCTGTTCCCCACTTTCTTCCTTCATAAAATAATTCTGATTTTGTTTAGGTAGCCACTAGTTTCTGTATCCAGCTATATGTTTCAGGTGATGCTGACCCCAACCCAGACACATTGGTAGGTGGGAACTTAATTTTCCTTCTAATCTCAAGATGAGAATTTAATTTTCCTTCTCTGTAGACATCATATCTGGATGTGATGACAAACTATGGTTTGATAATAGAGGAAATGAACACAAGGGATCTTAGAGCAGAAAAATTGAATGAATCTGGCCATTTAATGATCTAAGTAAGCTGCTGAGTGAGCCAGCATTCAAGCCTCTGTATCCTCTGGTTTTCATAAAACTTAAGATGAATTTTCTGATGTTTTAAATCAGTTTTAGTCAGTGTTCTTTGTTGATTACAGCTGAAAGCATCTTAGTTTATGCAATTCCCAAATTTCCCTTTACTTAAATGATTCTTTAAAAATATGTGTTATATATTATAATTATTGAGATTGCACAGTAAGCTTACAGAATTAAAAGCACATTTCCTGAACCCTGTGTATATTCATGGAATAACGTTACCTTTTCCTGGTGTTTATTCACTGTTCTTTTTGTCAGGAAGTAGGGGAATAGGTCAGATTTTATTACATAGTCTAATATAAGTTTATTAAATCTTCCTCCTTAATTTTTACTTCATCCTTTAGCAACTTTTCCTGAAAAATAGTTCTTGTTTTTTTATGTTTTCATGTTAAAACTTGATTATACTATTTACAACACAAAATAATAAAAGCATTTCAACTATAATTCCATTGCTTTATATTATGGGCTGAATTGTAGCCCTCCAAATTTTACATGTTGAGGCCCTAACCCTCAGTACCTCATAATGTGACATATTGAAGATAGGGACTTTAAAGAATAAAATAAGTTAAAATGAGTCATTAGGGTGGGGCTTAATCCAATTTGAGTGGTGTCCTTATAAGAAGAGGAGATTAGGACCCAGAGAGAGACACCGAGGATAGAAATGACCATGTGAGGACACAACAAGAAGGTGACCATCTCCTTGTCAAGAAGAGAGGTCATGGAAGAAACCAAACCTTGTCAACTCTTTGATCTCCAGAATTGTAACAAGATTAATTTCTGTTGTTAAAGTCACCTAGTCTGTTGTATTTTGTTACAGCAGCTGTAGCAAACTACTACACTCTAAAACAAGTGCTTTCATTTCTTTCTGTTCTCCATGTGCAAAGTGGAAGCACAGAGTATAATAGTTTGAAGCATTGTTTTACTTCACTTTCTTAAGACTTTCATATTGTTGGAGTCTTCTTTATATTTTTTGATGAAACATGATCTTCCATCAATGTTTCTTTTTTACTATTATACATTAAATTATTAGAACATTATTGAGGCATTAGTGGTAAGAATATATTTGAAAGTACACGTATTTTTTTCTCTTTGAATTTTTGTGACAAACTCTCAGGACTTAGGTTGGTCACAAATATTTTTAATGTCCTTTAATAAGAATTGCTAAATTAATACACAAAGAGTATATAAATTCACAATATTATTTGAAATCAATCATTCTACCTGTTTCTAATGTTGAAGTGGTAAGGATTCATTGTTAACTGAAGTAGGGGAAGACATAGTTCAATCAGATCAATAGATCACTCTTACTGTAATTAGGAGAATGGGTTTATAGAAATGAAAGCAAGTGTGGCAGTAGGGAGGTAGGAGGCTCCATTAGTGATTAATTCAATTAAGGCAACGCTAGTAAATATGAAAAAGGGACTTGGATTTGATATGTGTTAAGAACATAATTTTAACACAATGTCAAAACGATTATGTATAGAGGGTAAAAGAGAGAGAGTCAGATAACTCCCAGGTTTTGGTCTGAGTGACAGGTATCATTAATTGAGATTGAGATTATAAGATAAAGATGATAAATACATTTTAGGTGTGTTGAATTGATGTGTTTGTGGGACATGCAGATGTATGGGTCCATCAGGTACTTGAATATATGCCTGAAACTTAGTGAGAGGAAGGCCTGGGATATATTAGAGGGCCCAAGGCAAGCATATTGACTAATGAGAATAGTACCCCAAGTACAGAACCCTGGAAGGTGGCAAAATGTAAAGAGTGGGCAGGGAAGAAGTCACACAGTAGCTTGATAAATAATGGTCATGGAGGTAAGATGTCATCATCTAGGACAGGGCCAGCCATCAAACTAAGGAAGTAAAACATTTATAAAAGATTCAAGTAAAGGCCAGCATACCATGTACAGTCTACAGCTCCAATAATATAAATCCTGAAGAATGCCTATCCGATTTATCAACATGGTGATAATTGATGACTTTTGGATGAGCAGTTTCTGTGTGGGAAGTTTCAATATTCCAGTGGGATGAGAGGAAATAGTAAAGTCTAGTATAAAATATTCTTTCAAGAAGATTGTCTAAGAAAGGAAAGTGAAACATAGGGTTTTGATAAGAAAGAATTGCAGATTCAGAGAACTGGATTTGGATTCAAGGGAAGATATTGTTTGAGGTTGGATGTGACTTGAACATATTCAGAGCCAGGAGACATCAAGAAATTGAAAAAAAGGAAAATAAATAGATTTTGAAATGAGTCAAGGAAAAGGCAGAAAATGAAATAACTCACAGAAGACTCTTAATATTTCCTAAATTAATAAATGAATGGATATAGGTGAAAGGATTAATGAATAGCACAAGAATCAGTCATCCTCTGAGAATAGAGATAATTGCACAATATTAGATTTAATTGTAGAGAAAATTCTAAATGGGTCAGGAGATAAGCCAGTTTATGTCTGAGGTTTTGATGATAAAGTAGGAGGTAAGAAGTTGGACAGGACATTTGAAAGGGTGTTAAAGGCTTGTAACATACATTAAATTACTGAGAAGAAGAGAACTTATCAGGAGGAAAGATTGCTATATAATTGTAATATTATTTGGACTTGAAGAGTTTTCTCAATGAAGAGATGAGTGTGGGCAAATCTCTTGATTCTCATCTTCCTCACATAAGGTGATGGCTAATGGGCATTGCCATGGAGTGTGGTACATTGTGTTCTTTTTCTTTGGTGTATAGTGTTTCTAATTTTTGTATTTTTTTATGAGGGATTTGAATTTGAGGCTGCAAAGAGTGTGAATCAGGAACAATTTATCTGATTTTTATAAATTGTGGCAAAATATAAATGATGTAAAATTTACCATTTTAATAATTTTTGAGTGTACAGTTTTATGGCATTAATTAAGTTCACATTGTTGTGCAGCTGTGCATCTCTAGAACATTTGCATCTTCCCCCATTGAACACTAGCTCCCACCCTATCTTCCCACACCCCTGGCAACCACCATTCTACTTTCTGTCTTGGTGAATTTGGCTACTCTAGGAATCTCATATAAGAGGAATAATACAATGTTTGTTCTTTTATGACTGGCTTATTTCACTTAACATAATATCCCAAGTTTCATTCATGTTTTGGAAAAATGTCTACTCAGGTCTTTTGCCTATTTTTTGACCAAATGGTTTTTGTTGTTGTTATTGACTTAAAGGAGTTCTTTTATATTCTAGATAATCATTCCCATATCAGATAAATGATTTGAAAACATTTTCTTTCATTCTTGGGTTGTCTTTTCACTCTGTTGATAATGTCGTTTGATACACAAAAGTTTTTAATTTTGATGAAGTCCAATTTATCTATTTTTTCTTTTGTTTACTGTGATTTTGGTGTCATATCTAAGAAATTATTGCCATATTCAACATCATGATGCTTTTCTTCTGTGTTTTCTTCTAAGACTTCTACAGTATTTTATCTGTTCTAATGATAAATTATCACATGAATTACTTTTTAATAGTATAAATAAGAAAATATAATGGCTAAAATGAAACAACTGTAGTAACTAATATCTAAAATTAAACTATTAAAAAATGAAAGTAACATATCTCATGGAAAAACTTCCCTACTTAATGAAAATTAGTCTACAGTAAAACTGCTCCTGGGGGGAGGGTATATCTCTGTGGTAGAGTGCGTGCTTGGGATGCACGAGGTCCTGGGTTCAATCCCCAGTGCCTCTGTTAAAAATAAATAAGTAAACCTAATTACCTTCACCGCTCTTCCCCCCCCCCCAAAACACACACACATTAAATTAAAACTACTCTTATAGTCTTGAGATAATGCAAACAGTTTGCTAAAGATTGACATGGGATAGGGATGAACAAAGTTGATTGAAATGTGGTCTGCTAAGAGGCAGTACATTATGGAATTTAAAGGGTGATTAGAATAAAGTAGGAGTCACCTATATGGATTAAAAATTCAAACTTATAGTACAATGTTTTATTGCTATATGCATTCCAGTCACATGAGTCTTAAACTGCAGTTATCTTGAAAATTTTTCTATAGTTGTCTCCTTATCCAATTGATTGCTAATTCTAAAATTCTTATCTTACTCTCTCTCACATATATATTCTTCCCATTCCCACAACTGCTGCCCTTTTGATGTTATAGAAATAGCTCATAATGAACCTCCTGCCTCCCCTGCATGGATGATTTGTGGGAAGATTATGGCATTGTAGGGGAGTTGGAACATGTATTTTTCCTTTAAAAAATTTGGTATTAGATGTTTTTAAAATATATTGAAAGAGATATTTTGGAAAAATAATTATAGCTTTATTGAATTTCCTTACACTTATTTTATGGTTTAGTTTTTTAATTATTTATTTGGGGAGTGCCAATTCCTCTTACACTCTGTTGTGAAAGTAATCTTACTAAAGCAAAACTCAGATACTTACTGACGTCAAGCCATCCAAGGCTGTCCTTGTTTTCACAATACTTATGCATTCATTGTTTTTAAAACATTGAGTACCTTCTGTGTGCAAGTTGCTATTTTGGGCACTGGAGATGAAATAATGAACAAAGCAGACACAGACTTTACCCTTGTGGATTTTATATTTTATTGGGGGAGCAGGCAGAAAATAAATGAATAATTAAACAGTGTATATTATATGGTGGTAAAAGTATGGAGAAAAATATTTGATGAGATGAAGGCTGCAATGTCATAGCTGTGGGGAAAGGCTTCAGTGGAAAGGAAATATTTGAGCGGGAGCCTGAGGAAGTAAGGTAGGAAGCAGCATGAACGAGTCGGGGAAAGTGTGCTCAGGTGGAGACAGGAGCAAGCGCAAAGGTTCCATGCTGGAAGTGCACCTGGTGCGTGTAAGGAGCATCGGGGAGCCCATCTGGCCAGTGCCCGGTGGGAGGGGACCGGCGGCAAATGAAGTCAGAGAATTTACAGAGCGTGTGAGGGCCCCGTAGGTCATTATAAGGACTTCAACTCTACCCTGAGTCAGAAACCACTGACACGTTTTGAGCAGAAGTGCGACATGACCTGGCTTCTGGCTTCTGTTGAAATGATTACTGCGGCCACTATGTTGAAACACCTTGTAGGGGTGGGACAAGAGCTGAGTCAGGGTTAGGTGGTTATTGTAAAAATATAGGCAAGACAAGATGGCTTTCAGCAGAGAGGATGTTATAGCAGTGAGCTATAGCCCCGCCTACCAGTCTTGTCCCATTGCAGCCCAGAGGAGAGGAAGGCTGGTGTGGATGACAGTGCTTAGGGCAAGCCTGTAGCATAATGAGAGTAGTATGGAGGATGAAGCCCTAGGAAACAGCGAAATGTAAGGGTAGCTGCCCTTCCAGGTACATGGTGTTAAAGTCAGACTTCCTGATCTTTGAACATTCTTCCTTACTTTTTGGCCTTTGGCCCTTTCCCTGAGCATTTGCTTATCTTTCCGACATGTTGAAAGTATTGTTAAAGATTTAAAGTTCATCTCAGACACCACAGATTTCATAGATAGGGTTGTCAAGTTTAGCAACATAGGAGGTCCAATTAAATTTGAATTTCAGATAAACAATGAATAATTTTTTAGAATAACTATGTCCCAAATACTGCATGGTACATAATTATACTATTTTTTTCATTGTTTATTAAAATTCAGATTTCTCTGGGAGTCCTAAATTTTATCTGGCAGCGCATTCATAAACTGAACTTGAACGCTTCAATTAGGTGTCATTTCAGTCAGGATAGGCTATGTTATGCTGCAGTAAAGTGAAACCCTGAAGTCTTAGAGACTTTAGACAATGAAGTTTTATCTCCTGCTCATACTACATGTACTCTGTGGGGCAGCAGAGAAGACTTCTTAATTGTAGCTCTGCAGAGACTGCCATTTCAAAGTTGCTTCTCACTATGCCAGAGGGGAAAAAAGAGAGCCTTGCAGACTCTCACATTAGCAATTAAATGCTTTGGCCTGGAAGTAACAAACATAACCACTGCTTGCAACTCACTGGCCAGAAATAGTCCTTTGGGCCCATCAACTAAAGAGGAACCAGAGTTCAGTTCTGCCATGTCCTGGGAAAGAGGGGACTGGAACTATGTAGAGAAAAGCACCAATGATGTAATCCCTAAATACAGTTCTCCATAGGCATAATCTACCCTTCCTTGAGCCACTGAGGAACTGATTTATAATTCCCTAATCATATTTATCTTTAACTTGTAGTTCAGCCATCTTCTACTTATTTAATCCTCTTGGGATAAGAAATTATCTGAGAGTCAGATCCTAGAATTATATTGAGAGACTAGAACTTCAGTTCACGTATGTTGAATTGATCCTACATTTCCTGCCTCACTCACCTTCCTGTAGGCCCAGCCCTGTGTGAAGGCGATGTGATGTCATCTGAATGTTGCTGTTGAGATGTCCACGGTTGTGGTCTTCACTGGTCCTTCAGGTACACAGGCTCCCCACTCCTTCTCATTCACCTGGCTGTCCCCTCTTGCTGTTTTCCTGGAGGTTCTGAATGGCAGGCAGGAAGCAGATCCCTCTGCTTCTGGACACTACAGTTTCTCTGCTCTTTGCACCTCTTTTTATTGCTATCTCCAGCTTGGAGGAATTAATCTGGTATTCATTTCTTTCTCTTAGCCTTTTCCTTCTTTGCTATCCTTTCAATCAGGTCAGATAAACAGATGTTCACACAGATTAAGTGCATGTGTACAAAACTCAGTTAATTCAATAGAGCATTTAGGAAAATACATTGACTACTCAAACGAGAGACTCCTTCCTGAATCCATTTGGGATCATGAACCAAATTTTGGTGGATTTCAGCCAGGAATAGACTTCATTTTCTAATTTCATCATTTTTCAACTGAGAAGACACATTCCAATAAATACCAAGAATTGGGGAATGGAAGAAATTTTGAGAGATTCAGATTCCAGGTGAAGACTGGACCTAAATGACTACTTTTCTATCTGAAAGGAGTGGCTCAGAGCCAACACTTGTACTATGTCAAGGAAAATTTATTCGTGTCTCAGTAAGAGACATTTTCAGACTAAACGACAGTCCTGCAAAGTTTCCATTTCTCTTGTGGTGAGAAGGAGGCAAGATAAGTTTTTGCTGTGCTCTATTTTATATTCACGAGGGAAATCTGTGTGCCATAGAGAACATGAAAAGTGATTCAAGTGGTCATCCAGTTACCATATTTCAGAACACCTGAAAAATTAGTTTTATAAATCCACACCCGTTTTGTGACAGTTTAGCCATCTGTTTAATAATATTTAAGAATTCTGATCAAACTTAACTAATGATCTACAATATTCAAGTGTGCTTTTGTTTTGATAACCTATCTAAATTATGGAACCAGGTTGGAAAAATGTTGGAGCTATGAGGAAGAATAATATTTAACCCAGATTCAATTGAAATCTATATTAAAGAAATTACTGTCTTTAAAATGAATTTTTGTTGTTGTTGTTGGAAGGGATTACATAGATACTAAAAATTAAAAAAATGAAAGTCAGAAGATGAGGAAATGAAAGCATCTTGAAACTAATTGTATTGGTTAAAATTCCTTCCAAACTAGTTTTTTACTTCGTTGTCCAGTGAAGAGAAAGTACAAATGAAGTATGATTAGTTGAGAACATTTTATATATATATATAATTTTTTTTTTTAATTTCACAAATTTTAGAGAGAATTTTTATTTTGCACCCTAAATGACACTGTCTTATCACTAGTAATGGAACATTATTGAAGATCTTGTTATATCAATTTTGAGTAGTTTGTGCTATTTCATTAGATATAATTCAGCTTGTTTTGTTCAGAGTTGTTGCATTTTATATCTATTTTGTGAAAGTCAATGATTCATCCATTTATTCAAAAATATTTTTATTCAGTGTTCACTGTGTGCCAGGCACTGTGCTAGGTGCTGGGTAGAGATTTACCTGGGAAAGACTCTCAGGGCCCAGGCAAAAGCTTTATGCTTCAAAGAGATTTTAATTACTGTGATTTATTTATGGTTTCTGGGTTTCAAAAATGGAGGTGACACACAAGTAAATGAATTGCCTGGTGGAAAGAGAACTTTGACAAAAAAATGTCTGCACTTTCCTTTTTGGCACCTGTCTCAACTAAAGATTGATGATTAAAAACATCTACCTGACTTTTGCAAAGGAAAGCCTTTCTGTTAGTCTTACTATTTGCATTATATTTTTGAGCAACACTTTGCAAAGAATCACAGCTATGGTTTAAACCAAATAAAAACATCTTTAAATGAAAATCGTGTAAACTTAGCTTCCAAAAATATTGAAACAGATTTTTAATATTTATTTTGGCTAAATTAAATATGTTTGAACACATTTTAGTTTCTAGCCAATCATAGACTTGTAGATTATTTACAACCCCTAATGATTACAAAATTATTTGGGAATATGATTGATGAGGGAATAAACATCTTAAAAAATATTTGAGCAGTTCTCCTTCTGCTCATAATGGTTTTAAATAGAAAATGAAGTTATCAAAATAAAAGAAACTTGAAAGGCTATATTTATATTTGTGATTCTCGAAACAATTGTGTTTTGTTTGATTTTTACCAAGTTGTATCTTCCTAGTAAGTTTACGTAAAACATATTGTTTGTATGGAAACCATGCAGTTGATAATTACAGAGCGTAGGAATTAGAACAACTCTCTGGGTCTGCAGCCTGGCACTACCACTTTCTAACTTCCTTAGGACGTTGGACAATCAGCTTCTTTGACTCAGTTTTTTGTTTTGCGGACAGGGCTGATGATACTTTTGCTCTTTTTTTGCTTTGAGAAAGGCCTAACTACAATAGCTGGCAAATAGGCGGGTGCATAATAAGTAGCTCATTATTATTTCTTATAGACTGTATTTACTACATACACCTATTAGACTTACACATAGTAAATACTCAAAAGATATATAAAAGGCATTAAATAATTTTTTTCTCCAAGGCTTGATTGATTTTTCCCAACATAACCTTTCAGTTTTCTCAAATCATTCACTGAAAAAAAGAAAAGCTACAACATTCATTTTGTCTGTTACAGGAAGGTAAATGATGACCAGCAAGAAGAGATTAGATTTTTTTGGAGATAGGAATTCCAGATCACTCAGATGTGGAGCTCCTTTTGGCAATCTCAAATTATACATTTTTAACAAAGAGTTGTCATTCAAATATGGAAGATAAAATGTAGAGATTAAAGCAAAATTGGAAATGATGATTGAGGATTTAAGATAACTTTTTTATGCATTATAGATTAAAGGCCATCAGGGTGTCAGAAAATCTTGAGATACTGTCATATACACAGCCGTGATTAAATTCTCTTATAAAATAGAACTTTTCTGAAAAGAAAGAGGATTTTGAAAATGAAAATAATAAAACATTTATCCAGTAGAACGTGTGATTTAATGACTCAATCTTTCTCAGTGGTACTTTTGAGAATACAGAAACACCAAAAGCATAGAGCCGTAAACACAGTGCAGCAATTGAAACTCAGATTGGCGGGAGAAAGACCTCTTTGCTAAGACAACTCTAATTATCAACGTTTATTTATTTTTAATAACTTGTGTCTTTACATGCGTTAACCTCAAGTTTAGTTTCTTTGTGCAATTTCCTCATTATGTCATTTTAGTATTTATGATTTTCTTTTCATACGTTACATTTATAGATGGTTCTTAGCTTGTAATTATCGTTATTTCTAAAGAGAAAAATGTGACTCATCAGTCACAATAAAAAAAAATTTATTTTATATTTTCAAGAAAAACGCTAGTTTTTAATTCATCAGCTTACTCTTTGTAGTATTTTCTAAATGAATTTTATTTTACAAATGAAAAAATTAAATATTACATGCTTGTGGTTAAATAGAAACAAAAGGAGAACAAAATACAGGTAACAGAGTAAAAATTCACCCATAACCATATGCCTCCAGATAACCACCATTACTATTTAGATTTATATTGTTTTATATTTTTCATATGTACACATATACATGAATGCACATACCACACTGTTTTATTTTACAAAAATTAAATCATGTAATACAGTTTTGTTCTCTCTCTCTTTCTTACTGAACAACATACATATACTGTCATTTCTGTCTGAATATAGATCTACATAGTAATTTTAATGATACATAATATTCCATAGGAAGCTACATTATTTATTTAACCTTTTTTTTAACATTTAGGATATTTATGAAAGGCAGTAATAGATGTATAATAGTTAAGAGCATGGTCCCTAGATCCAGACTTCTTCTGTTCAAATGTCTGCTGTGTCACTAATGGATGAGTAATCTTGGGGAATGTTTTTTTCATCACTCTGTTGCTGGGTTTCCTCACAGGTTAAACAGAAATTATAATAGTAATGATTTCAAGGTTGTTGTGAGGTTTTAATGGATTAATGATAAAAATCATAACATTTATAAAATTAAGATTAATGTTGGGCTGGAAAAGCAGAGTAAAATCTCATTGCTGATGCAAAATAGTCCTTCTAGAGGAGAGGCCTGGAACAAACATTCTGCAGGGCTCAGCCTTAGACATTTAAATCAGAGATGCTTTGAATCATACAGAAAATGCAAAATACACCTGAGCCACCTGATCCAGTTCAGTTCCGTATTTTTTTTTTTTAGCTCCTCAAACTATCTGCCTAACAGCAGAAAGCATAAATCTGCTCTGGAGAAAACTTCAGCCTATGTATTTTTTTTTTCATATACAATGTTTGATATATAAATGAAAACTTGAAAGACAAATGAAAAGGCAAGAAAATCAAGGGAAAAATAGGCAATAGATGCAGACACACAGATAATTCATATGGTAGGACTGGCAGATAAGAACTCTAACTATAATGGACATATTAAACATGAAGAAAATATGAATTTAAAAAGATGAAATTTGAAGAATGGAGAATTTTATATAGACCTTCAAACTATCAGAGAGATTGAAGTGCATATTCTACTAATGGTAAAGTTAAGAACTCATTAGTTTGAGTTCACAGACTAGAGATGTCAGAACACAAGTTTAGTGAAATCAAGAGCTAGATCAATAAAAAACACAACTGGAGCACAGGGGGAAGAAAGAATAAAAAGAAAAGAAAACTTAAGAGATATGTGGAGTGTAATAAATGGTGCGAACATTGGGAAACTAGAGTACTAGAAAGAGAAGAATGAATGAAAGAAACAGTATTTAAAATGATAGTGGCTGAGGGTTTTCCAGAACTGACAAAATACAGGTTCAAGAAGTTCAGAGAACCCTAAGTGGGAAAATGAAACACATCTAGGAACATAATATTAAAATTTCTGATAATTATAAATAAAAAGAAACTTTTGACAAATATTTGACTGTATTTATAACAATTAAGAAACAAGACTCAACTATATGCCAGGCACTGTTCTGTGTACTTGTATAGCATCTAAGAAGACATTATCTAAACCAAGATCACAAGGATTTACTCCTATGTTTTCTTTTAAGTGTTTTATAGTTTTGCTCTTACATTTAGGTCTATTACCCATTTTTTTTGTTGTTAATTTTCACATAGGCTCCAAGTTAAAGAACTAACTTCTCTCATTGCATGTGAATATCCCAGCACCACATACTGAAAAGACAATTATTTTCACCATTGAAATGTGTTAGCACCCTTATCAAAAATTAATTGACTGTAAATTTAAGGGTTTAATTCTGGAATCTCAGTCTTATTTCATTGATCCATATTTGTATCCTTATGGTAATACTACACTGTCTTGATTACCATAGTTTTGTGGTAAATTTTGTAATTAACAAGTGTGAATCTTCCAACTTTTTTTTTTCTTAAAATTATTTTGGCTATCCTATTTTCCTGGAATTTCCTAATGAATTTTAATATCAGCTTGTCATTATCTGCAAAAAAGGCCGCTGGCATTTTGTTGAGTCTGTAGATTAACTGGGAAGTATTGCCATCTTAACAATATTGCCTTCTGATCCATGAATGCAGATTATCTTCTTGTTTATTTAGATGTTTTGAAGTTTATTTAAATGTATTTGTAATTATCAATGTACAAATCTTGCACTTCTTTTATTAAATTTGTTCCCAATTATTTTTGATGCTACTTTAAATGGAATGATCTCCTGAATTTTATTTTTGGTTTGTTCATTGCTGGTGTTTAGAAATGCAGTTGATTTTTACATGTTTATCTTGTATTCTGCAAATTTGCTGAAATTGTTTATGAGTTATAAATTTTTCAGTGGATTCTTTATTATCATGATCATGTCATCTGCAAATACTTCTTTTCTGATTCAAAAGCCTTTGATTTCTTTTTCGTGTATAATTTTTCGGGTTAGGACTTCCAGTACAGTGTTGAATAGAAGTGGCAAGAGTGTACATCCTCATCTTTTTCCTGGTACTAGATTCTTCCTGATGTTAGGCTTCTGCCATTAAGTATAAGGGGCATTTATACATGCCCTTTATCAGGATGAGAAAGTTCCCTTCTATTCCTAGATTTTTTTTTTTTTTTACTATTTTTATCATGAAAGTGTTGAATTTTGTGCAGTGCTTTTTCCTGCATTAGTTAAGATGATTATGTGGGTTTTGTAATAATACAATTTATTACATTGATTAATTTGCAAATTTAATCTACTCTTGTATTGCTGGGATAAGTCCACCTGGTCACGATATATAATTCTTTTTAAATTTAATTCAATTCAGTTTATTGGTATTTTGTTAAGGAAGTTTTTTTGGTCTATATTCATAAGTATTGTTCTGTAGTTGTGCATGTGTGTGTGTGTGTGTGTGCGCACACGCATTCGTGTGTGATATCTTTTTCTGGTTTTGGTATTAGGACAACAGTGGTATCACAGAATGGTCTAGAAAGTGTTCCCTTCTCTTCTATTTTTTGGAATAATTTGTGAGAGATTGGTATTAATTCTTTAAATGTTTGGTGACATTCACTAGTGGAACTATGTAGGTTGGGTTTTTTGGGGGTTTTTTGGTGGGGAAATAGTTTTTTAAATTACTACTTCAATTTCTTTACTTGTTATAGTTCTACTTAGTCCACTGATAACATACAGGAAAAGAGTCATTAAAGGATAGATATTATAAATACTTCTAGTCAGGCTTAAAGATAACAGTGCAGATTTCCTTTTATTGGTTTCCCTTGAAATTTTTTATGAATGGGCCCCGTGGATTTGTAAGACACACTAGGAAACTGTACAGGATCACTATTTTGACCTGAACAAATGAGAATCACTAAGAAATGAAACAGAAATTTAAGCATGTGTAGCAGTCATGACTTGGCCTAAGAATAATGGCTATAACTGCAGTAGTTTGGTGAATCTTCCGGTGGTGAAGTTAGGGAAGCACATAACTGAAAAAATTGACAGTTTCTTAAATGGACTTTCAAAGCATTAATGAATATCCAAAAAATTAATTCTCTTTTAAATAATTCATGCAGATGAATATACTTTTGTTTCAATCATTTTTGATCTATGAATAATGCAGACAAAACTCCAGGTGCCATACTATAGGCTATTCTCCTAGGTAAAAAATAGATTTAGGAGGGGAAATAAAACAGCAGTTGTTATAGGTCTGTGTTTAAGGGACTGTAACTTACTTACCCAGAGAACATTTATGTTCTTCTTGCAGCTGTCTGGGGGGTCCGTTACCCAAACTCTACCTGGCAGCAGTTTAGTCCAGAGGAATGCACTCCAGTTACAGCTCAATAGTGATGCCCAAGTGCATTAAGTGAAAAGCCTGCAGGGACAGTGGCTATTGGCAAAGGGTCAGAAATCCAAATGGTTTCTAGGAACTGGAATATTCTATTTAGAGCACAATGTGAAATATGTTAGGATACGTGTGGGGCTGAGGGTGTGGCTTGATCTGTGGTACTCCAGGGTGTTCATACGATAATGTAACCAGAGTACTCCCTACAGTGGACGCCGATTTGTTGTGCAAAATGAAGTGAATCAAATTCAGTTTTAGATGGTGGCGTGTTCTTTGGGCTGAGTGCACATAAGCAGGACCAACACATGCACTTGAGAATTACATGAATTCCAAACCGTTTTCCCCACTGAAAAAATATTTTAAAAATACAAAAAATTAAATGTGAGGCTAATGATGTGCAGATGCTGGCCCTGGTTCTCCTCAGATAACCAAAGAGAAGCTAGTTACACAGCAGGGAGCCCAAGTCAGGTATTAAAGGTGATTGTTTGTGAGAGTTTTGGGAATTCGTGAGTTCTGGTATCATCCTGTTGCCCTTCTTTCGTATTATTCTTGCAACTGCCAGTCCAGGGGAGAGTGAGATTTTTCTCCAGGGTAGTTTTAGAATCCCTGGGGTTTGTTGCGCAGTAGCAGCAACAATCTTTGCAGGAAGTTTGGTGGCTGTTTTTGAAATTGGGTCACAGGAGACGTCTAGCAAAACTATAAGTGTTTTAACATAAACACTTAGCATTCAGATTTTTAATTTCAGCAAAATAACTCATCTTCCCTTTTACGTAATGTAATCTATATTTTCCAAATCATTGAAGTTACAGTGTGAGCTTTTCTAAATTACGTTCAAGATTATGTCATCAGTTTTTAAAAAAAAAAAACAAACGGAGCAAAAATAGTTGGGATGAGTTAAATAGCAATAGATATTTCTTACATGGGCCACATATCTCTCTCATACTTTTGAAGTTTAACAATCCATAGAAGAATGTGTGTGCTTAATGCCATATTTAATGCTCAGAATTTTTCAACTGTTAAGTGGCTGGTATTAAAACAAATTATTAATGTGCAGAAATTAAATGCATTTGTTCCAAATGAGAAGTGTTCTTTTTCACCATCTGGTTGATTTTCAGCTTAAGAATCCCACTTGAAAAAATAGGTTTCTCCCAACAACTCTTTGTTTATTCTCTGCAATGATTTTACAGTAGCATCTCTTTTGCCTGAAGCATGATCTGTCAGTCCTTTTCCCTTTGGGGTTCTTGGTCAAGGAATTACAGACGAAAAGGAAATAAAACATCAGCTTTATTAATTAATGGAAAAGCACACATTGATAGCAACTCCTACTTTTCTTTTTTCACCTCCTCCTGACTCCCTTCCTCTCCTCTTGCCTGGCTTCTCAGGGAAGCTGCAGCACTGGCCTTAGGATCCTCCCATCACCCCCTGAACCGAACACGGACTCACATGCTTAGACGAAGAGACGGGTCTGGATCTGCAGACCCACTTTTACAAACAGTCAAGTAGGTCTGCTTTGTGAGGACCGATTACAAGAAAGTTCATCTTACCTTTAATCACAGGAAATGAAGAGGAAGTAGGTCATGGCCTTAGCTTTTTAAATCTCTAGTAAACTGTACCTCCCGTGTGAAGGTCTTGAGATGGAGGCAGATAGAGGAACTGGAAATAGCCCCTTTCCACTAATCTCCAAGCAGGGAGAGGGGCTGAAGTTACCTCTTCTACATAATGAAGCCAAAACAAAGGGAGAAAGAGAGGTTTCCTGACGATGAGTAGGCAACACAAATGTCATTGAGTCTGTTCTTTCTCCTCCAAATCTAACATTTCACAGGGCAAGCCTCTTTTTGTATTGTTTTAGCAGGCTTGGTTGTCTGATTTTAAGTGTGCATGTGATTTAAGGTGGGAAATCAGTCAAGGCAAAGGGACTTAGCTGTGTTCGACAGAGCAAAACATAGCCTCTGACAGTGCGATAGCAAGAGGAGAAAGAACAAAAGTTTAGAGGTAATCTAATAATTCCAAAGGCATTGCCACCAGGTGCCATTTTACATGCTGACAGAGTCCCATTAGCCTGAGACAACCGTGATGGCCTCAGGATGTCATGGAAAAGAGGCCTCATTCAGGTTGAAAGCAACAACATCGATCATCAAGAAAAACTCGAAAAAGCAGACCTTGGAGTCCATAGGGCTAAAATCTTTTATAAATGAAGAAACTGAGGTTAGTATTCTGTCAAAGAAGCTGGGAAGATATTTTATAATTTTTAGTAAGATGTTTATACAACATTAAATTTTTTTTTTAACAAAAAGCAAATTTTTGAGACAGGGACAACAGGCTTAGTGGAAAACGTGACCACGTAGAAAGACTCACAAGCAGAGAGAGAGAGAGATTGAGAGAGTGTCTTAGTCTGTTTGGGCTGCTATAACAAAAACACCGTAGACTTGATGGCTTATAAATGACAGGAATTTATTTTTCACAGTTCTGGAGACTGGGAAGTCCGAGTTCAAGGTGCTGGTGGAAGGTGGTGTCTGATGAGAGCCTGCTTCCCAGTTTATAGACAGTCATCTTCTCAGTGTCCTCACATGGCCACATGGCCACATGGTGAAGGGAGATCTCTGGGGTCTGTTTTACAAGGACACTAATCCCATTCATGAGGGCTTCATCCTTATGATCTAATCACCTCCCAAAGCCCCCCACCTCTAAATACCATTACACTGGGGGGTGAAGTTTCAACATGTGAATTTTGCTGGGACACAGGTATTCAGCCAATAATAGAGAATGAGAACATGACCGAAATGTCTTTGTTTATTTTTTTATAATCCCAAATAGAACCTCACATAGCACTTTGCTCATGCTGGGTCCAATCATTATTGGCTAATGAATGTTGGATGGTATACAGGTTGGGAATATTTTAAGCACCGAATTAACAACTTTGAAGGAATTTAATTACTATAACATTTCAGTTTTATTAATGATATCACCTCCCTTCTTCTGCATGTTTTCATAAATCTGCCTGAATATTGCTTCTTAATTGCCAGTGCCTTCCCCCACCAACACTTTAAGTCAAAAATCTACCATGGGTAGAGGAATAAGGCTATTTTTTCTTAGTAAGAAAATTTGGAGGTAAATGTATTTCCCAGTTAGAAGCAGCATTCATGACATCAGGGGGTTGCAATTCACATTCAAGTCCATGTGAATGACACTCTCTAGAATTGGGCAGTGGCCAACCCGCGTGAGTGCATGTGGCAGCTCTAGATCGTAAAACTTGCCAGAACCATAAATTTTACCAAGGTGTTTAGAGTAATCACATTCTTTCTTTATGTCCCTGGAGGAGAAGAGGCAATACGTTTTCTATTTAGTAGGAATCAGGACACCTTAACTTCAGGTTGTTAAAACTTTGCAGAACTTTATTCTGTAAAAGACCTGATGCTGCATAAAGTGAAATTTTCATTTAAAAGATATCAGTGTGCTCCATTCAATAGACTATTTTTATGTCTTTGAACTCTTTGCTTTTGGGCTGCTACTTGAAGTAGTACTTGAAAGTAGCTTCCCACGTGGCTTTGGGTAAAATTAGCTTCTACTTGAGTAAATATCATTTACATTTTTAAAGTGTTTGTAGGATAGAGCCACAGATGTTTACAAAATATTTAATTTTAATACTTTGGTTTAATTCTGAAAATACAAAGTTCTACATAATATTTATTACTGTTGCCATCAGGCATTTTTTTTTTTGAAAGCAAAAGCAATCCTGAGTTTATGCTTTAAGATATCTAGTGTTGATCAATCTCTGAAACATGAGATTGAACTTATGGATGTGCCTACAGCCTTCAATGATATGCACTCTTTAATACCCAAATATGTAGATCTGCCACCTCCTACAACAGCAGTGAATAAACAGCAGTGAAACTTACTCTGTTTTAGTTTATTTTTATTTTTATCCTAGCTCCTGCTTAAGAATATGCACCAAACACATATTCTCTTAAAGTTGTTTTTGTCTCATTTGCTTTTCATGGGAGATGCAAAATTTTCGAATCGGTAATACACTTGAAGATTATGTTACGTGTTTTAAAACTGTTTCTTGTCCTTATTATTACCTACTCTACATATCACTTGTGGAGCTATGATAATATATTTAACTGAGATACTAAATGCATGTGTTTCTTCTAGATCTCAATGAAGCCTTGAGTATGTTTATCTTATGGTCTAGTAAATGAAGATCTGAATGTGGAAGAGATCAATGTGCACTTGACAGCATTGTTGTCAGAAATGCATGCTGTTTCTGAACAGATCACCTTCATCTTTTTACAGACTGGATCCTGTTTTGGAAGGCAGTTGTAATTCTGGATTTATTAATAGAAAGGACACATTCAGGTGCCAAGGTATAACAGGGAGAGGGTTTGAGGTGTAATTACATAACTGCTAAACTTGTGTTCAAACCCTGGCCTTGGAACTTAGTTGGATCCCTGGCTGTGTGATTTTGGGCAAGGTATTGAATTCTTTGGCTTGTGTTGAAATGATTCATGTAGTTAATAAATGTAAAATATTTTGTCAATGTCTAGCTAGCAAATCCTAATACTGTTTGGATTTTGGGGGGTAATTGGTATTAGTTTCCTAGGGTTACCGGGACAAATACGTAGACTGGGGGAATTTATTTTTTCACCATTTGGCAGCCGGAAGTCCAAGCTCACCATGTCAGCAGGTCTCATTTCTTCTGAGGCCTTTCTTCCTGGCTTGCAAACAGCCACCTTCGTGCTGTGCCCTCACATATCTTTCCTGTGGGCAGGCACATCTGTGGTATATCTTTGTGTGTCCAAATTTCCTCTTCTTATCAGTAAGGACACTGGCCATATGGGACTAGAGCCCATTCTAGTGATTCCATTTTAACGTAACTACCTCTTTAAAGCCCCTATCTCTAAATAGCCACACTCTGAAGTCCTGGGGGTGAGGAATTCTACATATAAATTTGGAGGGGGACACAGTTCAGCCCATAGTAATAACAAAGAGTGTTTTCATGATCTGTCCATCCATTTGTGTGTTTTCAGTTAGCACTCACTTATAAAGTACGTACTCTAGGGCAGATGCCCGTGCTAGGTGCAGGGCATTCAAAGATTGTCAGACACTGTCCCTGCCCTCCATTAACTCACAGTGTAGTTACAGTGAGTTACAAACTTGGTTGTATAACAGAATGACCTGAAGGACTTCAAAATATACAGACTCCTGAGTATGGCAGGGTCTCCCAGAGTGGGCTTTGAATATGTAGTTATTAAAAAACTCTCTGGGAGATATGGGGGTTTGGCTGCCACTGATCAAATGGAAATAGTAACCATGTATATAAGCTGATTTGTAGATGGTTGAGCCCTTTTGTGATCATTATGCCGTCTAGTCCTAATAACAGTCCAGGGAGGTTAGAAGTTAAGCTTAAGAGAATCCCAAGTGCTTTGCCCAAAATTTCACATCAGGTTTGAGTAGGTGGTTGGGCTGAGTCTTATGGTGTTTCCCTAACATGAATAAATATTTAATTTTTTCGTGAGATAATCTTAAACTCTTGACTTGGGTCCATTCGAGTTCTGTATGTAGCTGCCAATCAAACTTGTGTTCCCAAAGCCATCAGTGGAATATTTCTTAAATTCTACTGGAACTTAATGAAGTGTTATTGGTAGAAAAAACCAAAACCTACTTTTTTTTTTCTTGCAATTTTTAGTTCAGGTATATCTTGTGGGTGTTACACTCATCTTTAGCTGCTCGCTGTGCCCCTACCAAGGTCACATTTTCACCCCATATCTCTGAGCCTATTAAGTAGGAATTTTTGACATTCCTGTCTCATTTCTTGGGTCTGATTAGGACAAGGCCAAATTAAATTTTGCCCTGTATTAACTCTATGACTTGATTATATTCAAAGTCTCAGGAAACGAAAATTAAACCTGTAGAAAAAGATAACCCTGCTGCTAATAAAAAGCCTCTTAGATGGCCTTTGCCTTTGAAGTGTTACTAGATCCATTTTCAGATAAAGCTTCTCAGAAGGTTTTTGGGCAAAAAAAAAAAAAAAGAAAAATCAAAGTAACTTTGTTGGCTGAAGCCTTGTTATGGTTTCCTCATTTCACAAAACCCTGTTTCTAGTACTTGAAAAGCCAGATTGATTTTTTTTAAGTAAATGTCATGGGAAATGTCATAACCATGAAAAAACCTTATTTTTGTGTTCAAAGCACCAGGCCCTTTTGGTAGGGAAAACCAAGGTTACACCCAATGTACAGATAAGAGGATCCAGGCTGTTACTTTGTTTTTGCTCTTAACTGAAAATGTGTGGCTGCTTCCTTTCTTCTTCTCCTTGAAGCATGTCTAAAAATACCATCTTCAGCGATTTGGTGAATGATTTCCAAATATACGTATGGTTTCATTCTTACTAAAGATGGGTATCAAGGCTGTGCAGGTAACTTTTTTCCCACTTTCAGTTAAGGTTAAAAGTTAGATTCTAGTCAGAAAATTAGAACTGTATTTTTTGATTTGCAAAGCAACACTTTATTTTGTTAACTGTTCCGTTTCACAGCTCAAGTTTTGGTTGATGACAGGCATGTTCAGAAAATAATTAATGAGCTAAACGTATCCGTTACTGAACCCTGTGAAAAAATATCTCTTACTAACTTTCGTTGACTTCAAATGTAAATTGTATCTGTAAGGTCCATAGGATTAGATTAATGCCAAAGATTGGCCAAATACAAATGTAAGTTGAATCAGTGACCTACTTGAGTAAGTTATGATTTAAGTGACTTGACGTCAATAAAGTCCCCCTGCCGTTAAATCTAATCTTTGCAAGAGAAAAAGTTTCCAGAGGAGTGGGTGAACTAAACTTTTTTTTTTAAGTCTGAAGTTTCCACTGAAAATCTTGAAGTGATAATGTAATTGTATTGCTGATTTGCAGTACAGAGTTCAAGCTCCCAAGTCAGAGATGTTGCCGGTTAAGATTGCCACTGTCAGTAGTCAGCTGGTAGGAAGTCTTATTCAAAATTCAGCATTTCAGATTTATTTTCTCTACTTCTTTATCTTTTCCCCTCACTTTAATGATTGATGCTAGTGGATTATATAATGTTACTCAGACACAAATGACAAGAAGCTGATTAAAATGTAGACTATGGTCTTGTTATTTGGGTGCCTGGACACAAAGAAGTATGTGGATCAAAGAACTCCTTGAGGGTGGATATATTAGTTAAAATTGGATTTGGCTATAAGAAATAGAGAAGCCAAAAGACAAATTGAAGGCTTTATTTTTCCAACTTGCCAAGAAATCTTGAGGTAGATAGTTGCTGGTTCAGTAGCTCAAGGATATCAAAGCCTAGGTTTCTGCAATTTTTTAAACCTTTCCCTCATAACCACAAAATGATGGCTAGAGCTCCAGCCACGATGCCCACAGTTCAGGGAGGAAGGGTGAGGACTAAGGACAAAAAGCATAAGGGGTAATCTAGCCCAAAATGAACCCACCCAGTGGTTCCCACTTACTTCTTATTACCACAGTCATTGCTACCTTCAGGGTAAGTAGGAAAGTGTAGTGCTTTGTTTTAGCTAGGCACATTGCTACCGCTCCAAACTGAAGTTCTGTCGGTGAGGAAGAAGGGAGAATGCAACCATCAGGCTTTGCACAGGGAGGAACCAGGGCGGCACCTAGGACTGTCCCTAGACCTTGGTGGGCTTTCAATAGATGTTTCTGGAATTGAGATGATTTATATGGCATAACTGATACCTTACAGAGCTTTAGTTTTAGCTAAGCCATTCTCTGGCTCATTAACACACTGGCCACTTTACTGGAAAAAGACCACATGATGGATTTATTTGAGTATAATAATGATATTGAAAAATTCTAAATGGGCTTATGGAACCTATGACATATTATACAGATGGCAGGCTGTAAAGTTACATGGGGAGTTAGCATTATCTGAGCAGAGTATCTCTAATTTTTTTGGCTTTTATTATGTACAAGATACTAGATTAAGTGCTTTAGGTAGATTATCATTATGTCTCATAATAAACCTTCAAGGTAAGTATCATTTAAAGAAAGAAATTGAGTTTCTCAAGATCACATAGCTACAGAAAAATTAGAATTTGAATTTAAGACCCAATGACTGAGAGCAGGGTCAGAAAACTTTCTCTGTAAAGGGCCAGATGATAAATATTTCAGTCTGTGAGAGTTGTAACTCTCACATGTGACGGAATATTGTTTTTTGTTTTCATGTTTTTTCAACCATTTAAAAATATGTGAGCCATTCTTGGCTTGTGGATGATACAGATAGTGGGCAGGGAGTCAGGTTTGGTCCATGCACCATAGTTTGTTACGCTCCGTGATGGCAACATTTTCTCCTTTTTCAGTTACAAGTGGTCCCACTTCTTTGGGATTTTGCATTGTTCTCTTCTGCAGATGTTACCTACCTTGCAGCCTTATTGTGAGAGGAAGTGATAAACTATATCTAAAGCACTTAGCTCAGTGACTCGAGCCATCCTAGCCTTGTCATGGTGGAACAGTACTCTGCTTCTCTTCAATTGCTGGCAATGTCCATCTCATTAATTCTTCACCCGTCCTCTCTCTTGCTAAGCATCCTCTCAAGTTAGGGTCACCTGTAGTCTTTTAAAAATTAAAAAAAAATTGATATACAGTTGATTTACAATGTTGTGTTAATTTCAGGTGTACAGCAATGTGGTTCAATTATATATATATTTATTTATATATTTTCTTTTTCAGATTCTTTTCCATTATAGGTTATTACAAGATATTGACTATAGTTTCTTGTGCTATACAGTAGGTCTTTGTTGTTTATCTATTTTATATATAGTAGTGTGTGTATATAGTAGTGTTAATTTCAATACTCCTAATTTATCCCTCCCATCCCTTTTCCCTTTTCCTAATCATAGTTTGTTTTCTATGTCTGTGATTCTATTTCTGGTTTGTAAATAAGTTCATTTGTATCATTTAAAAAATATTTCACATATAAGTGATATCATATGATATTTGTCTTTCTCTATCTGACTTACTTAACTTAGTATGATAATCTCTAGGTCTATCCATGTTGCTGCCGATGGCATTATTTCATTCTTTTTTTTTTTTTTTTTTTTTTGGCTGAGTATTATTTCATTGTATATGTATATACCACATCTTCTTTATCCATTCATCTGTAGATGGATGTTTAGGTTGCTTCCATGTCTTGCCTATTGTAAATAGTGCGGCTGTGAGCATTGAGGTGCATGTATCTTTTCAAGCTAGAGGTTTCTCCGGGTATATTCCCAGAAGTGGGATTGCTGGATCATATTTTAACTCTATTTTTAGTTTTCTAAGGAACCTCCATACTGTTCTTCATGGTGGCAGCACCAATTTAGTGTAGGAGGGTTCCCTTTTCTCCACACCCTCTCCAGCATTTATTATTTGTAGACTTTTAATGATGGCCATTCTGACTGGTGTGAGGTGATACTTCACTGTAGTTTTGATTTACGTTTCTCTAGTGATTAGTAATAAGGAGCATCTTTTCGTGTGCCTTTTGGCAATCTGGATGTCTCCTTTGGAGAAGTATGTATTTAGGTCTTCTGCCCATTTTTTTGATTGGGTTTTTTTTTTATATTAAGCTGTATGTGTTTATATATTTTGGAAATTAGTCCCTTGTTGGTTGCATCGCTTGCAAATATTTTCTCCTATCCTGTAGGCTGTATTTTCGTTTTGTTTATGGTTTCCTTTGCTGCGCAAAAGCTTATAAGCTTAATTAGGTCCCATTTGTTTATTTTTACTTTTATCTCCATTACTCTAGGAGATAAATAAAAAAAATATTGCTGCAATTTATGTCAAAGAGTGTTCTGTGTATGTTTTCCTCTAGGAGTTTTAGAATATTCAGTTTTACATTTAGATCTTTAATTCATTTTGAATTTATTTTTGTATATAGTGTTAAGAAATGTTCTAATGGTATTTTATGCAGGGTCACCTGTAGTCTTAACAAGCCCTCTCATTTTCTATCATCAGTGGGTAAATACAACATAAGATGAACTCACATAAAGCCTTGCCAACATAAAGACAAATTATCTTCATTTAGTTATAATTTTGCAGACATGAACTCTGACTTTGAAGGAGATCTGCTTTCATTGGTTGGGACTCCATCTGAGTGCCATCATGTTGGTATTGACTTCGTTCTTTTGAATGATTGAGTTTTCTTTGTCTTACTTGTCCCTTACATTTGTTTAAAACAGAATCTGAGACCAACTTTTGGGGGACAAAATAAATTATTGCTATTTGTAGTTTTTCTTTGTTTCTATTTTGTTCTCCTGCCTCCAAATCAGCTGTTAAATAGTAGAGTGCGTGAGAGAACATGGCTTCATGACAGGCACCATAGAATACAATTTCCTCAATTTATATAATCAGTCCTAATCCAATTTGTGCATTGATAGTTGTTCCTGCAATACTTGAGCCAAAGGCTTATGCAGATGAAAAGGGGAAATTTTATTGGAAGAGGGAGTTGGGAGACAGGATGGAATCCAGCTTCTTTAATTTCCCTGAATTTGTGTGAGTGCCACTCTGTTTGGTGACAGTCATGAAACTCTATACGTAGGACACAGCACAGTGTATCAGTGAAAACGTGTGTTGGAACTTGAAATGCGCTTCTTGACAGAGACAGTAAAGACAGAAAAATTGACTGAAGCAAAGTTTAATTTTTCAAAATGCTTAAAATGTGAAAGAAATCTCACATAGCAGTTGCTGTGTTGTAACTACTGTAGCGAACCACAGACTTTTCTGTTATCTATTTATGTGCTGTGTATTTAGTTTTGTAGCAGCAGTACCATATGATTTATGAAATGACATCAAATGAAAATAGCTCTGAATTCTGAAAGCTTAAAGTGAGTTTTCCTCTCCTACTTATTTGGGTGACCAGCTCACACATTTCATGACTCAAGACACACCATTGCCAGTCAGATTTCTTTTTTAAAACATGATCGCATCTATCTAAGCAGCAGCAGCACCAGATGGGACTGGGAAATTCAGTCAATCTGATTTATTGTAGCTTATCTTCCACACGCCACAAATGCCACACAGGTGAAGAGTCCTACGTGCCTGACACTTGCCAAGGTGTAAAAGCTGCACAGAACGAGAGCCCCTGAACCTCCATGCGAGCATCAGGATGGGAGCCTGGAAACAGACAGCTATGGGGACAGGTGTGATGATCCTTGGAGAGAAGACCTCAACTCAGGCTTCCCAGATCTCAGCTGCTCGGTCTGTAACAGCCAGTTTTGTCTAAAGAATGTGGCTTGTTTGGGATGCCAGTCTTTCGGATGCTACCATCTAAATCTTCCACAGTTATTTCTCTTGATACCACACATGCAGTAGTTGTATGTTTTGCTAAATAATTAAATATCAGGACAGACCCGCAAGGAATCGTCTACTTCAATGTGCCCTATACAGTCAGTTCTCTCATGAAACTACTCAATGGAATGAGAGAAAGTTTCCTTTATGAAGAGTTCTGATAGTAAAGTGTGTTAATTGTGATATATACCATAGTAATGTCACCAAAGGCAAGTCTCTGTGCCTGCTGCACCATGAGGCCAAACAAAATGAAACATCGGAGTTTGGAGCAGAGAAAGAGGGCCAAGCGAGGAGGATGGGATGGCTCATGCCCGAGAAAACCCCAAACTCCCGCAAAGCATATTTAAGGGCCAGGTAAGGGGGGAATTCACAAGGTACATGATCAGCTCGTGCACAATTCTCTGATTGGTTGATGTTGAGGGAACGGGGTGGTCAACACTATCAGCCCCTAGGTGCCTAAAGTTCTGGTGGTTACGTGCTCTTGATCATCAAGTAGTTAATGTCTTTCCTTTAGTGGTGATTTTAAGCATCTGAAAACCTCAGAAGTATGCATGAGATACTATTATCAGAGAGGAGCTACAGCAGAGGGTATGGGAGAGGGGTCTGACCCTGGAAGCCCCACAGGGTGCTGCTCGGTTACACCAATAAGAGTGTGCAAAATTATATGCATACTTCAAGAAAAATGGTAAAATCAACATCATCGTCACATTACTGAGATTATGAAATCGAACGTTGCTTGTATGTTAGGAACCTTCCATGACCCCCTCTCCCATCATATGCCACTATTTCTTCCTCAAAATATCTGTTATTCCAAATAACAGTTCCTTTAAATGCATCTCTAAACAATCTATGGTTTAGTGTTGGCCTTCTGTGAACTCTAAATCAATGAAATCATGTAGTATTTATTTTCCTTTGACCTTACTTCAATTAATACTTTGTTGTTGTTTTTCCCACTCCCCCTTTGCTCCACCCTCACACTTGCCCCAGTATTTGGGGATAAGTTGAGTTTTCAAATTTGTTTTTATTATGTATTTCTCCTCTAATTTGGGGGCGTTATATGGTCTATGACTTTTTCTAGTGGTTATCTTAGCACACATGTAACATGCATTCTTTAATTGAGGCCTCTTAATTATGCCATATCTTTTGTCTGCAACAAAACAAATACTTTAGAATTTCTTATCTTGAACCCTTTTACAACCATTAATGTATTATTATTGTTCAGTATTTTAACTCTAACCTATTTACCCTCTACCCACACCAACATACAATTAGTGATTTTTATTGCTAATGTAGACAGTCAGTGTTCATACCCAAATATTTATTAGTGTATTATCTTATCATTCTTTTTTACCTCTCAAATCTTACATCTGGGGTAATTTTCCTTTGTCCTGAAGATACCCTTCAGATGAAAATTCCTTCAGTAAGGGTCTTTCGGTAACACACTTTCTCATTCATTGTTTGTTCAAAAATGACTTGAAATCTACGATACTGGGGATAGAGCTGTGTTAACCATTATTTGCTCTCAGTAAACCAAGGGATTCATTTGTTTTTGGCTCTATTGTTCTCCAAAACCCAGCAATTATTTTAATAACCATTCTTTTGAAGATTGTGTTTTTCTGTCTGGCTGTTATTAAGATCTTCCCATTCATTTTCGTAATTTTTATTTTTACTATATTTCTTTTAATTTTTCTTCTTTGGATTCATTAAGCCTCTTGGACCTGAGAGTTAAATCTTTAACCATTGTCTTGGAAACGTCTTTGGCATTATCTTTTTGAATAGCATTTGCTCCTCTTTCTCTTTATGGGCTACTTTTTTGATCTACAGTTATGCATACATTTGACATTCTTCCGTTATCTCCCTGTCTCATACTCTTTTTTTCATATTTCCCTTCTCTTTGTTAGTTTACACTATATTCTGGATAATGTCTCAGATGTTTACTGCAGTGCACTAATTTTCTCTTAAACAAATGCTTTTAGTGGATCTGTCAAGTAAATTTTTAATTTCATTATTATATTTTCCATTTCTGTAAGTTCTGTTTTTTTTTAGATCTGCTTGATTCCTAGTTATATTATCAAAAATGGAATTTAACTAACTGCTTTAAATGTGTTCAGTAAGTGTATGATAATTCCAGAACCTATTGTCTGTTTTAATTTTTGTATTATTTATGTATCTGTATATCTATCTATCTAGTCTATTTCCTCTCTCTCTCCCCTTCCTCCCCTCCCTCTCGCATCCTCTCATCTATCTATCTATATATTACGTTCTGCTGGTTCTTATTTTGGCACAGGCTGTGAATTTTTACTGTGAGATATTCATTTCTTTTGGAACTTTTACCTGTGGGGCTTCTTTGAGGTCTGGTTTGAAGTTGAGCTCTTCCAGAGAGGGTTTATATTTGCTTCTGCCAGTCATCTGGCAGTGCACCAACCCAGGACACCTTGACATTCTCTGCCTGAGGATCTTAGGTCTGAACAGATTGTGTGAATTTCAACTGCAAACCTGGGTGAAAGCTAGTCTGTGGTTACAGATTCTCAGCGGAAATTTTAATTTTTCTCTTCATCCACGTCCAGGGTCTAGACAGTTATGTTTGTTTCATGTATCTTTAGAAATGGAAGGGTTTATTTCTCCTGTACTTAATTTTCTGTGCAAGGTTTTCTTATTAGTTTCCCTGTATTGCGAGAACCTCGGGCTTTACCAATCTAGTAATCACAATGGAAACTCCAAAATATTTTGGTTTTAGGTAAAAATTGTCGAGGTAAAAATCATCTTTGGTATTTGCTCACCCCCCCCCCCGAGTTCTTGCCTCTTCCTCTTTTGTATTTTTCTCATGAGCTCAGTGATGTGTCCAAAATAATATGTATAACACACACAAATGCATGTATATAATTTTAATTCCTCAGTAAGGTGCAGGCAGTGTATATAATCCCTTGTACTGGCAGAACTAGATAAACTGAGTGTTAATTTAAGAACTGCAAATGTATAAAAGACTGATTCTACCTCTAATTTTACTGGAGGGTTTTGAAGGTTATATTTACATAGCCAAGTTTTTATTATAATGTATGTTTTATTGGCATAACCATATAAAGAGAAATTTAGTGAATAAAGCATTGTTGATATTCAGAAGGGCATAATTTATTAAAAGTGAATGTACAAAATATTGATAAGTTATTTCTATTAAACACAGCTATAAAATCTTTATTAGAATAACGTGGTCATGTAATATTTTCTTTCTGAAGGTGGTATTTCATATGTATATGCAAAGATATGCTTGGCCAATAAGCCTGTATAGAATTTTTAAAGCTTCTGTTAAAAATAAAAGAATTGTGAGGGTTACACAGTTTTGTTTCTTTTTATGAACGATATGTTTATGGTGCCCATAAGAAGGCATTATTTCTATGCTTAGATTCAGTAATAAAGATAACTAACTTTTGTTGAACACCTCTACATGCTAGAGATTGCTCTAAATTTTTAAAACTTATTTACTCAGTTAGTCCTCATCATGACCGTTTGAGAAAGGTACTTTTTAAGTCCTAAGTTATATATGAGAAAACTGAGGTCTGAGAGGGTAAGTAACTCACCCATATTTACATGGTTGCAGCCAAGTCAGATTTAGCACCCAGACAGTATGGTTTCAGAATCCAGTTTTCTTATATATAATGTTATACTATTATATTCTCTGAGTGACTTGGGCATTTATGTAACCATTTATTCCTTATTTTGAAAAATATTTATTGAATGCTTGCTATGTCCCAAGAATTGCCCAAAGCACCTGGGATGTTCCTGCTTTGATAAAGCTCACAGGTTAGTAAATGGATAGCCACACAATCAAATGACTACGTACCCAGAAAGGTATGTGCATGTTAATAGTGCTTAGAGGAAGGATCAGGTCTGCCTGTGAGAGTCAAGGAACTTTAAAGAATGGCCTCGATATTTGATGGGGATCTACCAGGTGAATAATGGGAGATGGTGGTGATGATAGTTTATAAAGGCATAACGTTATGTGCATAGCAGTATAACACAGATCTCTAAGCTCACTGTTACTAGAAAGTAACACTAGTGTGTTCATGTGGACGATGAGGGTACAGTGACAAATGGAGTAAACTGTTAAGCAGAGGTCATCGAAGTTATTTTATTTTTCTGAATCATCCAAATAATTGAGACTGAATGATTTTCTGATTTTTTAAAAAAATAATAATATAGATACTAGCACAAAACCTCTACAGAAATACATACTTAGCAGAAGTGAGCTCTCATAGACTCTGGATTGGAGGTGCAGAATATCGGTTTACATTTGAGGCTGTAATCAAGTGCCTTCGGATCAGGAAGGTAACAGACAGTGACTCACAGAAGATATCAGGGAATGCTGAGCACTGTGGTCAATTAAAAAGTCCATGTCCAACCTAAAGATGTTCAAATTTAGTGTTTTAATAGCACTGTATTTGCTTGTTGAATAAACAGAAATTCTTACTGTATTTTTTTCCCAGTAATCCTCAGTTGTATCTCTTAGTTAAGATACCCAAGATTTGAGTAAGAAGGTGTTGAGTTTTTTCCTGACCAAATTTACTAAACATATGTATGTATTTTGACTTAATATCCTTACTTTAAAATATTACTGGGTAATTATACTAGATTTTTTGTTTCTTAGCAGATAATTAAAATGCCTTCCAATGAATACTTAAATTCTGGGACACAGGTCAAATCATAAATGAAAACAAATACTGGCTGTGTAATCCATGAATGTGGAGCACTAATGGAGATGAAAGATGACTCGTGAGATACGAGCTTAGAAGATCCGTGGAAAGACATGCCACAACCAGTGATTTTTTTTTTTTCATTTGTATTACTTAGAAAACTGGTAAAGGAAACTTCCACAGAGGAAGGTTCTGTTCACATTTACAATGGTACACGTTTTCTTAGCTTTCACCATGTTATAAAGTAAGTTTTGGAGACGAAGCAAATATGTGATCTCCAGAAGACTAGAAGGTAATGAGAAGTAGCTAATATACAGTCTTGATCTGTGAATGCAAACTTGTGGACACAAGAGTCTCTTATTTTTGCACATTAATATTACTTATACAAGGAGCAGAGTAAGTGTGAAAACCATAAAATAGAATGCCTACATCACACACACGCGCGCACACACACACACACACACACACACAGTTCCTCCAACTTTCCACACCATTACCTTTTTTAATGACTGGATAAAGGTTTCCTTAAATTGCATCCTTGATTCATTGAGTTACTGGGAATTAGTCATTCATCATCTGTACTTCTCATTTTAATATTCTGGTAGACAGTGGTAATACCAATTTTCAATTTCCACCAAGAATCTTTTTTTTTTTTTTATTTTAGTGTATCAGTTATCAAAAAGATTTTCACACTCATTGACATCATGAAATGCCTTGTGACAAAAGAAGTGTTGTAAGAAATAACACTGTTTTAGATGTTATTTGCGTTGACAGGGAAATCCTCAAACTGTTGAGGCTAAAAAACTGAATTGGGAACGCTGATTCATTCTTTCTTCCCTAGACGGATATTAGGGAGAATTAAGCCAAAAAAAGGATTTCAGTTTTCCTTGAAAAAACTGGGCCAGAGTTTGATGAAAAACTGTAAAACTACAGCAGTGTTTGGCAATGAGCTTGCATTATGTTTTTGATAAAAACAGTTAAATGATGCAATTTTATTTTACCTGTAAGATACAACATGAAACATACAAGACATCTTTTTCTTTTAGCATGCTCAATGGAAAATTGAAATCATAGTCACCAAGTTAATTTTTTTAATTCAAATGGCTGTTTTTAACATTAGGAAGATATATCCAAAAGAGAAAAAAAAAAAAAAAAAAAAACACAGACAAAACACTTGGTCTGTATTGTCTGTATAGCTGAGGTCAGGCAGACCTCCGGACCTAAGCATGCATGGTTTAAAAGTAAGTCAAGGGGGAAAAATGTCTCCTGAGAGCTCATTTTAAATGGATAATCGGTACAGATTGGGTGTCAGCCATGGAGGAGTTGTAAAGGTTTGTCAGTTTGGAGGTTGTCTCATTTACTTTTTCACTAGCCATGTGAAGGACTGAACTGGGACTTTGTTAAATGCACATGTAACAATGAGTCGTCGATTTGTATCTTTTGGAGGATATTGTGCTGTTTTTCATTACGATTAGGATGCTAATAGATTCTGAACTGGTAAAATATGTTCTTTTCCAAGTTTTTGTGCAACAGACAAAATTTTACCAATTTTTGCTTGAAGTCCAAGCTCCTAAGCTGGGTATTTAAGGGCTTTTATGGTTGGGATGATTTTTAAAAAATACTTACTTTCTATCCCTCAGACCAAAAACTTTGCTCTAACCTTTCACATCATAGATTGCTGTGCACTTTGGTTATCTGAAAGCCAGCTTGCTTTGGTCTTTTCAGGGGTGGAGCCTGGAAATTGCAATGTGTAAACGTGGTGAAATAAGCCAAGGTCCCTCTCCCTGCCTTTTCCCTTAAACACCGGGTTTACGGTCGAGACGCACATCATGCCTGTGCTGTGTTCAGGCGATTTCACCTTCCCCTTTCCCCTCTGTTTCAGTTTCATCCGGAATTCCACTCCCAGCTTTAATATGTGTAAACATCTTTTCTGACCGCCTTAAGTGTAAGTTCTTTTGTAGGATAGCTGTAACTTTCATCTTGCGTACTATTCTTTTAAAACCAATCACTTCTTGCATTGTTTTAATTGTATTCTCTTGTACAAATTAATTAGAAACAAAAGTTGGTGTAGTGTCGGGCCTTAATTTTCTATTTGAATATGATGGTAAGATAGCAAAGTTTTATGAAAATCCTATTTGGATAGTGATTGGTACAGGATTAAAATTATAGATTAATGAGAGGAGGATTGTCTTTTCTATGAAGAGGATTTAACTCCCAGTTTAATTAGGTCATTTTTAATAACTTTAATAAAGTCTTATGCTTTTCTTAGTAAATATATTAAACACATTTTATTTATTCCTAGGTGTCTTATGGTTTTTGTTGCTATTAATAAAATTAAAATATTTATTTTAAAATATTAAAATAAAAATTAAAATATTTAATTTTTTGGAGATGCTAAGAATTTTTGCATTTAATGCAAATAGTAGGCAAACTTGATAATCTTTCTTACTAGATCTAAAGTTATATAAATTCTCTTGGATTTTGTATATGTGGAGTTTTATCATCTGCAAATAATATTTTTATTTCCAATTTTTGGTACCTTTTATGTTGTTTATATTTATTTTCTCATTTCTGTCACTGAGGCCTTAATGTTAAATAGACTCAATGAAATGTATTTCCTAGAGAAATGGAAATTAAATCAATGAGTAGATACATTGCATACTCATGAAAAATGATTAATATATTTAATGACACTGATGGTTGGCAAGATGTGAGGAAATGGAAACTTACAAAATGATGATGGAAGTTCAAGTTGTTAAAATTGCCAACCAGATCAACTTATTCATATTTTTTGAGGTTAAAGAGGCCCATACCCATGACTAAGTCTTTCCATTTCTAGGTACTTATCTTGGAGAACCTCATGCTCCTGAGCAGTATGGTAATTGCTGTACTATTTTTAATAGTGAAAATGTGAAACAGCGATCTTGGTCATGGATTACATAAATAAACTGTGATTTATCCACATAATGAATTATTACCTAGCAGTCAGAATTAATAATCAAGACCTACTTTTTATAGCATGTATAAATCTCAAAAGTAAAATGTTGCATAAAATGGAAGGCTCAAATGTATAAAGTAGATGCAATTTATATAAATTCTTAAAATCGCACAAAACTATAGTATATATTGTGTCTCTTTTTTTTGACGGGTATGTCTATATGTTAAAAGTTCCTGCATAGAAAGAAAATCCTGAACTACAGGGAAGTGTTTATTTCTGGTGAGGAAGGAAAAAAGGATGGGTTGTGGACTTTAGCTGTAGCTGTTAACATTTTCTTTCTTAAATAAGCAACAACACCAAAAGACCTAAAACAAACATGACATGAGATTGATATACATTAATTCTGGACGGGCATGTAAGTGTTTGTTATATTATATTCAGTAATTTTCTACATTTTTGAAATATTTTCTAATTACCAAAAAAAAAAAAAACTTAGAACACATATATTGCACTATTTATCAGAATATATGGCAAACAGGACTTTGGAAATGATCTTTCTACTATCCTTGAAACTAATTAAATCACTTGAATCATTACATTCAGTTTTGTTTTCACATTTCACCAAAAAAAAAAAAAAAAGGATGATCATCAAGGAAGTATCAAAACGGTGCATTAATTTGATCATATGAATTAAGATTAATGATTTAGAAAAGACGTAGGATGTGATCATTACCTTCTACAGCTCATAAGGATGGTACTTGTCATTTTGTTTTTCTGCAAGAGAAAGGCAAATAGGATATAAACTTAATGAAACCAGTTTAGACCCACTGTGTAAATACGTAGTAGCCAATATAAAATGTATAGAACCTGTGTTCTAATGTTAGACATCATTGACCAGGCCTGGGCATTTTAAAATCTTTTTTGGGTGGGGGGAGGGGGAGGCAATTAGGTGTATTTATTTATTTTTTAATGGCGGCACTAGGGATGGAATCCAGGACTCTGTGCGTGTTAAGCATGCACTCTGCCACTGAGCTATATATACCCCACCCACCCAGCCTGGGCATCTCAAACTGGGATCTGTGGATATCCTAAAGACAACATGCAGATTCTGAAATTTCATTCATAAATTATTTTAGGTACATTTTTCTGTGGAGAGGTTCCAGAGTTTCTAAGCCAACACATAAACCAACTTCTGCAACTTGAGAATGTATTGTTTACAGTGAGCCTTGTGGTTGAGTATTGTTTCTAATAAAAGCACCACGGAAGGTCGGAAGAAGTCTGTAGACTCTTCAGTGTGAGAGCCGTGATGCTGACTACTGTGAATGGTATGCTTTTCCTTGACTTGTAGTATAAGCTTAATGGGATTTAGAGTTGGTGAGGATTTCAATTAGAGAGATTCTCTGCTTCCGGAGTCTTGGTAATGCAATAGCCATATCCAGAGGAAGAGACCATTCATAAGAGACAAGTCACAACTTGAACAGCAACTAGAGTTTTGAGGGCCTTTTGATGTCTGTAATGTATTTACAAGGTTAGGCTATAAATAAGGACAGATTAAAACAGTGAGGAAACTCGGTAATGTATTCTCAGTGTGTTGTGCAAGCATACTTTGCAGCTTTAAGTGGCCCCAACTCAGCACAGTAGCCAACTGTTTAATGGATTAATAAAACGTTAAGATACTAGTGGAAAAACACTCGTTCCGATTCACTGATTATACCTCCTGTATCACACGTGAATGCATGATAAGCCTATCATGTTGCATTTTAAGGATGTTTAGGGATAACACCCATGCCTTTTAATAACTTGTATTCCAGAATATTTAGTGCCCTGTGGATACTTATGACATATTAATTTAAAAAACATGATAATTTTAAATAAATAATAGGTACCCTCATCAGACAGTACATTTGGTGAATCTGTCTTTGTATAATGAAGCTAGTATTCTGCCTTTTCCCCCCTTTCAGTGACAGGTAAAACTATTATAATCATTAATACAATGTCAGTCATATAAAAATGGGTATTCACCATGAATTGAAGTGTTTTCTTAGGCAATCTTCACTCCCACGCAATAATTCTTTACCTTCTGTGTCATTTTTATTATCAGATGAAAAGTATGTCTCCATGCACATTAGAAAAAATATTGCTGACACTTTAATTAGTTTTATATGTCTAATTGAAACTCCCATCAAAACATATTGTGCGTAATAGTTTTCAAGCTGACTTACCGAAAATTTTGTGGAAGGATTTTGCTACTATTTTTGCAAAAAGAAGCAAAAGTCAAGGGAAAAAAAATAGAAGGACTCACTGGATACTTTTGTTAAGGGCAGTTATGGAACGAGAAAGGCATGCAAAATAAACGTGAGCACCCAGGATCAGATGGCGGTGGGGATTTCTGAGCTAGAAAATCAGAGATTTCTACTACGACCTTCTGGAGTAGGTGAAGGTCAGGAGAGGAGGTGTCAGGACTGGATCTGCTATTCTAGGCAAAGGTATGCAGGACCTGAGTCTGAAGATGAGTCTAACAAATCAATTTACGGAAGGGGCAGATAGCTTGGACCTCATCCAGGTCAGGTACCAAACCTAGCCTCCACCTTCCTAGTCAGATGGGACAGCTGAGTGACAGAGGTCCACATGATAGAATCCCAAAAGGTGGGTTGTCTTCTGAGAGGCTTGTTGGAGCAGGTCATGGCAGTAGTGATAAAATACATTTTCACATATTGAGATTATAGGCAACTCATTCTGATTTATACAGGAATTAACTTGAATTTTATGCTAACTAAAATAGCCTGTTTATGGCCTTTCAAACACACATTGTACATCTGCTTTAAGTATTAAAGAAAAAGGCACACTGACCACAAGTAAAGAATGTCCATGTAAAAAATAAAGATTAAATGTCCCTCTTCTCATGCTGGTACTCCTTTGATGACAAGGCCATCCTGGCTCACTATGTACGTGCTGCTCTGTTTTTATTTATTTATTTATTTTTGAAACCTTGAAGAAATGTAACCCTGACTTGTTCCATGTTCGTTGTTCTGACAAGAAACCCTTCCCAGAATAATACGGGGAGCTGGCTTCCGGGTTAGTCCTCAGCGTGGCTCGAGTAAATCTCTTTTCATATTATTGATGGTTTATTGATTATTTTTGTCGACAGTAGATTTTCAGAGGCAGATAAATTCTTTATCTTGATGGGCATTAGAACATGAGGTATGGGACACACATATGGGGGAACGGGTAGGTAAAGAGTTACTTTCGTCATAAATCTCAGAGGTTTTGGAGGTCCCTAGGCCAACAACCATTTTATAGATGAGAGAACTGAGGCCTGCAGAGGCCTGAATCTCACAGCAAGTTAGTGGAATCTCCTGGAAGTAGATCTTGGATCGCCTAACTTCCAGATGAGTGTTCTTTGACTGTTACTATTGTATATGCCCGCAGGTCTGACTCATCACAAAGTCCATGAGCTGCTCCCTCGGGGCTTGGTACATTCTCTTCGCTAGAGACAGACTTGATCTGAGAATTGGGAGTGGGACTAAAACTATTAATTAAGGTTGGAGAACTGTAGCCGTTAAAGTAACGTGAGTGCAGGAGTATCATTACTTCATTGCTTTGACACTCCTCCCTCGAGAGGTGGCTGGCTGTGTTCCCTTCCTTTGAGCATGGACAGGCTGACTCGTGACTACATCAGATTGTCACCATGTGACTTCCCAGGCCACATCATAAAAGATCCTACTGTTTCTGTGTAGTTCCTTGGGGACTTTTCAGCTTTTGCATTCCAGCTACCATGCCATGAGAAAGCACAGGCCGTCCATGAAGGCGCTCAGCACCCCCGCCTGAGGTCCCCGCTGAGAGTCTGCACCCATCTTCAATCTATAGAACCATCTTGAAAATAGACTGTCTGGTTCCCATTCAGATTTCCAACAGCTAATGCCACGTGGAGCAGAAGTGGCCTGTTCATCTCAAAACTGAAGATCCATGAGCAAAATAAATGACGTGTTTTAAGCCACTAAGTTTTGGGGGCGATTTGTCATGTGGGATGCAATGTGTTTGCTTACTTGAGTGATAGTTGTCAGTGACACCATATATTCAAGAGAACTTTGAATACTCTTCAGCATACGGGTTTCCTTGTTTCCGTTATTTTCTTTTCAGAACTTAGGTTTGGACCTGTGAATGACAAGTCTGTCTAGGTAGCTTAACAAGAAATTTCCTTTTGCAGATTTGTGCTCTCTGGGGCCAGAGTCGTTTTACTCTTTTTGTTGGGGTTGTTGCTTTATCCTGAAGCCAGAATGTCCTGGGATCAGATCTTTGATCTGCTATTGACGATACAATCTTGGATAAGTTATTTAACTTTTCCCTGCCTCAGTTTACTCACCTGTGAAATAGAGCCCACGGATCTCTTACAAGATTTCTTTTTGTGGTAGTTGTACAGGAAGTTTTAAGGATTAGGCACTCAGCTTCTGGAGTCTGACCTGGATTTAACTGACATTGACACTTCAAAGGTGTGCAGCATTAAGCCTGTCACTCAATCTCTCTCTACTTGCTAGCCATATTTTATACTAGTTACTTTTAAGTTCATTCTAAGAAAAATTGTCAATTTATTTAATCCCCAAGACAATCTAATGTTGGAGACGTTAACTGCATTGTAATTGTCTTTGGTTAATCACAACCTAAGATGAAGGAGTCTCCTTTGAGATGAGCGTTTAACTTTTTGAGAGGATTTGAAAGAGTGCAGTGAAAGTAACTTAAGGGTTTGAAAATAAAACATTTTGAGGAACAGTTTGGACAACTGAAAGTTAGTCTACAGAAGAGACAAAAAAAGATATCATAAGAACAGTCCGCGGGTGTATGGAGGGTTATGTGGTTGTGTGAAGGAGGTAACCGGTTTTCATGCAGGTTGCCAAGGACAGGGCTAAGTTAATAAGTGCAAGAAATGTCTTTCCCTCACTGAGAGAATTCTGAGTGGAGCTAATGGAGGAGATGGATGCATTTTTTTCCCTTCACTTTTTTAAAGCACAGGTTTCTTTTATTTTTGGAATGGCATTAAATCGTGTCCTGGGGGAGATAGACAATCTCTTAATTTTTTCCCCATCTTTCTGGGTCTATGACATTAATCATTCCATTTTTTTAACAATGATAAATTATATATCTCTACTTTTAACCTTTATTTCACTGAGTGTGTGACTATCCTTTGTCTAAGGTTTTTATTTTTCTTTTTTGCCTCTGAAATATCAGATATCTTTTTTTGTCTGCCTGCCTTTTGGTCCTTCCATTTCTTCTTGAGCAGATATGTATCCCCAGTGTGTCTCCACTGACATGTACTTCAAGGGGTGTTTTTAAAAAGTGGTGAAATATAAATTAATCAAGTTCACTACATTGTAGGAGATAAGGTCAATGGTCAAGTAGGGAAGGTATTGATAGACTTTAGGCCAAATTTACTTTTATATATAATATATATATAGTTTTACTATTTTAATGATTACTTTTATTATTTTACTACTTTTCAGATTGTATTTCTTATATTTGTATGATTCTTTACAGTTTACTAAATAATTGTAATACATTTTTATTAGATTGTGGTAATAATGGTGCCTGAAGAATCACACCCACCCCTGGCATCTACATCTTTGTAGAGTCCTCTTCCACAGTGACTCTAGGTTTGCTATGTGACTTGCTTTAGCCAATTGGATATTTGTCAATGTGCTGCAAGCAGAAACTTGATAGATGCTTGCACATTGTGACTTGCTCTCTTAGAACATGCTAGAGACGTTATGTGGAGAAGAATAGAAGTGACCAGAATAAAAGCCCCAGTGACCCACCAGACATGTGAGTGAGACCACTGTGGACTATTCAAACCCAATACATCCCTCTCATGAGTGACCATAGGAGAGACAATTAGAAGACCCTCAGCTAAATCCACCTCAAAGCAGAATACTAAGTTAATAGATCGTTTTTGTTTAGGTACCATTCAGGGTGATTTGTTATTCAGCAATAGGTAACTGATACACACATTGCTATTTGAAACATATGAGGATAGTAACCCTGTGAAGCAGTCAGGGAAGATACTGCTGTCTCAGTTTTACACATGAGAAATCTATGGCTCAAATATGGGGTTGATGTTTGTTTCTCCTCTACTGTGATATTAATTCCTTTAGCAGGTTTAGGAGAAAAAAGAAGTCTACTAATCAGGTTGTCATAAGTTTCTTTAGACACTTAAAAAATTCTAAGGCAAAATATGAATCATATTTTCAAAGTCAAAATTATTTTATTTTATATGTGAAAAGATAGCTTTAATATATTTCTGCTAAGACATCTCCTCCTCAGTGCTGGAGGAGGGTTATATTAGTCACCACCAGAACATACACTTTGAGAAAAAGAGAGGAAGCCTAGGTGAGGGTAGTATTTACCGATGTTGAATAGCAGTTAGAATTGAACTGAATTCACACACAAAAATTCTTGCTCACGTAAGAAAATTTCACCCTTGATCGTGATCTCTTTTTAAGAGACTTTTGTGTTCTTCCTGGTTGCCAAATTGTATTTCACTTGCTGCTGTTTTTAAAGCAGAGCATTGCTTACAATTTTAAGAGCTTATTTCTAACCATAATTCACAGCTTCCTTTGAGGAAGAGGTAAAATTTTGGTTCATGTTTTATTCTTTTTCATTTCCTTTTCAAGGCATGGCCTTATTATTTATATCTGGGCCAACTTGGATGCCTGAAGTGACTGATTTTTGTGCAGCAGAAAGAAATGAATTGGTTATTTTAACTTTAAAGAGAGCAAAGGCAGTCAAGCTGATCTTAAAGATGTAGATGGTAAATAATGTGATTTATTAGGTCCCCTAGGTCTCTAGGATGGCATGCTAGAATGCCTTCATTGCTTTGGCTCTTTCTCAGGTGAGGAGCACTCACAGGAATCTCCGTGAACCTTCTCTAAATGGATCCCCCCCTTTTTTTTTTCTTAAGTAAAACATTTTTGACAACCTCTTCTGCTTTTAATCCCCCTTTCTGATGTCTTGTTCAAAGTCAACTTGGTAACAGCAATGAAAATGTACCTTGTTCTCCAATTTAGTGTGCATAAAGATCATCTAGGAAGTCAATTAAAACATAGACTCTTGCTTCACTGAAAATATTCTGACTCAATGGATTTTCTGGGGATCCAGGAATCTGGTTTTGTTTGTTTGTTTGTTTTGTTTTTAAAAAGCGTCCAAGTGATTCTGAAATGGTTGGCCAAAGCATAGTTTCATAAACTCAGATATAGTTATATTGTAATTAATCTTCTTCCAATTGATATTGGTAAGTTCATCTGTATAAAAATATTTTAAGACTTGTGATAAAGAGAGTGAGACCATTAAGTAGTAGAGTTTTTGTAGTGGATACAGACGAGCAAATGGCTAAACAGTGGATTTCCTGTTCCCTTGGGAAAGACAAAGTGCATCTACAAAAAATTCGGGTGGTTGCTGTGCTTTCCTGTCAAGAAATAATCCAGATAGTCAATCCTCTTAAAATAAGCATTGCTTTTTAAAATGGAATTAGCAGGATTCTGCTTATGGCCATATCAGTGAGTCCGTCCACGTGAGGACCCAGTATGGGTGACTGCTGATTAATGACCACCCATTCTAAGCAGCCACTACATTCCCAGAGTGAGCTTTCAGTAATGCTCATAATCTTGATGAATTAAATTTTCCTGTTTAGTAAATGAATTCAACGCTGTATTTTCATTTTGGTAGCTATTAAAATAAATGTGAGCTGTTAACAGGCACGTTTTTGTGTATCAAGGTTAAATCAATGGTGTTAGTACTCTGTTCCTTCCCCGGCTGAAGACATGAGAATGTTTGATGGTGATGAATATTTGCTAATGGAAATGTGAACCGAGGAAGGGAATTTAAGCTGACTTTATGTCTTATTTATGTCCTTTTTTTAAAAGGTCATATTGACTGCAAAGCTTTCTTCATTCAGAAATAAGAGTGGTCTGTGCAGAAAGGTTTCAGCATGAAGATACATGTAAAAACAGTGCATTGGGATAAAATGTTAATGATGATCCTGCTATTGCTAGTGTATATGATCATGTCATCATTCCTTTTATCCATCCTGGTTTTTTTTTTTTTTCCAGAAATATGGTGAGTCAAATTTTTTTTCCCTTGGTCTAGTGAAGAATTTAGTTATGACAGATAACCTCTCTCTCTCTCTCTCTCTGTGTATATAATATATATATTATTGAAGCTATACATAGGATCCTGAATCACGGGGAGAAGTCAGAAACACAAATTCAGCTGTAAAAAGTCTTTATTGTAGAGATGGTAGATAAAATCAGTAGGTTACACGGTTTTTCAGGAGATGCATGCAGAGTGTAAAAAGAGTTGAGAAAGGGATCCTTGAGGAATTAGTATTCATAAAACAAAAAGGGGGGAAAACCCTACTGGTGGAGACTTAAAAAGAATAATCAATCAGAAAGAAGAGATCTAGGTGAGACAATATCCTGAAAGCCAAAGAGAGAAAAAAAAAACCCTAAAAGTATCTGTTAGATTTAGAATTAGGTGATCGCTGGTGACCTTGGCAAAGGCATTTTTGGAAGAAACTGATTGTAATGAATTGAAAGAAAAAAAAAAGAAAAAGGAAGACAGCTAGAGTGGGCCATGATTACAAGTTTGATTGAGGAGGGAAGAGAGAAAGTTGTAGTGCGTTGTGGTGGGATCATCCAGAGGAAAGCAAAGGTGGTTTTGTTTTAGAAAATGGCAGGGACTTTGGTGTCATTGCAGGCTGAATAGGAGATGACAGCGAAGAGAATGGTTAGACATTCAAAACAGAGAAAGGATAATAGATGGAACTGAGTCTTAGATGATTTGGGGAGATCTTAGCACTTAAATGGACAGATTAGTCTTAACTGGAGGGGCACCTTTCCTCTGAGATTAGAGAAAAGGAGGTGAAGGTAAGTTTAAGGTATATTTAATGTATATAATGAAAAATATTTAGTTATTTCTCAATAGGTTACACACTTATCAAAGGAAGAAACTATGTTAAATTAGAATATGAATGTGCTCAGGGTTTATGTAGGGTGCAGTTATCCATTGCATGTAATTAATGATCGAAAATGTGGAATTACAATGAACTGATTATTTAAGGGAGTTGAGATAGGTCGTTGGTATGAGGAAATGAGTGGGCAGAGATCATGTCCATTGTGATAGCCGCAATTCTGTGATGTGTGGAGAGGCGACGCCGTTTGTCACACAACACATGTGGAATGTCCTTGCTTTTTCTCCCTTTGATTTTCATTAGTAAGCTCTCACCAAAAGCTCTGCAATCATAAAACTACTGCTGTAACATCAGTAGTATATCCTAGTTTATACATTCTCTCTTGAACTATAGATATCTATTTTCAGAATGATGTCTAAAGTTTGGATATAAGCATGCATTTGTTTGTTTAGCTAGCTATTCATTTATCTCTCTTTTTTTCTCTAGAGAGGATTTTAGGACATTACTGTTAGGAAAGTTGGACAGTGGATCTGAATGCACTAAATGTTTGAATGCAGGATTGAAATAATACAGACCTGCCCTATAGCAAAGAAGGATACATTAATTTAACTACAGTCATTACCACATTCCCCCAGAGCTGTGAGTTCATAGTGGTCAGGGATTCAGTGGTACTTTTTCCGTATGTTTTTGCTGGAAACAAACACCTGGAATGTTGCCTAATGAACCCAGCTATTCTCCATTTGTTTTGTCCTGGACTTATTCCCATTTGCTATGTAACTGTGCATAGGGATTCTACGGAGAACACGCATTTGTGACCTTAGGTCATAAGAATCAGTACAGTCTAGACTTAGTGACTTGGGCTCTGTAACATTTGAGAGGACAAATGGGAAAATAGTTTGTATTTATTTAGAAAAAAAGGGTGTGGTATTGACTATGAATAAGTTTACTAGAAGCCGTTCTTTTTTGTGGGTGTAATTAAATTGATCTGAAACCTGGTTAATCAGACTAACTTGGAAGAACTCTAGTTTGAATCTGAATTTTAGAACAGTGCAAATGCACATTGCGTTTAATATTTGACTGAAAGTGTTTTCTAAGAGTAGGCTTTAAGAAACTTCCTCTATTACAAGATGCTTATAATTATATCAATTAATAATAGTTCAATAGTGAACAGTTGTTTCTAGAAAGACTGCCACTGCTTTAAAGGAGTTTAAAATTTTAGCACCTTGCAGAATCCATTGTAGGTCTAACCCAAAACATTTGATTAGTCTATGAAAGGAGAATAATAATGTCCTCTGTGGTCTGTGGATAGGCTGGGACCAGCAACGTTCTCATATACACGTGCTGTACATCTTTGTGTACATCACAGCAGCTTCAAACACTGAACTTAGACATTTAATCATTTCTAAGTCATCACTAGGTTATCCATGCCTATTTTTCTGCAATGCTAGCATCAAATTTACAAAATAACAATTTGTGCTCAATAGAACTGCATTATTCTTGTTTCAGAGAACACAGATATCACACCTTCTGTATTATAAAGGAACATGTGTGTCTGTATTAATCATATGCTTTCATAGTATGAGTAGAAATATAATATAATTATATATTTGGAGTATCACAATACTTTATTTAATGAGTATCACTTAATGTTAATTATAGGCAGTTCATTATGCTTTAATTTTAACTATACCACTTTAAGTAGATAATGACTAACCTGCCAGTTGACTTTGACACATGCCCAGGCACATTTTCGTCACCACTGAAGATAACAATAGACTGCTTTTCACTTGTATGGTGTTTCATTTGTTTCAAGCTTTCATGCATATTGCATATCACAGTATACTTTTGAGGAAATTAAGATAAATATTAACCAACACCCTCTTTTGTATGCTCTTGTTATTACTTTTATATACTTTCACCTCTGCCACCTTTTTTTCTTTTCTTTCTGGTTTTTGTTTATTATTATTTTTATTATTATTATTTATTTATTTTAGTTGTTTAGTTCTATTCTGTTTAAGGCAAAGACTGTGTCTGCTTGGCTTATCACTCTATCAGTACTGTCTAGTCCAGTTTCTTGCACAGGGCACATATTCTATAACACTTGTTGGATGAATGAATTCCCATTTTATCAAAGAATGAATTACGGAGAAATCAAAATATTTGCTCAAATTTATAGAGACAGAACCAGAATCTATTTCTTTTATTTCTGGGTCTCCTCTCTCCCCTCAGCCATTGGACCATCTCCATACTGGTTAGCCTTCTAGTGTAGTGCCCAAAATAGTAAGCAGTTCTCCATGTGGAGCTTAGTGACTGATCCTCAATTGTTGAAGAAGTCTCACAGGAAAAATGACATTACTAGTCATCTCAACGGAGAGAAAATTAAGGGAAATGATTCAATTCTAGCATTAGAAATATAGAAGGGGTCCATAAAGAAGATTTTACTTGGAAGTGTCTTAGGGTACACTTTACAATTGGTTTGAGGGGATTCTTGAAAAGTTTCCTTTTATAGAAATCATTAATTGCAATGAATGCTCATCTATCCTAAGTGATGAGGAAGGAATGCCATTGAGCCTCTAGCTTAGTTACAGAGCCCCCTACATAAACCATGCCCAATCAATACCAATGCTTGGTTTATAAATCATTCTGTAATACAAGTCTTAATGTGTATGATGCTGGTAGCCAGATCTCAAAGACTCTTTTAAATATGGAAGATAATTACTGGAAAAAAATCTCTTCCTCTGCTATAAACTTGTAGAGTCGTTTTAGTTGAAGTTATTGAGTCTGGCACATTCTTTAAACTTGAAAATATTAATTTAATACTTTTTATTATTAAAGGTAGATCCAAATAGATACTTCTTCAGTGATGGATGAAATCAGGAGGTCATTTATAACTTTTAACAAATTCTCATATTTCTCCAGCTAGTAGTTCTAGGGAGAATAAAAGCCAGTTAAATAGAAAACTAAAAAAAAAAAAAAAAAAAAAAATCACTGTTGGATGTCTGTAATACAGTGTTGCTGAAATACTCATCATTGGTTTAAAAGATCTTGATCTGTAGGTATATGTCTCCCTGGCCCTTAGACATATTGAAAATCTCTAAAGGAGCTTTGCAAACAGAAATGAACTGTTGATTAATCACAAAAAGGTTTTGGCACTTTAGTCTAAATGTAAACTCATTTTCCTTTAATAAGGGACAAAATTTTGAAATCAGGGTAATTTTGACAAATTACAGTCCTCACATGACACAGGAGCTAACTTGCAGTGCCTGTTGCATTTAGAAAAGAAAACATTACAGTTCAGGGAATTATCCGTCCCCTAGCACATATGCTTTCTTCCCTTATTTTGTTTTTGTCCAGAACATCTTTCAAAATTCTTTTCCTGTTGGCAATAGAGGAAAGAAGATTTTATTTTAAAATTCTGTCACAGCTTTGCTGTAAGTATCTGCTTAGATAAGAGTCTTTTAATTTAGTTTGTTCAAAGATTCCAACACTCTCTTTAGGTATCATGACTCTTCTACCAAAACCTCGCAAATAGACTCAAGGGAGATGAAAGAAGTTGATCCACACCAGTTTCAAGGCAGACTTTTGTTTCATCCAAAGTTGAATTATGCTGCAATTAAAACAGGATGACAGGCAATTGGGCAGTTCTTATGACAAGGAAATTATTCGTGAAGGAGGATTTAGACAAAGTTTGTAAGGGATGAGAATTCACTGGTTTACCAGATTCCAACTTTTTCCCGCTATATAAATGTAGGATAACCAAATAATATGATACCTACAGATGTCAGAGAGAAACACTTTCGGGTCTTAATACACTTAGCTTTATATTGCATAGAATGACTAATAGTGTATATTTTAATTTTAACTATTTAGCTTCCACTCCCATAAAAAGTACTCCTCCTTCTTTTGCATTCTTTAAAGCTTTCTCTAGCGTCATTGTCACCAATTTTCTTAAGCTACAAAACCTAGCATCACCGTGGACTCCTTCCTCTGTGTCCTTCCCCAGATTCAGTGGTATACTCATCAAATCAAAATTATTTCTAGAGTGGTTTTTAAATGCAATCCTTCACCATTTCAACGATTTTCATCCCGTTTCGTGCCCTCATCATAATTTTTATCCTGTAATCCATCTTTTACACTGTTACTCGGTGATTTTCTCATCACATAAATAACTGATTGTGTTCCTTTTCTGGGAAAAATACACAAAAGAATAAAAAAGTAAACATAAATTTCTTAGCATGAAATTTATGATTTCTGATGTTCTGAATTCATTTTCTAGAATTCTTGATTTTCTCCTATTTAACTATATCTAGGCCACAGGGTAGTGATCCCTGAGAGAAGGGAAACAGCTGAGGTGAGTTCTACCATTGCTCCAAATGACTCCCTGGAGATAGTTTTCAGGCCACAGGGCAGGGAGAAAGAATTCAAAAAGAACCCAGTAGGGGATTTTTTTTCTTTTTCAGTAGAGGATGCAGAGTCTAGTGTGTGAGGAGATCAAGGCTACTGTAATTTGTGGAGCAAAATATGAAAGAGGATGGAACTGGACAGATTGTTTCCGTTACATGCAAATGAGTTTCCTTCAAGTTTGGTTGAGTACTCGTTTGCATATGCAGGAAAAGAACTACTGGAAAGTGCAGGTGGAGCAACCCCAGAGGTCACACAGGACTGCGCATAGCTCATGCTCCAACAAGGAGGAGTGGAAAGACCTAATATAAAGGGAATTTAGTAAAATCATCAAAAATCACACAAAGAAGCAAGAAAATGCAACCCAGTAATCAGGAGAAAAGTCAATGAAACATAAACAAAATAAATATAGTGGAAACTAAGTCATAACTCTAATAAGAAAATAAAAAGGACAACTCACATATTGAAATAAAATGTTTGCAAATTGTATGTCTGATAAGGGACTGGTATTCACAATACATACAGAGCTCTTACAACTCAGTAGCAAAAAGGACAAATAGCTCCATTTGCTTATGGGCAAAGGATCTGAATAGACATTTCTCCAGTGAAGATATAGGAATGGCCAATAAGCACATCAAAAGATGCTCAGTGTCATCAGCAATTAGGAAAATGCAAATCAAAATCACAATGAGATAGCCACTCTGCGCCTATTAGGATGGCTGCAATAAAAAAGGTGGAAAATAACAAGTATTGATGAGGATGTTGAAGAAATTGGAACCCTTATACATTGTTGGTGAGCATATAAAATGTAGCCATTTTGAAAAAGAGTTTGGTACTTCCTTACTGGTTAAACACAGTTACCATGTAACCTAGCAGTTTCATGCCTAGCTATATACCCAAGAGAATTGAAACCATTTGTCTACACAAAAAGATAGATATGAATGTTCATAGCAGCATTACTCATAATAAATAAAATGTGGAAACAACCCAAATGCCCATCCACTGGTTAATCGCTAAATAAAATGTGGTATATCCATGCAACAGTACATGATTTGGTCACAAAAACGAACGAAGTACTGACGCATGCTACAACATGAATGAATTGTGAACACTATGCTAAGTGAATAAAGCTATAGACAAAAGAACATACATGTTTTCATTTATACAAAATGTCCAGAAAAGGTAAATTCATAAAAACAAAAATTAGATTAGCAGTTGTCATGGACTGAGGGGAGGAAGAATGGAAAGTGATTGCTAATGGGTATGGAATTGCCTTTGTAGAGTGATAAAAGTGTCCTAAAATTAGATAGTAGTTATGGTTGCACCCTCTGTAAATATACTAAATAGTATTGAATTAAATACTTTAAAATGGTGAATTGTATTAGATGTGAATAAAATTGTTGTAAGAATAAATCGATACTATGAATAGCCTAAAATTTATTTTAAAAAATGAAATTTATTCCTTAAAAAAAATCTTTCTGTAAAGAAAAATTTGGACCCAGATTCCACCTTCACTTGTAAAGTCTATAAAACATTTTAGGAGGAAACAATATCAATTCTACAAAAACTCTTCAGGAAAATAGAAGAGGAGGAAATGTTTCCACCTCATTTTATGAGGCCAGTTTTATCCATATTCAAAACAAAAGACCTTACAAGATAAGAAAACTGCAGATCAATACCTCTGGTGAACATAGACTCAAATATTCAAATATTGGAAAACTGAACCTAACCATATATAAAAATGGTAATATATCCTGACCAATTGTGATTTATCCCAGGAATGCAAGGTATTTTTATCATTTGAAAACAAAACAATGCAAAAACTGACAATGGAAGATGATATAAATTTCTCAATAGATGCAAAAAAAAAAAAAAAGAGAGAGAGAGCAATGACTATATGATAAAAATTTTCCACAAGTTAGCAATAAAAGAAAATATCCTCAGTTAACTGAAGCACATCTAAGAAAATTCTATGGCTAATAACTTCACACTCAATAGTAAAAACCCGAATGCTTTCCAGTCAGATGGGGAACCCTTCTCTCTACCACTTCAGCTCAGTATTGGACCACTTTTACCACTGTGGGAGAGGGCTGACTTGGCTCAGTTCACCTCAGTGGATTTATTGAGCTACTGGCCTCAGCCTGTGGGGGAGAGCAGCGGAGTTCTACTGCCCCGTTTTGCTTCCTTCTTAATGTTTTTACTGCTCCTTCTCTTTTTTGCTGTTGTGTTCAGCGATGGGAAACATGTAGGATATTTTTGCTCGCCTCTCCAAATCCTCTCCCCACCTTCTCCTTCTAGAGATGTCTTCATCTTCAGTGCGCTCATTCCTTGCACTCTGTATCCCAGTAGGGTTCAGCCATTTGGAAGAAAAGGCTGAGACCAGAAGAAGGCCAGAAGTCTCTGTGTTTATTCCTCCCCATCCCTCCTCACTGGACCTTAAATTGGCAATAGCTGCACGCCTTGACCAAAGGTTTCTCCTGTGTAGCTCAGGTCTCCCTGACACCGTCCCTTCATTTGCTCTTCAGGGCTATGGATGGCAACCGCTTTCTGCTCTTGCCAACCCCAAGGTGATTCACCATCCCTCGTGGATTTCCTGAACCTCTCCCACACCTGTATATATAGCCCCTCGTTCCTTCATTAAATGATCCTCAAGTATCCGATTTTGAATGGGTCATCTAACTGATCCAGAGAGAAATTAAGATGTCATCTAGCTCAAATGCAGAGGGGTTAAGTAAAATTCAGGTACATCTGGCTCTGATGTTAATTTTGCTATTGTTCATGTGAAAATGTGATTGAAGAGATGAAGATATCCCTGTATGTTTATCTCACTAGTCTTTTCCCAACTCACTGGCTGACGGTGTTTCTGGGGTCAGTACCCTCTTAGGGCTCTGCTTTGCCCCTTGCCCTTCCTACCTATTTACTATTCATGTAATTAGTCCTCCTGAACTAGGAGTAGAGCTGATTCACTTGGCTTATGTATATTATCTTTCTACATACAGAATGCTTACTGACTTGGTCCTAATGGTCCCTGCACAAGTGAAATGTGGCTGTGATTAGGAGGAGTGCATTTGAGAATTAAATAGTGTAGGCATTCAGCTTTTAGCAGCTAGGCTATTTCTGCTCATTATGATCAAGCCAAACTTTGTAGAATCAATAGATTTCCTCAACACTGCTTTAATTATGATGAAAAATATTGTCCTTTGGGTTAAAAATTTTCTTTACATTTTAGCTGATTGTGGGAATGCATATTTTAAAGAAAATCTAATGAATAATCAGTCATAATCACTATAATATAAATACTAAAAATATCATTTCCCCCACTCATCTGGGAGAGCAAATAATTCATTACAGATGAGTGAGAAAAAAGTCAGTTTAAATTAGTTTTCTCCACGTATATCTTGAAAGGAGTACACATAATTTTTTTTCTAGGTTATACTAGAAACTGGATCTATTGAGTATTGTTCTGAGGATTATTAATGGGAACCAAGTACATATCAAATCCAGTGTTTATACCTTTCCATTTTGACTTGCTTTTACAGTTAATGTTGTCATTTTTTAAAATCAATTCTTACAGCATCCAGAACATGCATTACATAGATTGAGTTTTGAAACTATCATGTGATTTTTAAGGCCTATAAACATTTTCCTACCTTTTCAGTTTTAGTATACCTGTGTAGAAGGCCTAGGATAATTTTGAAATTTTATGTAAGAATATTCATGTGAAAATCCAATTGCTAAATGATAAAAATTTTGTATATAATCTATACAGGAGGGACAGGGGTCATGATAAGATATTTATAATTTCAGAAGCCTGAACTCAACCGTCTATTATCAATTGAAAATTAAAATCCTTGGTTACAAGTAGCTAATAATTATTAAAAGGATTATTACACTTCTTGGTGTCTGATAAAGTCTATAGTCAATCTTTGTAGTAACTTTATTATTTTTCTCTAATAACTCAGAATTTACAGTGATTCAAGATTCAAAATAACCCCACATGCTAATTAATGAACTAGAGGCTGCGGATGTCAGTGTGAGAGGAGTCAGTGCTGGATGAATGAGAGCAATGCTGAGCAGCAGGGATGAGGCAGTGACAGAGCGCGGATGCGCAGTGGAGCTGTCTTTGAATTTATGTTACATTTCTTCAGCAGTGTTGCAGAATCATTTAATTTGATTTAATAAGCCTATTTTAGGACATTCAAATGTATCACTTTGTGAAGAATTATTAATTGTATAATAAAAATATACCATATAACACTTTTATTTGGCATTGAGAATTTGCGTCCCTTATATAATCTGATTCCCTTAACGTCTCAGAGACGGACAGGGCAGAGAGAGAAAAATCAAGGGCAAAAACCAAGGTTTCTTCTCAAAACTTGTAATTTTGCTAACAATAACCATTTGTTTCACCCTAACATAAGGTGTTTTCTTGCTCAAAGACCACTGGCATGAATTTAGTTTTCCAATACCTATTTAAAATCTATATTGTAAATATCTGGGGGTTAAAGATATTATAAAAAGAAAAGTAGATTAATTATGAGAGAAAGTAATAAAACATAGATTGTAGAAGGTGCTCGGTAATAAGAATTTCCTTGTGATGTTGTATTTGAAGCTGGGATATCCTGTCACAGTCCTAGAAATTTTCGTTGCTATACCACTTTAATATTAAAAAGTTATTCATCACTATCTCCTTTATTAATGAAATAATAAAGATTTTGGCTTGATATGTTTCTTTCTTAGTTTGGAGAAAAGTCATATCCATTAATTTTTAGATTTCTATAACTCTTTGTTCTTCTCCAGGTAAAATCCATGAAAACATTTTAATATTTTACTTCAAGATAAAAGGGATATTCCATTAGCAATTCTATCACTGAAAACTTATGAGAAGATGAATGTTGAGTTGTGAGATAGAAATGCTATACTCCCTTGAGTTTTTTTTTAATTGACTCAATTGACTTCTTCTCATTACTTTGTCTTCCACACATACTCACATTTGTGTCTTTTTTGTTAAATATTAAATTCTGTCTTTTCCCCTTGCCTCCTCTTTGTAGAGTAATACAGTTTGTTCCTCCCATTTTACGTTTCTGTCATTTCTAATTCCGTTATTATTTTCATTCCTAAGGGCAATGTGTTTATTTGCCTCATCATCCTCTTTGAATCTTTCCAGTTTGGGAATGAGAATGTCCATGTTTTGATTACTCAATAAAAGATGAGGTTTTTTTTCCCCATCCTTTTTCTTTATATTTTTCAACTGACATATTCAATTATTATTTCCAGACCATGACGAGACTTAAATAAAACCGACCACTGAGACTGCCAGTTTTCTCCATGGTTCCATAAAGCCATAGGCAATTTTCCTGAAATACCAAGCTCTTTTTTTCTCTTCCTGTCAACAGCTGGAGGACTGACCGTTTTTCTCTAAAAGCAAGTAAGAGATACTATAATTTTCTATATTGCTTGAATTTTATTTGAGCTACATTTTCAACTAGCGCTGCCCTGTGGCTACTAATTGTCACTTTGCTAAAGTGTGGCTTTCACCAGAACAGAAAGATTGTTACTACCTGTCTTCTATCACTTCCATGGTGAGTTCTCATTCATAAGTCTTTGAGACAAGTGCCAAACCCAAAACATTAACTGAGACAAACTAGAAAGCAAAATTCTTTAACGATATACTGTATATAGTATATACGATATCCAGTATAACATAACTGTGGTGTATTGTAGAGTCGGGGATGTCTGACACAGCAGTTTTAGTAGGCATGATGGAAAATTTGTTGAAATGTTTGGTTATTATACATGTTTTCCTTTTAATATGTGAGGGTCATTTTGAAGTGTTGGCTGTCTACCATGTGATTTAAGAACTCTGGGAAATCCTTCCTGCCCCCAAATGCTTCTCCAAAGGCATGTTTCTAATTTTCCTTACCGATAGAGTGACCTTTTTGTAGCAGAAGTCTTACTCTGAACTTTCTTCTTTATAATCCTTTGATGTCCCCAGAAGATTCAAGATAAAGTTCAGAATCTTAAGCTTGGCCCACGACCGTTCATTTTTAGCCTCTGCATTGTGCCTGGACATCACGCAGAGCCATGTTGAATGGCTTGTGATTCTTTCCTTATCTCAGGCTGTTTCACACCTGTGCCTTTGTCTGGAGCATCCTTCATCTCATATCACCAACTTCCTCACCCTGAAAAACTCAGCTCATTTGTCGTATTACACATGAAACCTTCATGGAATGTTTTCTCCAAACTCCTGTTGTTTGCCAGCATCCCGTGTAAACCTCGTGTATTATGTATTACTCCACTCTAATCAATGTCTGTCTCCCCTGACATAAAATACTGAGAGATGTAAAAATGTCTTATTCAGGTTGTACCCTCAACACCTTATACAGTGACTGGCACATTTTAAGGTGTTCAGTAAAGGTTTGTGGAATGAATGTGTGAATGAATCAATTAATGCTTGATATTTCAACATTGGAAATTAATTTTTTTTGTTTTAAAGATCTAATTTACCAAGTTATTCTCTTTTAAAGTGAACATTTTTGTAAGTGAGATAACATATTAACTCACTGTTAGTTTTACCTCTTTCAGTGCAACAAATATCCTTTTAAAACTAGTTCATATAGCATAGGACTAGGCTATAAGGATGAATTTCTTTACTATTTTTTGTAGTAATAGGTCCATGAGATCAAGAGAAGAGGGACTTAGATTTTAGTCTTGGCTCCGCAGCTCCTACTTCCCTTATTATTTAAAAAGAAGAAAATAATGTCCATGCTATGGGGTTACTGAGATATATACATACATTCTTAAGAGATATGTAAGAACAATATTCTAGTAGAATTTACATTCGAACTTTATTTCCCCATGCATGAGTCTAGGAAAGGAGAATTCCGATTTGGAATAAGAAAGAGAAGTGAATTTAGTTTGAAGATTCTGGCCAATAGCCTGGGTAGATACGAGTTTGACAATAGGGCACATAAAAGGGGAAAGGAATACAGAAGGGATGTTGGGCACATAAAATGGCAATGACATAAAATCTCCTACTTCACGATTCTTCTCATGACTGACCCTGCACAGTCTAATAGTCTTGGCCAAGTACCTTCCAAAAGTGATACTGAAACACAAGTCATGAAGCTTTGGCTCAGGTTTAGAATGATTATTTTCTGAAAGAGAAAGATCCAAACATGAAAGCTTCTGCCATTTCATAAGGGTATGTGAATAGTGCAGGTAAGAAGCGTCTACTCCTCTTTCCTTCACTTGGCTTGGCTCTTCTGCTGAGAAATACAGTTAATTACAGTTTATTGTAAATATATTAAGTCTCTGTTAAGAAGAAGAACAATATAATCACATGGCCCTAAACTGTTGGTTGATTGGCTCAAATAGGTTGGTCTGATTTTGGCTCAAGTTCAACACTTAGAAATTACTTTCCAAAACACTCAATTTAGATGTGTGCTCTTGCATGCTTTGTTAATCTGTTATCACCCATACTGTAAACAACTTACTGCAGGAGAATGATAGCCTCTTGAGTTTGCCAATTGGCATAGTTATTTCCCACCACAGTGGAATATACCCCAAACATATGAACCACTTTGATGTTCTTTACTAGCTTGGTCATCATTTTTGCCCACAACCTGTGATGGCATTTTGATTAAGGTCTCCTCAAGAGGAACAGTAGTAAAGGTGTCAAGGATGGTAAATTTCAGTGGGAAGATTATAAACTTTTTTTTTGCAGAATGTTGTAATCACTAATGATAAAGCAAAAAAAAATTTTTTTTTTTAATTTTAAAAGTTTTATGAGCCTGGTGGAAGATAGAGATTTAATCACAATATATGCAAATTCTACATCTTTTCATCCTTCTTCAATACATAGAAAACATTGTTATCTTCAAAGATTCACCTGTGTCATGGCCCATTTCTATAGAATCGTAGGTCTGCAAGGGATCCCTAGAGCTTATTTGTTGTTTCTGTATATGATTAAATATTTAAACCATCTCAGACAGTTAATCCTTAATAATTTATTAAAGCATCTTAAAATCCCCTTCTAACAACAATTCATGTGTACATCTCATAAAACTTTCTCATTGCAATCTCAACTCTTCTTCTGGCCTAGTGAAGGCATAAAACTTCTATAGAGTAAATCCTTACAGAGTTGAAGATTATGATCAATAAGTCTTGAAGACTTTTATCTTTAAAAATACGTTGTAAAGGCATTTTGGGGTGTATAAATCCCTTGGACATGTTTTGTAAAGTGTGAATAATCATATCTTTGGTTTTGTTTGAAGCACAAAAATTGATCAGTAGAGGACAGTTTGTTTTCTCCTCTGGAGTTAGATACAATGTGAACATTGATTTGGGGGAATGAGGATGATTTAAGTTCATACAGACCGAAACTCTGTATACAGAAGATAATCAAATTTCATGTAGCAAGATAGGAAAGGTTTGGGCTTTTTTATGGAATTTTGTCTTATCTTTCTTTAGCAATCATAGGTGAGGTTTTAATTCCTTGACTAGATGAATGAGAAACATATATGGCTTTAGAAAGTGTGGTGTTTATTGAAAGATGGCTTTATTGTGTTGCAAAAGTCGCATTTGATTTTGGTTTTGAACAAATAGTCTTTGCAACCTTCTCAGATCAGCTTCCTCTGGATCCAGTGTTCCAAGTGCTGGCTGATTTTGAAGTTTTTCCTGCTTTCTGTGTGATTCCGAGAGGTGCTTACTGATCCCTGGGGTTTTAAGACCATTCGATCCCTAAAGGTTCCACCATGGTAGGAAAGAATTGAAGGAGAGAGAGGAGTGGAGGGGTGCACTGTGCTCAAATTGTACTGGACGGACATGCAGGTCAGGGGACCTGGTTCCTCCTAACCCTGGACTTAAACGGACTAGATTCAAGACCTTAAAATGTGTCCTCAGATCGTGGTCGTTTTGTTCCCAGATGAAAGGAAGGATGGGATGTTGCTGTTTTGCAGAATGAATGATTAGGCAAGAGAACTTCAGGTAGAAGTAGGGATTACAAACTCACTGCCTATTCAGACTTAACAGAGCATTTGGTAAAGGTAGCTTCTTAAGATGGTGGGTGGATACCAATCTGTTTGTTTTTGCTCTTTTTCCTCAAGTGTATTTTTAAAACATTTAATTAGAGGAGAAGTATTTCATTGTATATATTTTTGTACTATTAAGAATAGAATTGGTTTCAAGCGATACTCTAAGATTTACGTGTCATTGATTCTGAGTCAATTAAAATAAACTTAGTGTTTAGGCTTAATCCAGGCAGTAAAAATTACCTTGAAAAAAAGAATATTTTGTCATGCATGTCTCTTCTGTACCCAAATTTAAAGCTAAAATCTTATGAAACTGCTTCCATTTTTATCCTAAAGTGGTACCTTAAATTTATATAATGATGTTAGAGAAATATTTATTCTTTAAAAATGAGGATACCCTATATGCCAATCTTCATCTTTTTCCAATAAAATTTGTACTTACTTTTGAAGAAATATATTTAATTTAATGTAATTATATGATCAGGTTAGGTGCAGATTTTATTTTACCTAGGATTTGCTAAACACTTAATTTAAAAATATAATATTTGATGTAGCTTATCAAGGCAGATTGGCATAAGACCTGAATTAAAATACTCTCTGATTAAAATAAATCTGAGTTTCAAAGAATACATTTTTTTTTTTTAGTAAAACTATGACCTACAGCACTATCTGATCTTTTTCCAGTTTTCTGGTTTTAACTAGTATTTGATGTTTCATTACACAACCTTAGCAAACGTTAGAAGATAATGAACATTCCATAGACGAACAAAAAAAAGTTTGTAGTTGCTGGTTTGCTTTGATGCCTTTTAATTGTGTTAGTGCTTCTTTGGCCAAACAGATCAAATAAGAGCATTCAATCCTTGAATTTTTCTGTTTTACTTACTAAAAAACATACTTGATAGGTTTTCCTATTTTGACAATGATTTACTTTGATACTGAAGCCATGTGGAGGAGGTAAATCCTGTTTTCCTTATCTTAAATATAGGATTACTGATCAGTTCATAAGGATTAAATGAATGTCTAAGATCACACAGCCACAGATGGGAAGAATTGGGATTTGAACTTTGGCCTTTGGATCCTGAATTCTGTGGTCTGTTTATTACATGGCTTTTCTTATGTTTTGCTTCAAGGATGTGTGAGCTAGGTTTTCTAGGAGGTTGAGATTTCAACAATGGAATATAAAGTTTAAAGACCCTTAGGATATGTACTGTGGATCTGAGCTTTTATTGAAAATGTGTCATGCTGTATGCTCATTTAGCTGAGTTTTTTCAAAGTCACTTAACACAGCTTCAAGAAACAGTTTCATTCATGTGAATATAGACTATAAAAAGATTGCTAACATTTCCTGAGTCTGTGCCAGACATTGAGTTAAGAAATAAGCCTGCATCATTCAATATGATACTTGAAAAACTTCTAATAGAAAGATACTGTTACTGACTTGATTTTACAGGTGACAGAAAGGGAGATCATAAAGCTAGTGAGCAGAGGAGCCGGGATGAAAACCCAAAGATGTTGAATTTCAGAGCCTTCGGCTTTGAACTTCTATTTCCTGCTCTTCTGACTTTTTAAAAATAAAGCTTTCTGTTGAGAAGTCAACATACAAGAAGAAGCACTCCTCAAGGAAATTTAATGACAGTACATATATTAATGGAATAGTACATATATTGCAACAAACTTAACTCTTAATTCATACCCTGTTTTTTCAACACTGCCAGGTGTAATGGGAAATTTGACAGCTTTGGATTCCCACCCATGTGGCTTCTAAAATGAGTGCTGTTTTTTCTACCATATGAATGGCTCTGGGACTCAGTTTCCGTATCTGGAAAACAAGATCCCATATCCTGTAGGGCTGTTGTAAGATCTGGATGGTAATTTTTGTAGGGTGGTCGTGACTGTATACAACGGCTCCTATTTCCCATTTCCCTTCACACTAACAAATGAACTCTACTGTCCGTGAGTCTGTGGAGGGTGGAGATAACTCCGTTATTTTGGTAAGAAGACAAATGTTCTTGCCTTGGTGCTGGTGGAACAAGGCTTTTGATTTCCCACATTGTCTTCCTCTTTCAGTCTACATCCTTCTGAGTACTTTGGTTGGTTCACTGCAGGGTGTGACTCTTGAGCCATGTCTGCAGCAGCCTCCACGTGATGACTCCGGTCACTCACCGCAGTCGCTGAGTCAGTGTTTAAGGAGCTCATAACCTAGAGCTCTGTGCTCTGACCTTTTCTCTATCATGAACTTGCAGGCTCCTTTGGATGAGATCATTTAAGCACAAAAGGACCTCACTTTTCTCCTCCATACAGTAGAGATAGCCAAGGATCCCAGTGAATACCAGAAATGGAATGGAGAATTTTACTCTGACATTACGACGGAGCTGACAAATGAGTTGCACTTATTTTAATCCATCAAATGTGGCCGTGTGAAATGAATGCTTCTGTTCCACTGGAAATTCCAAGAGAAACAGGACCGAGCTCTCTGGGCATAGCTGCAGAAAGTACCTGAATCACATGCTGAATTTTAACCTAGCAAATACAAGATTCTGAATTCAATAGCTCATAAAAAAAAAGCACAGTTAAACAAAGAAAAGTGCTTATGGTCCTGTGACAAAGACACTTACTTCCTCGGGGGCCTTCCCTGACTCCCTCCACCTCCTATATTTTTCACTAGCGCACATCACAAATTCCGTTTTCTAGTTAGCAGCCTCTCTTTCCCGAGGGCAGGGATCATGTCTGTTTTTTCACTGCTGTGTCCTTAGCGTCTCACCCTATGCCTGGCCCTGGGCTTGTTAACAAATTGTAGAATGAGAAAGGGGACTTGTTAACAAATCGTTCTAAATCAGCTGACTCAGGAGAGAGAATACTTGGCTTCTCTTCAAGACCCAAAAGGGAGCATTTGGAAACAAAGCAGATGTAATACATAGGAAATCCATTGAAACTCACTATGTATTTAAGAGCCAAATGGGGAAGTCCGTAGCACTAGTTAAAGAGGTTGGCAGTATTCAGAACTAGAGGTGAGATGAATTAAGAACTGAAAACATCATGAAAGCTAGGAATGGGAAAATAGAAGGTATCCAGGCCCACCTTGGTGCTGTGCATCACGTGGCCTGTAGGGAGGTGAGCACAGAGGACCAGAGCAGATAGAAGGCAGACACCGTGTGGGAGGCTGCTGCTGGGGAGTTGCCCATATTAACTCACACTAGCTGCAGAGAAGGGGTTCAAATGCTGCATCACTTATCGTTAAAAAAAATGCGTAGAATTAAGTCTTTTGTGGGTTTATAATTAGAGCTATTTAAGGAAAAAATGTTGCAATGATTAAAAGGAAATAAAAAGATGTATGCTGCTAAGTAAGGAACATAAGCTCAAAGTCTTCTGAAAAGGCATCTGTGAAGCCCCTCTCAAGTAAATCCCACACATCCTCTTAAAGAGATGCTTTCTGAGGACCAGTAAGCGACTGCCTTTCCTGGCAGGATAATTAATAACCATGTGCCAAGAAGCGTTTTGTAAGAGACTCTCCCTGTTGCCAGAGTCTCATCAAATTTAGCACTTTCTTGTCAGGGTCAGGACCTTCCTTCAATGGCTTTGGCCTCATTTGTGGCTTCTGTCCACGGAGCTTCGGAATCATAAAAGGGTGCCATTCCCTAGGACTTAGGCTGTATTCTGTGGTTTCTTTCCAGCTGTGAAGAGGATGCCTGGGCTCAGGGCATGGCATTGTAAGGAAGCACTGCTACATGTGGTCCCAGCTGTAAATCCTGCTTGATTGAGACTGTGGGGTCAAAGGAGGCCAGCAGGTGAGGCTAAGGCTCCTGGGGGGAGGCCAGGATAGGGTACTGTTGCCTGCCAAGCCTGACAGCCAGAATGCCCAGGAACCTGCGGTCTGTGCTCTAAAGTAAATAAGTCCTGCAGAGCCACCAGACACTGCAGCCATATTGTGAAGACTCTGCAACTGTCCAGATGATTGAATATTTGGTGTTAGTGGGAACACTCCTTAAATACAGGTGACTAGAACTATTCAGCTGAAACTCGTAAGAGACTTAACTTGCTGCTTTATTCATCCTGTGTTTACTACATTTAAATCCCTGACCTTCTATTGATTATAAGTGAGATGTGGAGGATGGGCTGGAAGTCCTGTATGAAAGTTTTACGCCAAATATAGTAACTGTCTGAGTCACTTCATCCCTGATCTGGTTTTACAGTTGTGTTCTAAAGACAAGTAGAACATATTCTTCATTTAGTTCTTGAGGGTCATCCATTTCTTAAACTACCATTTATTGAGCCGTTGGCTGTTGCTTAAGACCTTGTGCTGAACTCTTTCTATATATTGTCTTAATCCCCAAAGAACAAACTTTGAGGTGGAGTTTAGAATCCCCATCTTACATATAAGAAAACCGGAAATTTTCAGACGCAGAGAGATTGCCAGTGAAGCAGCAGAGTTTGTGCACAGACTGATGGAGCTAGGTCTGACCTCAGAGCCTGCGTTCTTACCTGGCACCGTGCAGCTTCCTGTGGCAAGAGTGCCTTCATTAAAGGCAAGCTGCATCTGCGTGTGCAGAGTGATGGTGCTAGTATGACATGAAGGTTACAAGACCTGGCTTCAAGTTCTAGCCCAGTTGACCAGTTACTGGCTGAGTTTTCTTGGTTAAATCACTAACTTCTCTGAACTTGTTTATTCGTCTCTATATTGGAGATGATGATAATAATTATTGTCCGACATCACAGTGTTAGTTTGAGGATCATAAGAGGCATTGTATGGGAAAGTACTTTACAAATAGTAAAGCAATATATAATATTAGTTATTTTCCACCAAACCCTTTTTTCTATCTCCTTTAGAGATAGGAAATATCTATCTTCCTAGCTGTAATTAGGTTTGGTCAAAGCCAGTTTTTTAAGGAAACCTGAAATTTGAAGTTATGTTCACACATAGTGAGTTATTTGGCAGTCTCTACGAAGAGTTTTTGCTGTATTCCTGAAAACAAATGTGAGCAGCCTCAAGATCCCAGTCTTGAAGTTACTAAGTTGTACCTTTTATATTAATCTATTCAAAAGGGCTGTTGAGTGCAATGAAAAGGCGGGAAAGGATCCAGTCGGCGGGGATATCCAGAAAACACATTCCATATAACATTTCAGTGGAATTGGTGCGTTGTTTTATTCTTTGTAATTTCAGTGTCTCACTGTGATTTAGGTGGACTCTCATCAGGCCTGTTAACTTCCAGTGAAGTTGATGAAAAGTAAGGGGCAGGAACCACAGTGGGTTTGTAAACAAATTCCCTTTCCCTGTGCCTGTAAATCATGAAAGCATACCATTCAGGACGTCCTATCATTTGGTGCTGCGTTCTGTCCAGCTAGAAATTTCATTCTCTCGTGGTGGTAGAAAGAGAATTTATGCAAAACATAATCTCTTTCCTGCCCCTTGGCTGAGCTTTCTGCCCTTTTCTTACCTTACTTTCTTACATATTAGGGGAGTAAGTTTTCTAAAGTTTAAATCAGAGCCCACTGCTTCCCTGCTTAAAGCTGGCTAGTGGATTTCCAGTGCAACCAGAATAAAATCTACCCCCTTGGCCATGACTTATAATGCCCAGCCTTTCCTTCTGACTTCTTCCCAGGATCTCCTACCTGCTCACAGAATCCAGCTGCCCTGGGCTTCTTTCTGCTCCTTGCCGGCTTGTTATCCGGTCTTGATCCTGATTTCCTTCTGCCTGGGCTGCTCTTTCCCCTGATTCTCCCAGGGCAGCCTTCTCAGCCTTGAGGTTGACATGCAGAGATCACCTCTTCCCAGAGACCCTCCCCAAGCTCAGGCTATGAACCTGCCGACCAAGCCACTCTAGACCTGCCACCCCACCTTGTTCTCTTTCTTTCTCATCAGTAGTCTCTGACAGTCTTTTATTACTTGCTGCCCTGCTCATCATCTGCCTCTCCCCAGTGGAAGGTTATCTGCCCCACAGTAAGTTGCATCTTGTCCTTGGCTGTGCCCTGGGAGTCTGGCACATCGTAGGTTTTCAGGAGTGGTGCTTAGTAAACGACTTATAATCATTTAACTGAAAGCTGCTGATTTAGTCACTTGTCTTTTCTGATATTTGTCTTCTTGATTCGTCTAAGGAGAATAATAATTATCTGCTCTATCTAACTCCCAGGAATTGTACGAGCACATAGTATAGGGTTCTTTTAAGGCCTTGCGTTAGGATTGAGGTACATGGATGAAGGATGGGGCCTGTTTTGAGGAGAGCACCGTGCAGTGAGGTAGGCAAGGACATAGACAATGAGCTTGGACACATGTCACTACTGTGCAGGATTGCTGAGTTGCACAACCCTGGGGGTGCCATTCAATTCGTGGTATGTAACACCCAGCTCCATTGCTCTGAATTATGTAACGCTCTGTTTTAAACACTTTCCAGCAGTAACAACATGATGTTCATAAAAAAATGGGGAGGAGGGTACTTTAATGTCCATATTAGGGGTTCACTATAAAAGAGTGTATATATGCTATTATTCCTTATTTATTAGATGAGTTTGAACTTTGATTTTTAATCTATCTTATTCTTCCAAACCTAGGAGCTCTAGTTTTTAGTTTGTTTTCAATTATTGCTGATTTCCTTCTTGTTAAGAAAACAATTCCTTGATAACTCCACAGTGTTACCTCTGTTAAAGAGTAATGATGAAACCTGTAGTCTTCAGTGCTTGGGTACGTAGGAAAAGTAGCATTTGACCATAAAAGTTATTTGGACATTTCAGGACTATCCATGGTTCTAATAATTGCCACAAAAGAAAAAAGTTAACATTACAGTCTTTTTTTTTTTTTTTTGCGGGGGGGCAGGGGACAGTTGTTATCGGTCACTAATATAAATTGTCTGCTGTCCTGTTGGTGGCTGTAGTCAAGACAATAAAAGCAATGCAGGGCCAGCCTGTTGACGGAGCAGCTTGTATCTTCCCCACATTTTCTCCTTTGTATATTTTGAAAGGATCAGGCAAAATAATTCAAAACAAAACCTTCTCAGAGCATCAGAAAGCATGAAAAACATTAAGCCTTTAAACCCAGAAACTTCTCAGTGTATGGAGACAAATGTGTAATTAAATCTGGAAGTTACTTCTTTCTGTTTCTCTTTCTTGCTCTTTTAAAACAAAAAACAAAAAGCTGCAACGCAAAAAAAAAAGCCCAACTACCAGTGATAATGAGAGTCAGGGAGTAACTGTGCCCAGAACAGAAGGAAAAATGTGTTGCTATGTGAATGGAATTTTAGGGAGAACAATTGTAAAGGGAAGCTTTCTTACGCTAGGCAGGAAATTATAGCCGAAGCAAGTGAGATGCCACCCTTAAATGGTAGATAATTAAGGCAAAGCTGTTTTCTTTGGAGGTGGACGGGCTGCAGGGAGAAAGCCTGTATCAGCCCTGAGTTGTGTATGGGAGTGGCATGTGGGGTCTGCTAAGGAGTGGGTCCAAATGTGGGCTGAAGTCTCCAAGACAGAGTCTGTTAGGAACGGGGCCATCTTCCAGCTCGACCTTCCCTGCATTACTGTTTTGTTCCCCTTTTAAAATACCCTTTTGTTGTCTAGTGATCTAAATTTCAGGATAAAATATCATGTTTTGGCTTTTATTCCTACTGTTCTTATTTGGCTATTTTTGAACGTTGCTTTGCTTTTAACAGGCTTTTCCTCTGTTGGAATACGTATAGTCAGCCAGCTCCCTCAGAATGTTCATTTCATTTGAATCTGAATAAGAAAATGATGTTCTATGAATTGGAAGAATTCCTAACAGGGATTTTTTAGTAGCTGCTTTTATAGTCTTCTTTTTGAAATCTAATAATATTTCCCTTTGCTTTATTATTGTTACTATTATTTTTATAATGAGCAAGTCCAACAGTATCACCAGGAAGGAATATTCTTCTGATATTCTCTCTGAGGCAGGGAGTATGAAGTCCCAGTTGAGCCCAGCTGTCCCTCCAGCTCCTTTCAGACAGTCCTCGTAAGGATGTCAATCCAGATCCTGCAGCCAGGGTCAGAATTCACAGCTCGATGACCTCGAAACAGTAGGGTTGAACTATATTGCGCTCCGTTTTTAAAGTTATGATCCCCTGACCTTTGGATTCTGCAAAATACATCCAACATTCTTATTTTGCAAGCTGGAATTAGAAGAGTTAATGCTGAAAACTTATCACTCTGCATAATCTAAAGCACAGGATTCTTCGACAGGCAAGTCACTCAGTGTATTTGTTCAGCACTGTGCCAGGCACCGCAGGGAGCTCAGGAGAAAATAAATCAGTTTCTGTCTCAAGGAACAAGTAATTTTCTTGGTAGTTTAAATAAATGCATTCAAAGCAGGGAGTCCAGGGATGAGTTCAGGTATGCACAATATTGTAATTATGTTCATTATTTTTCTGGGGAGGGTATCTAGAGCTCTCATTAGATTCTTATATAATTTTGTTTAGAAAAAAAGGATTAAGAATCACACAAGTAGCGAAATAAATAGGTATCAATCTGTGCAATTGTGATTCTAAGTGTATTCTGAATTCGGAGACAAGATATCAGTGGGGCATTAACTAATTTGGAAAAGCACTGTAGCATTCCGGGCCCTGAAGAATTTAATATGCAAAGAAGAAACCTAACAGAATTCCAGGTGAGAGCATTGAAAATCATCTATATCTTTAATTTGGAAATCAGACATGGGACAAACTGTTCTTGATGTAGGAGCATAAATAAATACATACATGAATAACTGAAATATATGAAGTTATATGAAACGGGGTTTAGATTTTAGCTTTGCTGTTTACTATGTGTGTGGTGAGAATCTCTCAGAAGATCAGTTCTCTCATCTGTAAAACTGAATAGTAACACCTACCTAATAGAAGTATCATGGATATTAAGTGAGATAACATGTGAATGGCTGTGGGCAGGCATCCTGGTTCATATGAGACATTCTGTAAGTATCACTTCTCTTCCCTTTTGGATTCCGAGTGCAGGGACATTTGGTACAGATCACATTGAGTGGGATAGCTGGTCATGAAAGACAGAAGTTGAACACTGACTAGAGGTTTTCAAGACCTTGGGTCGTAGAAGCATGCGAGGAGCTGACTGGATTCCAAAAGGCAGCAGGAAGGGTGGTGGGCATTTTAGGGAGAGAACAATACAAGCAAATGTCTAGATAAAAGAAATGGTGTAACGTGCATAACTCTAGGTTCAGAGAGGATCCCAGGTCCTTTGCACACACCTGGAGGAAGGATTAGTTCCACATATCACTGACATTTTGATCAAATGTTACTTCTGCAGGTATAATCCCCATCTAAAATATTACCCTCTAACATTTTCTTGTCCTGATTTATTTTCCTTGATAGCACTTGTATTGACAGCAACAGTACATTATAGAACACAGGCTTAAGAGGGCAAGACTTAGTCTGTTTTGCTCGCTACTATGTCCTTGAATAAATTAATAATGCATGCAAGATATTTAGGAAAAAGAACCCACCATATTTGCCGACAGATTGGCTATAGGTTACTAAAAGAGGGAAGAAAACTGTGGCAACTATCCACAATTTTATCTTTAAATTTTGGATTTTTTTGTACAGTGAGATCCTTTATTAAAATATATCTGTTCATAGCTGGGTTTGAGTCTAACTCCCAATGTCAGAAGAATGTTCATTTTAGTTGAATGCTTTGCATATTATTTCATCAGATTTGTGAGTCTTTCATTCTGCTTCAAATTAAAAATTTAGTTGAGTGAAGTTCAAATGTGAGTTAGATTAAGTTGTCTGATTTTTCTTTTATCTATGAAATTGCATTTTCATAACCAATATACCTGTGTGGAGGGGTACTTTGGGTAAGGAAAAATAGATTTAAAATAAATAAGCCATAACTAAATTGGATTCTGTTGATTAAAAAAAAAAATCTCTTTCCTAGAGGAGATTTTAAATGGTTAGACACTCTATGTCTTAGCATCAGCATGGTATTCTTATGAACCAAGGGAGGAGAATGGACTAATGATGCCCTGTAATGGACACGAAGAAGACTAAACTCCAGACTCAAAATACAAAGTGAATAAGAGGTTTGTTTCCCCTCTCATTTCTATATTGTATTGTGAATTTACAAAAACAGCTTTGTGAGGTTTAGGTGACAGTTTCTCATAAATAGTGGGCAGCTCATGTATTCTTAGTCACTCTAAACTCCATTGGAAGAGAAGGTGGTTATGACCTTTGGAGCTGGAGATACAGAGGTTGGGTTGCAGTGTGGGGAAGGTAACAGGCCAGAATTTCTGGCATAGGATGGGGTGATTCATTTATAACTACGAGCCCCACATGCAGAAATATTTTGGAAGATTATAGTGAAATAAATTCTCTATCTTTCTTTGAAAAATTACAGTAGCCCCTCCTTATCTACCATTTCAGTTATCTGCATCAACCATGGTCCAAAAATATTAAATGGAAAATTCCAGAAATAAGCAATTCATATGTTTTACATTATGCACCATTCTGAATAGCTTGATGAAATCTCATGCTGTCCTGCTCTGATCCCGCCCAGGATGTGAATCATCCCTTTGCCCAGCATATCCCACCTGTTAGTCACCCAGTAGACATCTTGGTTATCAGATCGACTGTGGCCGTATTGCAATGCTTGTGTTCAAGTCACCCTAATTTTACTGAATAGCGGCCCCAAAGTGCAAAAGTGGTGATACTGGCAATTCAGATATGCCAAAGAGAAGGCATACGATGCTTTCTTTAACTGAAAAGGTGAAAGTTCTTGACCTAATAAGGAAAGAAAAAAATTGTATGCTGAGATCTACAGTAAGAACAAATCTTCCACCCATGACATTGTGAAGAAATTTGGACTAGTTTTGATGTTGGACCTCAAACTGCAAAAGTTAGGGCCACAGTGTGTGATAAGAGCTTAGTCAACATGAAAAAGGCATTAAATTTGTACAATAAGATATTTAGAGAGAGAGACCACATTCACATAACTTGTATGCAGTTTATTGTTATAATTGTTCTATTTTATTATTAGTTATTGTTGTTAACTCTCTTATTGTGCCTAATTTATAAATTAAACTTTATCATAGATATGTGTGTATAGGAAAAAAAACCTAGTGTATATAGGATATGGTACTATCTTCAGTCTCAGGCATCTACTGGGGTCTTGGATTATATGCCCCACAGACCAGGGGGACTATTGTACCAGGGAATTAGTGGTTTTAGTGTTTGGATGGTCAGAGGCTGCATGTCCAAATGACTAATACATTTGGATCAAGATTGGGAATTCAACATTTAAGAGATAATGCTGAGATCTTTTCTCATGAAAACTAAGTACATCCGCCTTACTGGTCCAAATCCCTTGGACCTTGAGAATTGTGATTAATGTCAGTAAATTAATTTTAAACCATTTAAATTTGTCAAATAGTGGGCACCATCATTTGTATATATTCACTTTGAACACTCCAGATGTTCAGATCTTGGTTTTTTATGTAATTATAAGCATCGTTTTCTATCATATAGCCTGCTTCTGACTTTTGGTGTCTTCTAAAGTGCAGTTGCTTGCTTATTGCTTATCTTTTGAGATAAATAGTAAATTGAGTACAGGTTTTCTAGTTACACTAAATTGATTCTGCTTTGTGTAGATTTGAGAATTTTCTATGGCATTTCAGTTTCCTATCATTTGAATATCAATGCAGTGCTGATTGTTAAAGAAAGTATTAGTTCTTTTCATTTTACATATTTTTAAAAATTTTAGTACGGTTGTTCCTCAGTATTGTTCCAGGACTCCTGTCCGTGGATACTAAAATCTGCAGATACTCAAGTCCCTTATATAAAATGGGGTAGTATTTGCATATGACCTATGCACATCTTCCTCTATACTTCAATGCTAGATTACTTATAAGACCTAATGCTATGTAAATGGCTGTAAATACAATGTAAATGATATGTAAATAGTTGTAAATATGATTCAAATACTATGTAAATAGCTACCGGCTTGTGGCAAATTCAAGTTTTGCTTTTTGGAACTTTCAGGAATTTAATTTTTTTAATATTTCTGATCCACAGTTGTTTGAATCCACAGGTGCAGAACCCATGGCTACGGATGGCCAACTTTATTTATCTGTATTAATTGCATCTTTTTATTTACCTGGTTTATTCATTCATTTATTTTTTTTTATCTTCCAGTTTCTTAAGATGAGCACTGTTGCTTTTTTCAGTTCCTAATTATTAATAATGATGCTACTCAAGTCTGAAAGATTTCCTCTGAGAGATCTTTAGCTACTTCTAAAAGAAATCTTTTCATTTTTAAAATACATTTTAGAAATTTAGCTTTGTTTATTTCTTTGACCTAGGGTTTAAGAAAAGCATTCAGAAAATACCATTGTAGTAAGCGTTTCAGTTGCCTTTTTATCATATCTAAGTTTTTTTGGCTGATTCCTATCATTTGAATATCAAGGCAATGCTGATTGTCAAGACTGGACTGGCTATTTGTATATTCTGGGCATTTGTTAGCAGTATCGCCCACATTTTCAAGTTTTTCGTTTTTGGCTTGGTGACTTTTATCAGTATTCATTCTTTGTATGTTTACAATTAATTTATTTCCAAGTTTATTGGTTGATTGATTAAAAATAAACATGAATATATTATCTACTTTGTGGCCTTTTATTTGAAGAATGAGTACATATTTTTCTTAATCACCTGGGTGCAGCTATAGGAAAATTACTCTAAGTTTATTGATTTTATCATTTCTAAGTTTATTAGTTGATTTCTTCTTTTTAAAATACATTGAAGGTTTTTAATTCCCAAGTACATGATGCATTCTTATAAATATCCCTTAGTCATGAGACATTAATAGAATTTCAACATTTATAATATAAAAAATAATTAGATAGATACACAGATGGATAGAAAATATAAATAGACATAATTGAGCTTTTTAGTTGTATTTTTCAGACCTCTCATTCCTTAACAAAATGGTTTTGCTCTGTGTTCTGTCCTATTCAGAAAGATGGAAATTAGCATCTCATATGTAATTGTACATTTATCAAGGTCACCTTGTACTTTGAGTAAGTTTGAGTTTTTATATTTAACTGCAAAGTTTATAGAAGAACTTTGTGAATTCTTTAATGATTACATCATGTGCCCTTTGTCCTGTTTGATGCTTTGACTTTAAATTCTACTGATACTGCTACTTCTGCTTTGCTTCTGTTTTCATGTGTCTAGTAGCTGATCATTATTTCATTTTTAACCTGTTTGTTTTAATGGTGCTATTAAAAAAAATAGAGTGAGGTTTTGTTTTGGTGTTTTTTTTTTTTTAGATGCCCCTCTTCTGTAATAAGGGAAATCAGCCAAGTCAGGCACATCCAGCGTAACTAGTGACAGCTTCATTGTATGATTTTTAATTCTGCTTTCTTAATTTTTCTAGTTATTTTCCATTCTTATGTCTTCTCATAAACTAGTACGGTATTATTTTCTGTCTCAACTGATACATTTAGAGTTTTTAATACACCTTTCAATTCTTCTGGTGTTTACATTCCCATTCTAATCATTTGGTTTTTATTTATCTTATAATTAATTATCTTTAAAAAGAAACACATATAATGTTCCTCTGTCTACAAAGGAAGGTAACTTTTCAGAATGCATATATTCCCCACCTTTCCCTAACTCACTTCTAGTCTCTAGATTTTGAGGCAATAGCTTAGTATTCTTAATTCTGGACTTGTTAAGCTTTCTCTTCTAATGTGTCACTAGCTTTTAAGATTCATTGCTTGGAGAAGGAAGATAATAGGTCCGTGGTAGAGTGCATGCCTAGCATGTACAAGGTCCTGGGTTCAATCCTCAGTACTTCCATTTAAATAAATAAATAAGTAAATAAATACATCTAATTACCTACCCCCAACCAAAAAAAAAAAAAAAAAAAAGAAAGAAAGAAATAGTGGAAATATTAAAAAAAAAGATTCATTGCTTGATGACAATGTCAAATTTTGATGACTTTCAGTGATGTCAATAGATATGAATAGAACATATATTTGTTAAAATACAATCAATTAATATATTTATCTTGGTATACTCTCTAGAGAAACTATTGCATTCGGAACTATGAATAAAATTTTCTATCAATACCATTTATAACTAATAACCACCAGGATTCTCAAACAAAAAAAAAACAGACAAACTGTGCAGTGGATTCATGCAATGCATTATATCCTGCAGTGAAAGCAGATCATCTACAGAAAAACATTCATGAGTTTAAGATTCATATTATTGCATAAAAAGTAAGTTCCATAAAATTGCATAATCTAATACCAGTTTTAATAAATCTCAAAAACAAGAAGAGCAAAGAATATATTAAATAGAAATATACATATGTATTTTAGAAACATAAATTTAGAAAAAGCAAGAAAATGTTGGTGGCCACGCTGGTACAGTAAGACAGAGGCATTGTAGCTTAGATTCAAGGTGTTGGTACAGTCAGGTGGTTGTTTCATGGGTATTTATTTTCTTACTGTTCTTTATAACTTTTAAGTATGTAACATATTTCATAGGTAAAATATTACACTGAAATAGTTCCCTGTAGGTTCATCTATGTGCTTTACAAAGCTCATGCCTCACCACTCTTTCCTCTCTTCACTTTTTCCTGTCCCAAAGTCTCCAGTCTTGCTCATTTGATATGTGGTAACTTCTCATATTTTCCTCAAATGGAAATACATGGGTGACATAATCTCAGGATCTCTGCATTTCCGGAAATATACTTCTGTTCTTTTCGCAGGTGATGGGAGTCTCACTGGGTACGGGTTACTCAATAGTCTGTGAATATTAGCTTCTCTCATCTTTGGGGATTTCAGATAAGTTCGAAAGCTACTCTCTGATTCTTTTTATCGTAAAAGTTACTTACTTTGTACGGAAGCTTAAAAGAATAGACCTCATTTTAGGAATTCAGAATACTTCACCAGAATACGTATAAAAATATATTATTTTTTTTCCATTAGTCCTTTCCGAGATGTGGTGAATCTTTTCAATCTGCAGCTCAAATGTTTCTTCAGTTCAGAAAACATTTTGTCTATTGTTGGCTTGATTATTCTCTCTCCTCCATCTGTTCCTTTTCCTTCATCTGAAATTATTATTTGCATATCAAATCTCCTGTATTTTTCCTTCAGACTCAACTTTTCTCCCATGACTTTTTATATTCTTGTTTCTTTTTCTGTATGTTTTGAGACATTCCTGTTCATTGATCTTTGCCAGTTCCTAAACGTTGTTATCTTCTCTTTCATTTTCTCTGCTGATTTTTTTTTAAAGATTATTTTTTAAGACCTAAGGGAACTCTTTATATGGTTTTATTGCTTTTTATTAGTTTCAGGTCATCATCAGACTCTTCTTAGTGAACAGTGTAAAATAAAACCCTGCAGTTTGAGATCATCCGCTTGGAAGTCCTCCCGTAGGTTTCTGGGTTCCATTGCCTGTTGGCAGCTATCAGATCAGGTTATTAGGGTCCTGTAAGTGCTGGCCAACCAGGATAGGGAATAAGCTCAATAGATTTTTGTCCCTTTGAGCCTGTGGTGAATAGACAGGGGACTTAAAATCTGATGAGTCACCATGAAAGAGCTTCCTGATGCTCCCAGATCTGCTGCAGTACAATGCAAGCCTTAATACCCACTTAGCTTCAAAGACGGCTAACAATGTGGGTCCAATGATGGCCCCCCTATGGGTTCTCAGACCCCACACAAATAACTTCCCTAAATAACTCACAGATCTTCAAGGATGACGTTATCTCTAGGTGCATCAAGGTTCAAATGATCACCCCAAACCGCTGGTTTATGGACTCCCATCAAAACCCAGAGGACAGTGAACAGACTGTCTTCAGTGGCTGCTGTCTTGAACCACAGCACAAGAGGGAGTATGGTGTGAATATTAAGGTTTAAGTTCAGGAGTTACTGTCTCTCCAGGATCTACCAGGTCTTTCTGTAAGACTTAACAGTTTTACATAAAAGATAATATCATCTATCTTGGATTTACTATGTGCCAAGCATCATCCACTTTTAAATCATCACATCAGCCTCTCTAGATGTGTAATAATTGCCCCACTTTAAGTGAGGAAACTGAGGCTTAGATAACCAAGTAAACTGCTCATAGTTGCATGAATAAGTGGCTAAGATTTTGACTCCAATGTCTGGACTCTAATCTTTGCACACTTTCCAATAGATAAACACTCTTGTTGTTTGAATTATCCTGAACTTGATTGCAGAAAAACTGTGAAAATTTCTGCAATATCCTCTCCTTTTCTTCCAGCACATAGGTGAAAATATTACTTTGGGTTGGTATTTCCTGTAAAGTTAATGGCTGTGTCTGACAGTTTGAATTTCAGTTGAACTACTTGGAAAAAATGCTTAAGTATCCACAACCAAAAAAACTATCTCAGCCTCGAAACTTCCATATTGGATTCATGAAAACACCATTTCTTATTTAGTTTAGAGTGGAATTAAGCAAAGAATCCATTTACAAGAAGCTGTGAGGGCTTGGGTGGGGGGCAAGTTGTAATTGCTGGGTTTATGAAATTTAGCAGCTGTTTTGGAATGGAAAAGGCAGTTACCCTTAGTCAGGGTAAACAGTAGTTCCACTTTCAAATTTATTTATTTTTTTAAACTGTTTTTAAGGTGAATGGTTAAGCCACAATATTATATACATTGTTCTAGAAGCTATGGAAAGGTAAAAGGAAGAAGATGGCAGGGTCTCCTTTTCTTGCCCCTAAAAAGTCTTCAGTTCAATTGACATAGAAAAGATAGAATTAACAGAAATACACAAATATTAGTAAGTATTTTATTAGCTATAGCCAGAACCAAATATAAGTTATTGTTCTTTCCTCCTCTAATTTTTAATTAAATTTTTTTTTCTCAAACCTACTGTCATACGATAATATAAGGAACTAAGCAGTTGGGGAGATGAGATGTCTAACGAATGGACACAGATGGTTCCGAACCTATTAAAAGCTATGAAATAGGAGGGAGAGCTGTATCATCACGGTGAGGTTGGGAAGGGCTAGCCCAGCTCATCATCACTGCGGCAGATACTCTCATTTGGTATCGTTCCCGACCCCTTCCTCAATGCTGTTTATTTGTATTATCGTAAGTTATGGCATAATAACTCATTAAATTAAATATATATATATATTTTCCTATTTGATAGATGTGGAAACTACAGATCAGAGAGGTTAAGCAACTTGCTCAAGGTCACTTTAGTCTATTCCATATCTGCTTTTTAAAGCACTACTCATTCTGAGTCAAAATCAAGGCTGTTAATTAATTTTTCTTGGACATATTCAGTTAGCTTCGGAGAGGTCATTTTCTAAAAAGATTGGTGGGAAATAACCCAAAATGTTGTACCAAATATCTGCTCAGTATTTATTGATTGACTTATTCAGCAAACATTCTTTCTTACTATCGATTGAAGTACTGTGTCAGCTCCCAGAGTTCAAAGGCCTAAGGACGGATCTGATGACTTTTATTTTCTCTGCAGTTGTCTTCTTTCTCTTCCCTCTGTTTTGTTGTTATTCTTTTTCATCTTTTGTGATGTGAATACAGAATTTGAAAGCAAATTAGGCTTATATGCAGGATTCTGCTTTCTACTTTCAGAAAATAAGAGTGTCTGGAGAGCTCACTGTTTTAATATGCATCAGGTAAAAATAATTCTTTTGCAGCCTTTCCTGAATATTTTAGAAAAGGTAAAAATCAGTGACTTAGACCTTATTTTTCTTTTTTCACTCTTACAGCTTACTCTAAAATTTATATTTTTTATGGTTATTATCACATTCCTTTTACTCTTCTGATTTCTTGAAAGATATTTGCAAGAAACATATTCAAATAAGAGGATGCATTTCATGTTTCCCCCCTGCTCTTCACTTGGAACCATAGATCTAGCAAAGATTTGAGAAGATTGAATGGCCACGTCATCAACAGAAGATTAGTCTTAGAGAAATCTTTTTTTTTCTGACAGAAGTTGGTAAAATAGACTAAACATTTCAGGCAATACATAGAAGATGGAAAATATTATTTGACTTCTATGTGTATTTGATTATATAATTAACTTTATAACAAAAGCTTTTTATAATGAACAATTATTCCTACTCTTTCAACTCTATTCATATCCCTCTGTTTTATTATCTTTTTTTTTTATCTTCTTAGTATGCGAGAAAAGAAGAATTTAAATTTGCTGACAGAAAATCAACTTGATTCTAAAAACTACTATTCGTTGGTATATATGTATCAGTGCTTGACTAATGTCGGCTTTCCCTAAACATTAACATGTGGGGAATTAAAAACATATTCTTGAAATTGAATATATACACTGTTTTATTGCTGGTATCAGCTCCCTCCATAGTAATGTTAGGATAGTGTCTATGTTGCGGAAAAATGTGTTACAGCTCAGCGTTATAGCTCAGTGTTACAGCTCAGTTGTGACAGCAACCTGGATCTGGGTGAGAGACCAAGCAGCACTTGGAGAGTTGGAGAACTCAGGTTTATTAAGCCAGCAGGCCCAGAGGAGTTAACACTCCAAACTCTGGACCCCGTCTATAGGTTTACACCGGCTTTTCTAGGCTATCAGTTTACACTTTGCAACATCATTTGCAAATGAAGTATAACAAAAGTTGACTAATTAGGAACAAGCTTTGTAGAAATGGACCAATCAGGAGGGAGAGAAATAACCAATCAGGAGTGAGTTCCATGCAAAAAGTACTACAAATGGACCAATCAGAAGTTAGGGAAGTGAACCAATCAGGAGTGAAGGAAATAACCAGTCAAGAGTGAGCTCAGGGAACCAATAGAATTTTAGGGGTAAGCCATTTTGGAGGCAATAAGTGAGATAAAGCCTCTGGTCCAGGGAACCGGATGGTGCTGGCAGGAGAGTAGTGGCCCTTCCTGGGGGTCCTGCCAGTCTTTTTATGGGACTTCCCGCCTCATCTAAACTATAGGAGGTTTAAGTATAGTTAATGGATCCAGCCCTGTGCCTGCTGCATAGTTGATGCTCAGTCAATATTAGTGGTGGTTGGGTTGTATTTTATTCACTTCATATTTCATTAAGAAAGTGGTTCCAAGAAACCTATCTGTGCTTCTAGCCATCAATCTGCACCTGTCACCCATATCCTCATCCTTTGCTTTCCCTCTTGTTTCCATGAATGAACTTGCCCTACCCACATCTGATAAAGATCTCTCCTCTTGTTCAGTAAATTCAACTCATCTCATCTCATCGATGACACCTCTCCAGCAATTCTCCCTTCTCTCTTGTTTATCAGTGTTTTTTTCTTATCCTGGAATAACTTTCAGCAGCATAGAAACCTCCTATGATGTCTTACTGCCACCACCTTATTTCTCTGTTCTTGTTCACAGAAACATTTCTCAAAGAGTTGTCTGCATTTCCCCTCTACATGCTCTGTTCTACCAGTCCTGCTTGAACCCACCACTCTCAGGCTTCCAGCCCACAATTTCACAGAGACGGCTCTTTTCAAGGTCACCAATGACCTCTAATTGCTGAAACTAAGGTGAAAACTAAGGGGGAATCATTAATTCTTGGCAACACTAACACTTACCAACAGCATTTGGCACAATGCATCAGCCCATCTTGCTTGAAACACTTGTTTTGCAGATCATCTGATCTCCCCCTGACCTCTCTCTGCTCCTTCTCGGTCTCTTTTGCTGTTTTCTCCTTTGCACTATGACTGAATTTTCTAGGAGTTCAGTCCTCAAAGCTTCACTCTCTCTACTTCCCTCTGTGGGTGCTCTCTTCCAGTCTCAGAAATTTAAATTCCATGTGCATGTTCATGCGTCTAGTCCTCGTCTTCAAACTCTGTATTCTTGTGTTCAGCTGCTCTAATTGACATCTCTTCCTAGTTGCCTTGTAGCCATCACTGCAGACTTAACATGACCCCAAATGAAAGTCTGATAAGCTCTAAACCAGTTTCTCTAAAAACATTCTGCACCTCAAGATATGGGCAACTTTATGTTGTGACTTCAAAACAGTGGAGACAAATTTAACCTCTCTGTTTTCTTATTGCCTATATCCTATTTCTTAGAAAATTCTGTTTGCTATGCTTTCAAAATATATCTGGAATCTGATACTCCTCTCTGTCTATACCACCACTAGCCAAGTCCAAACCACTATTATCTTACCTGTTTGTACAGTAACCTAACAGGCATTCCTGCCTTGAACCTTTTCCTCTTAGACCATTCTTGACCAAAACAGCTTCCAGCTCAAAATTCAACAATGGCATCTCATTACTCTCAAAGTAAAAGCCAAAGTCCTTCCAAGGCTCTTTGGACTTAGGTCTCCATTTATCTCTGACTTCACTTCTGTTAGTCCATCCCTTTGTTCATATTACTCCTCTCCCACTGATCTTGATGTTGCTCACAGAGGTTAAGCATTCGTTGGCCTCAGGGCCCTTGCACTTGCTCTTCCCCTTGCTAGAATACTCTTCCCCCAGATACCCATGTTTCACACACTCACCTCCTTCAGCCCTCTCCTTAAGTGTCATCTCTATAGTAAGGAGATTTAAAATAGTAAATCTTCACTTCTTATACACCTAGACTTTTAAATTTTACTTATTTACTTTTTTTTTTTCTCTAAAGAACTGACATGCGATATATGTTACTTATTGGTAATGCCTGTTTTTTGTTTTTTGGGTTTTTTTTGACTTCCCCACTAGAATACTTCCTCCCTGAGGTCAGGGACCTTGGTATGTTTTAATCCTAGTTTCATCTCAGGCACTCATATCAAGGCCTAGCCTAAGGTTTTTGGCACTCAAAAAATATTGATTGAATTATGGATTATAATAATTGACATTAATATTGAGAACATGCTTTTATTACTTAAAGGGCAGTACAATCTAGTGGTAAGATTCTTGAGTCTGGAGTCATATGGCCCAGGTTTGAATCTTGGCTCTATCATATACTTTGTGATCTTAGACAAGTAACTTAATTATTCTGTGTCAGTTTCTGTAGGTGTCTATATACTGCACAAGGATGTTATAAAGGTAAACTAATTGATATTTGGAAAACATTTAGAACAGGACCTGACACATAAATGCTAGGTAAATACTACTAGCATTATTATTATTATTATTATTATTATTATTATTATTATTATTATTATAATATTTATATCTGAACTAGACATGTTTCAAAACTATGCTCAGAAGTAAAATATATTGATATATTCGTGTTTACAAGACTAGTTTGATTATACATAATCATTAATATTGTTTCTCTTAGATCCTCTTTTATGGGGGAACACGTTGTACCAATCCCTATATACAAATGTCACGCAGTGCAGTGAGTGTGGGTTTTGGGAATCAGATTTGTGTCCCCAGTCCTCCCACTAGCTGTGAGGATTTAGGTTACCAATGTCAAATTTTATTCACCTCATTTAAAATAGGGTATTTTTGTACCACAAAACATATAATAAGCAAATGAAGTAACAGATTCAGAATGCCCTGCAGAATGGTTGTTACTAAGGCAGTCAGTTACTCAGTGAGGAATAAGGATCAACCCCCAGGACATGTAACTGTTGTCCTTGCTTCGATATCTTGCAGAAAGTTACTGGTGGAATTTTATGAGTGGCTTTATTTTCGGGTTTCAAGAAAATGAATAAGGACAAATCATAGACTTTCCTCACCAAGTCTACATAACAACAATAAGGAAAGGAAAGCACACACACACACACACACACACACACACACACACACACACACATTTGGGAACCATAATAGTGGATATAGAACGCATACATTTAGTCTGACTCGTGGTTGGAAATTTCCAATTACTTTGATTGGTTGGTTTGTTTTCCTTGGAGTTGGATTTAACCCTTTTAATCGTCTTGATTTTGAGAGCTTATGATTTGTCCTTGGAGATTATTTTTCAAGCCATTCACTGCTCTCTGTGGGAAAGCTGGAATGCGTCTCCGGCATTCTCAGTTCTGCCTGCTGGCATCCGGGCCGTGTCTGTCAAGCTTGCTCTCATTGGAGGCGTCTCGTGTCCCAGTGCTCTTCCTCCAACTATGAAGACCTGCTCTGAGGAAAGGATGAGTTACGCGTTTTTACATCATATGGACAGAGTTTAAATCAAAACATTCCATTCCGTGGATTGCTCATTGAACCAAATGATCTTGTAAAATTGAAGGCGTTGTTCCCTGTTAGAAGATCTATTATCAGTAAACATGTATGGGAGGGGATGTGTTTCATGGGCAGTGGTACATTCTAAAAACTTCAGAAAGCTCACCGTGTTATGAGAACCTAATTTTTTCTGCTCTTCCCCTAATTAGCTCCATTAAGAGAAAACTCTTTGATCTTAAAAATTTAAAAATAACATAAATATATACATATATATAATTAGAAATATATTATGTATGTAATTTAAACTATATGTGTATGTATAATTAGAAATATGTGTGTACATATACATAGGCGTCCAATATTAGAAATCCTCCTTGTCTTTGGCTATTGGTAAAAAATATTGTAGAGGGAATTCTAAAAAATACAGACCTTGAAAAAATGTCTAGACAACATATTTATTGCTACAGCTTTTATTGAGGGCCATTCTGGCCGCTGATGTGTCCTCTTCCTGGGCCAGCTACTGGGGCCCTCCAAAATCTTAGGTACATAACCATTGCAGATGTCACCTTAGTCATCAAATTTGCATCTAATGATTATATTTGAAAAACTATTCCAAGTGATGGAATTTTCCTCTGGAAAAGAAAAGAGTCAGGTGCCCCCACTACATAATTCTCTCTTTTGTCCCTATTCACTTTTGGAAAATAGTTTCTTTTTTTTCTCTCCTGATTCCTATGCATTACACAGAAATTGGCTGTTTAGAAAAAGCTTCCACCACTCACTCTGAGAAAGCAGCTGCTTGTTTCAAGAAGGTAACCTGATTTCTTCTTTCCATGTAAAAAGGCTGAATGTGAATAAAAATCCAGTCTTGTTGCCTGAGAGCTTCACACACTTTCCATGGATGAAGTCACTGTGTGACAAAGCACAGCAGGAGAGCAATGCATGCCAAGAAATTATTCTTGACATATCCCTTGGGCCGTTGCCTTTCTTGTGCTGGGCAGTCTATCGAGATGTACTGTTATTATTTCCCATTTGGTGATGTGTGTGCATATGCTGTCAGTTTGCATTGCAAGGATAAGCACTTTGAACTTGATGATTTGGTGTTTTAAATGCCATCTCTTCCTCTTAAATGAAATCTCATTTTCTAGCAATTTCAAGGTTTGTTAAATTCGGCCTCAGAGGAATACATATGCAATTTTTATTTTCCTTTTCTGTTCTTACTCTCATCATTTTCTTCTGGTGCTGAGAATAAGGGAAAACTCCACAGAATTACTAGTACTATATGTAAAGCTTTTGGAAAATCTATAAGTGGACAATATGGAACCCTTATTTTTGGTCCTTTTTGATTTCTTAAGTATGAAGTGTGTTTACATTAGTTAGCTTTTAGGAAGAAAAAGTGATCTTGGGAACTAGTCAAGTTTTTTCTTTTTTAAGAATGTTCTTTTTGTAAAAATCAGGGTTTCCTTTTGCTCACACACTGTATCAACGTATTTTTGTTGTTGTTGTTGTTTCCATGTTAAATTCAGAACTACACCCTTAGGGGGTGAAACAGATCAAAGGGTCAACTCTGAAACAAGGTGTGGTTTCTTGGCAAATCACACCAAAACTTCTATATATTCTCAGAATAGTTCCAACCTCTGAAATTGCCCCCAGAATGAATTAACAGGTCTGAACACTGTGGGACCTAGAGTTTAACCATTCTCATTAATGTGAACATTTAATTGTAATAGTCATATTTAATCAAGTAGAACTTGGTTAAACTGCCCTCTTATGCTGTACTGGATTGGATTTTTCAGTATTTGGGTTATGAATTATAAGTCTCCTCAGATAGAAAGCTTGTCTTATCAATTTTGTCTATATGTTTGTAATTCTAAGATGGGCCTAAATCTATGTGAAAAAGTCTCATGTCCAAAATGGCAAATGAGTCTGCCACTAAAATAACAATTCCCAGTTGAAGCATTAACTTAAAATTACCAATAGTCCTGTAACAGAAGAGAGAAAACATTCTGCTTTTAAAATGTAGCTTCTTTCCCTAAAAGTGAATTACCATACATAATTTGGTGTTATAATTTATTAATAGGCCAGAATGTGATTGAGGATATCTCTCAACCAGCTCCAACTTGGAGAACAAGGCTTATTTCCTTGTTCAGTGCAATAGAAAATTGTTCAGGATATATGTAGGTAAATCTGGCTAAATATTCTTCCAAAGCAGAGATACAACTACAGGTATCCAGGAAATTCAATAATCATCTAAATCATTCTATATTGACAACATACAAGACATGCTTATTCTTCTTTGACCTCTTAACAAATGAGTTCTCATTAATAAGTTACATTGATATATATATGGTAAATATATTTATCTGCATACACTTATATATGATAAATATTTAGTTCTCACTAATAAGCTACATTGATTATGAAATCAAAACCAAATTTTAAAATATACATAAACCAGTAACTTTGTGGACTAAAAATGAAGTAATGTATGTGAAGGTACTTTAAAAAGTTAAAGATTTTTAAAATTTTAAGATTTTATTAAGAGTATAATTTAAATTCAATGTCATGACGTAAGTGACTCGGAAAACCATATTTTCTTCCTCATTTGTCAATCAATAGAATTAGGTATTTTAGCATTTAAAGAGCCTTAAAAAAGAATTTGAGTGCCACTGTGGTTAATTGTTGGAGAGGTGATAGGGACCTAGTTCCCCTGGCCTTGTTTAGTAATATTCTCATGTAATCTTCACTTTTGACTAGACCCGAGGTTAGAAAAGCCATAAATAGGAGAAAAATAGGGACTTGGACGCAAAGTGTGAGACCTAAAGCTTCAGAAAAAAATACCCACGGCAGACGGTCGACTATATGAATGGAATCCAATTTAACGCAAGCTTTCGAATTGCCACGGAAGCATTGATCTTTTCGTGATTACACACTGGTTTGATGATCCAGTAGTTTCAGAGTGAGCTTTATTCGTATCTTCTGGGATAAACACTCCTTTTTGTCCAAATCATTTGGAAATAGTGTGTTTTCATGACCAATATCAAATTGTCCATATGATCCCCCCCCCCCCAAATACAGTATCATTGTTTGTCTGTGCGTGTATGCCAAGGGAGACCAAAAAGCACCTTTTTCCTCTCGTATCTTTAATGGAGATATCTGTTTAGCTGCTTCAAGAATTTGGGGCCATGTATTGTAGGGCAAGAATAGAAGTTTTTTAAAATAAGATTTTCATTGTGTTCCCTCGATCCTGTCATCCCAAGGATTTCTCAAAATACCACATCAGCGGTTATTTTGTGGAGTAAACTGTATGTATGATCTGTGCCCCCCAAGAAATATTGCTATTTTTTCTTAAAAACAAGTAAGATCCAAATTGACACTTAAAAATAGAGGATTGTTATTTCATTTCTGTATTTCTTCTTGCGTCTATGAAATAGAGCTGTTTGAAATTTTTTTTAAAAAGCAAGCAAATAAATGAATAGAACAGACCCCCAGATCTGTGACCCCCTAATCAGACCAGTCTGGATTGCATACTCTTGGAACTCTGGTCTGTTTGGAGGTATTCTTTTACCTTCTTTTTTTTTCTTGTTTTAGTTCTTCATAGGTTTATTTCAAGTACGTCCAAATCACACACAGTTCGCTAAAGTGATACTGAAAAGCTCTGAGTAAACTGAAATATTACATAAATCTTACGTCTGTGCATATCTTTCTGTAATGACTTTTTAAAAACTAGCCCTCTCTTTTTGAACCACAAAAAGCACAGATCTATGTTTTGAAAAAATATGTTTCTTGGAGTTCAATTTTCATCTACAAAAAGCACCCTTTTCAGGTCGGAGTTTGATGAGTTCTGGTAAATGTATACCGTTGAAAGCAACACCTCAGTTAAAATATAGATTTCTATCACATCAAAGTACGATGCCTCTTTGTATTCAGTCTTCCTTCCCTCATCACTCCCAGCCATCTGAGCCCCTGGAAATCACAGATCTGCCTATTCCAGATGTCAAATAAATGGAATCATACAGTGCGTAGGCTTTTGTGCCTGGCTTTTTTCTGCACAATACTTTTGAGAGTCATCAGTGTTGTTGCTTTTTAATTGCTGTATAAGTTTCCACTGTGTGGATCTCTCACAATTTGTTTATTCATTCATCCGTCGATGGAAGTTTGGGTTGTTTCCAGTTTTTGGCAATTGTAAGTGAAGAATTTGTGTACAGGCCTTTTGTTTGACACGTTTCCATTTCTCTTGGGTAATTACCCTATGGATTATTGGGACACATGGTAGATATGTTTGTGTCTTCATAAGAAACTGTCAAACTGGTTTCCAAAGTAGTTGCACTACTTTGTATTCTCACCAGGAAACGTATAAGAGTTCCAATTGTACTGCATCCTTGCATCCTTGTCAGCACTTTGTGTTGTCCTTTTTGTTGCTGTTGTTGTTGTTTTTAAATTTTAGCCATTCTAGTAGTTTTATGTAGTAGTATCTCATTGTGGTTTAAATTGCATTTCCCTGATGACTAGTAACACTGAGCATCTTTTCATGTGCCTGTTCATCATCTTCATCTCTTGTTTGATGAAGTGTCCAAATGTTTTGTCCTTTTTTAAATTAGATTGTTGGTTTTCATATTATTGAGGTATAAAAATTCTTTACATATTGTGGATAGAGGTCTTTATTTATCTGATATGTATTTTGCAAATATTTTCTTATAGGTTGTTGCCTATATTGCCATATTTTTAATAACACAAAAACCAAAGCCAGAAGATTTTATTTCTAATAAAGTCCTATTTTTTTTTAATTTAATGACTCCTGAGTTCTGTGTCCTATCTAAGAAAGAGTCTAACCCAATTTCGCAAAGGTTTGATTCCAGATTTTTTTCTAGCAGCTCTGTAGTTTTGCTTTTACATTTAGGTCTATCATCCAAATTCTGTTGATATTTCTATATGATATTTGGGAATCTGCTTTATTTAAACACCTTTACTGCTTCATAATTCCCACTATTTTTCATGTTGTGTTCCTCTTGATATCTAACTTAAACTCCTAATTTCACTTTTATCTCTAACTGCTTGGACAGAGCTTATAATTTACAATTTAGGAAGAATAAGGAATATTAATTTATATTTAAATTTGTAGAGTTTGTTCCTAAGATAAAAATGTATCAAAAACATGGACAGTCAAGGTTTTGTGCTATAATTCTGAATATAATTCTAATCGTTGTGATTATACTACATTGAGACTTTGTAAATGTATAGTGTCACTAGTCAATAAGACAGGGGGAACACTGAAATGGTAGTAGAGATACAATTCACAAAAAGGTAATTATAGGACTACACAATATCTAAAAATATGTGTCTTGTATATATCTTTTACATAAATATTATGTCCACATAAAATAATGTTTTATATTCAGTATGCAATGTTATATATCCAATTTATAATATCTTTAGGGAGCTTTATTTATCAATATAGTTTCACTTTTCCTTACTGCCTTTGTGAGCTGGTTTGGATTGTTAGAATATGCTGTGTGGACGTGCTGTAATTTGCACAGTAAGTACATGTTACCATAAGAACAACAATGAAACCTAAGAGGGAGCAAGCCTCTGATGTCCGTCTGTTTGAGGGACAGATTGATTATGATTTATCTGAAGTTCCTTACATTTTTTTCTGTTTTGGCTCTTAGGTATGCAAAAGACTGTAGAAGTGGCCTAATCATTTAAAGCATGTGTAGGGAAGGAAACATTTTTATTCAACTAAATCTTAGGATAAACCCTAAGAATAAGAAAGATAAGTTCAGAGTAATTCTAATGGCAAGAGGAGTGAAAATCCTATCCAGCTGAACTTCCTTTATTTCTCTTTCCTTCAACCTTAGCCTTCCCTAAAATATTTTAATAGAACCTAGAGGTTCTGGAATACAATTTGAAAATCATTTATCCAGTCCTTTCCCCTCAATTGTTATGTGTAAATGGAGGTCCAGATAGTTTCCAAAGGTCACACCATTGTTTGGGGTCGGAGAAAGCTCTTCTGACCCTGGTCCATGGCTTCAGGCATCCACAGCCCACAGTTATTTTGTTCATTCTGACAAATGTTACAGGTCTTAGAAACATGACATTCTTTCTTGTGATGTATTTCTTTTGTTTGTCAATTTGAAGTTATTCAATAGAGACTTGAGATTGAAATGGGAATAATAGAAATCTACTGTTTGAGCACAAGCTGAGTTCTTTATCTTGAGATGATTGGTCATTCAACAACTGTCTAATGAAGCCATAATAACTCAATCAGGATTGAATTCTTAAAAATCTCATATCTTTGTATGTGAAACATCTTCATGTTCATAGAGTCAGAAGCATTTCTGTGTGATCTTCAAACAGAAAATATATGCCTACAATTTTTAGTTCCAAAGGAAATAGCAGGAGTACAGAATCCCACCAATAAAGCTGTGATCAAGAAGGACTGATAGACAGCTGGGCAAGCAGCTGGGCCTTTCATGGGCAAAACAAAGCAGAAATGTGTGAAAACTGAATTTTATTTAAATGTGAACCAAATTCAACTCCAAAATCCCTGGATGCATTGTACAATTATGTGTTTGTGTGAGCAGTATTCAATTTCTTTCTCTCATTTGAGTCTTAGAAATAGAAAGTAAATTTATCTCAGAACAAATGGCACTTTGCATTTGTGCCAGCCCCCTAGACGCTGCTCATAATTGTTTTGAGTTAATACATTCCCGTTTTCTCATCACATTTTGCATAAATAATAGTAATACTTCGCATTTCTTAGCAGTACTTCTTTTTAAGATTTGTATCATAAGACAAAGTTATTAATTCATAAGTTGTCATTAAAGGATGTAGAAGATAACTGGCATTTTTTACTCATTTTCTACCCACAGTGAGGAAAAGTCCTTGAGCTAGGTCATACAGTGAGTCAGCAGGACACTGAGAAAAGAATCCTTCCAGGTTCTCTGACGGCAAAGCCCCACTCTGTGCCTCAGTAGCTCTCCCATCCTTCCTCAGACCACACTTGGCTTGTGATTTTGTGCAGCTTCAGAATTCTCCCAGTAGGATTTCTGAGAAATCATTCCTCGAACCAGACCAACACAATTTAAGAATTCCACAGAGATAGGGGATTTAAGATAGGTTTAGAGTGTTTGAAAAGCTTCTTTGTAGTTCTCCATGGAAATAAAACCTGAATCATCCAACCAAGGTAATGGTAATATGAAATAAATATTTCACAAATAGCAACAGATTGCAATGTAATATAAGTGCCCAGTGAAACATGAGCACTCCGCGGGCTTCTCATGCATCTTATTAGGAAGATCAGAAGCAAACTTCTCTCCTATTAAATGCTGGTAATGTGTTTTAACATGAAATATTTAATAAGATAATCATGTCCTTAAGTTGCCCTTTTCTGGATGAGAATTGCATCTACTTAATGAAGTTCAGATTGGAGCCTTATTGCTATAAATTCACCACCTCTTTAAGGCTTGAAAATGAGCAAGACTTCTTAATTGTACATATTCATAATAGTGGAAATAATAAGCTTTCTTATTACAGAACTCGAGCAGGCAGAAGGTAGTAAATTTAAACCAATGGTTCAAACTGAGCCATCTCATAACATGATACTATTCTTATTTCCAAAAGAACAAACAAAAGGATATTATTAGTTTTTAAAATATTACATATTGAGAAAAACAAACAGGGAGAGAAATAGGTACAAATATCATCTTTATTTTGTAGATGATGAAACTTACTTTTTGAGAGGTTACAAACTTTTTTTCCCCACAAGGTCAAACAGGTGGTAAACAGCAAAGCTTCAACTGAAATGCTGGTCTAGCCATCTTCAAAGTCCTTCTTAAAAACCATGATATATATAGGTTTCTAATACTTTTTTTTTTATAAAGTAGAATTACTTCACTAGTGTGCTTTTATTTTCTCTTTTCGTTTTTATGGGCCTTAAAAATAGACTTTGTTTTTGAGCTGTTCAGGTTTTCAGAAAAAAAATGAGCAGAAAGTAGAAAGAGTTGCCATATGCGTCTTCTCTCCACTCCTCCCATTTACACATCTTACATGAATGTGGTACATTTGTTACTACTGATGGGCCAATATTGATACATTATCATTCATTAAAGCCCTTAGTTCACACTTGTTCTCTGTGTTGCACATTCTGTAGTTTTGATAAATGCATAATGACATATATCCATCATTATAATATCACACAGAATGTATTCACTCTGCTGAAAAATCCCCTATGACTGTGCTCCACTTTGTCATCCCTTCCTCCCTCCCACAAGCTCCTGGTAATCATTGATCTTTTTACTCTCTCCATAGTTTTGCCTTTTAGCAAGATGTATTTAAGTTTCTTCCATGTCTTTTAGTGATTTGATAGCTTATTATTTTTCCATCACTGAATAATATTCCATTGTGGAAAAGTACCACAATTTGTTTATCCACTCACTTATTGAAGGATATCTTGGTCATTTCCAAGATTTAGAAATAAACGCCGATACAGACTTTTGTATGGACATATTTCATTCCTTATTTTTTAATTTTTTAATTTTTTTTTCTTGAAGTAAAGTTGATGTACAGTATTATATGTTACAGGTATACAATATAGTGATTCACAATTTTTAAAAGTTATATTCTGTTTATAGTTATTGTAAGATATTGGCTATCTTCCCTGTGTTTTACAGTATATTCTTATAGCTTATGTTATGCTAAATAGTTTGTAACTCTTAAACCTCTCTCCCTGCCTTGGCCTTCCCCCCTTCCCTCTTCCCACTTCTAACCACTAGTTTGTTCTTTAGATCTGTGAATCTTTTTTCTTTTTTCCTATATTCACTAGTTTGTTGCATATTTTAGATTCCACATATAAGTGATATCATACAGTATTTGTCTTTCTCTGACTTATTTCACTTAGCATAATCCGCTCCAAGTCCATCCATGTTGTTGCAAATGGCAAAATTTGATTCTTTTTTATGCCTGAGTAGTATTCCTGTGTGTGTGTGTGTGTGTGTGTGTGTGTGTGTGTGTGTGTGTGTGTGTACGTACCATATTTTCTTTATTTATTCATGTGTTGATGGACACTTAGGTTACTTCCATATCTTGGCAATTGTACATAATGCTGCTATAAACATTGGGGTGTGTGTATCTTTTCAAATTAGTGGGCTTTCTCTTTTTAGACATATACTCAGGAGTAGAATTGCTGGGTCATATGGTGGTTCTATTTTTAGATTTACATTTCTGTAAATTAAATTATTCTCCATAATTTAAAGTGGAAATTCCTTAAGGGCTTGAGAATAGTGAGGATATTACTTACACTTTAAACATTATGAGTTGAACTTGACTTAAAATTCTTCTCTCAATCTATGAATTGCAGAATTTTTTCAAATTCCTAAGTCTGGCTAAGCTCATTTCCTAAATGCTTAAGGGTAGTAGAATAATGATAACAGGAGTGAGGATGTGCTTTTGCCACCTTTTCTTATTCCTTGGTCTTTTATTACACATCCTTTTAATCTTATAATTGCATAATTAGTCACTTGCTTTTACAGTCACTCAGTCTTTCTTCTGAAGAAATAAACCATTTTTTTTCCCTTTGATATGGGTCCTTTGAGTAACAAATTGACCATATGCTTTTTTTCTATATGCAACAAAAATATATTACTTAAGCATTAAGAACCATAAGGGGACTTAGACAATTTTTATCAGAAGAATATCTTAAACAAATGTTATGAGAAAACTCAATGACTAAAGATAAATACAGATTTGCTTTGGTAGAAAAAGGAGAATCCACTGGGATTCTTTCCTACTTTCCCCACTTCCTCAAAACTGTTTCTAAAATATTTTCATGAAATCAACAATATTAGAAAACATTAATCTCATTCACTCTTCTCAGTCTGAATCTCCTATAAGCATGGGGAATTAAAGTGTATCTTTATTTCTAAAGGGAAATAAAATTGAGCTGAGCTGATTGCAGTTGATTTGGTTGGAAGTGGCATTAAGTGGTTGAAAGTGCACATTGTGGGATTTGTCCATTTTGGTATATGGAGAAAATTAAGGACTCCAGCCAAGCTGTGGATGGCCTGTTGTAGGGAGAGGGTGAAACTTGAACTCTATTGAGTCAACCATAGCTTCACCCTCTTACCAAAAGCCATTCTAAGTTACTTCCTCAAATAATTGTGTCTTTGAGCATCTTATTTGAAATAGATTCCTATATAGTTGGTGAAATCACAAAGTACCCATCCACATTAGTATCTAATGGAATAAGAATAAAATATTATAATTATAATAGGGAAGTGAAAATTAGGAAATTAAAGAAAACTAAGGTTACTTGTTAGATTAAGTAAACCAATTATTTAAGAACATGATTAGCTCCACCCCTTCATTCTCTCAACAGTTGCTGTTGCAGTCTTTGAGGGATGCTTATAAATAACGTTTAAAAATTTGTTCTGAAAAATAAGACAGATAATGAATAGACAGAGATCCAAAAATATTACCTCTAGTACTAATAAAGGTGGAAGTGGGGAATATAGCTTAGATGCAAGGGCAAAGTGGGTTTCCTAATCCTGCAGACCAGGCGCTGAGTAGAAGTCATGTTCCCTGTAGTTAGGTGGCTTTAGATAAAAGGAAGAAACATTTATTCAATTTCACAGGAGGAGACCCAAGTTTATATTTGTACAGATGTAGGCAGGTTGCTGAATATGACTGCAGCAGGAGGTGGAAATTCTCTTCTGATTGTTTTCATTTTCTTTGTAGTAAAATAATATACCATCAAACTGAGAGCAAGAAAGAAAGGGAAGACACCTGTAAAAATAAAAGAAAACATGTGCAATAATTATTTGGGAGGGTAAAGAGTTTGAGAGAGAGATTTGACTAGGAACAGCACTGGCAACACAATTTGCAGGCCCGGGGAAAAATTCAAAATGTGAGAGTTCTGTTAATAAATTATTAAAAAATTTAAGACAGTGACAGCTGTGCATGAAACCAAGCACGGGCCCTTCTAAGTGCAGGCCTTGTGCAAATACACCTGCACATCTTAATGTGACTAAGAGAATACAGTAGAATTACCTGCTGACACTGGGGGATCACTTAAGGATTAAAATCATAAATTGGACATGAGTGCGGTCAGTATGGCTGTATAATTTTCTTTGTTAACAGTCAGCTATATTCCGCTCTCCATCCTTACATTTCTCTGCCCTTACACGTCTGTTATCTGTAAAACAGAGATGAATAAACACAGATCTTCCTTCAGTATTTGAATGAGCTGACAATGTACAGTCCACCATGGGAAGCACAATGCCTTTAAGACTTTCTTCTAGCAAGGGGATATGAAGTATTGTTAATTTCTGGTTTTACCCATTGTTATTTTTAAAAGATCTAGATGTTCCTAGACTACACTGGTCTGTTTCCAAGCACAGCAGGTCACTCATCCCCTATCTCATTGTAACATCATTTTCTGTAAAGTCTTTGCAGTGGGGATTTGGGTTTTGAGAGAGAGATGCAGTTAAGTCTTTATCACTGCCAATTTCTGTTGAAAGAGCTTTCATTTGATTATTGTTCCCCCATCAGGACTGTCATGAGGACAAATACAGGTAATTAATCATTATCAGTTCTGATTCAATTAAAAAAATTCCTGGAAACTTCTCAATATCTGCTTGAATTGCCCTTATGGAAATCTTGCTGTTAGAAAGTTGAAAGTTCTTGTTAAATGGAAACAAGGATTTTATGAGCCAGACATTTCTCTGGAAAAGGGAAGTGCTATACTTATAATTGATTTAAATGAGAAGGCAAAATATTACTGAATATAATTTTGAGGGGATGGAGGAGAATTTTGCTATTCAGGTTCAACTTCTAAGCTAGGAGAATATGAGAATAGGTACATTTATTTATATGCATACAAGAGCAGAATAATTTTGCTGTATTACCTTTAACAAGCAGGCTATTCACTCAACTTGAGAATGACAGTTCATTCAAACTATGTATTGTCTTGGTAGCAACGTGTTACGGTGATCCACTTATAAAATATTAGTTGGTGGAATATTTGATGTTAGTGTAGGAAGAGCAGACAACTTTAATTTTTACTATGTACTTTGTGTACATTTACATTTTATGTAGTTGAAAAATCAAAAGACAACTTTACAAGGGAAATCGTATTTAACTCTACTTTTAACAAGCAGAAAGTTGTACACACCCAAACTGTGAACTAGTCATTAAATATGCTGGATTGGTGTTCTGAACCTCAACCCAAAAGGGAGGCAACAGTGTGCTATTCAATGAATTGGAAAATAACCAAAATGTACAAAAGAAGACCTAGTAAAGCATTACACTGAGCCTATGCGTTGTTATAAATTAAAAATGCGTTAAACTGAGCTTTTAAAGTGGGACCTTCTAGTAGAGCAGCCTCACATTAGCTGTCTTCTTGCAGGTCAGTACATATGTGTTTTACTAACTGGAGATAATAAGGATTCTAAACTTTTTTTTTTTTTTCTGAGAAGCTTGAATCTTTTGTGTGTAACCATAGGCCTTAGTGGCCATTGGTCATTTAAATTAAAGCCAAATTAGTGCACTAAGCTCTAGTCAGTGCAAGGTTGTGCTCCACACCTAAATATAGGCCCTGATGTAAATTTAGTATCTTTGACAACTTTATTACCTCTTTTAATTTAAGAATAATTTACTTTCATTATGCTCCTGTCTATCCTTCTGGATGAAATTAGTGCTCTTATCCCTGAGTAAACTGAAAAAGGGCTTCAAGTCTCTTACTCTTCCACAAACCCACGGGTAACTGATCAGTGGTGAAGAGGTCTGATTTTAAAGAATGAATGTTCCATCTGGAAACATCAGGCTCGCTGGGTCATTAGCACCTCACAGAGATTGACTTTTCTACAATCACGTGATGGCAGGAACATATTTTAACATAAGTTTTTCTTTTTATGGGCATAAACTGATCTCGTAACATATGCGGAGTTGACACAACTGAGACAATTGACACTGTGAAAAAAAAGAAAACAGATTTAAAAAAAAGATCTTCTTGAATTTCATTTAATTTATGAATTGCTGCCATTCTGTCTGAATATGCACAATTTCTTCTTATGTGTATAGTTGTCAGAGTATTTTTGGGTCTTTGAGTTCATAAAGTGATAAAAGGAACAATTTTAGTTGCTGTATTGGTTTCTCTCCACTCTCTGTCCTCATTATTTTTTCCCAGAGGTTTTAAGTATAAGGGAGGGAACAGATATCTATTAAACCAGTTAACCAATTTAAAAAAAAACAATTAAAAAATACGAAGTTTAAATTACAATCACATACTGGATTCATGACCTTTTAAAGTTACAGTCATTCTCATGGTTTGTGGTGAACTGATTTGATGAACAGATTTGTGATGAATTGATTGAACAAAATATGCAAGAATGACTTCTACTGCAGTATGATAAGCTTGTTCATATATTAGGTTTAATTCTGAGCAAAGCTATTAATTTGTGCCTTTTATTCAAATATTGTTGTCTTCAGGACTAAAATGTAGTATTTGATATGTGTTTCCTTTGGAGACTGTGACAGAAATATGAAGAGGTGGGGGAAGGGAAGACTGACAGTTATTTGTTTATTTTACTTAACTGTAAAATTTTAATTTTTTAAATCATTATTGCTTTGAGTTTTGTACAACTGGTTGTCATAATCATCACTTTCCCAAGGGAGAGTCTCATTCTTCAGAAATAGATGTCTTTGCTAAATTTTCCTTGAAGATATTTATACGAGTTGTCATCAATGAATTTTAATGCAAACTGGAGTAAAATATATTTGAATATGTTTGCAAGGCAATGAAAAATAAGCCCCAGAGAAGTGCTACACTGATTAATACATTTTTACAAATAACTTTATGTTGACTATGTAAGCATTAGTCTGTTTCCCTATTTAAACTATCAAAATTTTGTCAAGAAAATTTGAAAACCAGATTTTTTTATACTGCAGGGGAATTATACATGCTGACTATATCCTATATTTAAATTAAGGACTTCAGTTGTTCAGTGTGATCTTTTGGGGAGAGAGATGGAGAAGTTTCACCTGGCCTTTCATCTGCCTTTGACTTTGTCATTTAATCGTTGCTTTCATCCTGAATAATACAGGGCAGTGTTTTTAAGTTTTGAGTTATCTGGGGAGATTGTTAAAATGCAGATCAGGCCCTACCTCCAAAATTCAGATTCTTCCAGGAATCTGTACTTCAAACAAGTATTTCAGGTGGGTCTGAAATGTGATTCAGGGCACACGTTTTGAGGCATATGATTATAACAGAATAAAGCTGGTATTTGAGGGAAATCTTATAGAAGTACAATGCTTATATTATTTCCTTCGATTAACTAGTAACCACAATTGAGTTGTTGAACATTTGCCATAAATGACAAAGTAATTGAGGTCTTGTAATTTCTGGCTTACAACCAAAGTAGGTAGTATTTGCATATATCTTCAAGGACACAGTTTTATATTTGCCAGCAGTCCTTATGGCATTCTGTTCTGTTATGGTTCTCAAAAATAACCGTAAAGATTTTTGCCACCAGTGAGAGAGAATTCTCTACATATTCTAACAACTTCTAAATTCTGTTTCAAAAGCAAAATGAAACAAAAATAAACACATAGTTTGCATTGTACAAACTGAAGACCTTCCAATTGGAGCAACTTAATACCTGAATTTCCACCTATTTCTATGAGGACAAAAGTACTATTTAAAAGACATCTCTTTTTATAAATTGCTTTTCGATCACTAAAAGGTTTTTCAAAACAGGACTGTGTGTGAGGAAAGCTGAGATTCAGGAAGATTCACTTGTTAGGACAACCTCAAATAGATGTTATGGTCATTCAGCCAATTTCTTTCTTTTGCTAATAACAAGTTGCCTTTATTAAATCAAAAGGCAGCTTGTTTTTGAAGGCTGTTCCTAAAAATTGTTGCTACATGAAGAGCTGAAAAAAATAAACTCAAATAATTAAAAAGCTTAAATGAAAGTTAAGAATGAAAATGAGTGAAGGTGGTCAAAATGTACGAAGTTCCAGTTATAAGATAAGTAAGTGTTAGGGATGTAATGTACAACATGACAAATATAATTAACACTGCTGTACATTATATATGAAAAGAGTAAATCCTAAGAGTTCTCATCACAAGGAAAAATACTGTTTTTCTGTTTCTTTAATGTTGTATCTATATGAGATGATGGATGTTCACTAAACTCATTGTGGTCACCACTTCATGATGTATGTAAGGTCAAAACATTATGCTGTACACCTTAAACTTATATAGTGCTATATGTCAATTATATCTCAATAAAACTGGAAGAAAAAAAGAATGAAAATTGAGATAAACCCTGTAGTAACAATATTCCAGTAATTTTTATTTAGTGGCCGTGAGGTAACATAACCAACTGGATCAGCTCAGTATTGTAATGTGTCCAGACAATGAGGCATGCAGACTAGGGGTGTGATCTTTGCATCAGGAAGTATATGAAGTGCAATAAAAATTTTTGCACTAAATTCAGAAATCTTATAAGAAAACAATGTAAGGTTGTGTATAGCACTGGGCTTCAACAGCGTTTGAGTTAACTTTCAGAAGGTCATTGGTATCCCGAGGCTACACCTCAGTGATATGATTGGTCACGGCAAGTGGATGGTGCCTTGTCTGACCTATTTTCCTTCACTAGTGAAATGAAAACAGAGGGATCTTTACCAATTTGTCTATGCAGACTTCTTTCAACACGCAACTGGCGACTTGGAGGCTAAAGTCAAATTATTGATGATTTGAGGAGGAGGATGGCTAATCAACAGCAATTTATCACATGGTTTAATTTTATGCTCTAAATTATCCCTGACAGTAAATATTCTTTCCTCCACTTTATGATGGAAGAACTGAGGGTTACAAAGATGAAAGATCTTGAACTTATTTTCAGGTATTTGGAAAAGGTTTCAAAAAACCCTGAGTAGTTACCAAGGCATTGTGAGGGGTGCCAGTCGTGTGTGTAAGGGTTTATGAGGCCTCTTAGTGCTATGCTTGGGAGTTCGCCTTTCATTTTGTAGGTGGATCTGTCTTCTTATCTGTGTTCTAGGAAGGCTGCCACGGCTTTTGTCTGGGAGATAGATTAAAGTGAGAAAAAGATTGATAGGAGTGGCAGTGAGGGTGGAGAAGAGGACAAAACAAAACAAACCAAAAAAAGAACTATATGGTGTATATATAAAAATAGATAAAAAAACCAACTTTCTTCTGTACCAGCACAGGGAACTGGATTTAATATCTTGTAATAACCTTTAATGAAAAAGAATATTAAAACAAATATATGTCTATATATACATGACTGGAACATTATGCTGTACCTCAGAAATTAGCACATTTTACCTGACTATAGTTCAATTGAAAAAAAAAAAGAATTATGTGGTAGAAGAAATGGCACGATGAGCATTTAGAGGTATGAGGAGAGAAAGAAGAAGAAATCAAAGATGTGATTTTGAAGATTTATGCTGAGATGGCTATGGAGATGGTAGTTCCACAAATGTAAATAGCGGAAGAAGGAAAACCGAAGCTTCCGAGAACTGTGTGTAGCAAATAAGTGGAGTTTCCAAAAGCAGTGACTTTGATGATATTTAGAAACTTCTGGCAGAGATGTCAGGCTGTTGAAATGAGAATTTGGAGCTCCTTACAAGGTAGCATCCAAAACCTCATGGTTTATTAACAATGATAGCAATATATAATTTAAAAAAATCCCTTTCTAGCTTATTAGAAGGTAACAAGCTGGACCTTTATACATGGAAAATCAATGCCAAAAACAGTTGCTTCTAAAGCCTAGTTAGGGGCTGTCCAATGGCTGTTCCGTATTTGCACTGCCCAATATGGCAACCACTAGCCACAGGCGTTTATTAAATACTTGAAACATGGCCAGTGAAACTGAATTTTAAATTTTATTTACTATATGAAATAAATGTCTTATTTATACATTTATATATTTATAATTGTATAATTTATATTTATAATCTATAACTCTAGATTTTTATAAATATTTTAATCAGATATTTTAATATAAAACAGCATATTACTAACAATTCAGAGATCACAATTTGATTTGTAGTAATGCCACCCAATTCATCACTGATTAAGAAAATGGAAGTGTTCAGTTAAGTGTAAAATTGTTAAATGTTGCATCTTCTTTTAGTTGCCCATCTCCCACTGATGTTAATGAAACATGTAGGTAAAATGATGTTCAGTATTTAAAAATTCATAAATCACATTTTAATTCTGACTAGGTTTGCATTTTTATTTTTCTGGTTTCACCATAATTAAGATAATCTTTCAAAGCAGAGCCCAACTCAATTACTTATGAAATTAGAGTCTATCTTATAGTTATATTGCACAGTGTTCTAATGGAAGGTATCAGTTTGGGGGTATTTCTTAGTGAACGTGGAGACTGCAATGACAGTTTCTTATTTAACGTAAGTTTATGCGTTGATGGACTGCACGTTAAATATATTCCTTTTGTACATTACAGCAGAATTAAATAGGCACTTAATTTTCAGTAGAATATTAACAGCAAGTAAATTACCGTGATGTACCCAATCTCCACCCACTTTTTTTTTTGCAGTTAAACTATCTATATCTAATCTACCTGTATCAATGGAATGCTAATATAGAGCATAGTGATTTATCCTTAATTTGTGAAGCTCTTTTGCTATAAAAAACTGTAGTCAATCTTCCAGATAACAAATTAAGCCCTTTGGGCTTCAGTTCTAAAGATGGTATTATATTCTGTTGCTCACTACAGTCTTTACATATTGTGTCTTCATTATGTGTGGCAAGGGAGGCTGTTATCTAGCTACTGAGAGCAAGGACTTCTGTTTCAGGCACATTTGGGTTAGTGATATAGCATTATTATTTATTAGGTGAGTGGACTTGGACCAGTTATCTCCCCACAAGGCTATTTTGAGGTACATTGGTAATGTTTGTATGTGAATATGACTCTAGTGACAAATTCCACATTTTATTTTTTGCATTCGCTACAATTTTTACTTTGAATTTCTGTGAATGAGAACAAGAACTTAAACTTTGGATGTAACGAGTACAGAAACTTCCACATTTTCAAAAACTCTCTAGTCCATCTCCTGATCTTTTTAAGTTTTCTCTCTCATGTCCATTACTATAGAATTTCTCATTAGTTGATGTAGAGTTTTAATTAAATTAGATTTAATCCCATGGCATTTTCATCAGTTTTTGTAAATTTTAATTGAATTATGAACATACAATACTAAGGAAAACTTGTATCAACAGCATTAGAAACTAATACAGGGCGTTCATGGAGAGCATACAGATATTTTGGCAGGGATGGGAAGGCATGGGTGTACTTGTAGGGTGGCCATATAATTTATCATCCAAACCTAGAAGCTCCTGAGAGTAAAAGAAGATATAAATTATGACTGTCCTGGACAAACTGTGGTTTATGGTTACCTACACACCCTAGCTAGAGGTTATGTAACTAGCCATACTTTGGGCATTGGCTCATATGTTTTACACAAAGAGTGGAATTTTTAGTTAATCTAGGCAATTAATTAGAGATTTGGAGAGCTTCCACTGTAACTTTATGCTTGTACAATATATTAATATTGAGCTCATATTATAGACCTGACACCAAGCGAAATAATTTCATACATTACCTCATTAAATTCTCAAAGCTTATGGAGTAAATTATTTTTATTTACATTTCACAGATGTGGAAATTGAAACTTAGAACTTCATCTTTGTACAGTTTGCTGAATCCCACTGATTTCACTATATGCCAGACATGTGCTAAATACTTATGTTCATTGCCTCATTTAATCCTCATAATTACCCAACTGAATCAAGTCTTTTTAATCTCCAGTTAATATATTACCCAAATGTGTATGTGTATATATATATATCTGATAAATGTCATAGACTGGATATAGACCCAGATCTGTCAAAAGGTTATTACTCAGTTATTCAAAATATTTCTTTCCAAAACTGACTTCTGTTATCACGAAGTTTATGTTTCTGTCACTTGGGGCAATCAAGAGCTTAAAGGGAAAGAAAAGGGACAGTACTGGGGGCCAAAGGGTTTTAACTGGAACACAGTCTATGTCATAGGCTTTCTTCCTCAAGATGTGTTTTGGAAAGATTCTTTGAATCAGTTTCCAGACTGTTGGGGGAAAAGGCAGCTTTGCACTGGTCTGTCTTCATATTCTCATGCCTGGTCCCCTTCCCACCTGTGCCCATGCTTTGAAATTATTAGACTCCACAGTAACCCTGCACTCATGAATGGGGATCTGCAAATTAACTAGCACTGTTAGCTTGGGTTTCCCCAAGATTAATCGGAAAAAGTTTAATGTGGCCAAATGGAAGTAAGGCCATGGAAAAGAAAAAACAAATGGTAACTTCCTTGAGTGATAAAAGTCATGAACCTCAAAATGAATGAAAATATTAGGAAAGATTAATTAATCAAAAAAAAGTATCATGTCTTTACACAATTATTAGAGGTTTAAAAATGATTGGCATCAGAAATTGACACAACATTGTAAACTGACTATACTTCAATTTTAAAAAAAAGTTAGGAAAAAAAAAGATTGAAATGACCAATCATAAGAACAATTGCTCATAAGATGGTGGTAAGACCACCAACATGTATTACTCTACTCACCTAAATTAACAGCCAAAGCCAAAGGATATATAAATCTAAACCTCTAGAGTATTAGTTTACTCATTGGAAGAGGGGGCACGTAGTAAAGCTGAGATGAGTGTTAGAAATGAGAAATCTCATCACAATTCTGCTTTCATTTAGCTCTCAGGCCTTAGAATAAATGTGCTACGCCTCCAAACACCAGTGCCACGTTTCCTGTGGGGATGCAAGCATTAACTCTCTCTAACTCAAGGTTAGTGTGAAGATTAAACTGGCTCAACACTTTGAACATTCATTATAGCCTGTCTCACACAGGGTTACAATGATTTGTTTATGTGTCTTCCTTCTCAAACGCCCAAGTTCCAGAAGCACAAAGGCTAACAGAGTGTTACTTTGCATCCCCAGGACGTAACAAAGACCTTGGTACAGAGGAAGTATTTTGACGATTTCCTTTTTGTTGAATGACTGCACGAATTTAATGAAATGAGTCTCAAAATGCTGCCGAAAAGCATTGTAAAAACTAAATTTTATAGCTATTCAATTGCAATTTATGGTTTGAGCCACTTACAGTCGACCCTTGATATCCGTGGGAGATTGCTTTAAGGACCCTGTGTGTGGGTACCGACATCAATGAACGCTCAAGTCCCTTGTGTAGAATGGTGTAGTCCTGGGCCCTCTCTATCAGCCAATTGGGAATCTGACGTTTTCAATACAGTTGGTCGAATCTGCGGATGCGGACCCGCGGATACAGAGGGATGACTGTGCTAAGTAAACCTACTTCATTTAGAATGTAATATAAAAAAATTTATATATTAATGCCTAATGTGGGACATTTCAAATGTTCATGTTTTCTTCTTGAACTTTCCCTTTTCATTTACCTTAAATTGTATGTTTTTGCTGAACGAATCTGCTTTTTGAGAGACTATATTCTCCTTGCTTGAAGGTGAACCAAGCCGACCTCAGCCCGGAAGCGTGGTGCTGACTCACTGACACCCTGGGCTTGTCTCCTGCCTGACCAAGTGCAGGATGAGAACAAATTAGAAAGATCTGATTGAGTCATATACATTTTAGTATTTTAAGAGGAAAGCACCGAGGTAGCAGAATATACCAAGCAAACTAAGGTTGGAAAATGCTTTTTTTTTTTTAAATCTCGGCTGAATTCTTTTCCTTATTCTTTTGTTATCCATATTCTTCCAGTTCGCGTAAATGATACACTTTACAGATGACAGGGTCTGCAGATGGCTCAGCAGCCAAGAACCATTTGTGGCACATTTGCCACAAGGTCACGTCTTCTAATGACCAGATTTCTCACCCATTGCCCCCTCCACCCTTACTCCCACACTACCCAACACACACGCCAACAAAAGCCCGTCCAAGGAGTTTCAGAGCAAAATGATGGCTTCTTGAATTTTGGGGGTAGAGAAATTTTGCGGTAGCTGTGGATATGTCCTGCACCCCAAATTTTTCCTAGGGTATGAGTGGAACATGCTAAAGGCGGAAAAAATATTTATCTATAAAAGCTGAACTATATGAAAATGATAAGTTTTGCAACCAGAGTGAGCATGAGTTAAGCTCCTACCTTCAGCAGAAATTTCACCAAGAACAAGAAGTATTTAAAGGGTGGGAAATCAGGTCTTTTGAATCTTAACGTAACGTTCCTCTGTGACATCCATTGCATTAATGACACGGCTCTAAATTCATTTTTAATTTTCTAATTTTCTCGTTCTTTATATTTTGAAGTGTGACTATTTGGAAAGTTGCTAGAAAAGTGATCATAATCAGTTAAAAGAAATCTGTCTTTAGGAGTACCGGTGTGAGAGACTGGTAATAAAAACATTTTATTGGGCCAATAAACTCCCTAGAATCACTTATATATTATTTGAGACATGACTCTTAAGCACACTCTGATATATGTGACCTAAGAGACTTAATGGAATTTTCAAATATGTCAGCCCCTTTGTAGATGTCAAGAGCATAAGCTCTGAATTTAAATGACAAAGGTTTGAAACCTAGCTCCACCACCCCCTAATTATAGGAGCATAAGAATGGTAATTATTTTTATTGTTTAAAAGGTACTAAAACTGAGACAATGACCTATTTTTATGAATTCCTACCATGTTCTGTTTTTTTTTAAAAATCCTACTGTTTTGCATATTTAACTAGTGTATATATGTGTGTGTGTGTGTTTGTATTTTATTTATTAGGTAGATAGATACAGGTATAAAATCAACTAGATGATGAACTCCTGGAGAACAAGGTTTCTATTTTATACTGAATTTGATAAAGAAGATGCTCCTTAGATACCTTTGGGTGAATTACTTTCTTTGACATCCACATTTTCCAACTTTATTTGTGAATACACTTCAAGTAGTTTAATTCTAGGATACTTCAAGAGAAGTATGAAGCACTTATAATCAAAAATGAAACAGAGGGTTCTAATTAAAAGGATGCATTCAATTTAGGAACATCATCAGTGCTTACATATTCCACTTGGTCCAAGACTGTAGTATGGAGGGAATAAAAATGAATTTATTCTTTGAATTTAACTAAACATCATTTTATTTTATATATCTTGATATATCTGAATTTTTACTAATAAGAGCACAGTGCATTCTAGCCTATAAAAAAAAAGAAGGGTAAGAAAAACATTAGAAAATCACGTATTTTTTACAGTAAAATATCTTCTTAAAGGCTGAGAAATGTTAAATATTTTGTACTGATTTACAATCATGATAATTAATTCACATTGTCAATTTCCTAGTTCATTTTTGAATAATGATCACACTGATTGTAATGCCTATATAATCCTTCTGTAAATTTTATGAATATTACTAGAGTCAGTGCTCACATATATCTGTTATGGTAGAAGGGCAGTTATTTTTAGCCCAATTTTATAAATGAAGAAAATGAGCTGTGGAAATTTATAGGAAACATTTAAGGTTTTCATGCCTGATAAATAGTAAAAGTAGTATTGGAGCTCTTACTTTCATGATTTCGAATTTATGATTCTCTTTTGGCTTTAATGTGTACCCTCATTAATTTCATCATATTAACTACTAAGTAACTGCATTCTCCGCACATTGACCTGTTAAATGCATTCAGGATGGTTGTCTCTAAGGATTTTTCTATAAACCTGAAAATATTCAAATATGATGTCAATTAATTACCAATACAAGTAACAAACAAATTAAATTGTGGTTGGAGAAAACGAAAAGTTTGAGTTTTTCTTCTTAATCCTCACTACCTATAGATAACCACTTCTAAACTTTTGCTGTATATATAGAGTCATATATACATACATATATATATATATATATATATCTCTGTAGATACATTTCATTACTCTGTGTAGATATCTCTATATTTTATCTCCATGTCTCTCTAGGTAGATGTATCTTTCTGTACCTACTATCTGTCTTTCTCATTTTATCTCTACCTCTGTCTCCACTGTACAGATTTGTTTTGGTCTTTCTATTTAGATATCCTTATCTCTGGATGCAAAAATGAAATGTACACTGTCTTTATATAAACAAAAATAGAATCATCCCCAATATCCCAAATTTGTCCCCTGATTTTTCAGTTAATTTGTGAACATTGTTTTCATGTCTTTAAAGATTTTTCCAGAATATCATTTTAAATGGTTGCAAAGTAGTTCAATATATGAATGCCCCAGGATTTATCTAAATTATTCTGTATTATATGGATATTGAGGCAATACGCATATTTTTACTATGAAAAGCAGCACCACAGTGAACATTCTCATGGCATATATATATACATACATACATATATATATGTACACATACATACATATTTATATATATATTTATATATATACTTATTTATTTATTTTAAATAGAGATAATGGAGATTGAACTCAGGACCTCGTGCATGCTGAGCATGCACTCTACCACTGAGCTATTCCCACCCCCTCTTGTAGCAAATAAATTTAACACATTTGTAAGCTTAAGCCCTTTAGGTGACTTTCTAAGAACAATTTCTGGATCAAATAGAACTTAAATTTTCAAGATTTTGAGTTTATATTGCCAAATTAATTTTCTGAAATGCTGTACCAGTTTACACTCCAACTAGAAGAATAAACATCCCTGAATTATATAAACATTGGTTCAAATATGCCTTTGATTGACAGCAAATATCTCATCGTTTTGAATTGCACTTTCTTTTTATTACGAGTGAAGCTAAACATTAAAAAACACATAATGGACATGTGTATTTCTTCTCTGATAATTCACTGCTTATGTTCTTTGACTCATAACTCACCTTTTAAAAATTGTGTAATTAGTTTAAGAAACAGAGTTTTTTACATTTTAAGTATCCTAACCTAGGTCACATATGCTGCAAGTATCATTGCCTTCTGAGATGGCTTATTGTATTTTTATTTTACATGGTATTAACAACCTAAATTATCCTTCTGCAGAGTGGTGGTGACAACTAAATTTTAATTGTGTACCTACATATAGGGCAATATCTACCTGCACACCAGGGGATATCCATTCCCACTTAGGGAAGTTATCTTCTCTTATATAGAGCAATCTCTCTAATTTTAGGAAGTTTAAATTATCATTAAATGGGAGAAATATTAATTGTACTTTGGTCAATGACCATTAAAAATAAATACGACGTGTTGAAATGCCAAGAACAAAAGAAGTAGATAGAAATCCTGGCTCTGGTAGTTAAAAACTGTTTGATTTGAGCACATTATTGATCATGCTTGGGACTGTTTCATCATGTCTGAAATCATTAAAACTATACCTATTTACATTAAAGACCGTTGTAAGTCTCAAATGAGATCGTTATGTAAAAACAACTGGCAGAGGATCTAGTATATAATATAGTGCTTAGTAATTCATGCTGTCTGTCCTTCCTTCATACATGTGTCAAGAGTGCTATGAATTGTATTTTTCTAGAGATGGTTGTGTATGAAAAATATGCCTTTTACACAAAAAACTGGCCTTGATGGTAGTAGCAGGGTCAGGTGTAGAAATCGGACTTCCATTGTCATTCTATAATTCTAAGTAAAATCATTATTATTATTGTTGTTGTTGTTGTTATAATTTCATGAATTTTATAGATGACTCCAATGCCTTCTGATGCATCTTTAATTTCCAGGATTTAAAACTTCCGTAAGATAACTTGTTGCCTTTTCAAAATTGCAATACCTTGTGTTTGTATAGCACTTTTCAAAGTTGTCAGCTTTAATTAATCTTCACAACATCCCTAGGAGGTAATAGTAGGAGATAAATATCATTGTGCCTTTTTTCCACATTCTGAAAATACATGGCAGAAAGGCAACTTATTCAAGCTTAAACAGAAATTAAGTGGTTCTTAGGAGAGTCTATGGAAATGCGCACATCTAGGAAACTGGAATCATCTTTTAGTTTCATAACATAATTATTCTGAAGATGCCTAGTATGAGTAGAAACGGGTAGAAAGGTCCTTAAGGGATTGGCTTTGGGTTCAGCACGGGCTTCTAGGCACAGAACAATTACATCAAAGGATGTCTGCTACTATGGGTTACATTTGTTTTCTAAACTTAGCAGATATGCCCAGGATTTTCAACTTGTGTGTGTTTCCACTGAAGCATTTATGCTTCTCTTTTCTGAGGTATAAATATTTCTCATAGTCTTCTCATATTTTCAAACTGTTATATAGGCATGACTCCATTACCTGCAGTGGAAATTTTTATTGCTAGCATTTTCCAGAGTTGCTGAGGAAATTTATTACAAGAAGTGAATCAGGCTGTTTGTAGATAAAATATTTAGCAAACTATCCCCAGCAACCAAATTATTATGTTAAGAAAGCTATAAATCTATAGAACAAAAAGGTATTTTGAGGCTAGTCAAGTCAGTCTTAAATTTTATTGTCTCTATAAAGCTAGTCTTCTGCCAAAGGATCTTCTAAGGTCAAGATAAATGTTTAAAAAGTAGCAATTTGGAAAAAGAAGAAAGAATAGGCAGTATGAGGTGTGCTTCTGCTTTACTGATACAAACAAAATATAAATTTCCCAGGAATTGAGTGTGACAGAATACATTGATTAAATGACACACTAGAGTCCTGGTGTGGAAAAAAATTCTCTAGGATGGCATTTGTTTTAGTTTGAATATTGTTCCAGGAAGTTTAAAAGTTATTGGGAAAAGCTTGTTAAAGATACACTTTCAATAGGATGGAGACTGAAGATACAATTAGTGTGCAGGGTTATAGGGAGGCTGTAGACTTGAATTACAGAAAATAGAAAAGTATTCTGAAAACCGCTGATTTTACCCTACGCTAGCATATATCCTTTCCAGAGGAATTTGCTCTGAGAAGATTAAGAAGCCATAATTGATCCATTCATCTTTTCAATTAATGTGACTTTGGATACATGCTCAGCCCTGCACTGTGAGCTGAGGGTTACGCCATCAACTCAAACAACACAAACAAATTCAAACAACTATCTAGGAATGAAATTCTAGTGTAGACATATCACAGTGCTGTGTGTGTGTGTGAGAGAGAGACAGAGACAGACAGAGACAAAGACAGAGAGCTCTAAGTGACTGGCACACGGCCTGAGAATAGAGAAAGATTCTGGGTGCTAAACGGGCCAGGGAAGGCTTTAGAGTAAAACTGTTCCTTGAGTTTGTTGACCTTGAAAAATAAAAAGCCAGTTATTTTACCAGCAAAATGAGTGTTTTGAGGAATAAAGGAATTTCAACTTGGGACGTGCAAACTATGGCAAGCCATCCACAGGCAAGTCCGAGAAGACCCCTGGGAGGTCAGCCTTTATGGGGTTTTAGGAGGAAAGCGGGGGGCCTGTGGTGGCTCTTCACCAGCTGCAGGTGGCAGGCAGCTTCTTGCTGGGTCAGAAGGAAATCTTTCTTTCTGCTGGGGTCCGTTAGCTGTGCTGGGTGATGTGTGTGTGAGAGCTCCCCGTCAGGGCTTCCCGACTTTATTTTTCATTATTTTTCTTCTGGTTTTGTTGAAATATAATTGACATCCAGCAATGTATAAGTTTAAGGTGGACAGCATAATGATTTGACTTACATGCATCATGAAATGATGACCACGATGAGTTAGTGGACACCATCATCTCGTATAGATACAACATTAAAGAAATAGGAAAAAAAACCTCTTTTTCCTGGTGATGAGAACTCTTAGGATTTACTCTCTTAACAGCTTTCATATATAACACACAACTGTGCTAATTATATGTATCATGTTGTACATTGCGTCCCTGTAACTTATTTATCTTCTACCTGGAACTTTGTACCTTTTGACGACCTCCAGCCAACCCCTGCCTCTGGGAACCACAAGTCTGATCTCTTTTACTGAATTTGTTTTTGAAGTGTAACTGAGTCACAACATTGTGTTAGTTTCTGGTACGCAATATAGTGATTCGCTATTTCTGTACATCTCAAAACGACCACCATGATAAGTCTAGTTGTCATCTGTCACCAAAGATATTACATAATTATATACTACATTCCCCACACTCTAGGTTTCATATCTTTGACTCATTAATTTTGTAACTGAACGTTTGTGCCTGTTAATCTCCCTCCTCTACTTCACTCCTCCCTCCACCCTCCCCTCTGGTAACCACTTGTTTGTTCTCTGTATCTGTGACTGTCTTTCTGTTTAGTTGTGGTTGTTCACTTGTTTTTGAATGAGGATTCCTTTATTTATGTTCACAAATTAATTCAAGGATAATCATATCTTTAAAATTGATCTGTTATGTGTCATTTTGTACAATTCTAATCTAGTAGAACATTTTCATGTGTAGAGGTGTTACACGTATTCAAAGATGCCTTGTGTTTGTTGTGGAGCGGAAGCTCTGACGTTGGATTGAACTCTGTGTTCTCTTTATGCATGGCTAGTTGGTTTATATCGAGGCAACTTGAGTAGTTCCTTAGAGTTTTTGTTTTTCTTCTGCGTTACCACTCTAGATGGAGCTTATGCACGATCGTGAACACACATGTTCCCTCTCTCACACATATGCAAAACAAGACAGTTTCCAATTCTCAGTCTTGATGCACAGATGCCCCAGATAAATGATTATTTGCACAGTGCATCTGCTTCTCTTAGCATGTTATTTAATTACTTTTTTTTCTACATTTGTGATTTTAAAAATTATTTTCAGTGAAATTCTTGTTGTTTTAGAAGACTAACTCATTGCCAACAGAACTGATCATCAGATTGAGCAAGGAAATAGGAAGAACAAAGCCAATATATTTTGAAGTTAAAAAAAAGGAAAATTTTCCTGTAAATTAAACTGATTGGAAGAAAGTTTTCCCTGAAGGATGAGTGCAGTCATAGACCCAGGCTCCTTCTCCTGCAGGAAAACTCATCCCCTGCTACAACCCAAAGAGTTGCATCCTTGATGGAAATGCTATATATCAAAGAGAGAGCTGTACATTTTTCCCTCTATCTCTAAATTGTTAAGAAAAATATGTCTTAGAGATTAACTTTTGATTATTTGGTTATTTTATTTGGAGAAGCTCTGAGGAAGAGCTGTAAAATTCAGCTAGCCATTTATATGCTTAGACCTATGCCAGATTTCAGCGTCCAGTAACTCAGTTTTCATTTTATTTCTGTTTAGAATTCTAGCCTTGTGTGGAGACTGCTGACTTTCACGATGCATGACAAGATTTAACTTGCGGTTGGTTATGATGATCAGTGTGTAAACATATACACACTCTAACAAACATACCTGTTTTAAGTGCACAGATACACTAGCAAAGAGGTTCAGTATGCATTTATTCATTGACTCATTCATTTAGTCAGCCAAGTATTCCTTAATATTATGTGCCAGTTACAGTCAATATAATGCCTTAAGATTTTGAGACCTCATTTTTTTATTTTTCACAGTTGAACTTTTTTTCTTTCAAAATTGAAATTTTCCATTCAGGGATGAAGAAAATTATATTCCTGTAGTAGGTCACTGGAGAATTTCTGGGAATTCTGGAGAAATTGTAGCTGTAGGGCATTTGGAAATATGTCCATAGGAGAGATCAAAAGTTTGATCTGTTTTCACATTTAACAGGTCTTCTCAGTGGAGGAGGCACGTATGGTTTAACATATTCGCGTATACTCATTCACAACACCACAAAAAACTTCTCTAAGTTGCAAACACCATTTAGTATTATATTCTAGGATCTATTTAAAACAACAATTCTAGTTTCTCTAACCTCCTAATCTAATTTCAGCTTCTCATGGTAGAATATGAAGCTTTTGTGTTTAGTACATATTTATCTCAGTGAAATGAGAAAATGCACTTTAATAAAGTTCTCTCTGCTCTTACATTAAACTTGAGTATAGATAGAACATAGAGGAATTTATGCTACTAGTCATACCCAAGTTGATTAACTTGCGGTATTCAAAGACCATCTTCAGTGAAGAGTGCTGAAACTTCAACACAGTATGGATGTGAATTATGATAAATGTACCCTCAGTACGCTTCCAGGTCAGTCCTTTGGCTTTCCAGATTTATTCTCCTGGTGAATACAGAAGCTGACTGACTTGATTGGAGCCCCAGCCCTACCACTTACTATCTGTGTGATTTTGCACAAGTTAACGTCTACGTGCTTCACTTCCTTTATACAATGAAGGGTTTCCCTGAGGATTGCGGGAGTTGACACACGTACAGAACTTAGAACAGTGCTGGTTTCATTGTAGGAGCCTCAGTAAGCGTTGACTATTATGATGATGAACACTGATCCTTCTGAAGGAAATTGCTTTTACCATCAACAGCTCTTTCTGTAGTCTCCGCTCTGCTATTACAATTCCTTGAAAGTCATTATACTGACAGAAGATAGGTTTATGTGAAAATGTTGAATTGAGCGTTCAAATGCTTAAGTTTGAGCAAAGGCAGGGGTTAAACTGGACACTGAAGTTCTAATACCGTGTCCTCCAGCCAGGGCTGGTCTCCCACTACCACTTTCTGTGCCTTTGAAGGAACACTCCCAGCATTCTAGTCTTCATTCCGGACTACTTTTTCCTAGCACTTACTCACAGTTTCAGGTTTCTTATTCTTGACCAACCTCCCTAATGAATATTATATACAAGCTTCCTAAGATGGGTTGAATATATTCTCTTTTATTAAACATAGTCACATGCAAATAGAAATAGCAACAAAGAGCATGAAAACAAGTGACAAGAACAGTGCAGCCAGAGACCCTGAGTTCTGAAGCAGAAAGGGAAACGTGATGGTAAGGATAACCAGGGGTCTCCTCTTACAACTCAGAGAGTAACTGAAGGTGTGATATGTTTTCGCAACACCAGTCTCCTACTGGGATGCGTGTGCACTGTGTATATCTGCTCTTAAATAGTCTACATTCTGTCCCCCTTTCCTGTCAGAATTACCAGAGGAAGTGCAGTTCAACTCACTAGTCCCTTTACTTGTAAATTTGTGTAATAGATTTTGGAGGCCTTATCCTATCATTACTTAGATCTTCTAATAAAGGACATTACCTAAATAAACCTAGGCTTCCCTTCTAAGATTCTAATGGTGTCTCTGTTTGTTTTAAGATAGTCAACAGATCCATAGTTACAAATTAAGGTGTATTTGGAATCTTTTAGAAGAGAGGAAATTTGTGTCCTTCAAAGTTATCAAGGACTAAACAATAAAAGAACAAATGAGTACTGCCAAGAAGCTGATTTGCATCAGAAACCTTACCTTGTTTTCTCAACTGTAGTTACTAGGAGCCATGGAATATCCCATTAGGAAACAAACTTAAATTTGCTCAGACAGCATGTGATGAGTTATTACCAAGATGATCATGTGTAGAAAGTAATTATTGTGTGAGTCATTCAGATCCATAAAAACAGGAATTTATTAAGTCTTAGAAAATTGACTGATTTTAATAGGGTTTATCATCTAGATATGGTTGCATTTTTATTTAAATAATGATGCCTAGAGTGATTTTTTTTTTCTTAGCAAATACTAATGAAATTAGCACTGGCAATAACAAGGTGTGTTACTGATGTAATAAATTGATTGTTAAAAGTTGGTGAAACTAAAATTTTTATAAGTTGACTCATGTTTTTTCCATTAATTAAATTTGGAGATATTTCAAACCACAAAAAAATCTTAATCTTAAGCCTTATTGAAACTCAGTTAATAGTGCTTATTTGGATAGGTAGAGACAGATATATTTAACTGGAAAATAAGATAGTAAAATAACAGAAGTCAACAATTTCCATGCTGAAATTACAGTAATGTGCGTTGGGTTTACTGAAATGAGTAAGCTTCAAGGGTCTCACATTCTGGAGGTTAATCATAATATAAATAAAAAAATCTTATTGCCGGTACCTAATAATAGCGCTGCCATTTATTGTATAGAAGAATAAGTTGATTGAAAACTCTGGGCATGTGAAGAGGCTCTGGCACTGTTCTAGAACGCTGCATCAAGAACAAATTCTGGCATTGGTTATGTGTTTTGATATTTTCAAGTCTAGTCTAGGTAGGCAGGGTCCAAAATGTTTATATATCAGGCCTTACTATAGTATCTCCATCTGAAAGTTCTTTACCAATGGTTTGATTGTTAGGAAAGTTTATTTTTAAAGTTAGAGTGTGTCATTGCAAATGTTAAATAGAAAGGTTATCTTTAAGATAAATTTAGATAGGAATGAGTCAATTTATTCAGGTCCTTCTAAAGGAGGCTTGTAAAAGGATGGGGAAAAAAGATCCTGTACTTTGGCTCTTTACAAGTATACTTGAGTTATTAACATAAGTGATGGTATATAGTTTTATTTAGAGCATGAATACAGCTTTAATTCCATTTTTTTAAATTATAAAGTTAGAAGTTTCAACATCTAAGTCAGAACTCTGACATTTTAGAAATTAATAATACAGTCATAGCTGGGTATGTGTTTTTCTTCAAAGAGGTTTCCATTAATCCCCTTCCAGTCTTCAGATTAGAAGGTACACCTACTGAGGACTTTTTGCGTTTTGTTCTTCTGAGATTTGGACTTAATGTTCGGAGACATTTAGCTTTTCCACAAAGAGGTTAAGGAGATTATTCAGATCTTGAAGGGGTGTTTTCTTCTGAGGAGAGGAAGAATCATAGCATCTCTTGACCAGAGCAGAGTTTAACCACCAGCATTGGCCTGGTGGGGTGGGCTTGGGATACGCAGATAAAGCAAGACTAAAAACCAAAAAAAAAGTATGATTAGTTCACATTTTGATAGAGTTCTAAATTATAGATCGGATTCTGTCACGCCCTTGCACTGACCTTCAGTACTGTTTTTGGCTTAGAGTTTGAAGTCCGTAGATTAAATTCAGATCCCTAATTGATTTCTTTTTGGTCTAATCTTTCTAGACTCAGATTCTTTTACTCCACGTAAAACTGTTGCCCAGCAAGACTACACATCCTCCTCTCTAACATTTCTAGTCCTTCTCTTTCTTGATCGAGGGACACCCCTGCCTCCTTCAGCGATCTGGACTTCGATTCCAGTGAGCCATCCCCACCCTCCCGAGGCAGATATGCCTCCTGCTATGCTTCCATGGGCACGCTGTGTTTCTCAGACACACACTTATTGTACCGTTAAATTAAGTGTTCATTTACATATCTCACTTGTTTGGCACTTCAGTCTCTTTGAGGTCAGGGAATACATCGTATACATCTTTGCAGTGTCAGTATCTTGTGTCTAATGTTTGCAGCACTGTAGGTGTAATAATTAATGTTTACGAAATGAGTAAGACTGAGTGAAGCTTAGTTCTTAGGCCAGGCTTTTATCTTTAAACTTGAAAGTGGTCTCCAAGATCATATCCAAATACTGAATTACACACAGGACCCAAGAGGCCAGGACTTTAGTGACAGACTGAGAGCAAAATTCTAAATGAGGCTGAAACTGAAAGGGTTGATGGAGTTATTGACCTGAGGCAACTTGATTTGATGTTAAGTTTCCAGAAGGGCGAGGAAAATGGAATTGATCAAGTAGTAGAAACTTCATAAAGATTTGGGTGTCAGAATGAGTATTCTAGGGAGAGAAGCAAGGCTCTGACCTTTCCTCCTCCCCTCCTCCCTGTTGTTGGCCTCAAATCTGGCCATGAGACTCTGCTACATTTTCTGTCCTGGAAACTGGCCACAGATGACTTTTGCAGAATTTCAACAGTAACTTTACCCAAAGGGCAAAACAAAACACAAAAACTGTGAGTCAGCCTTGGTGAGACTCTTTTTCCCAGCTTGCTGATTTCCCACTTAATTTCTTTTACAACTAATATCGTAACAGATTGTTTTCTTTTTCACTTAGATAGGTTCTTATGACAATCTTAAAACAAAACCACCATTTTAAACTCTAAATCTATTTTTTTATTGTTGATTATTCTTTTTTATGAACCATCCATCTTTCCTTTCAAAATGCTTCGATTTCAAAAGAGCAGTGGAAGTGCTACTATTTGTGAAATTGGCATAGGGAAAAGTCACTTGTCCAGGATACTGAGGAAGAACTTCAATACAAAACAGCAACTTTAATTAGGTTAAGTGTATCCAGCTTTACTTAGATTCATTGAGTTAAAAATCATAAATTGAGAGACATAGCAATATCTTAAGGATAATTACTGCCTAGCTCTAGACAGCTCATAAATATATATGCTTTCTAAAATCATTGTTATGGTTTATTCAGTAGATGCATTCAAAAATCATCTATTTCTGTATTTTTGGAATTTTATCTTTTTTCTCCAAACAGATATCTCAATTATGCATCGTTTATATGAGTAATACACAGTCTCCTAAATTTAGGTTCAGCCTTTCTAATTGTGTAGAATATTTTAAGCAAGGAAACATACAAAATACTCAAAATAAGATTATCTGCATCTACCTGAAACTAATGTAATATTGCAACTATAGAGGGAAAGTTTTTATTAAACACGTTGACAGGACTCAATTGAGGCATCATTGTGAAATAAGTTTAATTTTGTGAAAATCTTATCTAAGGAAGTGAGAAGACACGAAATTACAAAGAGAATAGATTTCAGAGATTGGTATAGAAATATTGCTTTGACTTTGAAAGCTTTTTAAAATGTATTTCCTATTTTCAATCGAAAGTTCTTTTCAGCAGAATTTAGCCAGCCAAGAATTTATTTTAGAAGAATGTCTATTTTTAAGATAACAGTATTGTTATTGTTATTACTGGATGATAACATTTGTTTCTGAGAAGCTGGAGAGTCGTACAGACGTTATATACTGAATCATCAAAGTTACAGCAGTAACTCTTTTATGAGGCTAAAATGTCAGGTGGCAACAGATAAACAACCTGTGCAGAATTATGAAACGCGAGAATGAGATTTACAGTTCTCAGTTCAGTTTGCTGCAATTTAGATCACACTTGTTTTTCTTCGCCAAAAAAAAAAGACATTTTTGTAACGAGAGATGTATTTCTATTCCTTTGAATGGGCACCATTCTGCCCACTTCCAGTGGAAACTGTCTTGTCGAGAGATCCTAAACCCCTTAGTAGTCTAGAAGTTTTATTTATTTGGCAATTTTTGACATATTTGTGTCTTAAAATCATGTCAGATCAAAGCCATTTCAAGATCCTTAGTTCAAAAACCTTTACTGAAATAGCATTAAAGGTCTGATTTAAACTGACAAGTGAAAGAAAATTGCAAGTTAAGGTTGTCATTCCCAGGCATTCAGCAAGTTCTGGAGAAATTTTTGAGTTCTATAAAAGAGTTCCTGGAAAGCCAATCATAAAATGACCTTCTGTATATAGGACTTACTCGATTTTTCTATTGGCTTTCCCTTTTAAATATTCTGACATTTCTTATCTTTGGATTTCCCAGATGTTAACCATTTTTAAGACTTCAGCTATGTAGAGAAATTAAACATCTGTAACATACATATTTAAATGGACTTCTTGTAGGATCTCAGACATATTTCTGAAGTATCATTATTTTTGTAATTACAGAAGAATACATTTCTTTCCTTTTACCATTTCCTGTTTATCTCCATAAATATCAGTTTGAATTAACTATGTTGAATCTACTTACCAGTGATTAGCATAATTTAAAACCTTAATTGAATCAAATTAGATCACATTCGACTTGCCACAGTGCTCACAAATGTCAAGGTCACTTTAATTCTTCTCCCTTTTGATTACATGATGTTCAATGACAGCTATGAACCGTTAAGTAACGGAGCCATCAACAGAAAGATAGAGAGGGCTATATATAACTTCGCAACTAGCTCAGTGACATATTAATTCTAAATCAGCAAAGTTGCATATATCAAATTGACATTATTTCAAGGAATACCCCTATTTGAGATTTCATTTTAAGAGATTTATATGAACAAAATCTCTGTATCTGGCATTCTATTGTCCAGCACCTTAGCTAACTCTCACTTGGATGGAAGGTTAATTATTTTCATGGTGATAGCCCTGAGGAATTAGAGTATTCTGAAGTGTCTGCTGAAGGATAAAAGAGGTTTATTTGGTGGGATGCAGCATTAGTAGGAAGCATCAGTCACTGTTTTCTAATTCTTTGAAAACATATAATATGCATAAGGTACACAGGCTCACTCCCAGTAAGAATAAGTTGTGAACCTGACCAGTTAAGACAACAAAGAATGTGTTGGGTTTCCTTTTGAAATGTTTATATGAAAAAATAAATAAATTTTAAAAACAGACACCAGTCCTTTTAGGATACTTCTTTATTTATAAACTTGGTATGTAAAAAAGAAGAGGAGAGGAAATATAATATTTATTAAGTACCTCCTCAATAAATGTTCAGGGCTATAATTTAGGTTTTCAGGTTGTGCCCCATGCAAAGAGTGTGACTGGGGATCTGAAATCCCCTCACTTAGTTTTTTAAACTATGGACCTGGTGAAACATGGGAGCATTTTGGGAAATTCATCTGCCCAGACAAATGTTTATTTAAATTGCTTCCAAGACATCTCGTATTCTAGAAGAGACCCTGGCATTATGCAGTGCTTTTTACATAGATCAGATAATTCTGAAGATCAAGTAGTAAATATATAAGGAGTTTTATTCTCTCTTCCCTTAAAGTGGGACACGAATGGCCTAAGTAAATTGCCCAGAATTACATACACAGACAATAAACGGTGAAGGTTTCTGAAAATTTACATTCCTGAAAAATTTGCATTTTACTATGCCATGAAAATGTGATTAGGTACAGGAAAACCATGTGAAAGATGAAAATAAAGAACTTAGCAACATAAATATAAGAATTAGTGTGAAAAATACATCTGTTGGTAATAAAATAGACTATTAATCTTAAAGCTTGTATTTTTAATATGTAATTTTCTCCCTCTGCTTTTATGTGTCCTATGGGTATATTTTATCACCTCAGTCTGAAAAACAAGTTTTTCAAAATATTTGTACTCTCCATTTATTTCCCACAAATGCTATTTTAATCAATATTTATAATTTATAAAGTCATTTTCTTTTAAACTAAATTAATACATATAAGTCTTATAAAGGGTACATATGAATTAAGTTTATTATAAATGCATTTACACATATATTATGACTTTATAGTTCTATATTTAAGAATATGTAAAAGATTTTTTTTAAGTTCTATTTGTGAATATCACCTTGAGGATTGAGATGAAATGGCGATGTAGATATCAAACGGTGTGGGAATTTTCTCCTGAAAATATGCAATCCTCCTTGAAAGAATTTGCCATTGTAATTTCTAATGCTATGCAAGAGTGACTATGCTTTGTCTAAAAAATATCATAAAATCATATTATAAAAATGTTTCTTATACTAGCAAGAAGGATATTCTTATTTATTAATATTCTTTTATTGATTAAGTGCATTTTCTTAAATTAGCTCATATAGCTTAGCTAATGATTGTTAACAGCCCCATTTCTATGTATGAGTAAAGGAACCAAAGAGGGAAATCTTTCACTCGTGAAATTTGTTGCAAAGGAGTCCCTTAGATCTTGTTTATTGTTTTTCTGATATAAAGATGGAGCTACTGAAGTTGACTTGTGTGCAGCCTCACAAATTGACCCTCTGAGGCCCAGCCTTACTCTTCTGGGTCTCCCTGAAACAGGGGAGATGCAGGCAGTGTAGCTGAGGCCTGGAGGAAGTAATAACTCCTCATTGGCTTGAAGCTTCTTTGAATCCCCTACATCTGCACGAAGCTTCTACCCAGAGGCTGAAGGTGTGGGAGGGAATGCCTTCCCTTCCTTGATATCGCCAGTAAAGGAACTTCCTTTCCTCTTTTTAAGTGTTTGGTAATAAAGAATGGTCAATTAACCCCAGCTATGCTTAGATAGGAAGAACTGAAATAAGATCTCTGTAAACCACCAAAATTTGTCCACAGTAGAAATTGTGAAGCAGCCATATTGTATAGTGAAATTCTAGGCCACTGGAATCATCCAGTGGAAACAGTACACTAAGCCTGAGATAAAAATTGTTTTGATTTTTAGATTATATTAAATTGAAACTATGTTTTAATTCTTTTGATATGTTCCAATGTTTTTTTTTTTAATTTTAATTCTCTAAGATACTTTCACAGAGAAATGTGCTTACTCCTGTACATTCAAGCTCTCCCTTTTCCCTGATTTCTTTCCTTCTGCCTATGAACATACTCAAAATATCTCCTGAAAAAAAAGAGCAAAAGCCAAGCAGAGACAAACAGACCATCCTTGAACTGCTCCCCTTCAAGACTTCGTCTTCATGTTATGGTGAGTTTTGTGAAGAACAGTTAGCCCTTCTTCCTTCTACTCCAGTCATTGCTAAACCTAGTTTGCTTCTGGGCTCAGCACTCCCTTGAAAAGATTCTCATTCTGGTCATTGATTACTTCCCATTTTCCAAGTCCAAAGACCCATCTTGAGTTCTCTTTGAGTTCTCCCTGATATTTGGAATTGTTAATCACATTCTACTCCTCAAATTTTGTTCCTCCTTTGGCTTTTTGGAAATTAAACTTATCAGTACAAATATAATCTTTTTGTCAGTAGACAATTCCCATAGAAGTAAGGCACACTTAATTTGTCTGTATAGCTTCACTTCTTGTCATTTCCAACTTCTGCTTTCTACAAATTGTTAACCTCATTAAAAAATTCCTAACAAAGTACGTGCACACATTTTTGTCTGATCTACCTCAGAAGTATATCTTGAACCTGTTTCCTTTCTCCATCTTGATGGCTGCTGCCAGAGCTTTAACCCATGCCTTCATCTTCTCTTGCTTAGTTAACTGGAATATACCTCATTTGTTTTTTTCTCCCTCCTCATTAATTAAAAGTCATTAAAAATATTGACTATGTCATTACCATGCTTAAAACATTCCTTGGATACCTGTAGTAAACAGAAAAACAGAGTTTATTATGGCATCTAAGACCATTCCCAGTTTAGAGCCAACTCATCAGCTATCATTTACTTCACAAGCCACATGCCCCCACTTTCCATACCAGGGTTTGCCCCTCCAAGGATGCATAATTTGCTAAACTCTCCCCCAGACTTACTACAGTCTTTTATAACTCTGTACCTTTTACATTTTTTTCCTTCCTTGGGAAATCATTTTCCAGCTTCTTTGCTTACGAAAGGTAAATCCCATGATCTTTCCATTAGACTTAGTTTACTTCAGTTCAACAGAAGTTTTATAGGGGGCTCTCTATGTGCATAAGACTGAGAGTATAAAGAATAAATGATTTTCTCAGCTCTGAGAAAGTTCACAGTCTGTCAGGAGTAGGGGCAGGGAGAATGTGGGAGATTGACTTCAGGGTAGAATATTATGGGAACCTAAAAAGGGGGGCGATAATCATTGACATAAGGAGTTACAGAGATAGTCGCTACTGCTCTTGAGTACATTCTCCATATTGATTCTGCAGATCTTTACAGCTTTAGAGCAGGTAGTTAAGGGTTGGAATCTATTTTCAGTGCTGCTCTAGTAGATTCGGGATATGATTCTTCTTCTAACACAACTCGCCATGCAGAAGACAGTCAGGGAAGGTTTTTTAAAGGAGTAGAAGGAGTCCCACATCTTCTCCACAGTGAAGCCGTCCATTTTCTCCCAGTAAGAATTCGTATTTTCAGTCTGTCCGTTCCCACAAAACTCTGTTTACATCTGTCATGTTAGTTGTATCATGAGTCTTACCTAATTACAGGTGTTCAGTAAGTGTAGGTAAAATGCACATATAATACGTTTCTTGAATAGGACGTAATATACTATAATTCTTTTGATTCCTCTGTCTACTTGTGTGTAAAATTTTAAAAAGAACTGTCTATAAATACCGTGGTGGGTTAGAGACTTTGCCATTAACTGTCTAGGTGACTTTTTAGGCTTTTTATCATCCATAAATTAAACAGGTTAGACAAAATGCTTTTATAAGTCTAAAATTACCTTTTCTATTAATTTGTAATAGATAAAAACCAGTTGGAATACATTTACTTGCTATATTTAAGGTAACAATATCACTTTTAAACCACATCCTGCTAACTTCAATAATCTTTATTTATTTGCAATTAACTAGTAAGAACAAGAATACATAGATCAATTCCAGGTCCAAATATATTGGATTTATTGAAATTAATATTTTAATTTCACTTATTAAATGGTGAATGATTACTTAAGGAAAAAGAACATATGGTTTAAAGTCAGGTCCGTATAATATAATTACCTTATTCCAGTAGTAATAGACTGCTATTTATTTCAGTAACATTAACTGAAATTAAGTGAAGTTATTTGATTTGGTTATTATCCAAATCTTTCATTTTTTGCATGCAAATGAATTATTTCAATTGAGCATCAATTGTAGCCAAAGGCTTAAATTATCTAGGAAATTTTAATTTAGTCATAGGTTGTGACATCTGTATAATCCAAATTATAAATTATCTTGCTCCTTTCAAAAAAAAAAAAACAACTTACTGTTACTTCTAATGATGGGAAGAGCACAATATAGTTCCAGCTTTGTCTTTGTAGGAAAATATTAATCTTTACTATATTAGACATTATATAAAAACAAAATTTGTAGTATAACTCAGGCAGACAAGAAATTCTATTGTGACACTTTAAACGTTGCCTAACTATAAAAAATAATGACAGTTAAATAGTAAAGAAATCAAAAAAATGATAAAGAAGTCTGAAGAGAAAATATTACTCTCATAAAGTTAGGTATTCTTGAATTATTCTTATATTTCTATAAAAGAAGAATAATGTCTTATTTTTAAGAGACAGATATTTGATATTACATGCTTCAAGATAAGGTTTTGATAATATATTTCACTTTTTTTATTGGTGCATTTTTATTTTTATTGGGATGTGTAGCATATTGAAAACACGAATGTAATTTTACTTCAGGAGGTCACGGGAAGCTGGTCATACCAAATGCTGTCTTTGAGCGTTTACAAAATTTAAATTTTAGAGAAACTGAAGAACTGACAATATATATATATTTGTAATATTATAATCATGATACTTATAAAATCTATAAATAATTAAATTTGAGTAAAATCACATGGTTACCAATTTTTAAAATGTTAGGATTAGATCAAACTGGAACTTCACCTGAGGCACACCAGTACACTGAATGACTATTTTCCCAGTACCGTTGACATCTTTTGGAGAAACTGTGCCAAAAATTGTTGACTCTTAACTGTTTGTGTCCCCACCAGGTATTCACTGAATCCCAGTGATTCAGCCTTGCATTACCACTGAAATCCATTTTTTCGAGTGTTGATAATGATATTTAATTTTGTATTTTGCTTTTGTAATGTAAACACTCATAAGAATCAAATTAGTGAATAAGGATTGTTAGATCGTCAAATAGGAAAGAAATCCACTGATATTATTTTCCCTTTCCCACCTGTCTAGTTGCCTATGCTATTTGAGGAAATATATACCAATTTCATAAATGTATATAACTTTTGTATATTTGTTGATGTTGTGCTACACACAGATGGATATAGTGGAGTATATATACTCACAATCCTAATAATGCATACTAAAAAATTTTGCCTGGAGTGAAAGTTGTAAATGATATACTTTAATGGAGAGTTGAGTTCGCAAAATTCAAGCATGACGCATCAAAATTTTTAAAAAGGAACATTTTCTGATCAGTTACATTCAAAGTTAAAGGCTATGCACCCTGTCACAAGAAATAAATTTGGAAATGACATTTTTGAGCATAATTTCTATTGTCATTTCAAAGTCCACTTTTGAAAGCATTCAGCTTGTTGGGAACAGTTGCTGCTGCTGACAACAGCGAGCAAGATTTCGATGGGAAGAAATTTTAACCTGTCTTCTAATAACAACAATAACAACAACAACAACAACAAAAAATCAGACGTCATTTCTGTATCTTCTCTATAATTCCTATAATTTAGAGAAATATTTATTCAGCTTTCCTAATACAATTATATGAAACACTTAATATACTTCTTGATCAGAAAAATGTAGTGTAACTCATACTTTTTTCCAGGAAATGAAAAATTATAATCATTTCAAAACAAATTGGGACACCTTATTGAAATAGTCACAGCCATAACATGGTGCTGCCTCAATGAAAGATAAAAGATGTTATGGAGAGGTGATATTGTTTATCCAATGTGGCTTCTTTTTGGCTTTAGAATCTTTTACAATCTAAAAAGAGAGACTGCATTTTATAGCACCTTAAACTAGGGTAGTAATGGAATAAAGGAACAAGGGAGGTAATGAAAGGTTATTTCGAAATAGAATTTAAAAGAGATTAAGTGACCTACATACCAGTTTTTGCCTCTCCACATTTATCTATCTTGGAATCAGTCTGGTTTTAACAACTTAATAAAGGTTCCAAACATGATGGGAAGTTTTTTATATTGTATTTACATGTTAGGCACTGATAGCTAGGAAATCATTTTTGTAACACCAAGAAAGTGAAAATTATGTAATTTTTTTGTTGTAAAGGTTCAACATTTATCCACAGTATTATGAATCAGTTTTGGGGAAAAATAATAATTAGTCGTGAAAATTAACACATTGGCAAGCTAAATAAGGAAGTGCAGGCGTGCTTGACCAGTCCTGCCTCTGCATCTTACTTTCCTCATCTGCTTCTCACCTGCCTAAACATGTTCATCATAAATTGTCAAAGGATTTGTCCCGTCTCTGGCCCATATGTATCTTCTGCTGCCAAAATGTGTAAAAAGAAACTTAAGGATCTCAAACTTTTCTTTTTTTTTTTTTTTTTTTTTTGAGTTTACCGCCAAGATTCTCAGTGATTGTTTATAGTGTGAAGTATTTGAGGTGATTTAGTTCATGAAACGACAACCTCCTGCTGCTTCCGCCCCGCTCTGCGCCCACTTCCGCCCTCAGCCCGTTGCTAACTTGCCCCATTACTGTCCTCCTCCTTTCATTCTGGGCGTTGAAAATCATTTTTGTTTGCAGAATAATTGCCCTTCCAGGATCACACAAGTGGATGCTCGGGGGATGCTAATCATTGGGCACCAGTTCAAGTTTCTAATATATAAATTGAACACATAATGACTTTTAATTTCCAACTGCTCATAATACTCACTCAACATGGTGTTTTCTCCATCTCATTGCACTGCCTGCAATTTTTTTTCTTGCTCATAGAGAAAATGCCACCCAGCTACCCCAATCCTGAATCTGCTTCTGTGTCCTTCCTTTCGGGTCTCCTTCCCCGTTGTATGTTCCCAGCCTCAGCCTGTATTCTGACGCCTTCCTGTGCCTGTAGCAGCCTGGGCCATGATGCACTTTTCGTTCACCTGGTCCCATGAAACTCCCAATCCATTTTTACTGTGAATTAAATAATTCAGTATTGTAGACTGAATTGTGTCTCCCTCTCACTCCCAAATTCGTACGTTGAAGCCCAAACTGCCAATGTGACTGTATTTGGAGACAGGGCTTTTAAGGGAGTCATTAGGTTAAATGAGGCCACAAGGGTGGGGCCCTAATCCCTTAAGGCTGGTATCTTATCCTAAGAGGAAGAGATCCCAGGAATGAGCACACACACACAAAAAGGCACCAGAGAGAAGGCAGCCCTCTGCAAGCCAGGAAGAGAGGTCCTGCCTTAGTCTTGAAGCTCCAGCCTCCAGAAGGAAATAAAGGAAATAAAGTTCGTTGTTTTGTTTAAGTCACCTAGCCTGTGTTACTGTGGGTAATGGCAGGTTGAACGGACTAAAGAATCCAGATTATCGTTCATTTCCCTGTCATTCTTCTACCGCCTTGTCTAAGTGAAACCCAGCTTCCCCTGAGATTGCTTTTAATTAGCAGTGCCTCCTTTTGCCATTCCTTGAGAAGAAGTGCGTTTTTACTTTCTTTCCTGCTGCGAAGTTCATACCACTGTTCTGAAGCCTTCATCAGCCTTCATGAAGTTTCTCCAAGTAGTTTATGCATTTAGGTCATCCCCTTTCATTGAAATTACCCACAGAATTTCTGAATCTCTTCCAGACTTTCTTGTAAACATTGGACTTTTTCACCTAGATTTTAGATGCTGTCCTCTGTGTCAGTATCTATAGAAATTCATAATTCTTGAATTTAATCATTTTCTGAACCCTTTAATTCCGCTTTCTGTATGTTACAGTGGTCTTCGAGTTGTTTTATGCAAAGGCTCTGAACTCTGGACAAAGGAAGGCTGTGGTGGTTTTAAAATACTACCGTAATTCTTGATATTTCTCCCTTCCACCTGTGGTATTTGATTTCCCCCCTTTGAATGTGGGCTGGATTTATCTCACAAATAGAATATGGAGAAAGTGATGGTACATAAAGAAACTGCTGAGACTCGGTCATAAAGGCGTCACGTTTTCTCCCTTGTTCTCTCTCTCTCTCGGATCCCTCACTCTGGGGTGGGTGGCTGACATGTTGTGATGTTGTGATGTTGTGAAGACACTCAAGGAGCCCTCTGGAAAGGCCCTCCTGGTAAGAAACTGAGGCCTTCTCTCAATTGACAATGAGGAATTGAGGTCTCCTGCCAACAGACGGTGACTGAGCTGTCTTAGAAATAGATCTGCCAGCCCCAGCTAAACCTCAAGTAACCATAGCTACTGGCCGAAATCTTGACTGCAACCTTGTGAGAGGCCCAGAGCCAGGCCACCCAGACCTGCCCTGACTGATATGAAATTGGCATATTTGTTGTTTTAAGCTGCTAAGTTTGGGGGTAATATTTACATAGCAGCAGAGAACTACAACAATGTCTGGAAGCATGGGAGCATGGAGATTAATTAAAAGACTACGGCAGTTTCTCAAAGAGGTGATTGTCGCTTGGCCTCTAGTGAGTTGGTGAATTAGACACTGAAGAGAGAAGGAAAGGGAGGCACCAGGATGACCTCTCATTTTTGACTTGAGTAACAGTGTTCCAGCTACTGAGATGAAGAGGATGAAGGGAAGAACAGATTTGGGGGGAAAGAAATTTAGGAATTTGGTAAACCTATTTGGCATCATGTCCAGTGATAATGACAGGAAGACAGTTGAGCAAGAAAACAGTCTAGAGCTCAGTGAGGTCAAAGCTGAGGATGTAAATTCAGAATCAGAGGCAAATGGATTTAGGTTTTAATAATTGGACCATATCAGGTCACCTAGACATAGAAGAAAATTTGGAGCCAAGTTCTTTGTTTCTCCATCATTTGGACATCAGATGGAGGAGAGGACCTAGCAAAGAAAACTGAAAAGTATTGTCTGAAGAAGTGGGGAGGAAATCAGAAGCACATGGTATCCTGGAAGTCATTTAATGAGAGTGTCTCAAAGGGAAAGGACCCTTCACGTTTACTGCTTCTGAGAGTGAGAACTGAAGCACATCCATTGGAATTGGCCTCTGACTTGCAACTGATGGCTTCTCCAAGGGCTAGCATCTCTAATTGGAGAAATACCAATGGAAGGCAGACTAAGCTGGGTAGATGGCTAACTTTAACACATTTTGTCTCTTTATTATTGAACGGGCCATTTTTACCTTTATTTGAGGCATTTATTTCTTTATATCATTCCCCCCAAATAGATTACATGCTCCTGTGCACAGGAACTTCTCTTGGTTTCTCCAGAATCTCACAACAGAGAGCCTTCAACTTAATTGTTGTACAAGAAGTATTTATTAAATTGAATTAGATTCTTTTACAACCAATAAAGAAATTGCAGAGCAGAGAAGAAATGAAACTGTAAGACATTAAAAAAAAAGTCCTGTGAAAGATGACTATAACCATTCGAGACGGACTTTTAGGGATACAGGTTCCTTCTTCAGTCCCAGTCCTTTCAAAAGCTTACCCTGTCTTAAAGGAATTTTTACATTTGTAAAATCAAAATCAGCGAAAGCATGTTGGATGTGCAAAAACTGTTAAATGGCTTGAGATGGCTGATTTGCTTCGTATTCCTAAAATGTGTCCCTCATTCAAACAAAACAGGGACAAAACCTACACAAAATTCTTGCTATTGCAAAATTGTTTTTTCTTAATTATTATTTTATTTTATTTTCTTAATACATTTTTATTGAAGTATAGTCAGTTTGCAATGTTGTGTCAATTTCTTGTGTCCAGCACAGTACTTCAGTCATATAGGAACACACATGTATTTGTTTTCATATTCTTTTTCACCATAAGTTACTACAAAATATTGAATATACTTCCCTGTGCTATACAGTATAAACTTGTTTATCCCAAATTGTTGAAGTTCTAAAAAAAGAAGTAAGATGATAAAAAAAAAAAAAGTAGGCTATGAATGAAACCCTAAAGCACAGGTCACACTTATCTTTTCCTAATTAACTACTTTCAGCATATATTTTAAAAGAAATGATTTACCTTTAAGAATGAAACCAATTGAAGTTGTGAGTGTCACTTTAGAGTTTACAGCATTTTAGAGATTGTATAATATGGAAAAGAGACACTGTAGGTTTCTCTCTAAGTCAGCACTGTGCAAGCACAAGAGACTATTAACTGTAGGATTTTGTAGCTCTATTAAATATTCAGAAGCTTCCCTTCTGTTGTCTCTATATCAAGGGCAAGTCCTGTATACCTTGTTCTGAAAGCTTTGAAATGAGCTAAATAACCTGTGAAAACAACTATTTCTTTCTCTAACTAGAAAATAGAAAAAAATTTTTTAAAGTATGAAAAGGAGGCGGAGGAACCCAGCTCATACTTGTCCATTCCTATAAGTTTCAGGCTTTTTTAGATACTTTTAGGATCAAAATGTTGTAGTTAACTTTGTCCAAATAATGAACACACAACTGTTTTCTTTCCTGATACCCATTCGCCTGGTTATCTTTAGTTATATAGAACCAGCGTTTGTTCATTATTACCATGGGTGATGACCTTGAAAAAGTACTACATATAAAGATCTGCAAGACAAATCAGGAATAAAGCTTAGTGATTTCATTCTTCTGGTTTTGTTGCTTTTGCACAATTGACTGGAGTTTAGCATTTGTGTGTGCATGAGTGTTTGCACATACAAATGTGTATGAAATGCTATTTATTGGAATATTGTAATATTTATTTTCTAAATATTTGTGTTCAGAAGTGTTGAACATTACTGTTTTTAAAAAAGTGAATTTGGAGAAGCAATATATGTTACAAAACAGAGTTTTGACCTTAGTCTCTACACCTCAGTTTACTTTTCTTTAAAATGGGAAAATAGAATCTACTGTGCAATATGTTTACAGGATTAAGAGATGTAAATTATTTTTTAGGACAGATGCCCTCACTGAATTTTACCTTAATAAGTAAAACCTCTTGGTTTTAGATTTTTGTTTTTAATTGCTACCTTTTAAATGACTAAAGCAATATTGCTCTTGGCAGTTTAAAACTATTCCTAGTATTTTAAATTATCACTTACTAATCCAATAAACTGTAATTGGTGCCATGGCCCTGATTTACTTTCCTGATACAACAGGACAACAGATATGGAATTAGATTTGGGGGGGTAGACTTAGTTAAAAACAGGATAAACTACAATTATGTAGTTGCCAAAGTTTGCTGATTGGTTATGGGTAGAAAACGTCTATGATTTAGACAATTTTGGTGATAGTATTTAGAAATATCTGGTATTTCATTACTACTCTTCACATTTTCAAAAATACGGTATGGAGCTGTATTAGCTAAATAACTTTTTCTGTCTTTTAGAATTAGCCCATTTTGCTTATTATTATAGCAAAGCTAAAAAAATTTAAAATTTGTAACGATCCCTATGAACCCTACTGGTTCACTGTTGTGAATGCACACGTGTGTGTGTGTGTGTGTGCATAATTCTTAACACTAGTTTTGTTAATCCCTTGAAATCTGGGTTCTCTCTTGTTTCTTTACTGAGAGTGCTTCATCAAGGGAAACTAATGATGGCCTGATCATCTCATCTAAAAGCCCTTTCTCTAGTTTTATCTTTGAACTCTGCAGCAACTGGCACTGTGAATCCCTCCTTGAAGCTTTCTCTTTCCTTTTCATCTCTGACATTGCCGTGCTCTTATCGCTCAAACTGACAGTCCGTTCCCTTATTAGTCTTAGTTTGTACTTTTCTTCCTAATCTATGAAGTTTGTTGTTTTCATAAACCTTTGTAAAAATCCATTTGGGGGAAGTGGTTGGGTGTGAACAAGTGAACCAGGGTTGAGTTAAACCTTATGTTTGGTGTGGCCGTCGTCTTCACTGTTGCTTCTTGTCAGTGTTTATTGAGCACCATCTCAGCGCCATTGGCATAAAATGGGAATAAAAATTTCTGCTGTCACAAGCTCGTGTTCTACCAAAGGGGCAGAAATAAAATATTGCAGAAATGAGGTAAGTGCTGTAGTAGAAATATGAATAGGACCCTAAGAAGAAAGTGCTCAATTTTGCCTCAGATTTCAGGGATTTGTTTCAGAGACCAGGTGGTTTCTGAGTTGAGTCTTGAATAATAAGTAGTTCTTTGCCAGTCATACAAAACAAAGAGGTGTATTTCAGACAGACCTGCATGTGCAGAGACATGAGGATTGGAGTGCTTTATACATCATAGAAGATGATGAGATTCACAGTGGAAAGGAATGTAAGGTCCACATAAAGAAATTTCCTGAATCACATATTAAGAACATCGTGTGTTATCCTGTAATTGGGAGCCGTTAAACTGTGTTAAGCAGATGAGTGACATAATCACCTTTGTTCCCGTAAATAAGTGCTTATTCCTAGTAATCCAGGAAAAGCTAATTAAAGGTAAGTTAAAAGCTAAGCCATTGGCACTGGAGGGAAGGGAGAAAAAGACTAAAGATACTTCAAGTCTGAGAATCTACATGATTCAGTGACTCAACAGCCAAAGCTATTTTTGGAAAAAAAATAAGGAGTCTAGGTACCAAGCTGGTTAATTGGTGAATGATGGTTCAAAATAACAGAAAATGTAATGAAATAGGAAGTTCAAATATTGGGCAAGTAGAGTTTGAAGTTCCTCTGAAAATAATAAAATGTATAGAAGTCACTGTGATAGTTCATTTTATATGTCAGCTTGACTGGGCCAAGGGGTACCCCAGTTGCTGGTAAAACATTATATCTGGACGTATCTCTGAGGGTTTCTGGAAGAGCTTAGTGTCTGAGTCAATCCACTGAGTAAAGAAGATCCCCTCACTAGTGTGGGTGAGTGTCATCCAGTCTGTTGAGGACCAAATAGAACAGAAGGGTAGATTACCTTGAGTGGGGACTCCCGGCCTCAAACATTGGCACTCCTGGTTCCTGGGCCATCAGACTCAGACTGGGATGTGCACCATTGGTTACCCTGGCTCTGAGGCCGTCAGACTTGGACTGGGACTGCGCCACTGGCTTTCCTAAGCTCCAGCTGGCAGACAGCAGATCATGGGACCTCTCCACCTCTGTAATCCTGTGAGCCAGTCCCTCATAGTAAATCTCTTTTAGTATACCTATATATATTTTATTGGTTCTGTTTCTCTGGAGAACCTGGACTAACAGAGTCATTCTTTTAATTAATTAAATTAATTTTAATTGCCTTCAAATTATTTGTTATTTAATTGAGACTGAAGGAATTATGGGGAATTATGATTATGAATCACAAAGAAAAGGCGTAAGTTGAAGGCTGACATTTTATGTATTGATGGCAGTTGGAATTGTGGAAATAGCTGAGATTATGAAAGATTTCCAGAGATTCCAATATTTTAAAGCAGTGGATGCAGATATTTTCTGATTATTCCAGATTTCTGTGAATAGTGAGAATTCCTTAGATTATGGCTAACTTTATTCTTAAGTTTCAAAATTACTAAAATAATAAATGCATTATTTATTTATTTTAAAATCTGGTGAAGCAGCTAATTTAATTGAAGATCACCTTGGAGACCTTGTGATCTTGTATGGAGTCACTGGTGGGTCTCATTAGTTATATACAGAAGGGGTAAGAGACACCTGTCTTCCTGGATTACGATATAACCCAGTGAAGTGAGCAAAGGTATTTTTAATGGAAAATAAATTTTTGAAAAGAATAACATTTGTAAAAGAGAAAAAATGAAGTGAGAAGTGTGGTATTGTTTTACATTTTTGCAAATCTCTTTCATGTCTGGCTTAATAGAAGTTGGCTGGATACTCATATCTCCTTGTGCATTGTCTGTTGTAAAACCACGTCATGTAGCCTCTGGAAAACTTCCCTGTAAACTGGTGAGACAATGACAATGTAAACGACAAAAAGTATTTTAATACTATTGCAAGACTAATTTTGATTTTATAGACGTGAACAAAGGTCTCAGGACCACCAGAAGTCCCCAGGCCACACTTGGGTAGCTGTTGATGTAGTTAAATTGCTAAAGCAAGCAGCATTAATGTCGACCCTACTGAGTTTCCAATTACATAGCCTATCAGTCCCCTCCTGATTTTAAATATGGCTTTTCTGCATCTTGTAACAAAATTACTTTACACATGGGCTTTTGTTTTGTGAGCTATGAGAAACTTGCCTTTGCCCTCTAGGCAGAATTTGCAACTATTTGTGCAAATAGTGCCCAAGGCCTTCAGGTAAAGGAGAAAATGAGACTCTCGTGTCCTCTGTCCACATAGGGATACCTGTGGAGATAGACTTGAGTGCACTGGAGGGGTCCTGACCCAGGCTGGGTAGCAAGGAAGAGTAGATAGCCACTAAACAAAGTGATCTCGAGGGGAGAGGATACCAGAGTCCTAACTTAAATATGTAAATATGTTTGGGGAAGGGTCAGCTCCATTGGAGCTATGGCTGGGCTTGGAAGACTCTCGGGACTCAGCTACCTGGGCATAAATCACGTTTATAGAAGGGATTGCTGGGCAAGCAGACATGGAAAACGAGAATAATAATATTTGAGACTGAAGCTTGGGACACCCTGTGGTGTATATACAGCAGAGGTGGCACTGCAGGGTAGACTGACATATGCATCACTGGGTAGAGTGTGTTTTACCCACAATGCATAGTGTCTGAAGAAACAGATTTATTGGTCAGCAAATCTTTGGCAGGTGTTCTTAAGCTAGTCACCTCCCTTCACCTTCAGCTAACTCTCTGTTCACCTCCCTCAGTTTCAACTGAGTAAAATCAAGGATTCTTAAATGTTCATTTTCGAAAGTAATTGTTAGCCTAAAGAAAGATATACTGGGACTCATGGTTAATAGGGCTTAAAATGTGACCCCCTCAGTAATCCTAGGCCATGGTGGTGCATGTCACATCATTCCAAGCCAAACTGAATCTTTTAGAAATTAAGACAAATTAATATATGCTAAAGATGGAAAATCTGGGGAGAGTTTTCAGTATTTTGAATTCAAGAATTACAGCTCATGTTTATGTTGTGAAATGACTATAACCTATTATTATTATGACTGAAAGGTGTAGACTTTTTCTTCAGTCTAATGAAACAATTATAAAAATTATTTTCATGAAATATGTCAGTTGCACACTAAATTTCATTGTGAGACTTAGAGAAGTAAAATGATATTGTATATTTATATTTAATGGCTTTTAATTCTAGTTCTCTAACTTTGAACACCATAATGCATTATGATAATATTAACATTATGTACAGTCCTCTGTTGCCTGTATCCTGGAAAATTTTACTTGGGTATGAGTGGATAGGTCCTGATGGTAAAAAAAACAACTGAATTTCAATGATATCAGTCTGTGGCATAGAAAAAAAATGTAGAGAGAATGGTGTGTATGTTGGATAAAGATATCAAAAACATGGTGGAAGATATTTATCAGGAGCCATGTAAGTCTCAGTGGCCAAAAGTAATACTTGGATATATTTTCTTGATTTAAGGAATCTAAATCTTATATTGTTTTATATCAATTTCTATATCTGTCTATATAATTTCTATACCTAATTTCTATACCTATCTATATTTAATCTATACCTACTATGTATAGTACATGTCTATTCACACATATAACACGTTTTACATGTAGATATCAATATACAACATGACATGTTATAAACACAGATTATATAGTTACCTGTAGCTTAATCTTCTTCACCTTCTTCACTGAATTCTGAATTTAGTGATCATGTGGATGTATTGCGGCCCCATTAAGGAAAGAGCAGTTTTCTTCAATATAATTCAGTACTGCAAATGCAGTAAAGTTTGTGGAACTTCTTTTAAATGTTAAAACTTGGATGAAGAGAAGTTGATTTTACCAGCCTCAGAAAAAGGCAACGTAATTGTCAACTCTGCATGGAACCAGCTGATACTGGGTTCTGCTTGTTCCTGTTTGGCTGGCCCTTGAGGATAGACTTACTAATGAAAGAGACTTTTTCTCTCTCTGGAGACCACAGTTCTGTGAACACCACCATGCTTTTGTTAATTACAGCAAAGCTAGTGTATGGGACTTGAATATGTACATAATTAAGAGCATCTGCTGAGTTTCAGGTGCTGTAGAGAAAGAGAAAAATTGCAGACTGCCAGCATATAATTTTTATGGACAAATAAAATCAGCTTAATGATCATTGAGAATGAAGATCCAGGTTTAATCCTTTCTTGGTCATTATTTTCTTTGAACTTTGTTTTAAAATTAAACTTACATTACATGATTAAAAATTTTGTGAAAAAGTTACACTTCGCAGACATTTGTAAAATTAGTTGAGATTCTCCATTAGCAATGCAGTCACTCAGCACCACCCTTACTACATACCCAGGTGTAGCCATTGTGGAGAACACAGTATTTCTATTTATTTGTGTGCACTAGTCATACAAAAAGAAAGAAATGGGATTAGACTCTGCATATTGTTGTGCCACAGCCATTTAGAGTAGAATCTGGCACATAGTTGTGCCAGGTTGTTGTTGTTTAATACGTTTCATTGGAGATCATTCTGTATTAGTACGTGCTGAGCTACGCCATTCTTTGTAATGGAATATTATGATATACCATTGACTCATGGACATTTACATTTTTTCTGGGCTTTGGGTTTTTTTGGTACAAAAATGCTAAGTGAATGTCCTTCTACATATATTCTTTTATTTTTATATACATATTTTACCAAGGTAAATTTCTAAAAGTGGAAATTTTGGATCAAGAGGCACTGTGAGCTCTATTACTTCATCGTTGTAAGTCCTTGCTCTTCTCATCTCTTTTTTTCATTTAAGAGAGAAAAGCAGACTGAGAATAATAGGCATGACGTTTTCCCATTTGGAAAATATATAATATCCTTGAAATGAAACTAAAAATAGGTGTGCCTCTTGTGGAATTGAAAAAACGAATTCTTTGGCGTGTAGTTTAGGTAACTTGTCTTAAAAATCTTCTTGTAATGCTCATTTCCAAGTATTAAATTATCTCATTGACTTTCATTAAAAAAATAGAGGTGAGTTTAATTTTTCTTCAAATATACACAAAATGTTATGATAACTCACAGAGGAAAAAAATGTGACAATGAGTGTGTATATGTCCATGAATAACTGAAAAATTGTGCTGAACACTGGAATTTGACACAACATTGTAAAGTGATTATAAAACAATAAAAAATGTTAAAAAAAAAATAGAGGTGAGTTTAATTTTTCTTCAACCTTTTCCCCCCTTTAAGATTTGCAATATCCATCGATGTTTCTAATTGTGAATTAATAAGATGAAGTGATTTTTAAAGACAGAGTCTGTGTTGGGGCCAATGGAATTTTACATAACAAATTAATATTTTTTAAATGTGTTCCTTTACTAATTTCATAAAAACTGAGCACCTACTTCTTGCCATGGGTTAGGCCCTGTCCTTGGCTCTAGGGATAGATGTTAAGTCCTTTCCTTTGAAGAGCATGTGGACGTGTAGAATCAGTAACAGAAGTGTGTGAAAACTGCTGCATTATCGTCAGTGATCCTGGGCCAGGGCACAGAGGAGGGTCACTTGGTCAGTCTGGTTCTCATTGCATTTTGTAAGTTCTGGTGCTTTTGAGTTAGTCATTGAGTTCAGCTGTATTTATTCTTTTTTAAAATTATTATTTATTTACTTATTTATTTATTAACTTTTTTTATTGAGTTATGGTCATTTTACAATATTGTGTCAAATTCCAGTGTAGAGCACAATTTTTCAGTTATACATGAACATACATATATTCATTGTCACAATTTTTTTTTTTTTGCTGTGAGCTACCACAAGATCTTGTATATATTTCCCTGTGCTATACAGTATAATCTTGTTTATCTTTTCTACATTTTGGAATCCCAGTCTGTCCCTTCCCACCCCACCAGTTGTATTTATTCTCATGCTAACAGGAAAGGGGAAATGGTGGAACATAAAAATAGACTGCATTTTCCACCTTCCTCTTGGCCTGTTATACATACCCGGAGATTCTACTTGCATGTTTGCTTTGAGGTACACTGACATACTACCTTCTGTGTAGAACCTGGAGTCTGAGGACATCTGCATGGTCACTAATTAGGGGGAAAAAAAAAGAGTGTTGGGCATTCTGTGTAGCTAAGCATGAACACTAAGATGCTGGGGAAAAAGTAACTACTCATGGACCTACAAGCCGATATTTTAGTCAAATATTCCTACCCTGAGACTGCCTTGGGTGATAGATCAGTTCTGTGAATTCAGCCAACATGATACACCATGTCTGGAAAGCTTTCTTATGTTTTAATTAGTATTTAACATGCCTCTTTTTATTTTCATTTAATGCTTGTAGGATTTTGTGGTCTTATCACAGGGGAAAAGGAAGAGAAAGGTGGCAATGTGATTTTTCTTCCCCAACTCCCTGGTAAGACACAGACTTCAGTAACAGAATGGTTGGGAGCTAACATTGGCATCATTTGGACCTATGAACCAGTTCAGTTAGCTTCTGCTGTAAATTTGGCTTTTTTGCTTCCTTATACATACTTTTTTTGTTTCATTTCTGTTATTTCCTTTTTTCACATCCTTTTTTTCCCCACTAGAATGTAGTCTGCCTTATTATTTTGTTCATTTATTCATTCTTTTATGAATTCTTCCATCCTTCTATTTGTTCATTCAGCCATACTATATGTTAACTACTGTGCCAGAAGTAGGAGATAAAAACATGAATATGACATCATTCTAGTCCTTAAACAGTTCCCAGTTCAGTGAAGGAGAAAAACAAGTAAAGCCTTCCTTTTCTCCCCCATTTATTTTCTTCTCAGTTTCTTTTTCTTCATATTAGCAGTCTAGCTTCATATTTACCCATTTTGGCTTAACTCAGTGAATCAGGAAGAAAAGAAGACATTTTTCTGTGTGCAAGGCTGTTAGAATTAAGTTCAGATAAAGTGCACAAATTCCTTGTTGAAGGAATCCAAATGTGTCCTCTGGAGAGTTCTAGATCTTCAAGGCTTCTGAGGTTACCCTTTGATTTGATACTCAAACTAAGATCCTAATACCCTGAGCTCCTGTTCATTCTCATGAAAGCTCTGTCTCTCCCAGTATCTCCAAGGACTTTCACGGGGGCTGCATTTCTCCTGATTACCTTTTACTCTTATCTGTTACTTTCCTATATTTTTGAAACTTACTGTGTATCTCGCCTTCCGTGGTTGACTGTCCCCATCTTTTTGTCCTCTCGGGGTCTAATACCTTCATTATTCAAAGCACCTTCCACTGAGCTGTTTCGTACAGCCATGTCTTGCTGAAGGTCTAGCAGAGCAAGCATTATCTTAAAATTTATTGTTCTCCATTGGTCTCCCAAAGTTCTGCTCTGTACCTGTGGAGGGACTTCTCAACTGTTTGTCCTCACGTTGTGGGCTTTTCGTCCTTCTCCTTAAAGACCTTTCTCATTTCCTTCTCCTCAGAGTTCAGTTCCCAATGTCCTCACTTTCAGGCTGACAGAAGCCAACTTCCAATTTCCTACCATGTTATTTATGAATAAAACATGGCCTTTCTAGCTGTTGTTTTTTTTAAAGCAAAATGATCCTCTACTTCTAAAATGAATGTTGTATCTTTCCAAGAATATCAAAATTTGCTTCTCTTTTTGATACTCTTTTTATTTTCCTATTATAGTATTATCACACTTCAGCAGATTTACAAAGTCCTTAAAAGCCGAAGAGAGACTGAGTTATAAAGACTACAGTGATGAATAATAAAAATATAAAAATTATGTAGTTATTTAAGTGATGCTGATAAAAATATTGATAAATGTAAGTTCCAAATGACTTATATAAACAGGCAACTTTTGTTTTACAAAGTTTTGTGTCTTAGAACTGTGTTTATTTAGAAATTGTTTAGTTGCTTCATTTAATCACAGATATTTCTGAGTCACAACACACACACAGAGGCAGACACACACACACACACACACACACACGTACTAAACATCCCATTACATAGGAGACAGTGAACTGTTCTTATTAAGGTTTAGGAAGATTCCTTTAAGAGTCTACAAGTGCCTGTAATTTAAAAACTGATAACAGTTCATTTAATAATGAATGATCAATCTTGTAGAATCAGTCTGTTGGAAAAAACACTAGAACAGTGGTTTCAAACTTTACTGTGTATAGCAATCACCTCGGAAGCTTGTTAAATGCAAATTCCATCTCCCCTAACAAGAGAATCTGTATCTGATGTCTGATGTGGGGGTAAGGACTTCACAGTGTGTAAGCTCCCCAGGTGTATTCTAATAAATGTGAAAAAAAAAACTCCTTTTCTGGGAATAGGGGTGGGTAATTTAAATGATTTCCAAGTACAAAATGACTTCATGTTACTTAAATTCCAACCACCAAGTGTGGTGTCTTAAGACGTTTGTTGACCTTTTCCTGACAACATAATAATTTGTTTAATGAACACAAGCATCAACATAAAGTAATGGTTATATTTTTTTAAGTATACTAAAATATATATAATAATGATTTCTAATATTTGCATGGTTCCTTACATTAAAAAAAAATCTTAATATGTATCTTTTATTTTCACTTTATCCCAGAAAATGGGACTGGTACCATAATTTAAGACAGATGTCTGAAGGTCTTCCAATAGATGGACAAGTTCAAAGGAGCTCTGCCAGCAATCAAACTGTTCTCAAGTCACTTTATGGCCTTGTTTTAAATTTAAAACCTGGGTAATGTTTTTGATTGATTTACAGCATTTCAGAAAAAGAGGTTAAAACTCAGGGTCTCTGCTCTAGTTTGGGATTTATTCATCACAATTTCCTTTGGTGTCGTAGTCAAGGCATCCCTTGAGAAAGTGAGGTCAGAAAATCAGGACCTTTCTGCCAAAGCTTCCCTGCCGTGTGATGTACGTCGCCCTTTCCATCAAGTTACCCCTGTTCGTTCCTCAAATTTCAGTCTATTGATATTTTTAGAGGTTTCTGTGACCTCTTGGCCTAACTAAAGTCTTTAAGTCATTTTTTTCTTTCATTGCATTTATTATGATTGTAATTATATCATTTTTGTGTGGTGAAATATTTAACGTCTGTATCCCGAGTAGACCGTGACTTCCTCAAAGGCAGGGATTGTGGTTTGTTAACTACTGTTAAATTAAGACCCTAGCCCTGTGGCTTGGCATAGAGAGGCAACTAACACACAGTTGTTCAGTTCATGAGTGAAGAGTAGGAAAATGTGTGACTGGGGAGATTCCAGTGTTCCGTATTGGCAAGCATTAACATATACTAGAAAACTGTCTTAGTTGTACGGGAGGTGGTCAGGCAGCCCAGGACTGATAATGAAAGAGCAGTGCTGGGAAGTCCCAGTCAGTGCTCTACAGGAACGCAGGTGGATGGAGTTTGAGACTGCACAGTTGGCTGGAAAAAAACACTGACTCAGGAACACTAGCAGCAAAAAATAAAATTGCAGTTTACTTTAACTGCCTTATATTCTCTAACTGCCTCATAGAATTTGTCCACTAAAACTTTAGGCACTTTGCTGGTGCCTAGGTGGGGATGGTGGAGAGTGTGGGACGTGGCCGTTGGGGGAGTCAGTACAGACTGGCAGGGCCCTAATGACAAAAGAAGATTACAGGGGGAATCAGAAACAAATATGACTAAAATCTATAGAAAACACTGTGATTGGATGATGAAGTAATGTATAAATCAAAAATAATTGATTCTTCCTCCAAAAGTATCAGTGGGGTCCTAGTGATAGTAAGTATTAGTTGATTTAAAAAGAACTGTAAATTTTTTTTTATACAAAGGGAAAGCTGAGTGGAAAAAGCATGCCATTATCTTGCAATATGTCTGCAAAAGATAATAGTCAAATCATAATGTCAAAACCAAGGAAAGTTGGAAGATATGCATGGAAAAATAAGTCAACGCCATGAAAATGACATGCCTTGTAATAGTATATAATTTACTAACTGGCACACTGCGTAGAAACAATTCCATAATTTGAGGGTGGTTCTTTCCTTTTTCATTGAAGTATAGTTGATGTACAGTATTAAGTAAGTTTCTGGTGTACAATATAATGATTCACAATTTTAAAGATTATATTCCATTTATAGTTATTATAAAATGCTGGACAATAATCTCTGTGTTGCACTATATATCTTTGTAGCTTACTTATTTTATACATAGTTTGTACCTCTTAGTCCCCTACCCCCATCTTACCCCTCCTCCCTAAGGTGATTCGTTAAGACCGATAATCTCAGTCTTACGGTTTTTTTAAAGATCCTTTTATATATTACACTTGGTGAGATTTGTATGTCTCTTACATTGAAACTCAGCCAGGGAAAACAGGAGATAGTTTCAGTCTCTTCCTGAAACTTAGATCTTCTCAGTGGCACAGCTGAGAAGCAGGGAAGAGCTCTGGATTGGGGATATATCCTATTATTCCAAAATAAGGGCCTCCCTCCCTTGACTGATCACCTCCTCCTCCTCCTGAATAATTCGTTTGTTAGACACTCAAGGAGCAGTCAGTCTCTCGGTGCTCATTAAGCGTGCTCAATCCAGGAGACTTATCAGAGAGCACCAGGAATCTGCCAGCTTCTTTGAAAGCCTCTGGTAGTGACAAATGACAATGGTGCCATTTGCTAAAACAGCTGGGTTTCATGTCTTCAGATCTTTAATATTAAGAAGTAGGTGATCCTAAGATAAATAAATGTTTCAACATATCTGTGTTCTGCATTTGAGAGTCTAGTAGTTGTGGGAACAGAATCGGGCAAAATTTATCAAATGAGAGTCTCAGGTCTATCACTTTGTAACCTTATGACTGGAAGAATAACAGACTATGGCTATTCTGGAACTGTAAAGGCAGAGGTATAGTGTTTTTATGAGTATTAATAAAAGTTAATTATGTAAATTGCTTTTAAGAGTGTCTGGTACCAATAAGAACTATGTAAGTGAGAGCTTTTATGATTATTCTGTATTAGATGTATGTGTTCATATATTATTGACTGAAGAAATGTAAAATTAAAAAAAACCCCAAAACTTTATAACACATTACTCTGACATTTGGAGTTTTTTTCAGGAGAGCAAGAAAATTGCCTTTTAATTTGTTCTTAATTCTTTCCGTCTCTTCAGTCTTGATGCCTACACTTTCTCCCTAGAGTCGCTCTTTCTGACAAGACTCCGGCCTTAAGTTGATATAAATTAAACGGTAACTTAGCTCGAGTATTTTTTTGTGTGTGTGTTCATACCTCATGACAATCTGAACATTATAGATAGAAAACTACAGTTAAATATGAGTGGCTTCCAAATTTCCATGAGTGGACTGTACCTTATATTTATGGTTGTAAATCTTGATCTAATACATGAAGATTTCCAGGATCACAAAAAAATATCTGGAGCCATCGTCTACATTTATTACTTTTTTCCAGCCTGCTGCCCTTAAATGCTCTCTTGCAGGGATTTTTATGCTCTCTTCACAGGTATGGTTCCCTACACAAGAGAGTCAACTTACTTTCCAACAGAAAGCAAAACTTTTAATCTATATAAGCTGAAAACAAAATTTGAAGCACATTACCTATGCAACTCTAATGAATGTTACTGACACATCTCTTCTTACACTTGAATAACATCCCAAGTGAAATCTCCAAATATGCTTTTATTTTATTTTTCATCTACAGGAAACGATGTGCTTAGATTTGGATTGAAGTACATTTATGGTTCAGATCACTCTATGTTTCTTTTTTCATTTCTCTTTTTCTCTACAGTTTATCGCTTTTGCTTCTTTATTCTTCATCCTGGTTTCAATCACAACCTTTTGCCTGGAGACGCACGAAGCTTTCAATATCGTTAAAAACAAGACAGAACCAGTCATCAATGGCACAAGTGTTGTCCTACAGTATGAAATCGAAACGGATCCTGCCTTGACGTATGTAGAAGGAGTGTGCGTGGTGTGGTTTACTTTTGAATTTCTAGTCCGTATCATTTTTTCCCCCAATAAACTTGAATTCATCAAAAATCTCTTGAATATCATTGACTTTGTGGCCATCCTGCCCTTCTACTTAGAGGTGGGACTCAGTGGGCTCTCCTCCAAAGCTGCTAAGGACGTACTTGGCTTCCTCAGGGTGGTCAGGTTTGTGAGGATCCTGAGAATCTTTAAGCTCACCCGCCATTTTGTAGGTCTGAGGGTGCTTGGACATACTCTTCGAGCTAGTACTAATGAATTTTTGCTGCTGATAATCTTCCTGGCTCTAGGAGTTTTGATATTTGCTACTATGATCTACTACGCCGAGAGAGTAGGCGCTCAGCCCAACGACCCTTCAGCTAGCGAGCACACGCAGTTCAAAAACATTCCTATTGGGTTCTGGTGGGCTGTGGTGACCATGACCACCTTAGGCTATGGGGACATGTACCCCCAAACGTGGTCCGGGATGCTGGTGGGAGCCCTGTGTGCTCTGGCGGGGGTACTGACCATAGCCATGCCGGTGCCTGTCATCGTCAACAACTTTGGAATGTACTACTCCTTGGCAATGGCGAAGCAGAAGCTTCCACGGAAACGGAAGAAGCACATCCCTCCTGCCCCTCAGGCAAGCTCACCTACGTTTTGCAAGACAGAATTAAACATGGCCTGCAACAGCACACAGGGCGACACGTGTCTGGGCAAAGACAGTCGGCTCCTGGAACATAACCCATCAGGTAAGGCACGATTTCAAACGCATGCCTTTCAAATACTTTATAGACCAGTATGTCCCTTAGGTAGAAGGCAACCAGTCTCATTTTCTGCAAATGTTCATGAGTTTTCAGTTCCACCCCTTCACAAGACGTGTGTTTGTGTCAGGCCTGTAGACAGCTAGATTGTAGCTTTTCTAAGTGAATTCCAAGTAGAAGTCTGCATAGCTGGTCTATAGAGTTTTCCTGCTTTGGTGGGAATGCCCTTTGCTGATGGTGCCAATATTTTCTTTTGCCTGTTTGTTGCTTTTGTGCCGATGTTTCTTTGTTTCCCTGCACGATGTGATGGTATGATATTGGACATTTTCCATCCTTCATCTTCAAAACGTCGATCTCCATATCATTTGGCTTGGTGTGTCTGTCTCAGTTTTATCTCTGCCACCTGGGGCCATGCATTTTGACCTAATTCACAGGAAGCGGTTATTTAAGAAGAATGGATGTTTACATTTCAAAGGTCTAAACACCAAAGAGGTGATATGGAAGATACCCCTTTTGAAAGTAAAGGTCTTTGTCAGTAATATTATGGAGAATGGATTAAGTTTTCATGGTTCTTAAATCAGTTAGGGACTTCAGTATAATCATTTTGGATTGGGTAAGGCGCTACGTAATAACCAGCCCAGCATTGTTCTGGGAATCGATGACCGGCTTTGGCTAATCAATGGCTAAGTTGAGTTTCTCTGTGGATTTCCTTTTTCACGCACTCTGCCCTGGGCTCTATTCCCTCCCAGAACTGAATTTTGGATGATGTACTTCTTGAAATTAGCTGAATCCTTGCTCCTCTCTATTGCCGTAGTTAACCTAGAGTTGATTGTAAATTGACGTTCAGTTTGCCAAAGCTGATAGTCAACGGTGTCATCTCTAGTCTATTACGTCTGGTACAGATGAAATATTTTGTAGATCACACATTTTAATTAGCTTTTTTTGTCCCCCAGGAAAAGTTAAGATCTATGCATTCCCTGTAACTTAGATAGGTTTAATCTTTTCTTGTAGAAAAATGACTTACGACAATCCCATGTGAATAATTTTGCATAAATTTAGAAATAACACCGATTAAGCAAAGCAAACAAGCCAGCAAATAAACAAGGCAAATGACATTTTCATAGGTTCCCTCCTTAGCTTCTAGAGGTTATTATGGGATAAATGGAAAAGAAAGTGGCTGGAACTGAATTGCTTTTTTAAAGATTTTGTTCACAGGCCTGCTGTTTATTTAGTAGATTGTTTTGCAAATTCTGTCAGTATGCATCTGAGAACTATTATGCTGGGAATGTCGTTATGGAAGATGGAGTTTAGGTGATGCTGCTGCTCTCATGAGACCGCTCTCAGAGGACCTGTGCAGAGCCCTTATGAAGGGCATAGAAAAGGAGGACACGCTCTCAGCCTGGGTAAACACTGTTACAAGCTAGTATCCAGGCTGATAGGATGTGAAAGTCTTTGGCAAGCATGTAGAAGTAAATAGCTGTTTGAAGGACATCTGGAGAAGTTGATCTTGTTCCATTGTTATGCTCAAAGATACTGTGTCACTTCAAAACAGGGAAACTGGACACAAAATTTGTGAGCTTTGGTGTTACTTTGATTACGATTTGGCGGGGGGGGATTACTTTCAGGAAATAGTAAAAGCATATGTCTTAAAGAGGTGCAAAGACAAATATTTACTTAGAAGCTTTTCCTTCAGTGGGCTCCACTTTCAAAGATGCTTATTCACAGTAGCTAGATAGCATGTCAAAAACCGAAGGGTAAGAATTCATGTGCTGCTTCATTATCACACTTAATTTGGATTCATATTAATTTCGTAGAAGTCAGCGTCCTCTTAGATAAAATCTAAAATGAAATTAAAATTTCCCAAACAACATTTCTCTCCTTTTCAATACATTTCCATTTTGCTCCATGTAAATCTTTGTAACGAGTGATGAAAATTCTTTTCCTTACCATGATGTGATTATTGTTTTTTTGTATATCGAGTGACTGCACTATGGACATTCGGCGTAAACTCTTTGTCCTGTCTCATTTCCTCATCCATCACTGTCTGTCAATGGGCCTGGTGCTGTGACCAGTGTTATCAGGTGACGACAGTACAGGAAGTGAGCCGCCATTATCACCCCCAGAAAGGCTCCCCATCAGACGCTCTAGTACCAGAGACAAAAACAGAAGAGGGGAAACATGTTTCCTACTGACGACAGGTGATTACACGTGTGCTTCTGATGGAGGGATCAGGAAAGGTAGGCGTGCATTTAATCAGATCCTAACAGATGACTTAACAGTTAAGTGCTGCAAATCTATGCAGTGATGTAAAGTGCTCTTCCGTCATTTTCTACAAACAACTGCACGTAGTGCTGGCTCCTCCTCATCGCATCTTCCCTCATGAACATGTAAAATACGTATCATAACAGCCTACTTGACTGTCACATCTGGAAGGCCTTTCACCCTTCTTTCTTATTTTATTTTTCATGTGTCTATAGACAGAATTAGAAAGAAGTATTTAGAAGCTGCCACTAATCTATTTTAATATATATGTACTCAGCCATCTGTGGAAATTATCTTTTTTCCTACAATGCATTAAACTCATTAATTGGCTCTCTGCATATAATTGATAAGTAATTGATAATTATAAAACAATAGTAAGGCTTCTCCCCCGCCCCCAAAGTAAAGCATTAAACATACTGTCAGTCTCTTATCCGGTATTTGGGCAATTTTTCCCAGTGGTTTGTCTGACTGTCAGAAGGTTGCAGGGGTACAAGATCCTCAGCCAGGCAGAGCAGTATATCCCGTCATGGCTACTTATGTATTTGCAAAATGTACTTAGAGAATTTCTCTTCAGAGCAATAATAATTTTAAGTCTATTACTATTTTTTAACTGACACTGAACGGTCTCTGGCACATAGAAGACACTCAATACATATTTGCTGAGTGAATAAACTGTACTGGGCAGTCATCCTGGATAAGGATTATAGCCGGATACCGACTCCACTCCATCCCAGGGTTTCGTTTTCCTGGGTTGTGCCACCGTCTGTGACTGTTCCTTAGGTGCTATTATTTTGGCTTTGTTTTCATTTTCATAAACCATACCGATCTGACAATTGGACCCTTTCTCTCCTCCTTAAGAAATAGTTTTGTGACCTTTGTGACCCGCCCTTGTCAGAGTGCTGGTATTTTCTTAGATTACCTCGGTAATTCCAGTTGCTTTAGTGCTATGGTTATTTTTCTCTCTTTTTTGACAGAATAGGGAAAGAACTAGGTATAATAATTTCCTATGCAGTTGTCTGCATTTGAATGAAAAGCCTCTCCAAAACTCTCATATTAGTGTGTTTTTAAAATATTGTGCTTATTTGCTATTCATTGCAGTTTCTCCCTATTGAATAGTTTACCATCTTAAGCCTCAAATATTTATTTTGTGTTGCCTACTTTCTTTGAAATAGCTCATTATTGCCCATGTTGTGCTTCTCTTTCATTTCTTCTGAGCACTTTATATTGTTCTATCTGTTTCCATTCCTGTGGGTCTCAAAAGAGAAGACAAAGGCCTCTTCTCTTGTTTCTTTAATATATAATATTTTAAATACTTCTTCATTCCAAGTCCTTGCGTGCTCTGCATCTGTCTCTTGTACCGAAATGTATTCCAATTATCTGAATAGGTTTATTTGGTTGTTTTCTATTTTACATTTAAATACTCTGTGTCAACAATTTTTAATTTTATAAAGATAACTAATATCCTCGCATAGTACTTCAGCAAAATATATGTACATATTTTAAATAATAATATCTAACAATATTTTATATAGAACATATTTTAAGTGCATTGTAATCTTAACTCACTATATATGTATATACATATACATCCATATGTGTATATATGTATTTTTATGTAATATGTGGTTAAATTTATATATATTTTGCGCATCATTCAAAAAAGTATCACATGCAATATTTATACTAAGTTTACATGTTTAAGAATCTAGCTAGAATTCTTCCATGTTAGACAGTGTTTTGAACTTTAAACTGTCGAAGGGGGTCACATATGAAAAAAGACTGCAGATTATAAAGCACTATGTAAATAGAGAGTTTTTCTGTAAAATGGCAAAGTTTCGTGAGCAAAGCAATTAATAAGATATTTAGTTTACATGACAAAATTATGCAATCCTTTTTCAAAAATACAAATTCCCTCTATCGTCAGAGCATCTTCAAAAACTCATCTGTGAACTTTTTATTCTTGTCATTTTTCACCATAATCCATTTTTCTTTTTCATTGTGGCTTAACTTTCACAAATTTGTGTTTTTTCCCTAAGTCTGGTAACTTTTCTGGCTAATTTCACTTAGTCTTCTCAGTGTCTAATCTTGTCATGTCTATCAGAAATTCATTCATTTCTTCTCCTATTTCCTTGATGTAGATTACAGATGTCTCTTATTACTCCTAGTCAGATATTTATTTCCTACATGATTTCTTCATTACCTTTCACACTGGTCTCTATATGATCTGATTTTAGAGTTATGAAAATTCTCCTCTACATAGGTGAAAAAAAGACTGGATTTATATTGGATTCTTTTTGTATCAACAAATATAAATATAGTTGGGCATACATTAAGAAAACATATGGATTCCCTAAAAAGAGTGAATTCCTGGAGGTGAGAACCTGTGTTTTTATTTATACAGTAGTTTTAGGAAATCATATTACATAAACACAAACATACCCACTGACAGTACATACATAGGTAGTTTCAATATTGTCCCAAGCAAATGTGTGCTCTTAAAAACTGTGTAAAATGTACACCATGTGTTTAGATGTTATTTCAAATTAGGTTCAGTTTTGTTACCATGAATTATATTTTCAGTGTGTCATTCCATTTAGTTAAAGTTTAATTAGGCAAAATTTTGTCAAATTTTCTAGTCATAAAAGAACCTGCAGAATAAAGAAAGAACATATTTATATGGCTAACTTATAATTTTACTAATTAAATACTTGTTACTGAATTATAAGGAAAGCCTTCTCAATGGTTATTAAAATAAAAGGACCTATAAACAGAATGAATAATATATTAATAACTATAATTCAGAAAAGCAAACATTTAGAATGGCAACCAAGATTTACATGCAAGTAGCATGATTAATATAAATTGACAAACAGATTTTTACCTTTTGGAGGTCCTGTGGGGAATGTGGCAATTGTAGGGAACAAGTAAATTTTTATAAGGATGATTTGTAGGTATTAGCAACCTCTTTGGTTCGTGCATATTCACTAGTTTGCTTTTAATCAAAGCCAGTCAGTGTTTATAGTCTAGTTTACATTTTTAGGTTACACAGTCAGCTTGGATAAATGATTCTTTCTACAATTTCCAAAGTTACATTTCCAGCTGCATTACAGAAGAGCAGTGGTAGCCAGCCCTCCAGGCACATGAAAGTCTCTATGTAAGGATAAACGACCTGCAATTCTTTTTTAATTATTTAAGACATTCTCCCATTAACTATTCCATCATCCATCAGAGTAGAATGAAATACATACCACCTCCCATTCTTTATTGCTCAAAATACTAACAAAACATCAGCAGATAATTCTTCCATTTGCAGAAATTTTGTCCTAGAGAACTTTACTATAGTTTACAGATGGCATAAATTTCCACCTACCAAATCTCAAAGAAGACATCTAGTCTGCTGAAAGTGTGTGTGTGTATATAGAGAGGGGGTCCTGTTACCCTACAGTAGGACTATTATTGCAATCTGTATCCTTATCTGTCTCAAATGCTCACAAATCAAATCATCACTAAGTCACTTAAACCACTTCTCCCCTTCCAGTGAGGGGAGAAGAGAGAGCATTGGCTTCTTCCCCAGGAGTTCCATAAAAATAGAGAAGTAAAGAAGTAGCTGGGAGGGACAAGAGGAAACACAAAAGACCCATTTTCTTTTTTATGTACAGTCATCAAGCACGCTGAGGGCTCTCAGAGCCCAAGGAGTGTGCAGTAGTCTAAGGAGACAAAAATTGTATCTACTTGCTCGATTTTGGCTGCCCTACAGAGACTTTCATCTTGCTGATCTGCAACACTGTTTCAGTGGGGCTATCAAAACATTTATGTGCTAAGCTGTATAATATGACTGCTTTTCCAGTCACTAGTTGCCCTGCTTATGAGACAATTTTATGTCTAACTTTACAATATGTGCTCCCTACCTCATTTAACTGCCTCTAATCTTTTCTAATAAAAAATACCACAATATATGAATCCTTCCAAAGGTGACCTCGATGGGGTGTTGCTTGAGTAGCTAAAGCAATGGGTTCAGTCTTGTGGGAAAGACCTTTCATTCTGTAAGTCCCTGACTATCATGAACAAAAGGTTAGAATGCAAGATAATAGAAAGGAAAGGTGAATTAAGATCAATTTGTTCTCAGTTCTTGGCAGGGGAGAGTCAGCTGAAAATATATAATCAAAATCAGACTTTAATTTACTGAAATTATGACTCAATTTATACTCATTGATTTTCTTTTTTTCTTTTTTTTTTTAATCCAAGGGATTAGAAATGGGCATTCATTCTGCATCATCTAGATAATGGCATCAAATGTCATTATTTAGGAATCATCCTTTTAATCCCATAAAGCTGGAAGATTACATATGCTGGAAAAAGGGTTGTCCACTTAAGACTGCTTTATTAGCTTAGCAAATAATAAAAAAATGAAAAGTGAAGAAGTAGCTTTTTTTTTTTTAGGAACATATTCTGAAATTTTAAAATATTAGCCAAATTTATATCTTACTTAAATTGCTTTGCCTAATTCTTAAAAGATTCCTAATATTGTATATGCTGAAATTACATTAATACAAACTATGATCTGGGAAAGAATAGATTTTGAAGTATTGCAGCAGTAATTTGTGTTAGCTGGTTAAATCTTTCGGGAATGACAGCTACAGTGAGCTTCATTTTTTTTTTTTTTTTTTTTTTAGAGTTGTAAATTGTCTCCATATGGAACTCTTTGTAAACAAATTCTCCTTTGAGTTCAAAAATAGCACTTTTGATTACCCTGCATGATATTGTTTGTCTGTGTCTATTTTCTGGTTGAATTCAACTGATGTCTGTGCATTTTTTCATAAAAGGATACGAAAAATCTCGAAGCTTAAACAACATAGCGGGCTTGGCAGGCAATGCTCTGAGGCTCTCTCCAGTAACATCACCCTACAACTCTCCTTGTCCTCTGAGGCGCTCTCGATCTCCCATCCCATCTATCTTGTAAACCCAACTGCATCAGTCGGCTAAATTGTCTTAATTCAAGCACTGTTTGCCCCATAATGGAAATAATTAAACATAGAGTTACGCCAGGTTCCATTCATACAGTATAAATCCTGCATGATAATACTATCTGAAGTCCGAAATGCCATCCGGATAGCTCACGAATCTTATCCTGGCTTTAATGATTATCTAAAATAGCGCTACACTTCTCCAGAATTAATTGCCCTGTTCTCCTTTTGCAATAAAATGATAGCGTCAGATATTGGCCAGCACCCTAGTAAATAAACTTATCTTCAGGGAGATAACTTTAAACCAGTGTGCTTCCAAATGCCAACCACTTCATGGGAACTTCATTTCTTGTGACTCTTTAAACCATTCGGAAGATGTCTGGGATTCTATTCTGATTGCACACAACATGACTCTGGTCAGCTCATTTGCATGGACCATCTTGTCTCCATCACCTGAAAGCAGTGTCGCAGAGCTCGGGACCGTGGATGGCCCGGGATGGGTGTCCTTGCATCGAACCATCCTGCTGATGTGAAAGCACTGATCGACTGTTCTGCATGTTGGATTGTGGGGCAGGGAGGGCGAGTTTCTCCTTGACAATTTTTTTTTCCTTATTCTTTGAAAGAAATATTTGTTTTAAATAGCTTAACTTCTTGATTGATATACTTTTTTTTTTTTTTCCAAAATGCTGTATTGGAGTTCTGAATGTCTCTGGTTGTTTGCACACAGATAACTGCAAAGAGGTTGTCATTACTGGTTACACGCAAGCCGAGGCCAGATCTCTTACTTAATGGCTTGGGGAAGGCACAAAACATGAGAGAAAGGTAACTGCCAGCCAGGCTTGCATTGTTTAGCTAGGAATTGCTGCTTGTAGGGACTAGACTCTTTTTTTTTTTTTTTTTTTTTTTTTTAATACCAGGATTTGTCATCATTTTCAGAGGCAGAGTGCCAAATAGCACTCTAAAACTCTTGTCTTTTTTTTAACCCCCTTCCTTTATTTTTATTTACTATTATTTTTGCAAACAACAAAGAGAGTTGTTGTTCACAGGAAGTTTTCTTGACCAGCCTTAAATTTCTGACTCACAAAATCGATCGGATTTTCAGGCAGTGTTTAATTAGGTGCTTTGTCCTGTATGTTGTTCTGTCCGTCTGTCCTAGCTCCCTGTCTTAAGTGTATATGCCATCTGTCTCCATGAAGCACAGAAATGCCTTGATAAGGTGTTCATGATTTTAAGACTGGGTCTTCTCCCCTGCCCCTTGCCTTCTTTGCTACTGGGAACAGCGTCTCTGCTTTGTGTGTACACTAACGATGCCCCGTAGACTACCTGAGTTAATCAGTACTGTGAATCGTTTTGATGAGCAGGATTTGAGCAGCAGCTTCACCATTGCCTTTGGTTGCCTGCTGCAGTGCCAGTTTCTACTACCTAGCAACCAGAATCCATTACCACACTCCAGTGAAACCCCTAGGGTGTCTTACTCAGTCCAAGTGGAAGATATTCTGTTTACACATCCCTACAAATGCAACAGCAGTAGTGTGTCTGTTGTATCGGGCATGAGAGGGAAGAAAAATGCCACGCCATAAACTGAGAGATAATCAATATTCCTAAGGCATTTAGGATCCTTGAGACTGCTAATTCCTAATTCTCATGGTTATTTTTTTTGTTAGGAAGACAATTGTCACTTCTATGATTGGCCACATAACATGTACTGTTTTATATCCCCGAGTCCTACAGCATGACCTGCATGTCAGAGATCTTGTACAGCAATGTATTTACCCAGACGTAAACATCTGATATTTAGAGATTCAGTGATCTTTTGATAACACCACACATAGAAAGTTATAATTACACACAGCTTTCTGGTAAAGGAATTAATATACTGTCTGGTACTGCTGTTATTGACTGCAGTGTTGTACAGAATTTATCATGGATTTTTGACTGCTGAAAAAGGGACAGTGGAATTTAGCCATACCAAGGACTGTGCTGGAAACAGACTTCTGCTGCTGAACGTGCCCTGAGGTAACCAGGTTGCACTTGGAAGAGATCTCCGCATCTTCGTGAGGCACTTAAAGCTAATTATCAAAGAACTGTGGCTGGAACTCATTTGGTGCTTGCCATATGAGTGGTCTGCTCATGGACTGGCCAGTGTCCATGAAACAATTGTAAATACCAACGTGTGTGCATGGGTCAACAGCTTTGGCCATCTCACACCAAAGCAAGCCAAATTCATGATCCACATCTCTGGAGCTTCAAGTAAGGCACACACCTGTGTGAATTACCCCTCATGGACCCGCAGTAGATTGTGCTGTGAATCATACAAAGCAGTGATAATTGGTGTCATATAGATCTGTCTTAATTTCCCTTATCTCTCCTTCGTTGGTTGGATCCATGAACACTGACCTGTACCGTTTTTTAAATAAACTGCTTATACTATGCGCTTGTCATATTATGTTGTGAAATTTTCAGTGCCTACTTATTAAAGCTGACCTATTTTTAGTCCCACATTTGTTTAGTTCTGAACAATTGTCATGACTTAAAAAAACTCACTAATATTATTCATAGTTTAAGTCTTTTTGTCATTGTTACCTCAATTATAAATATTACAAAAAATGAAATTCTGGCAGTGAGAGTATTTTTTTATTAAATGATCAAGGAATAATGTCCGTATATAGTAGAATATTAATCAAATTATATCCTAAAATGTATATTTTGCATAAAAGAGATATTCTTCAATTACTTTTTTGTGAGTTTTGTGGCAAATGAAGCTTGTACTTGTCTTTAAAACTGTTGCAGTTAAAACTGTATAAAAATTCCTCATCTTGCTTAATCAATATTTCCAGAATCTATTAATTCCCCTGGGATTCTGAATATAATAATATAACCCAGTTATGAACCCCTGTACCGTGGACCTTTTGTGAACATCTTGAGGTGCATGCACAACCTTGGTGATAACCAATGGAAATGTAACTAACTGAAATAAAGAATAAAAGGCCAATAAGCTGGGGATAAACTCGAATCTGCTGTGATTAAATTATTCATATTCTTTCCTTGACTCTTCTCTTTATTTTGGAGTTTTCAACAGGCTTTACTATTTTTATGCATTAGGATACCAAACCAGACACTCATACATAATAAAGAATTTGAGATGAAATGATGTGTAAACATACATAGCTCACATTTTCATTCAAGTCGTAGGTCTGTATTCCTCTTCTAAGTGCTTTGCCTGCCTGAATTTCTCTTCTAATTTCTGAGATGGCAAAATTATTAATTATTATGGGATTCAATTTTTTTATGGCATTTTATGAGTAATACTGAACTTACACTTTCCAACTTCATCACCACAGCAGTTCTGGAGGTAATTTTTCTTGTTTTTTCATTGTATTGGTGATGAAGTTAAAGATCACAGAAGCAAAACTGTTCACTTATATTTTTGTCATGGATAATCTCCCCTGCTGTAGTTTCTTATGGTTTAAATATTTACTGACCCTCTTGCTGTAAATGGTTTATCTTCTCAAAATGGCTTCTGTTCCACTTTTGGGTAATAGACCTCTGTTTCAGCAGCATACCACATGTATAGCTGGCACCCCACTTACATTGCGGGGTTGTGTGCAAATTTACCCTGTAAATTCTATGAAACCAACAGGATTAGAGGAAAGATAATATGAAAAGGGAAATAAAGCTGGCGAATCCAACACTTTCCCATTACGCATCAACAGAATCTTTTTCTAGGTCTGAAAGTGCTCAGTGTTGATTATTAAGAGACTGTTAAGAAACAGATTCAGAAAGGGAAATCTGTCTAAATATAATTACTGATAAAATGTTTTTAACAGTGGTGTCAGGATATACTGTAAAAAGGAAAAACGTGTAGGAAGGGGGAAGAATGAATTTTAATAGACAATAACTGCCATCAAATTTTGATTAAAAAATTAAGATTAAATAGTAATGAATGAAAAGTGAAGACATTCATTTTATCTTTGAAAGAAATCACAAGACAGACTAATGGAATAGCGATAGTGAACTTAACTAGGAAAGAGACAATGAATATATTAAAAGGCTATAATACAAAGCAGGGACTTTGAAGGATTTATAATGTGTTTGAAGACATTTAGAGCTAAATGAATCTGTTAAAAAATTGAAATCCCTAGTTTATGATGATTAAACTTTCCTTTAAAAATTCAGGAAAAAAATTTTCCTTAAGAAATTTTCCTTACTGAAAAAAAAATTGTCTTCCTTCCTTTGTTTCTCATGTCAAAATTTAATTGTTTAAATACTTGAACATTATTAAACTATAGATTTACACAAACTTTCTGTAATATGGATGCAGTATTATTAATATATTGTTCTTAAACCTTATAATTTCCTGTTCTCCCCTAAAATAACTGGTTTTGAGGATATGATATTTTTCATTATTGTCTAAAAATTAAATAATTTAACTAAATTAGTATTATTTATTTATCATACCATCATGTCAAAGTAACAGACCACTGAATGTGCATTTTGAATATTACAATATTCAAAGACTATGAATTAATTCTCCATTGAGAATCCCAGGTAACCTAACACAATTTTTTTTAAATGAACTATATTTTAAAGCAGTTTGAGATTCATAGCAAAATTAAACAAAAAGTACAGAGTTCCCATTACCCCCTGCCAGATACATGTACAACATCCCTCACTATCTGCTTCCAGCATTAGCGTTACATTTGTTACAATCGATAAACTTGTGTTGCTACCTCATTATCCAAAATCCAGAGTTTATGTTAGAGTTTATTCTTGGTGTTGTACATCTGTGGAACTTGATAAGTTGTATAATGACATGCATCAATTATCGTAGTATCATACAGCATAGTTCCACTGCCCTAAAAATCCTCTATGCTCTGCCTATTTATCTCTCCCTTCGTCTTGGCAACCAGTGATCTTTTTACTATCTCCGTGGTTTTGTCTTTTGCAGAATATCATACAGTTAGAATCATACAATATGTAATCTTCTCAGATTGGCTTCTTTTGGTTAGTGATGTGCATTTAAGGTTTCTCCATGCCCTTCCATGGCCTGATAGCTCATTTATTTTTAGTGCTGAGTAATATTTCACGGACCAGAGTTCTCCCAGTTACCTCCTAAAGGACATCTGGTTTGCATCCAAGTTTTGGCAATTATGAATAAAGCTGTTACAGATATTTGCATGAGAGTTTTTGTGTGGGCATATGTTTTCAGGTCATTTGGGTAAAGACCAAGGAGCACAATTGCTAGATTTTATGCTGCTTTATACTCGTTTTTTTTTTTTTTTTTAATTTGGTCCCCTTCCATAGTTATCAAACTCCTGTTCTTCTAATTCATCTTCTCATTGTTGATTATGTGAACCACACAGGATATTTATAAACCTGTCACTTCACGCCAAGCTGTAAATATAATAAACCTGTCACTTCACGCCAAGCTGTAAATATATTGGTTGATTATTTATCAACAAATTCTCTTCAAAAATAAAGTTGTTTATTTTTTACAAAGATAGTGCAAGCTCTTATAGAAATCAGTAAAATTTTTAAAAATTAACTATAATTTCATAATTCTCCACTCCATAGATGAGATGTTTTTGTTTTGTCAGTTTGCTGCTTTTTGCCCTTTTGTGATTCTCATTTTACAATATTAATGTCTGTGTGTGTGGGTGTGTTTAATCTATCATACAAGTCATGCTTCAGTTTGGGGTACTACCTTTCTAGCCTCTGTTCATTCTTGCTCATGCACTGTGTTCTAACTATGTGTGTGTTCGAGGAAGCATCCCAGGGAAGCACAGGTGAATATCCTTCCTGCCTTTGAAAATTCCATCTAGTGTGTTGATCTGTAATCCTGGCTCCGCATCAGAAAAATTGTCAGTGCCCTTTAAAAAGAAAAAGGGCCAGTGCTCAATGCTAAACCTTTGGAAATCATATCTGGAGATGAACCCTAGACGTACATATTATTTTTTTAAAAAGACTTATCATGTATATTATTAACAAACGAAACAGAACAAAGAACAAACAATCCTCCACAGGTGTTTTTCTTGTCTAGAATGACCTACAGTCTTTCCTACATATTTTCCCCCCTTTGGAAAGATTTACTGCTCATACTGTTTTTTTTTTCTAGTTCATTGAAGTATAATTGACATACAGCACTGAATATGTTCAAGGTATACAGCATAGTGGTTTGACTTACATATATCATGAAATGATTACTATAGTTTTAGTGAACATTCATCATTTCATGTAGATAACATATTGAAGAAATGGAAAGAAAAGAAATTTTCTTGTCATGAGAACTCTTAGGGTTTATTTACTTTGTTAACAACTTTTGTTTATAACATACAGCAGTGCTCATTATCTTTACCATGTTGTACATTATACCCTTAATACTCATTTATCTTATAACTGGAAGTTTGTACCTTTTGACTGCCTTCATTCAGTTCTCCACCCTGCCACTCCATTTGGTGGCCATAAATCTGATCTCCTTTTCTGTGGTAAGTTTATGTGTTTGTTTTTGAAGTGTAATTTACCTACAACACTATGTAAGTTCCTGGTACACAAAACAGTCTAAACTTTTTTTTTTTTTCCATATAGGTACATTGTGTTAACCATTAAGATGTAAAAAGATGCATAATATCACATTAAATTAGTGTTTTGTACATATCCATTCCCCTAAGCCACTCATGAGTTCTAATTTTTTCTACTTTCTATTATAAATCAAAAAATAATGACCATTTTGTGCATATCCATTGTTATTTTATGTTTTGACAGGGAGAGTTTTGTTTTTTCCTGAAAAGTATTCCTAGAATGAAATTATTAGCTTAAAGACTACAAAAAATTTTATGCTTTAAAAACTGCTTTTCAGTAGTCATATAATGTTGTATTTCATCAGCAATAAGTGAAGTAAACATTATCAGCACAACTTTCTTAGCTGCATTATAATCTAAAAAAAATTCTTCTGCTTAGAGTCATTTTGTGCATATGGTTAAATATTCTATCAATGTCTTGTGTTTTGACAATGGTTATTTATTAGTGATCTTTAAGTTCAAAATATAATTAAGTTCAAATATAGAAATTAGCATGAATTAAACTATTAGAGATTTTAGAAATATCATGTCCCTACTTACTGCATAGGTTAGTCTTTGCTAGCAGGCCAGCCAAGTACCTTTATTAGAAAAGTCTTTCTTTTCATATTCATCAAGTGTATTTCCAAATATGAGATACCATTTAAAAAAAATTTGTGTGTGTATTATAAAACCACAGTTTAAATCTTCATTTTTCAGTGTATTTCTTATAATAAATGATATAAGGACATTCCTTGTAACTCAAAAGCAAGTAACTTCTTTTTGATGGAAAATCAAGTTTTTTTTAATCTTTATTATAAATTTAGTAAACATTTAGAATTTTTTCTATGAGCCAAGAAGAGTTATCATCACACCAAAATGATTAACATTACTTCAGCGTTAGTGAAAATGTCACATTTATCTTAGGAGTAGTGAATAGTGACATGAAACAGCTAGTATATGAAAACGATTCTTAATGTAATTTGAATGTGCTAGTTCCTGAAGCCTTTGATTAAATCTTTCTTCAATCAGTGGTCTCAGTGTTTCTACTTATTTCCTTTTGAGATCTGTTAGCAATGGTCTAAAATGTTATTTAAAACCAGTTTTTTCTTAATGGCCAAGAAAAGCTTTATTACTTAAAGCTATGCCTAATTTGCTGATCAAAAAATAAAACCAAACAAAGCCAAACATGTTATTTTATTGCCAAGGATTAAACATGAGCTCAGTACCTAAGGACAGGCTGTCTATTTCTTTTTGTCTTTTTTTTTTTTCTTTCCATGAGAGCTCACGTTTTACCAGTAATTTGGTCTCTTCGGAAACAAAGGGCTCTGGTTTAAATGCTCTACAAGGATGTTCTCTCCTGTTGCATTAGCAGTTTCTTATCACACTGGATGCTGGCAGGAAACTTAAAAAAATTATAGAAATTCTGGATGGATGGAAGGTAGAAAGCTCCATAATCTAAGATAATAATGATTAAAAAACACACATACATACAGCTGGGATATACAGAGACAAAGAAAAGCCAAGATAAAGGAGCAAAAGACTGATTATTGCCTGAAGCAAGGTCATTGCATGTGAAATGAACAAAAGGACAAGTCAAAGGTAAAGAAATAGTTATATAATTCTGCTTCATAAGCCATATTAGAATAAATTCTGCACAAAAGGACCAGACATTTTTTTACCTGGAGACCTTTAAAAGTTTGTACCACATCACAGGAAGGTTAGAGATGAGACCCCCAATTTTCACATTCCAAATTTTCTCTTAAATGCTGTTTTTATTTGCTTCTTTCTGTTTTTGACAAAGAAATATCCTTTCTTCACTTTTACATTAATGTTAATGTCTTCTGGTACTTTTCCACAAGCTTACTCCAGGCTTAGAAACTCAACCACTTTTGTTCAGTGGAGTTGAGTTCAGTCTCTCCCTTATAGCAATAATCTTAAAGTCTTCCTTGCCTTTTTAACTGGTTCAATGCAATTCTTCTTTAACAGTTTCTTTGTAAATGTTGTAAGTTGTGAATCACACAGACACAAAAAAACAACTTTGAGGATTTACAGGGATTGATTGATTAGGGGTTGAGAAGAATTCCAACCACTCTGTTTGTTACTTTAATTTTGAAATAGATCTTTAGGAGACTTTAATATCATAAATATAATTAGAAAATTATTAAAAATCAGTTGCTTGCTTTCCTTTTTTGAAACGGTTAGGTTTCCTCTTTCTGAAATGATTAAATTGAAAGGAAGCTGTAAGTAAACTGATAAGTTGCTGTCATTCGTCTGTTTTCATTTTACTGCCAAGAGTATGATAAAATGATTTAGTAAGATCTGCTCTTTTTCTGGACACCGTCCCTTAGAATCCCCCAGCAGGCATTCATCACTCTTTCTATTGCCTGGCACACTACCAGGCTCACTGAAGAATCTCCATATATTTGTATAATATAAATATCTGTAACATGTTTGTTAAATTGAACTGTAACTTAGACTGATTTTTCTGGAATTTGTATCTCACCATGGTCTCCCCTAGTTGATCATCTATCAACGTCAGAATGAAACACTAACTTTTAAGCTTGCCATTCAAAACATGTCATCATTTGATTCCTTCTTGCCTATCTAGAGTGTCAAATGTTCATTCTTTTATTTTTCCCTTGGTTCAGCCTCTCCAGGGCCTCACAGAATTTCTGGTATATGGTAGACACAGTGTTCACCATTGTCCCTGGACCTCTCGCTGTCCTGCCTCGCCCATTGGACTAGACCTTCTTGGACAGTAATAACTGTCTGGATTAATCTTCAATTTACCATAGATTCTATAGTTGCTATGTTTTAAACCTCTTACATGTTTGTCTAATCTTTTTCACCAGCAATGCCAGAATTCATTCCCAGGACCAGAAATTCACTTTACAGATTTCCCCGGTGCCTCCTTTCCCTAATCAGCACAAGTAATTACGTCCTATTTTGATTTGTAGATAAACCTACTTAAACTGTGGTAAAGCAAATGGCATTTAGAGTCAAAGGAATCTGAGTTGGAATCTTGTTCTCATCTTTTACCAACTATATGATTTCTAACAAGTAATTTAAACTCTAAATTTTACACAAACTTATAAACTGTTGAGATTAATAATATCTACATCATAATTTTGTCATGAGTTTTGAATGTTGTACTTAGCAGAGTACTGTGTACAGATTCTGCTCAGTAAATGTGAACTACACTTATGATTATAATCATTGCTGTGTTATTGATTTTTTACAAAGAATTTTTATAATGTGGCAACTTGTAATTTTTTTCTGTAGTATTGATTTTTTTTTTGTGGTAGGCATTCCTGAACAAATGTTGGCAAGTTTCTAAACCCATTTCCAATTGCTTTTTAAGATAATGAAGTCTTCTTTCAAATTCATTGTAGCAGCAACAGGAACATACTTTCAATGGTTTTTTTTTTAATTGTTTATAGACTAAATCTCCAGAAATTAAAGTATTTACAGTTTATAATATAAATAGAAATCAGCAGTTTCTTTGGTAATTTAAAGATTCAATATGATTGGAAAGTCTTAGCATATCTCCTGAAGAATTTGAAAATAAATACATAGTTTCTATTTTATTCTGCAAAGTAGGCTTAAGAGATTCCAAGATTACTCCCAGGGTCACACAAAGACCACCCAAAATTAGACATAATTTTTGATGTGGTATTGGTACTTCCCTAGTGTACTGAGGGTTCTTTAGAAAATTACCAAAGCCACAAAAGTGAATTTGTCTTTTTTTTTTCTTTTTTTCACATTAGGAGGGAGTTCTGTTCTCAATTGTTTAAAGTAATGATTATAATCACACGGTTATTTGCTTAGTTATTTCTCACAATCCTATGAAAATGGAAAACATGCCCTCATTTAGCGTGAGAAGGAGGGAAGCAGGGCCACTCTTGTTAACAATAGCGGTAACACAGCTTTGGGGTTGTTCTTTTTTGAGATAAAAATTTGAACAAAGATAGGCTAACCCTTCCTTTAGGCATGTAACTTGGCATATTTTTCTTTGAATTAAGGAGAATAGAGTATAGTTGGGAGAAAACTTATTTAAAGCTTTTGAGACATGATTTACTGATTTAAAAATTACATTTTAGAAAATCTATGTCGCATTCTCTCTAAAATCTTCATATTAATCTGTAAAAGATTCAATTATTGAAGAATTGGCTAGGCACAAAGAGTGTATTTATATTTATTACTCATAGATTGCTTCCTAAGAAAATAAGTGGATGAACTCTTTATTTTTGGTTCTTAGGGAAAATGAATTTTTAATTTCTTTAGTTATATTTATATTTATATCTATCTAAAGTATATAAGATTTCCACTGAACAACTAAGTGGATATGTATGCAGATGGATGTATGATCGTGGTTATTAGGTAAGAGTTAGATTAGTTAAGAGGTCTGGGATGAAGACCTACTTTTGGGAGTTGTTGGCATAGAGATGGCATTTGAAGCCATCATGGGTGAGATCACCAAGTGGGTATGTGTAGACAGGAAAGTGCAGAGTTCCAAGGACTGATTCCTGGGCACTTCCATATGAATAGGTAAGGAGGAATTGTCGGGACCAACAGATGGATTGAAAATGAGCAAACCGTGACATAGAAAGAAAACTAAAAGAATAAATGAATGAAAGAGGAGGGGATCGTCACTGGTGAGAATAGGCCACTGGATTTAGCACTGAGGAGGCCACCGGCAACATTGACAGGATCAGCTTTGGTGGCTCTGTGGAGTGAAAGGCTGAACAGAACACGTTTAAGAGAAGGGAGGAGAACCGGAGACAACACACAGAGAAAGTCTTTTGAGGAAATTTGTTACAAAAAGGAACAGAGAACTAGGGCAATTGCAGATGGGAAAAATGGAGTTGAGTGATGTTTTTCCCTAAGATGAAAGAAATGACAGCATATTTCTCTTTAGCCAGAGAAAAAAAATGAGGCATTATTCTTAAATATTCTGCAAACAAGTTCTGCTTATTTGGAGACAAAAAGAAATGTTTTTAAATTGTACTCGACATGAACATAATACATGGGCTCTGGATTGAAGGTGATTTAAAGAGTCTAACATAAAGTTGAAATGGTGCCTTTTTTCTTTCATCCTTGGTGATAAAATCTGTTTTCAAATTGCACTTTGGTTGTGTCTGTGATTGTCTTTTATAGGAGAGGTTAAGGTTCGAAATACAGGAATTTGTTCTTTGGTATTTTAACCAACAATGTATTGCATGCGTCTGTCATTCAGTTGATCGGTAGCTGAGACAGACTCTGAAATCATCATAATCATGCTTCTTGTGACTGATTTATGTGATGGAATTAAAACCACAGCTGCCACCCAGTTTTATATGTTCTAATAATGACTCTGATAGCCTGAAATCCCAATCACAAAACAAAATCAATTACTGATCTTTCAGTTGATAGTATAGAGGTAAAGTAGCATAAAGTAAAACTTGCACGTAAGTATTTAGGTATTTGTTGATGCTATTAGCATGTTTTTATCTCCAAATATTTTCAACTAAACATGATTCAGATGATAGTAAAAACTCAGTCTTCTGCAAGTGTTGACTGCTGAAAGCAATAATTAGAATTTTACAAAGTGTCATAAGCCAAAACATTTTTACTACTGTCTTTTATTTATATAAAACATTATACACTCTAAGACATTTGCAGAAACATCATACCATATTCATTGATATGGCATTAATTCAGTTATATGATTCCTATTGCGACTTGCATAGTACTTAAATTCTCTTTTGTTTCATTTATTAACAAATAATTATTGAACCCCCGTCATCTTCCTGGGCATAGTGTTTTAACAAACCAGGCAGTCTTTGCTTTCATGGAATTTATATAAATAAATGCTGTCTATTATATGCTGGGTGGAGATGATAGGTATAAAATAAATAGGGATGTGAAGGAAGGGAGTGGGTGATGTGGATGCCATGTTTATAGGGTAGTCAAGACACCTGGTCCTGGTAGAAGTCTGGGACAAAAGTGTTTCTGGCTGAGAGGACAGAAATGCAGAAATGTGATTGGTATGATCAAGGAGCAGGAAGGAACCATTGTGGCTGGAGCTGAATGAGTGAGTGGAAGAAAGATGGCAGACAAGCTGGAGTATAGAACACCTAGGAGCATTTTAGGCCATGGTCAGATCTTCCTTGACAAAAACAAGCAAAATCTCCAAGTTATGATGTTAGTTGATCTATTAGTTGACTTAATTCTTTGTATACATAGTATAAAGCAAAACATGTTAACATGCTTTTACAATACCCCTTGGATAAAATTAAATTGCATAGTGATATGCTTTTTAAATACTATAGATACATAAATTAGGCATGTGTAAATGTATGATTTGCAATGGTTGTAAAAGTGTTGACATTTTTTGTCTTTCGAAGTTGAGTCTGGAGCCTCCATACACCTGCAACTTTAGGTTAACTACTCAGAGAGAGTGCTAACCTGTTGTGTGGGTAGTGTAGGCAGAGCTGCCTACACAAGGTGATTTAGCTCATGTCAGGCCCAATTCTTGTTACTCCCACACCCTATGATTCAAAAGCATTTCTCCCCCTAGCCCTGCCACAGGGCTGGAAGTTACCACATTATTCATTCTCTTGAGTTAAGGCACTGGAAGTTGCTACTAATTATCTAAATACCCTTTGAGAAGGAGGCAAATTAATCACTGTCTATTAAAAAAGTCCCCTCAAATCCCATGAGCTGGGCAGTCATCTAGTAAGACACTGTGGAAATGAGACAGACATGTGGTTTCACGAGACTGCAAATGTTAGTTTGTGAATATGGCATTTCCACTGAAGTTGTATTCAAATGTGATCCCTGGGCAATTGGGAATCAGAATAAGGGCATTGGAAGTAAAGAGGCAAGTGGTTAACTTATATCACTATTTATACTTGGAGTTAATTCTGCTCACTCTGCTGTGGTCTAGGGGAAAGCACTGAGATTCTGGGAGCAGAACTGGATAGGTTATTTCACTTTTTTGTGAGGCTGAAGAATCAAACCAAACAATGTACATAAAAGCAGTTTCCTAAGTGATAATCAGAAGTGTTGTAGTATTTAGACTTACTTGAAACAAAAGAACAGAAGTTTGGATATAATGATACAGAATAAAAGATATTTCAGATAAATCTTAACCAAAAGGAAACTAGATTAACAATTTTAATAACAGACAAACAAATTTAAGAGGACTTAAAATTTTTTATCATATAGATGTTTTTATAAAAGGAATAATGGATCTAGAACACAAGAGTTGGAATGACTATATAACTTCATACATTCATTACAAACCCACCCCTAGAAATCAACTTTGTTTTAAGCCTCAAAATAAGCTTCATAAATTCAAAGAATCAATATCTCAAAAGTTATCTTCTTTGATCATAATACAATGAAATGAGATTGATAACAAGAGAATAGCTTAAAATCCAATACATCTAGAAACTTAAAAGAATACTATTGAACATTTTTGTGTGAAAGACGATCTCATAAAACAAATTTGAAAATACATGGAATTGTGCAACAATGAAAACACAATATACCAACACTTGTATTTCACAGCAACATTCTGCTTAGAGAAATATTTTTAGCTTTAAATTCATTTATCATAGAGGAAGAAGGAATACAAAGGAAAAAAAAAAAACTGAGACAAGCATTCACTTCAAGAAGTTAGCAAATCATTGACAGAATGATTGAGAAACAAATCCAGGTGAAGAAGAAGAAGGTAAGAGATCACTGAAACAGAAAACAAAAGTTTAACCAAGCAAAACCTCATTCTTTGAGAAGATTCATAAATAGGCAATTATCAGGTAAGTAGTCAAGGAAAATAGAAGCAATTTATATATAAAGTCCAGAATGAAGAAAAATGTCTAATTAAAGGTACAAAAGTGATTGCAAGATAGCAAAGGAATATTATGAACAATTATATGATAAATTTTGAATATTGAACAGAAATGTTTAAATTTGGGGAAAAGATATAAAATACCAAGATAGTGCAGGACAAAATAGAAAACTTGAGTAGACCATTATCTACCAAAAATCTTCAAGTGAACATTAGAGAGTTCTCAATAAGAAGTTACAGATCAAATGGCTTTTATTGATGAGTTATTCCAAAAGTGAAAGAAACAAGTTATCCTTAAATATTTTATTGCAGAATATGGAGATAGATGAGAAGTTTTCCACTTAGTTTTATGAAGTTAATATAACCTTGATTCCAAACTGGAAAATGAAAGAACAAGAAAAAAAGAATAATAGACTTACTTAAGTTATGACCATGCAAAAGTCAAAAAAAGTATTCAAAATGTTTCACAATGATCAGTTTAGTCCTAGAATGCAAAGGTTATTCCACATCAGAAAATTTATCAACTGACCGCATGAATTGAAGGAAAACAATGATCTCAATAGAATCAGAAAAAGAAGTTGGTGAAATTAACACTTAATTATGGTTTTAAAACTCGTAGGAAGCTACAGATAAGGAGAATTTTCAATAGCTTGCTACAAGCTGTAATATCAAACACCTGCAGGAAATTCAGGAATAATTACTTTCTAAGATCAGCAATACTAGAGATGTACCTTCGTACTATTACTCTGTAACATTTTACTAAGTATCTTGACTAATTTTATGAGAAAGAAAAAAGGAATGCAATGTATAAGGATTAGAAGAGAAGAAAATACTATCATTTTTTGTGGACTATTTGATCAACCCTACAGAATCACTCAAAACAATATGGAACTAATAAAACAGTTTGTAAAGCTTCTGGATAAAAATAAATTTGGCATAACTGACTTATAAAAAATCAATAATGTCTTTTTATACTACAAATAACCAACTAGCTATTATATTAGAAATGGAAAAGAATATGGAAACAAATATATGTATGTATATGCATGACTGGGACATTGTGCTGTATACTACAGATTGACACATTGTAACTGACTTACTGCAATTAAAAATCAGAAAAGAAAAAATGTATCATTCTCAAACAACAAAAATTAAAAATGATTTAGTAATTAATTCAAGAAAATATGTTGACAAGCTCTATGGGAAAAAATTGAAACTCTACTAAAAGACATAAAACAATAAATAAAGATCTTTTCTTGCTCACAGATAAAATCTCACCAGAGATGAATTAATTTACCAAAATACGTTAATCCCCAACAAATTAGTTTGTAAATTAAATCTGATCCCAACAGAATTTTTGAATCATTTAATGAGTGTATGCTAAAATTTATATAAAAACATAAAATATCCCTGAAAAACTAGGCCAATTTTTAAAAAGAGCAAAGAAGGGGACTCATTATACAAAAATTAGAATATCATCCAAAGATACAGTGTGGCACTTATGAAAAAAATAAACATAAGGCCAATGAAGTACTCAGACTCATGTGTACAGAAAAGATGGACTGTTTACTAGGACACAGTATTGACGAATTGACTCTTTATATGGAAAAATTAGTTGGGACCACTGTTGGATTCCAACTGTATTAAAAACATATTTTGAAAGGAATAATTCTGAGCTAATAAAAATGTAGTTGATAATCACAATGCAAATCTATGATGGATTTTACTAAATTAAAATTTTCAGTTCAAGAAATGATACCTTATCTAATATCTAACAAGAGGCTTTTCTTGAAATGTCAATTTTAAATTCTGAAACTTAGATTTCAAGGAAATATGCAAATACCACACACACACCAGGAACTTCTATTGAAAAATGGGCAAAAGAGGTAACTCATCGAAAGAGAAATACAAGTGACTAATAAGCTTATGATGAGATGCTCATAATCTCATGGAAAAGAATAAGTTAAAATGACAGTGCAGTGCTACTTTATCCTGATCAGTTGGTAAATTTTACAAGTCAGGTTATCTCCAAGCACCGGTGAAGGGTGGAAAGGCTGCATTTCTAGTAGGAATGTAAATGGACACAGTTGTCTTACAGGCCTCTGCAACCACACCCAGTTATAGGTCCCAAAGAAAATCTCACACAGGTATGTTAGAGGGCAAACATGAAGATTTTCATCATAGTACTAATTTTGGTATCAGAAACCTGTAAGTAACCTAGGTGTGTATTGCTGGGGCAATGGAAAAGCAAACTGTGGGTCACCAAGAAACAAATGAAGCAGTAAACAGAATATTAGATCTTAAAAACTCAACATCAAGGGGAAAATGTAAGAAAGAATGAGCTCTATAACACAGCTTACACACACACAAGACAATGTCATGTGCTCTCCATGGACAAACTATTTTTCGGGTTATAGAATTAAATATTTGAGAATAATTTTCTATGTGGGAGACAGTAATGGGGTGTAGATTCTGGTAAATATACAAAATAAAATGAAGTAAAATCAAAAGAGATCTGTGCACTGTTGAGAGTAATTAATTTAGTTCTTTTTATCTGGGGACCAAAGGGAAACATGAACTCAGGTAATGCATATTTTCAAAATAATTACCCCACATTGCTTTTTTCAGGAACAATAAAAGGGAAAAAAAATTGAGGTAGTGGGAAGGGGAAAATTGAGATTGGTAAAGGGGGAAAGGAAAGTATTAGTGTTGGGGAACTTGGATTCAGTGGGATCTACAAGGAATCCCATTTGTGTGCTTCCTTCAGTGAGGAGAAACTGATCAGGTGTCTGTAACGTTTTGCATTCTCTCTGGAAGCAGACACAGGTTTCTTTGGACCAAATTCAAAAGAACACATAGTAACACAGCTGTAGTTGACTAGAATGCTCTGTATACTTTATATTTAAAAAACGCTTTGCATTTCTAAAAATATTTATTTGTTTAAAGATATATAGGGTTTTTTTTTTTTTTTTACATTTATTTATTTGAAGACCTATAGGTATACAAATGAAAATCCGTTAAGGTTGTCTAGGGATATTGTCTGGGAATTTCTTATCTGGGCTTATGACTTGGAAGTTTGCAAGTGATTACTCCATTAGAAGTAGCCACAGAAGTTGGCAGCAAAAAAAAAATGGAGTGAGAATTAGGGATGACACGAAAGTCAGGAAAGAGGGGAGATTTTCCCAATGGTCTAAAAATATAGCCATTGAAAACCTGTGTCAAGTGTCATCTTTGAAAGTCTCAGCACTGAATAACTTTGTTGAGAGAGCAGAATAAACAAAACACATGCACACAGAAACCCAACCATAGCCCACATCCAAATAATTGGTTTAACGTGTAACGTAGCTTAAAAAATATATAGCTGTCTGAGGTATATACATTGTCTTATTTGAGCAATATCAGAATGCTGACTATGTCCCACTTACAAAGAAACCACATACTAGATACGCACACTTTTACAATATTTGTGACTAAATAAACCTACATGAAATATATTTCTTTAGCATTTTCCCAACACATTCATATATACAAACTATTTTTAAAAACCTTCAACACTGTAAAAATAAAACGTGTTGCTAGTGGAGGAATGAAATATTCTGAGAAATGCAACAATTATGTAGCTTCTCTCATATTTACCACATTAATAATAAAACATGCACCCACTCTCTTTTCTCTAGAATTCTGCTGTGGCAGTGGGGTTATGTTATATATATTACTATGAATACACTTTGGGCTTCCATAGCAGTGTATAGTTTGTGTATTAAATATCAGTAATAAAAAAGATGTCATGTTTAGGCATACATTTTTCAAAGGGCCATTTTAGTTTTCAATTTGCAGTTTATTTTCAAGACCTAACATCTTTATCCCAGAACAAAACAAAAAATATGACAGAAACAGATACCTTAGATTGTATCATTTTCTATGAGAAAGCCATATCAGCTAAAGAATCGGAGCTTTTATTTTCCTGAAATTGAGGGGAGTGGAGGAAAATGGAAGCATAAATCTACTTCAGAAGCAAAATCCTTCCTATATGCAAAGTGTGCTAAATAAAAAATTCATGTATGTAGTTTTTAAAAATGGAAGCAGCCTCAAAGGCAAAATTTAAAGACCTTTATCTTTTGAAATTTCAACTTTAGAAAACTTTTTCTCTTGATGAGCGTTGCTGCGGTGATTATAAATCTATTTTTTAAGACACATAACTGGCACTTAAAATAGAATTGAGAAGTAACTTGAAGTAATATTGAATGCGTATTGTAATATTATATTTTGAATTTCTGATCTATCACATCAAAAAGAAAAAAGATAGAAAAATTCAAACATTATTCCAAAATGTTTATTATATTTGTATTAAATATATTTATTGACATAAATTTGAATAGAATGAATAAACATTGGTACACTGCCATCCAAAGATCAGAGAGATGATGGACTATTTTATGCAAATTTTGTTGAATATGTGATGACTTTAGTTCAGAGTAAGGTAAAAACATTTACTGATTGCTTGTCATTTTTCAGGCACTCTTCAAAGTGCTTTGGTGTCAGTGAACAGAACGGATTAAAGAGTGTTTCCTTTGTGAAGCTGATGCTCTAGCATACTTAACGATTTAAAACCATTAATAACTTAAATAAAATGTAAATAAAACTTTAATATTTAAGAAATATTAAACCTCTCAAATTGGCTCTGTCAAAAAATCAGCACAAATCAACAGTTCCCTGATCTTCTCCCGAAACACTGATTTTTGTATTACAATTAATTGACAAAACAATCAAAATAACAGCTAATGTTCTCACCCGTTCATGCAAAGACTATAACATAGAGCTAATATGAAATATTTAAAGATCATATTCTGGGCCTTTTTTTCACTGTAAGTAGATTTATATTGTTGGAGCATAATTGAATACAAGTTGGCTCTTTTTAATTCCATGATTTAGTGATATGATTTTTCGATCCAAATTCTCTCATTTTTCCTTGTTTTCCTTAAATCCATCTCTGGTTTGGAGACTATGAAAATGTATGGTAGTAGCCAAAAAAGAAATTTCCCAAACTTAAATTAATTATGTAGCCCAGAAGCAAACTTGTTTTATAATCCTACGGACAATATACCATATTTGGCATTAGTAGCCATTTTCTTCAAGAGTATGAGTTCTCAAAAATGAAAGTAATATTATAGCTATTGAAGCTATTTAAGTTTCAAACAATTTGAGGTCATTCAATTCTATAAATGAAAATGTAAGAAGTTGCATTTGTCTTTAAAGTAGATATAAATAATTTTATTTCTAGGACAATCCACATTGCAGTAGGAAACTGAGTAATAATGAAACACCTACATTGTGTGGCATATATGAAGCTTCATAAAAAAAAAAAGAAATCTTGACTACTGAAATAATATGGTAAAAAGACAGATAATATGCTTATTTTCTAAAAACTCTTTATCTTAATTATTGTAGGCTGTTTAATGACTCAGCATGGCAAAATTGTGAGTCTTACATGAGCTCCATTTTTACCAACAGAATATAAAAGATATTGTTTTATGTGGCAGTTCAGATGAGGTAACTGGGCATCATATATTTCTCTTGCGAAGTTTAATTAGGTACGATGGGTGTATCTATCTATAGGTAAAAAAGGCCTGACTTTTGGACATTTTTATTTAAATCATCAAACTCTGCCATAACTCAGTTCCATTCAGGCACAGTATCACTTTTTTTTTTCTCTCTCTCTGTATCTCTTTCTCATGTTTGGTTATAGTGTTGAGGCTATCAGTAGAATAGTAAAATGTTTATGTTTATGAAAAACAAGTCATTTTATTTTTCAGTGTCTAACTACTGTGAGTGGATAGCTGTTCCCCACAAAGAGAATAAAGCTAAGGTTATTTGCTTGAACTCTCCAGAGGAAAGGATAATGAGAGAAGACTCAGAATATTTTTGCTGGACTTCCTTGTTTTTCCATTCGATCTGAGTTTACTTCATCCTGACTTGACAATCTGATAAGAGTCTTTCAAAGGATATCAGCCCAGAAGACAGTATCCCTTAAAATATTGTGATAATTGTGTTCCTCTGGAAGACCTTTTTTTAAAACTCTTTTTTGATTCATCGTCGGTGTAAGGAAAATAGCCCATCTTTGGTGGCAGGATTGACTGACTGATTGACTGACTGATTGGTTGGTTGATTTAGGTATTGGCTTAGTTATTCCTCATGTTTCCTGTAAACTATGGTATGACATTTCTTTTTTACCAAAAAGGACATTCCAAAAACACCTGTTTTCTAACTGAATCATCAATATATTAGTTCTAAATAGATTTTGAAAGTATTCTCTGAGGTATGCAATTAAGACAATGGTTTTCATGATAGTCCTTCGAGGTAATTTTATTTTATCTCTGTTTTCCATCTAAGACATCCTGCCTGAGAATTTAGGGCTTGTGAGTTCAAAGATGAAAAAATCGATTGCTAGGTTTATTTTCATTGCTAATTTGAAAAGAATGCATCCCTCAAACCCTTATCCATATTCCTTAATTCAAGGTGGATACTTGAATTAAGCACCTGTGGGTGCTACAGCCTAGTATAAGAACTACAGGTGTGGACAAGTATGTGAAATACAGCAGCACCACATACATCAGTTTCATAAATAATAACCCAATCAGTTGGTTGCTCATTAACTTAGAAGCTGACATCTCTGGGCACACAATTTCCTGCTTTCTTGGAAAGAAAAAAAAAATGATGACAGATTGATTAACATTCCAGAGGGATATTTAACTCTTTTTTTGGAAGACAAGCTATTTTTTCCACATTCTGGAAACATCTCTAAGCATACAAACATAAATAGGTTGCTCATAACCTTGACATCATTTTAAGAAAAAGAGCTCAATACTTGAGAGCTGTGACTTAATTAGGTCAATGATATAAATGTAAAACTCTGTGCTTGATAAGTATCTTATAATTCAGATTTTCTCATCTTCAGGTTTGTCTTCTCCACCTTTTTAACACTCAGGACTAATCAGGACAAATAATTCAGATTATTATTAGACATCATTAGAAGTTATACACCTTTGGGAAATTGTTATTTATTTAGATAAATTAGATGATCACTGTGTCTCTTCCAATTAGTTATGAATTATCTAGGAGGAAGAGATACTTCATGAGCTGTTTTAATTAGCAACAGCAATAAGGGGTATTACGGTCCTAGGATGAATCCTAGGTACAGACTGGGACACAAATATAGACACATTCAAATGGGTTTGGCTCTGGATCTAGGAAGCAACGAGAGAAGAGATTCTGGGAATAGGGGGAAAACAGCCCTGCAGATGAGATAGTTTGGTGAGTGATATGAGCAGAGGCTGAGGGAAGTGATCCTTCTTTGCAGTGTTACTGGAAGCTGTGTCATCTCTAAGGCTGGGTTTTCCAGTGTTTCCTGTATGGGAGCACTTTTCATTTCTTCAAAATGATGATATCTCCACTGAATAATGGAAAACCCTAACCACCCTGCAGTAAACTAGGTGGAGTGGATTTGCTAGCAGTGCTAGTCACTGGTGCGGTTAGGGAATCTGTGCAAGTTGTTGATGAAGATGAGAACTCAGAGGCTAAAAATTGCTGAGAGACGTATAAGTTAAAGCTCGTGTATTAGTGTCCTATACACTATAACAAATGTGCACAAATGTAGTGGCTGGAAAGAACCCATGACAGTTCTGCAGGTCAGAAGTCCAACGTGGGTCTTGCAGGACTACAGTCAAGGTGTTGGCGGGGCTGTGTTCCTTCTAAGGTGTCCAGGAGAAAATTTGCTCCTTTACCTTTTCTAGCTTCTAGAGGCCACTTGCATCCCTTGGTTCAAAGCCCTCCCTCCATCCTCAAAGCAAGCCCTGTAGCATTGTCAAATATCTCTGACTCAGACTCCTCTTCTGCCTCTTTCCCCTACTTTCAATGACCTCTGCAATTACATTGGGATAATCTAGAATAATCTCTCTGTTTTAAAGTCAAATGATTAGTGATGTAGTTCCATTTACAACCCTAATTCCCTGCGCCATGTAACACAACATACTCATAGGTTCCTAGAATTATCATGTATGTATGTGTGGGGGGACATTATGTTACTACAACTTGGAAAACAATGGTGGAATGAGATCAATCATCATGTCTTCATTTGGGGGGGGGAATATTTGCAAAATTAAGGAGGCATTTTGGAAAATATCATGGAGTAAAGACTGCATGGAAACAGTGATATAGCTAGAAGACCAACAGAGACAAATTTGAGGGTGCAAACAATCTGGGGATGAATGAGGATTTTGTTTTAAAGTCAGGGACAAAGTAAAAGTGTGTGCATAGTGTTAGGTAAAGATGATGGAATTTGGTGAATAAATTCATTAGAATAACAATTAAAATCAAATTGAAAGTAAATTAATAGGACTCTTCAAATTAGAGTTTTGAGCATGAAAATTTTGCTTCCCACTTACTTTGTAGTCATGTTACTTCAGATGTTGCCAATAGTTCATTTTATGATGACATGGTCCTTATTAGAGTCTTACTTAGATCCTGTTGCATCAAACCAGCATCTTAATCTGGACCTGAAAATTCAGCATTGAAGTTTTTCACAGGGAATGTCTGGGTAACTAATGCCTCGAAACAAAAGCAAACAAACAAAAAACTATTACATTCTTCTTAAGCATTTCTCTTGGCCTGCCCTCCATAATTCTTGAAAGGCATTGACACAGCATCTCTAGTTCTTTTAAGCAAGTTTCAGGTGGAGGGAAAAGCCCCAGTTTCCATTTCAGAGCTGGATCTCTGAGCATGATTAGGGTTTCAAGTGAATATCACAACTCATGAAAAAAATTGCTGGCTGGAAAACAGGGTCTGGAAATAGCAACAGCAGTAAAAGTAGATATGCTCTAGAGAGTGTGCGTCATTAAATTATTCAACATCTTAATTACATTTCCTTTCTCGATCCAAGAGCCTACTAGGAGATATCTTGTCACTGTTCTCACTGCTTCCTAATGACCAAAACTGTCAAAATAGATATTTTTCTGTGCTTTATTTCCTGAGCTTTTGTGTGTGTGAGATTGAGAGACACGGGTGTAATATCAGCTGGAATGTGAACTATCCAAAAGCACTAGGTTTTTATATACAAATATTTGGCACTGAAATCCAAAACTGGGAGACCCCCCCCCCACCACCACCAAAGGGTTTACTGTGATAATTTCTTTAAAGTTCCTGGGACAGCGTATGCTCTTGTTTCTACGATATATTCTTAAGCAAGGAAATAGTATGTAAGTGTTTGTGTTTTTACTTCCATAACCCTTCATTCTTTCTCTTCACCATTGACTTGGGGGTATGGTACGTCAATAGGAGGCCCCCAGCTCTCTGACCTCACTGCCGATGAGTTTCCTCTCCACTCCACCACCCCATTCAGTCTAATGGAGCATCTCGCTGACTTGCTTCGTCTTCTATCTGAATTAAAGCGCATCCCACTCTGATCTCAACCTTCTCCCATTCTGGCGGCTTTTATCCATGACTTCCTTGGCCTCTTAAGTCCTCTGATCACCCACCTTTTGTTCTTCCCTGCCTTCAGTATGTCCAATTTCATTAAAGTCTATTAGCCATATGTCAACACACTCTTGAGAATACTCTCCATTCCCTGGCCTCTTTGGTTGTTTTGTCACATCCATCAAACAAAGCCCCAGCTGTGAGTAATTCAAACAGCTTGCTTTCTCAGTAAATGCACTGGATCAGCCACATACTGTTGAGACCAGCCACATATATTTCACAATACAGCTGAGTGGTCACCAAAGTTAAAAAGTTCTGAGTGCTACTCAACAATTCCACTATCAAACATATGCAATCACTCAGAAATTTATATTTATCATCCTGAAATTTCTGGACTCCAGAAATATGTTTCCAATGAGGGGTTCCAGTATCCCTAATTGAAAGCCTCAAAGGCACCTACAAGGCAACATCTGTGAGCTCACTATTGTCCCCCTAAATTGGATCTCCCCAGTGTTTCCAGTGTCAACATCCTTTGCCTTCTCCTTTCTCTAACATTTCTCAGCTATGTGATTAGATTTTACGTCCTAAATATTTCTCAAATCAATCTTCTCTTCATCTCCACTGCCACTGTCCTAGTCAGAATAGTATTGTTTCCTTCCTACTGTAGTTTTCCCCAACTCTTCTTCCCGTATCCAGTGTTGCACCATTAAATTTCTTCCTCACACTGAAGCCAAATGTTCTATGACATGTAAATTTAGACATGTGGTCTCTTCCTTCAAAACCTTCAAAGGTTCCATTACTTACAGGGTCAACATACTTGGCAAGGCCCACAAATAAGGCCTTCAAGGTCTTACCTTCACAGCTTCATTTTTCTTCATGTTCCCCTTTGCTGTCAGAACTCGAGCCTTACTTGTCATTGTGTGGTAAGATTATTTTTATCAGACTATATGGATCGGAGAATTAAATACAGAAAAGTTACTATTCTCAACCAAAGTTGCATCATGATTAGCTGACAAAACTGGAAGCCAAATTTTGATGCTCTGATTTGAAGTTCAGTGCTTTCTTTTGGTATATGTGTATTTTTATTGAGGTATAGTCAGTTTACAATGTTGTGTCAATTTCTGGTGTACAGCATAATGCTTCAGTCATACATGAACACACATATATTCATTTTCATATTTTTTTCACCGTTAAGTTACAAGCTGCATCTTCAATAATAACTTTTGCTCTCTGCTAATTCTTTGCAATTTATAATAAAAAAATTTCTATTCCATTTGGGGGGCATTTATAAAACACCCAAATCTAGATTTTTTTCATACTTGGAAGTCATTTTGAGAATATCTGACCAGCATGCAGTGAGCCATTAGAGAAAATGAAAGGAAAAATGAATGTGCACATAGAGCGTTTAGTCTTACACAGTATAAAGCCACAAAGATAACAAACTGACCTGACTAAGCATGTTTAAATGTAGTCTTAAAATCTTGTTCATCAAAGTAATGGACTGTAGTCTCCTAGGAATTACACGGAGACTCAGGGAACAGCAGACTGCATGGCTATGTATTAGGTAAAACTATTATGGTAATAGTCTCTTGGTTTCCATACAGTTTCTCACAACAGGCTTTATTTCCAGAGGCATTAAAGTGTGATTTTTAAATAGTAAAGACACTTAGCCTCAGAAAAATTTTAGACATAAAATCAAGAGGTTATCAAGTGCAACAGACAATAAGGCTAGCCCTCCATGAAGACTAATGTAGAATATGGCACCACAGATAAAATTATTATAATTGCTATTGCAGGTCACTATGGAATGAGAGTTTGGGGCTGTTTGGTTTTTTTTTTTCCAGTTGTTTGTGTTTAAGGATGAATAGAGTAGAAAGATAAGTTACTCTTAGCTTGATTCTTTTGATTCTGAGAATTAAGAGTAATTTTTATTATATATAGTATATAATTTTTTATTTTATTTAACTATACCATGTATATAATAAGACCTATGTATTTGAAGTCACATTTGAGTTGGGTCATCCTTCATTGCTTGTTTTTCAATTTACTTCACCAAGGTTTCACTAGAAGATGGTCTGGAAACAAAAGAACGTTAAGACCCAGTTCCTGTTCCCCCCACCCCAACAAAAATGCAGTTTTAGAAAGATATGAAGTATCCAAAGAAATGTTTCCATATGTGGTTGTATTTCCAAATGAGTGGTAAAGACATTAAGAGTGCTACAAGAATTCAGAGAGGGAAGCAATTACTAAACAGTAAAATTGTCCAGTGGTAAAGATCTGTTTGTTGAATTTGAGAGAGGTAAGGGGCTCAGAAAGATGTAAGAGAAGTGTACCCTGTAGAGCCGGGCTGTATTTACAATGAAAGATAGTAAGTATATCCAAGAAATATTTAGCGATCTATGTGGTCCAGAAGAAAAATTAAAAAAAAAAAACATAGACTTGGGACACACGTATAAATAAGAATGAATGATCTGAATGTTATTCCAACAGCTTGCATGGGAACATGCATTCTTGCAAGTAGCCTGAGAATCAAAGAGCAGCAATCAATAAGGCATCTATACCAGGGTGTTTGGTTAAGAGAAAGAGTGCTTGTATCGCATGACCTTTGAGGGACAAGTACACGTATCCTGTTTGACTAAAGTGGGCTAATGTGAGCGGAAAGGAAGGAAGTAGCATGTGGCTAACGAGAGAGTGCATTAAAAGACCTAATTCAAACTTAAACTGTGCTAACAAAATATATCTGTGGGTCACAGTGAGCTGAGTCTACCACCCTCTCTTAACTAGGCATCTCTTGAAATTAGAGGATGTGCTTTACATATTTTGGTAACCTCTACCTTGGTACAATATTTGAAATGCATCAGTGTGGTTTGAATGAATGAATGAATGAATCTCATCTAAAAATCAGCCCCTCTTCTGAGCATGGCAGTAAAGCAAGTCACTGCTTGCAAGAGACTCTTGGCTTCTACTCATACACACGGGTCATCCCTAGATAATGTAATAGCTAATTTTTTACATTGTTTAATTTACTTTTTAATAACCTACAATATAATCAGAGTTGGTATTATTCTTTCCACTTTATAGAAAAAAAAAAATGAAGTTCAGAGGAGTTAAGTGAGATGGCCGAGGTTATTTAGCGAAGATGAAAATCTTAAGTAGCAAAGGTGAAATTCAAAATTTTGTGTGTTTATATGTGTGCTTGCCAGTTTCTTCTGACAATAAACCAATTATGAATTTTAGTGAAACCTAACCTACATGTTTAATGTCTTATCATACAACAGCATAATGTGATATACAGCCCCAGACTTTTCAGGAATTACGAGATGTTTTACTGGAATATTTTCCACTAGCCCCTGAAACAGAGTCCACGGAGAAAATGGAATGACTGGTTTGAGGCTTCCTTGCACTGTTGTATATGTCATGGGACTTTTAAGATCTGTGAACACTCTTCCTTCAACAGATTCTGTTTTATAGGTGGGACAGTTAATACTCAGTGACTTATTTGCTTAGAGTGACTTACTTAAGGCCAATAAGTTGGTAAAAGGCAAAGTTTATCTTCAAACCTGTATCCTCTGATTTGACATCCAGTGAATACCCCATTGCCTATCCCCTCAAAGATATACTGATCTAAAAGGCTAATCAAGAAGTCTTAAGAATTCTGAAATCTGCCAAGATTGGAGGTGAGATTGTTTTAGGGTAAAGCAACTTGTTTGTGCCCCATTTATTTCACGGAGCATTTTAGAGACTTATGCACTATCCATTTGCAGAAATGCATTGCCCTTCTCCTTCAAATTTATGATCTATGTCCTCCAAGAATTCAGATCAATATGATGACCAAGTGATTCATCTCCCCATGTCTTACTCACTTATAACTGTCACTTTGAGAAACACTTACCTCATTCCACCTTCTTAATATATCCTGGATACCCCGTGGTACAAATACTGCTAAAAATTCTTTAAAATATCTTTAAATAGAATAGTATCAACCTGAAAGCCAGTCAACTAGAGTTTCCAAATACTAGGTTGTTAACCTAAAAAATAACAACTTATAGCAGAGCAAAGTGAACACAGCTCTAGAAGCCAGAGGAACTTTAAAAAGTATCAGTTGTGTGTTTTCTATTATGAGTTTTGTGAAAAAGTTCTGTTAAAAGTCACCCCATTTTCAGAATTCATTAACTACAACTGAAGTTTTTAGGAGGTCTTGGTTGACTTGTCTCAGAATGTGCGGAGGAAGGAATAGTCAGACCAGAAGCAAATTCAGTGGAGAATGGCAAAAACCTTGGCTCTGTTGTATACACTTGATCAATGGATACTAAATAAATGATTAAAATGACAACAGTAAAAGCAATCGTATAAAAAAAAATGAAGGGGACTATTTCAATGAAGATAGATTGTGTATTTTACTACAAGTAAAAGCATTTAAAAATACTATTTGAGAAGTTTGCAAAGACCTTGGGGAAATGACATTTATTATATTAGGTTTATTTGGAGCAATTTGTATTAATTTAGCATAAGAGAATCCATATAATAATTACTCTAAAAACATTCTCCTTTAAGTGATAATTTTTCTTATAGACCATGAAAATCATATATAAGTACTGCCAAGAAAATTATTTCTTTTCACATGAAGAGCAGTTAAAAAAAAGCTGAACAGGAAAGGAACAGCAATCACAGTAAACACCTGGCACCTAGCAGGGGTTATCTAGCTTTTCATGGCCAATACATCTTCAGTTTTTTCCAATGTATTCATTTTAATATATGTCCTGCAGTAGGATGTCTGGTATCTATACTGCACCATCACGGTTTTAATATTTTCTTTAGGACCATTCCTCAGCTTATAAGAGAGAGTCTATAGTCTTAGAGAGTCTATTTTTAAAGATCAGTATGAAACAACCAAGATATTCAGAACTGGAGACGAATTAAGCAGTGTCTCTTGAAATGCGCCGTCAAAAACTTTAAGCTGTCTTCCTGTTTGTAGACAGGAAAATGTTTTGAAGCCAATCAAGGAGCGGTGTACATTATGTACATTGATTGCAGCCAGGGAGGATGCTAGATTGAACATCTGCCTCTGATAGAAACTGAAAAGGGCAGTTGGTAAATGAAATGATATCAGTAAATCTCAAAGATAAGATGATGCTAGGGGGTCTCTACAGGGAACGCCAGGAAAGGTAGAATGGACTCCTAAGTAGAAATCAAAGGTGTTAAATAACAAAATGAGATATCTACATTATGTGTTAAATCTCAGTGCCTTTAAGAAGAAAATAATGCCTGTGCTGGAATTTTTAGCAGTTGGGAGAAAAAGCTGGAGTAATAGGATTAAAGGGAAGCTGTGGAAAGGTGATTGGATCTGTCGTTAGCAGCCTTGAGCTGGAGTTCTGATTCAGCCGGTTACCGAGAGCCTTGTGGTCTTGGTGACCACAGTTTCTCTTCTCTGCCATTCTAACCCCTCACCGTACTTCATCTCCAATATTTCAGGTTTGAGAGTCACATTTTGATCAAGAGACAGAAAGTACTCAGGGCTATAACAAGCAGGCATTAAATGTCCCAAAATACAAAGAAATTCATATTTTTAAATGATAAATATTTATTCAAATGAAGAAATTTTATTGAACATAAACTGGGTAACAGGTATCTTTCTATAAGGTTAGTTAAAAAAAAGAAAGAAAAGAAAGCTCTATTCCCAGGTAGTACAAAGTCCAGGGTGGGAGAGAGACAATCAGACAGGCAACTGCCAAACACTGAACAACTATTAGAGAAATGGGCTCCATGTTCAAATGCACAGAGACAGCGCGTAGAAATATGCCTTGGAGCCAGTTAAAGAGATAACTCAAGAGAAGATGTTACCTGAGTTGATTCTTAGAGGACAGGTAGGCACTGGTCAGATGGAGAAGATGGACAGGTCATTCCAGGAAGAGGGAACAATAATTACAAAGAAACAAAGGGAAAAAAAAGTGTTCCATCTGAGAAGTTGCAAATAGTTCAGTAGGGCTGGAATGGACTGTTTGATATTATGTTTAAAGGTCAGTCAAGATAGATTCAGTATATTTTCATTGTGGACTATGATTTTTTTCTAAAAAAGCAGGTAATATATGTAACCAAAGTGGCTTTGCGAACTGCAGCTGCTTTTTATCCCACCTCAACGCAGTGGTGCGCTGATAAATGTTTAGCCACTGGTCTCCAAAGCTGGGTAGAGAACCTGACTGTTCAAGCTACCAGCAAGATGCCACTGAACTTGAAATCGGGAAGAGATGTGCACACTATTTCTCTAGAGCCAGTCCCAGCCACCTCCAACACACCACTGCCAAGTCCTACCACTACCTTTGTGTACCTCAAAGGAGTCCTGACCTGACAGTCAGCTCATCATTTAGGAGTGATGAGAATTGTGCTAGTCTGGAGAACATTACATTTACTACTACAAAGCCCCAACTGTAATCTCCCAGTGTTGCCACAACTTCCAGTTTTTCAAGAAATACAGAATTATCCATTTTGTTTGTGCAGTACCCCAAATCGTAACTTCGATAAATCATAGTTTTAAAATCCTATGAATGCTAATAATAAATAGACCTAAGAAAACACGCCTGTCCCATACACCCAGTGTGGAGGCTTTGAGTTGGAGTGGGCAGTGCAAGCCTCTCCAGGTTTAAGCCGGGAAGTGAGTGACCCAGTTAGTTCTACTGGGTAAATTTCTCCCCCGGCATCATCAGGGGTGGCCGTCTTTGCTCCCTGTGGGTTTTCCCCATCGCTTGACCTGCTTCCAGACAGGAAGGTTTTTTTTCTCCACGTTTTCCATATGCCTTTCTTTTCATCTTTTTCCTTTAGAAAGTTGACTCAGCTTTACGTTTTCAGCACTGAGTGTGGCAGAGAGGAACACAAAGGCTTGATTGAATAAGGCAAATAGGGAACATTGCTTGCTGTATGCTCTTCGGAGGCAAGGCCAGCAGTCCATAACCAGTCATAAACCAGATCACGAAACTGAATTAAATAATCAAGAGCTAAGTGTACTGAGCTAGAAAATAAATTCTGTGTTTACAGTGGTTTAGGATCCTTTCTCCAGGTCTGTCTCCAGGACCTTCCTTTATTAGTGGTAAGTAGTTGCTAGGCAACCATTCCAAGTCTATGCCCCTACTGCTTCCTACATCCAAGCTAGAGAAACAAATTACATGCCACTTTAAAAGCCAAGATTTTATCTTCTTCACCAAGGTATTTAAGCGTGTTAGCTAAAACTAACGTGACTGTTGGTTTATTTACTTTTCTGTCTTGGGAAAAATATGCATGCGTTGGTGCAACAAGCATGCATTTATTAAGTGCCTATGCTAAGTCACACTCTAGAAGGTAAAGATATTAAAAAATGTACCTCTCCCCTAAGTTAACTCACAACATTGAGGGGAGGGGAGATGCTGAGAAAACACACACACACACGAACATGCACGCAGTATAAGAAGAGAATGGAGGAAATAAGATCTGGTGCGTCTATGTTATGTCTGCCTTCAATTCCTGTGGTTATTTTAGGGTCTTTTCTAACTGCTCCACTGATAATAAAGAAGATAAAGAAATTCAAATATCCTTTGTCTAAAAATAATCCTTGGTCTCTGCCAACCTCTTTACTATCCTGATTTCTTTGATATTTCAAAGGCTGCATTCTTTCTTTGAAGAAGCTGAAAATTGGTGTGGGACTTAGAAACTCTAAGAGAACCCCTTCTTCCTTTCCCTGCCCCAAGTTAATGTAGCGCTTTTTTTTTTTATGCCCAGTGATGTCAGGTTCAAGGGGAAATTATTTCCTGAGCCCACATCTAGGGCAGATATCAACAACAGAACAGAAAAGTTTGATTTGGCGCTGACTCAGAAAATCCAGGATTATGTGACTGCTCCAACCACGTCTCAAAGCTGAGACTATATGAATAACATAGTTCAAAGGATCTGAGTCACGCTCGGAACCTTTGACAACAAGCTGTGTTTCCTGTAACTAGAGACGGTGACACCTTGGTTGTTTGCTGTCCCCTGGCTAGATCTAAAGAACTTGGGCTGTTCCTTCCTGGGTTGCTTTCTTTAATCCTCTTTCCTTTCCATTAATTTCAAGAAAGCTGTGTTCTTTATACTATTCTCTTATTCAAGGGGAGAAGCAGACAAGATTCAACACGTAGATCAGCTCTGACATTTGCAATCCAGGAATAGAAAACCAGACTGCCAACTGGAGTCTTTCCCAGTAATTTTATTTCACACAACCTGAAATATTGATTAAAAAAAAAAGAAATCCCAGGAAGTTTCATAGGTGTCCGGGGTAGTATGTTTACCATTAATGTGTTCATTTGACCCTGACATTTACTGTACCACTTGTTCCACTTCACGTGTAATTGAACTATTAAAAAGTACTGAAGAATTTTGAAGTTCAAAAACCAAGCTCCAGAGAATTCACCCCATTTATCCAGGGCTTCCCCATGTTGTTTTTACATATATGAGCTAAAGCTAGTTAGTTATAAGATACCGAATCAAAAGTTGCCTTTGTGTTTTTATTTTTACTCTAGCCTCTCCTCCTGCATCTGTGGTCCTCATTTTTCTCAACCTGCCCATTAACTTCATTCTCCAAAATGAATTGTCTTCACCTACTTAGCTTAATTCAAGTCTGTTCGTTTGTTCGTTTCCTTCCTTCCTTCCTTCCTTCCTTCCTTCCTTCCTTCCTTCCTTCCTTTCTTTCTTTCTTTCTTTCTTTCTTTCTTTCTTTCTTTCTTTCTTTCTTTCTTTCTTTCTTTCTTTCTTTCTTTCTTTTCTTTTCTTTTTCTTTTCTTTTTCTTTCTTCTTCTTCTTTCTTCTCTCCCTCCTTCCCTCCCTCCTTCCCTCTTTGCTTCCGTCCCTTCTTATTTTGGGAACACAATCCTTCTTTCTAGGACATTTTTATACTCTTTTTAGAGAAGACTTTTAATCCCATAATCATTGACATCTCTTGCCTTTTTATCACGTTCAGGGAGCCGGTAGCCTTGACAACTCGTTTCTCATGACATCTTGAGCACACATACTAGGGCAGGGGCTAGGGACAGTCTTGAACAGGTCAGAGAATTAAGCTGTTGTAATATGAGACCTCTGCGGGCTCAGTGGCAAGGGCTTTATGGATACCAGACAGAGTGTCAGTTCTAAAGAGCATATGAATGAACTTGAAGAGGTTCCTGCTTTTCCTCTGCCCTCTGCAACACAAACCTTTTTGAAGGATTGAACAGCTTTGTTTTTGAATTACTCTGTTGACTCGGCAATTAAATTTTGTAATAAGAATTCCCAAGATGGCTATGCCATAAGTGAGAGCAAAAATTAAGGTTATAGAGATAGTTAGACTAGAGTCTGAATTACTGTTTTTCATTTGTTTTCCTGGAACTTACAACACTTTACTGTGCAGTGCCACAGTGAAATATAAAAAGAAACATTTTAACCCATATGTTAAGCTTCCAGTTCCTTCTGGGCCACATGTTGTTCAATGAAATGAAGTGAAAAAAAAAAAAATCTGCTAGGCACCTTATTAGCAATTTAGCGATCTTTCTGCCCTTTTACCTTGGAAAATGTCCTTGTAACACATGGACTCAGTAAGAGCATGGAGAAAAGACTAAGAGTAAAGGCGTATCATCTATAGAAGAGGTGTAAATATATCTCCCATTGCAAAGGATATTTTGAGATGAGATTTTTCATCTTCCAATTCTCTTAATCAACAAATAATTATTTAACACCTACAATCTACAAGTGCTAGATCTGTGGATGTAGTGGTAAACAAAGTCACTGATCTCATGAAACTTATATACTAGGTAATGTTTGTGTCATGATGCAAACCACATCAGTTAACATTATGATTCGTAATTCACCACTACATCTGTGTCTCTTATGTGTTTACCTGATTGAGGTAGGTTTCCACAAATATTTATCAACTGAATCTTTTTTAATGCTTAGGAATATTTTTCTCAATTATTTTGAAAGGTCTTCTGTCTATTTATTTTAGCCAATACACTTGTTTGTTTTTGAATTGATTTCTCTCCACCAACAATATTAATTTATCAGTTTGCCGTGAAATAAGCATTTTAGTAGGGAAGTTGTTCATTTGATTACTACCATTATTCAGTCCCTATAATTTCGCCTTTGCTATTAACTGCTTGAAGTTATCTTTCACAGATTATTACTACAATAATTGCTTCCTATTATTGAAGATCATCATTATTTTAAATTTTAATTATTGCTATTATGAACCACTTTGGAATGTATGTTCGGGAGAAAGCCTCAGTAAATACATTTTTTAAAATGGCTCAATATCATAAAATTGTATTGGAAAAACTCTACTACAATGTCTTTCAGGGGTAGATTTAAACGTGTATTTGTATAGGATGTATACATGTTTTATTATATATATATATTAACTTCATATTCAACACTTAACACATCATTTTCACAGAGCATTGGTGGCAGTTATCACATTGCACATAACTTAAGGTAACGTACACACATGATGAAATAAAACCTGAGTAGTGGAGGTTAGTAACATCTTCCCATTCTACTTTTTGAAATATGTTTGTAAATTATGGAACTATTTTTATTGGCTGTGATATATATCCATCAAGTAGGCATAATTTCTAGTATTTTTATATCATTCTGTAACAAAAACCAGAGGTATCTGTAATTAGATTTATCCTATCTATATATATACATACATGTGTGTATATATAAATATATATATATTTGTATATGTATATATGCACACACAAGCAGATATAGATTATATACACAAATAACACTTATAAATATTTTAACAACTTATACACTTGCTCTAAACTATATGTTTAAAAAACCAGGTAGAGACCATGGCCTTATTTATATTAAAAAAAAATCACTGTCATTGAGCAAGAAATGACAATATTACTTGAGGCTTCATAGCACGAAAGTGTTTCTGACACTTTTGTAGTAACCGAGGCATTGACTAACGTTTCCTGACTCCGATGTAAAAAATATGTCACCATCATGCTAATTCCTAGGATATAGATCTCTTTAATTATATACCTATGCAACATCTGTTGAAAGTTGATCTACTTGAAAGAAATGTATTTCCTTGCTCAGGCATTCATAAGGTGGCTTTTTGGACTTGCCAACAGCAATTCAAGGTATCATTTATTCAGGGTACTTCCTCTAAGTCTAAAAGAATCCAAATCAATAGAAATTTTATCTCTTTGCAATCAGCATTTTTAGTAGTAGCTGAGTTTGTTTTTTATCTTCTCTAAAAGATAGCTGTCTTTGGCTTGAGCTGCAAGTTACTTTGATTTACCTTTTTGTCCTCCCTTAGGCGTTCCACATGAAATGTTCTAAATCCAAATGCTTGGAATTTCTCCTTCAAATACTTGTTTGCATCTTCCTCCACTTCTGCCATTTTCTCTTTTCTCCCTTCTTTTCTCCCATCCTCTTTTCTTTCTCCCATCCTTTTTTCCTCCCTTCTTTTCTTCCTTCTTTCCTACCTTCCTTCCTTCTTTCTTTCTTTGAAATAACTTAGTACATTAACAACTTACCTGAACCTAAATCGTTCAGTTTATATTTATTTTTGCTGATTAATTATATACAATATTCAGTGAAATAAATGCATGCTTTGTAGTCATAGACTCACAGGCTATTCATCTGACTTTGCCCTTAGTATTTACGTCACCTTGAACAAGCTGCACAAATTCTATTTCATCACATGTAAAACAGGAATATTAATATCTATTTCTTGGGTAGGGGTGAAGGTAAGTATTTTTCAAATGATTAGTTCCATAAAGATACATGTTAGGTGCTCAGAAAATGTTAATTTCCTTCCCTTTATCTTGCATGAGATAGTTGATACCGTAGTAAGCGAGGTGCATTCTCTGCTTATACCTGACCAATGAGGATAAGCTAAGTACGTAAGTAATATAAACACAGATCATGTATATAAAAAGCATCTTAACAACTTATCATAAGGTTCATAGAAAGAAGCTATTATTTCTGTCAAGGAGAATTAAGAAAGTTTCCATGGAGGAAGTCACTTTTGGAACAGACCTCAAAAAACGAACAGAAAAAACAATTAAAGGGTATCGAGCTAGTGAAATTTGCATTCTGGGTAGTGAGAGTATCAAAAAGTGCTGAGAGAGTACAATTAATAAAAAACATACAGAAGGCGGTCCGGCTTCCTTGAACTCTACAGTATGTTGGGAGACAGTGAGGAATAATGCTAGAAAATTAGTTTGAAGCCCTGTTGTGAAAAGTCTTGAATTTTGGTTTTCAAAATTTGCAAATTAATTCCTTAATTTTTCTTTTTACTCTTCCTCCACTTACAATATCCCTAACCAAGTCCATGAAGTCAGAATTTGCTTGGTGTTTCTGATACTGAAGCTTGCACGTTTGAACATGCTCTTTCCAATTTCCACTTAATAGTAAACTTTTGTGTTGAATAGGCAAAATAGTAGATGCTTTGTTATATTTTAAATAAATTATAAAACCCCTGAAATCTTATTTTTAATTTACCTACATATTTACCTTTTTTTTGTATTCTTAATTTTTTTGTGTGAAATTAAGTTTTTTCTATGTGGAATTCATTTTGCCTTCAGCCAGAAGACTTCTTTTGTCACATCTCATAGTGCAAGTCTGCTGGCCATTAGTTCCCTCATCTTTTGTTTTTCTGAGAATTTCTCTATATTACCTTTATTTCTTAAAAATATTTTTCCTGGATATTAAATTTTAATTTAATAGGTTGTTTTCTTTCACTATGATAAATACATGCCATTTGCTTCTGGTTTGCATTGTTTCTGAAAAGAAGTCGATAGAATTCTAATCTTTGTTCCTCTGAATGTAAACTTTTGATCATTTCTTCAAATATTTTCACCGTCTCACTTTTCTCTCCTTCTGTGATTTCAACCATATGTATTTTAAACTGCTTGATATTATTCTATATACCACTTAGACTATTTTTTAAGACTTTTTTTTCTATATGTTTAACTTTGGATAGTCATTTGTTTAGTGTCTAATCTAATATTAAACCCTTCTAGTTAGATTTTTCTCAGATATTACATTTTTCATCTCTAGAAGTTGCATTTGATTTTTTAAATGTATTTTGCTTCTCATTGTATTCATATTTTTCTCTAAGTTCTTAAGCAAAACTATAACAGTTTTTTAAACGTGTTCTGTTACTTCAACTGTCTTTGTCACTTCTGAGTCTGTTTCTAACAATTGATTGTTCTCCTGGTTATTGGTCACATTTTCCTGCTTTTTGGCATGTCTAGTAAAGTCCTGTTGGATGCTGGATATTGTAAGTGTTAAATTTTCTGATGTCTAGATTTGTTTTTTTTTTTTTTCTTTTAAAGATTTTAGCCATCTTGTTTTATAACAACTTAAGTGACTCCTGGATCTACTTGCTTTTTTTTTTTTTTTAATTTAAAGATTCTAACCTTTGTTAGGATGCGTGTAGAATAGCCATAACTCCTAACACCACCTTAGCCTTTTCACTAAAGCATGGCATTCCTGGGTCTCTAATGAATGCTTGAATACTCAGTAAGGTTCTTCCACTCTGGCTGTTTGGAATTTGAGTATCTTTCTGTCCTGTGAGAGCTTTGGGAATTATTCAGTTTACAGCTCCATGGTATTTTTTTTTGCTGAATCTTAACCCCTATCAAATTTCTGAAGCTCTCTTTCTGTGTATTTTTCCCTCTTATCCATTACTTCTGGTATAATAGTTGCCTCAGCCTTCCCAAACTAGATTCTCTGTCTCCTAAGTTCAAGGATACAACTCTGCTCTGCTGGGATTCCCCATGCCATCACTGTGGTCTGCAATGTGGCTGTAGACAGAAAGGCAACATGACCATAATGCTCATTTCATTTGATTTTCTTATCTCAAAGTTTAGCGTTCTGAGTTGTATTTTGTCCAATGTCTGAAAAAAGTTGTTTCATGTATTTTGTCCAGTTCCTAGTTCCAACTGGATACTTGGCACTTAGTTTCTTGGAGGAATTGCTTTTTGCCTTCCTGTGTTGGGTAACTGTATCATTTTGTTTTTGCTAGAATATTTGGAAGGTGGGCTTGAGTTAAGAGTTGTTGATGATACTAACTACTATATATAAAATAGATAAACAACAAGGTCATACTGTATAGCACAGGGAACTATATTCAATACCTTGTTGTAACCTATAATGAAGAGGAATACAAAAACGAATATATGTATGTGTATGTATGACTGAAACATTATGCTGTACACCAGAAATTGACTCAACATTGTAAACTGACTATATTTCAGTTTATAAAAAAGAGAGAGAGAGAGAAAAAAAGAGTCATTGCTGTAGGTGTCAGGGCAACCAAACGGGCACAGTTTTCTCATCACGGCTAGAATCACCAAGATCCTTGTTTTATTTTAAAAAATTTCCCCGTATCATTATCTATCTATGTTTTTATTTATCTATCTTCACCAAAAAGGTAAAGATCTTGGAAGTATTTCTCTTGGGAAGGGTCTTAATTTTCAAGTAAATCAGATCTAAGTTCGTACTATTGTTTTGGCATAAAATGTTTCAGAATCAAGACATAATCTGCTTTCTTCAACATTATTATGAGACAACTCAAATACTGGGTTCACAGGACTGGACAATTAGAACTCTTTCCATTATTCCATATTTGTTCATACAATTACAAACTAAATGGCTCTGTCTTAACTACCATTTTTTAAAGATAGTTTATATTGACTGAAACATGCTTTTTTATTAAGGCGTTTTGGAATTTGATAATTACAAAAGCTTCGATTTTGCCCATAGAATGCATTTTGCAACACTAGGTGAGAAAAAAGAGAAATTCATCTTTCTTAGTAGCCCTGAGGGGAATCATGTACTGGAGTATATTTCCTAGAAAGGATATGAAATTGTGAAAGTCAATGGGAATGTATAATAAGTCCATGAAAATTAATTACACAAAAGTGAAGAAAGGTTTGGTAATTTAAAAAACAGACAATGAAAATTCTTTGGGTATTTTCTGTGTTTATTGTGGGTTTTTTATTTTACACTTCACACAAATAAATTATAAACAGCTTCTAAATAATGCCATAGAGTTTACATACACTTGTACACAAAGGTGAGAGTTTAATCTACTGTTGAAACACACAGGTTCATGTGTCCGACCGTCTGAGGTGAAACCTAAAGTTCACCAAAATCAGTTCACTGATTTATTATAGTTTTTTTTATCATTTGAATATTAGATTTATACTGTGATCTTTATTATCTAAGAAGTAGTTCTTGTTTGGCTTAAACACTTAATAATACAGAGTGATTATTTTAGATTAGTGAGTGAAGGGACAGAGATTGTTCTTCTAAGTAATGATGGTCTTTTGCCTCCAGCCCTCTTACAAAGCAGACTATAGATAATGCAGAACATTTCCATTTAGAATCTAAAGATTACCAAGTCAATACTTAAAATGAAACAAAGAGTGACATTAGCGGCACATCTCTTTGGGGTGAGAATTTTGCCAAGTAAAACTGTTCCAAGTCTTTAGAGTTAAGACTTGTTACACTTTAAAGAAAAGCATTATGTAATATTGTATGGTTTTCTATTAATAGTGGCAGTTTTAAGTTTGTTGGAAAAGGAAATAAAACAGATTAATATAAAATCTAAGACTTTCCAGATGCTTGACACTTAGGTTTTTAGAGACGTTGCTTTTTGCAGTCCTGTGTTAGGTAACTGTGTCAGTTTTATTTTCACAAGAATATTTGGAAGGTGGGCTCAAGTTAAGAGTCCTGGCTGTAGGCTTCAGCACAGCTATAATTTATAAGGCACTTGCCAAGCTTCATGTCTATGGCCTGGATCTGTCATAAAATGAGTGCATGACAAAATCTGACTACTTCTGACACGTCCAGCGTACATTTTAAGCTAACAGCCTTACTCAGTTTTGCTCTGAAAAGGGACCAAACCATCCTTAAATAATATAATGAGACATTTGCATTGGAAGAGACAGGACTGGAAAGAATGATCTGGATCCTGATCCAGGTATATTTGAGATTTGTCTTAGAAGAGTCTCATTATACAAAGGTCCCTTGCTTAAGACCTTTGGTAAATATATACTTCATCGGCCTCTATATGCCACACCCACTGTGAAAGTCAGCCTAGAATTTGGCGCCACTTATCGAAAATAATTTTAGCATGAAGTTCTTGAAATATTAAAAATAAGGACTTTGATCTTAGAGTGAACAAAGGTGATCAGTATTTTACAAACTTATACATATTTAATCATAGTTACTTTACATACATCTTTAGACAATACATTCTGCCTCTTTCTACTGGACAGTAAACCTCTTGAAGAAAAGGACCATTTCTTGTTTGTTTTATAATTCGAGCACCCAGCAGTGTCTGGCAAATGCCTCAGTGGTTTTTTTAATAAATAAATAGTGCATGAAGAAAACCCTAAATCCTTTTGGTACTAAGAACTATGGCTGTTTTCACCACGCGAGGAGAGTCCTGAGATAATTTTACTTTTATGCTTTATGTGAAGGCTTTAGAATAACTTCTGTTTGGAGCCTTGATCCAAGATGATTATATCTCATTGTTACAAACTCATTCTTTTATACTTATTGAACTTTCTCCTCTATTTCTCATTCATCCGAAGGCCTCTTCAGGTGCCTCAGGCACCTCTGTTCCTAGGGAACTGTGTTCCTTTCATTGTTCAGTCTCCTCACAGAACACACTGCTGCTTCTTGCTGTAAATAAAATGTGCTGGTTCCCAGAACACACGACCCCTTCAGCCATGTCAAGTTGCGACTGTTTGCTCTACTAACTCCCACTTAATGGACAAATGCCAGGCGTGGTGGTATTTTATATTTCCGCTAGATCACTCATCCATCTTCACCATCATGGAATGAATCCTTATGCTAATTACCAACGGCACATTCTACTGATTACCATCTTCAATTATCATCTATTGTTATCACGTCACTCACACCTGCCTCTCATCCTTTCTCCCCTCCAAGGCCTGATATCATCTCTTACGTCAATGTCACTTTGTACGTCCCATCAAAATTCCTTGACCTCCCCAAATACAGCGAATTCTACCTGGACTTCACTTCAGGTAACCATCCCACAGATACACTGTAAATATATGACTTACCAAAGCATGGAGAACAGTCTTGTATCTTTATGTATTTAGTTTGCCCACCAGATCTCCTACTTCCTCAAGGCTTCTAGTCACTTTACTCCATTATCTAACAATTTATCAGCCCCTTTCTTATCACTTCCTTACTCAGAATAGCTCAATAGCTTCCTATTATGTTTAAAATAAAAATTTAGCTTCTTACATTGGCCTACAAGATCCACGAGGATCTGGTCACTCCCAAAGTTCGTGATTTCATTCTCCTCTGTTCACCACCTTGTTCTTCATACTCTAGACTCATTGGTTGTGTTCCTAACTCCAGAATAGAAAATTGGCTCCTAACTAAGAACCTCGCATGATTTTTTTCCCATCAAACTGGATGACCCTCCCATTAGATTTCTAACATGACTCCCTTTATCACTCAAGTTTTAACTTAAATGCCACCTCATCAGACCCCTCTCAGTAAAGCAGTCTTCCCCTTCCAAACCTCACTGTCCCTGATTACCCTCTACCATATTACTCTAACTTCTTCATAGAATTAGTGTCTGAAATATATTTATTAACTCTCTGTGTTTAATATCTTTCTTTTCCCTCCTCAGAGCAAAGACCTTTTCTGTCTTAGTCATTGCTATATACTCAGTGCTTTGAAGACCTTCAGGAAAGATGGGTTAAGCAATCGACAGACACACACCACAAGTTAAGCTCCTAGAGGAACAGTGATCTTGTATCATCCAGGACATCCTCTGATGTCTTTGGCACAAGTGGTCAATGACAAATATTGGTGGGAAGAATAAATCTTCAAACAAAGGAACAAAAATGGCAAATAGACATATAAAATTTAAACTCTAAATACAGATTTTTAAAAGCCATTGCATTTCCATTATTGTAGATTAAAATGGCAAAATTGAAACAAAAATATCCCTGTACTGATCCAAAGTTGTTTAGAAAGACCTTAAAGTATTCTACCTCCAGGAGTCATCCTTGGCATTCAAGATTGGTGTACAAATATTTATTAAAACATCACTTGGTATAGTAAATAATTGTAAATGGCCTTTATGTCAACAGCAGGAAGTTGGTTACAATAGTTCTAAGATGGAGTAGAAGTCATTTCAAATGACAGAAGGACATTAAGATGTTTTCTCTTGTCCAGAAGTGAGAGGAAGATTCTCCTTTTTCCTGTTAAATATATTCTATTCAACGAGATCTTATTTTTAGTTCAAATAAAAATTCCACGTCTTTACACTGTGAAAGCTTTTCCGAAGCTCCTGGTAGCCTGTGGTATGTGTTAGGAAGCATTAAAAGAGGTATTACAGATTCTCATGACAAAGAATCTAGGATAAGGGAGTTGTAAGGATTTTTTTTTTTTTTTTGACATCATGAAACATTTAAATTATAAAAACCAAATCAACCTGAAGAAATATAATACACCTATCATGGGATTTTGATAAAGCCGCAATGGTACGGTCAATATACACCATTATAGGATAGAGATGAGTATGTGAGTAAAGATAGGAGAAGAGAGCAGAGCTAAATTGAGGTCTTTGGTCCTCACAGGAAATAACCAGCCACTCCACTGATTACCAGTCCACAGTCCCCCATGCAGCTGTTTCCCTTCCTCCATGTTTTCTCATCGTGAGAGTCATGTTTCTAAAGAGGTTTCTGCAGACCTAGTCAAGAATTTACTTCTAAAAAAGGGAGTCTCAGCGTATGGCAGAGATACCCTTGAGGCCCTGGTGTGCAGGGATCTGGAGAAAACACCTTCCCTCCCTGCTGAAACCTCAGAGATTTTGGCAGAAGATACTTTTAAAACTATGGATCTGAGGATCCATTATTTTGTATGAGAAATATGTTTAGCTGCTCACCTGGAGCAGGTGAACTAAGGTAAACCGAGGCCTGCGGGCCAGAGCCATCTGGTTCACCACTTGCTTTTGTAAATGAGGTAACACTGCTCCACCCATTCATCTATGTATTTTTTACAGTCCGCTATGGCTAAGCTCCATAGTTGCAACAGGGACCATATGGCTCACAGAGCCTAAAACATTTACCATCTGGCCCCTGAAGAGAAACACGTTCATAGACCTCTAGCCTAGAGCATTCTTCTCCTCTAGATTTCAAATTAACTTAACGAAAGTTTTGTGTAAGGTATTTCCCATGGTCTATTATTGTTACTAATCACTTGACACCGTAATAAAACATAATAAATTCTTATTAGAAAAATTCCTCTCTTAGTCTCTTTTCTAAGGAAAAAAGAGAATAGTGAATTAAGTCCTCATATCTCTTAACTGCAGTTTCTTCTATTTGTATTAATATTCTAATAGTCTGTTGAATATGATAATTCATATCAGACACATTCTCAGTGAATCTCTTACTGACACAGAATTCTGGAATTATAATTAAATTCATGTCCTACTTACAAACTGGCTATAAATATTTTATATGGGCATCATACAAACTAGAACCTTATAGATTATGTTCATTAAAATAAATACAAATATTCGGTGCCCAGAGTTTTTCCATAAGGGTCCATGTGAAATATATTCATTAATTCAATTTGTGAGTAGGTCATTTAATTCTTGTACTTAGTTGAGAAGAGCTTTTCTTCATATTTAGATATTTTTAACCAAATTTTGATTTTTTTTTCCCCTTAGACTAGCTGTCTCTGAAAGGAATCTAGAAAAACATTTTCAACCTGATGAAAATAAATCTGGATAAGACATAAAGGGAAAATTTTAGTCAGTGCTTAACGTAGAACTAAGCTCTTTCTCTCTACAAAGGTAGATTCAATCTCATTCAAACAGTAAATATTTCTTGGTAATCGTCTCCACCACCAACACACAAACACACAGACTTTCAACAAAATGAATGCTGTTTCTGAGATAGTTTGTCATAATAAGAATCACTCGTTTGTCACTATATTCCAGAGCTTAAGGATGATTCTTATTCTCAAGAAGCATCAGGTTGACCATTAATAGAGCTATACTAACTTGAAGAATTCAAGATTAAAGGAAGAGCTAGGAGAAATCAATCAATCCAACTTCCACCCCGCACTGAAATTGTTTCATGTGTCCATCTAATAATATATAACCAAACAGCTTCTGTTACTTCTAGTAATGGAAAACTCAGCTCTCTAACAGCAAACATACTTACTTTTTCATATGTGACAACTAGTTTACACTGGCTGCTCATATTAGTCTGGTACTTAACTGAAGGACTCCTGTTAAGCCAGTTGTCTTAACTTAAAGTTCTTAGAGCTCAGTGTTTCATGCATAATATTAACACTTTGTACATAATTATCACTTTAAATTTTCACAATTTTATAAAAGTATATGATTCTTTTCTATTGGTAAGAAAACCAAGGCATTATATGTACAAAGAAATTAGTGACCATCTTCTTTTCTCTCCCACAGACTCTTTTCCATGCAGATGATTTATTAAAAATGTCGGACTGTTTCCTTTCCAAATCCTAGTCATCCTTTAAGGCTCAGAGTTCAACCCTTTGCAATCTTGAAAAAATCGTGTGTGACACATTATTTCTTCTTTTCTTTGAACTCCTACAGACCTATAGTTTGTACTAAACAGTTCAGCACCGAATCACAAACTATTCTAGATTTTCTAATTGCTTCATGTATATCAGTCTAGTTTCTCCAAAACCATAACAGACATTTTACTTACTTAAATCTTACATACTTCATTCTACCATTGTCTTCAAAGCATTTTGCAATTCAAAAGAGCAATTGACTGAATTTTAAGGACATATATTTCAAATGGTTTTAGTTACCAATTGTCAAGCTGCCTGTAGTTCAGTCTCTTTCTGTTACAATTCATCTTTGTTTTTCCTTTTTGTTTTCAATCAGATATTTGAACTTCTTTTGATTTTCAGGAATCAGTTACAGGGGCACACCACTTTTTTTTCTCAGTACCAAGGAGATAGTATATAATGTTTGAGTTTTGTTTCATACTGCCAAGAGGCACTTCCCTTGTAGTAGTAAAGAGAGTTGATACTTAATAATCAATCATAACATTATATTCATGGTGTCTCGTGATCATAGAAGGTATTTCTTATGTTTCTTGCAGTTAGAATTTGTTGTTGCTTAACATCACTAACATTGAGAGAGAAGCAAATCAAAACCACAATGATATATCACCTCTCACCTATCATTAAAAAAAAAGATAGGAAATGTTGGTAAGGATATATAGAAATTAAAAACCTGGCACCCTATTGGTAGAAATATAAAATGGCGCAGCCACTATGGAATACAGAATAGAGGTTCCTCAAAACAATTAAAAATAAAACTACCACATGATCCAGCAATCCCACTTCTGGGTATTTATCTAAAAGAATTGGTATCAGGATCTCAGAGTGACACCTGAACTCTCATATTTATTGCAGCATTATTCACAATAGTTAAGGTATAGAAACAACTCAAATAACCATTGACAAATGAATGGATAAAGAAAATATAGTACATATATGCAATGGAATATTACTCAGCTTTAAAGAAGAAGGAAATTTTACCATTTGGGGACAACACATGGGTGGACCTGGAAGACATTATGCTAAGTGAAATGTCAGTCATAGAAGGATAATACTGCATGACTGCACACTTATCTGAAGTATATAAAATAATCAAGCTCATAGAAATAGAGAATAGAATGCTGGTTGCCAGGGGATGGGTGGAGGTGGAAATAGGGAGTTATTCAGGGGGTATGAAATTGCAGTTATACAAGAGGAAGAAGTTCTAGAGATCTGCTGTAAAACAGTGTCTATAATTAACAACACGACATGCATTCTAAAACTAAAAAGGGTAGACCATGCTAGGTGTTCTTAATCTTTTGAAGGTGCTGGAAATATTTAATACCTTGATTTTTTAGATGGTATAAAGGTGTATGCATGTGTCCAAACTCATCAAAATGGATACATTAAATACATGCAATCTTTGTATATTTGACATACCTCAATAAAGCTGAAAGGATGTGTAGATGAACTAATTGTTTAGGATGACAGACACTTCTGATTTTGAATTCTCAGTCTTAGTAGCTCTGGCAGTATTTGAATCGTTTATCTAAAAGTGAGTGAGCAGCGGGAGTGAGGGAACCATTAAAGGCACATTTTTCACTTATGAAAACTGACAATGACAGGCTCAGCTAAAATAAGTCTCTTTGGACTCAAAGGAGAAGCTACTAGGTACAGTTGACCTGGTTTCTCAAAATTTGGGTTCAAATAAAAAACACTTTGATTATGTGCGATTCTGTTTGTACTCTGGACTCCTAATCATATTTCTGTAATGTAACACAGCCACTTCAAGGCTCTTAGCAATTTCTTCCACATTAACCATCCTGTTTCTGGTACCAACTAGGTCTTTGTTAAATAAGAGGATAATTTTTTTTTCATACAAATTATCTTAGGTAATTACTAAGCAGGAACTATGTTTTAACTTCATAGAGCGTTCAGCAGTTGGTGCATTGTGAATGCTTCTTAGAATTAGAAGGAACGCACGTCTAACAGTGGAAAGGATTCCCTGGTAATATTCCTCACGTTATCAGCTGAACTTTGTTTGGCAATGTCCAGGTTTAATCTCTTTTTTTTTCCATTAAATAAATAATTTTATTATGTAATTCAAGTTTTAAAAATATTAATTAAAAGGATTACATTGATATTACTGTTTATCAATAGGAGCAAGCATTCTAATTGACAGATACTATAAATGAAAAACCTCTAAATTATTGGTCCGTTTTCACTGCTTAGGTTTTCATTTGTGAAATAGTGGACCTCTCTATTTCAGTATCCCAATGACAGCTAACTTTTCTATATACCCCATACAGAATTGATCTAATTAAAAAAAACACAACACTGCAAATAGACAGTGAGTCACAGCCTCTGTAAGAATATTTAATAATATAAATTTTATTTTCATGCTATTTTTACTTTACTTAAGAATTTTTTATTTTCTGCTGCATCCTGATGTGACTTGTTTTTTTTTGTGGAAGGCTATGAACACATACTAAAAATTCTATATTCTTGAAATATAAAAATTAGATTATTTTAATGGCTCTTTTGTGGAAATTATTCCTAAAGTCTACATCTTATAATTAAAATTCTAATGATAAATAAGAAATTGTTGAGTGAGTTCAATTATGATACAAAATGTATATATTAAATTTATTCATTAACTGTAATTTCATTGGAAAGTTACTCTTCTCTTAGGCAAACGTGTTTAGTTACAAATTATGCAAACCAATAGGAATCCACACCATTGAATTTGAAAGTGAAAAGCAAGGAAGAAATTCAGACTCGTTTACACACATTCATATCGTCTGAATATAAAAATGAATATATGCTGGAGAAAGAATGTTACCGTTGTTCAGTATCAAGCCAGTGGAAATTGTAGAGCTTTAATTCTTCCCTATGAAACTATGCAGCTTGCCATCGAGAAATGTATTTGTTTCTGCAAAGTCATTCTATCCCTAGATTAATGTCATTTATGTCTTATTGCCATTTACCAAACGTAAAATGCCTTAGGGGTTTGACCAGTTAATTGTTGAGTACTTACCGTGTGTGAAGAACCATAGTAAGTCCTGTAGAATATAAACTAAAATTAATTTGTAGGCTCTCTATTGTTTAACTGTAGGGACTAAAGTGCAAAAAAATTTGGACACATTTATACCTAAAATCACTGTAATGCAATGAAAGAGAAAAGAACCTTGCACAAGCTAACACAATGTATTGGACCCAATTAATGATTAGTATTTGAGTCTTTTCACAAGTTCCTTCTCTCTTCACTCCTATTAAATGATGGCAGACTTGCTAGGTTCTCAATATCCCTAAATAAACCCATCCATTACTGCTCCATGTTCCCTAGAAATGGAGCATGAATGATTCTATCTCTGTTATGATACTGGCATTGACAGATTAAATTTCACTTTCTTTTTTTTCCATCCTCAGATCACACTTACGATACCCAAACTACACACAGTAACCACAATTAACTCTAATTTGGGGAAGGGAAACTTGACATTCTCTAGGCTCTTCTCAGACATCTCCCTCAGGGTCACGGCTGTACCAGTGTGACCCACTGCAGCAGCCACGGTTCCTGGTGCCTTTTGTTGCTTGTGTTTCAGGATAAAGAGTCAGTGGTGGGGGGCTAAACAAAGCATTAAAAAAGGAAAACTGGTTCACAGGTTTGGGAGGCAGCGTTGGTGATTTGGAGCAAGGCAGGCTTGAGTTCAAATCCCAATAGCGTGACCTTTGGACCAATTTCGGATGTCCATCTTCTCAATCTGCAGAGAAAGGATAACCTAAGTCACAGAGATACTGTTGGGATTAAATAAAATGGCCAGTGGGAAGGACCCCACATATAATACAGTAGCTGCTCCATATTAATCCGTTCCCCTTCTCTTCTCCTTTCAGGCTCAATAAACAAGCATCCAGAGTGAGCCTGGCTCTGTCTATTTAAGTGAGAAATTCAATGAGGACTTCAAAGTGTCTGTGGAAAAGATATGCTCTGCAGTCATTGGACCATGATAATTGATATTGTTATGCAGAATGGCCAGATGAGCTACAGAGCCCTTTTCTGAGGTGATGCATAACAGCTTTGACTAGCGAGCAGGAACTCGGTGTAGACATGTGGCTCTTAAATATCCATGTAAATGTCAGAGTATGGAGCAGGAAGTTAGCAGGAGATATCTTTCCTCGTCTTCTTTTTTATACATAAGATTGAATATATATATAAATAATCTCACTTAGTCTAAGTTATGTAATCTTGTGAGCTTAAAACATCTTTATTGCTTTAAGCTTTCTTTTTCTTCCCCCCTTTCCTTAAAAAGTATTCTCACTAAAGTAATTTAAACGATTTGGGGATCTTAAGACATATTTCTGTAGATTATAATGAAGACTGATAACATCTATTAGTGTTAGACCCATTTGGCTGCAAGAGATTGACACTCACAATACTTTAAATAATGGAAAGTTATTTCAACCATCTGTGAGGAGGCAGGGGATTGAGGAAATGTGAGGGCGATAAAAGCGAGAGGGTCACCTGGAGACTGAAACTATGCCCAAAGCTGAGACCTTCTTTCTTTTCTTCTGCCTTTGACTCAGAAATTACTTTTCCCAGCACTGCTTCTCTTAGACTTCTGCTACTGACTGCCTCACCCTCACTGGGTTTCTACACAGAAATTCTGCCAACTGCCCTTGTCTGTTGCCTCACAACCTAGGAAATTTGTGCCTCCTGCTGTCTCTCTCTTGCTCTTTCTCTCTGCAGCCTTTCACACTGCCACCTCTTTTCCTTTTGGAGGAGCAGAGGCAAGACTGCCTTCTTTCACTGCTTTTGCAAGAGATCCTTGAGACCTTTTTGCGAGAGGTCCTCCTGCAAGGTCAGGGCAGAGGCCACCATCAAGTTCAGGAAACAGCTGCACTTGGGCCAGACCTGTAGCTTAGACAAGTGGATTGGGGCATTTTCTCTTAAAAGACCCATGGTGGTAAACAGGCACCACAAGTGGCATATTTCACACAGTTTGAGATTGTGGGGGATATTCTTGTCTACTTATTAATCAGAATGATAGCTTCTCACTTATTCGGATTCTTCTAATCACCACATATACCGAGAAAGCTTTTCTTGCCCTCTCATTCAAAGATTACATTTTTCCTAGGTGCTGTCACAGTGCATATCAGGTGGCCTTGCAATCGCCTGGGTGTCTTCTCCTTTGGAGTATAAATTAATTTAGAACAGAGATTATGCTGTATTTATTATTAAACCTCCATTACATGTCTACAACATGGAAAGTAATATATATGTGTAGGTACATAATATGTATTTTAAATAGTGAATGAGTTGAGAGGATAAAACATATTTGATTTGTCCATGTCTATGAAGTAGCTATGAGGAAACATGGTCAATTTGCTATGTCATTTCATATGTTTAAAAGCATCAACTCATTATCTGCCACAAAGGTTAAGAAACCATATTAATTAAACATTACCCTTAGGACACACCCTAGTCCTTTATAATCTACACTAAGTGACTTTAATATAAACGGCTAACTTTTAAATGATTATTTAAAGTTAATCAATTTTCCCCAACCCTCTCCTGTACACTTTTACATGTTCGGAACATTTTCGCTATTATTTAAAAATGTGGAGTTTTTTGTTATCAGCTGGTTCTGTCATTTCTCCTAGCCAAATGTTTGACGGGAAAAAACTTTCCTCAAGTTGGCATATTTTTCCCCAGTTCAGAAATGTTCCAGTGACATTCTAGGCTCATTTTATTTTTACCAGTCAAAAAATTGTCCTTTTCACTGAGCAAGTTTCATCGCCTTGGAAGATTAACAGGGGCTGTCAAGAATAAGAAAACATGCCAGACATTTTGTACTTCTTCTGTCAATGGGTCATTCATTTATTCAGTCATTCACAAGGTTAGTTCTTTCTTTTAGAAGCAGTGGAGTCCTGGTTTACATTCCTCATCTATTTAAATGAACTAATTACTGAGAGAACAGCCATAAAATAGAAAACTCAGCCTGGTGGTGTGATAGCAAATGTGGAAGCAAAACATGACAGTTGTCCTTTCCTTAAAACTGTCGAGGGATCTTGATACGAATACCCACGATGCACTGGAGCTATTTGTGAAAAACAGACGTTTCTCCTGCTGCCAAATGCGGATTATTTGTTGCTTTGCTCTACTTGGGTGTTGCCATTTGTGGGAACTCTCTGCTATGGCTGTAATCTTCACCTGATTAGAATATTCATGAAGGGAAGCTCTGCTATTCAAAGTGCAGAAAATAAAGAAATCAGATCTGCCAGAAAACATAAATAACACTTTTATTTCTGTCTAAATTCTTAAGAATAATACATTTCCCTGTTGGAAATGTTGGGAAATAATATCTTACTGACATTACACTAAGTGTTCTTGTCACGCTGATGATCACGTCCCAAGTGCAGAGAGCTCGTGTCCCCCAGAGGGCAGGCCCTGAATTCTAATTCTTCCACTGAAGCATAGCCAGGCTCTGACATCCCTGAGCCTGGATGGTTTGAGGGCAGGAAGAGGTGGCTGAGCGCATAGAAGGAACCCCAGACTTCACCTTATCTTAGCTTGCACACTCCTTCCTCTATTATCTTTCCATCATAGTGTTAATATTTAGTGCATCAGCAGATACTTTAAAAATACTCAAGAAGCACCTGTTAGAAGAATGTTCTCAGACGGGGAGGCTGATTCCTCTATTTCTCTCTTAGCTTTGCCTTACTTTTCCCATTAAATTCTCAGGAACTATGACCAGCAGTTTTTATGAAAATCCAATATCCTACAGTCTGTTTTTTAGGCATAATAACGACATGCTAAAAATGAATATGTTGTTTCCTTATAACAAGTGTAATCCTGCTGTTTGCTCTGAGGTCAGTTTTACCTTGAGTCATATTTCCAGTAGGTGCAGAACTCCAGGAAGAGATTCCTTGGAAAGTCAAGTTTTCCAAAAATGGTAGTCAATATATTAATAAAAAGTTTAATGAATAGTCATATAAGAGTAACATCTTTCATAAACTCACTATGTGCTGGTAAATACTGTTCTAGCACTTTATAAGCAATAACTCGTTTTTAGATGAAGCAGATAAGATCCAGAGCAGTTAAATAACGTGTATAAGTTGGGACAAGAGGAAGGTGAGTCAGGTGTGGCACTTGACTCTCGTGCAAAACTGAAGGATGCCTACAAACCCAATAGTCAAGATTAATAATACTTAAAGCAATGCATTAAAATCACAGTCAAATAAATCCATGATAAGCAAAATATCCAAATTTTAAATAAAGACAGGTTGCTGTTTGTCTTATGACCCAGTGTCACTGTGCAACTGGGACAGCTGTTTCCAATCAATTCCTTGCTTCTGAGCATGTGCAGTTGTTGTGTCCCCTGGCTGGGCATGTTTATGAGAGTTGACGGCCGTGTGCGAGTAGAACTGGCAATTCAGAGATGTATCTCTCCCTATTTATCTATCCACCCATCTATCCATACACACACACACACACATACAGACTCATATATACAGTATATATATATATAAAACCTGTGTGTGATAACTGTATCCACTTGGTTCAAAGTACCAAGAATAGTTAGATAAATGTATATAGAGACAGGCATTTTTCTTTTTTCTGACGCCAGCATGGCTTGGCAGGGCACTCTACCCAAGGATGTACAGCCAGTAATTGGCAGAACCAAGATTTAAACCCAGGTGGTCTGGCATCGGAGTGTTCGTTTTAATCTACAGACTGTCTCTCTACTGATGAGAAATGTGCAGAGTTCGCATAAAAGCACAGATTTTATTCCAGTGTCTCTTAATCTCCAACTTAAGAGACCGAGGAATGGGCTGATGTTTACAGACGTACCGATTATTCAAAACGTCTTCGCTGATGCCTGTCACTTGGACAGCCCTTGCTGACATGTGGCAGCCAGTGTCGTTTCCCTTCTCTCCTTGGGCTAGTTTATCTCCCCAGATTCAATCTCATTAATTAAAAGTTTGCTTGGAGAAAAGGAAATATGTAATTTTTAAATATTAAAAGTGTAACGATCATCTGAACTTTATTTTAATGTTTAACTCATGAAATTAACGATATTCAACCTGAAATAAGGTAGTGAACCTAAAAACAACCTAGTTAAAGAGACAGGGGAAGTCTCATATACTGTATCTACAGTCACATATACTGTATCTACTGCAATTTCTCAAAGAAACAGACCTCCGTGTAATATATGAGATATACTGGTTGGTGCTCCTTTTAATAAATGTCTCAAACAAAATAAATACTGTATAAAATACGTATTAGCAATGTGTGGGTGTCACACGCAGTTATTAATTTACATTGATGTCACCGTGCAGAGCCTCACCTAAGAGTAGTCGGAAAATGTATTTCTTCTAAAATCGTTACACAATTTGGAGTTATTTCTATTCATGGCAGTGTTTCCCTTCCCTCTTCTTTCTTTACTTTAGTTAGTGGAGGCGTACCGTATTGATGTTTTTAGTAGTTCACAGGTATGTTCCATTGTTAGCATAACTTGAAAATTATTGATTCAGCTCAACAAGTTCATGCAAGTGAGGATTTATTTTTTTCTTTTCTAATTTTCATTGTGTTTTTCAATAAGTCCTTCCCAGGAACTTTGCATTTGTACAAAATTGAATACATATTTACATAAGTGAAATATTTGATTTTCATTTTCTGTTGATTGAACACTTCACAGCATATATACTCCCCAAATTTTGTGTTGAACTGTGGGATTCTGGGACTTTTTTTTTTTCTTTTGGCATCTTATTTAAGCTAAGAACACTTTTAAGTTAATTTAGGGGTGATGGCGCAGAGATGGATTTCTCTAACTCTTAGGCAATCCTCTTTACTGGTATGGAAAGTGATTGGTATGAAGCGTTGAAAGCCAGGCGTCATTACTATGAAACAGTCCTGGTGTGTGAATTTGGGTTGGACTTTAACTTACTGTCATTCTCATCGGCAAAGTACCTATTGTCGCGTTCAGTAGGAGCTTCAGGGAAGTGGTGTCTCCCTCCAGTTAATTAGTTGAAAGCTACACTTGCATTTTTGTCGATAATAACTTTATATACTAACCAAAAAACGTGACAACATCACACCTTCTTTTTCTGGATAGGAAGAAAACTTCCCCTGTCTCTTTAACTAGGTTGTTTTTAGGTTCAAATAAGTAATTTGTGAGAAGAACCAGTGTTTGGAATTAACAAACCTTATTTATGCAAGAGGCAAACCGGCTGCTTTTTTCAAATTGCTGTTTGCAAATAACTTTTCCTGATAAATCCTCTTTCCTTGGTTCTGGTTGTAGCCGTCTGTTAAGTTTGTGCAGAACTGGAGCAATTACTCTAGAATATTCAGTCTTTCCCTTTCTTCTCACTTTTCCACATTTACATGCATTGCTTCACTCTCTGGCAAAGTACCAGGCTATTTTCAGACTTTTCAGTCTCCTTTGTTGCATTCCTTCTTCTCCTTTGCTGTGAACAGAATGAAAATTTTCCAAAATAAGCTTATGAACCGAGGTTTTTCCAAGTGCTGTGTAATCAGCTGACCTATTTCAGATGCAGTCTTTGCTTTTTTCTTCTCCACGTTTCCTGCACTAACATGTGGATTTATTTCCAGACAGAGATATCTGTGTGCAATGCCCAAGCAGTTATTTTCATTTCCTGACATACAGAAGGCACATATTTACGGATGTTAGTTACTTCCTTTTGCAACTTCTCTTGTGCTATGTTTCCTTTAGGCTTGGCTGCTTGTTATTTTTCTGAATGTGGTCTGTGATTCTTTCACACCTTTGTGATTTTATTTGTACCAGTTCCTTCTCCTAAACAGGAGATTCTTCCGACATGCCTACCGCAATGTCCATTCATCAGTTCCCAATCCATTCTTTACCAGTACGTTCAGTTGTCTCCGAAGTGCTTACCATGAGACTCATCCTTTGCTTTCTCTGGGCTCTGGCATGTTGTTGGCATTCTCTGTATTCAGTAGAGCATAACTATTCTCTCTCCACCTGGCTTCTCTCTTTACAAGATATCGCCTAAGGAAAGCTAAGCATGCCATCTTTTTAGCCAAGTATGTAATACAGCTTTCATTTTATGATACAACTTATCCATATCACATATAAAATATGAAGATCATATGAACTGTTAACCAAATGTCAAAGAAGACTGCATCTACAGGCGTTGTAATTCGGATGGCCAGTGAAGACAATTTCTTCCTAACCTTGGGTCTCGACACCTGGTTGCCTTCGTGCAGCCCACATCTAATAGGAGGCTCTGAAAATTGAAGAGGGACTCTTCCGTTTACAACCATGTTTCTAACAGTTCTTTCTGAGAAGCACATATTTTCTATTTTCTAGAAACACAATTGTGTTTGCCAGACTTTCACAAACTGTTATTTAAAATGTCATTGAATAAACACAAAGATTTCTGAGGGCTAAAGTACAGAATACATATATCACCTGTTCTTGCTCTATGTATAAATTTAGTTTCTATTTTTAAAATATTCACTTTATATCTGGGCCTCTTCTTGCAAATGGAATACTAATATTGTGAATAAGCCACCTTGAATGCTTAACAGTGAGAAAAAAATGTCTCTGGAAAAAAAAAGTCTCACCTACTTGCATTCCACTGAGTGGTAAAATTTCACCAAAATTGCTTAGAAAGAAGATTTTCAGCAAAATAATTAAAGAGGAGTTTTAGATAGTTATAGTGGGTCAAGCTTGAGAATTGAACTGCGCTGCTTCAAAGGAATCTATTAAAACTGAGCAAAACTTTACGAATAATACAATTAACTCGTCAAACGAATGTTACCAGTGGAATGGCCAATGAATATCGCTGAGTAGGCACAACTTAAGAGAAAAATTTAAATTTAAAAAATTACAATAGAAAGTGTGTGCACCTGTTGATGAAAAGCTACTCATATAGGATGTCTTTAAGTTGAGTCCACCCATATGAAAAATACGTGCCTGGAATTTACACAGTGTATAATGTTTGGAGTACAAGAGGGACCACTAGATTTTTTAACTCAAATGGACAGTGATGAGTTCATTTCTTCAACTAAGTGTCAGGCACTGTTCTAAGGCACAGGAGATACAGCTGTGACTATTTATCTCTTTTACATCATAAATCTCTAATGATTTTTGCATATGTGGTCTGTTGACATTACTGGGAGTTGGGTGTTCCACCGTGAAGAGAGATAAAATTCATGGCACTGCAAGGAAATGAAATATGAGACACATCTGAGAAGAAAAAAAAGGTTTGAATTTTCAAACAAACAATAATGTGGCATTGAAGAAACTTTCCATAAACAGTACAATGTTTCTGGACAAGAATAATTAGGTTGTGATTAAAAGTTTTCGTTTTTACTTATCTTTATTCCCGAGAGTCATGACATCTCTTTATGCTCAAATACCCAAGTAATAGATCATTAACTGTAACCATCCATGTTTGTTCCTTTTCACTGCAGTTCTATTTTAAGCATGACAGAGAATCAAGAGGCACGGTACCAAAGGGTAAAAAAATTAGTGCAGATGAACGATTTTAGGACAGCATGAGAAACTACTTTGCATCATAAAGGTTTCTGCAAAATATTTAGAGATAGAGATAGATGGGGGAAACACGTCACCATTTTCTCCTAAAGAAATATAACATTTATCACCTTTACATTATGTGAGGGATGTGATTTTAATGAGAAAGAACTCTTTACAAGGTGGAAAGAATATTTACTTAAGTTATTGAATTTATTTGAGATTGTATAAATATCAGGAAACATGGCAACCCGGCTCTTAATTTTTGTCAATTGATAGGAATCTGGTAAAATACTGCTGGAAGGTGTCTCTAGTGAACATGGCTTACAGACCATCTAAATAGCATTTTAGGCATTTCAGCATCTTCAGATGCATCCATTTGGCACAGCTCCCCTCTGCATAAGGGATTTGAATTTAGCCCCAGACCAGCAAGTGTAGAACCTAGATTAGACTTTACACAGCCAGAGGCTGTCTGTATATGCTGTAGAAAGGTGAATAATGGGGTAGAGGATGAGCTCTGAATCAATATCAATAGACTACCAGGAAAAAAGAAATCTTCAGAATGTTTCTCCTTGGCTGGAAGGGGAAATCTGACTGTTCTGTAGATCTGTGGCTTGTTAATGGCGGTAACTTCATATTCTGCTCTTTTTTGTTCTCACACTTGGTAAAGCACTCTCTAGTTCCTGAGCATGCGAATACATCTTGTTGACCAATTAATAATTAGAGAAAGGAAAAGCATAAAGTCAGAAAGCATGAATTTTTTTTGCTGTAGATCTAGAATGTTAAAAGCTGAAATAGACACGAGGTTGAGAGAGACATTATTATCAGTAAAATCAGCCTGAATTTAAAATATTTTCATCATTCAATAGTCTGAGCGCCAGATTCTCACAACATTTATCCTAAATATTTACAAAAGCAATGCTTCGTTGCATAACGTACCCATGTTCACTTGGAACTGAACACGTGCACAGTAGACAAATGGCTTAGCTATCCCAGTCTCTACCAGCGGTACCAGTAACGTGGCTGGGGAGGCTGTGATAGTTATCTTTTAAGACAACAATTTCAAATAACTTGGGAATATATTTTAAGTTTCCATACATTTTTTTCTTACTAACCTGATGTTACATTAAAATGTCTAAATTAATCAGACATTTTTGTTTTAAAACCGTACAGCTCTGTGAGAATTCTTTATTCATCTATTCAGTATAGAAAAACAAATATGTAATGCTAGGAAAAATACTTTTTGAGAATATACTTAGAATTTTTTAAAAAAGAATACTTTAATACCTTATTGTGAACATAATACTCTTCACTAAGGATTTAACTAAAGACTTTTTATACAAAGTTTTCTGTATTTTAACACAGCCTTTAACTTTTTCTTTCAGATATATAAACCAGCCATCAGTAAGCTTAAACATTAATCTAAGAAAACTGAATCTAGTTTAAAAACCACAAAGAGCAATTATTTCAAAGCAATGTTATATATTTAAATAGCAGTTGAGCTTTCCAAGTATCTTTGCATGTGTAATAATCAAATGAGATTACGTATTCCATGGAAATCACATGAGACACTTTAATTTCCTCTGCAAATGAGAAATCTAAGTCTCATAGAAATCTAAGGCTCACTCTTTTTACATCGTCAGTAAAAACTAGAGCCAGAATTTGGATTAAAGTCACCGGAATGCTTATCCAGTGCACTTTGGATGACCCCATATTGCTCTCACGTTAGCCATGCAAATATGCAGAAACTAGTAATTTTTATAATTTGATTAGTTGAATAATTTTCATTATTTTTATATAAAACTATGTATGAATTATATACTTTCAAGAATAGAGAAGCAAAATGAAGTTAGTAAAATTCCCCAGTTATATCAAACCACCTAGCAATAACATGTTAACTTTTAGGTAAATTTTCTCACAGACTTGGTAACACACTTACGTATGTATTAAAAAAACAGAATCACAATTCACATACTGCTTTATAATCCGCTTGTTTTTTCTGTTTAGTAATATATCGCAACCTCTTTTCCATATTATCACATATCCCACAGAATCATTCATAGAATCTTTCCCCTATTATTTTTTTCTCTTGTGTTTAATAATGTCAGATACACAAAGGGATCTTCTCCAACCTGTGGTGAGAAGTAATCTATCAATAAACCTCACCATGTCCCAAATGAACATTAGAACTACAGAAGGTCCTGCATTTTCACTTCTGACTGAGTTTTCCAGGAGCTTCAAGAATGAACATCCTGTTCAGTTGTTTCTCGCAGGAGGTAGGAGTTGGTGAACAGGATAGAACATTTCAGAAGGCAAAGTCAGTGACTTGTAATGAAGCTCACGTCTCCATCAGACATGGTAAATGGCAGATACATTTGTCTGGATGCCCGCTGTCCCTTTGATAACTTGCATAGCTATTTTCAAGACAGGGTACATGCGGAGATTTTGTGAAAAAAAAATTTAAATTTCCTAGGTTTCCAGGTGAGGGATTCATTGAATATTTGAGTATCTATATAAATAGACGTTGCAATATACCAGATTATAAAAGGAGATCTCTAAAAAGTAAATAATTTGACTTGACAAGTGATAAAGAGATAAAGATTGATAAGCAGTATTTCATACTCATTACACCTTAAAATGTTAGCCTAAATATTTACAGAAATATATACTGTGATTTTCCATTGTGGGAACCATATTTCTAAAATAATATAATCCTACTTCATGGATGACCAGCACCCCTGTTATTGTGGGACTGAGGGTTTTTGAAGACGTGGGATTATGAGGGCTAAAATCAGGGAATGTCTGGAACAAACCAGATGGTTGGTCACCTTACCTGCTTTGGTCTCACTGTCCTGTCCACAAGGAAATAACTGTAGTATTGTTGGAAGTGTGAGGACAAAGGCCTGGAGGGAAATTAAAAATCAAAACTAACAGAAACCATGAAGATAATAAGGTCCACAAGCAAGGGTTGACTTCTGGGCAGTCTAGGAAATAATTTCCAAGGGAGTTTCATTACCTAGAATTTCTTGGAGGACCCTAACTGGCCACAGGATGATAGTCTACTTGGGTCTTAAAGGCACAGCCCTTTATACTTAGCATCTGATATTTGTGGCAAATTGAAAATCTTTAGGGAATCCCTAAAGGATACTTTAATTTCTTTTAATCTAATGCTGAAACTAAGATGTTCAAACCTCCAATAAGAATTCTAGTTCTTTCTCAGGGATTTATTGAAATTATTTAGAACATTAGAAATAAATCTGTTTTTATTCATAGACAATATGATTGTCTACTTAGAAAATTCTAAAGACTCTACAAGAGAGCTTTTGGAATTAATAAGTGAGTTTAGTAAGTTCACAGGATACAAGGTCAAATACAAATCAATAGTGTATCTATAGACTAGCAATGAAAAATTGGAATTTAAATTAAAAAATAGTAATACCATTTATTAAACGAAAAAGCAAAATACCCAATGTTATGATCTGAATGTTTGTACGCATCCCCCAAATCCATATGTTGAAATCCTGAGCTCCGAGGTAGTTGGAGGTGGAGCATTTGGGAGATGGTTAGTCATGAAGACGAAGTCCTTGAGAATGAGATTAGTGCTGTTATAGACAGGGCACCAGAGGGCTTGTTTGCCCCTCTGCTACGTGAGGACACAGCAAAAGGGCTAGGATCCAGAAAAGGGCTTCACCAGATATTGGACTTCCCAGCCTCCAGAACAGTGAAAAATAAATTTCTGTTGTTTATAAGCCACCCAGTTTGTGGCATTTTGTTATGGTAGCCTAAACGGACTACGAAATGTAGGTACAAATCTAACAAAATATAAGCAGCATCTGTGTGGTGAGAAATGTGAAACATTGATGAAATAAATTAAAGATGACCTAAACAAATGGAGAGGCATTCTGTGTTCATGGATTGGAAGACACAATATCGTTAAAATATTCCTTTTTACCAAACGGATCTATAAATTTAATGCAAACGTAATCAAAATCCCCAAAGTATATTTTATAAATATTGACAAACTGATTTTTAAAATTTAGCAGCGGTTCAGATGTCAATGACAATTCATATCCTTGACAGGAACATTTGCATTTGTTTTATCTTATTTTTGTATTGGGGTAGAGTATTCAAACACACTACTTCACAAAGTCGATTTGACAGACACAGTTTAACAGACAAAGTCAATACTATTGGAAAACCCAGAGTAATAAATTGAGGGTTACAAGCACCACAGAAATTATGTGTCATTAATCATGCCCACATATGCCTGGCTTTCTTTCAACACCTCCTTTCTGACCCTTTGGACAATTTGCCTGTCCCGTTACCATAGCATTCTAATCGCTAGAACCTAAAGTTGTTTTGATGTCTGGTAAAAGTCTTCCTACTTTGTTGTACATGATGTACATCTTACATGTTACCTTGGGTTCTGTCCGTGACACCTGCCTCCTGGTCCCAGAGATGCCTGCTCCACTTGATGCTAATGCACTAGATTAACTGTGTGGGACACCTAGGTTCACCACTGATCCGTCATCACCTTTGATCAGGTTGAGGAAGTGTTTTATCAGGTTGTCCAAGGTGTTTTATCATGAACGCATTATGAATTTCATCCTATGCATTTTCTACACACTGCAACAATGTCATTAGTTGAATTTAAAACTCAGAACTCATCTTGAATTCCTGTGATAAACACAAGTGAATACGATGTAATGTTATTCGCCTGTGCTGTGCATTGCTTTGTTTATGTTTTGCTTAGGGTTTATGGAAAAATACTGGCGTGTCATTTTCTTATATCGCTCTTACCAGATTTTGACCAGACTGGGTTTACATAATTTATTATGAAATGTTTATACTTTTTGTATTCTCTGATAGAATTTTATATATTATAGACAATATATATTTTTTAATGTTTGGATATGGAACTTAGTTGAGAAAACCATGTGTTCAGGTGGAACATTTATGAATCATTTTGTTTAATTTTTTTCATTACACATACTAAATTTATTTAGTAGTTCTAGAATTATTCAATTTTTTTATTTACACTTGTGTCAGTTTGGGTAATTATATTTTTAATTCATCCATTTACTGGGGCATAAATTTATCCATTATCTGGGGCATAAATGTTTTATAATACTCTCGGTTGGTTTATTTAATATCTGAGAAACCTCTAGCCATGTTTCCTTTGTCTCTTCTGACTTGGGTTATTTAAAACTCCTCTCACATTTTTATTGTTCGCTCATGCCAGAATAATCACACTTTAATTAGGTATTTTAAAATATGAATTTTGTTGATCCTTACCATTGTTTAATTTTTATTTATTTTATTAGTAAGTATTATTCCCAGGATTTTCTCCCCTCAGCATTTTCCAGGTGTACTTTGCTATTTTTCTAAATTCTGGACTGGTATCTAAGCTCTTTAATTTTCCATTTTTTTTTTCATTTTTCTAACATGCATATTTATTTATTTTTCATTAATTTCAAACTTTTATTATAAATTATTTTTATTAACATTGAAATTACTTAATTTTAAAATTTGATAACCTTTTTTTCTTTGCTTTCAGATTGATTGCCTATATCTTACCATTATACCCTACTTTTCCATATATTAGTTTAGAGATATATACTGTTTTTATTCCTTTAAAGGTTACCTCAGTGCTTACAGCATGCATAACTCTTCCTATATATTCCTGCTCATTCTGGTTGCAGAATTAATATGCTTACACACTTTGAATGGTGCCCTAATAATTACCAGATAAATCTAGAATCATTTGTTGATTTTAGGCTTCTGATCTGGATGACATTTTCAGTCTTATCTACCACAACTTTCTTTAATGCTCCATCATTCTAGATTGAACTCTTCACTATTACTCCCTCTTTGCTCTGTTTCCCACCCTTGGTTCCACCTGTAATATTCTTCTTTAATATCATAACACGTAGTGATATTGTAGTCTTCAGCCCCCAGTTCACAGATTGTCAGTTTCTCATAGGTTTCCCTGGCCTCTCCAATCAAAAACTTAGTTTTCCTGCCTTGGCACTACATGTGTAACTCAGTTTCAATCTTAAATTACCATTATTTGAGTACGTATCTTTTCTACACTCCTAGAGAACATGCATGAGTTTAAATGATGATGTGTTTTATCATCCTTGGATGCCCATTGTGTTTGGCCAGTTGCCTTGCCTGAAGTAGGTGCAGTTGAAATGCAGAAGGCTGACTGAATAAATGAATAAATGAATGAATGAACCAACCAGTTGGCATAGGGTAATGCCACATTGTCCTTGGCTGATTGGAAATTGGCATCCATTCAGTGAGACACTCGAAACTGTTTCCACAACAAAGCTGCATGCTTCGTATAGTAGATGGTCGGTGATTGATCCTATTAAATTGCAACAGCACCTGTTTCCCTTTTTAATGTATTTTCAGTGCATATCAAGCATGCTTGATAATGCGGGCTTTAATTGTTCTAAATTGGTTTGAGTCCACTGAAATAATAAATGAGGCAATTTTGTCTTCAGAGACAATGGACTTTAATGAGAATATTTCTGTATCTGGCAATTTGCAGTCATAATTTATTTATAGCAGGGCTTATGATTCATCGTTACAATTTCTTTCAAATTTTGTAAGAAAAATCATCTCCACGAGTACAAGTGTCTTATTCTGGCAGCTGTTCTTCACTAGCTGATATTTTCTGCAAGCTCTAAGCTTAACATTAGCAGCTTTCAGCTTAATTTTTCTTTGTTTACATTTGGAATATGTTCACCATATAAAAACAGTCTCAACATAAGAATGCAAGAAAGATATAAGTGTAATTGTAGCAGGGCCGGGCAGCAAACTGCAGTCTTTGATCCCAGGTGAGGATGAGGGACACAGAAATCATTCCTTCCCCATGGTGAGAATCTATAAATAGAAACTGGATCAAATTTTTTTTTTCCAGAAGTCTTATTGTACCCCATGGGTTTCTCTAGAAACGTTTGCTTTGTGAAGATTTAGCCACTTCCCAAGGTTCTAAAGAATGACAATTATTTTTTATTGGTTTTTTCTCCCCCAAGTAATTGTAATCTCTGGTTGCTGGGGAAAGAATGGGTTGACATGATTGCAGCATTATAGTAGTATTTTTAACCAGTTTCAGTCTCTATTTATTACTTTCATTCTATCTGTGCGCATTTTGTGACAAATCCATCAAGTATCTGTAAAGCAGTTCAGAGGCTGGGAATACTTGGATAACGGCCGACTACCTGAAACTTTATAGCTGCATTCAAAACACTGGGAGACAGTAAAAGGCCCTGGCATAAAAGAAGGGGATGGAAGCAGTGGGTGGCTGCTCAATTTGCTTCCTCTTCTTGCAAAAATATTTGGCTAAACTGATGTCCAGTATATGCAGGTCATAATAATTCCCTTATCAGTTTGTTTTAACTTCAATTATTCACACACAAACACACGCATTTGTCTTCATCTGTATTGAAATTAATTCCTGTAAATGTTAAACAGAAAAGTCAGGAACTGATGCTAAGAAAAGGCTTTCCAAACCCAAGACAGAGGTGGGGGTGTTAGCCTTGAATTAAAACAGTCAGACAAACGCATGAACATGCAGACATGAGACATGAAGCAACCACGTTTTGTCTGAATGTGTATCTGTCTGACCACAGACAAGAGATAAATATACCTTATCCCTTGAAATAACCCCCCACAGACAGACGCTCTAGAGTAGTGGGAATAAAATACCCTTGGGAGTTGGACAGAATTATCCATTGCAGATACATTATTTACTAGCGTTGACAAATCTCTTCACCTCTCTGAACTTCAGTTTCTTCTTCTGTTAAATGGAGTTAATAAAACCTACATCATAAACTAATGAGAGGATTAATGGAAATGACATGTAGAAAGTGCTTGGTGTATAGAAGGCATTTAGTAATACAAGCTTCGCCTCCCAATTATAATTGTCTAGCTTCCCATTAGAAAATATAGAATTCAGTTGCATTGAGAAATGCTTGAATATAGGATGGTTTCGGTCCTCAATATGGACTGTCTTAGGACCTTACCACCATTGTACTATAGTGTATCCATACAAGGACTGCTCTAAGCTGCTTTTTGTCTACATCCTTAGTTTTGATGATCCACTGTCTCCTTAAAACTTGGTTCCATGATTAACATTCAATTTCCTGGCCCCGTCTTTAAAGTTCAACTTTACGTTGGGTTTTAAATTTCAATCTGATAATGTCATCTTCAGTTTCTCACTGGCTCCTTGTTGAGATATATCTGTTTCTATTTTCCTCACTCTTAGCCCTTAAGGATCCCTGAATTTCTTGATTTCTCCAGGTTAAGATACATTTTTATAATCAGATATAGCAAATTTCAGTACCCTTAGTGGTAGACAGTGAACTCAGATTCAACTTTAAAATTCTTCCATATCATTAAATTCATCATTAGAGTGAGCATAATTGAAAGTCAAGGAATTGATGGGTATTGTGGAGGATCTGGAGGAAGTAAAATCTAGATGGTGCTTTCATGGTATCAAATATTCTAGTTAATTAATGTTCTAGTACAGGTAGAACTTTTGAAGACTTTTGAAATAAAGTGAATGTTCCGAATTATCAGTGCCTTTTGTGGCCAGTATTTGAGATAGCAGAGCCTGAGTGGGTCTGAGAAGAAAGGCAAGCATCACCAGTTGTGAATAAGAAAATGCAGATGAAGTGATTGTGAACAGACGATACATCATGTCCCTAAGCATCAAAGTAGGAATTACTGTTGCATGTACTAGGGGGAAGACGACATATCTCTGGGTGGATTTCTTCCTAGGAGTAGTTCATATAGGTCTGTGATTCTTTAAGACAGCCTCTGTGACTTCTACATTTTGTTGGAATATTTGGCAATGGATTGACAATCCAAATTGTTAAATTGTCAGCTTAAAAAGCAGACATTGTCATACCACTATTTCTGGGATGGAAATTAAGATAGTATAAAGATGATCTAAGAGGTGACTGTCATTGATGTCTATGCAAAATAAACTACCTTTACTGTTTGAAATGACCAAAGACACAGTATGGAACTGGTCAGTTTTACATGTGGATAGCCAGTTTTCCAACTTCATTCATTGAAGAGACTCTCATTTCCCCGCTGTGTACTTTTTGTACCCTTGCCAAAGATCAGTTGACAGTGTATCCATGGCTTTTTTTTTCTGAGTTCTCTGCTCTGTACCATTGGTCTAGTCATCTGTTTTTATTCCAGTACCATACTGTTGTAATTACTGTGGCTTTGTAATTTATTTTCAAATCAGGAAATGTGATGGCTCCAGCTTTGTTCTTTCTCAGTATTGCTTAGGCTATTTGGGGTCTTTTGTGATTCTACCTGAATTTTAGGATTTTAAAAAATTTTGTGAAAAAATACCATTGACATTTTGATAGGGATTCTATTGATTCCTAACATAGTTTGGGGTAGTATGGATAATTTATCAATATTAAGTGTTCTGTGAAGACCGATGTCTTTTGATTTACCTGTGTCTTCATTAATTTCTTTCATCAATGTTTTATAGGTTTCAGCATACAAGTGTTTCACCTCCTTGGTTAAGTTTATTTTTCAATATTTTTTTTCTTTTTGATACCAATTATAGATGAGATTGTTTCTTAATTTTTCTTTTTGGACAGTTCACTGTTAGTGTCTAGACACACAACTAATTTTTGCGTGTTGATTTTGTATGCTGCAGCTTTACTGAACTTGTTTATTAGTTATAAGTTTTTGGGGGGAGTCTAGCATTTTCTATATGTAAGAACATGTCATCCGCAAACAGAGATAATTTTTCTTCTTCCTTTCCAATTGGGATGTCTTCTATTTTTTTTTCTTGCCTCATTACTCTGACCAGGGCTTCCAGTACCAAGTTGAGTAGAAGTGGCAAGAGTAGGCATCCATGCCTTGCTCCTGATCTTAGAGGAAAGCTTTCAGATTTTCCCACTGCTTACGATGTTAGCTGTGGTCTTGTCATATGTGGCCTTTATCATATTGAGGTAGATTCCTTCTATTGCTAGTTTCTTAAGACTCCTTAACATCAAACATTTGTATTTTGTCAAATTCTTTTACTGTACCTATTGGGATGATCATGTGAATTTTACCCTTTGTTCTGTTAATATGGTGTATCACATTAATTGATTTTCATATGTTGAATTACCCTTGCATCCCAAGGACAAATCCCACACAGTCATGGTGTATGAGCCGCTCTCCTATAAATAGGTGTTGGGAAAACTGGACAGCCACGTGAAAAAGGATGATATTGAACCCCTATCTTATGCCATACACAAAGATCAACTTGAAGTTGATGAAATATTTAAATGTAAGACCTGAACCTGAAAAACTCCTAGAATAAAACATAGGAGAAGAGATTTATGACATTGATTTGGTCAGTGATTTCTTCCATATGACACCAAAAGCACAAATAAGAAAAGCAAAAATAGGTAAATGGACTCCATTGTAATAAAAACCTTCCACACAACAAAGAAAACCATTAGCAAGAGTGAAAAGGCAACCTGCAGAATGGGAGAAACTACCTTCAAAGCCTATGTATGATTAAGGGATTAATATCCAAACATATGAAAGGAACTCTTACTATTCAATATTTTTAAAGTCATATAATTGGATTAAAGAACAGGCAAAGTGCTTGAATAATTTTTCCAAAGAAGATGCATAAATGACCAACAGGTGTATGAACAGGTGCTCAGCATCACTAATCATAAGGGAAATTCAAATTTAAAACAGTGAGATATCCTCTCACACAAATTAAGGTGGCTATTTAAAAAAAATAAGAAGATAACAGAAGCTAGATTTTTTAAAACAAATTCCCCTGTCATTCACTTTGTGATGATAGTATTTGCACCATACTCCAGGCCATAATAGGAATAGCTAAAGAGGGCAATATTCTCTGTAATTAATGACATGGAGAATTCCTCAGGGAAAAAACAAAATTATCTAGGTGTCACATCTGTAACATCTTGAAGGGGCTTTAAATTTGCCTATAATCATTTATTCATTTTATGAAAGAGATTTATTTTAAAAGGGTTTAAAGGAGGATTTAAGAAAAATCTGTAAAATATTACATTTTATCTACATATAAGCTATCGAATTGGTGACCACGTGTATTTATCCCTAGTAGAGTGCATTCTTCAACCCTGTTTTAGCACAAAAATAATGGTAAACATTGGTAGAGGAGTTAATGTGGATAATTGCCCACTTCAGCTATTACTGCTGACAGATAAATCCCTAGTAAAGAAATGATTGCAGTCAAGAGCATAATCACCACACCCCAGGGACCTCTAAAGGCTTAATCAAAATTGTTTTTGTAAGTCATTTTTAACTCTTACTTTTACTATTTGAAAAGTAGTGATCATGATCTATTGAAGAGATATTTTCCTCTTTCAAGTTTGCAACATTGTCTATGTGCCAGCAGCTCTTTCATTCTTTTTCAAATATTATCTCCTTCGATTCACACAAAATTCCTCGTGATAGGTGCTATTATTTCCCCCACTTTGCAGAAGAGGGTACTGAGTAACTAGTGTGGTTAAATCATTTGTCCAAAATTATGCTTCTAAGTTGCAGACCTGGATTTGCACTAGGGCATTCTGACATCTTAGTCTGTATCCCCAAAAACTATCTGCCCCCAGTCCAAGTTAAATTTGTGTTATTTATCTGTTTGAATATGTCTTTTGTTGCTATTATGTTTTAAGAAAATCATTAATTTTGGACATTTTAGTGACACAATTTTGGATCACTGGAGGTGCCATGCAGTTAGTCTGCTTGAGCGTTAGGGTGGATGAAATCATCAGCCACAATTTTTAAGTTTCTGCTCTTGCTTGTATCCCCAGAACCCCTGTGGCTAAGTCATGTAGAGATGGGAAAATAATTGATACCATGGAATTCTAGGAGCCAGCAGACATAAAAACTTAAAACTTTCCGGAGCAAGCAGATCTGCAGAAAAGAAATTGTTCCATTTATGAGGAAAACTAATCTTTGAGGAAGTGGAAGACTCCTTTTGTTACTGAGTCCAAACTCATTCTGCTCATCCCACCACAGGCCAGTAAATCAGGAGATGAGGTGTTGGGGCAAGGAATATCGACTTTATTCGTAAAGGCAGCAGACCAAGAAGATGGGGGACTAATGTCTTAGAGAGCCCTCTTCCCCAAGTCAGAATTTAGGCTCCTTTTATACTAAAAAAGGAGTGGGCGTGTGGCTGGTTGTTGCAAACTTCTTGGTGTCAGAATCTGTTGTTCTTGAAGCTGTCCCTGTAGGTCAGATCATGATGTCCCTGTAAACCTTCAACAGGACAAAAGTTATTTTCCATTCTGCAACTTTTTAATCTTTATATGGATGGGAAAATGTCATACCCTTAAAGGTTAGAACCAGCAGGACTAAGCAACAGAAACAGAGCACAGGGTTAAAGCCAAAGGAATAGCCCTAATATGGAGTCAGATTTGTTCTTCCCTATTAGACTCCCTTCACTGAAATGAGTCAAACACAATCTAGATTTATTTCTTAAATTCTAAGATTAGATAAATGTGTGGCATTTGGCTTCATTTCAAGGCATTTATAAATCATTTCTACTGATTTATAAATGACCTGGAAATATATATACATAAATGAGCACCTAGAGTTGAAGGACATAAATCAGCAAAGGATTGTTTCATTGGAACCAAGAGAAGAGAATGTCTCAAAGCAGGATAGTCAATAACATACAAACTTCCTCAGAGACAAAGAAAAGACTTTACCCATTGGATTTTATACAAGTTTGTTGTGAATTTTTTTTATTTCTAATACTTTCATTAAAAAAACTCTGCAACATTAACAGGCTTTATAATTGGTGCAAATGTAAAATTTCCTACTTAAAGGGAAATTGTCTAACATTATTATACCTTAATTTGCATGTTTTCTTATGAGAATAAGCCAGAGTATTAGGACTACTAATGGAACTGAGTCTGTACAAAGACTTTGGGGTCTGTGTGGGACAGTGATTTGTGATTATTGCCAATTCCCTTGGGAGCCTGAGTTTGGATATTATCAGTTTTGAGCAATAGGTTCTACGGAGTAACCCTCTAGGAATGCCTCTCAAGGAGCAGGCGAGCTCACCATAAGCCAAGGGAGAGTGAGCAGAAAAGAACGAATAATGCCTAATTTGGTTTTACTGTAGAGCATTTTTGTACACTTGCTGGAAGGAATGTTATTGCACTGCAACATCTTCTAAAGGGCTCATCGTGGACACTGTTCCAAACTGGCACCATAATGGACTGTCCTGTGTCTTGCCCTTGTATGTTTGCATAACTGTTTTCCTCTGCTGGATGTGCTGCCTCTACTCCACCTTTTATGTATCACAAATTAGCTCAGTTGTCTCCACTGGGAAGCCTTTCCTGATCTCATAGACTGGATTAGGAATTCTAATTTCCCGTGACAGCCTGTGCATGATAGAAGCAGACTCATTGGTTTCCAGAATAGCTTATGAACTTTTCTAAGGCATTGTTCATCATTTTATTCTAGTCTACTGCCTGACACATAGTATGAACCTCAGTAACTATTGTTTAATTGAACTAACCTCCTGAAATTGTGTTAAGAGAATATCACTGTTGTAGGCATATTCTGAAGGCTTCCCAGTGACTCCCATCTTCTCAAGTCTATACCCTTGTGTGGACTGGACCAAGTGACTTGCCTCTACAAGACAGATTATGGCAAAATAAATGGGATGCAAAGATCTTGAATTCTATATTGCTCTTACTTGCTCTCTGGCCCTCTTGTTTGCAAGTTCTGATGGAGTAAACCCTGATCTTGTGAGCTGCCCTATGGAAAGGGCCACATGGAGAAGTGTTAAGGGTGGTCTCCAGTCACCAGCCAGTGAGGAACTGAGACCCTCAGTCTACTAACCCATGAGGAAATGAATCCTGTCAACAACATGTAAATAATCTTGGAAAAGTATTCACCCCAAATCAAACCTTAAGGTGACTGTAGCACAGGTTGACACCTTCATTACAGCCTTGTGAGAAACCCAGGAGACCTACAGATAATAAATGCTCTTGTTTTAAACCACTAAGTTTTGGAGTATTTGTTATTTAGAAATAGCTAAATTATATAATCATTAAGCCAAAAGCCTAAGATAGACCTCAAACTTATTTACTTGATTCGATAGGAGATATCAATCACCTTAATGTGTTATGTGCAAGACCTGGAAAGTGAAACTTTCCAGAGAGGAGGGGACATCACCGGTATCCAGATACAAAAGTAAACCATTGCAAAAGAGGGTCCATGATCCTGTAGAAACAAAATGTATCCTACTATTTGCATTTTATGTTCTTGAAAATTGGTCAGAGGACATGCCACAAGTGTAAAAATCGATCATTTCTTATCAGATATGATCAATATTTAGAATGTTTTTTTTCAATAATGTGTTAAGTGAGGTAGAGAGAGGTTCTGTGATAAAGAATTATGTATCAGGCAATATAACACAATTCCGTATGATTATCAAATTTAGGTCCTTTCCACTGTACTTTGCTGTCCAGACCCATATCAATTTCCAGTCCACCAAGAGAGAAAAAAGTAATATATGCTTATAGCCTCAATTTATCTATCAATGATTCAACTAGAATTCCCTGGAGCTAACATTCATATCTGAGATCCTACTTATCCTAGAATTGAGCAAAGAAAAAAACTGAACAATAAGACTTGATTGTAGGGATGTAGACACGATTACACATAGAGGAAATCGCTCGGTTAGTTACAATATAGCTGGAGTGCATTTGTATCGTACTTCCTTGGTACAATGTAGAGAGATAAGAGGAACAAAGCTCAAATAGAACCAAATAGACCCCTTAAAGATGGGGAACACAAAATTGGACATGGAAACTGACATTGGGGAGATGAAATTGGGGAGGTGAAAGGATTACATAAAATATTGCTTTGCTCATCAAATTCATCCCCTTTTTACTTATTATTACTTACAATGCTTTGTATTCTATTTTGTTCTTACCATTTTTTCAAAATTCTTGTCCAGCATTTTTCACCTCTCTCTTATCAGTAAACTTTGCATCATTTGATCCTTCCTACCAAAAATATTTTGAATTTTTAATGCCATCACTCCAAATTCCACGTTCTTCTAAGTCCATAAACCTTAATTCAATATTTAATCATTTTCACTGCATTTTCACTGTTTAGAGATACAGAGTAATACAGAGGAAAATGATAAAGGAAAGTAAATGCTCATCTTTTTAAATTGTTATTCTTCTTCTCAAATTCCCTAACTGCATTTATTTCATTAGTTTTTCCCTCCTGAATTATAGTTGGCCGTGGATTCATCGTAAGATTAACTAAGCAAAGCCAAGACCATTAATTTATGAGTAACTTCTATTCATTCTTCATTTATACTGCTGCATAAAAGGTCGTGTTTTCCTGCCAAACTAAATGCAACTGTAAAAAGCAGGAAGACACTTACTAGCAAAACACTCATAAAACTCTTTGCTCTGTGTGGTCAGAGACGGTGTAATACTAGGAACAAAGCCACAAAAGAAACCAAATCTTAAACAATTACAAATTTCATGAATCAGGATGGTGGAGGAACTGGGAAGGTATCAAAGTAATTCCTTAGTACATTTGTGTAATTTAGAATAATATAATTGCCTCTTAATATGTCTCCCTATCTACAGACCTTTCGCTTTCTAATCCAGTTTTCATAAGGCATGAGAAGGATCTTGTGAAAACAGAAATTTGATCAAGTTAATTTCCTATTTAAACTCATTAATGAGTCTTCATGGGAATAGTTATAAGGTTCAAATCCCTCCGCTTGATTTAAATCCTTGCTGCTCCGAGTATGGTAAACGGGCCAGTATTATTAGCATCACTTGTAAGTTATTAGATATTAGGGCCCTACTCCAGACCTCCTGACTCAGAATCTAGGTTTTAAAAACATCTCAGATGACTTCTATGCACATAAATTTTTAAGAGGTACTGATTCACGTGGTCTTTTAATCTGTCTTCTACCTACCACTCCAACTTTTGACATATGCTTTGACATACTCTATGATACAGCCCCAACAGTTTTTAAAATCATTTTATTTAAGACGTATCTAACCAACTCTGTCTTCTTGTAGGACTTCGCATATACTGTTTCATTTGTCTGGAGCACTATTACTTACCTTCATCCCAGTGCACCTTTTCCAAAGTCCAAGTCTGTTATTCAAGTCTCTTTTCCTCTTACAAGTCTTTCAAGAGTGCTGTCCTGAGCCCTATTACCTGTTACATGCCTCTCCCTTTTGCTTCCGTACTTCTCCCATCATAATTCTAAACATAATCACATAATAATTCTTTTGTTCCAATGACAGTAGGATTATAAGATAAATCAATGTAAATATCCTTACTACTTTACCCTCCATGATATTTTCAATGCCTAGCAGAGTGACAATACATGACAAATGATCAATAACTGTTTGTTAAACAAATGACAAAAATATTGAGGCTTAAAGTGTTTGAAGAATTTATCCCATTACATGGTTTACAACTGGGGAATATTAAAGTGTAACCACATTCTCAGCACGCAAGTTTCCTCCCTCTTATCTCAGAATAGTTTCCCTTCTTAAAATGATAAACCCTTTAGCTTTTCCTTAATTTTAAGCCCATCAAATTTCTCTGGACCTGTATTTAACCAATCATTTGGTCTCTCATTTTTAATATTTCCAAACCCAGCTGATTCTTCTCCTCATTCTATAAATACACATGTATTTCTCTCATTTAAAATAAAATTATAGGAACATCTGTAATTTTTTCTTAGATAATGCTTTCTCAGTGATGTTTAGTGTAATACTTGTGGCCAGATAATGTCAAAATTTGGTCTAGAAAACAAAAAAGAAATCTCCATCATCGTACACATTGTGGAGCATTCCAACATATATACCTCAAATGAGGAGTCACAATTTTTATTTTTTAAATATTTCGTAGAAAATCTGGGGCCAATGTTGGAAGCAGAGTGACCAGTTAGTAAGCCTTTCTGATATCCTAGAAAAAGAATTATAACAATATTTAGAGTCAACACAGTGGAGCTAGAAAAGGGTCAGGTTGTGGACATTTTTCAGGGTAGAGCGCAGAAGGCTTTTGATCAGTGGTAGGTATAAGCTGAGTTTTGGGCTTCTTATGACCAGTGTGAACAGAGATAAAGATGTGGTTAATTCTGACAATTTTCTATGAAAATTGTTGTGATAATGTAAGTGTTAGGATAGAGAGTACTGGAAAAGAAGTGTGTGACTTACCAGGACTGTATTTGTTTAAGAAAGTGAATAACTGGTTTCTACAGGAAGCTTTCAAAAAGGTATGTTGAGTAATATAATATTCTATTATTGGTTACATTATAATTGAAAGATATATTGAAAGTCACAGATATCCAAACAACAAAAGCATATATAAGCATAACTCTATGGCATTTACAGGGAGGAGTAAGTGAACAGGGAATTATAACACACAAAAGATACAATCTTAGAAAAATGCTTTAATGTACCAATGTAATGTATTGCTTCTAGATCGTTGCTTGAAAAATATTTCTCATCCATTTAGTGATTTTAAGGCATTTGGAGAAATGTAGGTGGAAACAATAGAGTCCAGCTTTCTGAGTGATAGGGGGAAAAGGACTATAAACAAAAGCAAAACAGAGGAAGTATGCTAGACACACACTCCTACCAAAATCTCTCAGGCATATTTGCTGACTTGATATTCAGATATATACGCTAGAATAAAACAACTAGGTCATTCATTTATCCGTTTATTCATTCAATAAACTTACATCTGGTAGTTACTGTGTATCAGCAAATATGGGAACAGTGATGTTACAGAGATTAAGACAGGAAGGGAGAGTACTATTTAAGCAGATTATGGAAATGCAACACTGAATAGTCTAACAGTGTTGATGAACAGAGCAGTGAAAACACGGAAGAGATTGTGTCTGATCTTTTCTGCGGATGCTGGAGGAAGCTTCACAAAGAGCTCTAAGGTGCTTCTTGAAGAAGGAGGAGCTTTGCAGCTCTAAGCAGAGAGAAGAACATGAGCAAAATAGAGATTAGCCCGCAGCCACTGTTGCTCTGTGCATGAAAAAGTCCAGAAAAATGTGGGATGGGGACCAAGAGGCCACAGGACAGGAAAGGCGAACATAAGAGTACTTTAGATATGATGGGGTAGAAGTCTGTGTTTTCATCTGTAGGTCTTTAGGAGTCAAGAAATTTATTTAAATAAATTATATTTGTGAATCTGAAATAATTCTGTCATCTGTGTGTTCTGGTATGAGTGGGTTAAGTGGTGGCCAGAGAAGGGTTAGAGAAAGTTATAGAGAGTTTGTTGTTTCATGTAGCGTTTGGTCAGTTGAAAAAATGGTGTTTATAGTGGAGGAAGAGAATGAGTTGTCCATCAGCAACTAGTACGGCCCTTGCTAGGGTAGGTGGCCCAGCTCATTCCTCCAGCTACAGGGAGTGTGACTGATGATCATAGCTTTCCACTGATAAGAGGAGCTTCTTCACTGGAAGTTATGCACTGTCAGTGGGGGCAGACTTGGCAGCCCACATCCAATGACTGGTCTCTTTAAGGCTGCAAAGACCCAGTTCTCTTGCTCAATTCAGGGCTCTTTAGAACAGCCATTCCAGCTCTAGATCTCCCTGTGGAAGCGTGTGGAGCCTGTTAGAATTTCATTGCAGTCCAACTTCTGCCTCCAACTTACCCTAGTTCCCTCCTTCACTTACAGGTGTTGATAGTAAGAGCATTTCCCAGTAAACCACCTACAAATAACTGGCTCCTGAATAACATAAGGTATATGTTAAGTGACATAAATACAGGAATATAGGGTGGAGATAAGACATATATAAGAATAACTCATAGGAACATTACTAAAAGTGAGATTTGCTCTTGACAAATGAGGTCTCATGTTTGTCACTTCCCTTGAAATATGAAAAATTCCCTTGGTCTGTATTCTTTCTGCATGCATCTTTTGTTCCCTCTTATTCTTTCAGCAAATATTTATTAATTTTTCTGTGTACAAGAGACTGTGCTTGGCACTGGGGACCTATGTACTGCACAAGGCACAGCCTTCTTCCATTAGAGATTGTGATTACTTCAGAATGGTTAAGGATCAGGGAAATAATGAGGCCAAATTGTATGTACTCAGTTCTTAAGTGAGCTTCGCATGATCCAAAAAATGCTAGGAGCCATGGAAGGATTCTGGGTCCTGTAGACCATGGTCAGATTTATATTTGTGAAAAAATTCACTTTGGAAAAAGTAAAAAGAACTTATTGGAGGAGAATGAGGCTGGAGGTAGAGAGCCCAAGTTAAAGGCATGTTTAATATTCCAGATGATCTATGTAGGGCAGAAGCAAGGTGATGAATGTAGGCATTCAGACGGGAGGACACACTCCAGTTATAATTAGGTGCAAAGAAGTAATACAGCTTGGAGCATTTATGAAATAAATGATGGATACAGCTGGATGGACCATGAATCTCAGGATTCTATCTTGGCCCTTTGGTTGCCTCTTGTTATCACTGAACAAATAAAGATGAAACTAGAAAATACAGTTTGGTGGAGGAGAGGGAAAATAATTGGTTAAGATCTGGACAATCAAAGCCGTTAGAATGTCTGAGATCCCCATAGAGGAGAATACAGAGTGAAAGAAAAAATGAAGAGACAGTAGGACAGAGTAGGGCCAAAAAAAAGACATGTGAATGAGGTTGCGAAGAAACTAAGAGCAGAACCAGGTGAGCATGGGATGATGATATTCTGGATTCTAAGGGCTGAGACAGATTTTAAAAAGGATAATAACCACCATTGAAAGCCACAGTCAAGTGAGAAGACGATATAAAAATTACTTTGGATTTAGTGATCAGAACATTATTGCAAGGCTTAATTAGTGCAATTTTATTGGAATAATGAGACAATAGTAAAATTTCAAGCAACATGGACTGACAAATGGGAAGGAGGTATGTAGGAATATGATGAGTTTAGACTATTTTTTTGGACATCTGAGAAGTGAAAGAAAGAAGAAATAATAGGTAGAGAGAAATTAAAAGGTAAAACGTTCAGTTTTTCTTTTATCATATTTCGTTTTTTAAACACAAAAACACGTAAGCATATTTATAAGCAGAGGGGAAGAAATTAAGCAGTAAAGGAAAAGACTGTTAACAGACGACAACAGCAACAACAACTTATAGCTGGAGAAGATCCCTGAGGTCAGTAAAGGGTAGTGAACACAGTATCAGAGTTGAAGTGTCATACTTCAGACGTAGATAGATTTATTTTTTTTCCAAGACAAGAGGAAAAGAATTATGGATGTACAAAAGTTTGTAGGTTGGATAAGTGGAAGCAGCTGGTGATGGACGCACCTGATGACATTTACTTCTCACGTCAAATAGAAAAGATGTTTTTATGCTAAAGCAGAAGGGTTAACAAGCTAGAAGGGGATGTGGAAAATTTTGAACACTTGCTCTGAGTAATGCGATGATTGCGAATGGCTAAAAATAGATGAAGTCCTAAGAATCACTGAGAAGTCGTCGTGTGCATTTATGAACCATAATTTTGTAGAGTTACCAAACGGCACAGTCGGATGATTTTGACCAGTTATTTTGTGCAAAAAATAAATGAACTATTCAGGCAATGAACAGGATCATTTGGAAGTCTGAAATGGAAATGCCCATCTTTTCGGCCAGTACATTGGCCCAAGATTGGTTTTCACATACCCTGACCATTAACTTTGGGTGATTCAAGGGAAAATCTAGTGAGTGTGTGTGTGTGTGTGTGTGTGTGTGTGTGTGTGTTGGTAATGTGTACATAAAACACAAATTCCAAATGGTAAATAGTACCCACCATCATGACAGTAAGAAAAAACTCACTGAGAAGAAATTTTGTAATCTAATAATTCTCCAACATGATACCAGACGTCTGACTATGAAGTGTTGTGAACAAACAGTGAACACAATCTGAATGAAAACTGAGTCTTTAAGATCTGCTCATAAAGATGAAAAAAAGGTACCATTCTTTAGGAAGCAACCAGTCTGATACTTGGTAAACAAGCTAGTGTTACTTTTCCTAAAAGCATTTTCCCCCAAATCCTTGGAGAATCATTTTCTTGACTGCTCTGATGTGAATGTTCCCATGCCTATAATAAAGCTCTGTCAAGGGTTCAATTCAGTTGTTCCTATTTCTTTAACTCTCTCTGTGTGTGTGTGTGTGTGTTAGAAGGGAACAAGGGAATCTCTTGTTTTGTTTTTTATTTAATTCTTTTTTATTTTATTTTATTTTTTGAGGGGGGAGATAATTAGGTTTATTTATCTATTTACTTAATGGAGATATTGGGGATTGAACCCAGGATTTTGTGCCTGCTAAGCACGCACTCTACCAATTGAGCTATCCCCTCCCCCGGGAATCTTTTGTGATTGTAACAATTAGGCAGTTGTTTTTTTTTCCCAGAACATGAAGTAGCCCTATAAAAAAGTGTAAGAGCTACAGACTCAGGTTGATTAAGTGGGAAGCCAGGAGACTTTGCTGGTTCGAGAAGAGTGATTAAAAGGCCATTGTCCACGGGAGACACAAGCCGTTTAGTCTTGTAGATGCATGCGACGGCCATCACAGAGCGACAGCTAAGAGAACCCACGTGTGTGCACGTGTGCAAGCATGCGGGGAGCATCAGCAGCGAGGAGAAACCCTAATCACTCCAGGGTACGTGTCTATATTTGTGCGCGAAGCAGAGGTCTCTCAAAGCTTGGATCAGATTGATTGTTTTCACAGATGAAATGTCAACTCCTCATCTTCTTGAAAGAGCTAGTCGTTAGTTTTACATAAAATATAAGCTGAATGCTCAGTTGCGTACAATTATGCTTTGATTTTTTTTCCCAATTCGAACCTCAAAAATTACTCCTATGTAAAATTGCCATTGAATTTTCAAAGGCAGGAAAGAAACCACAGGCCTAGGCTTATATAACCAATAGAACTTATAAATGCTGCATCAAAGATCAGCAAGCCTTACTGCGTACATGTAGGTTAAGACCGCAAAAAAAGTCTAACTCTGCTTGAGAGCTAAACTCTGGTTGCTGTGGCAACAGAGATTAACTTTAAGGTTTTACACCATGGTGCATTGAAAATTTCAAGCCGACTGTGCAGTAATGTCAGCTTTTTCAGTGAATATACAGCATCCGTTACAGGAAATACCATGAATGGAAGATAATGAGTTTTTAAGGCTGACGACAATGTTGAACATGCACACACAGGCACACACACACATTTAACTTTTTAGAAGCATCATTAGATATTATGTTTTTGAAAAACATTTCGTTTTCCCTTGTCTTAGTCCATTTGGGCTGATATATATAACAGAATTATGCAGACTGAGTGGCTGATAGAGCGCGAACATGTATTTTTCAGTTTTGTTGGCTGGGAATTCCGGAATCAAGGTGCCTGCAGATTTGGCATCCGGTGAGAACCTGCTTCTTGGTTCATAAACTGTCATCTTTTTGCTGTGTCCTCACATGGCAGAAGGGGTGAGGAAGCTCTGAAAGATTTCCTTTATAAGGGTACTAATCCTGTGCATGAGGGACCATCCTCATGACCTAATCACCTCCCGGACCCCACCTCCTAGTAGCATCACACTGAGGGTTACGATTTCAACATATGAATTTTGCAGGGGGAGCACAAAAATTCAGTCCATTGCATTTCTCTGCTCTGTTTTTCTAAATCATTTCCAATGGAAAATTTTCACTCATGATGTTTATAATACTATTCTAAAAGTTTCTTCTTTTTTTTGATTTTGACAACAGTGGTAATGGATAATCTTTAATATCTCTCTCATTAATGATTCGACTGGTGCATTAAATAAATCATGGAGGCCTTAAGCCATGAGCATTTTAAAATTATTTTGTCCTGTGGGCAATACTGAACATGGATAAATTTGAATAGACATAGGTATACAGACATAGATATAGATAAAGAGAAAGTTATGGCTTTTATAGACCAAATATGTAAACAAAATACAGCTACATTATTAAATACCTGGATAAAATACTGCTCCTGCATAGACAGATTGCGCTTTATGTAAACCATTCATCTAATGTCTCTGAATTCCTCTATGATACTTGTATTATCCACATTTCCCAGTGTGACCCAAACAGGAAAAAGGAAACGCTAGGAGATAAGGGAATAACAAAAGAACTCTAAAAGCAGCCTCTGGCACAGACGTTTCCCCCAGCACTTTCTCATTGGAGTCACACAGTGGTCCAGCTCCAAGTCCCTCCTTTCTCTTACTGCAGTCCCCAGGCTACTGAAAGTTTCTCATCTCAGCCGGTAATGTTCTCTGATTCCGCTGATGCCAGCCGTCCCTCCTCTCTTTCGTGTGGCCGTGGTGGTGCTTCCTCTCCTCTCTGCGTTTGACGCTGACTCACCTTTCTGCTCACCTTGATGGTGGCTACTGTTTTCTGGTCAATCATCCTGTTGACATAGGGCTGGCACAGTAACTATTGCGGATGCCAAATTTTTTTTTTTTTTCACCATGTTCTTGCTGCTATTAACTTTCCAGTCTCTCTTGCATTTCTTGGATCACTGCACTGAAGTCAGGTGAAGACTCCATCAACAGAGCGAATATTTCTTTAATTAAACACTCAAACAGGGACCATGATTTTTTTTTTCTGTGAGTAATCCACATTTTTGGTGCTATAGTGCTTTGATTTATTGCTTCAATGTAATACTTAACCATCCTTCACTATCCCTTTTTGAAAATTTACACAAATCCCACTAGGACATGAACAGAAAGAAAATATAAATAGCAGTTCAAGGTACAACATTCAAACGTATTCTACCTTATTATGGACAATGAACCAACTTTTATATCTAGTATCCACTCAAAGCACTGGTAGAAGAGGCAGTCCTTACAGCAAGGCCCTGCCCTAAGTACTTTACCTGCATTAACATTTGACCTTCACAAAAACGGTCATCCCTATTTTACAGATGAAGAAACTGAGGCACAAAGAGCTTAATAACCTGTCCAGATTCTCATAGCTAATCAGGGGCAGAGCTGTGATTTTACAGCCCTGAGTCTGTGATCTTTTATTATTCTGCCTCTTTATATCTGAGATAAGAACAATTGAATTTCCCATCAGGTACAGTTCCCTGAAAGTTAAAGGACAAGCCCTTGAAAATTGTCTAATTACAAGGTCTCCATTAGCGGTTTCACCATCAGCTCCAAGAGTTCCTCTCAAAGTATCCATAAGGGTTTTATGCAAAAAACTTCATTGATACCCATGCTGAGAAGTGTGTAATAGTAAAGGAGCTATGAAAATGAGATGTCTTTGTCTGGAAACTCCAATACAGCAGAATCTCATTTAAGTACTATTTTACAGTTATAATTAAAATGGTACAAGGCTCTATTTAATGCAGTGATACATAGAATCTTTCGTAGTATGAATTTTTTCATCTACCCCAAACATCAACAAATGTCAAATAATGTCTAGGCCATGACTGCTTTTATTTGGCCATTTAAAAGGGTTCCTCTACACATCCAATTTTGAACTCAAATCTTTTTGAAATTCATATATAATATATTATGTTAATATGACCACAATTAATTGGGGGATTAAAATGATGAAATCATAAACTAAAATAATTGTACATTTTTAGGAGGTGTTTGTCCTTAGAAATGAAAAGCAAAATGTGTCAAAGCAAATATCTCATTACTGTTTCTTAAGCAATGTAGTAACTGAGATAAAGAGAAGCCATGAAGAAGAAAATTCGTTTTTCCTTAATCAATCATCATGAGTGACCTTCTGGAATCTTCACATTATCTCTGAAAATTCCCTTTCCCTATTCTCCAAACTCAGTCATTTTAAGGTTTCTATTTATAGAAATTTCAATTTTCATCTTTACGAAAATATACCATATATATGGTATATGTCATGTATAGTTTATATACATATATGTATATATATATCATGTCAAAATAATACACAGTCATAATGTAAACAGTCATGATTTAGCATTAAAAACTTCTCCTCCAGGGCATTGGCTCCTTGTGATCGTAATCACATTGTGCCTCTGCTCAGGCCTGAGGGGTAGCCACGGCACGCTCATCCCTGGCCATGGTGACCTATTCAAGAATGGGTGCGCAGTTCCAACGGCTCAATTCAGAGCTTTAGCTGGCCTTTGATTTATACAGGCCGCGGGAGAGAGATTTATGCTCCTCTGGGTTCATAAACTGTTAGCACTGTGTCAGCCCGGAGCTGCTAACAGTTATGTCCCCTGGCCACGTGGCGGATGCAATGCATATCAAGTGATGTTGCATAACGATGCAAACACAGACAGGAAAATACACGTAGGGTTAGGAGAGAAAGAGACCTAAAAACAATGTTTTCACCTCTAGAAACATTTCCTCGTCTATAGAACTATTTTGAACTGTAGTTTTCTGTTACTTACAAAAACAAAAGAATATTTATGAAACTCCTTTTTTTTTTAAGTTGATGAAACTGAAAGTAGAGAAACGAATCGCCTCTGTCTGGTCACACATGGTGAACCGCAGAGGCAGGTTTACAGCTCTGGCCTTTTCCCGTAACGCACTGTAGCTTCTGGTGTGTCACGTGCCAAAGCACAAACCCTGAATCGTGATGAAGTTCAGTGCTACGGCTTACTGCCATTTAGTCTTTGCGCATTTATTAAACAAATCGCCAAAACACAAAAATAATAAAAAATGCAGTTAGTACCCGTCATGTAGCAGTCGGTGTGTCTGCCACATTTTCCGCTGGTTGGCTGTCAGATTCAAATATAAAATAATTATGAGGAATAAATGTACATATATTATATACATATATATAACGACGTCATGACGTGAACTTCTCTAGGTACGTCTCTCATTGGTCTTCAGGAGAACACTGTCCAGAGACCATGAGACAAACTTCAGGCTCCTAGATTCCTGCACACTCCCACTTCCCCATCACTGTGTAAGTCATTCTGCAAAGTTCTAATGTCCCTTAGCTTCCCCATGACATCTTTCCTTAGTACATGTTGAGAAGATTAATCCAAAAGTTCATCCTATTTTGATATATGTATCATAAATTATGAAATAAATAATAGCATTGTGCCAGTTGAACTAGACTTGCTTCTTTAAACTAAAATCCCAGTGATCGTTTTTTTTTTATAGAGTTGTATTAATTTTGGGGGTAAAATATTTATTTTGGAAGATTATTAAATATTTTGATACATTTTCTTTAATCAAAATGACAATAGAAAACTTAAAATAATGAATAGCACTGTCACTACCTGCCCACATAATTTTTTGTCCCTTTAGACATTTTTCTACTTTATGATCTTGTCAAAGGAGATAAAACAAGACTAAACAAGAAGAGAAATCTGCTAAAACGTGGCAAAGAGAGGATAACTTATTACCAACGATGTCAAAGAATGTTTATTCTTATTTTCCTTGGTGGGTGTTTAATCAACGTTGTCATGATTTCGACCTAAAGTCACATGAAAGCTTCATCAAAATACCTTCCTTTGAACTATTCAATATACGACCATAGTTTTCCATTTTCAAATTGGAGAAATTCTGATTAAATATGTAAGTTTTTTCTTATGAAACATCTTCCATTCCGGAGTTGAAATTCCCTTAAGTATCTTTTGTTTTACAGCTTAATATAGTGAATACTTAATAATATCTATAAGATGTGGCCTATATTTTAGGCGGTGCTAATTGGTCCATTGTGGACATATGTTTATTTGCAGATGGGACACTTTCAGGCTATAATGGAAGTACACAGTAGCAGATCACAAATTTGTATAATATTTCTCTACAACCTGCTTCTCAGTTTCAGAAATAATTGTCTCTAGAATGCCATGACGTAGAGAGGTGGCTAGGATTCCATCCGTTTTTCTGCACGTCTGTGGGGTTTTGTAATGTAGCTCACGGACACTCCCATCATCAAAGCTCCGGGATGATGGGGCATCAGTGGTGTACGCAGCCCTTATAGTGAGCAAGAGTTTGGGAAAAGTGGAAATTCATGCCGGTACGTCTGCATTCCCCTGCTCTGGGCTACCCTAGAAGAGTAGAACTGGTGTTTTTATTACGAACTGAATGTTTTTGTGCCCCCAAAATTCCTATGTTGAAGCTCCAATCCCCAATGTGATGGTATTAGAGGTGGGGGCCTTTGAAAATAGTTAGTTTAAGACGAGGGTGGGGTCCTCAGGATTAGCGCCTTGTAAGAAGAGATCAGAGAGCTCGCTCCTTTCTCAATCTCCATCTCTCTGTGTCGCTCTGTTTCTCTCTCTCTCTTTCTCTCACCCCCACTCCAAGTGACAACACAGCCAGAAGACAGCCATCTGCAAGCCAGGAAGAGGGCCCCTCCCAGACACTGAACCTGTTGGGACCTTGATCTTAGACATCCCACCAGGCAGAAGAGTGAGAAAGAAATGTTTGCTGTTTAAGCCACACTGTTATTGGTATTCAGTCATAGCAGCCTGAACCAAGACAGTAATGGGTACTGACCTTGAAGGACTTCGTGATCAATAGCATATTACCTGTGTCACCTTGGGAAAGTCACTCAAGCAGGGACTCATTTTTCCTATGTATAAAATGAGTGTTAGGATAATACAGATGTGAGAACAAAGTAATTTGGTATCTGTGAAGTGCTTTAAACAGTGCTTGGACCATAGTGTCAGCTGTGTAATCGATACAGTTCTAAGAACAGTTTTCATTTAAAACTACTGTCTTAACTACCCCCTTTAGGTAACATCGCTGTTTTAAAAATATGAATTCTAGTTTTAAGTTCAGAAAACAAGGGGCAGCGAGGTAGTTAACACACTTTTGGCTGGAGGTGATGGTAGTCAAATCAACAGGTTGATCAAATGAATCGTTTCTGATCCAACATGACTGAGCAGAGCTGAATTCGGGGTCCAGAGATTCACGGATTTGAAGATATCATCAGTTTATACCAGTCCATTATGGTCCTCTCATTCCCAATTTTTCTTCCTTTTGTGTTGACATTATTCCAAACAAGAAGTCTGCTCGGCTAACTATTTCAAGACTGCACTATCTCCTCGGTTTGAGATCTTAATAAAAGGGATAAAGACGACCCTACTTTTCCCAGAACTGCCCCCAAGTGATCCATTTGGCCCCTCTTGGTCCTTGTGCCTCTCCCAAAACTGTTCCTAGGGAGTAAGAAGTATTTCTTGGTCATAACCCACCTCTGGAGCTAGGCAAGTCTGTTTACTTAATTGTAGTCTTGCCAGAATCCTGTAGACTCCTGTGAAATAGGAGAAGAGTACATTCTTTTAAAAAGTAGCTTTAAGAAAGGAAAAAAAAATGTATGGATGTGTGCATAGCCCTCTGCCATCCACACTTTCTCTCCACTTTCTGTCTGTCTCTTCTCTAACATAGCTTGGCAGCTGCTCAAAAGGACTGGGCAAATCCCAAAGTCTGTCCAAGAGCTTGGCTGAGTCATCCTTGTGGCTACTGCTGCCACCCCTGTTTTACCTCTTGAAATATTACAAGTCCTGGGGCTGTTTCTTAAGAAGTCAATGCGGTTCATGCTTTGCAGCAGGAGTTCTGGATTCAGGTGTTGAAATTCTTTGCTATGGCACCTACAGTGTCCCCTGGTCAGACAACTTAGCTTTCATTGGTCCACCTGGAACACGGGGCTTAAATTAGGTACTGTATGTAAAATCTCATTATTTACTAATTTTGATAAAATTATCACTGCTTCCTGGGCTACCGAGAGACCAAGATAGAAAACTGCACTATATGAGACTCCTTACAACAAAGAAAATGTTGAAAGAGAGTAGAATTTGGAGAGTATTAGTGAGAGCAATTAATCGTGATCACGAGAGCAAGAGTAACTTCACTCGTTTCATTTTAGGATTTGGTATGATCCCTGCCTCTGCTTTCCTTCTTTTTATTTTTTAATTTTTTGCAATCCCTGGCAAATTCTAATATTTGATGTATTCAGAACATGTAATTCTTGTTTGATTCCAGAGACTGTCAAATGAATAAATAGTATGTTCGTACTTTAGGTTTCATCTGGTTTTATTCGGTGTTGCTATTTTTGCTCACTGGCTGTATTTCTTTGTGCCCTACTTCCTCCTCTACCTTTTTTTTTTTTTACAGATAAAATCTTAGGTGATTTCCTTTCATCTTAAAAAGCTTTTCATTATGGTGAAAAAATATGTAACTCTGCAACTCAGAGGCCAGGTAGAATTTTTAGTTCTCAACAGTGACGAAAATGCTTTCCTCAAATGCTTTCATTGTATGGAGATCCGTTCAGCAGCCTTGTTCTTGCTTCTGCAAACCTGTGGAGAGGTCATTCACTTCATTCAAATTCAATGGCTCTGTGAATTTGCAATGTGTATCTAGAAAGGCTACGAACCCTCTTTACTTTCCCGAGCTCAACTCTTTCCTGACATCGAGGTATTTTATCAAAATCTTTCATGGGCTTTTTTCTTATTTGCCTCCTATCTTTATCAGTGTCTTCATTAATTTTTCATTCTGCAATGAGGTGGGAAAAAAAAGACTTAAAATAGTCGTTTAAATAACCCAGAACCAAATATTGTAAACTTCTCTGAAAATACTTCCGTCTTCATTTCTACTAACAATTTTTCCTTTGAAATTGTGCTTCTAGAGTAGGAGGGAGGGGTACCCACAGCAGCTGGTCATTTATTATCTGTCTTTGCAATAGCTGAGAGACAAGATCAGTTAATTCTCCTTGAGAGGCAACAGAGGAGAAATTATCAGGGCAATCTGTTTCTTTCGGATGGGCACTTTGAATAGCTCTCTCTAACCACACGACATTGAAGTTCACCTTAGATGCAGATGATAGTTGACCAAGGAAATGTGGGTTCACTGAAATATAAATTATAGGGTTTGCAAGCTCGAAACACTGGCCTTGAAAAGGAAAAATGGACTCTTGGCAAGTCTATAAAGTTTTCTGTATCCCATATTTTGCAAAATGAAGAGGGACAAGGGAGCTCAGTCTTAAGACACGGGACCTGAAACCTAGTCCCAGAATGGCTTAGATAATTCTCCAACTTGAGGAAATTGAAATTTTGGGGGGGATAACTCATTCTCCTATTACTTAAGATAATAGTGTTAGCACCAGATCCTCCTCTGTAGTGTTATGAAGATGAAACATGGATTCAGTATTTTGAAGAGACTGAATAAATAATATTGCAGACCTACGTATGTTTATTTTCTACATTATTCAATTTAATATATGCTAGCTGTATGTCAGGCCAAACGCTGTCTATGCCTTATCTTTATCCACCATAAAAACCTTACAAGGTATCCACTTTATAACTTTAAAACTGGAAGGTTCCAGAGAGGTTTCTGATATATTTTCATGCAAATGATCATGTTTCCATTATCTTTAGGAAAGATAACTGAGAAGTTAGGAAAATCACTCGCTTACAGATTTTTTTTTTATGAATGACTATCTGTTATGACTAAATGAGGTCATTTGCCACATATTCTCATTCAGTGTGGTCCCTGGACCAGCAGGATCAGTATCACTGGGAACTTGTTAGAAATATAGAATTTGAAAACTTACCCTAAACCTATTGCATCAGAAAATCTGATGGTAGAGCCTGGCAATGAGTTGAACAAGGTCTCCTGATGCACCATAAGCTTAGAACCCCTGTTCTAGCGGACTTGTAGTTCATTAACGTTAGCATCTTTAGGGTACCATGCAGACTGCTAAAAGTAAACATTTTAGCCACACTCAATAATTCTGATTCAAGCTACATGATATGGGTCCCAGATAATTGCCTGAAAAGGAACAGCCCAGTAAACCTGACGTAGGTGGTCCTTAATAATTATCTGGATTAGAGAGAATTGCTTAACATTGAAGTTGTTCAGCTTTCTGTAAGTGCAAAATGAAGGCCTATTCATATTATGCTTATGTTCCATGTTAGATTTGTGCAAACCAATTCACTCAGTCCCCCAAAGCAGAGTTTTCAAATTATCGAGTGAATTTCTGCACCGTGATTACAGCTCTCCGCACTGAACGTTCAACGTTCCTTCTTTATGATGTTCCTGTCGATGTACTTGTACTTGGAATGTAATTTCGCTCTGTGTGATCGACTTCACCTGTATATTGTATTACATTAATCGGTCTCGTTTTCTTGCATTTGTTAAAGAGTCTTCTTTTAAGATTTGAAATCATGTTTTTTTGGCCAAAACAAAAATCTTTGATAATTCTGTTTTAGGTTGCTTTCAACATTGGAGGTTAGTTTACATAACTATGTTAATATTCTCATCCCATAGACTGATGCTGAAAGAAAAGGAAGAGTTTGTTGGTTTATTGCACAGGGCTGTGGCACCGATGGTATCACAAGTGTTTCTTTAGTATGGTAGCTGCCGGCAGAAATACCAGTTTTAATGAAGCTTTGCGCGGGCTCTTATCTCTTGCTGGGACCGACTCTGTTATAAATAGCTTGGCCATTGACTCATCATTAGACTCATATCAGGAACCAGCCTGCGCTCCTCCAGCTTACTCAGAGACCTGCTTTGCTTTATGATTCATAATTTTATATTCATGTAGACTGGCTAACACGCACTTAATGGTCTTATTTTTCTTCACTATTTTGTATTACCAAATGGAGTTGTGATCATTTTGTAATTTCTGGGTGGCTGAATTTTTGAGATATGCTCTGGCTGTGTGAGCAACTCGTCAAGCGTAAATGGTGTTATTCTACTGCCTTACCATCATCAGACGGGAATACCTCAGGGAACGAGCAGCTCTGTGTGTGTGTGTGTGTGTGTGTGTGTGTGTGTGTGTGTGTGTGTGTGTCTGTGTGTCTGTGTGTCTGTGTGTGTTGGAGAGGGAGAGGGGAGGAGAAGAGAACTTAAATTTATCAGAATTTTCCACTGGGAAAAAGGAAATGCCAACATCCTATTACTGTAGATTTAAGAAGCAGGTGATTCTATCTTACCTGCCACTAGCTTTGTATAGCTCTGACAGCCTTTCCTGTGTGACATTCAGGAGTTGGCACTGCTCAATAACCATGAGCACGTAAGCAGGATTCGGGTAAGACACCGATGGGTATATGAGTTACGTATTAGACAGACTAGTACTGCCAGCTGCCATAACAAACCTCCCTCAAATCAAAGTGCTTTAATATATATTTTCCTCATGTCATAGTCTCTTGTGAGTAGTGTGGGTCTCCTGGGAGTGTTTTTTTTTTTTTTTAATCTTTTTTTATCTTTTTGTTGGGGGTAACTAGGTTTATTTATTTATTTATGTTGAGGGGAGGTACTAGGGATCGAACCCAGGACCTTGTGCATGCTAAGCATGCACTCTACCACTTGAGCTATACCCTCCCCACTCCTGAGAGTGTTTTTGAAGGGGTGACTTAAGGATCTCGGTTCCTTGTATAGTGTGGTTCCACTCTCCTGAAGTCATTTGCATATGGGGAGGAAGAAAGGAAAATCTGGAATTTTAGGGTTTACCCTTGGAAATGGGAGTGCTTCATTTCTTCCTGTATTTTATTGGCCAAAACTAATCACAAAGTCACAATCTCACTGCTAAGAAGGCTGGCATATGTCCTAAGGTGTGCTCCAGAACGGTCAATAGAATTGGTGGGTATCCAGCCAGTCCCATCTGGTCACCAATAATCTTTTCATTATTCCTCTTGCATGGAACACATTCAGCCTTTCCCAATGCTATCAATCCCCAAATTCCATCAGTCCTGGCATCCATCTTGAAATCTAGGCTCTTTAAGTAATATTTGGACCAAATATTACTTCTTTTAGTCTAGAAACCTATTGTCAAAAAGATGTATTATTTGCACACACACTCCTTCCAACAACCACTTAATTATTTAATGGTGAAACAAAGCAAGCACAAACACAAAAATATTCTTATTCTGGAAGTTAATGAGAATCACAAAAGTTATTGGTCTGAAGCAGCTGAAGATCCTTCCATTCAGATTATGTAAAAGCCCATCTTCTGGGTTGGGGAACCAAGTCAACTGTCTGGTAGTAACTTCCTTGCTAATTTCCCCCTGAATTCTCTTTGATCACATCTCTGAGATGCTTCTCCTTGCCCAAACTCATCCTTAGCCTTATTTTTTCTCATAGGTTAGGGGCCCAAGAATTATTTTAATTATTTCCAAGGATCCTCCACCCTCCGCCACCTTTTAAAGCCAATTTCTTTGATGTTGCACTTTCTTCAAAAACTTAGCCTGTTTCTGATCTGTTCTCTCTCAGTAAGTTCCACGTGACCAAAACCACGCCCAAGGTTCTCCACCAGACACTGCTCTCCAATCTGTTCTATTTATTTTTCTCTGTGTAGTCTCCATTTATTTCTGGGCCTATTTCTGGTCAAGCTCTGCCTCAGAAAACAATAAGAATAAATCCAGAATATATGGACAATATTAAAAATTGGACAGAATTTTTTTTCAGCTAAGAATAATTGACCAAAAAACCTGCTTTCGCTTGCTATTCTCCTCTCATTATAAAAACAAAACAAAACAAAAATCCTACTATTACTCATTATTTTTTATCCAATATTTTATCCAAGAATTCTGAGTGAGACCCTGAGCATAATTCTTATGCCTAGTGATACTTAGTTTAGCCACCATTCTTTCTTATAGTCACTGCCACTTACTGTCTCTTGGACATATTAATTAATCTCTCTAAAACGTGGATAATAGTGATATCCTCTCCCTAATGTCACTTTGAAGATTAAATTCAATAACATTTCTTAGTTAGATTAGATTAGCATCTAATCCCTCAGCATATGATAATTAATATTTTTGTTCCTTTTATCTTAATTGTCATCCATACTTTGAGTTTTACATGTATGGTATCTGTTGTACATTTCATGCAACTGATGTTCATTGACCTGGATATAAAATAACAATTAAGACATGACTTCAAAAATCTCTGAGTTTTGTATCACTTTATGAACAGTCCATAGCAATTTGTGAAAAGTCAGTTCTTATGTTCAGCACTACTTTCCTTCACCTGATCAGCTTATAAATGTCTACAGATTAAATCAACACTTATTTATTCAATAAACAGCATTTGGAATAGCAGATGGCTTTGAGTGGCATGCATATTATTTCTTTGGGCCTTAGTGATATATTGAGCAATCATTTTCTATGTAATGATTGCTTTAGGAAATGGAGCAATTTATTCCAAAAGTACAAGGCAGACACATGGTACATGGGCACAATGACACAAATAGACATATGCAGGTGGCAATGCCATCAATACAACCAGTGTAAGTTCTGGCGACAGCTTTGAAGCACCAATCTGCCTTTGGGCTACAACAAGCACTACCCATATGACCATTCTTGATTTGTTTTAAGATGATATTAACTAACTTTGGTTTTTAACTTTTCGTTTGAAACTTAGTCTGCCGCAGCAAGGTTCTGAATAATGCATAATGGCTAGCCTAGTTCTTCAAGTTTTATTCTACATGATGCCTGACTCAACAGACACTTCAAGGAAGAAAAATGCCTACTAATTTACGTACCACTATGTACATAAATGTATTTCTTTCCTGGATAGGACTTGGGACATTGGATACCAATAACAAACCCTCTTTAAAATGAATTTCCTGGAATATATTTCTGGTTTCCGTACAGAAATATAGTGCCTACCATAGTACTTGAAACTGCCAAATTTGCTGAGATTTTGGGATAGATATATTGGCATCGTCCAAATCTGACCCATCCTACATCTGTGATACAATGGGAATTACAGGTTACCACTCCCCTCTCCACCACAAACCTTGCTGTTTGCTAAATAAAACAGATCTCTTTCTCTGACTTGCAAGGGATTCAGGATTGTACAATTCAGTCACAAATGCTGACAGGATAAGAATAATGTCTTTTCTTCTTCAATCATCACTTTTCTCTCTTTTGGATTTCTTTTTTTTTTTTTTTTTTTTTTAAATTTAGCAAGTCAAGACACAATATTTTTGTGCTTTAGAAAAGAAACAAAAGCAACTCCAGCTTGAAATGCATGTCTTGAATTATCTGTGGGACCAGAGCTGGAAATCATACTCTCACATTCATTTTTCTCCTGCTGTCCTTATTTAATATTTAATCATTACAACTTGCCATAACCTAAAAAGAAGAATTTAATAAGACTGGAAGTAGTTTTTCCTGTGTGCGTGTGCTCAAAAGCTATTTATTTTTAAGTTAAATCTTTTTGTCCAGGGGCCAGTGCCTGTTGGGTGGGAAGAGGGTGCGGCTACAGACTTCTGGAAGATCAAGGTGAGCTTGTCAACTTACAAATAGACTTGATTCGTATTCTGATATTTTCCTAGGTTTGTAATTTGTTCCCAAAGAGCTCCTGGTTTAATGATGTCAGCATTATGATTTTATCAGCATGAAACATACCATGCATTTTCTATTAAAAATTTCCCCTGACCCACTCCTTTTCATCTCTCAAACTACACTCACATGAGGCAAAACATTCCTGAAAAAAGTCTCTTCCTTAGCTTCTCCACTTTCTTTCAGTGCTCTCTTTAATGCTTTCCTTCTGGTTTTCACATACTCCACACCTACCAGAGATTGCTTTTAAGGGATCACCTCTCACCTCCCTCTAGTTTGAAAATCTAGTGGAGAACTCCCCATTCTCCTCTTTTGCAGCTCTCAGAGACTTCTGACACAAGTAAGCTCTTTATTCTTCTGAAAGAATTTTCCTCTTTCAGTCTCTGAGAAACTACAAAAATTTTTCTAGTTTTGTTTCTACCTAATTTCCCTCTTAGCTTCTTGCCTGTTTTTGAAATCTTCTACTATCAAGAGTAATCCCAGACTCATTTCTATACACACACACACGATATGTGAATTATTATGATTGCTGTTATTATTAAAAGTGTTTGGACCTTTGTTTCTATAATTCTATCCTTGAGTTTACCATTGAGATCCAGAGTTGGTACCTACCTGACAACTTGATACTTCCACTTGAATGTCTAATAGCAATGTGAAATTGAATGAGTCAATCAAAGTTCTTTATTTTTAACCAACCTAATTTTTTTTTCCTCCTTCGGTGTTCAGTCTCCTTAAATGACACCACTTTCCATCCATTAGCTCAAATCAAGATTTTAGGAATCATCCTTGAGTCCTCTCTCTTTCTTATCATCTGACCATGTATTCATTTTCTATTCATCCATTGAATAAACAAATAGTTAACGAGCAGTAACTATGAACCTATTGCTCTGAGCCCTAGAGGTCTGGGAGTCAGCACAACAGTTAAGTTCTCCGCTTGGATGGAACTTAATGTAAGTAGGAAAAGCTAGTAACAAACACATAAATGAAATATTTGATTGTAGTTAAGTGCTATGAGCAGCCTGGGACAAGGGCAAAGGTGACTCCTTGAAATTGTAGATTCTAAAGAGTTCTCTTTAAGAGATGGCATTTCATTTTGAACCTAAATGACAGAAGAAGAAAGATGAAGAGGAAGAAGTTGAGGATGCAACTTAACTTGTTTGAGTTAAATAAAATGGCTGGTGTGGCTTTATAGTGGATAATGATGAGTGTCACTGGAAATGAAGCCAAACAGGTCATGGGATACGAATAAGCTTAAGGAGTTTGTAAATCATTCTAAGGGATACAGCGTTGGAGGATTCTAAGCAGGATGCTGATATAGAAGGACTTAACCTCGTAAAAAGATCAGTACTCCTCTATCTAATCTATAGCCTGTTTCTTTTTTGCTCAGAATCTTTAATGAAATTCATAATTGAATAAATGAGTGCCTTGCATATAGCAAATGCATAAGAAATATCAAAAGAATGAATGATAAAACAAGCAAAAATATATCTTATGTAATTTTATGTCTGTGAATTAAAAAAAAACTCAATACTTTAAAATTAAATTGTAATTTGGAGTTTTCCATTTTATCAAAATTAGTAGATTTGGGGTGAATTTAATTAACTTCAATTCTCAAAAAATACACATTGTATGTTATATATCTTATTTATTTAAAATGTTATGAAAAAGGAATCAGGCATAGTCTCTGTCCTCAAGGGACTCAAACTCAAATAAGGCACATTATAGTCCAACCTGTGAGTTGATCACAGCACTTTCCCAACACAAAGGCAAACATGGGCTTTCTAGTTTTTTCTTTCCTTCTTTCCTTCGTTCTCTTTCTCTTTCTATAGGAAAGCTACCTTAGACTAGGCATAGAAGCAGAACAGAAATACGGAAAGAGTTTTAAGCAATTAAGGAGAGTGTGAAGGATACTGTTCATTTACAGGCATCAGGTGACTTTAGTTCTTTTGGCATCTGAGACTGATACATCACTAAATTTGGTTATAAATTATTCTAAGCTTGATTGTAGAATGGCTCTGTACTAGCCAGCTTGGGTTGCCATAACAAGATACCACAGACTAGGTCACGTGGACAACAGAAATCTGTTTTCTCATCATTTTGGAGGCTGGAAGTTTAAGATCAAGTGCCAGCAGGACTGGTTTCTGCTGAGACCTCTCTCCTTGGCTTGCAGATGGTCACCTTCCCACTGTGTCATCACATGACCATTTCTCAGTGTGTATGCAGAGAGAGAGAGAGAACATACTGGGGAGTGGGTTCTGGTGTTTCCTCCTCTTCCTAAAAGTACATCAGTCTATCAGTCTGCCCTTATGATCTCACCCTCAACTACCTCCTAGAAGCTTCTATCTCCAAAAACAGTCACACTGAGGGTTAAAGTTTCAATATGTGAATTTTTGGTGGGGACTCAATTCAGTCCATAACCCGCTCTAAGCACTCACAATTGACTACTGCATAAATTCTCTCTTAAATCTTCTGTAAATCTAGCTGTTTAAAACAACAAAAAATTCATTGTCTTGACGTTTCTGTGGTACAGGAATTGGGAGGAGGCTTAGCTCGGTAATTGTGACTCAGGGCTGCTAATGAATTTGCAGCCAAAGCATCAGCTGGTGCTACAATTTTCTGAAGGCTCGACTGGAGCTGCCGGATCCACTTAAAAGATGGTTCACTCACGTGGGTACAATTTAAAACTATCACAGCCACCTCAAATAATTCTTGGTTTTATAAATCTTCCTGTCTCTAAATAATTTAATTTCAATGTAGATACATGACAGTGCTTTAAAACTAAAGTGTGTTGAAATTTATAAGAAATGGATGAGTTAGGCTATTTACTCTGAAATTCAGAAAGGAGTTCCTCGGATGGGTCAGTCGCTGGTGGTAGCAATAATCAATCGAAAAGAGAGGAACTAGTATTTTTGTCAGTATAAGATACAGGAGTCTGATTTTTACTAGTTCATAACAGTTTGTTCGCATTTTAGCAAAGGAAAAAAAGGCTGGTAATTGATTATACTTTAATGTCATACATTAAATACTTCATTTTTTACCGAAATGTTGCTTGAAGTATCATTATAAAAAGACACTGGCGCTCACAGAAGAGAGCCACAAGTGATTACTACAGTTGTTTTGCAATGTATGTTCATTGGTCCATATGGTGTAATTTTCTGAGGCTGCCAATATGCGCTTTGATTTTGGCCTTGCACAGTAAGACAGGGCACATGGGTGGCCCTTCACTTTATGAGAATACTCAATGGATTTTTTTTTTTAATTCTTTTGACCTGCTAGGCTATTTCAAGGACTGAGAACAAAGCAACAGCTAAAGATGTGTTTTAGATGTTATCACTGGAAATGCTTCTTCAGATGTCAACAGATATTCAGAGGCCAGGAAGACCTTAACCTTGCAATGTTGACATGAGGACTATAATTGCTTTTGAAATGGTAGTGTGGTTGGCAGTGAACTTTCACGAAGTGCAGCATTGCAGTTTACAGCCTTGTTTCAGAATTGCAAGGAATCTCTGATCTTGTAACTATATTCCAGTGGAAAGCACCAGGAGGAGAAGACTGGCGATCTGGGTTCCAGCGATGTGAGCAGGCCACTTAGCCCTTTTGACCTGTCTCCTTCACTACAAAATGAAAAGTTAGGGCTCATTGCTTTCTGAGGGTTCCCAAAGTTCCACAGTTCTGCGATTATTTTGAAGTAGGAAACATAGAGTATTATTAACCTGATTACTATGAAAATATCAGTGAGAACAATGAGCTATAAAAGATGCAATTTTAATTCCTATGTGACCAAGCCAATTTAACACTGAACCTTTATAAGATTTTTTATGAAATAAAGCTATTCAGAATATAATTTACATCAATATTAAAATTCCATGGAAGCAGCGAGGTTGACATCTAAACTAACAACAACTTTTCAGACACTATGATGACCAAGAGCTGTCTATTAATTATCTATTTGTTACCTATTCCTGCTATAAAATTCAGGAATTACATAACATAAACGCTATCTCTGTAACATCTAGTATTAGCATATTACACAAGACCAGAGATATGATCTTATAATAAATGTTACCGTGTAATGATTTCTAGTGAGGTGATGACAGATAACACTTTTCTAAACATATTATCACCAAAGAATTTAGTGTAAAAAGGGAACTAAAATTTTTTGAGTAAGCTATGTTTGAGCCATAGTGCTCAGATATTTATTTATATAGCATGTCATTTAATAAAATTGATTCATAAAATTACTTAAGCTAAGGTTGAATGTCATTAGCTTAGGTAACGTTTTGCTGTAGACAGAAGGTCAGGAGAGTTGACAGTAAATACTTGCTATGTGACCTTAAACGGACCGTCTAACCTGAATTGACCTTAATGCTCTTGTCTTTGCAATTAAGGGTTTGGAGTGATGGATCGCCTTGTGCAGTTGGAAGATACGGTTTAAAATTAAACCTGTATTTGATTGTCTGCTCTTTTGCTTACTGGTTACATAACATTAAGCAAGTTAATTAAACATATTAAGACGATTTCTTTAGCTGCAACATTGGGGTAATATGGTGCTGTTTCAGGGTTGTTTTAATATTTGATTACATGAGACACTGCACATCAACTATCTCAGACTGTTCCAGCACATAGTAGGTGCTTTTAAAAATGGAACCAGATCCTTATGTTCTCCTTGGCCTCAAAAAAAAAAAAAAAAAAGACTAAATTAAAAAAAATTAATTTATATTTTCTACTAATTGGACTAATAAGATTGGAAACTACAGGGAATTAGGTCATTCATCCATCAGTGTACTTTGTTAATAGTGAAAGGAATTTTATATTTGTAAATATAAAATATTTGTTTTATAATATATTAAAAATTCATGAATATACATGTATGAGTAGAACAGTTTATATCATGTGATGCTGTCACTTTGAAATCTCAGGATCTCAAGGAGATGGGAGGTCACTGGCAAAGGATGACACTTAAGATGCAGAATTGATAACCTGGTTGAGTAAATGCCAACTAATTTTCACTAAAATTAGAAAAGCCAACGACATCAAGATAATGCATCTGTCCTGCTGGTGGCACCTCCTCTCCTGCCAGCCCCTCTCTGGTATCAGATCGTAGGCTTGCTTTTTGGTGACCGATGTCACTGACCTGTGGGACACAAGCAAGCTCTGAAAACGCCATACAAAGGGCATTTATGCCTGAACTTATGCTAGGCGAAGATTTTGCTAGAGAAATCAAATACACAAGTGCCATGTTTTGTTTTTCATAGTCTGATGCTCCCCTCTGAAAGCTCTCGGGTGACAGCAGGCCTCGTACATTTCAGACTAAAAGACATTCATTGTGGGATAAAATGCAAAACAAAACAAAACAAAACAACAAAACAGGTTTGTTATTAATAACACACACAAAACAGCATGGAAGTTAAGGCAAATTAAATACAATCCTGATAGTTCACGTGGGTGGTAAGATGCTCCAGTTTCTGACGGACCTGCAGCAAAGGCCATTGCCATTTTTGTTTTATGGGCTCTAATTGTCAAATGCCCATCTGGCTCCGTGGCTCACCTTCTGCCGGCAAAGCTGCCCAGCTGGCCATCCATATCATCTGGAGCCCAGGTGCTTATATCCTGGACCAGTGAAGTGTTCACAGGACCACCTGCTATGTTCACAGTGGTGCATATAGCATTTTAATTTTAATATTAAAAAACAAAACATGTGAAGATTATTGGATAGTTTTACTCTCAGTATCTTTCTCATGTCCCTGTAATGCTAGTTAGGCACAACTAGCCATCCCACGGCAGCTACGATATGTCAGTTTAAGTTGTGGGAAGACAAACAGGTACTAGGGCTTGCTTTGAAAATGTCCTTCTGAAATGCTGAGTTATTGAGTAACCATATACCCCCTTTGGTCTTGGACAACCCTCAGTTCAGGTCTGTTGTCACAGCATAATTATTGAAAACTTTTTTGTTTACCCTCAAAAGTTCCTGATGTGGACAACAGATCTTGTGGTTACCCCATAATCTCCTTAACAATGACATCAAAGCACCCAACATTCTTCCTAATATTCTACCCCTTTCTACTTTTAAGCACCAAATTCGGAGCTGGATAAATAAGCAATGCAAATATGACTAAAAACAGGTGGACGATCCTAGAGCAATCTTACACGATGAGTTAGTCAGTGCTGGTGCAGGCACGTGCTGGAAGATGCCGACTGGCATTGATGACCAGTGTGGTAAATACTAAGGCAAGTGAAGGTGAGGGATTGAAATGACAGCGTTAGGGGTTCTTATTAGCACTGAGTAGGCTTGTTGCCAAAAAACCCTACTAAGTAGCAGAAGGAAGAGGGCTGAAGCAGGAAGGTAAGAAAGAGGCCACGGGAAAATGGACTCCAATGAATTAGGCTGAGTGGGTGGTAAACCAACAAGGCAATTTGTCAGGGGCAATACTTTGGGTTATTTTTTGTGAGAAAAAAATGGGTTAGCAATTCTTGTGAGTAACAGAAGCAGTGAATACGAGGTTTAGGAAGAGACCTTTAATAATACTGCTAGCTCCTTGCCAAAAGTACCTTGGACTTCCCATTGAAAAATTATGTCTCTGTTATAGAAATGAATCATGTCTGAGTCATCAGCTAATCTTCTTTTTCCTAATTTGAAGCTCACTAAGCAACTTTTCTTTTTTCCCTTTGGGGAGAAGCACATTATTTATATTTCTCAGTATAATGAGTATATTAGCATTCTAATAAATATATATGAAAGATCTTGCCAATTCAGTTTCTTAAACATTTAATCAATGTGAAGACATTCCTAATTTCAAGCCACAGTGAGGCAGGAGCACCACTCAGCAAGCAAAGATCATCGCTGTGCCCTCTTTGTGATTAAACATTCAATATTGCCCTGGGGAAAACTTCATTTCATGGTTTTCTTTATCATTAAAAAAAAAGCATATGCTTATCTACTGTTGTGAAGTCAATAAATGCTAAATAAAGTAAGTATCGCCAAATTTACATATTAAAATACTGGAATTTGAAAGTACTCAAAGCCACAGAGTGAATCCCTAGAAATGTAAAGTGGAAATAGATCATAGGTCTCCCAAATTCTTATTTATTGCTCAGCTTATTAGCATACACATTTTAAAGCTATGTATTAAATCGTCAAGGAAATGAATGCTTATACTTTTTCAGAAAAGATACAAAAGTACTTAAACATACTGGTCAGGATTTCTTTTAAAGAAATACATATCTCGACTCTGTCTTGATATTTACAGGGCAATGAGAGCCATTAACCTAAGATGACATTATTTTGCGGTAACATTAAACATCTTCAGCCTATTTTAGAGAACATTTATATCCTAGACTTAGTTTAACAATTGACTACATCTTTCCAATGATGAATGCTTTTCCCATCTTTGAGCACTCTTAAGTGTAACCTGCTTTAATTTTTTTTGCAAAAGCAATACATTCATACAATAAAAATTCAAAAGGAGTGAAAGGAAATAGAATTAAAATTGTCCTCTTCTCTTCTTAGCCTTCACAGAGTTTCCTTCCCCAGAAGCAAGTACTATTATCAGTTTCTTGTAAATTCCTTCCTTGTATATTGTTTGAGAAACACACACATCCACAATTTTATTGTTTTTACACAGAGAGTTACTATACTATACTTATTACTTCATGCCTTACTTTTAAAAAATGTTTCCCTCTATAGCACAGCATTCTTTTTTAATATCAGTTCACACAGAGCTGTCATATTCTTTTTAAATAGTGCTTAGTTTCTATAATGACTACATGAGCACAACCGACATGAACCACCCTCTGTTGACAAACAGATATACTATTTTCAATGCTGCCTTGGATTTCCTTGCACATCTGCTATTTTGCTGAGATGTGAGGAAGCTAAACAACAGGGTATAGACTATCTGGGTAAAGGGACATGTGAATTTAAACGTTCTGTAGATGTTGTCTGCAGAGGTTGCAATAGACAGTATTTTGGTTTACATTTCCTCTAAGTATGTACGGGAATATGGGACAATGTCCCTGTCTTCCACCCTTGCCCACAATGTGTGGAATGAAATCTTTAGTTTCTTTGGGTATATACTAGGTGAAAACCGGTATTTGTAGTTAAATTTTAGAATTTTCTTATTATGAATTAATTTTGGCGTTTTACTGTGTTTAAGACTCAATTTCCATGAAATGTTTTTATCTCTTTCCCTGGAGGAAGAAAATGCCAGTGGCTTCAATAGCCAGTCTTCTCTTTGTCATTTATTAAGGGAACAACTTGCCTCCATAGGCAAATGTCTGAATTCTTAATGAAGAGATGTGACCACAAATATATGTGTAATTTCTGAGTTGTATTGTCTCGCTGCCTTTTCTCTTTAGAAATGATGAATGTTTGTACAAGATGACGAGACAGACAAGCTACGTTAGATCATGGATAGAAGTTACATTTGTAGGGAAGCTGAGCAACAATATAACACTTGGGCTACTTATATACACGCTATTATATGAGACAGGAAAAAAAAAACCCCTAATTTTAAAGCTATCTTGCTTTAGCAATTATTATTTTGATGTTTTTTTTTTAACATAAACTTCATCTGTATGTTAATGAATGTGGACAAATTATATTGAGTCATTGGTATTTTTCTAATTGACTTGTAGATGCTACTATATGCAAACACTAAAAAGCTCTGAATAATTCATACAAAATTTTCCTCTCCAATTTGGTGTTTGTTGTTCAGATTTATGATTTTTTGCTAAAGTGAATTTTTTATATTTGTTTTATCAAATTTATCATAAAAGTTTCCTTTTATGGAATCATGATTTTTAGCAGTTTTTAAAAAGATTTCCCCCATGGGGTGCTTATTTTTTAAATTGCTTTGTAAACACATACTTTTTAAAAAAGTATGACATTTCTACTATACACAAAGATCAATACAAGACTGACGGCAGACATGGAAGTGACAGATCAAACATAAAGGTTTTATAGGAAAAGTAGGAAAGTAAGTTGTGATGGCAAAGTGTGCGATTTTTAAATAATAAATTAGAAATGTTAACACTTAAAGAAAAAAATATAAATATTACCAAGATTAAGAACTGTTCATCAGATAAAGAGAAAAAGTGAGTAAAAAGGGCAAGGAAAGTCCAGGAGAAGATATTTGTGTATTTTTGGAAAGATATTTATATACGGAATAGCTAAAGTCCTAAAAGGTAATAGATAAAAACAGACAACACAACAGATAAATGGAGAGAAGACATTAAGTCACTTTGCAAAAGAGCAAAATCAAATGTGCCATAAGTATATGAAAAATGCTCACCATCATTATTCACCAAGGAAATACAAATTAAAGTCACAATGTGATATCACCATAAATCCACCAAAATAACTAATGTTTTAAAATACAATATAAAAGCATTGGTGAGGATGCAGAGCAACTGAAATCCTCACAAACTTATGGAAATGTACAATGGAAATCTATATGGCAGAAACTACCACAGCTAAACATATGAATATCCAAGAATACTAATTTCCAATAGAATTATGTACATATGTTACCAAAAAAGGTGTAAGAATACATGTAATACCCCAAATTGAAAATGATTATGTTTTCATCAATACTAGAATGGATAGATAAATGTAGTGTGTTCTCCCAAGGAAATACTACAGAACAATCAGTAGAGATGACAGTACATCCAACAACTGTGTTTAATGATATGGATGCATCCCACAAACACATAAGCCATGCATCTTTAACAGGGCTGAGATTGCCCCCAACAGGGCAGATGAGAGATGAAAAACTTATTCTTTTTATATACATAAAAAGCACAGCTATAACAGGATTGGAGAATGCTTCTTAAATGCTGTCTGAAATCTAGTTTCTACTAAATCCCTTTTTATCAAGTTGTGTTACCTCCTTGGCCACAGGGGAGATTCTGGTGAAAGAAGACTTGTTCTGAATTTTCACTATCACACCATGAAGCAAACAGAGGAACGATGCCTACTTAACCTACCACAGAGCCCAGCCTTACAAGTATAGGGTGAATATCTGTTGGTTGGTGCTGACCCTTGGCCAAACCTAACTAAAATGTATCAGCTGTTGATCAATGCAGTTACAAGCTAGGGTCCAATGTTGGGGTAGTCTATGTTATCCTGTCACCATCATTTATGAACAGTGTGCAGACTGATGATCTTCACTTGGTTTTTGTTATGCTATCTTGTTTTCCTTTCCAGCCTGGTTTGGCTGGATAACCAGGTGGGATACAAAAGATCCCTCCTTGAATGAGATTGTGGCTCCCTGGGAACCAAAGTTATCACACGTATTTTGTGGTTTGTGATCCAATAGCGAAGCATGTTTTATGTAACCAGAAACAGACTTTAGAAGCTGAAGCTGGAGATCTCAGATTTTCATGATGTTTGCCCGTGCTTTCTCCTTCTTCTGTGCTGTACCCCTCACTTTCATCAAAGCATTACATGCGTATTGCTTTTCTTACTGATCATTGCACTAATTTCAACCAGCTTAACTGATGTACCATCTTACCACTCAAATGAATCACTGCTGCTTCTAAGGAATAGAACAAATGCGAGGGCTAGAGAGAAAGCAGCTCTCTCTCTAAACTTCCCTAAAGTCAAAGTTTCTATATTGTGGAACATGTTAAAATAATATGGAGAAAGGGAAGGAATGATTAGTTGACACTCTATTCTTTTAATTTGAGTCCATCCAATAACATAGCTGACCCGTGAGGTAAGAGAGTAGTTCACCAGGTAAATACTTCTCCTGTCTTTGAGGGGTATTTCCTGGATAGTAACTACTGCTCTTCTCTGTGTCTTTCTGGGAACCGCATGAGCAGTTGATCTTTTGCCCTCGAAGCCTCATAGATAGGCTAAAAGAGTCTAATTATATTAAATCCAATCATATAAATGCACTCTTGGCTGATAATTCTTTCCCTATTTTTCCAAATTCAAATTATACTCAGCAGTGTTGTCGAAAATATGTTAGCTCACAAAAGATTATGCAATAGGCTCTCAGATCAGAGTCTGAAAATGGCTGTTAAATAAGACAACCTCAGGAGCAGGAAAAATGCCCTAACTGTGAGCATCAAGTCCCCACTTTCTAGGGAAAGCACTAAATAGAATCTACATGGTTTCTTTAATTTGGAGAACACTATCTTCAACAAACAATATTGTACACACTACCTCAAGTGAAAAAGTATTAACATGTTCTATATTTTACTCCAGTCTTTTGTAATAAGTGAAATAACCTATTACTGATAAAGTTGGAATCTCTTTCACATGCTCCTACAATTCTATTTCTTTATTTCTATCCCTGGAGAAAAATCATTGCCTAGAATTTGGTATGTGTTCTTCCAGTACATATTTTATTTTATTTTTAAAAAATTAATCTTTATTTTGAGGGGGAGGTAATTTGTTTTGCTCATCTATTTATTTGATAGAGGTACTGGGGTTTGAACCCAGGACCTGGAACTTGCTAGCATGCACTCTACCACTGAGCTATACATTCCCTCCCTCATATTTTAATAATTTTCCTAAATATATATTTATCCATAAACGCAATGTAGCAATATATCTTATGCTTTCATTTGTATAATATGATTCACATCTTTTAGATACATATGGGGTGTTTTTTCCAATGTCACATTAGGTTTTTGAGACCTATGTATCTTGAAACATAGATTCAGGAGATTCAAGCCCTAAATTCTCCACAATTCTATTTCTTGTTTTTCTCTATCTGCAAAAGTATCAATTGCTCTTAATCACTTGTTAATATCAGTGGTAGTATCATCATATAGTATTATAAATTTCATACTTGTTAATATTTTCTCTTCTCTCTCACTTTCTCTCTTCCTCTCTCACTGCTTTAACTTAACGGCTGACGCCAGGACGGCCAACTATCAATCATGGTATAATCTTTTCTACGTAGAGTAGAGCTTTTACTGGGAAAAGTGGGCTACATGAGCATCTGAAAATGCTTCAGAGTCACAGAGGTGAAATGGGTGTCTTATTATTCATTCATAACAAGGTCCTTTCCACTACAGCTAGGTTTGTGTTAATGAGGTGAGTTTTGGAAAGCACCTGAGGATGGGGGCTGGTTGCCAGGGGAACTAGCCAAGAATAGAGAGATGAAACTTTCAGTCCCCAACCCTTGATTTCTAGGGAGGGAAGAAGGGTTGGAGGTTGAATCAATCACCAAAGGCCAATGAGTTAATCAATCATGCCTATGTAATAATGCCTCCATGAAAACTCCCCAAAAAGTGGGTTTAGAGAGTTTCCAGTCTGGGGAACCAGAACACTGCGACATGTAACTGTACCAGGGGCCTCAAACGCCACGAGGACAAAGAAGCTCCTTTATTCAAAACCTCACCCTGCATATCTTTATCTGGTTGTTGATTTGTATCCTTTAATACCCATGGTAATACATCGATAATGTAATGAGTAAATAGGTTTCCTGAGTTCTGTGAGCCATTCTACCAAATTAGCCTGTCGCTAGGATGGGGTTGTGGGAACCTCGGTTGGTCAGAAGTACATGTAACAACTTGGACTTGCAACTGGTATCTAAAGCAGAGGACAGTCTTGTAAGGCTGCACCCTTAACCTGTGGGATCTGATGCTTTCTCCAGGTAGATAGTGTCAGACTTGAGTTGTAAGATACCCAGCTGGTGTCCAAGATTGCTTGTTGATGTGGGAAAACCTCTCCCCAGTACATTGAAATTCGTCCCAGAATCCTTTTAACACCTTAGACTTATACAATGTTTCATGTTGATTGTATCTGTATAAAACTGGAAAAAATAAAAGTGTATAGTCTACCTTATTTGACAATCATCACCAGATTTTCTTGGGCAGATTTATGTGTGTCTTCTATGTACTTCTCATAGCATCATTTTGTTGAATGTGCCCCTTCTTTCTCCCATATAGATTTTGAGCTTCTTAAGTGCTAGTACTGTGTTTACTGGTATCTTCCCAGTGCCTGGGTTGCTTGACAAGTATTTTCATAGAAATGTGTAAATGTGTTGTCCCTAAAACAGATAGTTGGTTTAGAATTCCATTTCATTTTCTCGTAGAGACAATTAAATAACATGCGGAATTTTTTTCTTTTTAGCAAGCACTATTAATAATAGAGCAGCGTTGCTAGAAAATAAGTGCATTAGGTATTTTGATAGCATTTTGATTAGGATCAAAAGTGTACATTTAGCCTAATTCAAATGAATATCGCTTAATTATTTTAAGAGTAAAAACCAAATACCCGAGGTTATTAGCCGTTTGAGATCCAGGCAAATCCTTTCAGAGACAAGGAGAGAAACACTATTTCACTAATTTATAAAAAGTGTCAGACTTCAGTGCAATTCTAAATGACATATAGCTGAAAAGAAGAAAGTGTGCATCAGTTAATGCATTTTTCATATGAAGCTAAATAGCCAAATATTTCTGAATATTAGAATCTCTTAGAAATTATTAGAAACAATACATATTTGCTAAAAATCAATTAGAAATATCTTCTAGTATTTGGCAACGTTGGCACTAAATCTAATCTATTCAGATTTGCTCTGCCCCAAGCCCTGAGACTCCATTGTACTGCTAGACATTTGTTGTTAAAATTGTTTCAACTATTCAGTGTCTACTCTCCCTTCTAGTAACAAACTCCCCAAAGACCGTTTCTTTTTTCTTCTTGTTTGCATTTTTGGAGAGAGTATCATTGATATTCATTGTCTGTCCCTAGATAAGATGTAGGCAGGCAAAGCCTATTAGATTCTATCAAGACTTTAAATCATAAGCTAAGTGACCCAGATACGGGGGAGGGGAGTCGAGCTGATTGACCAAGGCAGCAACAGGGGACTCAATTTGTTCTTGCCCCCTCGACTTCTTGCCTTGTCCTTGCCAAGGTCTTCAGTTCTTCCTTCAATGAATTCCACCTTCTCTCATATTAGTCAGGGTAGAGTTCTGTAAATTACAGCTAAAGTACCATGAAAAGACTTCTTTGAATGATTTGGTTCCAGCATTATTTGAATACCTTTGGATCATTTTATTAGTCCATTCTGAATAACATGACTCACATTTGTCAAACTCTTTCCAAATACAAAACAACCAAACAAACATGGTAGCTGACCCCAGATCTCCAGTGCATGGGTTTCAGAAAGGACCTACCTACCAACCATGGTAAATAAAGTCATGATAAGAATGCTTAGTGTTTCTGGAAGTTTATTTTTTTTTAAGATTTTTTCACATTATTACCTTATTTAATCCTCATAAGAACTCTGCGAAGTAGACAGAAAAGAAAATACTGCTCCATTCTTCAAGGGAGGCAATTAAGTTTGAAAAAGAAAAAGAGACATCAGAGAACTATTGAGTTAAAGGAAAATGTCACTTAAATAAAATCAAGTTGCATATCAAGTCTAAAAGTATATTGTAAAACCACATCTAGGGAAGTCCTTTATTTTAATGTAATTATTTTATGTATAAGAAGCCATCCTGCTTTAAAAAAAAAAAAGACAAAGCCTGGTGTTTCAGTTCAGTGTTTGATTCCTCAAGCTTCCTTTCCTCAACCAGTGCTATTCCTACTAGTCTAGCTAACAGTCTTTACTTTACAAAACCTGATAATAACTTTCTATTTAAATAATGTATAGTGACTTACGGTATTATTCTGACTCAAGGTTGAAGTTGATGAGGGTCTTTTAACTCTCAGTGAGGTCATGAAGTTCTGCACTAAAGAGACTGAATATGGGAAAGGGGGTTCTTTATTTTCTGAAGCCCCCAATAGCTACTCAACCAGCAAACATTATAGAACACAAGCCAGGAGTTGACAAATAATCATTCAGGATCTATCTACTTTTAGAACTGTTTTGTAAATTACCACACACACAGATATGTATGTATGTGTATGCATACATACTTATATCTTAGAAATAGATTCAGTCACTATTACTAAAAAAATCTGGGAAATGACATTTTATAACTATTATAGGTTAAAACATTCCCTTTTTTATGGCTTACAGCAAGTTTGCTCCATTTCTTTCTGTTCTTTTCTTGCTGGAAAAAAACAACTAGCTATCACCATTTCTAAAATAGACTTCATGTTTCTGAAGACCATTCTTAAATTATTCCTCAATTTCCTTTCCCCCAGGCTAAATTATCCTTTTTTATTTTTACTTTTTTTTTCTTATAGGCCTTGCATTTCAAGCTTTAATCATCTCCATTGCTCAGCCCCTGACAAAATCACAGCACATATTAAACTGCCATTGATTTATTCATTGGGGTGCCCAGTGGGGGCACAGAACATTCTACAAAGTGTCTTTCATTCATATTCTTGTGATTTCAGCCAAGAACAGAAATTCTGATACAAATTTAAACAGCATTCCATATACTGTGTTTGAAGTTAAAATATGAGGCCTGTGAAGGGTTGACTTTGTCAGATAAAACCTGCCCGCACCAAGGATTTTTAAGTTAATGTAGGACTAGATACTTACATAAGTTCATTTCATTATTCAGGAAAGTATTACTTTCTTGTCAGATTATCCATGCCCATTGTATCTGTGATTTTTCGGTTTACATCACAACATTTTAGACATTTCCCTTATAAGCACAAGAATAAGAGAAGGAAAAAAATCTAAAATTCAAATTGGATCTATATTTACTAATTTGTTTTCACTACCAAGCTTAAAAGTAAGTTAAAAAACAAGCTTGTTTTGTTTTGACTGACAACTATTTTTTTAACAGACTCAAGCATTTTGACTTAAGCATTAACACACTTTAGTTTTCCTTTATTTGTTTGAAGTAAGAAATTCAAGGGTTCATATTTCAGCATTCAAGATCATCTTTCCTTCCTCCAATCTGTTTTGTTTTTCCATTTTCAGTCTGAGATAATCAACTAATGCTACTGGGAGACCAGATGCTCGTAAAACCACCTTCCGTGTATTTCTTAGGAATGGCTATTCAACACTTTATCCACTGTAACTATTTCTGTGGGGTCGGTCATAGAGCTGTAGTCACTCACCCCCTGGAGCCTGGTAAAGTGAGTCTGCTGCCTACGAGTTCTGTGACTTACCTAATTCACATGACCACTTTGATCCTCTGTTTCCCCTTGATTTATATTTAGCTTCCGTATTAGGCTAGTGTGCAGATTAAAGGTAAAATATTGTATATATGACTCCATGCCCATTGCCTAGCATACAGTAAGTACTACCAAAGTGAATGCTATTATAATACATACTATCTTAATGCCATTAATCATAAAACGGAGATACCCAAGCATTGTTGCATAAGTCTAGTTGCTATCAATGATAATCCTCAAAAACTCAGTGGATTAAATAACAGTTTATTTTTGTTTTGGGGGGCAGTAATTAGGTTTATTTATTTATTTTTAATGGAAGTACTAGGTATTGAACCCAGGACCTCATGCATGCTAAGCACACACTCTACCACTAAGCTATACCTTGCCCCTAATAATAGTTTATTTTATCACACTTAGTAAAACCATAGTGGAAAATATAGAAATACCAGAGTACATGGTTACCTCCTAGGGAAAAAGATAACAAAAATCTTACTTGACTATTAGATGTGAAATTTACTGTCGTATATTTAAAAGGAACTGCTTTAGAGAAACAAGCATAAAAGTAAAATAGAATTTAAAATATTCAAATGTCAAAATCACATACTAAACTTTATGTACCCTGCAGCTAACTTACCATTCTTATTACTAATTAGGTTCTTAATACCTTCAAAATTTTAAACTGCATTTTTAGATTTTAAGGAAGCACACTGAGAACTACTGGGAAACATACCATAGTTTGTTTCAGGTATTAGAAAAGGGCCCCATGCTTTCTCTAACTGTCTTCTTCTCCCTTGTAACAGTATTAACTTAAAAATCATTTCTAAATTGCTCTTATTTACAAAAAATGCACACAAAGAATGTCTTTGCAAAGCCAGTGTTTTTGTTTTTTGAAGAAATAAGGTATTTTTATTTTTAAAAAATATGGCATGTGAAATGTACAAAAACCAAAAGTATACGTTAGTAATTGAGAAATCTATTCATACACTAGTATGAACTAGTAAGTTAAATAAAATTTAATGACCAAATGATGAATATTTGGGTTTAGATTTCATGGAACTGATAAAATAAAAGATTTTATAACATTTACAAATAATATTCTATCACTTCTAAGAAAATATCTGTACTTTAGATTTGACTTTGAACTCTTACTGTCGTGGAGAACTTGCTAGATTAAATACCAGGAGGCCTGGGTTCTAACTCAGATTTTCCTGGACAACTTCTGGGACCTCAGACAGACATTCTAAGCTTCAGCTGTCTTACTAAGAAAGCTATGGTATTTAAATGGTGAAAATGATATAGTGTAGTGTTTGAGTGACTGTTAAATGAGAAAATATATATGGAGACACCAAGCATGAAGTTAGGTGCGTGGTAGACATTTGAAATGCCCGTTCCGTCAATTGCCCATTCCCTAGTTTAATTCCCTTCTCTCTTTTTCCTCCTCTTCTTCATCTCCTCTTCTAACCTCTAGAAACTGACAGCTCTACCTAGTTTCTCTAGACCTCGAGAGACTGTAACTTTGAACGTCTCTGGTTTCCCTTTAAGCTGAATCTGCAGGCCAGTACATGCAGTTACCTCCTTACATTCTGAACATTTTTGTCCGCTGTCTTGTTTTGTGCTTATATAACTTCATAAAGTGACTTCAGTAGGGAGGAGTGGATGTCCAAGATGTACAAATTGTGTTCAGTAAATGATTTTTGATATAAGAACAGGTGCTAATGGAACCATGATGTAGATGGAAGTAAAGCCAGACAAGGATCAGTCTGAGGGATCCCTAGATGTTTTAGAAATATGACTATTCCTTTTCAAAGGAGAATAATTACAATTTTGCTGACTCTTTGAATGATTTTAAAATTTAAAATGCAAATAATTCCAAATACTGCTTTTTATAAAATATAGGTATTTAAAATATAAAGTGTTTACAATTTTGTGAAATGTTTTCATATTTTGCATCTGCAAACAATGTCTAATTAATAATTATGTTGGTTGAACCTAAAATTTTTATTAATGCAATATAGTTTTAAATCCCCAAATTAAAAGTAAATGTTTTTACTGATACAGAGAATAAATTTCTATTGTTTTCAGCCACTTATTTTGGGGTACTTTGTTACAGCAGCTCTAGAACACTGATACAGGCTATTTTAGCTTCTACTTTTGAGTGTACATATATCACAGGAAAACACTTCCACGTATGTCCATAAAGGGACATCTAAGAGCCCATTCACTGAGGTGCTGTTTGTGGAGATGGGGGATGGTAAGCAGTTTCTAAGTCTATCACTGGGTAATTTTGAAGTTTCATGGCTTATCCAGCGTGCAATCCAATACTTACTGTATTGGATGGTGAAACTGAAATGCAGGAGCAGGACACGATTTGCCCAAAGCTACCTAGCAAATAATTGATAGAATCCAGACTCTTTTAAATCTAAATCCTCTTCAAATGATTCGTAAAGATGTGCTACAGGGTAGATATTTAAAGTCCCATTATTTTAATATCTTGTTCATCATTTTGCTTATGAATAATTGATTCAAGCGTAAAAATAATAGCACTTTGAAAAATGCACAAATGCTTTATGTAGTTGATTTGAGTCCAATAGTAACTATTATTAAGCTTAGTTGATTGGAGGCTGAGAAAGGTACAGCTTTAAAATAAATATTTTAGAGTAAGGCACAGATTATGGCAAATGGAGTAGTTATGGCTTCTAAATAAGCTGTGATAGTCTTACAGCGTAATTATTTCCTATTAAGAGGTAGAAGTAGATTCAACTGTGAAAGGCTATCATCAGCTTGATTAAAATTTCTGATAGTGATTCTCATTTCTTCAGACTTCTCCCTGAAGACAGAATAATGACAATGTTAACTACTATCATAACAATTGTCAGGCCTCCAGGTATACAGTGTTCCTGCTCTTGAAGAGATTACAGCTATATTAGGGAGACAGAATACACAAGAATGTCTGATAAAAACATAAGTGATAGTGTACTACAAACACTTTGCAATAGCACAAACAAAATAATGGATTGATATGCAGTCCAGGTTAGTTGCCAAAGTGTTCCGAAAAAGCACGGTACACAGGAGAAGACATGGACTGATTGCTCGATAGTTGGAGAACATTCTAAGTGTAAAGAAGACCACGTATTATGGAACAGTGTTGTGGTCTGGAAATCCATGAGTTGATGTGGGTGAAAGATCAGGCGTTTTAAATAAAGTTCACAGTGGAGACTTCTCTAAAACCATTGTGGAGGAGAAATTGACAATGTTTTAGGATAACAAATATAAAAAGTTTAGAAGGCTAGTCTGATTTCTCTAGATTTGTTCCTGGGAGGAACGGACAGTAATGGAGAATTTGGGGAATGATACTGGGAAAATTCTAAGTTTGGTGGATATGCTATATATTTGCCAGGCATTGTTCTATGAAATTTGCATACATTTGTTATTAAATCCCCACAATTATCCTAAGATGGATGCAACCTCATTGCCTCATTTTACAGATGAGGAAACTAAGGCACAGAAACTTTTAGGAATTCTCCACGGTCATTCAGATAATACATGTACAGCCCCAGTTTTGAGCTCAGACGGTTCAACTCTGAACCCACACTCTTAAACACAGTGTTAAACCATCTCCTTTCTGGTTACCTAATTCCTGTGCATGTCTGTGAGCTGTTATTTTCAAATTTCACATGCACAGTGATTCAACATTCATAAAATGGGTCATTTCAAATACTACTTCCCTTTTTTCCCTTTGTCGAGAAAATAGCCTCTTTATATAATTTTTGTTAAACAATTGTTTTTCTAATTCCCACCTTTGCTTTTATCCCCTTATACACCCCTTATACACAGTTCCTTAGAAATTAGAATGTTTATGTTAAATAGAATGAAATTCTAGTCTTGCAGATATTTTCTTATTGCAGCAAATGTAGTAACTCAATCTTAATTCACCTTAGAAGACATTAACATGTACTGCCCCTTGAAAGAAAGACAAAAAGAAAAAGGGAAAGAAAGAAGGAAGGAAGGAAAGAAGGAAAAGGACATTTGTTGAAAATAAAATTTTCAACAAACATTGATAAATTGGACTATATTAAAATTACCAAATTTGTTCTCAAAGGACATCCTGAAGATAGCCTCCTGACTGGGAAAAGATATTTATTATTTGGTAGTACCTCCTGAAATTGAATGTACCTTTACCCTATGATCCAGAAATCTTAATGCTAGGTATATACCCTACAGTGTTAATCATATATGTGCCTAAAATCACCTATAAGCAAAATAGAACATTTTTTATTCACATTTATTGAGATCATATGTTTTATTTCCTTCAAATTTAACATGTTATATTATATTAATTGATTTACTAATTTTAAATAAACATGAATCCATGCAACAAACTCAACAAGATAGATTATATTGTCTTTTTTATTCATTGTTGAGTTTGGTTTGTTAATATTTAGGTTTGCATTTTTGCATCTATGTTCATGGGTATGTAAATTTACTTTCATGTGCTATCCTTATTTGTCTTAGATATCAGGGTTATGTTAATCTTGAAAATACTGTTGGTATACATATGTTCTTTTCTTATTTTCTAGAACAATTGGTGTAAGATTAGAATCATATGCCCCTAGAAGTTAAAATTTATTACCGATGCCATGTAGACTAAGAATTTTCTTCAAAGAAAATATTTAACTATTGATTTAATTCAATTATAGGATTATTTAGAATTTATAGTTCTTCCTTTGTCAATATGCAACTTGTGTTCTTCTGAAGATTTGTCTATTTCATGTGAACGTTCAGATGTATTGGTACAAAGTTGTTCATTATATGTTAATGTATTAAATATCATTGAAGTTTATTGTATTAGATTCCTCTTTCATGAACCAACTTTGAGCTTTGTTGATTCCATTTGGTCTGTTTTGTATTTCATTAATTTTACTTCATTTACTCTTTGGGCTTATTCATTTTCCTTTTCGTAATTTTTGAGTTCTTACATTTGTAGCCTTTCTGCCTTTTGATTTTCTAACTTAGGCAAATCTTGGATATTCTCCTCTAACTCCTAAATGAACCCTTAAATTCACTGTATTTGTCAACTGCCTTCAAGGCCTACGGTAATGTTGCCATGCTTAATTCTGGATTTCTACATCAGTTAGATTTTGGCCAGATCATGGATTATTTCCTCAGTATCTTATTAACAGCTCAATGCTAATTAGGTTTTTACTATTTTTCAGTGGTCTCTAATCATTTTAATTATTTTCAGCTGGATTGATGGTCCCAGTGCTTAGCCCAAAATAGTCTTGAAGGCACAAAATTTTATTCTTTCCATAGGTGAAGCCATCTCTTTATTTTGGATTTTTTTCTTAAGACATGTCCTATTCTTTTCTTTATGTGTGTTGCCCTTTTTCACGCTCTCTCCCGTTTTTATTTTATTCCCAACATTGAAGCAAACATTGAATACAATATGCAATGACTACATGATATAAAAACTTGAAAGCTTCTTTTTCTGCATTTGCGCAGCCAGTGAGTCCATGTATCTGAAATATGAACTTTTATCTTCTAAAATATTATGTATCTTTTTTCATGGTATCAGAGAATGCTACGGCTGAAATAGGCAACCCCAGAGTCTCTTTGCCGTACAGTTAGAATATTTATCCCTCACTCAGATTTATTTATTTCTTACTCAATTAGCAGCCAGATTCCATGTGGTAACTCAGAAATCCATGCCTCTTCCATCTAGTAGATTCTCAGATCTTCCCACTGGGTCCTCTGTATCTGGCTGTGAAATGACTGGGGATTAGCGGCTGTCATAGGACATCTGGTGGGCCATACCTGGAAGTGTGTTGCATTTCCATCAGCAATCCATTGTTCATAGTCACATAGCTTCATATAGATAGAAGGCTGGCTGGGAAATGTAGAAACACTCGTTCTTTCTACAGCCAGATTAAACAGTTACCAACACAATAGTGAGTTAATTGAAGATGACAGAAACAAATAACAACTTGGAAAATTGGCTCTATCTGTGTGGCTAGGTTGTCTATTAGCAAGATGACATGACACACAGCCAAATAATTCAGACACCTATTGAACTATAAAATTAATTACAGTTATTTGCACGGTATCATCTTCAAGAATATGGTCATGGATTTGCTTAGCCCCTTATGTTGCTAGTTGTGGAATCTTACCAAAAGAAAAATAGTTTTTGATTTTTTTTAAACTGAGTACTAGAAAAACTGCCAAGATATCTCTTTCTATTTCTATATAGATTGCAGCTATATAAATAATACAAGCTTAGCCTGATTTGATTTTCTAGTGATTCTCAAAGGATTAATTACTGTTTTGCTTCCTTTCAAACTAACTGACCATTAGCTTTTCATCTTTCTTTCTATTTTGTAGATTTCTTACATTAATAATAACAGCCACTCTCATAATAAGCAGTCATTTCAGATTTCAAATTGATAAAATCTGTCCTTCATTTATTATTTAAATTCATTCACCTACATATATTCGCAGATTTGGGGGATAGTATACGCATTCATAGTACCTGATAGACTGTTTATTCATCATAGCAATAAAATCAGATTAAAAATTGTGACATTTGACTCCACTAAGGTTTCTAGGCTTCTGCAAAAAAGACTTAATGTAGTTTCCAGTCTTTCCTGCTATTGACCTTAACTCTATTCCTATATATTGTATGCTGACCATTTTAAATGAATAGCAAAGAATTATAATTCTTGTTTGGAATACATATTTATCTGTGGTGTCCTTAATTTGGTTTTACTAAATTAGAGTAGGGGCTATGTCCTTTTTTTAACCTGTTTTAAAACAATCTTACACCACCTTTTAGCATTCTTATATACTCCTTTATTAGACTTATTTTTATGACCATTTCCCTGCTGGAATATGAACTTTTTAAATTCACTTCTAATTTTGACATATTTGTCTATTCCAGGGTACTAGAGCTATTAAAGTAGGCATTTTCAAAGTACAGTTAATTGTTTTCTACCTTCTCTTGTGATATTACCTGTCTTTCCAGAACTTTATTCTTCAAGATTCAACATTCTATCTACATCACCCTGACATCTTCGCCCCACCTCCCCTTTTGAATAGACTATACATTCTCTTCTATCCCAGAAAGATTTTTTATATTTTTGTCTTTGTACTTACTTTGTCCTGTCCTGTATTATAATTAGGGGTCACGTGAGTGTGCACTGTTACTTCCCTCTCTCGCCTCTTAAACAGTCCATTTTACTAAAGGCAGGCAGAAAATATTAGAGTTAAAATCTTTAGTGGAACCACAGTGAAGCCTGGGAAAAAATGATTTCTGTTATTCCCAAAGTATCTCTTTCTGTCTTTCATAGTACCTACCATTCAGAATGGCTTAAAGACTTAAACACAAGACGAGACACCATAAATCTCCTAGAAGAGAACATAGGCAAAACATTCTCTGACATAAATCTTAGCAATGTTCTCCTAGGGCAGTCTACCCAGGCAATAGAAATAAAAGCAAAAATAGACAAATGGACCTAATTAAATTTATACGCTTTTGCACAGCAAAGGGAACTATAAACAAAATGAGAAGACAACCTATGGAATGAGAGAACATATTTGCAAAATGATGCCACTGACAAAGGCTTAATTTCCAGAATATACAAACAGCTTACACAACTCAATAAGAAAAACCAAACAATCCGATCCAAAAATAAGCAGAACACCTAAACAAGCATTTCTTCAATGCAGGTATGTCCAAGAGGCACATGAAAAAATGCTCAGTATCACGAATTATCAGAGAACTGCAAATCAAAACTATAGTGAAGTATCATCTCACACCAGTCAGAATGGCCATCATTCAAAAGTCCACAAATGACAAATGCTGGAGAGGCTGTGAATAAAAAGGAATCCTCCTACACTGTTGGTGGGAATACAGTTTGGTGCAGCCATTGTGGAAAACAGTATGGAGATTCCTCAAAAGACTAGGGATAGACTTACCATATGACCCAGCAGTCCCACTCCTGGGCATATATCCAGAAGGAACCCTACTTCAGGATGACACCTGCACCCCAATGTTCATAGCAGCACTATTTACAATAGCAGCACTATTACAATGGAAATACCTTAAATGTCCGTTGACAGATGACTGGATAAAGATGTAGTATATTTATACAATGGAATACTATTCAGCCATAAAAATGACAACATAATGCCATTTGCAGCAACATGGATATCCCCAGAGAATGTCATTCTAAGTGAAGTAAGCCAGAAAGAGAAAGAAAAATACCATATGATATCACTTATATGTGAAATCTAAAAAAGATTCCTAAAATCTAAAAAATAAGAAGACAAATGAACTTAAATATAAAACAGAAACAGACTCACAGACATAGAATACCAACTTATGGTTGCCAGGGGGGAAGAGGGTGGAAAGGAACAGACTGGGAGTTCGAGATTTGTAGATACCCACAGGTAGATATAGAATAGATAAACAAGATTATACTCTGTAGCACAGGGAAATATAGCCAAGATCTTGTGGTAGCTCACGGCAAAAAAGAATATGAATATGAACATATGTATGTTTATGTATGACTGAAAAATTGTGCTGTATACCAGAAATTGACACAACATTGTAAACTGACTATAACTCAATAAAAAACAAACAAAAAAACCAAACAAACAAAAAAACAAAAACAAAAACAAAACGCTGAAAGAAGCCAGTCACAAGAGACCGCATATTGCATGACTCCATTTCTAGGAAATGTCCAGAAGAGAGAAGTTTATACAGAGAGAAAATGGATGACCGGGGGCTGAGGGAGGACGTTGCGGGGGCAGAAATGGGAGTGACTGCTAAAAGGAATTACGGGGGTACTTTTAGGAAAAGTTCTAAAATTGATTGCGGGGTTGATGGTTTTCCAACTCTGTAAATATGTTTAAAAAACTTATTGAATGGTACACTTTAAAGGGACAAATTGTCTGCTATGTGAATTATATCTTAATAAAGCTGTTTTTTTTAAGTTAAAAAAAACAACAAAAAACAAAACCAAAAAATAATCGTTAAACAGAGCAAATCATAATAAAAATGTGTTTTGTTTGTTAGAATATGTTGTATCAATTACATTTTGAACTGAATTTCAGTTCCCTAAGTGCTTTATCTCCTCTAATATCTGTTGGAAACAATCAAATCCCATTTCTTCTTCCTAAGAGATAAACCAAAAAAGACACGTTTTTAGTTTAAAATTATATCAGGGATAGAAAAATCTCCTCATTTAAGCATCCTTGTGGAAAAAGGCCAATTCCTTGGCAATGTTTGCTGATAGAAACCAAGGTGTGTCTGTGCTATTCTGTCTTTAATTTCAGGAAAGTAGAGGACATTCCCCACTGTATTTCCATTGTCTAGCGTAAATAAATGAACAAATCATGAGATAAAAATTTTCAGAACTCTCCGCTTTTAAACATTTACCGCTCCTATTTTTCAAAGCACTGTCAGAATTTTGCTTTTAATTTTTTTCTCAAAACTTTAAATGCTTTCCAAAGATATATAAAATAAAGTGAAAATAAAATTGTGAGTGGCATACACGTTAGAGAATACAGATAAGGAGGATGGCTCTTGGATTAGATTTCTTACATTTGATCCTAATCCTGATGCTTAAAATCTTCCAGACTCGGTATTCTTTTTGATTTTTTCTGGATATAAAATTAGTACATCATCTCTTTGGGTCATCGTGAGTGGATGGTATGCAGGAGTGACCAGCTAATGTTACATACTATTATTTTTATTCTATTCTACTTTAGACCTCCTTCAGCTGACAATGAAACTGCTTTCCCAGCTTCAGCTCTCAGTAGATTCTCACCATTCTTTGGCAACTCCTTGTTACTGACCATTTTAAAAATATTATTCTGCAAGTTTTACATCTCTAGGCCTGTTTATTCTAGTTTAAACTCTTTCTCAAGGTACAATTTAAACATCTTCTGGGATAGATTACTGCCTCCAAGTCAATTCCTCCAAGCACATGGAGTTCTGTGTCAGGAAGACTATTTTGAAGGTCATAAAGACAAGGAAAGAATAAACATGCATATGTGGACAATTTTTAAAATGCAGATGCAGCTCAGGTGTAGGATAGAAGTTCTTTGGAACTTGTTCCACTTCCCTTTGTTCGTCTCTAGAGAAAAAGCTTTCAGCTCAACCGCTAGCAGCCAGCTAGAATGATGAGCACCACACACGTCTGTATTTTTTGTACTTCCTTGCCCCTTAACAGAAATCGGGTGCCATCAAAAAGCCCAATCCTAGACCACATTAAACAACCAAATAAAAACCCCATTACAGATGCCCAGATTCCATTTCCAAAATGATACCATGCCATCTTCAAATTTCCTGATCTGACACTCCTTGACTTGTACTCTTGATTTTTTTTTCCCTACTACACACCAAAAACTTTTTGAAGCACTAGAAATTTACCATTAGTAAAATAAAATCTCTGAGGGTCATGTAGCTTACATTCTAATAAAGAGGTCTCCATTCATTATTCAAAGTATGAATTCATTTTAGTAAACTTATATTACATGTCACTCTCAAATTTGATCAGCATGACGCTAAACTTAACTTAGCAGGGAAAACAGCTCCAAAAGGGCCAAGGGTAGAGGCTGCATCAGAAGGCGGGAGGTTTTCCCTCAGATAAAGCAGCAAATATTTACAAAAATGAATGAAAATGGGAAAAAGGAATGAACATATAAAAATGAAGAAAGAATGAGGAACTAAGGAGGGTGTAAAAGGATAAAGAAGGGATAGAGGTTAGAGAAGGGAAGAAAGACGTGCAGAATGGATGAAGCCTCAGTCTGTCTGTCCCTCCTACCTGTCTGTTCCTCCCAATAATCAGGTCAGCTCAAGGGATGCACATTTAAATTAGTACCAGCCTAAAATGTAATTAGGCAGTATATCTGCTAGGGGGAGAATGAAGTCTGTAATGCATTCCAAAACCAATGATTTAGATCATCTAGGTCAAAAATTTTCTTTACGTTCTCGGACAGTGGTAAATTTCCTTTACTGCATTTCCTTAATGTATTCCTGCTTGGAGTACACATTTGATAGCTATAAATCAAACTTTAATTCATTTTTTATCAATATAGGATGTGGTTTTGATTGTGATATTTGAAAGATGTTAAAGTCAGCTCATTGAGCCATTGTAGGACCATGCTACAAAAATAGCAGTAATTTATCTCTTCAGAATGGCGGAGTTGGAGAATGGATTCTGGGACTGTGGCCTGTTTGTGATTGATGAAGCAACATTGTCAATTATGAGACTTAACAGATCCCAGAAAGGCCCAGCTCTCCTGGCTACTGAGCCTTTCCCCGAAAACTAATCAGATTTGCTGGATGCCAACGTATGGATTTGATGAGATTCAGAATAAAAATGCGAAGGGAATAAAACTTTTATGAATGCAATACTCTTATAAATCAACTACATATAGGGTTAATAAAAAGCCACATTTCTGGTAATAATATTTCAAGTTTTAGAGGAAAGTGAAGTATTTAAGGAGTTTTATTTATCTAACAGGCTTTGTGTTATAGTCCAAATTGTGTCTAAATTTGGTAGCATCCCACTGACAGCGTAGTCAGAAGGTCTAGGATAGAATAGTGAACTCGCTATGGGATGCCCTTATTAAATCTTAGTGCTGGCTGACAGTCTGTAAAATCTTGCTACTCCAAATAATGAAATAATACATGGGGGAATTTTTGTTACATAACAATTATTAAGTTTCTTCATGAATTGAAAGCCAATCTTATCAGGCTGTTTTCAAGAACTACGTTACGTTTCTGAAAGATAAAAACTGACCAGAGGTTGAAAATAAATATTCCATTCTGCTCTTTGCAATTCCCTTTTGAGATTCAGAGTGCCTTCTTCTGACTTCATTGTGAACTCCCGGCTACAGGTTTATGCTTCCTATTCTCTTGGAGCTTAATCAAGCCCTTCATATATATACACAAATGTATGTATGTGCATATATATATGATTTTTTTCTTTAACAGTAATCTCTTTGAATATGTAGAGGTATGGTTTAATTTATGCAAGACATTCACAAAGCCTGCATAATTTGAATTTTGTACAATGGATTATCTTTTTATATATTATATTAAAACACTAGGTTTTTGTAACTGATTTCCATTTTAAATGATTAATTTCTCAATGTATTTTCCAAATTATTTAATGATATTAACACCAACAGGATGTTTTCTTTATACAGGAGAGCAAAACTGAATTTTTTCCTAAATAGTAATTTTCTTCCTAATTATCAAAGTAAGATGCTTTTGGCAGAAGAACACAGAAAATAGAGAAATTTATAAGAAAATAATACTCATTTATAAAAGTATTATATTTCAGTGTTTTTCTCTCTAACATTTTCCTTATTATTGAAGTAAACAAAGCACTAGAAATCTGGCATATTAGTTATTTAAGTACTATGGTTAAGAGTTATTAAAGACTATAAAATTAAAATATTACAACTAATATACGTGTTAAATATCAAACATAACTAGTAATTGAGATCAGGTAAAGTGCTATTGTCTGAATGGTTGTGTCCCCCCCACCCCCACCAAATTTACATGTTGGAACCCTAAAGCCCAATGTGATGATTTTAGAAGGTGGAGTTAGGGGTGATGAGGGTGGAGACTTCATGAATAGGATTAGTTCTCTTGAAAAAAAGATCCGGTAGAGCTCCCTCGCCCCTTTCACCATCTGGGGGGATACAATGAGAAGTCTGCAGCCCGGAAGAGGGCCCTCCCCTGACCATGCTGGCACCCTGATCTCAGACTTCCAACCTCCAGAACTATTAGAAATTAAATTTCTATTGTTTTTAAACCACCCAATCTATGGTAGTTTGTTATAGCAGCTCACATGGACTAAGATATCAAGTAACTTGAAATTATACTGTCTAGCACAGGGAACTATATTCAATATCTTGTAGTAACCTATAATGAAAAAGAATATGAAAATGAATATATGTATGACTGAACTATTATGCCGTACACCAGAAAATTGACACAACATTGAAACTTAGTATACTTCAATTAAAAAAAAAACTCAACAGGTTAAAAATTCATAAATTAGAAAGCCATCAAAAAACAATGTAAACACTCTCGCCCACCTCTTTGAAATAGAGTGAGACTTTGAAATATATGTAAGAAGGCTAAAATGCGTATATTCCTTGTCACATAGAGAATTATCTCCAGATCTCAATCTCATATTTTTTGACTAAATTATTTCTGTCCTATAAATTTGTTATTTTCTATGAGAAACATCTTCAAAATATATAGGAATATACCTACCTCTCAAGAGGTGCTTCTGGATAGGGGATATCTGTGGGATGGATATCTGTGTTCAATAATCACTCTGCCATGGTCCAAAGAATATTTTGTTGAGGGGCAGGGAAATCAGGAAGCTCACTGGGAGGCAGTTACAGTGTTCCAGACAAAAGATGATGGTGGCTTGTAAACAGGTGATGGCTGTAGAGATTTGAGAGGTAGATGGAGACACAGAGAAAGAGATGGAGACACAGAGAAAGAGACGGAGACAGAGACAGAATGAGAGATTTCTCTCCATCAGCAACTAAGATGCTCTACAGTAAGTTATTCAGTAATTTGTTGAGTGGATTAATCAATGAATAGATTGACTAACAATGTAATAGAGTATTTTATAAGTGTGATTAACTACTTCCAGTCTTCTTTAATTTAAATGAAACTTGATTGTTACCTCCTATCAAAATAATGAGTTTAAAGCAAGAGCAACATTGATTTCCCTTAATGTTTTTAACTATGTCCTTGGTTAAAATAATAACAAATGAACTGATCCAAAAACATTAGTAAAGCATAGTGAAAATAATTAAAAGAATTATTGGAAGTGTCTTAGCTCTGTGAATTTAAAAATAATCACAAGGTTTTGAAGAATTCAGACATTGTAAGTAAATTCATGATGATGTGTAAGTTGGGATATACTCCATTTCTTCTTACTTCTTACAAAGAAATACAAAGCCATTTTGAGAAAGAAGTAAGTAACAACATTTTGGATGGAAAAATGAAGCTTTGAGCTTGTTTTTATTTTATCGTCATTAATGGTATTTATATACAAAAGGACTAGTGTATCTAAATAAGCAAATGACAACCCAAATGCATCGCTCTATTTGCTTACATTCCAGAAATCTCAAAGAAGATAAAATTTTCCCCCTTTTTTACCTACAGTCAGTTTCTTCCCAGTCTCTGCTAACAGTGCCCAGAGGTGCCAAGACTTGTTCAGAGTGACCCTCACCCCTCCTCTGTGTCCTCATTCTCCCTGTGCCTCTTTCTTCTCTTCTTTGCTGTTTATTCACCATTTGCCTTGCCAGGTCCTCTCCCTGACCTTCTTGGCCTTGATTCACGCTTCTGAAGTTTGCCCTGTGCTGACTGGTCACCCAGGCTCTCTTGTTCTTGATTTCTGGATAGATTTTGCCAGTGGGAGGCATGGGCAGGGGATCAGAGGATGGGAAAGAAAAGAGACCATGTATTTATGCTCCACAACCCAGCTCCCTCCCTGTTGCACCACCATGGCTGTATCCCAGCTCCTGTCTGCTGCCCTTGTCCAAGGAACACCGTACCTTCCATTTGCCCCTTCAGGTCTAGAGCTGGTAACCTTTTTCTTCTGTAGCTTTTTAGTCCCTTAGCCTCTAAGTTCATATGCTCTCAAATTATTTTCAGTTACGCATTTTTGAGTGTGTCCTTTATTTTTCCTATCAAGACAATGACTGATGTATTTTGCCCAGCCTCAGATATGGGTATTATTTCCTGTTGCCTGGGGCCAGTGTACTTTGCCTGGACATGACTATGGAGTCCTCCTTCATTGCTTTTTCTAGGTAACGTTAGATGTTGTGTGTTTATTTCTGTTCACTGAAAACAATACCTTCTCTGTTTTCTTCATGCAAGTCTTTTTTATTTCGGCTCTGCTGGTTTATTAATTAATGTCATTAACTGTGGGAAAGTGAATAGATTGTTTTTTCTGGAAGTCCTCAAGGTTTTAATTCAAAGAAATGAAGTAAATTTCAGATAATTTAATAGGAGTCATTGATATGGAAAAGTGTTTAATTTTTTCCTAATATCCGCATACTTTATGATGACACATAGCTATTCAGTAATGACTGCTGTGATTAAAAACTTAAAGACATAGACAAAGCCTGTATTTAAAGCTTCTGTAGACTCACTATTTCATTTTTATTTTTTAAACTGAGATATAATTGACATATAACAAATGTTCCAAATGTACAACATAATGACTTGATTCTTCGGACCCTCCATTTCATACTTAGCACAGCAATTAATATGCTTTAATTTCTGGTCCTTACTCTCAGAAGGCCATGATTTTATCTATTTTTTTCCTGATTTGATTTTTGTCAGCTGGTTTTTAGTTTCGTTTTCTTCTGCTTCCATTTGTCGACTGAAATAAATGCGCAGCCTAAAAGTTGAGAGTTACGTTTTATTTGGCGGGAGGACTTGAGCAGGGATGACAGCCTCTCAGATCCTCTGAGGGACTGCTCCCAAGAGGTAGGGGAGGAGCTAGGATATATAGGAGCTTTAACACAAAGACCAGGTAGTTGGAACAATAGAAGATTGCTTGTTAACTAAAGAAAACCAGGCATCTCAAGTTAAAGAATTTAGTGCTTTTCTATGTATGGGAGGAAGCAAACATTTGGGCTCACTGAATTCATTCCTTTGACAAGCACCTAGCCATCTAGGGCCAGTATACTGTCCTTTCTTATTCTGAGTCCCCTCGGGGTGCACCATTGTGAGAGGCTGCAGAGGCTGGGCTGCAGGCCCGTCCCCACTGGGGGGTGGCGGCAGCCGCTGATGACTTGGTTTCAGCATTCTTTGTTTAGTGATACGGTTGCAGTATTTTCGTTCACACTTTTTACATTTCTTTACCTAATGAATTTTTACTTAAACCTCAAATCAAAGTGCAGATGGTCCCTTCTCCATGAAGCTTTCCCTGATTCTGGCAAGGAAAAAAAACTAATAATTTCATCCACTCTAATTCAAAATTGACACATATAATTATCATAAAACATAGAATGTTCTCTAGCAATAATTTTGACAAGCTTACATTTGAGTACATCTTTTGACTTTTTCAAGGGACAGGCACTGTATATTGATTCTCACAATAATCTCAACAAATAGTTGAACTCTTACAATTTGAATTCAATTAATATGTGCCAAATCAATGAATTAGATAAAAATTAGTAGATTAAAGGAAATGGGAACTTCTAGATTGTTACTAGAAATTCATTATTGATATGTTTGCCTTTATTTTTGCTTCACTCAGACAATGTTTGTATGATCTTCTGCATTTGTTTTAACATTATAAATTTATATTATAAATTTAAATTCCTATATTATAAATTTAAATTCCTATATTATAAATTTAACATTCCTTAATATACATATTATGTATCAAAACAGTGACGGCTTTGAATCTACTGCTGTTTTCATTGCAAACCATTGATAGATTTTTGACTCAGTCTGGCCTAATTTTTAAATTTTAGCTTGGGGATTATGAGATTATAAATTAGAAATATTAGTAAAGCTAAAATAAGTCTACAGGGTAGGATGACACATCCAGTTTTCATTGCAATGAAAATAATACTTTCTACTAAAAATCTCAAAGTGTCATCAGGATTAAATGAATGAACACAACATAAAGCACTTGTAACAATGCCTGACACACAGTACTCCTAAAATAAATATTAGCAGATTCTTTTTCTTATTATTAATGTCATTTGCGTTAAGAATCAAAGAGATTTCTAGGAGAAGTTATCTATAGAGAAAGAATGGCTGTTCTGAATAAATCCTGTTTGTTTTTTTCCAGACAGTTCTTCCCTGTTCATCACTCACATGGGCTCATGTTTGAACTACAGAGACAGGAAAGGCTGTAGTAATGTCTTTGTATCAGAACATGAAAGTTTAGTACCCATTCTAGAGGAATGCAACATAAAAGAGAAAATAAGCATTTTCCTCATTTACAACTCAGAACATAACATAAAGATAGCACTAAGGACTCCAGATGTCCAAGCACCAGCGTCCTGGGGAGACCAGCCGTTTTCTGGGATCAGGGAAGGGAGTGCTAGTGCCTTACATCAGGCCCAGGGGATGGCAGCGGCAGCCGGTGGACAGCAGAGGGCAATGAGGCAGATCTGGGGACAAGTCTAACATTCTCAAGGTCAACAGCAGCAGTCATCTTAAAATACGTCTCTCGTAAGGTCTTAAGAGAAAAGCTTATCATAGTGCGAGGCAGGTGGTGGGGGAAGAATGAATAGGCAGACAGAGGAATTTTAGGGCCATGAAAATACTCTCGATAATATTATAATGATGGCTATATGTCATTAGAATTTCCCCAAACCCAGAGACAAAATGAATTTTCCCAAACCCATACAACACCAAGCGTGAATCCTCAGGTAAACTATGGACTCTGGATGATTGTGATGTGTCGGTGTTGTGCATTCATTGTAACAAACATGCCATTCTGGTGAATGGTGTTAAAATGGGGAGGATATGCGTGTGTGGGGTGAGGGGTATGTGGGAAATCTCTGTACCTTCCTCTCAGTTTTGTTGTAAAGTTAAAACTGCTCTAAAAATAAAGTCTTTAATTAAAAAAAAAGCTGCCTGCTGCATATAAAATCTACATATTAGCTGCTCTTTGACTTGGATGATAAACTAATGAGAACTTTGCAAATCGTGGTACTACGGTGCTTTTTCTGTGTAATGAAATGACAAATTTCACCCCCCCAACAAATTAAAGCAGTGCAGAGACAATACTGAACAGGGGCACGTAGCAATCAGATCGTAGAAGTGATTTTTAAAAAAGAAAGAGAAGTACTTGTTTACGGAGTGATGAAGACATTTATTTTATATTCTTCTGTAAAGGGTATTTATAGAGCATTTGAAACTTTAAACTTTCAAGAGTATTCTTATTAATATTTTACAATAATAAAGATGTTAGGCAAGTAAATTATCAAAGGAAAATGACGAAATCGTCTTTTGCAGTGCATGCAGGTTCGGATTTGTAAATGTCCCAAAAGGTAAGTTCAGCCTCTTGATCTGCTTGATTAACAATCTCTGCAAACAGAAAGAACTCTCCGTTGTGAAAATACGAAGTGCATTTTTCTTCTGTTTCTGTGCTTCCACCAAGGGAGAATTTTAGTCTTACCTAAATATCTAAATTCAATAAAATATTATTCTAAGCCTAAAATAAACATCTCCATATAAGAAGTAATCTCCCACCTACAGAAACTTACACCCTTGTTATAATTACTTTAGTATTAACAACTCCTCCTCTTAACACTCAAAGTGTGTGGGTTCTGAGAAGGCAGCACACAAACCTGGTATTTTTTTTAAGAAAGTCCAATAAAGACAGCATGATATCTTTCTTCTTCCAGATGGCGACGTATCACCATTTACTTTTATTTTTCCTTCTTTCACTGACTTTTCCCTCTAAAATTCACTATGTCTATGTCACTTATTCTGAACTAGACCTGTATGTGTAGCATTTATCCTTCTGCTTTTGCCATGTACTCAAATTCCTAAGAGAAAATTTGTGAAACGTTTACTATCCAGATGACCACACGTAGATTTTAAAACATATTATAAACTTGATTCTCATGAGATCAACAAAAATCTCCAGTTTTACAAGTTTTTGCATTTCCGTGAAATAAGGGATGTTAGTAGTGATAACTATGATTTATGAAGTGCTTGCTATTTAGTGCCAAGTACTGTCCTAAAAGCAGAGCATTTGCCAGTCACCTGTAGGATGGGTGTGGTGTCTGCCCCATTTTACAGATGAAAGTTGAGGTACAAAATGTTTTAATAACCTGATGATGAAAGTTTCAATGAATCTTGACATATTCTCAATTTTCTTAAAAGCTTAAGAACTTAGGTTATATTTGTCTACTGCTCCATTTAGGCAAAACGAGAGGTCTTGGAAAGATATAAAAGTCCCCTAGACGGAAAAACCAGAAGGAAATTAAAATACTTTCAGAAGAGGTTTTGAATGCTGGAATCCATTTTCGGACTTCTGTTATCTACAAGCCCTCTCTATTGAAGGCAAAGTCTGAAATTGTCCAATGTCACATAGCTGGCAAGCTGTCCAGCAAGGAATTGAATCTAGACTGTCTGACTGTATAATTTATGACATTGTACTGGATGCATTGGAATTACATTTCCTTTCTGATAGCACTACAGTAGTGAAAATCACAAATTGCTTGGAAGTAATTCTAATTTTTAAGTTTTCAGCTGTAGGAACAATGGAATGGATTCTGTCATTTTGCTCTTTTCAAAGGAAATATATCTGCTTCCTGGCATTGAAAGTAGGTAAATAAACTCTTTGAAAGATTGAGAATTTTAGCAATTTCATTTTGCTGGCACATGATCTTTGAGGTTATGCAAACTTTTCAGTGACAATTTATCAAACACACACATACACAGTGGCAGCACACTTGTAAAAAATAGTTTTAAATACTAGCTTTCCTAGTTCATTTTCTTCTCATGAAACTTACCATTCTTTCAAATGCATAAGGTTAAAAGGATTATACCTGGATCAAGTTTGAAAGAAAACAGGAGGTTAGCAAGTATTAGCTATAATGATAGGAACATTTACCTAAAATATAGCACTTCTGTACTTTACCAAGCTTTTATTCTCATTACTTTCTGAAGAAAGCGAATTTAAGAAAAATATATGCAGGCCAACCTTACACAGTCATGCAAGTTGTGTCCTGCACGGGGGGCCTTAGTCAAGGAGCCAGCGGGGTCTGAAAACTGTCTCCATGTGCTACTTGAGACAAGGCCATGTTAGCCCTGAGGAAAACTACGCCTTTTTCTAATTCATCTTCCCAGACGGGGCACCTTTTTCTAATTCAACAAATGAGCCTTACGTAAAAGTAGCAGACCTGAATATGCAGGCTGGCCAAAATACTTTGCAGAGAATTTTGTTCATTATTGCACAAGTATTTTGTAAGAAGCAGCAAATACTGCTGGGCCCGGGGGCCAAAGGCACAGTACTAAGCTTCTAAGCTTTGGCTTGGTCGGTTGAGGTTGGGCATTTCCGTCCTCTCAGTTAGCATCTGATAAAATCCTAGCAGGCAAGACTCTGATTAAACAGTTTCTCCCGAGGGCACGCCTTGTGGAGAAGAGCAGGATGCTCTGGTGTATTTCAAAATGGTCCTTTTCCCTCTCTCCCTGCAGGAAGCATGAGGGGGTACTTCTCTAACACTCACTGTGAGAACCTGGTAGGCTACACACTTTTGTGAAGTGAGACTGGATCCTACTGGAGATTTTAACCCTCAGAGTTGTTCCCATTGAGCCTCCAGCCATTTCTCAATGACAGCTGAGGTCTTCCTGCCCCAGCATTGGTTACTGCAGAAGTTTCTACTCATGGGTTTTTGCTTTGGTGAGTGTCTGTATTCCTTTGTTGATCTCAGTGGTTTGTCCTGTGATCTCATTTCTCTTAGGAACCTAAGAACTGTTGATTTTTCAGTTAGTTCAGCTTTTTACTTGTTATTAGGGTGGAGTGGCAACCACCACGTTTCTTACATGCTTGGCCAGAAACCAAAGTCTTGTTTGTTTGGTTTTTAGAAATGTATGCATCTATCAATGTTGTAAATCACAAAAGCATGGAAAGAAGTTATTGCTTGTATTAAATTTTATTGGGGGGAGGGTGTAGCTCAAGTGGTAGAGTGCATGCTTAGCATGCACAAGGTCCTGGGTTCAATCCCCAGTACCTCCTCTTAAAATAAATAAATAGGCCTAATCACTTCCGCCCAAACAAACAAAAAATTTTTATTGACTCCCTAGTTAACATTTCCCTTGGGAAACAAGGATGTATAAATTGGTTTTAATTTTTTTCTTCCCTTTTTCATATTCCAATATGTTTTTGTTCACCTACTCTCAGAAACTTTGGGGTTATCAGTTATTAAGGGGCACATTTTTGCTTGCTTACAATGAAGTAGATCTCATCATTCAGAGCAAGAAAACAAAACACTTACCCAGATGGAAAATATGTATGTATTTGAAGCATTTTCTTTAAACTTATATGACAGTTCATAAAACTAAAACACATGTAATAAGATAAATTCACACATTATCATAGCCTCTAAGTTTAAACCATTTTTGTTCTCTTTATTTTTTTGTTATCTGAGTCAAATCAACTCAACACAATTTACCTAACAGTGATTTAATATTTATCTGATAGCATTACAAATAAAATTGTGATATGAATAAATTGAATCAGTCCTAATCCTTTGAAAATAGGACAAAAATATTGAAAAGCAAGCCAACATTCAGATACATAAATTATAAAGTGTACTGAATCATCCCAAAAAGATCCCTTCTTCTGCTGTGAGGCACATATTAGCACGTGTGTCTAAACAGAAAGCTTGTACTGCTTTTTAAGAGACATCATTCTTGAGATAGAGATAATGCAATGAAAAATGGGAAACACGGAGACAGTGGGAGATGTCATAGGACACCACCTTCTTTTCCACTGGCAGAAAATTTTACTCGAGAGTTTCTTGACTTCTATGAAATCTTCCACAATATAAGGCTATAATCCAATGTTCATCCAAAGATGATTTTTGGAGACTGTATGTTAGGGAAAATGCTTATAATCCTTATACTCATGTTTCCATCCTTTCTCTTCTCTCCCAAGGAGAGCCCATGTTGGGAGAACACTTTCAGGCTTCCCAATCCAATGAGGAGTGACTGGTAATGTTGAGAGCCTGACAGTCATTGACTTGATGCTAATGTGAATGACCTTTCTTTCCCTGAGAGCTGCCTTCTGTCTTCTGACAAGTGTTTATGTTCTCCCAGTGATATTTCCATATCACAAACACAAGACTTCCCTAGTCCTCACCCACCTGAGACCTAATGGCATGTGGCTACCCTCTCCGCACCTGGGTGGAGAAATTTTATTCAATGAAAAGATACATTTAAAAATGAATTTTGACCTTGAAAATGCTATACTCACTCATCCACTTTACCAATAATAAAATAGATGCTGTTTAAAAATTCCCACCAGGACCCTCTCTATTCTCAATTAGTTCAGAATCTGGAAAGGGAGACAGGTGGATGATTTAGGAACCCCCTCCCCAAATCCTTAAAAATCCAACAAAGCAGCAAATGAAACTTATTGGGAGAAATCTACATGAAACTTATAGATATTTTATAATATTTTTATATTAGAAGGGTAAAAGTTATCATTCATTTCTATTTTTAAAAACAATTCTTATGATAAATGCTAATTTGATTTTTCTAAATTTTCTGAATCACTTCTGCTGTGTTCCCACATAAAGGTCAATAAGAAATATTAAGGACTAATTATGGATTTACATTAAATTTAAGAAAATCCTTAATTTTGAACAAAATGCAAAGAAATTGTATAATACAAAACTGACTGAATCTTATTAAAGGTGAGTGTTATAGGCAAGAGGGAGTATTGGGGAAATCTTGGAAGGGAGTTCCTTTGAAATCTTTTTGGTTACATGGAGCAGTAGCCTTAAAGGTCAGCTCACTCCAAGGCATGAGGACACCATAACCAAGCCAGCAGGATTTGAGTCCGTGATGTAATGGAGGCATCTGAATTAATCTGTCTGAATAAAAAGGGGATTATTTTTTTAAATAGTAAAATATTCATCAGTGTTAATGTTATAAAGGAAGGATGTAATCCACTTTGATGAAATTTCACATACATTTTGGAGGCACCTTCTCTACTATGATAAATATCAGATTTAAAAACGATCACAGAGTATATGCCCCAAGTTATCATTTGCACATCAAATAGGAAAAAAGACAATGACAAGGGGTTAACAGGGTTCTGAAGTGTTTCTCATTACCACCCAAGGCTGAGAAGAATACTGGGAGCAATAAATTTGATGTCTGAGGGAATTATGTCAGCAACCAAATAGAATGCATCTTCACAGTATGAAAATAAGCTCTCAAAGTACATTTAGAAAAATAAATATGAATTGAGGCAAATTCAAGACAAACACATTTGCATTATTTGAGAATCTGGTACTGTGCCTTGAGTAAGTTTCATAATGTAAATATTAATATAAATGCCCATAAACATATGACTGCTGATAAACAATAAAGAAAGGAACGCATAACCAAGGAAGTGGGGTAGTAGGACATTGCTGGAAAGTATTTCTTCCTAGGAAATAAGGTAATATTTTTGAAAAATTATTGACATCAAAATTTAATAAAATGCAGATTTTATAAAATGATGTACAAGATAAGATGATAAGAAATCAGATTTAGATGAATTAGGAGTTCCTTGATAGATATTCAAAAATATAAAAAAAAGATGAATGAGATAAGAGAAGAGCTTACAAGAAATAAGATTATAATGAAACAATAAAAAAAGCATTAGAACCAGTGTACCTACTCTGAATAGGAATCTAAGGTCTCTGACCGTTTCTATGTTCTTACTTTTCATTATCTTCGATGAAAAGGAATTGCTATGGCAAAGCTGAGAACATTCAGGGACCCTCTTTCTAGTGGTGAGTCACTGAAGACTTGGATCTTCTTTCATTTGGTGTCATCAGACTTGTCATAGAAATGGGTGGCTCCTGCAAAAGGTCGGCCCCGCCATCTTTTTCTCTCTTCTTTATTCTTTTCTCCCACAGGACATCCACTGCTGCACTAAAGTAGATTAGGTCCACTCTAGGTTTGAAAGAATTAAAAAAAACTTGTCTATTGTCTTTATGATTATGATGGGTGGGTTAATCCTTTCCCCTCAAATTCTAAAAAGATCTTAAATTTTGATTTGGGTATTGAAGGGTAGGGACAATGAAATGGTGTAGCTCTCAGAACCTGTTTTTGCCTTATTATATTTGTTTAACTAGCATAGAATAAAGAAATGCTATGTTTCTCTATCCTTATGTGTATTTTTCTATACATATCCTTATGCACATTATGCAATGCATAATAAATAGAGGCAAAGAAAGAAAGAAAGAGAGGAAGGAAGAAAGAAAGAGAGAAAATCTTGGAACCCACTTAAATAAGATAGCTTGGTTCTGCCTGCTACAAGAATTAGGCAATCTTCAGTTTCCTAGCCCAAGAAATATCTAATTTCATTTCTATCAAGCAAGAGTGAATGGAAGAATGACTAGGCAAGAGTCTGTGCCAGAACTGAGAACCTTGGAAAACTCTCCAAATGTGCAGGAGAATTGGACAAAGACATTAAAAAATGTGGAGAGAGATGACAGCCAGAGAAGACAGAGGATAAAGTACCGAGAAACTGCCTGTATCCTAGAAACAGGTGAAAGAACAAATAAAATTCCAAAATCATTAGTAGAGGAGAAAAATGTTCTAGAGTAGAAGACTTAAATTTATAAGTAAAGCAATGCTCACAACATACCATGGAAAAGGAGTAAAGGGTTCAAACCTAGCGACCCAAACATTGAGAATTTCACCAGCATTTCTTAAACTTCATAGATATCTTGGTAGGGAAAACATGATAACCACACATGATTTAAAGGAAAAGCAGGGTGTCCTTGGACTTTCCACAACAATAAACTCAGAGGACAATAGATGGATGGATCATTAGTGGGCCCATGGCTGTACCCAGGACATAGACAAGCTCTGTTAGGCTCACACGACACTCTTGAAATGTGTGTTTCATTTTAAACCTTTGTAGTGTTGGTTTCTCCTCAATAATATGAGTTGGCAGTGCTGGTCCCACATTTCCTCAAGGCAACAATCAGCTGGGGCTGAGCAGTTCCTGTATCACATTCCTCCTTCTTCCAACTTTTCTCCCAACACTGAGGGAGATTGTCAGTTGGCATTTGCCATAGGGTTTGCACCATTGCTGTTACACGAAGAGATCATTTCTATACACATATGGCTCTATCAACAGTGCAAAAACGCAAGATAAACAGAAAGATTACTTACTTTAAGAAAAATGACAGAAAAAAATACTTCTATGTGGAGTCTTGTTTTCCTTTTACCCGTGATATATATATATATATATACACACAAGAAAGTGCCTAAACTTGTTTCATGGATTCACCTAATCTTCTTAACCTTTCTAGGCATTTGAGGTTTTAAACTCATTTGGGAACTTGAAGTGAAAGTTTGGTGCTTAATTTTTCTACATTTTGAATAGTTTTTTTTTTTTTTCCTCAGAGAAATGAAGAGATTTTTCTCAGACATGCCTCAGTTCCTGGGTTACAAAACTCAAGTACCATTTGTTGTGGAAACAAACAAGCATACACACAAACTAGTGGGAATTATATGCCCACCATAAATAAATAAAGCAAGCAGTAAAATAACTAAAATTTATTATAATAAAAAATTACATTTTATACCATTGGATTTGACCCCTCAAAACAAATTTTAGGAAATAAAAGGTATTTTGTAGAAAAACTGAAAACAAAAAAACGTAACAAGGTTGCATATCAACATAAACAAGAAGCACTATAATGGGTTATAAACAAATAAGTTATTTGTTTTCTAATAGCTTCTTGTCGCATGTTTACAATACTTGCGGAAGTCTATCTGCCTTCCTCTTTCCACCTTCCTGCGTTCCCTTTTATTTGCCTCCTGTATTATTACCAGTGTTTATACTTGTACTTTTCTGGGAAGAACAAGGAGAAACAAATCTATACCATCTTCTCTGGACTGTTGGTCTCACAGGATGCTCTTTGAAAATACATTTATTTAAATTTTTCCAAGGAGGAAGCAGTAAAGACCTGAGTGCTTTTAATAAATAATAAATTCTGTAATAGAGTGTTTGTATTTGCTGAGGAAACATTTTAAGATAAATTGGATGGCATTTCTTGATAAAAGACCACCCACCGTACTAAGGCCAACCTCAGGGTAGCTGGTGTGTATACAACCAAGTAGTAATTATGCCACTCGCTAGCAAGGATAATAAATGTGGGACCTTTAAAATGAATTTACTTGTGCACATTTTTCTTCAGAATTTATGATTCCAAAATGTTCTTGAGGCTTTGTGGATACAAAGATAAAGGTTGGAACAGACGTTGGAAGATTGGAACTTGTGGGGGATCAAGTCAATTAATGACTTAACTTTGACCCCATTTGCAAGTCATGGGGTGACAAGTTACAATATGAGGATTTTCACATCCATTGTCATGAGATGTTCCATTTCTACAGTTTCTGTATTTATAGAGAGATGAAATTTTCCCCAAAATGAAATCTCTGCTATACATTGAACTTATTCTAAATGAGAAAAAAATGATATGTCCCCAAAGAGATGACTCTCCTACTTCCATTGGCAATGATCCTTCTCTTCCAGAAGGTGAGGAACATGGAATTAAAATAAACTATCAAAATTATATTTATTATTATAGGGTCACTTTCTCAATGAAAAATTGCCAATCGCTTCATATTGCCTAGAGAATTCTATACTGTTTAGTTATCCATCCATACTACAGTTTTATTCCATGAAGAATCACTATACTTGATAGATGATAGATAGATAGATAGATAGATAGATAGATAGATAGATAGATAGATAGATAGAATTTATGGTATTTGACCAAAATAAAAAAGATATTAAAGTAATAAGCCAGAGGTTAAGATTGATAAGTAATGCATGGCAGTGGCCACTCAACTACCACACTTGGGATTTCATTGATGAAGATCTTTTTGTCAGTGAGGCCTTCTATATGATAAATACAACAGAAAATAGATGTGACCATGTTCTCAAAATGAAATACAGTAGTGAACATTATATAATGCTTTTTATATTGCCACTTAGAATATGATAAGGTAGATGGCATAACATCAAAATACAAGTGAGTCAAAATATTTCACCAGAAGCCCAGTCATTTTGACTCAGCTTCACAGCCCTCTGATGTCATGGCTCGATCCAACTACAAAATTTAGATTATTTAGAAGACTGCATGTGTTGTAAGTTAAGAACTGTAAATAATACTTTTATAATCAGAATTTTCCTAAGGATTACTTGAGAGAGTTCTAGGTTATGTTCTTTGTCAATATCTCACATTAGTAATATTCGGTATTAAGGGGCAAACCTTTTATTTTAGCATGGACTAAAGTGAAGCTGTGGGGAGTAGGAAGTGGATACGGCACCCTTTGGAGGCTTAAAAAAACCTACTTGCCTGAAGAAAAAACTTATCCTCCATTACTTACAAAATATAATAAAGGACCTTCTCAAAACGGTTTCTGATTAGACTTGATTTCCCAATCATTGGGATCAAACCTTCTGTGGGAGGAATATCAATTTATTTGACACCATAATAACTCAGTCATAAAATCTGCATTGCGTGTCTATTATGTACTGGCCTATGCCCTGAGGATACAGTAATGAGCAAAAATAAGTCCCTTTGGACAAAGCCCCTTTGCCATTAAGGACCAAAAGCAAACAAGCAAACCGCTAGTTTACTTACGCACAGAGAGAAAAAGGGAGTAAGAAGCAGTGAACTTAAGGAAAAGACTGGAGAGATCTTTCATGAGGTGTTTTGCCAAAGAGAGTGAAGCTAGTAAAATAGCGTTTGGCGCGTGTGTAGGTTCCATTGGAGCTCATGGAGTATGAATTTCATGGGACAAAATGAGACCACAAATTGATCTCAGATGACATAAACTAGATGACAGAGAGAAATTGAAGAAGGTTGGGGAGAATAGCATTACATGAACCAGTTTAGATAGTTTCAGCTTTAAACTTTCGTGTGAAGGGCTAAACTTAGGGAGAGGATTTATGTCAGCAGCACAGCGTAGGGGAGGACTTGATGAGGCCAGCAAATCCCAACTGTCCCTTCCCATATAATATTTCAACATAAACCTTCAATTTCTGAATTGGCTGAAATAAAGCATTTAACATTAATGAACCTGACTTAGGGCACTGCTATTACTACTTCCTCTGCTTCTCTTCCGATGCCCTTGGCATCTTATTTATATTTCAATGCCCTTCCTCAGTTTTTCTTGAGAGAGAATAGTCTGCTCTCATTCTGTTCAGCCAATGAACTTTCCTTGCATGCATCTTATTATATATTCACATTATCATTTTTGTTTTAATTTATCTCAAGCCATAGAATGAAGGGCTCTTGTGTCATGCTCCCGTGGATCCCCTAATATGAAACAAAGTAACTTACACGTATTATCAGTCCTCTTTCTTCCTTATGAATTGTCATTTAAAAAAGAATCAGAGTTTAGAGGGAATGTATAATGTGGTGCTAATGGGTGGAGTAAATTTTACTTAGGTCTCCACTGAGAGAAGACAGAGTTCACGTCGGTCAGGCTCCAGTTGAAGGTATCTTCCCCAGTTTTGCTTAAATCAATTACTGTGTTTTCATGCAAATTGAAAATTATACATATACGGGGGGAGGGTATAGCTCAAGTGGTAGAGCACATGCTTAGCATGCATGAGGTCCTGTGTTCAATCCCCAGTACTTCCTCCAATAAATAAACAAATAAATAAAAACCTAATTACCTCCCCCCAAAACAAACAAACAAAAAACAACAAAAAAGAAAATTATACGTATACAATAGTTCTGTAAACATATCAAACAATTCTTTCAAATGTAAATTTCATAAAAAACTTACCATTTAAGAAAGGTGCACCTATAAACATTCCCTTTCATAATAAACAAAGAGTGCTTTTCTCTTGAAATAACGCATTTGAATGGAATGTTGCGGGTAGCCAGAAAAGGTAGGTATTTAGAAAAGGGAGAAATAAAGAGGGGTAATAAAAACATCAGTAATTCTTGAATCTTCTGTTTTCCCTTGATGTGAGGTGACCTAGATTGTTGAAATTCTAAACATAAGAGATGACTTTTGAAAACAATTTTTAAAAAACTGCACAATTATTCCAATGAAGTGTTACTGCAAATTTTTTTTCAAACTTCTAAATTTCAAAGCCTAGGACAGAAAAAATACTCAAACTGTTTCCTAACTTAGCTACTCACTCCACACTTCTATTGATTTATAGTTCTTCTGTTTTGATGCAACATTTTTCTGTGATTTACAGTATTCTGGAGCCGTCTAATTCTGTAGTGGCTGTTGTGTAATGTGTTTAACTGCTAGTTCTACTCTTGATGTATCATCTTTTCTCTTTACTCTTCTGATACTTTGTTTTCCAATATAGAGTAGTTTAATAGGCACTAGTTATGTTTTGAGCCGAAGTTATTTTCTTTTTGGAAGAAAGAGGGAGGCATTATTGAATTTGATCTAGCCTTTCTTCTTTGTCAAATTTCTACTGCTGTGTAATTGCTTTGTATTGTGTGCACTTGAACTGTATGACATGTGTGAAAATTACTAAGCAGCGCTGAAGATTTAACCAATTAACCCCTAGCAGTGAATGAGCAATGCAGTTTTATCAAGGTTCCCGTGTACGCAATAACAATTGACCTTTTTGAAGGCTGTGTCTTCACCGTACCAACGGATGTGTGCTTCCAACATAAATTTAAAGCATCTCTCATGTAATTAAGGTAGAAAATTGGCAGTTTGAATAAAACAACTTTTATTGAGTTTGTATATTACTGCATTCTCTTGTGTCCAGTATCAATGAATTTTTTGAATATGTAACCTTTATTTGACCAGATAAACTTTTAAAAATCTTTCATAATCTGTATTGTGGATTCTAAAAGACATTGTTTTCATCTGAATATATCAGTGTAGGATTTCTGTTTTGTTGTTCGTGGTGGTTGTTGGTTGATTGGTTGTTTGATCTGTTGTAGTTTTGTTCTCTTTGATTTTGCTCAGTATTTTTTTTTTTTCACAGTAATGGTGACACCTTCCCTCTGAAAGCTTAACACTGCCTGTTAACTGCTTCCTGTGGCTGAAACAAGTTCATGTGTCCATGTGACTAGAGAAGGAAAGAAAAGAAAAATGAAACATAAGAGAATCATTTTGTGATTTTTAAAGATCTGAGTACCTAGTATTTTAATAATGGACGTGCTGCTGAGCTGAATTACATATGCATAATTTCTGAGGCCATGGATCCATTTACTCATGTATTTATTTAATAAAGCCATAAATATTTATTCAGGACTCAGAGTGTTCTAGACACTCTCGGATGGAGGCTCCAAGGATGGAAAGATTTCAATCCTTGTCCTTGAAAAGCTGAATTGTAACTGAAGACAAATATACAAACCAGTATTTACCATTGTACGTCATAATTCCTCTGGGGAATAAATGTAGATATTTCACTGGGGATAGAGGTTTCCAATTCTGCTTTCAAGTTGTGTGAAGATTACAGAAGGTGTCTACTTAATGGCTGTAGGTATTTGGTGTTTGTTAGACGTGTGTTAGAGTAGGCTGAAGACCCTTAACGAATAGCGCCCCCTTCCATTGCAGTGATTATGGAGCAAGAAATTTATTTCTTTTATATGTAAGCAGCAAGGGCAGGTGTTCATACAGCAGAGCGATCTCCGCACACCCCGGTCAGACTGATGGTTACTTAGCGCTTCTAACACATACCTTCCAAGACACTCTGGGCCCGGTTCTTCCATCAGCTAAAAGAGGAGAACATGGAAGGGTGTTTGTAGGTTTTATGGGTCGGACCTGGAGTGATACACATCTCTTTGACTTTCACCAATGCTGGAGAGCACTTTGTCCCTTGCCACACTCAGCCAGAGCGGAAGCTGAAAGAAATGGAGAAAGGGAGGAGAGATTTTGATGGATAGCTGACGGGTTTGGTCCTCAGGAACTATTTCAAATAAGCGGAGCAATGGCATACTCACGGGCTCCTGCGTCGGAGCGCGCTTGGTGTATTTTAGAAAGAAACAAGTTGTAGTTTGCTAGAAACCACGCAAAAGAGCTATTCAATTACTTTAGATAATGAGCGTATTTGGTCATATTTTTATTAGCGCCTATGAAGCTGATAAAAACATGCTTTGACCTTAGTGTAAATATATTCTTTAAGCCAACAGCACTGTTCAGATTTACGTGTTTTTAAATTATGGTAGGCAATTAGATAGCTGATAGTTCAAAATACCAGCTTGAATATCAGCAGACTCATCGGATTTACATTATAAATTAGCATTAGTATTTTAAGGAAATTGGGAGAAAGGTGGTATTGAAATCTGAATTAATTATTTTTGTCATAAATCTTTCAAGTGAGAAAGTAACACTGTATTTCTCTACTAAAAATTATGCCCAAGTTTTGGTATTCTTCTGCCTGAAGTACATTATACTATAAATCAGTTTTCACCTATTGAATACCTACTATGCTTTAATACATATACATACATACAAGTAAATATAAAATTGATAATTCTCACCAAGATTAATTTTGAAGTTCTAACCTTGGTGTGTCATGTTTTTAAAAAGATGTTTATTATAGCACAGGACTGAAAAACAGACCACAGCACACACACCATAAAAATAATCAGAATTAATGCTTATCATTTATATATTTGTTTGGCCAACTTTTTTTTAGCACCTGTAATGTGCAAAGAATTGTTTTATGTGCCTGAACTACATCAGGGATTTTAAAAAGTCCTTGCCCTGTGGTACTTACATTTTAGAAGGGAGGCTAAATATAATGATTGAGAAAACAAAATAATATTTTAAAAAGCAGTGTGAGTTATGTAAAAAAACAAGTAGAGCAGGGTGAAGGACATGGAGAGGGCAGTGGGAAGTGGGTTGCCATTTCACATGGGGAGCTCAGAGCCCATCACACTGAGACATGCTATTTTAGTAAAGAACAAAGGAGTTAATGGAGTTAGAACTTTGGGAGAACGGCTTTCCAGACAAAGGAAGTTGTCAGTGCAAAAGCCCTAAATTAGGGGCATACCTGGATGAAAAGTGAACAGACTGGAAGAGCCCCTTGTAGGCGATATGGCCAGAGAGGTAACTGGCAAGGAGGTGAGAAATCATACAAGGTCTATTAGAAAGATGCTGGCTTTATTCTCAGTGAAATGAGGACCCACTGCAAGATTATGAAGAGAAGAATGACATGACATACCTTTCGTTTTAAAAAGATGATTATTTCTCCTGCATTGAGAATAGAATAGGGAAGTGGTTTATAAGGGAAGCAGCCAGGATACTACCAAGGTGGCTCCTGCAGTAATCCAGGTGAGGGAGGAGGTGGGCAGTAGCGTAGGCTTGTTGAGAAGTGGTTGATTCTGAAAATATTTTGAGAGAATAACTGATAGACTTATGGGATGGGTTAGACCTAAGATTTGAGAGGAAGAGATTAGTCAAGATGACTCCAAGGCTTCTAGCATGTAAAACTATGGGGATGAAGTTGCCCTCAACAGGGATGGAAAGACTATGGAGAGACAGGTTTGCAAAGGGGAAAGATTACTTTTGGACTGGGTGAGATGTGTGCGAGGCATCTCATGAGAAATACTGAATAGATACCAAAGTCTGGGGCTCAGGAGAAAGATCTGAGCCGGGCGCGGAAGCGTAGGATAATGATAACACTTGGAAGAAGTTCAAGTTTAAAGTCCAAAACTGAATTTAATGAATTTACGTGCAGCAAAGTTATAACATAGTTTTTCTCTATGTTTTATTGCTATGGCACAGTGCCTAAATTATATCTTCTATTACATATTTATGTAACTTCCCTTGAAAAAATAAACTTTTTAGTTTTAAAAACCCCTCCATTGAGCAACAGAAGGAAAAATATGTAACTTAGCAAATCTCAGAAGAATACACTGTGAGCTCCCTCTGCTGTTACTGGTGACTCAGATATTAAGAAAATTGGCAAAAACAAATGGAATACGAATTTGGAGTTTAAATAATGTTAAATGGCTTAACACTTTCTTCTGTTTAAAATTGATAATATATTAAGAATGTTAGCAAAACACTGAGCTTAAAACAACTGATTTGTTTGTAAAATTAAAAAATACTGTATAGTTTTCATTTTTAAAGTAGAGCCACTTACATATTCTCCAGTTAAAACCATGGAGAAATGATCAGATCAAGAGAACCCCCCTATTTTCTTTGAGAAGAATTGTGAACACATTGCCTTTTCAATAGAACAGATAACGTTTTGTTTAAAATTTAATTATTTAGTGAATATAATTTTGTGAGATTCATATCTAACAACTAAAATATAGAATGGCTTGTCAGTAGCTGCCACTTGGCAAAGTGACCACGGACTTGAACATCATCAAGAAAGATATGTACTAAAGATTTCCCATATAGATGGCCAAGCACAAGTTATTTTGAGAAAGTTTGTATCACATGGTTAAATATGGTAAAGCTCAGGAATTACAGTTTAAATAATAATATGTGTGAATGCACACAAAATACAATATGCAAGGCACTGTAATAATAATGCAATGGTATAAAGGACTTCTATGGTTAGTCCCCCACCTCTCCTCTAGGTACCATTTTACGACAATTCTCATTTTAAAGCATTAATAAGATAGCTACGGTTCTCCAGTTGCATCATATAACTCACCTTCTCTTCTATGAGTATTTATTTGACTTTTTTCAAGAGTTACCTGAATGACCCCCTTGGTGAGGTGAGGTGTCTCCTCTGCATGTACAGAACATGCAGACTCTGAAATCAAATATGACTGGCATTTTATCCTGCCTCAGTGACCCCATGCTTGGGAATCTCTGGGCGAAACATTTAAACTAACTCAGCCTTAGTTTCTCCTCTGGACATCGGAGATAACAGGGAATACACAGGATTGTCAAAAATAATAGATGAAATATTACGAGTAAAGCACCAAGTATACTTTGGGGCACATAGGCGATACTCTGTGTAGCGTAGCTACTAAGATTCTATAATTAATCTTTCACAAAACATCACAATATATGGTAACTGGTAATCTTTGTGTGTCTCTACTGCGAGTTCAACTTCTTCAGGAATAAAGAACTTCATATGTTTTCTATATTATCTTTAGAACCGAACAGAATCCATGGTATAACGGAAACAAGCGATAAAAAATTGTCCAATTAGTGAATGCAGGCAGACTGATGATATTCTCAAGTCTTTATTTTGAATCGGAAAATCAATTCCAAGGCAAAATTAGGTTGGAGAGGAGTATACCATGGATTTCTAAATCTGTGAATTAATATTTTTCGGAGTTAATCAATGAGACATAATAACATAAAGAAATAAAAAGTAAGTCATTTGCATTGGATAATATTATATACTCTTTGTTGTTTCTTTCTTCACTGCTCTCAAGTGATTAAATGTAGCAGCAGACAGGAGGGACAGGTAATCATGTAAAGTATAAAGTGATAGTTGTAACTAAGGCAACCATGTCATTTCTTCCTGTTTTTCTTTCTTTCCATTTTCCTTCAATCAATAAAAGCTCTCAAATGAAATGGAACATTGTGTTTATGCTAATTTTCCTTTCTGCTTGATTATTTTTCAGGTATGTTCCTGCTGTGTACACTGTAATTATTCTCACTTTTAAACAAAAAAAGTACTCTTTTCATTTAGAAACATTTAGGGCATGGCTTTATTAGAGTTTCTCAAAATTTGACATATGAAAGTAAATGGAAGTCACTCTTAACAGTGAAATTCATAATATTTCAACAACATTGAAGTTTATTTTGTGAACTTTTGATATTTTGAAATTAGTTTGCCAGAATATGAAAACATTTATGAGGAGACAATTTCATAGGGAGATATGAATTCCTTATAAGAATCCAGTTTAAAAGAGCAAGCACATTATGTCAAAACTGTCATTTTCTATATAATTAACGGGTAACAACGTACTACTGGATGTTGAAAGGAAATAACGTTTCAATCTATTAAAGTTCCCTGAGTTACTTAATTAAAATTCTACTTTTAACTCTGTTATCATGTGAAGTAGTTTTATCTTTCTTGGACTTTAAAAAAAGGTGACATTTGAGTTCAAAAGCCTTGAAATATGATTGGGTATTATCTAGCAGTTGTATAGAGGAATGAGATGAATATGTTAAGGCATTCTTGGCAATGTGAAGTACATATCCAATTTCAGAGGCGTGAAAAACCATAATGAGTTAGAAGAACTTCAGGTGGGATTACAGAATATGTGGAGAAGTGAAGGAAGCAACACGAGTTGTCTCTTGGAAGAGATTTACAGGAAGCGATTAGGCAGATAGCAAAGAGCATATGTAAGTTTGGGCTTTGACTAGTAGATAATGAAGAAGGAGTTGACTTCTGTTCTTTGCTCAAGGCTCTGTTTTTTGCACCTAGCACAGTGCCTGGAATGTAATGGACATGAAATCCATTCTTTGGAAATACTTTATTGAATGTACATTGTGCTTTGAATATCAGAATGCTAATTGTGGAGCATGGGGAAGGATAGATTGGAAGAGTGCAAGACTAGAATAGAGAAACAGATTAGAAGAATCTTTCAATAACCCAGAAAAGGAGGTTGAAATCCTCATCTAATAACTGCTATGAGGTTGGAGACGGATGAGAAAGATGCAAGAGACTTTCGGAGAGTAGACATTGCGGGACTGGTTCTATTTAAGAAAATCAGTGTAATACACTACATTAATAGAATGAAGAAAAGTCAATAATCACCTCAATAGATGCGTAAAAGGCCTTTGACGTAACACTTGTATAATATACTCGAAAGTTGGAAGAGAGTAGATCTTAAGTGTTCTCAGCACAAAAAGGAAATGGCATTTATATGACATTATGGAGGTGTTAGCTAACATTATTTTACCATATATAAGTATATCAAACCAATGTGTTGCACACCTTAAATTTACACAATGCTGTGTGTCAATTATATCTTAATAAAGCTGATGAAAAAAGATCTTTGAAAAAATCCAAAACCTTTCTATGATAAAAAAAAAAAACCCTCAGGAAATTAGGAATAGAAAATAATTTACTCTACATGATAAAGGGCATTTATGAAAAACCCACAGGTAACATCATACTCAATGATGAAAGATTGAAAGATTTCCCCAAGATTAGGAACAAGGCAAGCCACCACTGCTATTCAAATTGTACTGAACGTTCTAAAGAGAGCAATTACATGAAGGAAAGAAAGGAAGGAAGAAAGAAAGGAAGATAGATAGAAAGGAAGGAAGAAAGAGAAGAGAGGAAGGAAGGAAGGAAGGAAAGAAAGAAAAAGAAAGAAAGAAAAGAAAGAGAGGGAGGGAGGGAGGGAGGAAGGAAGGAAGGAAGGAAGAAAGGAAGAAAGGAAAGAAAAGGGCCTCCAAACTGGAAAAAAAGTAAAACTCTCTATATTTAAAGATGACATGGTCCTATTTATAGAAAATCCCAAAGATTCCACGATAAAGATACTAGTGTTAATGAATGGATTCGGCAAATTTGCAGGATATAGTATCAATACAAAAAATTAAGTAGATTTTCTAAACAAGTGTAATGAACAGTCCAGAAAGGAAATTTAAAGAATGATTCCATTTATAACAGCATCTAAAAGAATAAAGTACTTAAGAATAAATTAAACTGGGAAGGTGAAAGACTCATTTATACACTCAAAACTACACAACATTGCTGAAAAAAAATTAAAGACCCAGGTAAATGTAAAGCAATTCTATGTTCATGTGTAGAAAAACTAAATATTTTAAGATATCAAAACTACCTAAAGCAATCTTTAGATTCAAAGCAATCCCTATCAAAATTCCAGCAGCTTCTTCTTTTTATTCAGAAATTTAAAATTCAATTCTTAAAGTCATATGGAATTGCAGGGGGCCCCAAATAGCCAAAACAATCAAAAAGTTTGAAACAATTCTTTTTAATCTTGAAAAAGAGGAATGAAGTTGGACACATATTTCCTGATTTTAAAGCCTACCCTACAAAGCTACAGTAATCAAAAACAGTCTGCATCTGGCATAAGGAGAGACATATGGACTAATGGAATAGAATTGAAAGTCCAGAAATAAACTCATACATCGTGGCTAAGTCCCTTCAATTGGGAAAGAACAATCTCTTAAAAAATAGATTTTCATATGCAAAAAATGAAGTTGGATCCTTACACTTGATTAAAAAATTAACTCAAAATGGATCAAAACTAAATACAATAGGTAAAAAAAAACCACAGATCACTTAGAAGAAAACACAGATAAATATTTGTGACCTTGGATTTGGCAATGAATTATTAGATGTGACACTAAAGTACAAGCAATAAAAAGAAAAACAGATAAATTGGACTTCATCAAAATTAAAGACTTTTGACCAACAAGGAACCTTATCAAGAAAGTCAAAAGAATTTTTGTCGCCTCCAGATATATGCCCAGTAGTGGGACTGCGGGATCACACATGATAGCTCTATTTTTAGTTTTTAAAGGAATCTCTATACTCTTTTCCATTGTGGCTGTACAAATTTACGTTCCCACCGACAGTGTAGGAGGGTTCCTTTTTCTCCACACTCTCTCCAGCATTTATTATTTGTAGACTTTTTGATGATGGCCATTCTGACCAGTGCGTGGTAATACCTCATTGTGGTTTTGATTTGCATTTCTCTAATAATTTACAATGTTGAACATGTCTTCTTGTTCCTATTGGCCATCTGTATGTCTTCTTTGGAGAAATGTCTGTTTAGATCTTCTGTCCATTTTTTAATTTTTTTTTTGATATTGAGTTGTATGTTTGCATATTTTAGATATTAATCCCTTGTCAGTCACATCATTTGCAAATATTTTCTGCCATTCTGTAGGTTATTTTGTTTTGTTTTGTTGATGTTTTCCTTTGCATGCAGATGCTTTTACATTTAATTAGGTCCCATTTGTTTCTTTCTGCTTTTATTTATTTTGCCTTGGAATCTAAGAAATATCACTATGACTTATGTCTGAGAATGTTTTGCCTATGTTCTCTTCTAGAAGTTAAAAACTCTAATTCAAAAAGATACATACACCCCAATGTTCATAGCAGCACTGTTTACAATAGCCGACACATGGAAACAATCTAAGTGCCCATTAACAGATGACTGACTGGTTTAAGAAGATGTGATACACACACACACACACACACACACACACACACACACACACACACACACAGGAGAATATTACTCAGCCATAAAAAGGAATGAAATAGTACCATTTGCAGCAATATAAGTGGACCTAGAGAATGTACTAACTGAAGTAAATCAGATAGAGAAATACAAATATCATATGATATCACCTATATGTGGAATCTAAAAAGTAATACAAATAAATCTATATACAAAACAGAAACAGACTCACAGACATAGAAAACAAACTTACAGTCACCAAAGAGGAAAGGGACAGATTGAGGGGGATGATAATTTAAGAGTATGGGATTAACAGATACACATTACTATTCATAATAATAGATGAACAACAAGAATTTACTGTATAGCACAGGAAACTACATTCAATATCTTGTAATAATGTATAATGGAAAATAATCTGAAAAAAATTAAGTTTAAAAGACAAGCAATAGGGGAAATGTAAAAAAAAAACTATGAAATAAATTTATATCATTTGTACTGATAACTTTGAGCAGATGACTTTGATTTGGATCAAAAGAATCTGAAAATACCATAACAGATAAATCTGAGAAGACAAAGAGAAGAATCCTTGACTCTGTTTCATTCTAATATCTTTGATTATGATACCTGTTATAAATAAGAAAGGGACAGAAGAGTGCAGGGTAACACAGCTGGTCCTACTTGAAGTTCGCTGGTGCCCTAAGAGAGAGCAACGTTCTGTCAAGGAGATTGTGGGCAGGACTTCCAGACTGGGAGGGCAACCAAGGAAGCAATGCTTCACGGTAGAACTTGGCTGCAGAAAGGCACAGACATTCTGTGGAGCCTTTGCTGAGTAAAGAACTCAGGTGAGACATACAATTTCTCTGCTCAGACATTCTCACTATATGCTAGAGGAAACCAAAACTTGAAGAATATGAATCTGATTTGATATTTAGATGGTTTTTGATAACTAGTAAGAATATAGTAGGTTTTTAATAATTATCTGTATGAATGAGTGAGGTTGAAAAAATGCTAAGATGTTTCTGAACTGGGGATATGCTTTTCAGTATCCATCACAGCCTTTCCACAAATATCTGTATGCCATATAAATACAGTTAAAATAGTTTGTCACTGATTTCTACAAGGGGATGATGTGTTAGTTAAGTAACTACTTACAAAGCATAATTCTTTGTTTACATTAAAGTAGTACTTCCTCAAACAGATCAAAACATGTTTCATTTATTTATTCCTACCACTGAGTTTTTTTTTAATTTCTTTATGATATTCTCACATAGTTATACCAACATAATTAATGCTTACATTAAATGTGCACTATATTCTGTTTTTATTCCATGATATTTCTTGGTGTTTTCCAAGAATTAGTTACCATTTTAATGACAAAATAGCTTTCTGATATATTTAAGCGCAGCTAGTTCCTGTATTTTCTTCAACATTAAAGTTTCTTTTTACTCTTAAACATTAATGATAATTACAATGTTAATAATAATGTTTTTCCACTTTATAGGTGCTTATACTCCCTAAAGCCCATTCATTATTGAAATTTTGCAGGTTTTGCAGGTCAGTGTTTCTCAGTTATTGTGATAAGAAATATACATTATATAATAGTAACATAGTGATATTTACTAAATCATTGGTCATTATTTTGGATTTCATTTTTTTTTATTGGCTTGATGTTTTGTTTAAATAAATCATTGGCAATCACATAATCTTTAACTATGTTCCCATATAAATAAACCTACATGTTGTCTTATTGTGTTATTGAAGGTATTTGACTGTAAAATGCCTTTATTATTTTTTTAAATTTTATTTTATTGAGTTATAGTCAGTTTACAATGTTGTGTCAAGTTCCAGTGTAGAGCACAATTTTTCAGTCATACATGAACATATATATATTCAGTGTCACACTCTTTTTCACCATGAGCTACCACAAGATCTTACATATATTTCCCTGTGCTATATAGTGTAGTCTTGTTTATCTATTCTATATATACCTGTCAGTATCTACAAATTTCGAACTCTCAGTCTGTCCCTTCCCACTCCCCTCCCTCCTGGCAATCACAAGTTTGTATTCTATGTCTATGAATCTGTTTTATGTTTAAGTTCATTTGTCTTCTTCTTTTTTTTTTTTTTTTGGAAAGTATTTGACTGTAAAATGCCTTAATTATTTTTGAATGGATGTAATACCTGTTACCAAACCAAAACTTGGATCTGCTTGTCCGCAAGCAGTAAAGCGAAACTACTGACACCAGGCTGTGGTGAAGCAAAGTGCAGCGTATATGCAGGCACCAGGCAGGGGGTCCAGGCAGCTGGTGCTCAAAATACCTGAACTCCCCACGCATTTTTAAAGTCCAGATGAGGGAGGGACATCACAGGGGTTGTGATCAGCTCATGCACAATTCTCTGACTGGTTGATGGTGAAGTAGCAGGGCAGTGTCACAGGGTTAACACTGTCAATTCTCAGGCTCCAGTAGGTCTGGGGAGTGAGTACTCATGGTCATGAAGTAGTTAACTTCTTCCACTGGTGGGGGCTTTGGTGTTCGTAAAACAACTCAGAAAATACGCATCAGATGCTGTTATCTTGGTATTTCAGAAGGAACTAAAGCAGAAGACGTGGGGGAAGGGGTGTCTGTCTTGGGAAATTTCCATAAGGTCCTGCTCGGTTACACCTACACTTTTCAATCAGGATGTCAAAGATATTTTGCTTAAAAGATTTTAATTTATTTTATAACAGTTTTTTATGGTGTGAAACAAAAAAGATTTTGTGTTGCCCTTTAGAATTAATCAATTTGATTTTAAATTTTTACTTACATGAAAAAATGATTTCAAATAATATTTTTAATAATCTTATTGTGGTATAACTCACATAACATGAAATTCATTCATTTCAAGCATACAGTTCAATGATTTTGGTAGATTTACAGGGCTACGCAACCATTACCACAAACTAACTTTAAAACATTTCCATTGCTCTCAAGTGATCCCTTGTGTCCATTTGCAAAGTCAATCACTGTTCCCATAGCCAGCCCAAGCATTCACTAATTTACTTTCTGAATCTGTATATATTTGCCTTTTCTGGACGTTTAATCTAAATGACTCTGTAATACAATGTGTTCTTTTGCATCTGGTTTCTGTCACTTAACATAATCATTAGAGGTTCACCTACTTCGCAGCATATATCAATATTTCATTCTTTTTTATTGCCAGATAATATTTGGTTGTTATGTATCTCATATTTTTTCTTATCTAATTAAGAAAAATGGACATTTAATTGTTAATGGACTTTTGGATTGTTTCCAATGTTTTGTCATGAATTAGGCTGCTGCTATAAACATTCATGTACAAGTCTGTGTATAAATATATATTTTCTTTCCTCTTGGGTAGATACCTAGGAACAAAATTACTGAGTTATATGGTAAATTGATGTTTAATAACCTTTTAAGAAACTACCAAATTATTTTCCAAAATAGTCACACTATTACATCCCTAACAGCAATGTATGAAGCGTCCAGGTTCTTTACCAACAACAATCGTCTTTGCCTGTCTTTTCAAATTATCGCCATCCACGTGGGCTGAGTGGTATCTCATTGCGGTTTTGAATACATTATGTATACTGGTTAGTTTCTTATTATAATAGAATTGTGTGGTCAAAGAGGATTAATTATTTAAGATACTATAGCAAATTCAAACACATTTCACATCTATAGGATGCAAACTTAATTTTCTCTAAACTAACACTTAACAAATATAGATTCTTATAATATATAGGCAGTCTCAAGGTTACTGGCAAACAATCCTATTGAAACAAGCCTCCTAATATTAGAGAAAGGCTCTGGTTTTAGCAGTATAGCATGGCACTAAGAGGCTCAATGCTACAGACAGATGTCCTGAGTTCAAGTCCTGACTTTACCACTTAAGCTGTGTGACTTTTGGAAAGTTACTCAATCTTTCTGTGCTTCTAGTCCCTCATCTGCAAAATGAGGTTAGTAATAATAACTATCCTAGAAGTTTGTGTATGGAAATTAGATAAGCTAATATATGTGTATCATTTTCCATTTAGTTAAGAAAACAGAAACTGTTCTGGGTATTAAAAATAAATGGAAAATCAGTACAAGATTATATATTGTAAACCTACTGGAAGAGGTGGAGGAACCACAGGAACATTACCCAGAGATAGTGACCTTAGGAAGCTGCTACTTACTGCCTTTGGGGTTGAGGAGAAGGACCACAGCTGTCCATGATGCCACTGGTGCACTTCTGTTGCAACTGTTACCATTAGAACTGACACTGTTGCCACGAGAAGCAAGCTTGGTGCCTTAGGAACCCAAGATCTGCACTCCTCTTGCTGCAGTGGCTGAAACCACAACACATACTGCGGGAGCCAGGGCTTGCCCACCGTTGCCAGAGCCAGAAGTATCATCATTCCCCCATCTTTCCCTCTTCTAACCTCGGACAAGGGTTATCTCATTAGTAGATAAGCTGGCAGAGTCTGCAAAATGCTGTTCTCTAGGGAAGACAGCTAAAGAGGATGAGAAGAGAGCTGGGAACTAACAGACAACATCTGGAATGACAGATGAAGCCCGAAGAACTAGTCCTCGCACATAAGAACTGCTACTGGAACTAGACTTATTTTCACCTTTTTAACAAATAGTCTTACGTGAAAACTCAATGATGACTGAATTCAGAATAAGTATTGATTTAACTTAAATTTTGTGGTAACATGTGTATCCTCTCTCTCATTTTTTCATGGACTGTAACCTTTAACCTAATGTCTATTCAAAGCACTCCTGTCAATTAGATATCTCATTTTTTTTCAAAACTTCTAATCTACTTGTACTAAAATGTTACGAGTTTGAATTTCAACCAATGTTGAATTATAGATACATGGGGGCTGATGACACTTTATTTCCATAATCGAAGTTTTTACCTTTAGGCTTCAGAGCCCAATTTTTCAGAGTTGTGCTTTTTTTTTTTTTTTTTTTGTCTTGGTAACAACTTGTAATGTAAATTGAGGTTAAGATATCAAAATATAAGAACTGTCTAGCTAGTCTTTTCCAGATCCTATATTAAGGAAGTGCTTTTGTGATAATTGGTCACATCTGGCAGTGGCACTTACATCACTTTTCATGTGTGGGGTAATAAGCAGACTGAAATACCAGCAAAAGAGTTTTGCCTTCTGATCACATTTCAAATGAGTACATTTCTAAATAAGTAAAACACGATTGAGAGCTATGTTTGTAATGTCTGATCTTCCATAAAATAAAACTGTAACATCTCCATCTGCTTTTGCAATCAGGAATTAGAAAAATGGATACGAGTGAGCAAGATAGAAATACCGTCTAGATGTATTCTGTAACAACATCAAGATCACCTTGAACTGTGCTACGTAGAGATGTTTATTTACTGTATTTAAATCGTCTATTTTTGACATTCAGAAAACAGTCTGAAATTAACAGTACTAATACTTTTAGTAATATTCTCTCCTTTCCTGTATCTCTTCAGCTGCAGGTGGATACCATTAGTGATTCGTAAATTCTTACACTATGACTCTGAAGATGAGTGTGTATGCCAGTGATGCTCGTAATATTGAGAAAAGTTGTCACTTAAATATCACATCTTTTATTTTGTACTTTTATTGAATGATTTAAAATACTTTCCTTATATCCTTTAGGAATTTTGTACACAAAAATAAGAAAGTACTATTATGTTCTAGATACTTAAAGAAGATATGAAATACATTATGGAAAACAATGGCATTTTGACTCAAGAAAAAATAAAGGAAAAGGAAGAGTGTGCTAACATTTAAGAAAACTTTATTAATTCATTCAGCATGCAGTTGTGAAGTACATATGATATGCCAGGACTGTAAAAGATAATAGAAATGCATAAAAAAAAAGAAGATACATTTGCCCTCTGTGATGATTAATTTTAATTTTCAACTTGACTAGACTAAGAGATGCCCAGAAAGCTGGTAAAATGTTCTTTCTGGATATGTCTGTGAGAGTGTCTCTGGAAGAGATTAGCCCCTGGACCGAGCGAAGATCATGCTCACAGTGCAGTGGGCATCATTCAATCTACTGAGGGCCTGGATGGAACAAAAAAGTGAAAGAAGGGCAATTTTACTTTCTTTTTCTTGAACTTGCACATCATCCATTTTTCTCCTGCTCTGAACATCAGCACTCCTGGTTCTTAGGATTCTGGACACAGGGGACTTACACAACCCGCCCTTCTTATTCTCAGGCTTTTGAACTCATACTGAATTACACCATCAGCTTTCTTGGTTTTCCAGCTTTGAGACAGGCTGCTGGGAAACTAGCTGCTGGAAAACAAGCAGCTAGAAAAGAAGCCACTCCTAAATTTCCATGAGCTTAAAATATTATATTCACACTTGCTTGCTTAAAACACACGTGCTTGCTTTGTTTTAATGTTTTATGCAGTAGATGACCTATAGCACGTATTATGCTAAAGAAAATTTGTGGTGAGCAATCCTGACATTGACCATAAGGGCAGGAAGGAGGGCGGATATTTCCTTAGGGTGAAACAATGGACGGTCTTGGAAAGCCAGATCATCCATTAACAGAACTTTGTTCTAGCATGAAAGCATGCGGTTTAACCCAGGGGAAGTATTTACTATCTTGAGATGTCCTGGAGGCAATGACAGGATAGACTCAGAAATTTTGCATATGCCCAGGAGGGTGATTGTTCCTGGAAGGGATGGGACTGAAATTAATCAGTTAACCAGCAAGCAGAACTTAGTGCTTATCGCATGGAATATCTAAAGACCCACCTCTTTGATCGCATTTTTTCCTGAGCTGTACACTCCTAATAAATATGATGTTGACCAGGCTTTTGGCACCCTAGACCCACGAGAGCTTGAGTCCCTTGGTCCCATCTTTGCTTTTTACTTTGCCTCTTTGTTTCTTAAGTCTTGCATCACCTGTCCTCAGACACGATCCCGAGCTGCGCTGGATGCAGCAACAGGCCATCGTGGAATTTCTCAGCTTCTGTAATGTCATGAGCAAATTCCTATAATAAACCTGTTTTTATATCTATCTATATATCATACTGGTTCTGTTCTCTGGAGAACCTTGACTGATACCTATTCTGGTAACAAGGCCAGTTCTAGACAAACAGAATTTCATGGATGAGTTTTCCAAATTGGTTCTAGGGTTTCTGGAATTGCGCCTCTAATCTGATTAGATTTAAAGATACAATGATTTGTGCACCAATAGTCAGTAGTTGAAATATTTATAAAGATATGCAGAAATATCTGTATTGCGGACCCTTGATTAACACCTGAGAAGAAGCAAGGAGCTAAATGACTCTGTATATAATTTTGAGTATGTTTTGATAACTAAGGAATATAATGACATTGGTTGGTTTCTCCTAATATCACTGAAGGAAGTGGTGAAAGAAAAGGAGGAGCTCCGGGATCTCAGATTCCCAGCTCAAGGACCGAATAAATGACCTACGAGCTTCTCTGTGTGCCCTGAAGGAGAGTCTTATCTCTTGTAGCCACAGGCTTGAAACTGCTGAAAAAAATCTAACAGAGGACCTCATCCTGCTATTGGCTGAATTAAATCGAACATTTGGCATCACAGCCTGTCTACTGTTAGAGCAGGTATTTACTGAGAAAGAATGGGGTCATGTAAGTCGGGATGCGGATATGTGGGAAAACCATGATGAAGCTGAAGACATTGAGCCCCTAAACTCTGAAGAATCTTCTTTGCCAGTGTGAAAGCCCCCCCCACCCCCCACCCAAGGGAAGTGGTCTGGTAATGGTGGATTTTCAGTTCTATTTTAAATTTCTGGAGGAAGAAACCACTATCTGCCTAACTCTTACATAATAATGGGCGAAACTGCTGAAACATTTAGTGTTTAGTAAGTAGACATTTGTTTATTCTTTGATTAAAGACAGAAAAAGAAAATTTTCAGTATTTGATCTGATTAACATTTAACAATACTTCCTGAACAGGTGAATGAGTGAACACCACCTAACAATACAGAATTATATACTTTCATTCTGCTAGAAAACCTGAATAAATTTGCATTCAGTTAAGAAATCACAAATAATTAGGACATTTGACTGTCATAATATTTAATTACCTTTTGTGAGCATAGTGGAAATTATGACTGAACAAATACTTAGGTTCTTATTTTAGAATTTCATTTCTTGACATTAGGAGTCATGCCATTCTTTAGGTAAGACTCAGCAAGTGAAAATAAGAAAACAGAAAGATTTCCAATTAATTACCTTATCAGTAAATCAAGTGGACAGGAAGGAAAAAAAAACCCTGTTATATAATTTGTTCTTTAGTGACTGAGTAGAAAAGATAAAAGAAATGCAATGAGGAGTTCTATTTATAGTTGAAGTTTGAGAATAGAAAACACTTCTATTTTCATTCACCTTCCATTCATTACAAATTAAATACATTTTTATTTTAACAGCTTCTTTTGTAATGTTGTCTTTTTTCCTTGCCTTTAGCTAAAATGTCTGTCAAATATAATCTTTCTAATAGCGAGATACCAAATAGTAAACAAGCTGGCTAACAAGCTTCCTTAAAGCTCACAGAATACATATGACACAATCTACCAACAGTAAGGAGTACACTTCTTCATCAAAATAAACTAAGGGGAAAAAAAATGCAAGAGGCCAAAATATCTAGGGAAAGTGCTGAAGGCTCTCCTTCCTGTTGGTAAGCTGTTAGGTCAAATTCTCCCAGACGGCAACAATCGTTCATTCCTCTCCCTAGCGAAGGGTAAAATGTAGGGGTGACTGTCATTTTTGGCCACATGTTTATACCCGATTGTTGTCTATTTGATAGAGGACAGGATGGAAAACCTGTGAGAGAATGAAGCGTATCTTCAGAGGCCAGGCTCTGTCCTTCCTTATTTTTTCAGAGACCCAGAGCCTTTCTGCCTTGCCCCACTTTCCTTCCCTCTTGGCCACAAATCAGGTGTCAAAAGGCTCTACTTGTGAGTGTCGTTTATTCCAGGGGTGGTTTCAGCTGAAGTTTATATCTAAACAAAGCAATCAGTCGAGTGGTTTCTTACACCTCACCAGCATTCTTCAACGGTGGGAGGAATTACAGGCTTATTTTATCACTGGAGCCTCGCAAAATGTCTGAAAAATTTTCAGGCAAAACATAAGCACTCTTTTGAGTTTCTTTAAATCCTCTCATTCTTATTAACTTTCCCGTAAGCTGTTGTAAACATCAAGCTCTTGTAATAAGCAGTGGAGACACAGCAGCCCGTGCATCTTTCTGATCCACTGTGATGCTGGGGAGGACGAGACAGGTTGATTCGTGTTGTTTAGTTGTGATGAGTTTCAATATATTGTGGGGGAATTCCATTGCGTTCTCTCCATAGTATTTGTAAAGTCAGTGTTTTGTTTTTTTGAAATGAGAAAGAGATCAGCCACATTTTGTGACTACTGTGTTAAAATTTGATTGTCACTGCTGTCTATTTTTATTATTCTGAAAAAAAGGTCTCAGTCTCTGTTAAAAGAGCACTCACGACAAAAGCCTGTTGTAGACCCTCTAATGACAAATTTGAATTAAGTGATTTGCAGAGTTGACACCTTTAGAACTATATTTACATCCAGAATGAAGTGTCACCTCTCAGTAATGAACCACAGAAACATGTTTATGAGGCTGGGGACAAAGAAAAAAACCAAAAGGCTATTTTTCTGAAATCAACACAGGTAAACCAAAACGCAAGGTCCATGAAATCGGGAAAACTGCCTGACTGTTTACTCCTCCACGCTTAGCTCCTGTCTTATGTCTAGCACAGAATGAACTTGTGAACGAAAATACTGCAACCATATCAGTAAACAAAGAATGCTGAAACCAAGTCATCAGTGGCTGCCACCCCCCCACCCCCCCCACCAAGGGAAGACAAGCCTGCAGTCCAGCCTCTGCAGCCACTCACAGTGGTGCCCTCTGAGGGGACTCAGAATAAGAAAGGACAGGACACTGGCCCTAGATAGCTAGGTGCTTGTCAAAGGAATGAATTCAATGAGCCCAAATGTTTCCTTCCTCCCATACATAGAAAAGCACTAAATTCTTCAACTTGAGATGTCTGGTTTTCTTTAGTTAACAAGCAATCTTTTATTGTTCCAGCTACCTGGTCCTCATTGCAAAGCTCATATATATCCTAGTTCCTCCCCTACCTTTTCGGAGCAGTCCCTCAGAGCCATCTGAGGGACTGTCATCCCTGCTTGAGTCCTCCCGCCAAATAAAACTTAACTCTCAACTTTTAGCCTGTGCATTTATTTCAGTTGACAAACTTTTGATAGATGCTTGTGAATGAGTGACTGAGTCTAGCCATCTACAGCAATAAGATATTCAAAGAGTTAGAGAAAGGAAAACTCTCTGTTCCATTTTCTATCAAGGAAACTAATGTATAATATTAGTAACAGAGGACTTCACTGCACTTAATACAAAGGAAAACTCTGACATCAATTGTGTGGTGGCTTGCCTGGCACTTGTAGGGACATAAAATATCAAGATGAAAGTCAGTATCTGTAAATCTTTAATCAGCTGTGGCCAAGAAAGGGACTGCTCTTATCTTTCAAAAGAAATATCTCTAGATAGGGAAAGACAAGCCATCGGAATGTAATAGCTTGAAGAACATATCTTTTAGGAACATTCAAACTCCAAAGTGCAAGACATTTTTTGAACTGAAGACCTAAGATGGGCTCTCTTCTCATTGCAAGTCTCATGGCTATCCTGAGAAGCAGTTAGGGCAAGGGCAGGAAATTGGGAGCCCCAATCTTGGCTCTGTTTTTATGCACTCAAAAAAAAAAAAAAAAAAAAAAAAGAAAAAGAAAAGAAAGCCAAACACTTAGCCACTCAGGTTCTCTGTCCATAGAGTAGATTGAATAACCAGATCCTTCTGATGCAGGAAAACAGACTTGGGGCATGAGGAGGGGCCATGTTCCAGGCTTCGGTTGAGCCGCTGGGACGTGCCCCACCAAGTGTGGGTCCTTGGCTTCGCGCAGGAAAGAATTCAAGAGCGAGCCACAGGTGAGTGAAGGTAGATTTATTCAGAGAGATATAACGAAAGGTAAGAGAAAGGCCATGAGGTGTTGGGGTTGAGTGCTCAGATTGAAAGTAGGTACACACTCCATAGACAGAATGTGGGCCATCTCCGAAGAGGGAGAGAGGCGGCAGGCGAGAGGTGCTGTGTTGCTAGTTTTTATGAGCTTGGTGGCTTCGTATGCTAATAAGTGGAAGGACCAGTCTAAGTAGCCTGGGGAAGGGGCTGGGATTCCCAGGCAGTTGGTCATTTCCCATCTGACCTTCTGTGGCTAGCCTTGGGACTGTCATGGTGCCTGTGGGCGTGTTATTCACCATGCTTATATTACAATGGGTGTATAATGAAGCACAAAATCTGCTAGAAGTCAAATCTCCCATCATCTTGTGCCTCAAGGCCTACTGGGGGTTGAATCTTTCACCATTTTGATGTTAATTGCTGTAGCATTCCTTGAATGGCTGTGCTTGCCTGCTTCCATCCTGTCTCACACTCAAAAAAAAAAGAAAGCCAAACACTTAGCCACTCTGGTTCTCGGTCCATACAGTGGCTTGAGTAACCAGATCCTTAAGCTCTCAGCTACTTGGTGAGGTCTATTCTGATACTCAATTGAAAATGAATGTCCTCAGTTTTCATTAGAGCTAATCCTTCATGGCATGCATCACCTGAAAATGATCTTGTTTACTTGTCTCCCTTGCCCACCCCTCTCCAGCTGGCTAACGGAATTACTGTAGATGAACTTGTGAATTTAAATTTCTGAATCTAAAGACCCAACAATCAGGCACCGAACAGCTATAACTTTATCAAGCTCAGTCAAAATAAGTCAGCCTCCGTCTCACTTCAGGCTTCTTATAAAGGAAGATTCTTTTAGCCCATTAATTACCTGTTAAGTGTTGACTGAAATAAATGCACAGCCTAAAAGTTGAGAGTTATGTTTTATTTGGCCGACATTTCTGAGGACTTGAACCCCTTCGATCCCGGGATGACAGCCCCTCAGATGGCTCTGAGGGACTGCTCCAAAGAGGTAGGGGGGGAGCTAGGACATATAGAAGCTTTATAACAAAGACCAGATAGTTGGAACATTAGAAGATTACTTGTTAACTGAAGAAAACGAGGCATCTCAAGTTGAAGAATTTAGTGCTTTTCTATGTATGGGAGGGAGCAAACATTTGGGCTCATTGAATTCATTCCTTTGACAAGCACCTAGCTATCTAGGGCCAGTGTCCTGTCCTTCCTTATTCTGAGTGCCCTCAGAGGGCACCACTGTGAGTGGCTGCAGAGGCCGGGCTGCAGGCTTGTCTTCACTGGGGGGTGGCAGCAGCCGCTGATGAATTGATGGCTTCCGCATTCTTTCTTTACTGATATAGTTTGCAGTATTTTTCATTCACAGAAGTAAGCAAGTTTGATAAAAATTATTTGACCGGACTATTTTTGTTTTGGTAAATAGGTAGAGGACTTTTTGCCCTTGTTAGTGGTAGTGATTTGTTGTTGATAGTGGTAAGGCGGTTAGTGGCGTGGCTTGCAGGGAGGAGAAAGGAGAGACGACAAATAGGAGTTATGATGTGGAATGGACGTGACACTTTTCATCCTCACTTACAGGTGAAAAATCTCTGTAACTCAGAAAGAAATGCCCTTTCCTGGGAAGTTGTTTGTGTTAAACATGTATGTAACGGACACTTGTTATATGTTCTGTATGAATAATTCACAGCTCTTTCCCTAAGTAGCCAACAATAAAAGACAGGAAATTAGTGGGAGAATGCAGCCTTGCACTGGAAGGAAAAGAAGTTTTGAATTAGGAGAGAGTATAGATTTATGTAATTATGACACTGGACTGGCATTATTATTGAAGTGAGGTATTTCTTGGCACTAAAAGTACCTAAAAGACATTTCCTGATCTAAGAATAAAAACAAATAAATATTTTTGTGTGTGTGACTTGCCTGGGATTTCATCAAAAGAAGAGGATAATAAACAGTCCACATCTTCGGTTCAAGAATAAAGATGCGGGGTTTTTGTTGGTGGTTTGATACTTACTTGCATTCAGATACACTGAGCTCATTCTAAGTATACATGACAGAAACAAGAGCAAGTGACCATTTGATCCCAGAGAGATAACAGAGACTAGCATGGTTCAAGGATGTCCTTTTATTTTGCAGGATAAAGATTAGTAATAGAAACTTTGGTTAAGGCAAGAAATTATTTAGAAGAATTATGCACTTCCTCTAAAAATTCTATTTTTTCTTAATGTGAATGCACTTTTATTTCCCCACGTCTTTTCATGAAGTGCCAAAGCCTTTTCTGCAAGGGTAGGTCTACTGGTTGGAGTTCATTGTAATATTTTTTGGCATAAAGAAAATATATAATGTATCATTTGTAATTTCTAGTTTTAAATTTTTTTAAGGGGGCAAGAACTTAAATGCCCTTGTGAGGCATACTGAGTGAAGAATTTTTCTACTTTTTTCAAAACAATTTTCTCCCATCTTTGTAGTTTCACACTCGAAGCTAATTCAACTGTAAGATTGTAATGTATCTTTGTCAAGCATTTTTAAAGCACTGAAATTAAATTTCATAGAAAAAGCCTTTCTTACTATATGCTATTTCGCTTCATTAATTTACATAATAATTGTATTACGTACTTGCAAAAGTTAGTGCAACAAGCATACAAAGGTTAGAGAAAGAACACAAACCACTTTAAGCATACTGATGAACATAAATGGGCAGAACTGTTGAGGCGCGTTTCAAATGCCATGAGAATTAATCCTTATGTTCTAGAGAGGGAATGGGGATTATTGGCTAATGCAGTGAATTCGTAAATTGGACGCCAATTAAGAGAGCTTTTATTCTAGTTCTTGATGGCTGTCCAATTCCAGGTGCCTCCAGACATCACAGCTACATTTCCTGCCTTATAGTTTAAAAAAAAAAAAAATCCCTTCCCGGCTTATGCTGATTCAAGTAGTATCTGTCAAATGAATCCTAAAAACCATTGATAAGCCCCGGACGGGTCCAAAGTTAGGTTAGCATGAAAGTTCTCAAAGCTTTGGTGAAATCCTTGTATCATTTTTTTCTATTCAAAATATTTTAAGATCAATATTGTCTTTTTATTTACATCTGAATATTCATTCTAATATATAAAGGGCGCTTCATGTTTCATATAATAATCAATGCTGAGACACCTTCTGATTTAAAAGGCAACTTTTTTTTTTTTCAGGCCAAGCATCAAAACAATTTCTGACGTAAACTATTTAAATAATTTTGACAGCCAACCTGATAAATGCTTTAAGAAAAATTTTTCCACAATTGACATTGAGTATATATAGTTTCCTCCAACAGGTTTTCAATTTAAAAATTGGTATTTTTGGTTTTCATAAATTGATTTAGTGCATCCTTTCAGCATACAGCTTCGATTCAACTGACTCTCAGCCCTTTTTTTTGAAATAAATATTTTATTTTACTTGTTTTTTGGTTGAGGGGAGGTAATTAGGTCTATTTCTTTATTTTTAGAGGGGGTACTGGGGATTGAACCCAGGACCCTGTGCATGCTAAGCATAGTCTCTACCACTTGAGGTACACCCTCCCCCCTTCCCAGCCCCTTTTTTATCCTCAGGTCTTTATTCTATGCCTGAACTCAAGAGATAGACCTAAATGTGTAGATCACCTGTGTTTCTCCATCAAGAATTATCTCCTTTATATTATTTTTATTCAAAATCAGTAAAAGTGAAACTCATGACACTGAAGTCAATTGCCTTTATTTCTATGATCCACTTAATAACACTTGCATCCTTTATTATCCCAAGAAACAGACTCTACTTCCCAATAACAAGTTGTTGACACTCGTCCAACTATCTGGAAAGTGTGTTGCCTTTTTTCTAAGCAGTTCACATTTTATGGAGTTAAATTTGGGAGTCTTCTGAGGCCTCAGTGATTATCCTACAGTCACTCCAGGAGTAAGTTTTTTTTTGTTTTTCATTTCTGAAATAAAACTCACATTAAAGAAAATATCACACACAAAAATATTTTTTATTGAGTAAGATTGAAATTGTTTGGGTTGACATTTTTTGAATAAATAACAAGACAGATACTTTTGTTTTGCCTATTCATTAATTTAACAGTGCTTATCTGTAACGAAAAAGATGGACAGAGGCAGCATTATAGTCTCTGGATTTTCATCAGTGTCTTCCCACAGTAATTTCCTAAATTTCCCAACTGAAGAGACTGGGCTAAAAATGTAGATGCATCCTTTCAAAATGATTAACAATTCCAAACCCATTAAATATTTTCAAATGAAAGTATCTATTTTTTATGAGTAAATGTGACCAGTGATAGCTACCTCCTCACCTGTGCTTTGTAAACTTTCTGATTTGTGGGCCTTTAGACTTGGCAGTGACCTTACAGAAACTTAGTCCAAACCTCCTCCCTCAATGCAAGAATCTCTCTTCAATCAAGGGACCACCCTTGGTTGAAAATTCTAGGCGGTAAAATATGTTATCTATAAAGCTATTCTAAACCAGACCGTTTAGTTTCATGTAGAATTTTTTTGTTGAAATAAAAATATATCTCTTGATAACTATATTCCTTTGGAGTTAATTTTGTTTTTTGGACTTGGACAGAAAAATAAATCAATTTCTTCTTGCAGCTGGAACAAATTCAGATTCATGGCATGTTCTCATATGAGTATTTCCTTTTCCAAAACGTGCTAATTGTTCCTTCAACCATTTTTTAATCCGACATGGTTTACAGATTCACTGCTATTCTGACACTTGCATTCTAGTTTTGTTGTTATCATTAAAAATACAGTGAACAGAATTTAACAAAACATTATAATTAGAATAATCCTAGCATAATGCGATGCTTATTTCTATCAGGATGGATTCTGGATAAAACGCTAATGGCAAGTTTCAAATATTTTAATTTTTATGCTGTCTTTATAATATGGCATTTTTTCCATAGGTTTCTGTTACTGATTCTGAATGAAAGACAATACCAGAAGAGATACTTCTTCATTGGTTCACATTTTGTGCATAGCTTTACAGTCTTATAGCAGTTTTTCAGATATGGTAACATTTCTTTCAGAATAGCTCTCAGAGTCAATAACCTCCCTGATACCTCTTTTTTTTTTTTTTTTTTAAAGTTACTTTGCTTATGAGTATTCGCAGAGAATTGCTGAAAGTATAACGTTCTCATATCGGTAGCTTTAACGGGGTGGCCTATGAAGTCTCTTTTAACATTTTAGAAACTGCAATGTGGAATTGGAATCCCTGGTGAAATCTGAACGGGCCAGATACGAATTCTCATGCATCCGTCCCTTCCCTCCCCGTCATATACAACTCTTGTCCATTTTAAATAATTTATTTATTTAAGGCATTAGGCGTTAGGTCTGAATTTCCAAGGTCAGCCTGTTCCACATTTGCCATTTAACCCACCTACAGTTTTTCCGCAGGCTCAGTTTATTTCATCACCAGCTGGAATTAAGACGACACGGTTCCTGAGAATGGAACCTTTTATAGTAACTCCTGATTCTTTTGAGTTCATTTATTTTTTGAGCCTAATTTCACTTTGCTGACTGTCAACTGGGATTCAGTAACTGTTTAAAACTTGAGAACTGATATGAGTGGTTATTAAATCCCCCCACAATACTCAGCGTCTTTTCATGAAACAAGTCTACATTCGAGCTGTGTAGGTTTGATTCTCAGAATAGAGCATGCATACCCGAGGAGACTGTGCTGTTATTTTCATCTCTGAAATCAGCAAGTCTCCGGGGATCTTTCTGTATTTTTGACACTATTTGAGCAGACACCATGCCTCTTATCTAAACGATTCATATTTCCTTGCGATGTCAGCCATCCAGGTGTTCAGTTTGGCTTTGAGTAACATCTAAATCAATGATTTTTATCTGGAAAGCACTTTAAGTACAAAATCCTGGATTAGCACTCAAAAAATAGGTTATTACCTACATGGTTCAACTTACGAACAATGTCTGATTTAAAATTGATACTTTAAAGCTAAAGTTTAACTTTCAGAAAACATTGTAATTCTGTTCTCATACCTAGAAATACATTAAAGGGAAGTGCAGGTCGTAACCCTAGTGTTTCTTAAATACCCTTTTCTATTTTCTTCTGTTTTTTCATATTCCAGTCTTGAGCCTTTCTTGCCAAAACCATAAAATATTTTCTCCCTTTTCCCATTGGCTTGTTTTCTCTTTCTTTCTCAGTTCTTTATTATCTACATTGAATCAAATAACTGCTTCTTGTGTTCGTCCCTTCTCTTTAGTCAAGCTCTCTTCTGCTCTTTCTTCGTGTATGCATAATAAAGGAAGAGATTCTAGGAACAGACACAACAAAATAGGGCAGGAGGAGGATAAAACTGGATGACAATTTCAGACCATGAGACTTTGAACAGTCCCATGGTAGGATTCCTGTCACGTTTTGCATGCACAACACCTAGTTAAGAGTAAGGTTGATCATCTCCTAGTACTGCTTCCATTGCATCTCCTGAAGACTCTTCGAGAATTATATTTTTCTCTAGTTGACTCATATAAGTTTCACCATCATCCTCAGCCCTTGCTTCTCCAATCATGGGGTTTAGGAGGAGTTTTTCTGTGATTCTGCCCAAATATTTCCCAACTAAATTTAGAATTTTTCAGCACCTGAGCAGGTCTCATCTTCCCTAAACTTGTAGAACTTTCTAAGCATATTAGACGTGTTCATTGTACCCTTGCTTATTTTTACAGGCACCTTCAACTATGTTTTCCTTCTTCGACTATTTCTATGCAAATTTAGCAAAGCAGAGAGTTGGATGTGTGTAGCCGAAAAGAATTGGATGTGTGTAGCCAATTTCTATACTTTAAACTTAACCTGCAGTAAAATTTTATATCACTCACTCTATTGCTGCACGTCTATTTTAATGAATATGATGAAACCTGAAATCATGAGCCATCCAGCAACACGTTTTAAAATTTATGGCGATATTATCTTTCTCTATGATTGTAAAGTTACTGGTTTACATAGATTTATGGAAATTGATTCACATGGAGACAAGCAAAAATTCATAGAGCAGATGGATAAAACATCTCCAATTTAATTGCCACCTAATAATGAACTCCTGCATCCTATGCTCTGTGTCACAGAGCCTTTTAGAGTATCTGTGGTCCACTTCAGGAACACAGACATGTTTTAGGACTGGAAGTTCTGTCCTGTGAGTAAAACCCGACAGCATGAACTCAGCACCATTAGGAATGGTCACAGCCAGTCCTCTGGTTGTATTTCTGTTGGAACTATTGAAAAACTTATTTTATAGGTAAACATTTGACCATTAAACAAACTATCTATTGGGATAAGTGAATAATTCTGAACATTTGGATGACACCTGACGAAAAAAAGTTTCAAAATTTTTCAGAAATTCTACATATATTTGGAATAATGGAAACGAAATATCTGAATATTTGACCAAACTCCCACTAATTTGTATCCAATTGTTTGACATTTGGTAGACATAGACAAGGCTGATGGGTTCATAGTATCTAAAAATAATTGGCACTTGTAGAAGAAGACAAATCTGTGCTTTGAAGGTCACTCTTTAGGACACAAGTCTACGAAGTGTCACATTACGAAGAAATACATATTAACCCTCCACCCCCGAAAATTGGAAAATAACATTAGTGCTTACGGAATTCTCATGTAAAGGTAGAAATAAAAGGACCAGGAAGTGGTTGATGGCTTGTGTTTATAATACAATGGCTTGTAATAAACATAAAATTTATTGAGACATATCAAAATTCCACATATCCTATCAATCTTGCCTCATTTTCTCCCTTCTACTCCTCAAGACTCAAGCCATTTCTCTCTTTTCTCTTTTAGAGCAATTCTTTACTTCTATAGAATGAGATCAAAGCTCCAGTTTGGGTAGACACCTCCAATCTCAGCCAGTAAAGACCACATTTATTGCTGAAGAGCACTGCTTTATAACTCACTATGAAAATTGGCTTTACAATCTCACAAGTTGCATTTGAAGCCCAGCTTTGCCACTAAAATACGGGAACAATAATATTTTCCTAGTGGCATCCATGTTGGACAAGTAACATTTATGGGTTCTTTTACAAAATTAAAATCAGGACCTTAAAATTTTCAAAGTGTTCATTATCTCATGAACGTCTTAAAAATAAAATAAGACATTTACTATTAGAATCAAGTCTTAATCACTTGGAAACTCACAAGAAAGGACTTTTTATTCCAAATATAGTACTGTGCCACTTCCTGAGCCACTGGAGCAAATCTGTCATTTCCAAATGTGGTTTATCATCAAATCACCTGAAACCCTTAGGAAAAAAAATTTTTTTGTTCCATATTCCAGACCTACTAAGTCAGAACCTTCTGTGCAGAGGTCTGGGAAGAAGCAACCCACCTCCCATGCAATTCTGATGATGAGTAAATTTTAAGAACCACTGAGCTAGGCGACCTCCAAGGCTCCTTCTAGTTTCTAGATTTCTGACAGTCTATTTTAGGAAAGAAATGTTCATTTTAATGCACCACATTTGTTTAAACTGAGTAAAATTTTATGGCAATTAAATAATCAAACTCCTTGCAAATTGAAAAAAAATCCATGTGGTGTCAGGAATAGAAGCAAAACTCTCAATTTAGTCATGACTCTGATCATACATTTTGGTACAGCAATCAAAGAAAGAAAATGGTGATTTTTGTTTTGCCTTTAAAGTTAATTCTTATATCCTTGAAAATGTGATTACAAATATGGTTCAACTTTCAGTGATCATCTGCTCTTTGAATATTTTTCTCCTAAAATGTGGAAAGTGGGATATATATAGAACAATAACAGTTGTATTATTTACTTAATATTGTTTCCAATGAAATTTCCTTGATTAGCCCATCATATTTAAGACCGTCAAAATCATATTAGGTAAATAGGAAAATAAATTGTATTAAAAGTTTCAACTTGATCAATTATAAATTTTTACTAGTTTATACCGTAAAGCACAAAGCACTTTCAAACTGTCAATATATGTGGCCAATAATATGCAAAATTTAAAAGGGTACGTTGTTCCTATATCTCCACCAGCTAACTACAATAAATTCTCTTCTAGTTTAAAAACCACCACATACTGCATCCACCCTTCCCAACCAGTACAGATCCTCAACATTTTCACAGACTTTTCACAAAATCTTCTTGTTTATTATTGGTAATAGTCAATAAGTAGTGCTTATTTGGTAATTCCATAAAAATACACATAATTGGATAGCTGAATTCAAATTAAGAATAAAAGTTACACCTTAGAACCCATAGCTAACTACCACCAAAGTCATTATAATAATCAAATCCCAGCAGTAAAGACATTTTTCCTTTTCCGCTAAGGAGAGTCCCGGAATCGGAATTCTCACCATCAAAACAAAAACTTCTGTTCTCCTTGGGTTAGTTGTCAGCATGAGGAACAAAGGTTTCTACACCAGTCAATAGACAGTGTGTTCCAGGATGTTCTCACTTACTGAGATAAGTCCGTAAACCAGTAAATAACTTCACGCCTATCCTTTGGAACGTCCCCCAAATCCATTTATCCAGGCAATAGGTTGCTCAACCAGCTCTTTGTCAGCACAACACCTAGTTCTTTTGAGTAAATGGTTTTCTTTTCAGGGCAACTGGGTGAACTTGCTCTCTTATCAAATAATGCTTTACTTACCAAAAGTGGCTCGAAGTTCTCCTGCCTGGTATGTCCACCAATCCCAGAGTATTATATCAAGGATTTTACCCAATAGGAGGCAGATTCCTGACTTGAAAGAGCTGCCTTAGATCACCCCAATTCAGATTCTAAAAGTCTTCTGAGATACTCTTAAGATTTAGTCAAGAACTGGAGATCATCATACTAAGTGAAGTAAGCCAGAAAGAGAAAAAAAAAATACGATATCACTTATATGTGGAGTCTAAAAACAAAAAAGACATAAATGAACTTATTTACAAAACAGAGACAGACTCACAGGCATAGAAAACAAACTTATGGTCTTATGGCTACTGGGGGGAAAAGGGCTGGGGAGGGATAAATTGGGAGTTTGGGGCTTGCAGATACTAACTACTGTTTATAAAATAGATAAACAACAAGGTCCTACTGTAGAGCACAGGAAACTATATTTATACCTTGTAATGGCCTATAATGCAAAAGAATATGAAAAGGAATATATATATATATATATATGCACATATATATAAATGAATCATTATGCTGTACATCAGAAATTAATACAACATTGTAGATCAATGATATTTCAATATAAGAAAGAAAGAAAGAAATGCTCCCTTGAGGCAGTAATAAACTAAGCTTTGGTTGATGGACAGCTATTGTGGGTCTTTCTTTCTTTCTTTTTGTGGTCTTTTAGAGAATCTACTGTTGACAATCTTGTGTTTGTTATTTAAAAACATAATTTTTATTCTTATTATAGTAATATTATATATGGGTTATATAAATTATCACATTACAGAAAATCATATATAATGTTTGTTTTCGTTTGATGTTGAGACAATATGCAAAACTATCATGTCTATTAATTGATGGTTCATTCTTTTTTCAAATAATGAAATATATTCATATTAATTATATTAAGGAACTAAAGGAAGAAACTTTTGACTCTCAAAAAGGCGCAAAAGACTGTGATAAATTTCAAACATTAATCTATCTTGCAATAACCTATTGTACTTATTACACAATACAGATCAAAATAAGAGCCAACATTTTGATTAGTGTTTAAAATAAGCAAAAACAAATTTTATAAGACTATCTTAGTTGGATTCTGAAAATTTTGTTTTCCTTTTTGGTGATTATGTGTACTTTTATAATTTTTAATTGTTTTAAAAGTTTATTTTTTGTTATCTTTAAAACTGAAGGTAGAGGATGGTCTCAAGTCTATAAAAATATGATTATAAATATTCTAAATTGATTGCAGTGAGACTGTATTTTGTATTTTATCATGTATTTGCAATGAAATAAATATATATGTGGTCTAAGAAAACTACAAATATTTAAAATAAATACATTTTAAAATATACAGTCAAACCTAAAATAATATTTTAAGGAACAGTTGAGAAGTTATAAAACATGAAAAAAATTATTCTTTTTATATAATAAAAAATAATATTGTTGTAACTTTTAATACAACATAGATTGATAAGGAGACATCATCATTTTTCCTCAGTGTGGCCTTTTCAATAATATTTTAATGAAAATCTTTGCACTCTATAATAGAATATGTAAAAATGGATACACATACTGAAACTTTAATCTAATAATTCAGTCACAATAGTAATGGAATAATGTTTCATTACAGTGGGATTTCACTTAAAATTGCTCATAATGCATTACTTTGGCAGTGGATGTTAATGTATTAGAAAGTGATTCTGTTATGGATGATAGGTCCAGATCCCTGGATAATTATGAACAATTGGTGTCCACAATAATAAATTTCATACAGAAAAAAATGGCATCATTATCATCTTTTTATATTGTATTCAGAGTAGGAAGACTTACATAGCACTCTCATTCATTTAGTTAGCACTATTTATTGAGTTATTATTATGTTCACCGTTCTAGACACTTGGAAACCATGAGTAATGGAATCAATCACAGATCTTGGACACTATTGTCAAGAAAAAATTAATCAGTCAATCAAAGAAAGAAATGGAACATTTTATTCGAACCCAATTGAGGATTGCAACCTGGGAACAGCATCTTAGCGCCAAGCACTGTTCCACTCACTAGAAGTCAAAGCACAGCTATAGAAACTTGCTGGTGTACGCTGTGCAGGCACGTACCTGGTGACATACAGCCTTTGCAAAGATAACGCACTGGACTCGCCAGAGTCAGATTTTCCTGAGTGAGGTCTTCTTGGAGTCTTGTAAATGCAGTGAGACAGTAGCCTCAGAACAACTGAATATGGAAAAAGTCAGAGGACTTTTACTCCCTATTTACTGTTGATATTTCTATTTGGTCAATACTCTTTTCAGCCCTGTGGCATTGTTGTGACTGTCTGAGATTCTCAGATTGCTCGTCACACAGTAGGACACAGAAGGGTCTGACCACAGAGGACCGGACTGAGAGACAGCTCACGGGATGAGCAGCACATTCGCTGGACAAAATGCCAAATTTTGAGGTCATCCAATCACATGGCTTTTAGCTTGTTTTGGTTTTGGCAGATCAGTTTCTGTTCTCTATTTGAAGCATTATCAGGAAATATTTTCTGGACAAAGAGTACTCAGAGGGGTTTGGAAAAGGATTATGCATATTGTATACCTCATAATAGGAAAATTGAGCTTTTGGCATGCTGCAAATAAAAAGGGAGGACTGCACAGACGTTGACAGCACTTCGCCTCTGGAACCAGATGAACTGGGCAGAATTCTAGGTCTATGACCAACTAGTTTTATGATTTTCAAGCAAGTTAGTGGATTTCTTCATGCCTCAGTTCTCTCATCTATAAAGTGGAGATAAAAACAGAAAACACCTACCTCAGAAGATTGATGATGATAAAGTATTTAGAAGAGTCTGCCCAGTGTAAGCAATGTATAAAGGATTGTTTTGTTATTATTATTATTATTATTATTTTGCTGAAAAGTGTGAAAAGTTCTGTGCATTCTTCTTTGACTACAAAAAGTCAATAGTTATTTGGGTGGAATTAAATCTTACCCTTGAAGTTAGGATCACTGCTAAGCTTGTTTACCTGTTTGCTTCAGGGAATTGTACTGTACACATCCTATGTGTGGTAAATTATGACTGTTTAATCACATTTGTTGCAGGAGATTGAATTTACCTTGTGTAAATTGTAAACTACACACCAGCATTGTTATGATTACCTTTCTGTCTGTGACCTCTAGAACACCCCTTTCTGTTTGTCACAATATTTTTCTTGTTTTCCAGAAAGCACCACATCACTTTGTCTTGACATTCTTCCTATATGCCCAGGGGAAAAATAAACTGTGGGCAACATATTGAGTTCTAAAAAAAAAAAAAAAGAATGTGAAGCATATTTTCTCAACATGAAGAAATAAAGGTAAATGTAACTTGATTTCTGCCACCACTGAGCTTATTTTGAACCTAAGTGATTTAATCCATACCACTCCTACTTATGTTTAGCCATGGCTTCGACAGCCTCAATGGATCATACATCTCCACTGATACCTGTTTGTCCCAGAGTAATTAATATGTTCCCTTCCACATATTTCGGAGATTTCCTAGTTTCAATAATAAATTACATGGTCACCCTAGCTACCTGCACAAAAGCCCGTTCAGTGAAATTTGGTTCAGGAATTGGACATGAAGATAATGGACATGATTGACCTAAAATAATGACTGATTTAGCCAAAGACCAAGTATTGTCATCTGATGAGACCCAGGGATATGACCCCGGCACAATGATCTGTCCCTTCACCGATGCCTGAACTCATCATGGTGGTCCATTTCTGTTGCCTGTGTGAAGATAGGAAGAGAGAGGAGAGAGACAGAAAGAGAGATCACTTTTATGGTATTCCAGCCAAAAAAGCACAATCAGAATCTAATCATGAGGGAACCTCAGACAAACCCAACTTGAGGAAAGTTCTATAAAATAATTGGTCTATAGTCTTTAATAAGACATTATCATGAAAGACAAAAGTAAGTCTGAAGAACCATTCTAGGTTAAAAAGAGTAAAGATACATGACAACTAAATGTACCATGTGATTCTGGATTGGTCCTAGGCTGGAAAGGGTTAACTCAGCACCCTGCATGTGCCAAAGAAAGGCCTGCTGTCAGGACTGACCCTTGGTTGGCTCCTGGGAAATAACCTCTGAGACCTCGGAATAATCTGCTTGGTAAGAGTGCTTTTGTTTGCCTGAGGTCTTGGACCACACGGTATCAGTTGGACCAGTTTATCCTGACAATGGGATTCAGGGTGAACCCCTGTTTCTGCTGGAGTGTGGGGGCCCTGGAGGGAGACTGGAGTCTGAGTGACTGAGGTCAGTCAGGTAGGTGGTACGTGTCTATGTGACTGACCCTCAATAAAACCCTGAATACCGAAGCTCGCGTGGATGTCCCTGGTTGGCAATACTTCACATGTGTTGTCATACATCATCGTTGGAACATGAATTAAGTGTGTCCCTGTCCAACTCCAATGGGAAGAGACACCTGGAAGCTTGTATCTGGTTTCTCCTGGACTTTGTCTTATGTGCCTTTTTCTTTTGCTGATTTTAATCAGTATCCTTTCACTGTATTAAACTATAACCATGAATACAATAGCTTTTCTGCATCTTGTGATGACTTCTAGAATCATCAAACTTGAAAGTGGTTTTGGGAACCTCCAATACAGTTCCTGTAATGGAAATAATTGCTATAAAGAACATTATTAGAATGATTGGACACTGGGATATGAGTTGAAAATTAGATGGAAATATTATATCACTGTTAAAATTTCTGAATTTGATAACTGTACTGTGTGCAAGAGATTATCTTTGTTGTTAAAAAAATACTCATTGAAGTACTGAGGAGCTACAGGGCAAGATGACCAAAACCTACTAGCAAATGAGTTTTTAAACATATGTATATACATAACTAGAGAAAAACACAAAGGAAATATGTCAAAATGTTAAGAATTGATGGATTGGGGTAAAAGGCTCGTGAGCATTCTTTGTATTGTTCTCGCAATTTTTCTGTAATTTTAAAATTATATCAAAATATAAAATTAACATAGGAACGTCTGCAAAGGATTGTATGTACGTTTGTGTGTGTATGTTTATTTAATGAATTTAAAACTTAGTGTGAATTCACTATCTGAATTTTCTAAATATCACCCGTCTGCATTTATTAAGTAAGTAGAAGGTAGAGAAACAGTTTGATCATTTAACAGACAGACTCAAATTATTGGGCAGCTAGATGTTGACCTTAAGGTGGAAACTCACCAAGAAGACAAACGGAAGGATTGAATGCAGAGAGATGTCAGTTGTCAAATGGGCATGTGGTCTCCGATAAGGTGGGGCAAAGATAAACTGGCAGAGCCTGGGGTGGAAACAAAGACTTGCAGGCTAAGTTGGCAGAAGACAGTGGTGACAATCCAGCTTTCAGGTAAGCATGGGTTTTGGAGAATATGATGACAGATGATGACCCAGATTAGCAGGTTGGTGGTGTTGGAAAGTCTAGCCTGGGATATGGAATAGGTTTCCAAACAGGTGGCAAAACATAGGTATGGGGAGTCAGGGAACAGGCAGTTTCTAAGGGATCCAGTCTAAGTTGTGAGTATCATCTAAATCTGGGATAAATTAGTAGACATCCAAAGGTGACGAAAGCTTTAAAAAAGAAAAGGAAAAAGAGACTCTAGGCTTCAGAAGTATTGGTAAGAAGAGGGAACAGTATGAGAACTTAAGCACCAATTAATGGGATAGATGGAAAGGAACCTAATCAATTTAGTTATTAAACTTACTGAGGTACAGAAACCCAACAGGATTAATCATATGAAATGCTAAACAATCAACTGTTGTCCTAGCGCTTTTAAATAGAGGCTCCCAGCTGCTGGGAAGGGATAGAGTTTGCAGGTGGGAATTTAGTGGTCCCAGCTGGGAAATTTGGAGGGCTTCAAGAAGAGAGTGCCAAGTAGTCACGGCAATTACTTTTTACAAAAAAAAAAAAAAAAAAAAAAAAATTCTATGACTGCCAAATTCAAGAGATGCTAAAGAGGAATATGGAAGAAAAATGGATTTAGGATTCATATAGATCTGCATTTAAAACTCGTCTCTCCCACTAACTGCCAGTGTGAACTTTATCAAATCTCTTAATAATATTTATTTCGAAGGACTACTTTGAGAATTAAAATAAGTTAAGCAAATATGGAAAGTTCTTGGCCCAGTGCTTGGCACAAAGATGGCACTGAGTAAATGATAGAATGAATTACGATGGACGGAACAAGAGATTGTGTAACATTCTCTCTCTTACTACCAACTGTTAAGGGATAGGAGAGGTAAGCACTCTGATTTCTAGCTTCATTGGCCAATTTTATTTTATTTTTTTAAAGTAAGACAAAAGTCTTGTGACATAAAAACTCTGCATAGTGGTAGCCTGCTTCTGAAGTTTGCTTTCCTAAGTGAGAGATGGATATACACATAGTGTTGACTCTAAGGTCGGCCAGTGGATTGAGAGTCAAAGTTGGCTGGTGTCTCAGCTGTTGTGGAAAGACTTAAATGTAAATGAGATCTTATATTCTGCACATTTGAGGCCCATAGACTGCTGGGAGTAAAACATTAAGCCGTATGATAACGAAACTGTGTTGAAGCCTCCAGTTGTAAATGCCAAAGAATGTCATTCGTATTTACACTGAGCCCAGAATCTCACCCAGCTGGGAATCTGACAGAAATGTAAATTATCTGTAATTGAAATATGTAAACCGTGAGCTGAAAGTGAGGGAGGAGAAAAATAATTATAAAATCAATTCAGTCACAATTATATCACCATTTAAACAAGGTTTTATTTTTTAAGAAAAAAATTACCACTTTTTTTCTCGTTGTTCTTCAACTCTTCATTTTCGTAATTGTCTATTTGTGGTCCTAAGGAAAACAATCTCTTACAGCTGGAAAATATTTCTGGGCTGATAATTTACTTTTGTGTGCATTTTCTCATTTGATTTTTGCAGCAATTCTTTGCATTGTGAAAGGCATACGATATTCTCGTTTTATCGATAAAAACCTGACGTTCAGAGAGCTCATAAAAATTGCCCAAGGTTATGCAGCAGATAAGCCAAGGTCTGGAATTGCAATTTCTCACTCCAAAAGAAGCGTGGTTTCTCATTGCTCTAACATAGTTTCTAACAGCTCAAGGTCACATCCCTAGGGATGGTCCTAGCCCCCCCCCCTCCCCAAAGTGCTTGCCTGAGGAACTCAAGGATGCCAGGGGAATTTACTACGAGTCTCAGCCGACACCTGAAGATAAGGCCCCATAAATGCCAGTTAGCAGATGGGTTTCACACGGACTGACCTGCCCTTCATGCTTTCTGTGATTGTTTTTCACTTCCCTGACTTTACTGAGACTCCACTCACCCCCTCTCTGTTCCTTCATCCTCCCTACGCTTTATAAGGTCCCGTCATCTCTGTACAAGTTGAAATTGAGTTCAGTTCACAACAGACACTTTTCCCTGTTGCAACAGTATCTTGCTGATTAAAACCTGTCTCTATGCCTCTAGCTAGTGTCCAACTTTGTTTACCTTTGACAATAAGCACTAGGTTGAGAAGCATTAACAGCTTTAAATACATAGGTAAACCTTGTAGCATGCTTCACAGATACGGCAGGGGTTTTTGGTTTGGGGCTTTTTTTTTGCAAACTGAAGGTTTGTTGCAACCCTGCCATCAGGCAAATCTCTCAGTGCTATTTTTCCAACAGCATCTGCTCACTTTGTATCTCTGTGTGACATTTTGGTAATTCTCACAGTATTTCAAACGTTTTCATTATTTTTATATTTGTTATGGTGATCTGCAGTCAGTGATCTTTGATGTTACCACGATTAACTAGGGATTCAAAAAATCAAAGACTTTGGCATTGAAAGAGCATTTAATCAGTTTTATCACTCATTATTTTAAATATTATTATTCAGTTTTATCACTCATTATTTTAAATATTATTATTCAGTTTTATCACTCATTTTTTAAATGTTATTATTCATCCTACTGATGAATTGTCTATGATTATATGAGGAAACATTAGTGTCTTTATATACTACTAAATTTATATTTATTTTAGATTATTTTATATCTTTTAATAGCTTTACTATCCTTTGTGTCGTCCAATTGATTTTCACATTTCAAATTCTTTTATGAGTTTTGATTCCTATTTCATACAGCCTGTGTCTTCTTACATCATAATGATGTATGGGTTTTTTGGGTAAATTTTCATTTGTTTCTTAATAGTAAATACTTTTTAGGGCCTTCATGTCCCCTGGGTCTCTGAGGTGCTGTTTCCTTCCTGTGCCTTGAGGTCTCCCTTGGCCAGTGGCTTATTTTTGGTTCTGTGTCTGTTCTTCATGCCCCAGGGAGGCAGGGACTCAGCTAAGCTCAGCATATCCTGTCATTCAGGTTGTTCAGATGGATCTTTGTGCAAGTATTTTTTTCTTTTTCGCTCACAGTAAGCCTGTTTCTTCTCTAAGACTTGGAGCTGGACTGCATGTGATAATCCCACATAACGGCCCTCCCAGACCAGCTAACCTCCAAACAGCGTTCTTCCTGACTCTTGGCTCCTGGCCTCCCATTTTGTACAGTATTTACTTTTAAAAGCTTGTAATTTAAACCCCTTCTCCGCCCCTTGGAGATATAATTTTTTTTTTGTAAGGCCTCTTGCCAATTGTACAACCCCCAGGAATGTTTTTCTTGGGGACCTGGGAGCCAGCTCTTTGAAATGAAATCAAGGAAGATTGCTCGCAACCTTCTGAGTGGCACTTTGCTCAAAGTCATCATGAAAATAGGAGTTGACTTTTCCTTAGGATCAGGCCAATCAGCAAGCTCTGGTGGCCCATGAGTCCCCTGCCTCCACCCTGCTCAGTTCTTAAAATCTCTCCAGCTTCTTCTGTTGGAGTTGAGCTCAGGCCTCTCGCCCTTACAGCAATAACCTGGAATAAAGTCTTGCTTGCCTGTTTAACTTTGGCGTGATTTTTACTTTGACGTATGTTATAACTCAATTATCCTACGCTTTCATGTCGAAAGGTTATGCTGACTTCAGATGAGATGGTCACTTACTATTAATCAAACTGAATCAGAGCTATGCACAAGAAGTACGTGGAAAAACAACCCTGGTAGGCATTGCTCCCCGGCTTTTATTTCCTATCTTATTTTCCTTTGTTTGTTTATTTCTTTTACTTTTGGTCTAATCATTCCCAGATGGAAGACAGCACTTCACTTTTGTCTCCTCTGTCATCTGAGAGATAAATCTCTGACAAGATGTAGAAAGAAGTATTAAGTTAGTGGGAGGAGAATTTTGTAACTTTCTCTTAAAGCTTCAGCTCTACAGTAAAGAGATTAAAAAGAAAACCCCTCAATTTTCTTTTCTTCTTTTTTCCTTTCTAAATTTTTAATGACCTAAAGCATCCCTAATGAGAGGGAGAGCTGCATTTGCTTAGTCGCTAGGACATGCAAACGTGGGGATCAACACACGTCAATTTATTCCCTGTCATTGTAACCATGTGGGTCACTTTTTACAAATTATGAGAACTGACAATGCTCTGGAGAGGTCCAGCTGGCTTACACTCATGTTTAAATCAAAGCAAGCTGGAATATTTCAAAGAGGGAAGTAGAATAGTGGTGGTTCCTGCCTAGGAGCAGGAGAGAATTTCAGACACCATGATAATTACACGGGTGCAATAATAAAGGCTTTGACTAAAGACTGGAAATGTGGGTGAATAAAATAAGACAGATTTAAGAGGCTTTTGGAGGCGGATTTGGCGTGAATCTGTGATTGAGCTTGGTGGCTAAGGTAGAAGGAGGGAATAATTATGTCTGAAGTTTCTGGCTTGGGTCATGGTAGATGATCATGAACAAAACAAGAGCCAGTATGTGGTATATTGCAAAGATAATTTGTTTCTAATCTTGGATCTGCCTCAGCAAATTGTATGACCTTATAAAAGTCTATTAGAAACTGGAGTCTCTGATTCTTCATCCAATTTGGCTCGATATTCCTTTTCAGCAGTAAAGATCTAGTGTTCTGGAGGTAAATCGATCACCTTCACAATGAAAGATCTCTTTCAAATCATGATAACAGGTGTTTATCAAGCATCTATTGTGTGGTAAAACCCTAAGAATTAAGAGACAGTTTAAAGACAGTGTACGTATAAAGGCAGCAAAAGAATAATATTTACCTGCATGATGCCTTTACAAAATAATAAAGATATAATTATTTAACTTCCAGTATTTATGTTATAAAAGATGAATTCTATGGGAGTTTAATCATTGCAGGACGAATTAATGAAGAACTCATCTTCTACTTTGAAAGTTACCTTATAACACACTTGAAAAGACTGCATTAAAGGTGCTGATTACAAAGAGATTAAGAACTGAGATATATCGAAGAAATTCACAACACATTGTCTAAGTAAAAGGACTGGTAAAGTAGAGCCCCAGGTTTTAATTCAGACATGTCAGATTCCGAAACTCACGTGCTGTCATCCTTGTCAGACCCTACCATTGCATATACCTTACTTTCAATAGGTAAAGAGATTGTTGCCTTCTTATTTGGAGCATAACAAATACATTGGCTCTAATCTAAAGAATTATGTGCAATTAGATGCAACAAATATTTCAGACAAACGCATATATTACTACAAGATACTGTTCTGTCATTAAAGTTTCTGAAACAAATATTAGAAACAAATTGTCGGTTGACACGGATAAGGATTGAGCTATGCTGCCATCTAGCGATCATTTAGCGCTGCTGCTCCTCGCCTGCCAAAATAAACAAGTAAATAACGTCAAGGAAATTAAAGATTTTTGTATGTGCAGAAGGTAAGCTAACAAATCTAATAAACAGGCTGCTGTAGATTTATATGGTAAATTCCGCACAAGTTGAGATTACGGTAAAAATATAGAGTAATAATGAAAGGAAAATAGTGATAAAAAATTTTATTCTATAATTTTTTTTTCTTCAAAGTGCGACCTGCGTTAGTTTACATTAAAAAAGTCATTATGTCCTCTGGTAGAGTTGCCACTCCTTTTATTCTATGGATTCTAGGCTTTTTGTCTTATTATTTAAAATAAATATTCATAATTTTCTTCTAGTCTCAGCTTAGAGAGACTATCTTTTAGGGGAAGCTGTATCTTTCTGCCTAGCCTGGAAGTGAAAATAAGAGCTGAAAACAATTGAGTGAAAAAAGGTGATCTCATGACGGTCATGGGCAGAAAAGTAAGGAGCATGGAAAATGGAGAACAAAAATGATTTGTTCCTCAGGTCAAGTTTGCTCAGTATTTTGGGGAACTCAGTGATTGCTGGGGAAACTTTAAGAAAGCATTTAATGGTCACCAAGTAGCAAATGTCTCAAACACTGTGCATGGTTTGGTATATGACACAAAATAAATGTACAGGGTTTCAATTACAAGCAATCGTATCTGAAAAATCTCTAGACACATTAGATACTGATTCTCACTGACATGTGACCTTTACGTGAAGATAAAGGTCCACAGGCTTAAAGGCTTGAGTAGGGAGGGTAAAGGGCACTAAGAATAGGGAAAAAAATATTCTGCAGTTCTAAAGGCTTTCATTTGCTTGTTCAAAGAGTTGAAATGATTGGTAACATATGAGATGCTAAACCATGTGTTGGGTACTATTATACATTAAATTCTCCCTGTCCTTCAAGGATTTATAATTTTGGCAGAGAGCTTACCTATAAACCATTGAGTATGTGAAATGTGGAGGGCAGAAGCAAATGATAACTTTTTTTTTTTCCCTCCTATCACTTCCCACACATCCACGCTACTAGATTTTTCTTCTCGATTCCTAAGAGAGAACTTTTTGCCAAATCATAACTGTCTGGTAATATGGGGGTATCAGAATAATCTCATTATCAGGTTTAAAATTTTACCTCAAGATGAAAACTAATGAAAGTTAAAACTCAAGATATAAACTAATCAAAATTGAAACTCTCTCACCTAGTTCAGTGTTTCTCCCCTGGGGTCAGCGCAGACTTAAAATGGTACTGGAATCAAGAGAGGGAACAGACGGAGCTTGAAATTTTATTTTCCCTTTTGCTGTTTTTACTTGATTTCCTTTCCCACCACCTCTTCTCCCACTGACTTCCTCAGGAGAGCATCAAGAGAAGAGACAATAGAAGTTAAAAAGAAACGCCCTTTCCTTTGGCTTGTGCTGCTCTGTTCTCTTTGTTGTGGTAAATACTCAGATGGCGGCTTTCTAGCCCGGTGAACTTCGGGACACTTCAGAGACACCCCATTCCACATCCTGTTACATGCAAGAGCATCTTTTCCATTTGTAACTTTAATCATTACTCATCCTCTGGGCTCTAAGCTCCATGAGGGCAGAGATGGCACATCCTGTCTCTGCTGTATGCTGAGCACTAACGCAATGCTCAGTGTTTATGTTTGAATGTTCTAAGAATCAGAGAATCATGGAACGTCATACTGAAAAGTGTCTTAAAGCAAAAGAGAATGAAAAATGGGCTGTAATTCAGATATAGGCAAAGTGAGGATAGTTTGACTAGGAAACCCGAAATGGTTGCTCATCTTTTAACACATGTCTGGTTATAGACTGAATGAGTGTCTGCTTATGGATTTTGCTGGGCTAACTGGTCAAGTCCGAGTTCTCTTCTCCACTCCTGAGTGGAGCTGCACCTACAAAACATGTCCTGGAAGGCGGGAAAGGATGGTTTCCAGGAAAACCCACAAGGTCCACCTCTATGGTGGCCTCAGGAAAAATAACCCCAAATCAGTCAGGTTAAAATTCAACTTATCCTTCAGGAACTCTCATGGGGGCATTTGGTTTCGTAAGGTCTGATTTGGGCTCGTCTTATTCTTGCGCGTTACATGAATTCATAGCAAAATTTTAAAAACAACCACATCCAACTAATTCTACATACAGAGATTGCAAGAAAACATAAGTAAAAAGGGACATTTGGAGAAGAGGAGGACAAGTAAGACTGGCCATCCTGCTACAGAAATGGCCTGTGAGGTTCAGTCCAGAAGCCAGAAGCCACAGTGGCTGCTGAGCACTGGACTGCAGCTCGTCCGAACTGTGATGCGATATGGATGTAAAATTCATACTGGATTTTGTACCAAAAATTTTAAAATATCTTGACAATGTCGTTTGTAAAGATTATAGTTTGAAGTAAGAATATTTTATATATATCCAGTGAAAATGCATTATTAAATTCATTTTACCTATCTCTTTTTACTTTTATTTATGTGACTACTAGAATATATAAACTAAGATGTATTATATTTCTATTGGACAGTGCTGGTCTAGAAAATAATCTCCTGACCTGGAAGAGCCACAATTTTCTGCCCTTAAAGAGGAACTGTTTCCTTATCCTCTGACCTGGGGCTTTCTCTCTCTCAGTGAAATGCTGGTTGCTCTCCAACCCATCATTTAAGACCTACCTTGTATCTTCCTTAAGGTCACTCTCGAGAATTTCTCTTCAGCCCAAGGTGCATGCCATTTCACCTTGGAACGTGTATTTTGACCTTAAATTCTAAAGAAGAGCTTCTTGCCCACGGACACCTTGATTTCTCAGTATTTTTAATTCCTGTTCTGGAAAAGAGCTCATAGGAGATACAGGAAAGTCTTGTCTTTACCTTGATGTGTTAACATTTTGCATCCTTGACTTCAATGAAATTTACACCTACGTGAGACCATTGGAATGGAGAATTTAATTACAAGAATTCTGACCATTTAATATACTTCCTGTACTAGATATACTTTTCCATTACATTCCTTGGTAATGTTTTGCTTGCAAATGATAAGACACCTCTATCTAGTTGAAGTATAAAATAAATTAATTACAAGGATATTCAGATCCTGTAAAAGTAACAAGAGTTGTATATAAGGAAGGCATATAGCAAAATCTCAGGGAGAATTAGAAGATACGGAAATCCATTAAAATTCTTTCCTATTTTTTTTTTTTTGTATTTAATTCTCTCTCTGTTTAATTTTCCTCTCTCTTGACTGTTTTTCTCTAAATGACAGAAAACATGACTGCTCAGTCTTAAGAGGGAAATTTTAAAATAAGCAAAACATTTTTAAGTTTTGGCTCAATATTCTATTCTTATCCGGCTTCAAAGCTACATATTTATCTTTAGATGTCTGTGTGCACTGCTTCTGTATGAAATTAACCCAACTATCTTCTTGATTCTTGCAGTTCCCCTTGACTTTCCATTCCAACTTCCACCATCCGAATTCAAGACTGCTCTATGCCCCTACACATCTCACTTAGCTTTCCACCTCCACTTCTTTTCTTCTTCCAGTGTATTGGTGTTGGTATTCAAATTTAAAAATCCTCTAAAGGTAATAACTGACTTCATTTGAATCTTCCTAGAATGCGTGGATAAAGTTAGTATTAAGAAAAGATACAAAGTGATTTACAGATTCAGTGTAACCCCTATCAAAATCCCAATGTCATTGTTTACAGAAATAGAAAAGAAAAAAAAACTTAAAATTCATAAGGAACCACCAAAGACTGAATAGCCAAAGCAATTTTGAATAAGAAAATTAAAGCTGAAGACAGCACACTTTCCTGAATTTTAAAATATATTATAAAACTATACTAATCAAAACAGTGTATTGCTGACTTAAAACAGATAGATAAGCCAACGGAACAGAATAGAGAACCTAGAGATAAACCCACATATATATGGTCAACTAGTCTTTAACAAGTGTACTAAGAACACACAATAGGGAAAGGAAAGTTCCTTTAATAAATGGTGTTGGGAAAACTGGGTACATACATGCAAGAGAATAAAATTGGACCCTTATCTTAACAACATACACAAAATTTCACTCAAAATATATTAAAGATTTAAATGTAAGCCATGAAACCATAAAATTCAAGAATAAAACATAGGGGGAAATCTTCCTGTCTTTTTGTCTTGCAATGATTTCTGGAATATGATACCAAAAGCTGAGCAATAAAAGCAAATGTAGACAAATGGAATTATATCAAAGCAAAAAGCTTCTGCATAGCAAAGAAAAAACCAGAAAGGTAACCTACAGAATGGAAAGTATTTGTAAACTGTATATCTGATAAAGAACTAATATCTAAAATATATAAAAAAAAAACTCTTAAAACTCAATAACCACAAAAAAAAATATGATTTAAAAATGGGCAAGGAACTAAATAGACCTTTCTCCAAAGAAGACATACAAATGGCCAACAGGTACGTGAAAAAATGCTCAATGTCACTAATGATCAGAAAACTGCAAATCAAAACTGCAATGAAATATCACTTCACACCTGTTAGATGGCTATCATCAACACACACACACACACACACACATACACCATAACAAACTCTGGTGATGATGTGCAGAAAAGGGAACATTTGTACACTATTGGTGGAAATGTAAATTGGTGCAGCTACTATGAAAAGCAATATGGAATGCCCTCGAAAAATTGAAAATAGAACTACCATCTGATCCAGCAATCCCACTTCTGGGTATACATCCAAAGGAATTAAAATCAGGATCTTGAAGAGATATCTGCACTCCCATTTCATTGCAGATTATTCTCAAGAGCCACAGGGAAGCAACCCAAATGTCCATCAACAGGTAAGTAGATAAAGAACATGTGTTACATACATACAATAGAATATCACTCAGCCTTAAAAGAAAATGCGTAACAGCTTGAAGGAACCTGAGGGATGTTACACGAAGTGAAAGAAGTTATGGTTCTTCCTACAAGATTCTACTTATATGAGGCATCTAAAATAGACTCAGAATGGTGACTGCCAAGGGCTGAAGGGAGGGGAAATGGAGAGCCGTTTTTCAACAGAAATAAAAATTTCCAGTTACACAGGATGAACAGGTCGTAGATTAACAACACTGTATTATAAATTTAAAACTTTGCTAAAAGTGTAGATCTATGTTAATAGTCTTAGCACAAACTATAACATAATAATAAATACATACATAATAACATAGTAATAGTAAAGATAAAATGGACAGGCAAAAATTTTTGGAAGAGCTGGATGTGTTTATTGCAAAGATAGGGGTGATGGTTTCATGAATACATACTTACCTCTAAACTAGTTAGGTTGAATACATTAAATACAAACAGCTTTTTGTGTATCAATTATACCTCAGCAAAGTGGTTAGTAAAAAGCTAAAAGAAAAAATACACACAAGTCATTGAAAGGGAAAAAAAGAAGAAAATGTTGACTTTTGCAAAAGAAAAAGCAAGAAATATTTCACCTTGGAGTTACATGAGTTTCATTATAAATGAAGTCAGCCTTCAGTTCCTTAATATAATCCAAAGAAAAATGTTGTATTTGAAGTCAATCAATTTCGGAATAACATTTCCACGAAAAGAATAAAGGCAAAGTATTATTGAATCTCAGGCAAGTCTTTATTTATAAATACAATTTCTCAAATACGTTTTCATCCAATTTGGACGCAGCTTCTGGGAAGCTGTTCAGTGACATATGTCTGTGCTTGGAAAGCTAATGAAAAAGTGGAAACAACACTGCTTTTTCTAAAAGCTGCTAAAATGATATAGATACACAGGAGAAAGGAACCAATTATTTACTTTCTCGAAAAGGTTAAACTACCCATCTGGAGATAACAACGAGTTTCGTGGGTATTGTTAATATTTTTCTTCATATGTTTCCACACATGATTTGTTCTCTCTGTTTTCCTTCAATAAAGTGAATTGCTTTTCCGATGAGGGGTCGTTAGGGAACACTTGCACAGGTTATCACGAAATACAAATCTAATGATTAGAACTAATGTGACAGTTTAATATAGTCAATATAAGCAGACATTATTAGGTGAAAAGAGAAAATGGCCTGAATGTCTAGATGCCTTTTATATTATCTATGGTATCATGAGAATCTGCTTAAAATGCAAAACAGATGCCTTTGACAGGGTTTGGTGTTAGGTTTAGAAGAGAGGAAATGTGTGTCCTTCCCAGAAGGTGCACTGGCTGGAGAGATACTTATTCTGGGAGACACATGAACGTCCATCAGCTCAAATCAGGGACCTGGTGGGTTTAGGGGAAGATGATAGATATGATTTGGAGGTTGATTTTAGAACGATACATTTTTCCTAAGAGAAGGGACCAAATTATATTTACTTTTCTTTTCTTCATGTTTATATTTACACAATCTTTTTGTCATTCAGATATATTTTATTTTTACATTGATTAATATAAAATCCCTGTATAACTAACTCACTGGATACAGTGAGGGCTGTTGGAATAACTAAAAATCATTATTATTCTGAGAGATTTGACATGGAAAAAGACATCTGGTGTGAGGTCTGAGCACTTTTATTGGGAGAATTATCATATAGCTTTGGGTGTGGACATCTTTTTAAATTTATAACCAATTAGCCTTTTACCCTCAGACTATGTCTGGAGAGTTCTTTACTTAAAAAATGTTGATAGAGGGGAAAAAAATACCCTCCTTCTGTAGAAACTAAAAAAGGTTGGCTACTTATGATCTAACCTCCCCCACAGCTGATACAGACGTAGTAGGCTGTAAACAAGCCGTTCCCTTTCTCAGCTAGTGAGGGTGGTAGTAAATTATGAAAGGAGACATTTATGAAAATGGAACTGTCCAGGGCTTGAAGGAATGTTCTTCAGCATACCAGTTCTGCAGTGTGGTTTTGTGCATTGTTTCTGGCAATTAATTCAAAAATTGGTTCTTTGGTCCCTCGAATGATTCTTTCAATAAAGTCATTTTCTTCATTTTTAGGTAGAGCCAGTTTCTGATAATTGAATCAAAACCTGATCAGTTCCAATTGCATACTTCCATTTCACTGTGACTTCCCTTCCTTTGGCATTCGTAGAACATATGATCTTTATGTGTCTGTGTTTCTCTATTTAATCACAAACCGCTTGATCATGGAGCCCTTATGTTATACATTCTTGGTATCATTCACTGTATTTAGCAAAATGCCATCTAAATATGGATGCTTGAACAAACATGAGATGACAGAAAAAACACAGGCCTGAGAAATACTCAAACACTACTCTGCTCAAATCTCACCTTGCATAAACCACAGGATATCCCTGGGTCACAGATTCTTCACATACAAAGTGAAACAGTCAGATAAGGCTTAGGGTTCTAGAAATTCATGTCTGTATTATGTGTCTTAGCCCGTTCCATTCAGTAGCTCTTGAAGTTAAGAACCTTTTAATGTGATATTCCTTTACAAAATTTCAGGAGCAGATATGCTTAAATTAGATGCAAAGCCCATATTTAATTCGTGTTTGTTTGTTGTTTTTCTGCCCCAAACTGTATGAAAATAACCTCAACTCAGGGGAAGGGAGTCAGAGCAACTCGGTTTCAGGATAGCCCCATTTCCATTGTCATCTGTCTTTATCACCTCAGTTCCTCCAGGTTCTCCTGAGACCGAGAAGCTCAACAATTAGAGCAGCTTCGTGTCCTCCAGAACTTACTTTCCTATAATTATTTATCTGTCTCAGATCCCCAGGTGCCACTCCCCGGCTGCTGCTTTCTTCCCGTCTCTGCTTGGGGATGAAATGAGCGCGCGGCAGACATATCCAGAACCCCCTACTCTCGGTATCTCAGCACGTTTCACTAATGAGCCCGTCCCTGTTCCTTGCTGAGCCCGCCTACCTCTGGCCAGCCTTCAGAACACCTCTCCAGGAAGTCAGTGCCAATCAGCGCTGGCACAGTTTGGTGCAGACACTTCACATTAGCTCACTCACCACTCACTTCAGCGCTTCTGGGGCTTCCCATCTTGAACAGGAGAGGCTGGCAGCCCCATCAGCTGCATTTTCCAAACACCCTTTTAACTAGCGTGTAGACACGGGAGCAAGGCTCTGCCAAGCAGCCGCACCTGCGTGAAGTGTGCCTGAGGAAATAAGCCACGTGGAGCAGCCGTTGCACGTGTGTCTCCTGGGGCAGCCGCGGCAGGGCGTCTAGCTCCTGCTGCGGGGCCGATGGCGTGTCTCTCCATTGGAGTAGCCTCCTGGTGTGCTTGGGTACCTGTCCTGGACACGCTGTCCTTCATGTCTCTCTCTCAGAAATGAAGTGCCCAGATGTAAAAGCCATCCCTACACTTCCGTTACGTGATTTCCACTAACCAGTCCTTAATGGATAAACCAGCTAGATTAGTTTCAATTGTCTGGAACTGAGAACTATGACCTGTACACAGTTGAAATGTACTTTTTATTTATCTCTGTCAGTTAGTAACGTGTCTGTAACAGAACACCCAACAAACGGTGGTTTAAACGCTGGACTTTCTTTCCACATGGTGTTCAAGGATGTCCACCAGAAACTATCTTCGGCGTGTAATTTTTGACTTCACTGTTACAAGATGACTTCTACATTGCTATTTCGTCTGCTAATCCGGTAGGAGGGAAGGGTGGGTCAAAACTTTCTTCTAACATTCTTTTATTTGAGAAAGGATGTCATACCCCGGGACTACTGTTGACACTTCAGTGGCTAGAACGGTGTGACGTGCCCTCCCTCAGGCATGGAGGCTGGTATTTCATTTTCCTGTTTTTATAACAGAGACAGGCAAGGAAGAGTGGGTCAGGAATCGTGCTGGGTGAGACATCCCACAGTATTTGCCGCACCATCACCGCCTTAGTTGCTGTTTTCTGATAAACTCCTACCAAAGCTTCCTTACATATTTAGATGAAATATTTAGTTATCAACTTGATGGAATTAAACATACCAAAAGGCCCATCTGTTCAAAAGTAACTTCCCCAAAAGCTTGTCATGAAATGTAAATTTTCTACTTTTGGAGTCATGTATTTGGATTAAGATATTTGCCATCCAGAGAACATATGCCAGACTGCCTATGTATTCACTCAGTGGTGGCAACTCAGAAACCTATCACCACTCATTAGCTTGTGACCACAGACGAGACTGTGAAATGGACAGGTGTACCTTCATGCAGAATAGAGTGCAATGGAAGCTTTGTCCCAGGAAGCTGGCCTGAGTGGACCACTGGGCAGCATGAGCAACTGGATGACAGGAGTGATGGAGTGAACTAAACAGGGAGCAAGTGCAGCTAAGCTTCCTCTCAGCTGCACCTTGAAGGGTGCCGGTTTTAATGAGGGATACATACTGCGTGATTCCTTCATATATGTTAGTTTAGGATGTTAATTCATAGCATCTTTCTCTTCTCTGTTCGAGATTGGAACAAACCAAGAAATGGACAGATGGAAATTTCAATATCAATTTTTTACACATAACAATCTCCAGATTCCCTGCTTAACTTTTTCTCCAAGGAGGCTTGTAATATTTGACCCCTAAATTCCACTTCTTAACTTACACAGTCACTAGCACAGCTGGACATGCCAGACTTCACACACACACACACACACGCACGCACACGCACGCACAGACACACACAGTGGCAACACCTTTTATTGCAGGCAGGCAGAACTGAGGACAAACCCAAAGTGAGCCAAGCCACACACGACCAGTTCGTTACCCCGCTGGCCCATTAGATAAGTCACTCCACTAACTGCAGGTTGGTGAGCGAGGTTGTGGGTGAGAGAACAGGAGCGTTGTTCTGGGGGAAGGCCCTCTGCACGAAAACGCGCACAAAGAGGGGAACGTGCTCTCCACTGATAATTCTTTCGTGCTAAAGCCAGAGAGCTAGGGAAGAAGGAGACAAAGCAATACCAGATGATAATACCATCATTGTTAATATTTGATCATCCTGAATTATTTTTAAAGGGGTAATGATAATTCATATTATGCTGTTATTACTGTGCCTTTCCCATAATGTTTACAATGAGAAATTTTTTAAAAAGCAAAAATATACTGTGCCTCCAAGTATCTTCATGTTTCTGTAAGATTTTCATTTTGTTTGTGGAGCAAAGTAAGAGAAAACAATATAAAAATTTTGGCCCACACATACCCCTCCACGTTCGCCTCCCTCTTGTTCTGAATTTATTTTATAGTCTCATAAAAACAATCTACCTATAATGATTACAGCACATTTCACACTATTCTCTGCCTCTGTACTTAAGCTTTGGCTGTATCCTTTCCCTGAAATGTATTTACATGCCCCTTTTATCTAACATCCAGCATCCTTCAAATCTCAGTCCAGGCATTATTATTTCCAGTAGGAACACTCTCCTGAACTTCTGGATACAATAAATGACCGTCCTTTATGATTTCATAATAGCACTTTTTACAGTATTTGAAATTATACGCCATGTATTTGCTAACTGGAATACAAGTGGTTTAGGTTAAAGATTGTCATTTTTATTTAATCTGTGTATCTGTATAACTTAGCACAGAGTTTGTTCTACAGGAGGCACTTAATAAGTGATTTTTGAGTTGTTGAACTAAAGAGGAGAGAGACAGTGAAGTTATTAGGACAGAAAGGAGTTTCAGAGAAGGGTATATTGTGCATGAAGTCGCATTTAGTCAAAATGTATTCTAGAAGTTTGGGGAACGGCATGGGTCTCTCTACAGAAGATCTCTAACTTTCAAAATGGCACATTAGTTTGTAAACATCTTTAAAGTGTGATATTTTGACATTAAGAATAACATTCAACTCTTTAAAAATATTTTCAAAAGAAAATTTAAAAAACTAACATGATTTCGTGAGATCATTTTCAAGTGACCAGAGTTCTCAGATATGTGTTCACATTTTTTTCTCTGTTTATCATGAGCACCATGAGATATTTGGTGATTCAGTTGTAGTAACTGACACCATAATTCAGAATGCTTCAATTATACATACTAATGAATTTAAACACCAGAATGAAGAACAGATAGTATTCATATTCTAAGATAGACACTAAAAAACAAATATAAAGCATGACTTATTTATGTTATTATTACTGTGAATAATGCTGGATATTTTTCATGCATTCCTGACTGCAAAAGTACATTATCAAGCCAATGACCTGTTTCTCAATGATCATCCTTTGAATATGCTGTACATTCTATACGGACAAACTTTAGGTAAAAGCCTCTCTCTCAAATTGTAACCATATGAGAAAATCTGATACGTCACTGGCTTTTTACATCAGATTTCTGAAGAATATGTTTTCTCCTATGCAGATCTGAGGAGACGGACATTTTTCTGTTCGTTCCTGCCATCTGCAAGCCATAAGGGAGCGTTTCGCTTCCATATAATCGTATGAAGACAAAGACAGTTACTGGCTACTCTAGTTTTGAAGGGCCAACATCCCACATCTAAACCTTCCTGGTTATGTCTTGATATTCTTGAGTTTGGCTTCAGTTTAGGCTTAATATTCCAATTCTATAACTCTGTGGTATTTGCTCCTTATTCAAAGACTGAATAAAAATGTAGGCCTATAAACACTTGTATGAAATTTCTACAGAAATTTTTGTTTTGACTTCCATAAAATATCAAAATTTATTACAGAAATACTGATTTCAAGTTTTATTTTTTAAAGATTTACAACTTACTAGGACCAGATTGGAGGATTTGTAGTTAATTTTTATTCAAATAAATCAACATGTAATCCCCTTTCTCACTTAGCAATGTCAAAATAAATGATAAAATTGGTATCCACCAACTTAATCATTGCTAAAACCAATTACTTATTTGAATTTGTTTTTTTCCTCATTTATGCACAATTAATCATTCTTGGAATTGCTCATCCTAAAGAGGTTTGACAAATGTTGCATTTAAAAAACAGCTTTGTTTTCCAAATTGCATTTTCTGTACTTCTCTTTTTTATTACTAAGAATATTTGCATAAAATAGTAGCAAATTAAACAAGTTGCCAATTTCATTTTAGCGGATTTGAAATCCTCTTGAAATTATTACAAGTCAGCAGAACGTAAACTTGCTTGCAGTAGAATATTCATGTTGAAGAGCAAACACAGCCAACTTTCTTCCGAGCAGTACCTCTGTAAAAGCATTGCTTTATTCTATTACTCCATAAAAGAATCATAAAATGTCGCCTGAAAACTACCTCAACTAACTTTTAAGTTAGTTTCTGCAAGTGTGAAACAGAAGCATTTGATTTCATAATGATTAAAGTGAACTAGTGAGACTATTATTTATTATACAGAATTATTGCGACAGTAAAGAAATATAAACTCTGTAAAATGCCTCACCTGTAGTAATCCCCTCAGTAGTTATTACTATTTTAAATATTGAATTTGTAATTTTTATATAAGCCAAATATATTAAGGGGGACTTTTGAAAATTAGGTAATATTGAGACCCTATTTAAAACTTTTTCATACATACTGTCTTATCTGTAGCTGGTGGGAGCTGGTGGGACTGCAAATTGGAATAATTTCTATGGAGGAAAATTAGATAATATTTTTTCAGAATTAAAAATGATCTCACTTTGTTAACCCAGCATTTCTGCTTGAGGATATTATCCTCCACATAAACACAAATGTGTATGAAAATACTCATGTACATAGATATTCATTGAAACATTATTTATAATAGTAAAAGAAGGAAAAATAAACCTAACTCGCTATCAATATGGAATTGGTTAACTAAACAATGATAAATTTATGGACTGAAACATTATCAGGCAATTTTTAAAATTGAAGTACAGTCAGTGACAATGTGTGAATTTCTGTTGTAAAGCACAATGTCCAAGTCATGCATATACATACATCTATTTGTTTTCACATTCTTTTTCCTTAAAGGTTATTACAAGATATTGAATATAATTCCCTGTGCTATACAGCAGAATTTTTTTTTAATCAGGCAATTTTTAAAATGATATGATCCAGAATATGGAGAGATTTCTAAGATATATCGCTAAGTAAAAAAATGTAAGGTGCGGGAAAGGTTTATTCATATAAGCAATAGGTGTTTATGCACCGAATGTCTATGGAGGATGGAGGATGAATAAACAATTTTTAACACTATCTTTGGAAAAAAGAGTTGTGTTTGGGGAGAAATAGTTGAATGAGAGATGTATTTTTCATTGCATTTCTTAAGTTTTTCCTCATTTTTACAGTGTAATTAATACAAAATACATAAAAGGAAAGATGAGGCATCAGGCATACTGTTGTTATTAAACTGTTACTAAAAGGTTATTTATGGATAAATTTGGGTGACATTGACATGGGTTTTTTTTAATACACCTGAGGGTGATTTTTGTATACAGAAAAAGCAATTAGGCAAATTATTTCTAAGTTTAAGAACAAATATTAAAATTAAAAATATATTTTCCTTTTTCCTTAAATTCATTCTACAAATTTTTAATTCTATGTATAAGTTTTTTGGGTTTTAATAATTATTTCTAAGGAGGCTTTAAATAATGTATGCTTCTGTTTTAAAATTTAATCATGTACCCTTAAACAGTGAAGTTCTAAATTTATTATAATAGATTTACTGTTAAAATACTTCAGCTGTCTAGATTTTTAAAAATATTTCTAAGTACTTAAAACATTCTTATAAGTCTAATAGAATAAACTTGTATCACTAATTAAAAACTTAGTAAGGCTTCAATTTAAAGTCACTAATTGAAATCAATTACTCAATTAACTATTTTTAAAAAGACTGTCACTCAAGCAATGTAAGTACAAGAATACTAATGATTGTATGAGGAAGAATCTTGAGTAACGTGGGTATTGATTTTACATGTCCAGAGAGGTTGAGAAACTTGACAAAGTTTGTATAAGTAGACATAGCAAAATTGGATCCAGGTTTGTCTGATTCCAATTTCCTATAACCTTCACACTATGTTGCCTACCTACCAGAGACTGACCGAAAAAAAAGTTATTTTAACTCATGTATTTAAAAGTTCAAGGAGTAGGACTAGCTTCTAGTGCAGGTGGATAGTTAGGCTCAAAAGGTATCTTCAGCATCCAGTCTTACCCTCACGCTCTCACAGCTTTGCTTTTTGTGTGTTAGCTCCATTTTTTTTTTTTTTTTGCTACAGAAACAAGACTTATATTTATCTACCATCTAATCAAATACTGGTGTTTCATTTTTCTGAAATTCTCCAGCAAAGACCTCATCACATCCTATTTCTCTACGTTTGCGATATCCACATCCCTGTAATATAATAACCAGCCTGAGAAATCAGATATACTGATTCACTTAGATAAATCAAGATCAACCTTTGGTATGAGAGGTTCTGTTTTACCAGATCCCGTGGATCGAGAGTGGCAAATAGGTGTATCTACAATAGAAGTGCCTAGGTTTTCAGAGGCACAGGTGGGGAGAAAATCTGTGACTGGAAAAGGGGATTCCTCAGTGAATCCTGCCCTCTGTGCATCTACTATGTTTGTTATTGGAAGACTTTTTGAAATGTCTGCTTTCAACATAATTAACCAATACCTTTGATGTGATCTGGAGAAAGGAGGAGAGAGTAGCCTATTTTTTGGCAGCCTGTTTTCCAGAGTAAATGACGCTGAATTGGCAGAAAGCCAGTATAAAGACTCAGAAAGAATTGGACAAAGGATGCAATAGAATTTAGACTCAAGTGACTTTCCCCCTAGCAGCTCTCAGAGCCACAGTTAAGCTACCAGGTGTTAGGCTTAAGCTCTTAGGTGTAAGGCTAGGAGACTTAGCCACCAGTGAGAGCAGGTTGCTGTGCCAGCGTAAGAGGATGTGGACCACGTGGCATGTTGTGAAGATGGACAGGAAGGGCGAGGCTCTCAGTATGAGAATCCTATGAAGCAATGACTAAGAGGAGTCCCAGCCAGAGTGGTACAAGCAGACCAATAACATGTAAGAATGGCAGCTTTTAATTTAAGTCTCTTTTGTCTAAGGTCAGTATTAGCTCTGATAAAACGACTCCTGGAAAGTGGGCTCAGATTTGAAGACATGAACTTTGGAGAAGTGGGACCTGAAAGCCTCCAATCAAGGTGCCACATGTCCTCAGGATCCTTCTCCAGGTCCCTTCACTTGGATTCACTTAGAACAAAGCTTTCCTTCCTTTCCTCAAAATATTACCATGTAGTATTTTTTTTGTCCTGAGGACTTTTCCAGGTTTATTGAGATAAAATTGGTAAAACAAACAAACAAACAAAACACACCATATTGTGTAAGTTTAAGACATACAACATGATTGATATGTGTATATATTGTGCAATGGTCACCAAAATGAGGTTTAGTTGACATGTCCATCACCTCACATAGTGACAATTTTGTGTGTGTGCTGAGAATATTTAAGACTTACACCCTTAGCAAATTTCAAGTGTACAATACAGTACTGTTAATGGTAGTCCCCATCCTGTGCATTAGAGCCTCCAAACTTATGGATCTTATAACTGTACGTTTTGACTTTTTGACCAACATCTCCCCATTTCTCCCACCCCGAGCCCCTGGCAACTACTAACCGCTTTGTTTTTGTGATTTTGGCTTTTTTAGATTCTACATATAAGTAAGATCATACAGTATTTGTCTTGCCTTGTCTGACTTCACTTAACAAAGTGCCCTAAGGAGGTTTATCCATGCTGTCATAAATGACGGGCTTTATTCCTTTATTATGACTGAATAATATTCCATTACATATATATTTGATATATATATTACTTTTGCAAATATTTATTTACAGCTAGTAAGATAATCTTCAGTTAAATAATAGGGAACCATCTATGTATACATAGATGGTGGGCACATAAGATGCAATTGGAACTGAAATGTACATTAGTATCTGATAAGGGAATTTCTGTGGCAGCAACTTTACTGAAAATTAGGTTATACATGCTATTTGAGATATAACTTTTTGTCTGTGACCTTTGGTAGAAAAAGTTCTCTCTAGGTTTCTTCATTATAAAAATGTTACAAAATAATGTTAAAAAATAATGTTCATTCATGTATTTTTTCTTTATACATTCATCCATCAACAGACCCTTAGGCTGCTTCCATGTCTTGGCTATTGTGAATAATGCAATGAACTCGGGGGTGTATACATCTTTTTGAGTTAGTGTTTTGATTCTTTGGATAAATAACTGGAAGTGGAATTACTGGATATATGGTAGTTCTATTTTTGATTTTTTGAAGAACCACCATACTGTTTTCCACAGTGGCTACACCAATTTAAATTCTCACTAAGAGTGCACAAGGGTTCCTTTTTCTCCACATCCGCACCAACACTTGTTAGATGTTGTCTTTTTGACAACAGCTGTTCTGACAGATGTGAGTGGTATCTGGTTGTAGTTTTAGTTTGCATTTCCCTGTTGATTAATGATGTTGAGAATCTTTTCATGTATTTCTTGGCCACTTGGATGTCTTCTTTGGAAAAATGTCTATTCAAGTCCTTTGCCTGTCGTGAGGATTTAAATAATAAATTGAATGTATATTTGTGTTAATGTGTTTTTGTGCAAATTACACTTTTTAGAGATTAGTTTAGGCAACCACAAATCAATAGAATAAAATTGATGTTAAACAGTTAGTAACTGGAATATTAGAAATGTTGCCATATAATCTAAATACAAGAAAATTGTTGGTCATACACAAATTAGTTTAAAAAGTAATTTAGATTTCTAATCCAATTTTGAAGACAATGAGGTTAACTGTTCTTTTTTTTTTTTGCAAAATCCTGGTCAAATTTGCAAATAGAGCCTGGAGCACCTTATCATGACAGAAAGTAAGGAAATAATACAAGTTAAAAAAAATCACAATGACAGTGAGGGGATATATCAAAGGGTCACAGGAGCCAACTGAAGGAGCTCCCAATGGGCAAAACGGGCACAACTCAAATAACAAAATGAAGACCAGGCATAAGACAAAGATGCAGCTAGGTATAATGGAAAGAATATTGGACTTATAATTGGGCAGCACAGTTCTGGTCTTAAATCTGCCACTTCATAGAGCATGATGTCTTTACCTCTCAGAGACTAACTCTCATAGATGACTCACGTAAGACGAGCCTCTTTCCTATTGCTCTAGTTTCCATAAAATGGGTATTTTCCCCTAGACACTCCTAGTCCCTTCACCTGCCTTTATTTTTTGCAGCAATGGAATGAGTTTCCTTGATGGGGCGTGATAGTCATTAACTCGTGATTTTTGATTGAGTGGGGACAATCTAGCAATGGTTCTAAATGGGAGATAATTGGTATTCGGTCCTTTCTTTTCTGCTCTGGACCAACGTGAGGCAGCTGAACAACGGCTGATGTGTTTGCTGCTTGGGCAATATGTTCTCTTGGAATTCACTATTTTTTTCATCTTCTTTATTGAGACTTCTCTTAAAGAGTCACCAGCACACTATATATAAACTTAAGATTCTGCCTTCTAATTCCTGGGAAAAATAAGTTCTCCCAGTTTTATAAACTCTCTACAAGAGGTGGAATGTGTAATTCGATTGTTCTGCAACCACCCAGGAAGGCAGTAGTCCCATTTGGGCTTCACATTGTGTCCTCCGTACTAGTTACATCAAACATACAGGAGATGTTTTGATTTCCCTTCTGCCTTTGGCTTAGTGCTCAACTGGTTCCTAACTTAGATGGGAAAAAGGAGGTTTATTTGCTAAGACTCTCAAACCATTTCATAAAATTGAATAAAATCACTTATGCTGTGGTAGCTTGAAACTAACAAATCATCATATAAATAATTTATCATAGTAAAATGGAAGCTTTTGAAACTAACAGTATTCAACATCTACGTAAGAAATATTGAATTGTTATAACTTCTGATGCTATCCAGAATAATAATGACATTCTCAACTTGTTTAAAGTTTGTAGCAAGCTTGCTTAGCTTTATAGAGTGGACTTTTACACATTCCTAATTGCCAATTATTTCCCTCACTTTTTGCCCAGTACACATTCAATACAAAACTATGCTTTTAATTAACTTCTGCTCAGTAAATAGGTATTCAGATGCACATTTTGTGCTTCAGAACCACAATTAAAGCTGTTGGGTTAGTTTTTGCAACGTTATTCTAATTAAAATACTTTTAGCTGTATTTGGCATGCATTAAAATGTCAAGTAATTGACAGCCCATAAGTGAAAAATTGATCCAATTATCAAGCCAGCTAGAACTTTTTTCTTTTTTCAGCTGCAAAGATTTATTATGGCCATTAGAATTACAGATGTTTATATGTTTGCTTTTAGTAATTGGAATGCATTTAACTTTGCCATGCCCTCGGTGGTGTTTCTGCTCTTCAGTGGGATAGATAATTCCTCAATCTTTGAAGTGCACATTTAGAAAAGGCTTCCCAATTCTCTCTTCACATGGAGTAGATAATCATGCTTTCCCCGGAGTTTAGGGGATAGATTTTTCTTTTCATGTCTCCAGATGGTCGTTTTACTAATGAATCACAGAGGAACACAGTTTATCTTAAGATATGGCTTCTCTACATTGTCTTACTTTTTAAATTCATAATATAAATCTTCAATGAATTACTTAATTTAAGACATGCACATAGAATAAAACAAAAGGAAATATAATAAATGGTAACTGCTAATTGTAGTTATTTGGTTAGTCTCGCCTGCACACTAATAAAAATATTTAACCCTCTCAGTAAAAGTCAGCCAAAACCCCTCCAAAATATCAATTCTATATAGGCTTAAGAGGTGCTTAATTTAGAATAATTATTAATACAATAGAAAAAAATAATGGGGAGGATTAATACTCAATTATTTGTATTGAATAATTGAATGAGTACTGGGGGGGGGGACAATCTATATTGTTTACCAAGAATCTTCATCAATAAATATTAGCCCATGAGAAAAACAGTCACTTCAGAGTGTAGTTTGTAGATATTAAATCTGTTTGTTTCTGGATCTAATAACTATAACTGGAATAAATATCAAACTGATTTATTTGTTATGGATGCGAGAGATACACTATTTCGTTGATGGCATTTTACACACTGTTAACAGATGTAACTAAATCCTAAACAAGACTTCCCTTACCCAAGACCTCATAAAAATATTTGTCTCTTTAAAGTCAATGCAAGGTTCCCAGATTAGTACTCAGTGTCTTTTAATCACTAGATCCTGGTACCTCCACCCATTTAACCACATTCCTGGGGATCCTGATCTAGGCCACCCAACACCCAGCACATCTCCATCAATCCCACCTCTCTGCCTTGTCCTTTGCTATTTTTTTATTCCCCAGTCTTCTTCGCTCTACCTTTCCAAAAGTTCCAAGAAGACTAGGCTAAAACTTATTTTCATCAAGACCATACCTTTACGACCCCATCCCAGAAGTAAAAATTTTCCTACTCTAAATTCCACAGTAGTCTTACAGTATGCGCTTCACTATAAGAAATATGTTTATTCTCATTTCACAGTCGTTATGTTTTGTAAAGTCACTGCAAATACTGAATCATTGCTTCTTGGCGAAACAAAGGTGAAATAGAGTGAGGTTTCTGGAAGCCTCAGGTCATAACATTGTCCTTCACTGATCAATAGATATTCCTGTTTTATATGTGTTTCTATTTCAAGACATCTTATTTAATATATATTGTTGATTCATTAACACTGAACTCCTAGACTACACTTTGTGGCTGAATAAAACTTATCTAACACACTATTTTCTCATTAAGTATATCACAGACTTCTTGAACTTAGGAACACCAAACAACATTTCAACACTAGGCTTTGGAGTCATTTTAAGCAGCAAAATCCCAAGAAAAAGCACAAAAATATGGAAAATATGGTGCTAAATAGAGCATGAAAAGAACGCATCTTACAGTATGAAAGCTGACACAAGATGTCAGAGCAAAGCCTTATTTGACCTCGGCTGAGAACGTGTGCATCGGGCAACTCAATTTTTTTTGCTACACTGAGCCTGTGCATGTCCATGAGTGGAAAGATTGTGAAAGCCCCAGAGTACTGATTTGGGAGTTACAAATAAATCTGAGTAAGTCGGCGAATTCCCAATAACGGAATCACAGAATTCACAAATAATGAGGATCAACTGCATATTTCTTACTTGCTTCTACTACTTTGACTTGTCTTCAGAATTACATCCTCCCCCCAACACTGAGGAATCCATTGTAATACCTTTACTAATAATTGCTGGATGTGAAAATAAATTGTTACTTTGACACACATAAATGTGAATATACTATTCAAATTAATTTGATTATGTTGTCTCTGACCTTATCTGGAAACATGGATTTAAAGGTCTGTCAGCATTTTTAAAAAAAGAATTTAAAATGTAAATATACAGAAATAAGCCTAATTACATAAAGTGATAACTTTAGAGGCAAATATACGACAGCAATATGATTTCAGCCTTGGTCATATACTTCTAAAATAGCTCTTAGAACAGAGACTACAGGCAAGTATAGCAATAAAACCAGTGGATTTGAGATGATGGGGGAGGCTGAATTAGGGCAGGTGCAATACGAAAGAGCGGCATTTGAAAGAGGTATTTTTAAAAATTGATTTTAAACTTTTTCACATGACATCGTTTTCAGATGTCAATTGCAAATAAAAATTTCCATTCCAGCCTATTCAGAGCATATGAGAGAATTTAAAGGAAGTAGAAGAAAATATTACTCTGTAAATACAGCAAAATAACACAAACCAAGACAACCAAAGACAACAACAGCAAAGCTGACATTTATTACGAGTGAGAAACCAGGATAATATTTAATAGATTTAATTTCCTATTTTAAAAATTCAAAAAAAATGAAGTTTCCCTAAAGGAAAATGAATCGCATTCAAAATGTTTTTTAAGCATCTTGCTGAATTCCTTGAATTTCTGCTTATAACTATGTCTTTGGGGAGTATAAATGGAACTAGCAGATGTAAGTAAAAATGACTATGACTTAACAAGCTTCTCGAACAGAAAACCCACACAGTTTCCAAGTTCATAGTAATTGCTTATTTGTGTGAGAAGTGGGTCTGAATCACATATGCATCATTCTCTCATCTCTCTCTCAACTAAAATGAGCCTTCATAGGCTACTAAACATTCAAGATTGAAAAGGAAAGTACTTTTTGCTTGAAATTTCCCATGAGTTGTGGGATTTTGTTTTTGTCCGTGACAAAAGCCAATAGGCAGTTTTAATGAACCTGAATTTTTTTTTTAATGCCACATTCAAATTTGGCAAAAAATGTTACCTTATATCTTGTTTCATTGATGCACATATTTAAATTGTTCACCAAGAAGATTCATTGCTTCCTTTAGGTAACTAATATATAGTACAATCTAATGACACTAGTGGAATATTCCCCAGCCTCCTACATTATGCTGATATTAGCATTAGCTGGTTTATTTTATAACAGGTATGAAAAGGAAGCTGATCGCCTTTCAATTGCTTCTGTCTCCAGTGGGAGGAGCCATTGCCCTTTCGGAAGAGAGGGAAGCATAGTTACAGACGAAGTTATCCCTTTGTTTTTTATTTTCATCTGGTATCAGGACTTTGTGGCTCTGAATCAAATTTAACACTAGGAAACATGGGTGCTCCAGCAATGTTTATATTGTTACTAACTCTATTCTTAGTAAACAACTCCACAAAGCATTTCCTGTTTGGTGGACGATGCCTAACATAATGACACAATGCATGTACAATTTAATAGTTTCCGAAGGAAAAGAGCCACATTTAAATGGGTTTTGCTTTGTTTTTTTTTTGTTTTTTGTTTTTTGTTTTAAGAATAAGAGTAAAGTATTTACTGGAAAATCACAGAACAAATTGGTACTTTAACCTATGTGTAATTCTCTTTCAGTTTTCAGATACTTCTTCATGTCAATAAATATTTAAGCATTAAACATGTTCTTCTCTAGAAGAGCTTTTTAAAAAGCCTTTAAATATTTGGTTGCAATGATTAAATTGTAAAACATGAATTATTAGAGAATCAATCATTTACTTAATGACATTGCAAAATCTGAAAATACTAAATCTACTTTGAGGTACTGAAATATCATACAATTAGAAATGAGCATCCTGTTTGGTATGCTTACTTACGAAATGATGCTTTGATCTTTTTCTGGAAAAATATTTTTTAAGGAAAACTTGATGCAAAGGAGCAGGCAATAGTGCTTAAACCATGGACACTGAACAGAGCCAATACAGAATACATTTTTAAAATAAATTCAACTTACAAACATCAAAATACTAAAATCCAAGTTCTTTTAGGAATTTAATAGCATAATAATTTATCAAATGAGTCGACTTTCAGTTGGTTAACTGGAGTAGCAACTAAGATAAAATCCACTGTCAGTGATCTGCCTTGTAGTTCTCATACTATAGTTTAAAACAAACAATAAAAACATCCTCAATTAAAAAATTTCATCCATATTCCAATTTAACAATTCATAATAGACACCATTTATTCAATGTCTATCTTGTGCTATTTCATTAAGCCCTTTATGCTCATTTTCACCTTTCATTCCTTGAAGAAATCAATGAGATAAGCATTATGATTTTTATTTTATAATCTTGGGAATCCTAGGTTCACAGAGCACAAATAATTTTGAATAAAGGTACATGAAATGTTCAAATCTAGATGTATAGCACTTCAATGTCTGAACTCTATTCACTTGGAACTATTTCTCTAATTAGCTAAATCTGATCATCAGTTCACAGACTTCATATTAATTGACCTTCCAGACGGATGTCACACAGTTGATCACTCCCACTGGACACACTGTCTTCACTTGGCTTCTACACCACAACAATCTCCTGTTTTTATTTCCGTTCTACTTGTTTCCAGGCAGTCAAGCCTTTTGCCTGTTTTACTTACTGCCAGATCCTTCACACAAGAGAGTGTATAGAACACATAAGCAGGAACAAAAAAATAGTTCCTAAAATAAAAGCGTGTTTAATTTCTAGAAAACAATAAAAATATATTTAGTTCATAAATATGTTAACATTAAAAATAGTATGTTAGTGAAACCTGAAAAAAATAACCCTTATACATGCATTTTTCCTTATAGAGAAGCTTACTTAAGAAACTGATTTTATGGTTGTGGCTGAAACTGTAGAAAAAAGAACTTGAACATATCTCCTCCCATAGTCTCACCAACTGACAACTGTTTATGGAGAAACTATCTGCAAAAATGACCTGAAGACTAGTAGAAAAGGTTTTCCTCAACTAAAGCTATACATAAGGAGCCACAGTAAGACAAGGAGGAGGGGCAGGGACACAGTATAGGACCCACACCCCTGGGTCTGTTACCCAGAAATGGGGAGAATATCACAAATACAGATGGACAAACAACATGACACAAACAGATGGAAAGATACACCATGCTCATGGATTGGAAGAATTAAGATTGTTAAAATGACTATACTACCCAAGGCAATCTATAGATTTAATGCAATCCCTATCACAAAACCAAGGGCATTTTTCATAGAATTAGAACAAATAATTCTGAAGTTTGTATGAAGCCCAAAAAAAAAAGACCCCAAATAGTCAAAGCAGTCTTGAGAAAGAACAAAGGTGGAGGTATTTCAAACCCAGATTTCAAACTATACTACCAAGTTATAGTAATCAAAACAGTATAGTACTAGCACAAAACAGACACATGGATTAACAGAGGAGAATAGAGAACCCAGAAATAAATCCACACTTACATGGTCAATTACTCTACAAAAAAGAGGCATAAATATTCAGTGGGGAAAAGATAGTCTCTTTAATAAATGCTGTTGGGAAAACTGAACAGCTACCTGTAAAAGAGTGAAACTCAACCACTCTCTCACAGCATACATAAAAATAGAGTCAAAATCTCTATGAGACTTAAATGTAAAGACCTGAAATCATAAAACCTCCAGAAAAAATTGTAGGCAGTAGGCTCTTTGATATTGGTTGTAGCAACATTTTTTTGAATCTGTTTCCACAGGCAAGGGAAACAAAAGCAAAAATAAACAGGAAATACATCAAAGTAAAAAGATAATGCACAGCAAAGTAAACTACCAGCAAAATAAAAAGGCAGCCTCTTGAAAGGAAGAAGATATTTTCAAACAACATATCTGATAAGGGGTTAATATCCCCAAAATATAAATATCTTATAGAGCTCAATAGCAAAAAAAAAAAAAAAAAAAAAAAAAAAAATCCAATTAGAAAATAGACAGAGAACATGAAGAGGCATTTTTCCAGAAAGAACCTACAGATGGCCAGTAGACACACGCAAAGATGCTCAACATCACTAATCATCAGGGAAAGGCAAATCAAAACCACAATGACATATCACCTCATGCCTATCAGAATGGCTATCATCAAAAAGACAATAAGTAACTAGTGCTGGCAAGGACGTGGAGAAAAGGGAACACTTTTGCACTGTTGGTGGATTGTGAATTGGTGCATCCACTATGGAAAAAAGTATGGAGATTCCTCAGAAAATTAAAAATAGAACTGCCATATGATTCAGCCATTTTGCTTCTGGGTATTTGCCTGAAGGAAACAAAAACAATACCTCAAAAAGATACAGGCACCCTCCTCCTATGTCAGTGCGGCATTATTTACAACAGCCAAGATGTGGAAGGACTGGCAAGGCCGTTTTAGATTGGGTAGTCAGGAAAGAAAACAAATCTATGAAGAAATTTCTTTATACCATTCAGTGTACAATGTTAAATGATGATCAATCTCCTATATGAACAAAGACCTAAGTGATGAGAGGATGACTGCCATGGGGATAACAAGTATTCTAGGGAACATCAAATGTGAAGCCCTGATAGCATTTACTAATGAACATACTAGAGAAGGAGGGAGAGAAAGCAAGCAATCAACTGTCCAAGCAGCTAGGTCAGTGCGTTTGGGGTTGTGCCATTAGCATACGGTGAAGCCACTCACTGAGATGAGACAGACTGCATGAGATACAGGGCTGGGACAAGGATTAGAACTCAAATATGTGTTTGGTTAAGTTAATTTTGAGACACTTAATCAAGATCTATTTGAATGTGCATATGAAAAGACAGGGATAAAGACATACATATTTGGGCGTCAGCAACACAAAGATGATGCTGAAGGTCACTTGACTGAGTGAGATCACTAGTGAGAACATTTAAATAAAGCAAACGACAAGCAGACAGTCAATGACTGGACCTTGGGACGGGCAACGTTAGAAGCTGAGCAGAGTAATCCTGTGGAGTGACCACTGAGCAAGGAAAACCAGGAACCTGTCGTTTCCCAGAAGACAAAGTAACAGAGTATTTGATGAAGAATTAGATGGACTCTGTGTTTTATTGACTTTCATGTTCATTCATTTTGAGAAGCTTCCATTTGCACCTTGTAGCCATCCTACACTTAAAAGCTTGATGTGAACTTTCCATGCCTTTTCTCCTTTGTCTCACAGAATCTAGCATAATAAAGTAAATCATATGGAGCCTGGATGATTTCTATTCTTTTGTAGGTTTTTGTCTCATCCCCATATGCTAGGACATATGTAATTTCACTTCTTTTTTATGTGAAATATTTAGTCAGGGCATGCATGAGGTTATTTATTTATTTATTTATTTTACTATATGCCTGGAAATCCATCAATACTTTAATCTGTATTTTAATTTCTTGGTCAGTTTTCTTCAGTTGTGCCTTTGTTTATAATCATTTTAAACACTCAGGTTTTTGTGTATCTGATAGCTAACACGTTTAAGTAGATCCTTTTGCTTTATTCCACACACGTTCTTTTCTCTAAATGATGGAGCTAACATTTATAGTTAGCACTATTTAATATTTTTAATAGATTTCCTCTATTATTTCTCATGTCAATTTTACTTATGGTTTTCAATTTGGAGTTTTCTCCTTTTGTCATTTCATGCATCCCCAATCGCATCTCTGTTATATTAAAACTGTTCATAGCGATTCATTCCTTTATGTCATAATACTTTGTATTAATTTAAGTGTTCGGATTAATCATTTTTGTTCTGCTCTTCATTATTTTTATTGGTCCTTTTTAGTTTTTAATAATAAAATTTAAAACAGCAAAGGAAGAATTTTTTTTACAAATGTCCGCACACAGGCAGGTTGTATCCCTGAGAAACACAGTTATGACCCTGTAAGTTAAACTCCAAATCAATGAAGAAAGTTCCTCAGGTACGTTTCACGTGTTCTGTGGTCCAAGCACTTCAGCGTGATTGAGAGGGTCACTTGTAGGCTTAAATTGCCCAACATTTGCAAGACGGTTTCAGAAGCGCTCTAGACAGAGGCGTCTGAAAAGGTCATGCTGTGTTTAATGTACTCTACTGCAGAAGTCAAGGCCAGACGACTGATTCAAAATGAAATTTGGCTAATAGCTCCCTGTATAGCTACTCTTAACATCCCAACTTTATTAGGATCTAGGTAGACTTAAAATATCTCGGTTGAGTCTAAAGCAATAGAACCCATGGTACCAAATACTGTTAGCTAATTGAAAGCAACTATCTGGAATGACTTTCACTCATTAATGAACAGAAAGTCTTGACATGATAAATACTTGGGTCAGCATTTCACCATAAAATAGTCAGAATATTTATTCAATCAATACCAACTAACTACATATAGGAAATTATTTCACAATCATTGGTCTCATACAACCAGTATGTGTAAAAAGCATAATTTGTGCAATTATCTTTCTATTCTGAGATACGTGAAAAAACCCAAGAGTACCATCTCCTTCATTCCAAACCTCTATTTTGTATGTAGGAAGGGACAACAATTCTCAGAGAATAAACAGGCATAACCTGGTTGATATGTGGTCGAGAACGCTCTGGGAAGTGAATTATACAAAAGTATAATACTACAGGCTGGGAGATGAAAAATCTCAGGTTGTAAAGTTAATAGGACATGTAATTCTCAGCATGTCCGCATAAACGAGATTGGGTCAGAGTTCCTGAGGACCAGAAAATTGCAATTGAACAAAACCCCAAAACAAAGGTCAATGTTTTCTATTGGTAACACTGAGAATGGACAAATGAAAAAAAAAAAAGAATCAAAGGAAAAAGGAATAAATGCCTTTTAGAAAACACGTGGGGTGAGGGCTTGAGTGGGGAAGAAACTAACAGCCAAGAAAAAGGAAAAGAAGAAGCAGTGCTGAAAATAATCTACTGCAAAATCTAGAATAAAATGTCAAGTATGTTTTTATTTGTGTTCTCAAAAGAATTTAGAATGGTTTGGCCTCTATAAAGTAGGAGCAAACAATTATTAGGACAGAAAACACTGAAATGGAAATTCTTCAGGATGAGTTGAAAAGTCAACAGGATGAAAAAGATGCTTCAGAATGAGCTGTAAAAGAAATTTGCTGTGATTATGAAAGGATGCAAGCATATCAACAAACACAGTGGGAAAATTAAATCCTCACTGGAACCAATAAAAGGTAAAATTTACATTGAGAAAAATCAAATCACTGACCTTAAGGTCAAACTTGAAAAGTTCTCCAAGATTGCAAAGAAAGAGAATAAATACACAGGTGAGGGACGGCACTAACTATAGAAAACGAGAGGGAGGAGAGAAAATATTCTAAGGGGAAATGAAAACAAATACAAAATAAAATCTAGGTAAGATGGATTCAACATTCTTAAAATTAAATAGGATCTGTGTACTCGAACTGGTGTTTCACCTCATTCAGCACAAAATCAGAGAAAAAAAATTAGGAAATATTATGGAATGTTTTTGAATGATAAGTATAATAAAATGTTATAAGGAAGCATTCATTTTTAAAGAAGTTTTTCTACGTAGGGATAAATTTCAGGTTTGTCTAAGGTGCCTGTTTGCAGAAGACAAGGGAGAAATAACCAAGAAAGATGCTCTGACAAGACTGTTATTCAGGCCAAGAAATACACCCCCATAATTGAAAAAAAAAACCTGTAAAAATCTTTTAATTCATCAAACAGCTAAATTGAGACCAAAATAACAGTATAGACATTTTTTGAATAAGGTCTTTGGTATCTTTCATCAGAGTTCTGTAGTTTTCCTTGTATAGATCATGTTCGTATTTTTTTTAGGTTTATACCTAAGTGTTTCATTTGGGAGGAGGTGCTAACAGAGTACTTTTAGAAGTATGAACAAGATGGCATTTGTCAAACTTGAGCCCTTAAAACAGAAACAAACTAAATAAAAAGAATCATAGTACAGAATACCATCAACAGTATGTTCCTCCCTTTGTTGTGATCTTTCTTATTTGTAAATGAGCATATATACTTTAAACTCATTATTTAAAAGAAAGTCTTGGTATAAAATAATGAATTAGAGTCCTGACTCTGTGAAAAAGAGTTTAGATAACTTTTACAACCTGATGATAAAATGCTGCAACTTCAAGAACTGTTACTGGCAGAAAAGATATATATAAAATAATGAAAAAAAACCTGTTATATAAAACACATTTTTAATTTAAAATGTTGAAGAAGCACATAACTGAATAAGCAATATATGTAAAACTCCTAACTTCTAATAAAGTTTTATTAAAAGTTTTTTCTCCTTTTATACTTCCTTTAGAGAAGTATAAGTTATTTTGGAGCAACTACAAAAGAAACTTCTAGTAGGAATAAAAAGAGTACACATAAAGAGTGAATGAGCAAATAAAAAGTAAACACAGCCCATACATTGAAATTATGAAAACAGCTGATAAAGAAGAGGAATAAATAGGTAGAGTTGCAGCTTGTGTGTCTTGATTGTCCCTGTGTCCATTCACTGCTTAGTGCCCAATTGTCACTAAGTTCATATTTGCAGAGAGAAAAACAGAAGAAAGGAAGGGACAGAGGGAAGGAAAGATGAGAGATAGGATGGAGATTAATCAGAGGTGAAAATGAGATTGCTGTGAGCATTTTTAAGGAAGAATAAGAGGAAAGTTTTCATAGTTGCCCACTCTTTGACATTTCTTTAACATTTTTATTTAGGAATTCACAAACTCACAGTTGGAATAATGTCTTTATATTGCATTTAAAGTTTTCTTAGTTTCCTTTCCCTTCTTCCTCAAGTAGTCTTGCTTAATACCTTCAAATTCAGCATAAAACGTCTTAAGCTATTCCCTTATGCAAATGTATTTAACACCTGCTCTGATTTTGTTCCTTTTGCTTATTTATTTACTTATTGAAGTGTCAGTTTACAATGTTGTGTTAGCTTCTGGTGTACAGTATAGTGGTTCAGTTATGTGTATATCTTTCTTTTCATATTCTTTTTCATTATAGGTTACTACAAGATACTGAATATAGTTTCCTGTGGCATACAGAAGGAAACTTGTTGTATATTTATTTTATATGTAGTGGTTAGTATATGCAAATCCCAAACTCCCAATTTATCCCTTCCCCCCAGCCCCTGTAATCATAATTTTGTTTTCTATGTCTGTGAGTCTATTTCTGTTTTGTAAATAAATTCATTTGTGTCATTTTTTTTTTTTTTAGATTCCGGTTTTAACTGATATCATATGGTATTTTTCTTTCTCTTTCTGGCTTACTTCACTTAGTATGACAATCTCTAGGCCCATCCATTTTGCTGCAAACAGCATTATTTTGTTCTTTTTTAAGGCTGAGTAGTATTCCATTGTACAAATATACTGCAGCTTCTTTAACCAGGCATCTGTCAATGGACATTTAAGTTGTTCCATACCTTGGCTGTTGTAAATAGTCACCTGCACTAATTTTGAAAAGTAAACTCTAGCCTCCTTAGTGAGGCATTCAAACTGTATGACCACTGTTGGATTAAAATGTGGAATTTGATGCTGTTGTAGCAGGAATCGTCTCAGAAAATATTTTTGAGATTTGCACACTGACTCAGAAATATCATTGAGAAATATTAGAAAGCAATGTTGATAAATTGACTAATTCTAAGATGCTGAAAGGTTTAGGGGAAACTTGAAACAGTGTCATTTTTATTTTAAATTTGTCATGTCAAACAATGTCATTTGTTTTAAGATTTTTTATCATGCTTTTAGACATTTTGCACATTTTTAAATATTAAAACTTAAAAAAATCTGAAAACAAATGACATTGTTTTTTTATGTATAGTCAACATATATCATTAATTTGTATCAGTGTAGAAATTAAATTTTTGTCTTAAAAATTAAACTGTGATTCAGAACAGAACACGTATTAGGTGCACCAGGAGAATGCATTACTTAATGTAAGTGCTCATTCCTTTCGAATACATACACTGAATTAACCTGTGAGTTTATGAGAATATTAAATGATTGGTTTCCTTTTAGCTATTTCTACTGATGCTGTATTTTTTTTTAAAGAGAAGAGACACGTTAGGAAGTGTGGCTTATATGACTTTTTCTGTACATTATTTCATGAATGGAAGAGAAAATTCTACAGCTCTTAACAGTGAAGAACACTTATGTATCAGCCTTTTATAATTGTGAAAACAATTTCAAGTGAAGTTTACTGAAAAAAGTGTACATTTGTTCTTTCTATTAAAATGATTTCTCATGAGTTCCACTTGGAAGCAGAATAAGACACAATGACCTTCTCAACTAATTGGGACAGAATCATTTTGTTCTCTGTCTCTCTGCCCCACCAGCTCCCTCCCAGTTGCATAATTGAATGATCATCAGTCTGAACTCCAAGTCAGATGATTGTAATTAATTACAGCACAACTGACCCACTGGTCAGTTCTCCATTTGTACTTGCCAACCTGGACCATTCATTTTCTACTAACAGACAAATTGCATTTTGTACTTCTTCACTGTGGTGCAAAAGCAAAAAAAAAAAGCTAATGACACAAATGGCACAGATGATACTAGAGAACACGCATTCTATGAGAAATCTTGCCAAATTCCAAGTATGAGAAACCAAAGTGGGGCTCACTCAGAGAGCTTAAGAATGGAATTCTAATGGAATTTCATAAACGGCATTCTACCGGCAAAATAAGACATGAACTGAGCGAGACATTAGTGCTTATAATAATCTAAAGATGTCGGCACATTCAAGTTGGGAGAATGCTTTGACAACTAACTAAATCAACAGCAAAAAGCAGTGTTTTACTTCAAAGTTTCAATGAGTGGGTGCTCTTGAGTATGATGTTTTGTATTTTTAAGCCATAATTTTGTGTAATTATAAGAAAATACATACTTGTTTAAAATTCGGAAGCTAATATGAAAGACAAAACAAGAACAACAATACAAATTAATTGTGCAAATATAAACACTTTTTTTTTGTTTTATCAAGATCATAGTCACTGTATATAAACTTCTGTATTTGCTTTTAAATTTATGTGCACTTTTACCCACTTTTGTTTTCCTTTGCACACAAGCTTTTAAAATCCCTACTTGTGGATTAATCCCCATCACATGGATATACCACATGACAGCACTGAGCATGCTGTCTGAATTACAGTAAGCTCTCAAGAATTGTCGATTATTTTCTACCATGAGCAGTCTGCTTGTGCGAAGTTACTTGCTATTATAAATAATAGTTTGATCAAAATTCTGAATATAAATATCTATCTGAATCTCTAATTCCTTGAAATAAATGCTTAAAAAGGATTTATTGGGAAGGATCTATTTAAGGCTCTCAATGTTGAAAGTTTGTAATTATGTGTCACACTATATTGATATGATTTCCCTGTGTCTAAATGAATCTATAAAATTATAGGAAAAATATAACTTCCTGTTTGGTATGAATTTCTTATGTTATTAGTAAGATTGATTATAGAAAATTCATTAGTTTACATTTTAATTTTTCTCTACATTGTCTACATCTCTCTGCATCTGTATTTGGAGTAAATGTCTCTTTTAGAACAAAGGTTTCCAAACTATGCTTCATGGAGACCTAGGGACCTATCTTCAGGGACCTGGGAAAACCAGGCAACTGGGCAAAAAAGAGTGGCTGGAGAGCATGGTTGGTGTTCAGACTCTGGACCTTGAGCAGGTCTGCCCTCACCTGCTTACAATTTGGCCTTCGTCTAAAGCTCAATGTGTAGAAGATGCTTGGCAATCATTACATTTTAGTCTTAGTAACTGATTACTAATTTTAAATGGCTGTATACATTTGTAACGTATTAACCCTGTATTCTTTATAAATATTTTCTAGTTTATCTTTAGTCATGTTTGTTGATTTGTAATGACAAGAAATTGTTATTTTTAGATAGTAAGGTATATAAATTGATTGTATTCATAATAACCAAAAATATACAATAGTTTTTATAAACTAAGATCATTAGGTGAAAAGCACAAAACATTGCCAAGAGGTATTAGAAAAATAGTTTTAAATAAAAGGAGAGAGATAGCATGTTGTGAGCATTTATCAGCACAGATATCAACAGCTGATATGTCTTAAGTCAGGTTTCGCTGGAAACAGTCTCAGAGGAAGTTTGTTTGAAAGCAGTTTATTGCTTTTGGTAACAACACAAAAAAACCATTGTAAGGAAGTGGGAAGCAAGATTAGACAGCGAGAGAATTTAAACTCTCATCCAGTTACAACAAAAGTCTAAGCCAGTCCCATGGGGAGCTCTGCTCTGAAGCTGGAGAGGTCCTCTAGAGATGTCTTGAATTGAGGCAAAGGGTCTGGATTTTTGTCCCTCCACATTAACCAGTCATTGTGAACAGGTGCCCTAGAGAAGCAGCTTAACCTTGAGCAAATCTGAGGGGAGGAAACCACGTATAAACTATCAGCAACCAGTATTCCCAGCAGCTTGGGTAATGAGAGCCTCTGAAAGTGGATCTGGGCTGCAGACCTTAGCATCCACTATACTGTAAGATAGGAATTACTCTCTTAGAATGCTGTTGGCAGAATAAATTGGTATAAATTTCCTGTAAAGAAATTTTGGTAATGTAAGGAAAAATGTTTCCCAATTTGCTTCTGGAATTTTTTTTGTAATAAAATAATCAAATATATGACAAAGATTTATAGGCAAATAGACATGATTTGTATTTTTGTTCTCTATCCTCCTTTAAAGAAATAAAGTATAGAATTATACTGAACTGTAATATATAATTATATGAATAATTATTTAGCAAAGGTGTCAACCAATTGTATTGTGGTTTTATTCTTTTTTTCACTTTAAGCTACACATGACTAATCAGAATCATAGTCGTGTAATTCATTATGAATGGTATGTGTTTTACAAACAATCATTGGGAAGCGCTCTATATTAGCAGTATTGTATTTCCTCAATCCTTGTGCTAGAAGCTTGGGCCTTTTCACTCTGGAAACTGATTAAAATTGAAAGATAACCTGTTAAGCAATTTCACAGAGCCCCTGTGATGGAGCTTAGCAAACTGTCTTCTTCAATTAAATCTGAAGGCAGGTGAAACGAAAGGGCGCTTGATTCATTCATTTCTGTCTACCCTCTGACTATGACATGAGCAAATAAATTGTCTGTCAACAAATGGAGAGTACGTATCACAGTTGCTTTGTTAATAACGTTAAATTGTGGAAAGCAGTTATTTTCTCATACCCTTTCTGGAAATAGATGAGAATTCCGCTCAGATTTCCACTTTATTTTCAGAGTAACTCTTAGTAAATGTGTTGCATAATGTATTTTAATCTCCATGAAAATTTTCCACACCAATGTAACAACACAACTGCAGCTTCATTTGTTTCTTCTTCATGGCTTAGGGTTTAAGGTCCATGTTAAATTAATCAGGTGACTTTGTGTTTTCAACTGTAATACCACAGAGTTAAGCCAGATATTAAAAAAAAACCTTTTTTTGTGTGTGCTTGACATGTAACAATTTATTGAAAAGGAAATATAATTGGACTGAGGATCAGGAGTCATGGGCTTGAGTCCAGGCTCATTTCTTGTCCATGTAATCTTGACAAAGCACTTGGTTCTCTGGGCTCCACATATCTTTACTTACAAAATACAGTAAAATTATCTTTCCGTTGTTTTCTTTTTTTCCCCTAACTCTAAAATTCAAGCAAAAATTTTAAATGCAAATCTAGACTTTAAGTATGGTGATGTATTAAGATAACAGATAAAGAAAATATGAGGTGTAAAATCATAGTGTAAAATGTGAATATGAAAATGTTAAAAAAAAAAAAAGGACAAAGAAAAATATGCTAAGTCTGGAAGCTCTTAAAGGCAGGGATGGTAAAGTAAAAAGTCTGGAAAGGAGTTCTCAGTGGCAGAGTCTGTTCTGATATACTTTAAATTATAGAATTAGCTGGGGGAGAATTGCTTCATTGTTTGAAAGCAATGAGAAGCAGCTTAGGGTTTGTTTATTTGTATGCAAGGAGATCAGAATGACCTAGGGGAAAAGATTTAGAAAGAAGGGCTAAGCCAAATTCTGGGGAAGATAGGAACTGCCACGTTAAAGAAGAGTTGAATGGAGAGGAAATATCACCCTAGTGTTCAAGAACGACAGAGAGCCTGCAATGGGATGATTAAGCCTCTAATGATGAGTTATGATTGTTGCCCAGGAAAAAGAGCACTAGCACCTAAAAAAAAAAAAAAAAAAAAAAAAAATCAGACTCCATTAGCTACTATAAACAGGAATTAGTCAAAAGAATTTTTTCCCATTTCTTTACCCTTGTGTAATTTGCACTCAGTTTTTCTCCAGGGTTAAGATAATCCAGTTGGACTAGTATGGACTGGCTTGAAGAAGCTGGTGACTTCTCGAAGAGAACAAAAGAAAGGAGGGCAGTCTGAAGGCTCTGCTATTTAGAATAGAGCTTTTCTAAATCCTTGTCGCCTGTTCTTTTTAGTGGTAGGAGCACCACTGAGAATAGCCAGGGACTGTCTTTTCCGATGTGAGCGTGCATCGATATAATGCCATCACCTTTGGAGTTTCAGTTTAATAGCTTGAGAATTAAACCATATGACAAACATATGATTTATAATATTCCAACTTGGTTTTATAAACTGACAACAGTTTGCATTGATCCTCTCCTTTTATGAAAGCTTAGGTTTTTTTTTTTCTATTGTTGCTTCTTGTTTCCTTTCAAGTTGAACACATCCAATTTATGCATCCTTCATTATTTTATTAAAGTTTTCAGAAATGTTTCCTCCCCCTCCTAAATTCTGGAGCTCTTGATGAACCATAAATTAATCAAATAAAATTAGGAAAAAAACAATAGGGATCTTAAACCCTGTTTTTTCTTTTCTTCATGAATCAGGGCTAATTATTTAGGTCCAGTAAGACTGTAGAATGTTAAATCCCTACATATTAAAAGGAAGTGTTTGATTTTTCTCAAGTTTTAAAATGCATGATTTTAAATGTGACATAAGATTTTATATTTTCCTGGCTATAGCTTCTTATAAAGCCAAGTTAAAATTCTGACTAATTCCCAAATTGTTATGCAGCTGAATTCTCATGATGACCTTGTAAAATTAACTATGAAAAAATATGTAATGAATGGTACAGTATTTACATTATAACCATTCCTTAGAGAATTTACATTTTCTAGCAAGCCCAGGTAATTATTCATGATGGCAGAAAAGATTATTTTAGATGTCTATCTTTTCAGCTTATGTCTTGAATTAATAATATATGCCAAGAGAGAGAACTAATTGAAATGAGTTCATCGTTTTGAGAAGAAATAAAAGAGCTCACGAAATATTATTATAAATGCAGATGAAAGTATTTCCATCTATATTGAGCTTAGAACCAAATACACGGAATACTATGATATTGACAGTTGGGTACTTTTATTGTCTTGCTGACAAATATTTGGAATGTTCTTGTGTAATTTTCAATCTGAGTCCTTAAATTTCTCTTTGCCATGAGGTCAACAAATGTTCTAATTTGGACATAGCAGTCAATGTTTACTGTTATTTCATAATCTAGTATATCAGGATGGTTTTTAAATATATATTAATTTTGTTATTTCGTAATTATTCCCTTACTCTACCTCAAGCTGGAAGTTCTGCCGTGACCTTCCTTGCCTTCTTTACCGCCTGGTGGAGATCAAGGGTTATTTGAGGTCACTGGCTTTTCCTTTCTTTGTGGAGAGTTTAAATGATTATGCTCAGTACCTAGGACAATACACACTAATCACACACAGGTGTGCAACTCTGTGCTCAGCGTAATTCTAAGTGCATCACAAACAGTCTTCCTTTTGTTTCTATCACCTTTATAAGACAGGTCGGCACTGACGTTAACTCCTTTTAAAGATGAGAACATTGTGGTTAAGTAACCTGCACAAAGGCACAAGCTAGTGAGTGAGTGAGCCAGGGTTTAGACTCAAGCAATACTTCTTGCCCCTTGGCCATAACAACTGTACTTCCTGTAATGTACTAAATTGTTTATGGACGGCAGCTTGGAAAGGCAAAGATGGAGGATGAGGTTGTTCATAAGACTTGAATAAACTGCATAGCTGTTCGGGGAACCTAGTGTGACAAGACCTTCAGTACAGGGACTTGAAACTCAGCAAAGATTCTAGTGTTTCAGTTTATCATGGAAGCAGCCTGTGGCCACTGGGGATTCACCCGCTGACCACAGGCCCTCTCAGAGCTGTTGACTTTCAAGGTAGAGTAATGGAGAATACAAAGATGAAAGTTCAGCTGAATATATGATTAGAATTTATAAAGAAATAGGAGAGGCAGGATTATACTTTATGAGAACAAATGAAGACATGATTCTCACCATGGTCATCCTTCCCAACAACTTCATAGACTTTGAAGATGATTGTATTGTCATAACATCTATATGAAAATAGACAGAAAACCAAACATTCTCAGCCTTAGAGGGTATGTTAGGAATGACATTATGATTTGGGGAGTCTTCTCCACATAAGTGAAGTTTCCTCCCAAAACTGACGATATGTTATGTTATTCAGTGAATGAAAAATCAAGGCATTCTGCTATTACCACTCATGGAAAAACAGTATAAAATATGGTAAGGATGGCTCAAAAATTCTCATGAATTACAGATAATTTTCTATCTAGAAAACTCAAGGTGATCAATTGAATATTTACTAAAATTAATCAGCAATGCTAGAAATGTGGCTGGCTATATGGCTTCCTCTTGTTTTCATTAATGCAATCATATTATGTATATTCACACAGTAAAATAAAATATACATAAGGGCACTCATCCAACTGTTAACATGGGTTACCTTTAGGTTATAAAAGTGAGAAAATGTGAGAGGAGAGTTTTCAGTTCCTTTTTCTTTTAATAGCCTCTATATTGCTTGCATTTTTAAGAATAAAAGGTGCATTACTTTATTTTAAAAATTTAAAACAAAAATAAACTTGAGGGAAAGTTACAGCAAATTTTATCTGGAACACTGGTCACCAAGATTTAAAATTCTGAACCCTAATTCTGCCTCACTACTTCTGCCCCCAGTTCCCGCCTGCTTAATCAGAATTTGTCACACAGGGCCCCAAGAATCTCCATTTTTAACAAGCTTATCCTATGCTTTTTATGAACATGAAATTAGAAAATTACTAGTTTAGAGGGTAGTTTTAGTGCAGATCTAGAGTCAAAAATCAGTCTGCTTTGGGGAAGGAGTGACAAAAAGATGAAAATATTGAGAAAGAAAGTAGAGAGCTCCATGGAGAAATTTTGACGGAAAGACTAAAGAGATAGGCAATTGTCCTTATTCTGGTAATTATACATTGCACTCAGGAATATTTCATTAATTAAGAAATCAAAATCACTAGAGAATAACATATTCTAACACTTGGGTACAACGGATTTTTTTTAAAACTCTTTTTGTGCAATTGGTGGAATGAGTCTAGAGTATAAAATCAAAGGAGTAGTAGTTTGAGTTCTACTGTGATATTAACACAAGGATCGCTTTCATTTTATGTCTTTATTTCATTTCTCCAATAAAAAGACACAGTTTTTACATTGTCCACCCTACCTATAATATCTTTAAACCTCTTTCTACAAGTGGCAATATATGTGTTTTATCCGCATTAATTTATCAGAACTTGGTATTTTTGCTCTTTTCAATATATGGAGGAATTCGCTACTTTTAATAAATCAGAACTCTGCTGATTCTCTTTGGACAGCTGGCATTCGTGTTTATAGCCTTAAAGGAAATGTGTGAACATCTGCGTTTGATGAATAACTCCATGTGTATTGTAGCTCCTTCAACAGAAATTGTTCAGAGGTTCGGAGAGCTGGTGATAAATAATTAATGAGCACAGAAGCAATATTCCCACTTTATTGCCAGACTTAGAGGAAACACACAGTACAAGCTGTAAACCAGGCTTTCCCCTCTCTTTTGTCTTCCCTTTGACTAGTCATTTAGTTGATTGCAGGCTCTGCCATTCAGAAGACCTCCAGGCTTATAACATATCTTCATTTTATCTTGTCTTTAATTCATTTTGTCGAAGGAGTATCATGAATATTGAAAGCTTCTGTCCTTCAAATGTCACTGAGACATGACTTCTAAAGGCAATACTTAGGTTGGATGTGGTGGGTATGAGCCCATCTACTGTCTGTTTTTTACTTTAAAATTATTTTTTGATTTTATAAAGCTTTTTATGGTATTAAAAGAAACGGAAAGTTGAAAAATTAGAACAATTAATGAAATAATTCTATGTCACTTCTATACAGATCTTAGAACCAAAGTATGAATATATCTAGCAACACAACGGTCCCACAAATTAATTCAAATTTGGAACTCTGACAAGGGTAAAGTAGCTGGAATTTAATATAAGCCTTTATGGATACAATGATATAAACACTGAGTAAAGAGATAATTTATTATAAGATAAAATCTGCCAAAGGATCCTGTATACTAACACATTATAGAAATAAAATCCACAAAATATAACTCTTCTCTGGCCTTTAATATATTATTAACTAAAAAGATAAATTCTGATATTAATTATATTTTTAAAGCATGTACGGTTGTAAAATTTGAACTCAACACATCCCTCAAGTGTGACACTCATTGAGACAATGAAAATATGGATTAGAAAAATAAAGCGTATACATCCTTATGCCAGACACAGTACATTACAAATATTATCTCATTTAACCCTCCTAATAACCTGTCTAAGAGATACTGTACCTGTTTTATAGATAAAGGCAACGAGGCTAGATTATGTACGCATTTTCAGTTCTCATAACCCACGAGAGCCGTAACTGGGGTTAAAACTAGGATTGTTTTCGTCTAAAGTTCATATGCATTCCACTCTGCTAGCTTGTAGAATACCTGATTTCACCTTAAATGATATTAATTCTATACACTTGATAACACAAAGCTGTTTCTTGGCCTTCAGTGTCCTGACACCTATTACCTCGCCTCAGGTCCACAGGAATAAGCTAACAGTGTTTCACATATTACGATGTTAGTGTTATAATAAGCACAGTCACTCTAATTCTCTATTTTCTTTTGGTCTTGTCTTTCTTTCATTATCTATTTGTCATCTTTCACTCTTCCTTTCCTCTCTCCTTCTCTCTCCCTCTCTCCTTCTCCATCCATCTATCTGCCAAGTATTTGTGTAGTTTCATGTCTTCCTAACCATTATTGAATTTATAATGAGAGCAAGGACCATATTACATTTATCCCTGTTCCTACTGCTGTGGCATTAAAATGTGTTCAGTAGGAAAAAAAAATGTAATCCTTTATTTATGACAGGATTACATTGGAAAGCAAATTGATGCCCAAGACTGTTGTAAATCAATGAAGCAACAGAGGAATCAAGGATTAAAAGGAATTTGCTGGTTCAATTTTCAATTCAGTGACATTTTGTAGTTATAAAGGGTGAAATACACATGAAGAAAAAGAGACACCTGGCAGAGGAGAAATCATTATCTTTGTGATTTATTTTTTTCAGATGAGTCCATCCTTTAAACAGTGGTTTCTGCTAATATTGACTAATTCTCCACAATACAGAACTATTAACTTAATGACTCATACAGGTAAATTATATTTGCTTTTTATCTCTTTAATCAGCTTCATTCTCTTTTATTTATTCTATTTTTTTTAAGAAGTGAAAGTGGATGGTGATGATGAAGGAAAAGACTCCAGGAATAAGAAAGCCACGTTCCAATTCTAGCTATTTTAATTAGTAGATCTAAATTTTGGGGTGTCTCTTTGAGCCTCAATCATCTAATGTGAAGATTATAATATGTGACCTCTCTATAAAATTTTTAATTTACTGAAAATTATTGGCATAGCAGCAGAATAATATAGGCTTTGTTTTGTATGTAATTTAATAATCACAAAAAACATGTGATATGTTTATCCTCATTTTATGTTGAATTAAGCTGAGCCATAAAACAGCTAAAATAATTTATGCAAACTAGTGTAAGTGGAACAACTGATATTCATATATGAGAAATTAGTAAATTGATTTTTGTTTTGTGTTGTTTTGGCACTTGGTTATACAACTGAAAAAAAAAAAAGATTCTCCAAATCAAGATGAAAACTAGTTTTCTATGGAGATATCTGCTGGAAGTCTTCTCATAGAAATTTTAATTTGTTCATTGAATTTTTCTGTGGATTCTGATGGAATTGCATAAAAGGCCATTCATAGCTTTCTAGAATCTCCCAGGTAGCACAGACAAATGTAATCTTTTCTTAGTCTGATGCTGTAGTACGTTCTTCAACACACTGAAGAACTGCCTCACTTACGAACATCTCCAGGTCCAGGAAGTTGCCTTCTTCCTGAAGACCACTGGATTTGTAAAGGCTTCTGTTGTTAAAATAAAGTTATTGAATATTTCTGTTTCAGAGTGGCACAGAATAAGCCTACACTTGTTGCCCATGAAATCTTTTCATATTTCAAGGACAATATTTCATAATTCTTTCATTGTCATGGCTAAGTATCCCATGTGTATTCGATGGGTTCTCATTTTATAGGAACTTAGGTTCCTTCACCCATGTTAGTAACGCTTCTCTCTTTGTTTCTCTTTGTTACTATGCCTGAACATGAGTTAAAGTTTTGCCCCACAGAAAGATGGAGCAGATCTATCTTCAAGTTTTCTTAAAATATTATTTTGTAATGAAGTATAAGCATGACTGAACATGGGAGACAATGGCTGTATAGTGCTGACTCTTACTAAGCTCACAAGCAATGACAAACCCTGGTTCTGTATTTCTTTTCCATATAGTCACAATTTATCATCCAGTTTTTGCTTCTCAGTTTATTTTTAGACCTACTAGTTTCAGGACTCTGTAGTTATCCATATTACCTTTCTTTTTATTATTCAAACTTGATATGATTATTTTTATCTTATTCAAATTGTTTGCTGTTTCTCCATAAACTCTGTCTTTCAAGTGATTAATATTTTTGAACAGGCACTTTTTGATATACAATCAGATTTTCTAAAATCAGTTATTTTTGTCTACTTAATATAAATACATTATTTAGTAATCTTTTGGAGGCAGTATTCTACCAGTTTTGAAGTCTTCTAACTTTATTCCAAGTTTCAAGTTCTCCATTAATGTCCACATGATATTTTAATAGACATTTGTAAAATTCTTGACATTCTTGACAAAATCCAGATTATAACCAGGGATACCAAACTCGTAGGCACCGTTGGAATTCACAGTAGCTGAACAGTGTTTGGACTTCACGAGTTTAAAAAAATAGAAATTCAGTGACTTTGGGAGAGGTTTGCACTCTACTTTCCACAGGCCTCTGTACTCCTTACTGATTTAAACTTACTGCTTCACACATGTTTGTTTCTGGTCCGACCCCTAAAAACATTTGAGTTTGAGACTCTGCATGATTCCTCTCATTCACCAGCTTTTATCCACATAAGTCTTAGCAGTAGTCAGTTTATGAGCTGACTCCTAGGGTTTACCAGTTGTTTTCATTCTAAGTACACACATAATACTGTTAGAAAATTAACTCTTGAATACTTTCCTGGTTAAATATCAGTTACATATCTAACTGGTTAAATATTACTAATCTTGCATCCAACGGCTCTACCCTCCTGAGAAGTGTGGCTCTATTTTTTCATCTCTGATCTTCACATTCCTCACAGTTAAGAAAATACTGTGGTTAGCAGTGGTAACGTCTCATGAAATTTTTTTCAGCGCTTTGGGATTTAATTTTTCCAAACAAGAAAACCTATACTTCATTTAGAGCAGCTAGGAAAAAAACCTAAAATCCTGCACTCATCTTGGGATTCAATTCCATCTGAATAATGTTTCCTCAGACTCGAGATGGCAGTATGTCAGTTATTCCTGAGAAGGAAGAAGGTACGAAGTAGGAGTTGAAAATGGTACTTTAGTTAACATTAAATCATTAGTTCTCATTGACCAAGATGGCCTTAATACTCTCCTAGGCGTCACTTCATTTTAGACAAGTTTCTTCCTGACCAAAGGCCCCTGACCTCCCTTTTCTTAGAGCTTTTACTTTAGAAAACTTGCAATTGTAAATTCTTTCCCTACCCTTTTGAGATGTAAATGTTTTCCAAGCCGCTGGCGAGTTTTACAACCCAGGAATGTCTTTCTTGGGGACCTGGAATCCAATCCTCTGAAATGTAATCATCAAAAAAGATAGTACCCCTATCTTCCAGTTCCCAAAGTAGGAACCTAACTTCACTAGGAACCAGTTAGCAAACAGACAGCCTAAGCACTTCGACCAAACTCCCTGCTAATGTTGGCCGGCCCTTTCCCAGCCCTTGCTCTGCCCCGTGTCAAATACTCTCTGCCTTCCATTTCAGGGGACTTGAATTGTATCTCTTTCCTCTATTGCAACAGTCCTCAATAGTATCTTCCTTGCCTATGTCTGGTGCAATTGTTCGTTGACATCATTAACCTGGCTACCTTAAAAAAAAGTTGAAGTCCTTTTCTTGAATAGTAGGAACATTTATTGTGCGCTGCTTGCCAGACTTCTAGCATCTTCACAGTAAGACCAAAGGGAAAGTTCCATTATTGCCCCTGATTTGAAGGTCAGCAAACTAGACTCAGAGAATTTGCTTATTTGTTTAAGATTAAGTCGCAAAAGGCAAAGATACCAACTCCAGACCTCATGCATTTCACTGCGAGGCTAATCTGCATAGTTTCAAGCAGTATTTAAAACTAATTATTCCTCAGTTCAGCCTTCCTTTTTTTAAGAGTCATATTTATCTTCAAGCTTTGCTTATTTGTCCTTATCCTATGTTTTGAAATGTGCCTTTAAAACCTGGACTTTCAGTTCATTCTTTATTTTCATTCTAGTAGTTTGATGTTCCACTTAGAGTGGCAGCCTACACTCATCCTTAGTCTCAACTTTTACGATTTATCTTTCTCAAGTTTGAAGTACATTTCTCACATTCCCCCTTGGAACAATCACTAACTTGAACATGACGTTGTCTCGTTCTCCAAAGGTTAAACAACATGTGTTCATTTCCTAAATAATGTAGTGAGGCATATAAGGTAAACTGCAGTAGCAAAAGCAGCAAGATCAGACTGCTGAGAGGGGACGTTTGTAGTTGTGATATAGATGACACTGTCTGTAGAATTTATTCCTTGTTGGAAATGACAAAAAGAATAGCCTCGTAACAATCCACTAGACCTTCTCAAATGTCCACAGTGTGTAAGCTGATCATCACCCACCCTTGGGCCTTCAGGGAACATTAGATCGCTGGTTTTTTTTTTTTTTTTTGGTTTCTTTGTTACCTTAACTCTTTCATTTTTTAGTAACAATGGTTCTTTCCAAAAACGTATCCTAATTTTACATATGATATCATTTTATAAAATAATTTATGGATATTTTGATTTGTAAGCGATTATTCACTGAAAATGCCTTACACCTTTTTTTGGTTTATTAATTGGAAGAAAAATTTGCTATTTTTCTTTATTCTTCAAAAACATCCTTTGATTAGAATAAGGATAATTTGTATCTTAGAGTTGTGACTTACAGATAAATACTTTTATTTTTGGCAAATGCCAGTCAATAAAAAAAGAGTTCCACACACACAAACACACACACATACACTTTACTGTATACAGTTCAAGATCTACCCGACAACCCATCACTACCAGAGAGGTAAACTGACTTTGTTAATATACATTGTCCCATGTTTAATCTTTGGATGCCTTTCAGGAAATCTCTGTGAAAAATAACTTACAAAGTGGAAAAATTTAAAAAAATGAATTTTATTAAGAAAACTTTAATGTGACTGTAAGTTAAAATCTAATTTGAAAGGAAAGCATGAAGTCTCATTTGAAAACAGGAAGCTTCCTTCTCTCTGAAAATGCAAGGTACATTTTCTTCTGTGGAATTTAATAAGCTGATGTGAATCAGTATGTTAGCATTCTGCCCAGAAGTGGGAAAAGCAAAACGATCTCGCTGGCTAAAACGGTGACATGTAATTACTCATTCTCAAAAGAAATCATTAACACTACAGCATTTTCAAAGGTACCTTTGCCTAGACATGATATCTATCTTGAAGAGTATTATTTAATGAAGAATATTCTGCCATCCTTTGGATTTTAGCTGAATATACAACAAACCAGAAACCAATCTTCAAGTAGACGGTCAGTCTGTTTACTTATGACAGTCTCATATGAGATATGAGACATGGAAGGTCACTGAATAAACTAGTACAACAATCCAGCCCCAATATTCCTCATTTTAAAAAAGTTTTATTTGAAATGCCAATTACCTGTCTTTTCCCCCTTTCCCCCATTAACCTGGCTTATAATATAGGCAATACCTTCTGTAGGAAAAAAAAGAAAACTTCTCACTGACCTAGATGAAAAATATTTGCAGTAAAAGACGGATGAATATGTACGTCGAAGTGTACAGGGGTGATATTGTGAATTCTGTACTAACCAAAGTTATACACTTTTCTATAATTTAAGTGAGAAAAGTTCACCACTGTGTGACCTGTGTTCATGCTTTACAAACTTGCTTGCTTGTTTCAGCCGCCTCTGCCCGATTCCCCACTGCAGATGAGACGTTTCAACAGATGTTTCAGACTACAGTCTATGAGTGTATCTTACCTGAAATACCATCTTACGAAAATTAATGGTATTTTTATTTAATACTAATTACAGAAATCCACTATGATAAATGAAAAAAAAATCTTGATTATTCAAGGTGCAGTAAACTGCAGTGGCCTATTACTACATTATTGTTTCTGTTCTGAGGACACTAGGTGACAAATTTCTGACCAATTCAATTTTAAAGCTTATTCCAAATAGTTTAATTTGTAATTTTACATAAGAAATCTACTTTTTGCCATGGATCTTATAATTCTTATTAATGTGTAGGTGCAGGAAGTATGAATGGAGGCTGATAAAAAATCTCTAATAAGACAAATGCACCATTAAAAAAAAACTTGAAAGTAAGTTAAGCTTACTTGAGGACAGCATTTAAGAAGTGAGTAAGATGAAGAAAGCAAAGGTATTGATTGTTTAGAACAACCGATTTATACGTGATTTGAGAAGGATTTATACCTCACTCCAACGTTCCATGTTATTAGTTTGCATTAGGAATTCAGAGTCAGTGTTTCACGAATATTCTTTTTGCACGTGTGCTTATGATCTGTTTCCTTGCTACCGTCTGTATTATTGCCTCATGGTAAGAGCATTAGCTGATCGACTGGGAAAAGCCTAATGTCCACAGGTGTTTTCGAAGGATACTGGGACTTATCGTTGCAGTTCATTGGCAGAAATTTTACCATTAGGCTCCCTCCTGCAGGAGAAGGCAGGAGTGACGGATGTCGTGGGGGAGGTGGTGTAGAAACAGAGTGGCAATGAAAGACGTGCAAAGCATCGACGCAGGACCATTTGCAGAGCTTATTTTAGAGCAACAGTTTAGACTGACAATTGAAATGAGTTCAAAATGGACAGATCAAGTAAATATCATAAAAGGGTTTGTAGGGGAGACTTTTAAAACTCTGATTCTTAGTTAAATCCAGTTGATGATACGATAATGGTATTGACTAACTGAGAAAATAATTTTTTAAAAAGGCTCCATATACACCTAAAAGTAAAACATGCCCGGAAGAACTTATTGAGGAGTATTTTATCGTCCGCTTAATTTCCCACTATACTTTGTTCATTGTTTAAAATGTGTTGACACTGTACTAAGCATGCTGATTGTATTCATTAATTTTTACAACATTCTTTATGAGGTATGGATTGATACTAAACCCATTTTAAGGTGCACAACTGCAGCACAGAAAAATAACTTTTCAAAGAAACACAGCTAGGAAGGGATGGAACCAGAATACAAACCCATTTAGTTTCATTCCAGAATATATTCTTAACTTATCTGCTAAATTGTAGCTGACCATTCGAAAAATTAATTGAATTCCTATGTTTGAAAGAAATATTTTCTTCTTTCATTGAACTACAAACGACTTAGAATATTAAACCATGTATTAAAATGAGCATAAGAAGAGTATTTAATAAAATGATTTTTGCCTGACGATAAGCAATCATTGAAAAGTGAAAACGTTTTTTTAGATTAAAAAAATGGGTAGGATTTTAATAGGTATTGACTAAGAGGATACTTCAGAAAAGACAAAGTCAAGAGTACAGAAGAGAAATGGTTTATAGTATACTTGGAGAATAATAATATGTACTGTTTCTCTGAAGAGTAGAGCATTTTATTTAGTGAGTACTTATAAGAGATAAAACTCTTATATTTGGGTCCAAATCTTGAAGATCTTGAAAGCATGTTTAAAAAGACGAGACTTGGATCTTTTGAGAATAGGAAATAGTTATAGTGACTTAAACATAGATTAAATGTGTGATTTGTGAATATTATTTAGTAGCATCTTATAATAGAAAATGTCATGTGGAAGAGAGGTTTAGTTGAGAAGACAGCACAGTTCAAAACCAAATATTTTATTGTAAAAAATACATAAATAATAATGTAGATTAAAAGTCAGGGTTTTGAAAGTAGAAATTTGGTTGTAGATTTCCACTTCTAAATATTCAAATTATTTTAAAAACTCTTAGGAGTTTTGATTAAAGTAGAATACACAAACACAAACTTGTGGTTGCCAAAGGGGATGGGGGTGGGAAGGGACAGACTGGGAGTTCAAAATTTGTAGATACTGACAGGCATATGTAGAGTAGATAAAAAAGACTATACTGTATAGCATGGGAAATATATACAAGATCTTGTGGTAGCTCACAGTGAAAAAGAATGTGACAATGAATACATGTATTCAGTTCATATAACTGAAAAACTGTGCTCCACATTGGAAATTGACACAACATTGTAAACTGACTATAACTCAAAAAAAAGGTAGACTATACATTAGAGAATGCATATTACCAGCTAATTTATCAGAAAATTCCATAATTTTTACGAATTTCTTGTAGTTCTAGTATCTTTTCCTACTTCATGGAAAGCACATTAAGAATATTATTCTGAAGACACATTGATTTAGTCAGTAAAGAAGAAATTCTTTGATATGATTAAGGTATTGCATTCAAAAGTATTTTTTTTCATCTCCATAAGATGCTTTTTGGTCATTAATAATAATCTCTTTCATAATTCATACCTATATTTGAGCAACTTGGTGAAAACATTCTAGAGAAATGCTGTGTTACATTGTATACATTTTACTTTACGAACAAAATTTAAATTCTTTTGAGTACAGATGTTTTTGAAACCTGTAGAAGAAATTCACAGCTTCTATCAATTCTTCTCATTCTTATAATTATTTATTTCTTAGGAGTCAGAGTTCTATGAGTTTTATGATTTTCCCCAGTGCTTAGTATTAGGCAGTTGAGATGTTAATTGCAAACCCTCTGTATGAGAATATTGCCAAGTCCACAAGAGGCAGCTGTGAGAGTTCTTGCTGTCCCATCACCACTTTTCAGAACTTTAAGGCCACAAAAAAAGGGTTCTTCTTAGAATATAGGGTTGAATAAAATCTGTCTTGAAAAGACTGGTCTTGAGCACCAGCATACAAATTTGCACTATTGAATGCAGGTTTCATGTCTGTAATTCAACCTCTCCAGGTTAAGTGTCTCTCTTTCGCACTCCCCAACCATTCTATATTGTCCATTTTCACTCTGGAACAGGTCTTTCTGTTCATTTGTCTCTAAAGCAACTGTGAACACCTTGACGGAGCTTCTTTTAATTTTAATTTTCTGGAGGTTAAAAATTATACCTGGAACTCAATAAATACATGCTGAATGGATGAAGGAGATGATTGCCTGGTTGAAAAACAAGTACAGATGAGAAAAGCTGGGTCGATAAAGCTAGAAGTAATGCATTTTTCAACGTGCTTTGGCTTCACCAGGAATCACAGAAGAGCCAGAGACAACTTTATTAGTTAGTGAAGAATTTTATTGCTGAAACAATATTTCCTCCGTCTTACGCCACTGCCTCATTGAGTTTTTCTCGAAAATCTGTGTTCCGGCTGCCTTGCCTCTGGCTGGAGTCAGTCAGTAAAGACAAGCCATAAATCGCTTCTTCCACGTGTCGCTTCAGCCCTCATTCATGGCTGAGGACCCCGGGCTCGCCAGGACCTCCGTGCACTCAAAGCCTCAGGGCTCCTTCTCAACCACTATTGTAATTTCCCATGGCTGTAATATATTATAGGTATGAAGACAGTGCTACGGGGTGATGTGGAATTTGTTAACATAGCAGTATATTTCTGGTTAGGTTTCTGGGAGAATTAAGACACCACCTGCCCACATGCAGTATGAAAGTAAAGGAAGACATGAAATCACATAAATCCGATTACTAATGTTAGGAGTATCTGAAGCAAGATTAAAATAATATTTGACCTAGGGATACAGAGATGTCTTAATACCGCCTTTGACCTCTCACCTCATTGCACAAGGTTCCCAAAGCTAAGTATAAAATATAATGAGGCTTTGGTCTCAGATTCTAGTGCAGAGCTTAGTGGGTGAAGATCGACTAAATAAGGAGTGCCCTTTGTCTTTGCCGGAGGCAGGAGGGCCTCCAAACCAGAGAGCTTTCCTTGAGGCTTGAAGCAGAGCTGGCTTTATCCTAGATCTTAGGCGCTGCCAGGATTGTAGCAAGAGATATGCTTAATTTAAAAGAATCGGAGAGACTAATAGCTTTTTTCCCTCTCCTTAGATTGAATTCCACTCTTTGATTACTTTAGCCACAACGAAAATTTGAGACGAGGGTTGTAACAGTTACTTGCTCAGGTTTACCTGGGTACAGGGAAAGCTCTGCCCACTTTTTACTTCTGAGTAGAAAGCTGGATAGCTCTGAATGTACTTCCCCGAGATCCCTAAGATAATGTGATGTGGGCTGTAAAACATTACAGTTTCAAAGTTGGGTTAAAACAGGACATGATCTTGATGATAAAGATTCTTTAGAATGATAAACCCATAGCAGCCTAAAAGCACCTAGTGGCCAGTCTGTAGAACAAGTCAGAAAGAAGAATGCGTATTATGGCAAAATGGAATTATTTTTTGCCAGAGCAAAAGGGACATAAGAGAAATGTGGACAGTGATGGAAATAAATGTCCCAATCTTGACTGTGTTGGTGATTACACTGCTACACACATTTGTCAAGTCTCATCAAACTATACCCTTAAAAAATGACTATTTTATATGTAAATGATATTTCAATAAATAGATTTGAAATATATATTAATTATTCTTTAAAAATTTCTTTCACATTGTTTCTTAGTAAGCCACCATAACTGTATCTCTGTCTCACACAGGCACACACACAAACACACATACGCAGATTTTTTTCTTCCAGTTTTCCTTCCCTGCCACCTCCAAGATCTGCCTCTGGATAACACTCAACAAAAATATGTGAATTGTGGATGTGGTTTCTATCTTTTGTAAACCTGAATCTTTTAAAAGCAAATCCCAAATGAAAATTCCAATGAAATAAAAATCTGTGTCTTCCCGTGATTATTAGCTCCCTGTTAGATAATTTCCCAAATTCTCAAATATCAGGTAGGTAGGACAGAATCTAACTTAAATTCTTGTCTAGTTAATCCAGGGTTTCTATTGGCTCCCTAAAAAGAGTTTACCCGTGACCACTAATCATTTCCCTTGAGTTTAAGCTGCTTGTGGAAGGAGAAAAAGGGGGTGGGAGAATGAGCAAATAATTTTGTTTAAAAACAGCAGGTAATCTTAGCTGATTTTACAAACTGAATATCTTACCATGATAGAGCCTGTCCCAGGAAAAAAAATGCACATATACAATTTCATTTGCATGCACCTTTATGAAGCTTGTGGACAATGTCAAAACTAAAGAAAATGAGAGAGAATGCTTTCTCTAAGGGAGCAGCAAAGACCCTCAGGTGCCCCTGAAAATATCTTTCTTTAGTGCCTGGCTCATCATGGAATTAAGTGCATTGATGACTAGTGACCATGAGGATAATGACACTTCTTTTCTCAGTAAAGGTAACATTTCAGAATGTAGTTTAATTTTTTGTTTTTCTATTTCCAAAGTAGCAACACAGGGCAGGAATGAGAACATGATGCAATTTGAAAAACATGACATTAGGAAATGGATGAAAACTCGAATGGCACTTTCAAAGTTGTTGCCTTGCTGTGTTTTATTTTCTTCAGATATCGTATGTTCTTAGCAAAATGTACTGCCACCCTGCAATTAATCGATTTGCAGCAGTGTGAGTTTGCACTGCCAGAGACATTTTTTCTAAGTATTCACCGATTTCGCAGATCAACAGAATGGTATAACCAAGGGCCAGATCATTTCTGTGACTGGCATTCTTTTTGCTCCAGACATCTTTTCATAAATAATGCTATAAATAAATATTAGCAATAATTAAAAGGGAAAAAATACTTGATCTTAAACATAGCTGAATTTATATACCTTTATATAGGGAACATAGCTTCAACTTCCAATTATCCATGGCAATGGTGAACAGATTGTTGATGAGCTCAAATATTGACAAGTAAGATACAAATGGCTTTACCACTAAATAAGCCAGTTTCTTTCCTCATCAATTTTTTTCAACACTACTAAAAATAACAACCAGTTGGAGCAAGTAGTCAACAAAAGTATTTCTGATGAAATGTCCTGTGGAGTTAGTGATTACTTGGGATGTGAGTAAAAAGTAATCAGAGAGAGAGATGGGGCATTGAAATGTCTACAAAGAAGAACCAGTCTCAGTAGAGCAAAACAGTAGTTACCTCAGCGAGGTCTTTGTTTAGGATTTCCTTTTATCTTTGTTGCATATTCTTTACCCAATTACTGATTTTGTGGTGGAAGATTGGAATGACGGGAAATAGCTCTCAGTAAGCTTACTGCCTCATTGTATTCCCTAGGGTGACTATTCAGGCATTTCTACAGCTCATCAAAGCCTCATTCCACACTCATTGCTTTATCTGATTTCTTAGTAGGTTCCATACCTCTTGTTTTGTAGACCAAAGACATTACCACTTATGAGCTACACGATTTCTGGTAAATTTCTTAAGAGTTCTGTTAATCCTTTAGTTTCCTCATTTGTGGGTTTAGTTTCTGGTGGGTTTAATGAAGCAATAGATGTAAAGTGTTTAGTACTGTTAACCAAAATTTCAGAAACAAAGACCCAATTGAAATAGAGAGGCATTTATTTGGCGTTTGTTGGGACTGCAGCCCAGGGGACAGAGTCAAGAAGCACTTGAATTGGGTTCCACTGGACTACATAATGGGGGAGGCTTATAAAGGCAAAAAATAAAACAAAATAAAATACAAATAAAATAAAATAAAATAAAATAAAAAAATCACAAGGTTACATAGCATAAACTGTCAAGAATTACAGTTGAAGCTGGCAAGAATGGTGCTTGTTAAGCAAGGATTGACTGGGGTCTGAAATGATTACATACTTGCAAAGAGGGGAGGAACTCTGAAACTACGAGCTTGCAGCTAACAGTTGCTAGCAGATGTTTTGGTCATGTCCCTAAGTTTGATACAGTTCCAAGTTGGAATCAGAGAAAATTCCAAGTTCTCAGTGATGCAGGAATGTGTCTGAAACCGTCCACAATGGCCACCACGCTCCATTCTGGATGCCTAAGCCACAGTTACTCCAGTCTGATTTTTAAATGATCTTAAATATTTCATCAGTGCAGTCCCTGAGATACCGTAAGGGCCAATATGTTAATTGTGTTATTGATATTTTTGTATCTCTACACCCAAATTTGTTAGCCCTCTCAAAATTTCTTCTTCTAAAATTTCACCCATATTCTTTCCATTTTGCAGTCTTGGGAAAAGAAGACTCTCTCCTTTCCAGTGTTATATTAAACTTAATTTAAAAACATTTTTAAAAGTCTGACGATTTGATGGCCCAGAACAAATCATCCACTGGTGGTTGTTTTCCAAGTATATTTTAAGTTTCTTAACCTAGCATTCACCATTTTTATCTATCTCCCCCAAATTTATAGCTATCAATCTTCCCAGAATAGGCTTGTTTTTACTTTTCCATCTTAGTATTATTGCTTTTTTCATTTCTCCAGAATGTTCTCCTGTCAGCCAGTCACAATCTTCTCTTATTCAACATTCAAGCAGCATTCATAGAGAATTATTATGTGCCAGACACATTGTGTTCATCAGTTAATAACAATGTATTCCCCCATGTTTCCCTGGTCCCTGGCATTCAGGTGGATCTGTGAGACTTGTCCTAAACAGTGGGTTTTTAGTAAAGTATGGAAGGGGTGGTATAAATTTCCATGCACATGTTACCCTGCTATGGGAAACAGAGAGGTCTTGTGTTCCAAATGATGCAGCTGTGAAGTGCTGAAATTTCTATCAGCATGACCTTGAATGATGGTGAGAAGCAAAGTTCCCATCTGTTCACACAGGACGTGTATAATAAACAAGAAATAATACTTTGTTGTATACACTGAGGTCAGTTTGTTACCATAGCAGACCCTAGACTGTCCTGACTATCTTAGGTGCTCGAGATAAAGAAAGAAAACACCAAATTGCTTCCCTCAAGGACCTTGAGGTAGAACTTCTCTGTCCAGCACGGGAGCCACCAAACATTTTAAATTTAAATTAGTTAATATTAAATAAAATGTAAAGGTCAGTTCCTCTATCACATTAGCCACATTCCAAGTATTTGGTGGCTATGTGGCTAGTGGCTTTCATATTGGACAGCATATGAATATTTCCATCTTCAAAAAGTACCATTGGACAGCACTGGTCTAGAAAAATGGATAAAGACAAGCTATTGTGATACAGGTTTATAAATGATAACAGAGCTGTAGGTGGAGAACATAGTGAGTGAAAAATATTGGAAAATAGAGTCTTAAAAATGTTATTTAACTGAAAAAAAGGAAAGTAAATGACACATCACCCTTTAATTTTTTTTAATGTGTAAAATCATATTTCACTTTTAGGATTTTATTCAACACAAAAAGAGAACTTGCTATGGAATGCAGTTTACAGAACTGTCAAATGCAGCAATGCTTTTTTAATACCAGATGTCTGCAGTCAATGGTGACAACTGTGTGCTAATCTAAATGGCCCGGAATTATAAAGACATTATGATATATCCATGAAATTGGATATTTATTTTTAAATAATCTTTTTTGGGGGGCCGGGGGTGGGTAATTAGGCTTATTTCTTTATTTTGAGAGGAGGTGCCAGGAATTGAACCCAGGACCTCATGCATGCTAAGCGTGTGCTCTTCCACAGAAGCAACACCCTCCTCCCCATGAAATAGGATATTATGTAGTTTTCAACGTAAAATGAGTTGGGGTGTCCTCATGGTTGGGCTCCACATATGAGGATCACCACCATCACAAAGTACACCAGGGAGAACTGGGGGCACTGAGGATGAAACTTAATCTGAGCCAGCTATGAGGCTCTGGATGCTCTAGAGTTTGAACTTCTCTAGAAAAGAAACTCCAAGGAAAACAGATCAGCTCATCCACTTCTAAAACTGAGGTCAGGGATGCAGTACAGGGACGTCGCCATAAATGTCTCTTGGCGGGAGAAGGAATGTCTGGACCCTGTTCCGAGGGACGTGTCCAGAGGTGTGTTGTTGGAGAACTCTAACATTGTACTCCCTGGGTGGTTGAATTCCCATTAAGATGGGAGAAGGGCATGTGGTCCTAACTCCTCACTGACTCCTGGACAATGTACCTTGAAGCTATTTGCTGCGGACTGTGCCGAGTAAACACGAGCAGGTGGACCGGGAGCTCAAAGTACCGATGTTCTGATGGTGAGTTTCCCGTTGTGGTCTTTTTTCTTTTTTCTTTTTTTCTCTTTTATCTCCCAGCCTGAAATCGAAGACAATCTGAAACCTGAATGTGCTCACTAGTTGCAGAAAGAAATGGTTTCTTATGAAGCCCTCTCCTTCTGGTCAGAGGAGCAGGAAATGGAGGCTCCATGAGACACAAAGTGGAGGAATTTCCTGCTTTTATTTGTTTGTTTTCTGTCCTCCTCACCTTCGCCCCCAGGCAATTGCAGCTGAGTGAACTGACAGTTGGGGAGTTCCAAGACAGCCGCATTCTCTAGCCTCTGTCCTGTGCCCTTGATCTAGAACAGTGCTTGGACGTAGGAAATACTCAATAAATATTTGTATAAAGAAGCTAAAATATAATAGGAAGCAAAAGGTAGAAGAGGCCACATCAAAAGGAATATGGAATGACTAGAGAGAAGAAGACATTTAGGATATTTCAACCTTTGGAAAAACCTACCCACAAGGGGCCAACAGGATCAACAGAGTAAGTCATTTAAGATCAGCTATTTGAAAGATGAAGTAGGAAAGAGAAAAGACTGCACTGAGAAAAGAGTGAGAAGCTCCAGGGAAGGTCTGGATTAGGTATAATAATACATTTCATCTTCTGTTTAATTTTCTCTCTACGTGAATAATATTGGCTTACAAAAGCAGTGATGCCTCACGAGACTTAAACAACCTTCATTTTCCATGTTATGACAAGGAATCCTAGAAAGAACCAAGTACTCACTTCCACCCACGTGTCTCTATCAAGTGCCATCTCAGCTACTCATTTGAGTGAATGGAGTTTAATTTACTAAGTTGAGGGGATGACTTTTCTAATACTCGGCCTCAGTCAATTTTTCCAGTATTCCCTGTGCACCGAGCACTCTGAACCAGGAACGCTCAGTGCACAAAAGTTGCAACCCTCTCTGGTGAGCAAGGACTTTGGCTTCCCTTATATTTGGTTTCCCTTATATTTTTCTTCCTCATGTTTTTGGTTTTATCTCTCAGACATCTCTGATTTCAGGGTTTAGGCAATGCAATAAATTATTTCATGTATGCTCTCCTGGACATCTTCCAAGCAATATACCCTCATTCTGCTTTTTTGTACAGTCTATGTAGCATCTCATGATTTTATTGGCTACATCAATTGTGCAGAGCATTTGATTGCGTATGGGCAAACACGACCACACAATTTCTGTAGTTTATCTTCTATGTAATGCGTCCTTTAAGCAATCTCATAAATACAGCCAGCCATTTCCCCAGCTTGTCCTCCCTTCGCAGGAGCAAGCTGAGAGCAAAATATACAAAATTCTTTTCCACAATAATTTTACCCACCCTGAGGACTCAATGGGCAATTACTTCCCCCTTAAATCCGTTTTGCACTGAGTTCAGTGCTGGTTAATATTTACATAATCTCTTCATTTACCCAGTTTTTAAGTCCAGGAATTGAGTCCAAGCTCCTGAAAACGTTCCACCAGCCTAGCATACCTGGTCCTACCTTGAATCTCCCTGGTTTTAATTTCGGGAGCTCCTATATGGCACTTACTCCAGTCACCCAGGAAAATCTTGGCTGTTGGATAGATACAGGAAATAAATTCTGATCAACTGAGTTTTCCAAAAAGCTGAAGACATGTATTTAGGAGCAGCAAACTCTTAAAATTAATTTTGTGTGGACATCATTTACAATGTGTTATGCTTTTCTTATGCCTGATTATAAGACACTAAAATTGAAGCACACAGGGGACATAAAAACTTTACTAACACCATTACCAGAGGGCTTTAACAATTTTTTTCCCACTTTTTTTTTTCCTTCAAAATTGGCAAAATTTGGGCAATTTCACTTTGAGAGTAACTAAGATTCCTTTACTGTAGACTTATTGAGTCAGACTTTCCCAGAAACCACCGGACTGTTTGTGTGTTGGGGGGGTTGCTGCACTGGGGGGAGCACGCGGGGAAGTTTGCCCCAATGCAAAATGGTGACTGCAGATCTGATTTTGCAGTTCTTACAGCTGCCTTTTACCATGTTGATGTTTTTCCCTTGCTCTGAGACCAGCAGCTGTCTGTCATTGCTCACCACTGCCAGTGCACCAGCGAGTAACAGCCATCCCCCTGCTGTCTAATACAGTCATATTCTATAAATATGATACAAATTGCAAAAACAATAACTTTCTTTGCAAAAGCGAGGTAAATATTCTCTAAGTGTAGGTCCAAGGGGGCTCTCCTGTGCATATGTAACCAACTTATGTCATGAGCTTGACCATAGGAACAGCTTTATTTTGTCTCTCCATTGCCTTAAACCTCACTCTTTTGAAGTCCCCTTTCTGCCCTTGGATGGCATTTCAGGGATATACTCCAATTTAGGAGTCACTAAAAGGTCCGATCCAATCTAAATCGAAAATTTAATTTTACATTCAATTTAAAGCTTTCACCTCTCACCAGTTGAGACCTAACCAATGTATTTCAGGCCCAGCAGAGAAGAAGGCGTGGCGGGGTAGGGGGATGGAACCTGGTCTGTTATTTCATTGTGTTTATTCCAAATGCCTCTCCTCTCATCCCCACCTGAAGAATTTCCTATCCGTGATTCTCACTTAATTTTGGCAGGTGTCTATATTTGATATATTTCCTGGAAGATGTTACTGGTTTCTTTGGAGAACATCAACAATGCACCGTATCTTTTGGTGGGGGATCTTTTGTCTAGGCGATCTCACATCACCCTCATGAGCTCCTGCCCTGGCTTTACAGATAAGGGTTCCCTGGCCCTGGGCAGCTTCCATGGTTTCCTTTTGGACCACTGGAAAACTCACAAGTCCTTGCCCATCAAACAAGGGAACTCCAGGTTTGCTAACACTCCCACCCTTCCATCCTCTCTCCTGACCTTCCCTACAGGTTTGTTCAGATAAGCTTTTGAATTGCAGACTCTTACAGAGAAGGTACAGTGCCTGAGCTTGCTTCCCTTCTAAACTCGCAGGAACACGTGACAGGTGTTTTCCCAAAACAAACGCACAAGATTCTGCAGCTTAGCTGCATCTCCTCCATGGAGATAACTGCAAACAACAAGAGTAGTTTTTTGAGGGGAGGGTCCTTTACTTTTTTGAGGTGTAGAGGAAGGACCCTCCTTCCTGCCTCCCTGGGAAAGGGAGGAAGGAAAATGCCATAGTAGTCTCTCTCTCTAACGAGTCTCTAATGTTTTTAAGATCACCTGGAGACTGGATGGATACCGATAATTACCAGCTGGCTACCTCTTAGTAAGTCCTCTGGAACGTGTGAGCACCTTTCTTTAGAATGCAGATCTGTACTCCTTGCTCTTTGTCTCTACTTTGCAACCTCAGTCAATCCCTCTAGACAATAGGAATGGATCCATTTGATGTCCAGTTACAAGTATGTTGTGTGAACTGAGGAACAAATGCTTTGTAGTATCAGTCTTAGTTGCCTTAGTTTGCTTTGTTTTGTGTAATGGTGTAGACAGTGTTGTATCATTTAAAAAAAAGTTTTAGATTTATATATCACACCCCCAGCTAATTATGGTGACTCACTGAATTCTTAAAAGTTCTTATATTTTAATCAAATAAATACATATTAACTTTTCAGCTTTGTTTTAAAAAGGCATTCAATATGTATTTATTAATCACATGAGTGTTTCCTATGTAATTCGTCCTTCATTTAACATGCCAACTTTTTAAGAGCAATGTTTTGGTATTCTCTATGTTAAAGAGGAAAGAGTGGAATTTGGGTAAAAACTTCAAATGCTGCTTGACCACATGTAGGTATGATATTCAAGGGAAGTTTTTAAACTTATTTCAGCCTCAGTTTCCATTTTTTAAAGGGCAATACCTATCTTGCCCCTTTGTAATTTTATGTTGCAATAAATATACATTTTCTGGAACTCAGTAAGAGATTTATATATACGAATACCCTTCATTTACCCTTCAATTACTCTTCCCTTATTTAAGATATTCCACTCTGAGTATCTTCTTTGAATTTGTGATGATGATTTCTTACACTCAGAATAATTAATCTTTCAGAATTTGTATCACAAAATCTACAAATCAATTACTCCAGGCACCTTTCATTCATTTGTATTGTATTATAGCCAGAGTCCTTAGAGAACTGTAAAAAATATATGCACTTGCCAGGGGCAGTATTGTTGCCTTTTCTGATTCCCTCTGAAGTCGATGATGTAATTAATCCGAGCTTGGTGCTCTGTCAACTTCAGTAATTCTGATGACCTTATCACACTCTCCAGCGGAGACATAAATATTAAGGGAGCACCTGAGGGAATTAGATTCTACTGTCATCCTTACTGGCCAATGTTTTTAGAAACCATTTTACACCCCCTCCTTTTGTCTATGAAAAATTGTATATTAAACTGAGAATGAATAGAACTGTTGTGTTTGCCAACCCGTTTTCATAACTGGGGGAGAGGCAGGGAAGGAGAGCTAGTGAGGATTCTAATAAGGAAGAAGAAAATTAAACTGCATCTGTGTAGGTAAAACCGAGAGTCTATTTTCATTATTAAAGCTGTTTGTCATTGCAACAACCACTGGCCATTGTCTCAGGGAAGTATTGTACGTGCCTGCGGTTTTCGAAAACAACATCTTCTCAATTTCGCTTTGCTGCGTTTGATTTGATTGCCGGGATGCTAGTGTGATTGGATACCTGAATAGTAATAAATTTTGGCATGCAGATTTGAACAGCGAAGGAAAAGGATGAGGAAAATAATGGCGGTGGCTTAAGCCCATGTTAAATTTATGCAAAAATATGGTTAGCCAAATGATGAACAGATGCAGCTGAGTATTTCCATCATTTTTGTTAAATATCCTGCAAATGATTCTGGCTGGTTATACAGGAAAATTGCATCAAAATGAAGTGCGTACATGGGTAAAATATTAATGACTGATCTCCATTCAATGGACTATAGATAATGCAGCTGTTTTTAGCCTCCAGCTGTGGAAACAGAACTTACTTTTTCAGAAGGGGGAAAAAAAAAAGTAGATTTCCCATTTTGTTTCATTTCCATCTCATTTCCTATTTACTTAGTTTTTTGCTTCCTTAGTTTTCTGACACCTCTCTATTTCAGGACTATCTTCAACACCCCCCGGTCTTTCTGAGTAATAAGAGTCAGCACGTGTAAACTCGATTTGGACTTCTGGTAAGGTGTGTCATTCATGAATGGTGGACCCCTTGGAGAGGAGTCTATGAGGGTCTCAGTGCATGAAGGAGCCTTTATGATGGGAGGCCACGTGTCTTTGTCTCCTGAGTCACAGATGCCCCGAGACCAGGAGTAGACTGGGAAAACTGCGGACTGGCCCCATTTCTCATAAAAGCTTGGCCACACATGGTGGTAGTGATTAAGTCAAGAATGTCTTTCTGAGGGGTGAATAAAGGCATATGAGCATTAGGGCAGGATGAAGGTAGGCAGGAGTTCTGAAGATGAACAGGGAAGGAAGGAAGTAAAACCGATGAAGCAGAAGTGGCTGAAAATAGGCAGAAAATACAGGTGGAGCAGAAGAGAAGAGAGAGTGGTGAATTGCTAATTATAATAATGGCATAGATATAGGTAGCCAGGCACTGCGTGAAGGAAGATCATTTCATATACCATCTCAATCAATTATCAGAGCAATATTACAAGTATTATAAAATCCTTCCAAATCCTGCCGATGTGGAAAACTCGGGTACAAGGAGATTTAAAATCTCATCCAAGATCATGTAAGTAGTTGAATCCGACACTTTGGCCCCAGAAGTAATGCCTGTAGTCATGGGAGAAAAACGGGGAAAATCAGGAATGGAGCGCAGGGGGCAGCTACTTTCACTGAGATCAGTAATCCTTCTAAGTCCTTAAACCGCAGTTCTGGCTATGAAACTCATCCTTCTCTCCTGTGAGACTCGGCTGTGCAGTCCCGCGGCCGCCAGCATCCTTACCCGTTGGAATATTTTAAAATAATATGGGGACAAGCCTGAAAGAGATGTGACGATGTGGGGACAGAGTGGTCCGGACAGAGACATCAGCAAGGATAAATGCCTTGAAATAGAAATAAATCTGTTCCAGTCTCAGCAAGGAGTCCAGGTTATTTCTGTTCTCACAGATTGTTTCTGTGCTGTATTAAAACACCCTAAAACTGAGAACTGTGAGAGTGATTGATCTGTAAGAAAGGCTCGATAACCACTTGTTGAATAAGTAAATGAATGACCACAATGCAGGTATGAAAACTGAACAATATTTAGGCACTGGGCATTGGTGAATGGCGGTCAAATGTGACCAAAATGGCAATAGGAAAGATAGCTTGAGTGCTTCACAGGAGAAAACTTCTTTAATTCACTAATTTGTTCACGATTAGCCCCACTTCTTTCTTTATATTTTATTGCACCCAATGGCCTCATGCTGTTTACTTGGCTTCGGAGACCTTGTGTTGTTCCAAACAAACAGACTGCTCATTAAAAGGGCCATTTCTAGCTTTTCATGAATGGGGAATAATGCCAACATTTGACAACTTCATTTTATCAGGCTGTTCATCTATGTAAAGTTATTAGGATCATTTATTTCTAAATATATTCTAGATTGGTAGCAAAGTCAAACTCAAATCATTGCCAAACTGGCTACAGATACACTTTAATAACTTCAGTGTTCCTCATTACCGACTCTACAGACATGCTCTTTGACTAACTCAAGTCTTATGTTAGATGATAATTCGTCTTCAATATAAACTGTAATTATAGGTAATTGTGCTCTCTGGGATATGAGAACTAACAGATCCACTGAAAATCTACAAATAAAACACTTGACCTCCACTTGGTCTTCTAGAGTGATGCTTCTGATCTCCTCCCCTCCTCTAGTCATGTGCTTGTATTTCTTCCACGTATGATGTGTGATCCATCTGGTGTCCTGAAGTCTGCTTCTGGGGCTGCTACTGATCTTAAAGCTGTCAAATATTTGCACAAAATACAGTAAAAAAATCAATTTTTATTCACTTTTATTTTTTAGTGCAATCAAGGATCATTGGTCCTAATTCTAGGAGCCCTTGGCAGGACCAATCTAGAGTTACATGCACTAGGCTGAACTGAGAACCCTCCCTCCCTCCGGATGTTGAGTTATCAACCTCAAACCAAACCTCTTGGCTTTGATACATGGCTGTACCAGTTTGGAGGGAGTGCCGTAACAAAATACCACCGACTGGGTGGGCTAAACAACAGAAATGTATTTTATCACACTTCTGGACCTAACGTTTAAGATGGGCAGGTTTGGGTTCTTTCGAGGCCTCTCTTCTTGGCTTGCAGGCGGCCGTCTTCTCGCTAGGTCCTCGTGTGTTCATCCTTCTGTCTGTGAATCTGTGTTGTATGAGGACACCTGTCTTTTTGGATTAGGGGCCACCCATATGACCTCATTTTTATCTTAATTACCTCTTTAAGGCCCTGTCTTCAAATACAACCGCATTCTGAGGTACTGGAGGTTAGGCCTTCAACATATCAATTTTGAGGGCACACAGTTCAGCCCGTAACAGTGGCATTTCCTCATGATGTATCTCCTAGAAGAATTTTGATGGCCTTGCTGTGCTTAGTATCCAGACACACCCAGGGTACCTCAAACTCAAACAAGGGCGACTGCTACAAGCAGACAACTCTGATGGTTTTCAGGGCAGACAAAGGAAGGATAAAGTGAGGAAAACAAACAGTAGATAGTTTTGCTACTCTAGAGGACAGAGATAAGTTTTAATAAAACTAGTATACATTAAGTGTGTTTGTGTGCATGCGTGTTTATGTGTGTGTAATTTTTTATCTTTACAATCAATGTAAAAACTTGATTTTATAAATCCCATTGTTACATATGAAACTATCAAGGCTCAGAAAAGTTATCTAATGTGAAAAATGGCAAGATTATAGGTCATAGAGCTGGAGTTAAGAAACAGATTTCTATAATGTCAGGACCTTTGACCAAGCTCATGAGAAAATTCTTAAATAAGACTCTCTGAAATGTTCTTTGCTTCCTTCATATTTGTAGGCAATAACCCAGTGCTTTCTGGAGGTGACTCAACTAAGAAATTCAGTTCAAGTGGGTCAAAATCCAAAGAGGTTATAAGACCTAAAATCTCACCAAGGGAACAGCAAGTGAGACCGCCTGTGCTTACTACCGATGGTAACAGCAGTGTTCTCATGCACCTTAAAGCTGTACTTTAGAACCATTCAACCTAAATACGATTAATCCCTATACAAATGAAGTTTGTGTCCATTTGTCTGTAAAACATGTCTGGCAAAGAGAGCCAGATGGTTTTCCCCAAATTTGGAAAGTACACTTATAATGTTTGGCAGACAGAAATTCATGTTGGGACCTAGGGGAGAGATCTCAGGGACGAGACAGTTATCCTGTAGTGTAACAGAAATAGAAATACAGACATGCAATACTTACTAAGATACCATAAATAACTTATTTTATCTAAAACTCCAGACCAACAGTCACCTTGACATAGTCTTAGAAATACTGACATTGGTGACTCAAAAATGAGAATTTTAAAATTGCTTCTTATTTGGGTAGAGATATTTGTAGCATGAGAGGTATATGTAATAAGAGTTACCAATTCTAATTGTGCTGGGTAGGCCAGAAATTTTAAATAAAAGGATATGTTATGGAATTCTTTTACTTCATGTTGTATTTGTAACCAAGTATCTCACACCAACACAATAGCCATCCTCATCATTGGAGTAAATCCTGTTGAGACTGAAAGCAGAAAGAATGACGTCTGTTGTAAGTGAAAAATAATAGAACAAGAAATTAATTGCAAAGTAATGGGTAATTATGTATCAAAAATCATAGTATAATAGACAAATATATGTATTTCGTTGTACAATGTTAAATGAGATGCTCTAACTTCATGATGTTTATATCGTAAGGTTTTCTTGATTTAAATCTTGGCATGAAAGATTAAACTGAGTTCACTGACCAACCCTCCCAACCTCCCCAAAAAAGTATGAGACTAGGGAAATGAAACATTTTTGAGAGATACCTTGCCTCAAAAAGTATATCATAATTTTTGCAGTTTTCACAATCACAAAAAATTACAGTAAATTTCATACAATATTTAAATGAATTGATTGAACTGTATGTGTAGGAAAGCATAATTTCTTAGCTTTCCAAAATACAGTTTGTGCACTTACATATTTTGGTCGCAAAAGATCACTCACTTCTCATAATGCTAAGTGACAACGGAATGGATTATTGATGGAATGAATCATTACACAGACCAAGTCTACAGAGAGTAAGAGATGAAGTACAGAAGAGAGACGCTACATAAATTATGTAGCTATCTTTATCCATGTTTAAAAAATATACATGGACCAAAATTATGATGAAAGGAGAAGTCAAATTGTTCCATTTTACCGGCATCTGTTTTATTTTGAATTAGGCACTTAGAACAGCACAGACATGGGCAATCTTGTGACAACAATGGACCAAGGCTTTAGAATAAGCAAAGTACTTAATGACGAGAAGGCAAAGTTAGAAGAGCTTGAGTAAGCTCTGTCTGTCACAGTGCGGTCTTTCACATGACACACAGTGAAGATTCTTTTATAATTCTATTTACACATCTATATATACTTTAAAAAAAGATTTTAAGTGCAAAATGAATTGTCAATTACTCCCTGAAAGATTTTTTTTGTTAGACAGTCTTATGCGAAATCACTGCAATACTTGGGTAAATGTCTAAGTTACCAAACAAAGAAATAATACGTCGCAGAGAACTGAGCTTTTTTTTCCTTCTAGAAAATACAATTGATATGTATCCTTTGAGTAGAATTAAAACTCAGTGACAGACAACATCACATTAAATAGAAAGTGATTTGTGAATGTCTCACGAGATCTCCCTGCTGAAAGTGTTAGTGAACGCCGCGTATGCGGTTGCAATATTCATGTGCCTTGGCTGGTCTGAGGCAAATAACAAGAATAAAACACAGTGATGTTTAAAAAGCACTGTCATATGTGTGTTCTTAAGTATTCTGACAACATCACTGTGAGGATGCAATGGTAGAAATAATTATCCCTCTTTTATTAAAAAAATTAAAAAAATAGCTTTATTCACATACTGCTTTTCAATTTTTTTCTTTATTAAAACAAAATTTTTTTTAATGGAGGTACTGGGACTCAGGACCTTGTGTATGTTAAGCATGTGTTCTGCCACTGAGCTATATCCTTCCTTCAATTACCCCTGTTTTAGAAGTGAGAAGAACAACCATATGGAAACTAATTGGACAACCGAGAAGAAATGGACACGTTTCTGGAAACATACAGGCCACCAAGACTGAATCAAGAAGAAACAGACCACTTGAACAGACCGATCACTAGAAATGAAATAGAATCAGCAGTAAAAAACCTCCCTACAAACAAAGTCCATGACCAGATGGCTTCACTGGGGAATTCTACCAAACATACAAGGAAGAACTCATACCAATCCTTCCCACACTCTTCCAAAAGACTGAAGAGGAGGGAACACTCCCAAACTCATTCTGTGAAGCCACCGTCTCCCTGATACCAAAGCCAGACAAAGACACTACCAAAAAAGAAAATTACAAGCCAGTATCATTGACGAACATAGATGCAAAAGTCCTCAACAAAATATTAGCAAACAGAATCCAACAACACATAAAAAAGATTACAGACGTGAGAAAACCTGAGTTTGAGAGATTTTATACCAAAGATCACAAGGTCCCTTTGTGGCACAATCAGACCTATCATCTGCTCCTTATTCCTCCTCTGGGGTTTTCACTCAGTCCCCAAAGTTCACTTTGAAATAATCTAATAAATTGATTTGATCTCTCTGTGTGACTGAATTTGAATTCTTTTATTTTATTTTATTTTGTTTTATTTTTTTAGATCAGAGGCTCTTTCCATTAAATGACAATCAGAAGCCATTTCACTGATTCTCAAGCTGAGCTGTTCAGTAACTGGTTGACCTGAGGCAAAACCACAGAGTTAAAAACAAAGAATAAAATCATTGGAGAAGAGGGGGTGGCATTTAAAATTACAGCGTAAGTGATTTATAATCTAGTTGCTATCTTCATAATAAATGAACTGCCTTTGTTCTCAAGTCTAAAAAATGATGTTTCCAATGTATGAATGCTTTTGAAAAGTAATTGTTTAAAAATTCTATTCAAACACAACATTGATCAGGCACATGAAATTATCTGCTGCTCTAAATAGACCTGAGTTTTGGCCACTATTATTTGGTCTCTGAAAGAAGTTAGTCAAGATACTAAATTTCATTCAGTTTCCATCATGGCAAGGACAGATATACATGAGTTGATAAAATCTTAAGATTAATTTAATTTTAGCAAGCACAACAGTAAAAGTAAACAATAGGATATATGAGCAATGCAGATCAATAGAGAAATGTTTTAAAGCCAGGGGTTTTCTCTGTTCCAATGGTTAGGTTTTATTGCAGTTCTCTGAGATTTGTTAGATGTTTTTGTTGTGGTGGTGTATGTCTTGTCATAAACTTTTATTTTGCTATATTAAGCCATTAAATCATAAGTTTGCTTTTGTATGTATAATTAAAATGTAAAACTTGTAATTAAATTGTCATATAATAGTCCACCTTTGTAACCTAGCATTTTAGCTTTTTACAGAAGTTGTAATGATCTCATTAATGCTGTCCCAAAAAAGAGAAAATAAATTAATCAAACTTTAATTGCCAAGGTGCTTCCTAGAAAATGAAAGTTATGAGATGAATATTAATCTATCTCATTTGCATTCTGCAACCAAACTGAAAACCTTCATGTTTCCCTGTTTGGATTCACGATGTACTAGCCAAAAAAAAAGACAAGGCTTCTTAAAGATACTTTTTAAATGTCATGATTCTTAGAGATATTGAATGTGTTTAAAAATCTTACATTTCTAAAAACAAAGTAGATTGAAAACAAAAATCCTAATTCTTGAATTCTACAGAATAAAAACCTGGAATACACAAAAATCTAGAAAGAAGACTTTATAATTGAAATAATGGTAAGAAATTTTGTCCTTCCTTGCCAAGAACAAAATGAATCCGTTGTTTTACTCTTGGAATTAACATAACAGGCCATTATTCAATTCAATATACACTTAATTCTATTATTTATTCTAACAGTATTTATTGAGTATCTGTTATGTGCCAGGCATTGTGCCAAGCAGATTACAAGACAACTATCATCATTTGCCATGAAACTTACATTCCAGTAGAAAATTCTGCACTTTGTAAGGAATTGTCCTTACTCTGCTCATCTCCATTAGGAATGGGGGAGCTGGGAGTGATGTGGGTACAGCATCTGAGACTGGGGTGGTAGGGTTGTGGGGGTCGTTGGCAGGGGAGTGATGATTCAAAAATGCCCAAGTAAGATGGGGGCTGTCACAACAGTTGTTATTCACATCCCACATATTACTGATAAGTTTTCCCCATGAATGGAAGTAAAAGTCACCAACCAAGAGACCTAAGTATGAGGCTGACTTGCCCTGATAAAAGCAAGGCTGCAGGTCCAGGGATAACACTAAGTTTTCATAAACACATAAATAACCATCAACACTCTGGAGAACACCATGATTTGGTAGATGGGGACTTTTGGGTCTTATCTACATGACACCCGCTCACACTAACCTTACACAATCTTGCTGCCTGAAGACTAAACAAGACAGCGCACAGGAGATGCCATCCTTGGAAACTTTATCCTTATCCTCGTAACAACTTAGCATTCAGGGTACTTGGAGTGAAGTGGAAGCAGAGTCTGTAAATGAGTGGCTTCTAAACATGGCAGCCCCCCTGGTTTACATACTTTGCATAACCAGCCCCTTGAAGGGGTGGGGGGGGGAGCCGTGAATACAGTGGGATATCACTCTTTTGATTAAGCTGCTTTTGGACTTTGAGTTCATGAAAGGGAAGATCACCCCACGTGGTCCTGACCTAATCATGTCAGTCCTTAAAAGAGAGTGAGGCGTCAGAGATGCTCTTCTGTTGGTGGTAAGCTTCAGTGTTGTGAGAGGAGGTAGTTATGTGGCAAGGATGGGAAGGCGAGCTCTGTAAGCTGAGAGCCCCTTTTGAGGGGGCGGTGTGAGCTGGCGGGAGAGTGACAAAAGGGCTGATCTCCAGGGAAGACCCACTTCTCTATTTATATGATGTACCATTACCTCTGAAGGAGCCGTCACGTGCCCTGCATTCTCACAGTTATCCATAGCTCTAGACATAGAACCTGACCATCTTTGCAGGAATTTTTATTGAATAGAACAATCTATAGTATATTATGTCCATCAATAATCATTAACGTTTAAGGCCTGGAACATTATCCCCATCGAAGAACCATGACTAACCATAAACTGAATATAATGAGTCATTCTGAATTACTCCTGCCCACGCTCTGCTTAATGATGCTGCCTGCCAGCATGTATTACCTGTTATAGAGCATTGTTTATGGGTATCATCCCGAAGTGTGTGGTTTGGTCCCATGTAGCAAACTGCCCGTGGTCTTGCCACCCAGTCACAGGTAAAAGCTGAAGTCTGGACAGTTTGCTTTCACTCACAAGTGCTCCAGATGGGACTCCCTGAGCATACACTAATGGTTTGTTGTTCCATTGCTCCAGTTCATCCTTTGTCCATTCTTTACTTCAGCTCACATAAAGCATGGAAGATCAGCTTCAAATACCATCATCTCTTCCATTTTCCCTATATTTCAGGTTGCTCCATTAGCTGATCTACTGTACATCGATGCGATTCATACCTTTATTTCTAACTTCTGATTAGTTACACAGTATTATCGAAAAGGTATATTACATGTCACCTTAACACTTTCTTTGAAGATTTGATCTCACAACCTCCATCACAATTTGGCCTTCAATCTCTTTTAAAAATGTCTCTCAATTTTTCTGTGAGTTATAACTAGGGTAACCATACACCTTATTGTCCAAAACATAACACTTTTGAAAGGACAGGAGGACATTATCAATAAAAGCTGAATAACAGCTGTAAGCCAAGACTCTCCCAGGAAAACCAGTAAATATGGTCATTCTTTGGGCCTTGTTAAGACAGGAGGTCTGATAAATATTTGCATACATACATCCACAAGATAATGTAGCTTAATTATCTTTTTCCACTTGGACCTAATAAATATCCCTAATATACCACATTTGGGGCCTCAAGTTCCCCTTTGGGCCTATCTCATAGCCTTCCCAATGGTAAAAAATATAACTGTTGTGGACCAGTTAGCATTACTTTTAAGGGGGATTGGGGATTTTGGACTATACTATAGATTATTCTTTCCTCTGCTAATAATAACCTGTAATTAATACTAGATAAACCAGTTGGAGTTTTTGCTCTTTTATATATTCTTTGTGAGTAGAATATTATCCTGATAGAGATGGTTTTATTAATCTACTGTTCTTACGGCCTGCTGTCAGTACCCAGAAGAAAAAGGTTATTACAGATAATGTTGCTGATAAATTGATGATGAGAAAATCAAAGTCTTTTTAAATTTTATGAAGAGTCATTAAATCTATTGGGGGTAAATCACTGGCTGTAAATATAAAGCTCTTGAAGCAAAATCTTAGCCAAAGGGAAGTGGGAAAAATATTGATACTGAGAGACCAGGAAATAGTATATGAGAAAAGTTTAAAAATACTTTAATTGCCACACTACAAATGCAACTGGGTAGTTCATTATAGGCATTCATTCTGAAGTGGTAATATGATAAACTGAATTACCTCATATTTTGCACAGCAAAGGAAACCATAAACAAAACAAAAAGACAATCTACAGAATGGGAAAAAATATTTGCAAATGACACAACTGACAAGGGACTAATTTCCAAATTATACAAACAGCTCATATAGCTTAATATAAAAAAAAAAAATGGGCAGGAGACCTAAATAAACATTTCTCCAAAGAAGACATAAAGATGGCCAACAGGCACATGAAAAGATGCTCAGTATTGCTAATTATTACAGAAATGTAAATCAAAACTACAATGAGGCGTCACCTCACACCAGTCAGAATGGCCATCATTAAAAAGTCTACAAATGATAAATGCTGGAGAGGATGTGGAGAAAAGGAACCCTCCTACATTGTTGGAAGGAATATAAATTGGTGCAGCCACTATGGAGGAAAGTATGGATGTTCCTTAAAAAACTAAAAATAGATTTACCATATGATCCAGCAATCCTACTCCTGGGAATGTATCTGGAGAAAACTATAATTTGAAAAGACAATGCACCCCAATGTTCATAGCAGCACTATTTACAATAGCCAACACATGGAAACAGCCTAAATATGCATCAACAGATGACTGGATAAAGAAGAGGTGGTATATATATATATATATATATATATACACACACATACATATACACAATGGTATTACTCAGCCATAAAACAGAATGAAATAATCCCATTTGCAGCAACATAGATGGACCTAGAGATTATCATATTGAGGGAAGTAAGTCAGACAGAGAAAGACAAATATCATATGATATCACTTATATGTGGAATCTGAAAAAAAAATGATACAAATTCTATTTACATACCAAAGACAGACTCATGGACATAGAAAACAAACTATGATTACCTAAGGATAAAGGAGAGGGAGGGATAAATTAGGGGTTGGGGATTAACAGACACACATTACTATATACAAAATAGATAAACAAGGACCTACTTTATAGCACAGGGAACTATATTCAATTTTTTGTAATAGCATATAAATGGGAAAAGAATCTGAAAAGAAAATACATATATTTATGTATATGTATAACTGAATCACTTTGCTGTACACCTGAAACTAACATTGTAAATCAACTACACTTCAATAAAAAATAAAAAAATAAATAAAATGTCAATCTTTATAAAGGTATTATAATGTGCCTGACATCATGTCTTCAAATTCTCACATTTTTAAAACAAATAGTTTATTTATACAGGTGCTCAGCCAAAAAAATAAAATAAACGTTGAGGGTCCCAAACACGCAAGGGATGGGCTATTGGAGATTAAAAGAGAAGATGAATTGCAGACCTATTTCTTGCTTTCTCTTCAGGGCAGCAGTGTTCAACATTTAGAATGCATACAATTCACTGGGGCATATGTAATAAATGCAGCTTCTCGGACCTCACTTTGCATAAGATGAAATATGATGTGCCTATGGGACACATAGATGGATACCTAGCTCATGCTTGAATATATAGATCTGAAACAGAGATGGAAGCTGGCTTAGAATGACACATTTCTAACCAAAGAGGTGATGGAGGTCTAGAGCAAACCCACAGGACAATTCACAAAACAGAATTACACAGACTAATGTCAAGGAACCCATAACCTAACTCTCACTCTCTGCATTTAGATGGGAAAATTGGCCTTGGGAATAAGATGGCTTGGGTAGTGATTTTCCAACATTTTAGCTCATGGAATCAGAGCATGTTACAGGTGGAATGGAATGAAGAAATCATTTCATTCGGGCTTAGTAACTGATTGGTGAAGAAACTTGCCCAGGGAGATAAAGTGACCTGACTGGGGCCACAGCGTTTGTTGTAGAGTCAAGACTGACCATAACGTTTTTTTTCCAATCTATTACACAAAGTCCAAATCAATTGTTGAATCACTGTTGAATCCATTATTAAGCAGAAATAACACAAGCATATTTAATTCCAAAGGAAAATTTCGCTGTAAGGGAAGTACCTAAGAGGCCAATATTAATCTACCTCCAAACTGTAAAAGTGGCTGTTCTGCAAATAAGGCCTTAAACTGCAATAATTCATACAGCAACAAGAGCAGAAGCTAACCTTTTTCTGAACTGGGGCTTGATTTAGTTACAATTCCTGTGGGTGTTTATGGGTATGTGCATGCATGTGAACGTATATTTAAAAATAGAAAGTGCTCGGGAATAAGAATGCGGAAGAGTCACTTTAGGTGGTCAAAGCACATTAAAGGTGGGGAGGACCTTGTATTTAAATCAGCCCTTTGTCTTGTAGATCTAAGGTTAACCTTGCAGGTTTAAGGTGTTATTATAGTAATGTTTTCTTAGAGCTCCGTGGAATTGTATTCCTAATTACGATTTATCTACTTACCTGAAAAATCCAAGTAAGGGATTTGTGCCAATAATAAAGATCATCATCGCGTGATATAATCCTTTCTAAGCTTGGATCAGTTTATAATCACATTGGTTTTCTATTGCTGTCTAAATAATCTAGCTGCTTCAAACAGTCCTCACATTAATCTCATAGTGCTCTAGGTCAGAAGTCAGGCCATGCTTGGCTGGGCCACCTACTGAGGGGCTCACAGGCCAGACACAGTGTCAGCTAGACTGGGCTCTTATCTGGAGGCTCTGAGGAAGAATCAGCTCCCCAGCCCATTCGGGTTGTCTGCAGAATTCAGTTTCCATGTCTGTAGGTCTGAGGTACAGTTTCCCTGCTTAGCCGTTAGCTGGGGGCTGCTCTCAGTTCCAAGATGCACCAGCATTCCTTCTCACTTGATCCCCTTCATCTTGAAAGCCACCAATGGTGCATCAAATCTTTCTCATACTTTAAATCTCTGTGATATCTTCTACTGTCAGATGGGGAACACTTTAAAGTCCTCACCTAACTGGGTCAAGTCTAGCCAAATAATCTCCAACTCTTAAGGTCAACTGACTGGGGATTATTTACATCTGCAAACTCCCTTCACAGCAATATTTATTTTCTATTTTTTTCAGCTTTGCACATTTTTTTGAGTCCTTATTTTTATTTATTTAAACATTTTTATTGATTTATACAGCAATATTTAGATTACTGTTTGACTGAATAACCAGAAGACAAGAATCTCAAGAGGCTGTCTTTAGAGTTCTGCCTGCCACACCTTTTACCTACAGCACAAAATAGTGAGATTTTCAACATTTTGAAATATCTTTGCGATATCCATTAGTGTCAAGTTTATTGGCAGTTTCACTTCCTGTGAAACATCTTTCCTTATTATCACAACCAGTTTCCTCATCTATGTTGGTAATTTCGCCTTCATTAAGTTCCTCTGGCTGCATAACTTGGGTCTCCAGAATGCTGGCGTGTCAGCCCCTCCCATGAGCATCCATCTTCTGATCACATCAAATCGGACTTTCAGTGCTATCACTTTTTTTTCTTTGTTGCATTTTCACCTTTTGATTATCTTTTTTTTTTCCTTTTTAAACAAATGGTCCATGGGTTTATCAAAGGGAGGCAAGGAAGCAACACAAACATACACTCTGCTGTCTGAACAACTAAGCACAATGACTCATCACCAATAGACCATGCTTCATGCTGATTCTCTCCTTCTTCCCTTTTTTTCCAGTTTGATTAAACCGAGGTTTTTCCAATAGTTTTTTTTTAAACTTTTATTAGCATAACAATTTTTTTCATTTTCAGAAGTTATTTTTGTTTTCATAACTGCATCATCATTCTCTCCTGTTTCTCGTTCATGTTTAAAATTCCATCTAACTTACGGATTTAGTTTATAGTCGTTGTATTTCACGTCTAATCATTCCTCTTACAAGAAAGAAGTATTAATTCCATAGAGAGTCAGCAGAAATAATAACCTACAAAATTAGAACTCCTCTCTTATAAAAAGAATGATTAGATGCAGAATATGATAGAGGTTAAGTGAAGTCTTTAAAGATATAGATGTTTCTTTTATTGCAAGCTTATATTTTGTGAGAATGCTGACAGCCCCAAATTCTGTTAGGTAGCCAAGAGGTACATTATCTTGGGCACATTACATAATTTTCAGGCAGAGGCTTCTCTGACTAACAGGGTAGGGTACCTATGTGAAAGCGAGGGTGTAAGTACCAATTCCCAATGGAAATGATGACGATGACCATGTTATTAATTAACTTACTTCCCCTCAGGCCTTGGCAGAGGCTTTCTTATGTGTTGTTTATATAGGCAGGAAGGTCTCTGTCTCTTTTCACTCTACCCATCCTTTCACTAAGGATATAAAGATCACTTCAGGCATCTTGTATTTATGGAGAGCGAAATGGTCTCAATTTGTGATGAGCAAGGCCTAATCTCCACTTCCCATCTGGAAGTTCCTGGTGTCTGTAATGTCCCCCAGTGCAGTCCCATTTTCTGTTTTCACTTGTCTCTGGTTTGTGCGCGCGTGCGTGTATTTAGAAGATAGAGCTGGGTATTTCCCTTACTTTCTTCGGAGGATAGCAAAACACTTAATGGTATCTTTGTTGCAACTTAATCAGCATCCAGATTCTTTTTGCACCAAGAAGCCTTTCTGTAATACCCAGACCACAGCTGAAGACTAGTTCGACATTTCTGGTACACATTTTATTCTACATGTACATATCTCTAAACAACATACAGCATTGTTTTGCATATTGTTACGTTTCAAACGAAAGGTATCAAATTATAAGAACAAATGCTTTACTCAATATTTTATTTGTGCAACCCTGGTTGTTTTCACTTCTGCATGGTGACTACATATTTTTAATGGGTATTGATATCAGTTTCAATTTTTTTCCTATTACAAATAATGTTACAAGAGGTGGAAATATTGGGGTATCGGTTATGCTTGTCAACTGCAGTAGATATTTCCAAATTGCTTTCCAAAATATTTTTATCATATTATAGTCCACCAGCAATGTACAACACTTTTAATTGCTTCGTATACCTCTCAGAGTTGATACCATCGTCTTTTTACATTTTAAACATACTGATCAGTATAAATGGTATTTTACTTGCTTTTAGTTTGTATTTCTCTGAAACAAAGTGAACTTTTCACATCTTTTTTTTTTTTGATATTAGGATTTCTTTTTCTATAAATGAGCTATTCTTTTACTTTGCCCATTTGTCAATTGTGTAACTATTTTGTTCATAATCTTTTATTAGTTTTAAGAAGTGTGACGCTTCCACTAGCATGTCCTGGCATTTTGTTGTTGTGCGTCTGTCTTTAGTATGACAGTGCACAGAAAGTTTTACTTTTATTATGGTCCAACATATCAATCTTTTATGTTTAGTGATTATATTTACTTAGGAAATTTTTCCTTGTCTAACTATAAACATACCCTACTATATTTCCCTCTAAAGGTTTGATGTTTTAATTTTCCACAGTAAGTCTTAAATCCTCATGGGAATTAATTTTTGTCTGGAGTACAATTCTAATATTTATACATAATCTATTCCAGAACAAAATAAGTTTATACTCTACTGACTATACCAATTTAGTCATACATCAGGATGACATAAATGTGAACGTGTGTTTGTTTTCTCATCTAATTCTGAACTCTCTTCTATTCTACTGTTTGTTTCTGCACCAAAACCACACAATGTAAGATACATTCGTCAAACAAGATAGTCTATTCTGCACCTTGCTTTTCATAGAAATCTTAAAATTAGCTTATCAAGTTTCATGAAAATGTCCATTTGGATTTTAATCAAGATTATTTCCAATTCATATGTTTGGAGTGATGATACTGAACTTTCTGTCCATGAACATCCCCTCATTCTCCATTTATTTGGATTTCCTTTAACATTCCAGACAAAATTTTTAACATTTTATCCATAACATCTTATGACTCTCTTGTTATATTAATATTGCATAGAACCATTGTAACTTTTGTCCAATTACATTGTAAATGCAACTTTTAAACGTTTTTATTATTCTGATTTGGGATACCAATCTTACATCCAGCAACTTTACTGCATTCTATCATTACTTCCAGTGGTACGTCCACAGATTCTATACAATTATTAATTTAGATAGCATCTGAGAATAAGAACTTTGTTTTCTTCTATTCCTGCTTTTAAAGGGAATGTTTCCAAGTATTTTTACATTAAGCAAAACAACTGTAGGTTTTTGATACATATCTTACCAGTGTATGAAAGTTCTTTAGCTGTTGTTTCTATACGGTATTTTTAAAAATCAATAATTGGTATTGAAGTTTACAAACTATTTTTCTGCATCGAAATTTTCACATGCTTTTACTCTAATGGTGATGTAGTGATTCTCTGAGTCAAAATCTTTGCTAGGATTAACCTAACTTTTGATAAAGCTTATTTTTGATATTTTATAGGATTTGGTTTGCTAACATCGTTATAGTATACTTAGCCTATAATGGCATTTGTTTCTTGCTGTATGTCTGTGAACTCTTTTAAGTGTCTGGTGTTTTTAGGTGTATTTGGGTAGAGATGGTTTTTTTTTTAAGTTCTAAATGTAGTTAAATTAACTACATGTATTAAATTTTAAGATTAAAAATAAAAACTTGAGTCATTTTTGATGAGTTATATTCTTAAAACATTTTCCATTTTCTCAATGTTTTCAAAGTCATTCTTTTAAAGTTTTCATTAATATCACAATTTTTTCATTCTATTTTAATCGTAACTTGTCTTTTTTTAAGTCAGCCCTTCCATTTACTGGATTAAAAATTCTCTTGCTTCAGCAAAGTGAACTGGCCTAGCACTGGCATTCTACTTTTGCTTCTATTACTTTATTTTTGTTCTTGAACTGTGGGCAAGTCATTGCTGCTGAACGTATTTCTCATCTCTGAAAATGAATTTAGTATTTCCTTGTAAGCTCACGTATTTCCAGTGAGGCTCAAGTAATAATGACTTAAGTTTTCAAAATGGAACAAACCAACCCTAGGTGCATCACTTGTAACAAATATTTTCCTACAGAGCATCACGAGCATCTTTTGGAACATGAATGAGAATCAGAGCTTGTACCCTCCACAGCCAAGAAAAGGTAGCAAAGTCTGATGTTAAAAGTTAACCTGAGAGCCAGCAATTCGCTAACCATGATAATTATTTTACAGACTAGTATGAAAAGATGTTTAAAATAAGTGGCTCCTGAATCCTTAACTACTTGAGCCTGCATTTTGTCTTTGTCAACCTCAAGCAACCATTTATTAGGTTCCTGACCTCATGCTACATGCCATAGCTAAAATGCAGTATCTAGGGAGTTAAAAGGTATATAGTGTTGTTGTTTTTTTTTTTTTTAATGTAAGAATCATTAGTTAGAAAACATGAAAAGGAAGTCTTAAAAGTCCTACCATCAAGTGGATTTAGTAAAGCATTGAGGTCTTGCAAATAATCCCATTTCAGGGAACTAAGTAGGTTAGCATGAAATATATTAATTAAAATCTGTACATATGAAATAAGATCTAAAAGTATTTGCTTCAGCTGCATTCAAATATTAGGTGACTCAATACCATGTTACATGTCTATAAGGTCCCCTGAGATACTCTACTGAGAAAGTTTTTCCTCTGGTCCCATTTCTGTGAGTAATTTTTATTCATCCAAGTATTTCCAATTTTAGACTGGTTTTTTAATACCCAAAACATTTAGTGAACAAGTGATTTTGATCAATACTAAGGAGCAATAGGTACAATTTCTAGGGGAAAAGCTCCAACTTTGGATTAGGAACTGGGAGAAATGAAAAGTCTCTGAATTTTTTTTTTTTAAGCAGATCTAAATAGTTGGGGTAAAATAAAAATGAAAAGTTTTAGGAAAAATTACCTTTAGAAAGGCTGGCTCATTTTCTGCAATGGATCATTTTCCTCTTGAGAGCAGTATTAGACTGGAATGGTGGTAAAATGTATGTATTAAGGTATCTTGGGTCCCATTTAAATTCACTACCCTTGACACTGGATTTATTTAGTGACAGACTAAAGATGATACTTACTTTACCACCTCCTTACTTGTTATGGGAAAAGGAAGATTGTATATAGTTTCTTCCTTCCACTGATGTTGCAGAAAGCTAAATCCACAGGACTTAGGTGGAGAAACAAAAGCTGGGCAGAGTTCCTGTGTTCTGTTAACAATCTCATTCAGGAGAAAGTGACTAAGGTTCAACAGTGATTCAACACCTACTTCACTATGTCAGCACCCCAAAAACATGTATAATTTTAAAAGATGAACATACAAAGCCACATAAAGTCATTTTTAAAAATTTTGTTTATTCTTCTTATTTATCAATGGGAAGATGCAGTTTATTTACACCAGCAGCCATAGGGGCAAGGGGAATACACAGTTAGCAATCTGTTTAGGATGGACTACTTATGCAAAAATAAGACTCTCCAAAACCAAGGACAGTGGTGAGCTTCACTACACTTCCCCAATGATCCCAGCATGCGACAATGCCAGGCAATGGCCCCTGGGCATGCGGTGTGGAAACTAATGCATGGAAGAAAAAGCCACAAACCACAGAAATTTGTAAAGAACCCCTTTCCCCCCAACACACACACACACACCACACACACACACACACACTCAGATACATAATAGAATTACAGGGTGATCAATACATTTAATTGAGGAGAGAAGGACAGGAATTCTGCTGTTAAGAGGAAAGATAGGGAAGGGAAGGGAAGAGTTCCTAACCACTGTCAACTATATGGTAGGGAGCATTCTCTCCCCCAAAAAGAAGTTAGTTTGTCCCCTCAGGGCACCTGTTGGACCTAGCCCACCTTATACCCATCCAGGACAGGGGGCTACTGCCCTAATAATGGGGGGCAATAAACAAAAATACAAACCAAGAGGGAGGTAATATGAACCAGCCATTACTCAGAACTATTTCCACTTCTCCCTCCTCTAACCAGGAGAAAAGGCCAGAAAGGAAACAGTAATGTCACAATCTGAGCTCCCTCTCTGAAGGAAGAGTGAACCATGGCCATACCTTCAGCCTGTTTCCCAGACATTATTTATAAGTAGGCCAGAGTCTCACTTAGATCCTCCTTTCCCTCTGCATCCCCTTAGAAGGAGATGTCTATAAAAAAGTCAAGGGCAGATAACCCAAAATTACTTTAGCTCTTGCCAAGATTGGACTTTTTAAGCAGTTATTACAGTTCTTGGATTGGAGACAAAGTCGTAGTGAAGCCCTGACCCTGAGCAGGACAACTCTAGGGGGAGAATGCAGTAACAGACTATCTTGAGGCCGTATTACTGTGGTTCCCTTAACCCTCTAGAGTACGGAACCCAAATCGGTACATACAGTCCAAATAGTTCCTTCTGGGATATGGGAGGAGACATGCACAGCAAGAGTTAGAGAAAATGGATCAGGACCCACTCCACCTCTCTGTGTGTCATCCTTCACTGCTTTTCTGCTTAGGTCCTAAGAGGCAGTATCCAAGTAGCGGTGGGATTAAGCCACAGCAGGCAGGCATACCTGCGAGGCAGTCCTATGGAGAAACACAGGTATGACACTGCTTTTCATACGCAAAAAATTATGTTCTCTTCCCATTATTATCCCAATAGAGAGAGCCGTAAGAAAGATTCTTCTCTGAATCTCCCACAAAAACAAGAAAGTGAAACAAAACTTAAAAGAAGCCAAGGAAAGGAAAACTGGGCAGGCTTCAGAAGCAGGCGCATCAAGAGAGATAAACTGAAGCTGATCAGTGTGAATGCAGAGTGGCAGGCAGCACCTGGGGTTATGAGCTGCACCCAGATAGGCAGTGAAGCAGGGGACAGGAGGAATATGGGGCCAAGCCAGACAAATGAGGCTGGGCCCTGAACTGGGGCACAGAATGAGGTAAGAAAACATTTCAAATAAAGCAGCACCGTCCCCGCTCACCTTGGGGCGCCCACCCTTCTACGCTTCATAAACTTTAACCAGGGAGTCAAGTGGAGGGTAGTTTTTGATATGCAGCTCACACTTCCCATCCTCTCCATCCCGATCCCTAAAGCCAGGGGACTTCTGGAGGCTGTTTCCTGACTTCCAACAACAAAAGGACAGCTCCTGTTGTCTAAAGGGGATTGAGTGGAAAGGGCTGCCCCTTGTGAGGGGCAGAGAAGGTGGTGACACTCTAGACAGTCACCGTAACAGAGCTGTCTGAGTGTGACTGCCCAATCCAAGGAACAGGGACATTCAGTGGGATACTGTAGTCAGATGAGATGACCCAGTCCTGCTCCTTGGCTCCTAGCACTAACCCATTCACATTATTGAGTGCAGCTGGAAACGTGCCCCTCTGGGCTCAGCTTTCAAAAGCTTTCAAACCACTGCCTCCTGCACAGCCATGATGCTCTTCCATAGCTCACTCCTGCCCCTGAAATGGGAGGCAGGTAGTGACCTGGCCTAACAACCAAGTGAGACCCATGGACTGGCTAGGTAATCAGTAACTCAGAGTAGGCCCCACCGAACTGCTGTCCACAGCATGTATATCCAGAGAAGCATCCTGCAGTCTGAAAGATCTGTGCATAGTTGCAGAGGCCCCTGCTACCTCCCCAAGGGATCATAACTTAATCCTCAGCCTGCCTGGACAGCCAAGTTGTTCATCTGCTAAGCCTATGCCACCAAGTGCGGTGCAAGAAAGAGGGCTCTGTTCAGCAGAAAGCTAGCCCATGTCCCCATGTCCCCAAGTCCGTTGAGGTCATTGTAAATGCTGGACCTTTGGGAAACTGGTGGCTTTGACCTTTTCTTCTTGTTGGAGTCACGACCACAGAGCTTCTCCTACCAGATTCAGCCAGGAATTCTTTCTCGGTTTTCCCAAATTGTAATTATTAATATCCAGATCTCATACCTGACTTTCATTTGTCTTGGAAAAGCCTAAATCAGAGGCTCACAGATCAGGTGCAGTCCCACTGAGGCCCAACGATTAAGGCCTGACCATCAGTTATGTCCAAACTGTCAGTTATCCAGAAAGCCCTTGATATCAGGCAGACAGAACGGCTGAGGAACCAAAGAACTTTATACGCTGAGCACACAGCTGCTCACCTGTGCACTCGGGACAGTACAGGGTTCTTGCACGCTTTCTGGTGTGTTTAGAAATCAACCACTGCATGGTGCGTGGGATGCAGCTCCTCCTGTCCAGGGTTTCAAAGCTGATCCAAGGTAATACATTATACAAGAATCTGAATTCCTAAAATCTCCACTTCGAGTTTTTTACAGGCTAGGATCTTGAATGGGAATTGGGGCTTTTGTCTGATTTTTTTTTTTTTTTCCAATTTTTCTACTTTGCTACCTAACTTCTCCAAACCACAGGACTGGTCAATGCTATCGTCCTGGTCACCCTCTGACTCTCATGTTGCAGCTACTGAAATTCCGGAGGTGAGCGTTGCAGCTGCTGATCGGGCCCATTCCCAGAATCTCCAGGAAGGGAGCAAAGCGGGAGGCGACACGCTCCTTTATCTTCCACTGGCTGAATGCCAAAATCCTTCACGCTACCAGTCTCTGCGAATTCCAGGTAGAAGTAGCCACACTTGACTGCCCGGTGCACCTCAAAGCAGAAGCCCAAACAGGAATCCTCTATCAGGTCTACGTATATCTCCTGAGCGATGGCCTCTAGCTTGTTAGTATCCAGGTTAGCCAACGAAATTTCCTCCATTTTAATTTGTGAGCGACCGTGGGGCGGGCGCTCGGGTTACTCACAGCAGCACCGGCGGCAACACGTCGGGCTCGGCGGGCCGCGCCTAGGCCTGCAGGCCTGTCAGGGCCGTGTCTTCAGCGGCGAGGGCGGAGGCGGCCGCGGCGGCAGAGGCAGGGCAGCAGCAGCCAGCGGCGACTGCTCCGGAACCCCGGGTCCTTCCGTTTCGTGTGGCGTCTCCCCGGGTCTGGGACTTTGAGCTCGGGCCGACCCCGGACTCGCCGCCGCCAAACGGTCTCGGAGCCTCACCCAGCAACCTCGGCCTCTTCCGCTCGCCCGTCCGGGCTTAGCCCCGCCTCCCCGCTTCCGGTCCTCAGCGCGCCTGCGCACCGGCCCTGCGCAGACTCCGGGATTCTCCCTACGCGCAGCTGCCCGGGAAGCCTTGGAGCTTAGGAAAGCGGTGGGAAGAACTCAGACGTATCAGGCTTTCATTATCTCTAATTGTAAAAGGAGTATAAGGATGCTGTTTTATGTTATTTTATTTGTAGATTTAAACATTCGCTAATGCACTCGGTACCCATGCTTAATTGATTCCCTCTTGAAAAAGACAACTACGTGCACATTTGTGGTATGATCTAAAGTATAGTTACAGGAATAGTTCTCCTCATCTGTTGGAAAATTTGACGTATCGTATACTTGACATAATCATTTATACGACTGCCGCAGTTGTCACTTAAATCCACTAGATGGTGCAAGGAAACAAATTAAAATACAGTTTATCTTTCAGTTTTTTTTTTTTGAATGAAAAACTAGCCACTGAAGACATAATTCATATATATTGATCACATGAACCTAAGGCATTTATCTCATTCATAAGACCATTAAGTCTGTGTGACTATAAAGAGATCATCATATACATCTTTAAGATAATTCAAAGGGAAAATTATATGTATATTCTCTACTGAAGAAGGAGGAAACCTGAAATATGTTAAATATACTGGGAGGTAAAGTAAGCTTTTCCTGAAATTGTGCAGCCTAAATTGTGGGAACTAGAGCCAGTCTACCTGGGTTTAAACCCTAGAGCCAGCATTTAACAGTTCGGTTACCTCATCTGAATAAAGCTAGTTCCTGTTTCATGGTTAAAATTGAATGATATTTTAAAAAAATCGTCTTGGGACAGATCCTTATATATGTAAGCAAGCATTCAATAAATATCAACTATTTTAATCATGTTAGTTATGGACTTGATATATTATAAGAAAACCACTGTGGTTAATTCCTTTACTTTTTGCTAGTTTTTTGTTCCCCATCACTACCACTATGAAATAGAGCAACCTCCTGTATCTTTATAGTTTATCAAAAAATGGCTGTAGCCTAAAAAACAAAATGTTAATATATTTGTATCTCTCTCATTCTATAATTTAATCTACAGAATAAAGGAAATATAGACATGTATCCTCCCAGACAGATACAAACAAGAATTTTCTAGTGTATATGATCATCAGAACACTCATAAATTTTAGAATTCATTCTTAATGTTGCATGTTATATTTTTATGAGTAGAGGGTTAAATACTAGTTTAACTTACTGATTTATGAGTAATTAGCTCGCACTTGTATCCATCCAAATTTTCTGATTGGTGTATTTTATCATCTTAAAAAACACAGTTGGCAGATATGGAGGACTTTGAAAGCCTAAGCTATCTATGACTCATGCATGATTAAGAATTTTTTTTTAATCTACAAGACTTTTTTTCTCCCACTGCAGCCTTTGTATAATTTAAATATTCTCCATTCAAAAATTGGTATAGTTTTGATAAAAGTTGGAATGTGCATATAGCCATATGCTAAGCCATAAAATATAATGATTAAGTGCAGAAGTTCTTGATTTGGACAGCCTCCCTCCTACCAGTTACCCTCTATGTGAACTTGCCTTGATTTACTTAATTCCTGTAAATCAATTTTTTCTCACTGTAAAATGTCAATGACAATTTCCATTGCAAGTTTGTTGTGAGATTTGAATTTGACAATGAATTTAAAAGTCTTTACAAAGTGTCTGACAAATAGTATATAATATTATATACCCATCTATTATGACATGTTCAGTTAGGTAAGAAAATACAAATGTGAATAGAATCATTTCCACTCACTCCTTTCCCATGCCTTCTCCAAATTTAATTTAAAGCAATGATTCTCAAATCTTAATGTGTATATAACCCACTCAGAGATCCTCTTAAAATGTAGATTATAATTCATTAGGTCTGGAGTAGGACCTGGGTTTCTGCATTTCAACATACTTTGATGCTGCTGGTTCATGGACCACAATTTGAGTAACCAGGAATTAAAAGGGCTTGATAGTGGACAACTGTCCTTCACAATGATTGACTCCCATATAATTTTTTCTCGCCAAATTATCATGAGAACTTTTGCATACTGAATTTTGACAGAAGAAAATAAGAGAGTGTTTTTCTGACCTTTAAATTCCCCTTATATTGTGAGAATTGGAACTAAAATTCTCAACTTATTTAATTGAAGAGGGGTTGTCAATAAAATATACTTCAAAATATATGCAAAAGACTCACATTAATTGAAATTCAAATAATCAGGACAATGACTAGGTTTAGATTTACTGTTAGTATTTTATTATATTTACTCTTAGGAAAGGAACATTGTCATGACATTGAAAATTGGCACTGATGCTCATTGTCACCTTGTCATCTCTCTTGTCCTAGTTAAGATCGCCTTACTTCTTGTTAAACTGTACTAAAATTATGTTAAATCAATGGCATGCCTCAAAAAGAAGTTAGAAAGAACTTAGTTCTAATGCAATTAATAGGGTTGAAGATATTTAAGCCTTTGGTATACAAACAAAATTAAGAAAAAAAAACCTCTCCATTATCTAAATCATTGTTCTCAATTCAAAGCAAGTAACAGGGATTAATTCTTCATAAATGAGTGATCTTCAAAGAGTACCTACATCATATATGCTTAAAATATGTAGTGCACAAATTACGGGAAGTAAAATAAATGTATTGTGAAAGTTTAATTGTCTTTGATTATTCTCTTTGCATTTAATAATTGTAATATACGCACTGGGAGAATCAGCTCTTTCAAAGAGGAGCATGTTTTAAATTATTTAAAGGTTTTCCTTAAAGGTTGAAATTCCGTGTGTGTGTGTGTGTGTGTGTGTTTACATGTTGTAAAGAGCGAGACAGCAGAATATATCAGGAACAGACCTGGGAGCCAAAAGACCTGAGTTGCTCTCCTCTTTCTGCCAGTAACTTATCAGGTGACCTTTGCAAGATGGTGAATTCACATTTGTAAACAACAGATAGCTGGATTCATGTTTTCTGAAAGTTTCTTTTGAAACCAAATTTCTGTGAATCAAGAAATTTGAGGAAATAGGTTTCACCAAATTAAGGGTCAAGTCAGTTCTTTTGCGTTGGCTCCGGAAGTTCAAATGTTGGCTCCTTAGGGTTTTCTTACCACAAACTAATCTGTTCTCCTTCCTAGGGCATCTTGAAGGCCCTCCACAGACTCTGAATAAATTCATCTATTCAGTAGATCTATTGAATATCAGGTAGGTGTTGGAATTATCTTGCCTAACATCTGAAGGTGTTGCCTGTAGACGGTTGTTTTAAGTTGAAAATTTTAATTCTGACTCCTATGAAATCCATTTTCACCTATAAAATATTAGTTAAAACCTTACTTGCTTTTTTTTTAAAAACTTACCCATGTTTTTAAGATAAGTGAATAGTAAATCAGAGAAGGAACATTTGACTGTATATGTCTTCTCTGATAAACAGGACCATGCTTAATGTCAGAAATAAGCTATGCAGTATGCCTTTTTGGTCTAAAATTTGGTAAAAGAAATATATGTTTGTCATAACTCAACAGTAAACACTCACGTGTCCTCCCAGGCATGACTAGCTTGAGGTTTCAAATTCATCCTCTGCTGAACTCCATTTTTCAGAATTTGCATTTAAAAACTGATTATCATGCCTTGCATGAGATTCTGAGATGCTAAAACTTGATATCAGATAAGGGTGTCATGCTAAAATTGCAATGTCAAAAATAAATTTACGATTTTAATCTGCCCTACTAAACTGTGAAATCAAGGTGACTTAGTGAATTTTCTGTGACAGCTCTGGCTTATGAGCCACTAAAGAAAAAAAAAAAAAAACTGTAATCCTGAGCTAACTATAGTTAGTAAGTAGTGGAGTATACTAATCTGAAATAACAATTTCAGTACTTAGCATGACATGGTCTTTTTTTTTTTAAGTTGATCTTTCAATACATTGATTGCTCAGAACCATTTTGATCTCTGGAATGACTTCCACATTTTGTATGTACAGGAAAATGTTTTTAAAAAGATTTTTCAAGTGTTTATGACACTGCCCTTGAAGATTATAAGCCATTTCTTAAATAAAAATATAATAATTATTGCTGGCCCCTCCCTATGTGAGAGAGTACACCTGGTAGTGCAGAGATTTAGTGCAGAGTTTACCTTATTTGTGGCTGTAAGGATGGGCCCAGAAAAATGTAAACTTCAATACCGAAAATAATTTCTAATTAGGCATTATGGATGCGATATGACAATTAAAAGAGACTTTTAAAAACCCTTATTTTAAAAGAATTTCAAACTTACAGAAGAGCTGTGAGAATATTACAAATAGCTTCTATTTACCTACTCTTGACCCAGTTTACTTAATTAACATTTTGCTACTTTTACTTTCTCCCTCTCCTCGCCCCACCCCCCACTATCCCCGCCTCACTGAGGTTTTCTTATCACAAACTACTCTGCACTATTATTTTTCCTAATCTATTGGTCAGTAAATTGCACACATCTTGCCCTATTGCCCCTAAATATATTCAGTGTGTGTGTGCTTTAAGAACAGGCATTCTTTTCTATCACCACAATACAGTGCTCTCATTTAGGACTTTGATTCGTTTAGGAATGTATAATACTTTAAGTCTCCTCAAAAAGCAATCCATATTTGGATACTGCCAATTGTCCTGATAATGTTCTTTATAGAATTTTCCCCTGGATCCAATCCAGGATTACATGTTGCATTTACTCGTTGTGCCTAGTCAGTCTCCTTTAATCTGGAACAGTTACATAGCAGAGAATTTGGAGAATAAAAAAAAATAATGTATACAAGTTCAAAGACATTCAATTTCAATCTAATATGAGCAGAATAAAAATATTTTTCAAACCATGCAGTTTCCCTAATGAAAACCTTGATTGTGGTGAAAATTCAGCAGATCAGGAAGACACTGTAGCAATGTTGCTTGGAAATGAAGATGATTCTGAAGAAAGTTCATCCAGCACAGTAAGTTCACAATGCCAGCAAATCAGGTTTCCTTAGACATAGATACCTTCTGGAACTTCTGCTACATCCTTTTTTTTTTGGATATATTTAATGACAGTAATACTGATTTCCTTCCTCCCCTGCTAACTCATGTACTTTAGGACATCTTGATCTTGTTAATTCTAGTTTTAGCAAGCACAATACCTTTCAGAAATACAACCCTCAAGGTTGGTGAGGCATTGCTACCATGATGTGAACTGTTGCTTGGGCCTGTCCTGATTAGTAACACATGCCTTTTGGTTGCTAGTACATATCAGAGTAAATCAATGGAAAGTCACATCTGAGCACAGGAATCATTGAGAAAAAAATCATGGCTTTGTTTTTCTTTTTGACTTAACCAATCTAAAAAAAAAAAAAGAGAGGGGAAACTAAAATAATATATTCAGGTCTGATAAAGAAACTAAGGCCAGAGATGTTAAATGAATTATCTAACTAATTGGAGGCAGAATCAGCACTAAATGTCAGGGCTTCTAACTCCTAATTTTCTTTCTGTTACACAACGATGTCTCCAATATATATTATACTTTTTTTTTTATTATTGCCAAACCATCAGTAATAACTGCTTCCTATAATGCATTTTGTAAAAACAGTTTAGAGTCAGCATTCATATGTAATACATCAAAATCTTACTGCCAATGTAGCAGATACCAGTGGCCAAAGACATAAGATATTTTTAAAACATTCTTTGCTTATCCACAGCATGCTAAAACTCATCAAGTGATGTTCTACACAATGTGCTCATTAATTTTTTTTATGCTAGACTTTAAAAGGAGCATTTTTCAGATTAACAAACCACATATTCTACAAAAAGATCATAAACTTAGTTTAGAAATGTATTTTGAGAGAGCTTTAAGAATCAAATTTTCACAGAAAAGTTTTTACTGCCTACAAGTCATGTTATTTTTAGAAGTTTTTCACCAAATTGGTTTTAAATGTTCAAGGCAACATTGTTTCTTTCTTTTTTCCTTTCTTTTTCCCTAGTTCTTTGTTCAAGTTATAGAGAAGTCTTCATGAATTAATTAATTGAATGTACTTTTTTTCTAATTTGACTAATGTCCATTAGGTTTGTTTTTGTTTATCTTCTCCCATCAAGAGCTGTCCCATATTTCCTTAAGTCAAGCTGTTCGACTGGTGGGTGGGACGCTTTTACTTCTTATGTTCCACAGACAGGCATCTGGCAATTGCCACCAAGTGAGAGATTAATTTTCTTGGAAAAATCCTGGTAAATGTAAAATTGGGAGCGAATTTAGGTACTAACATAAGGGTATCACAGAGTCTCTCACAGATTAATTACAGGTTTTTTTTTTTAAAGTAACACTGTTTTCTCTTTTTGGACTTAAACTCATTTTATATTTATTATCTCTTCTTTTCTTTCATTTACCTGAAACTGCTTTTTGCTCTTCAGTTCTCAAGGGTATTCCAGAACCTTGATCATTGTCAGAGACCATTAGTTGCCTTCTAGTCTCACTGTTTTATATTTCCTGAAACATCATTCTTAACACTATCTCACCCTAACCTTACCAGTCCTCACTTCATCATCTACTTCTTAAAAAATATATACTTATTTATGTCAGTGGGGAGGTAATTAGCTTTCTTTGTTTATTTTTAAAGATATGTGGATCATGAAATTGGGATCATTGTCTGTTTTTGTAAAAAAATAGTTGCACTGGGACAGAGTCATATTCATTTATGCATTGTCTGTGTCTGCTTTTGCTTCAGTGGCAGAGTTGAGTAGTTGCAACTGAGAGAATATGGCTTGTAAACCTAAAATATTTCCTATATAGCTCTTTAAGAAAAAGTTTACCTGTGCTGTGTGGTTCGTTAGAAGGATAAATAACAGTGAAAGAATTATTATTATCCTTCACTTTTATCATTTTGTTGTCCAGAATGTTGTGTTGTCTTTCAGGAGGATAAGAGAAAGCTGGAGACACCATCTCTATAATCTGCTTTTAGCTTTTATTGAAGACAATTGAGATTTCAGAATTTTTCATTTTCTGCTCTTAATAGCATAGAGAAGAAAATTGACAGAGGAAAATGTTTCACAATTATTAGATAAATCAGAAGATAAATTCAAAGAGACAGAGAGCAGTAAGTACTCCAATGATGATGGCGAAATGGATCATGGATGGTGTGAAATGGATCGTGTAAGTGGAATCTTAGACAATGAGATGAGTCTTCGGATGACAACATTTGGATGAATTTTCTAGAATATATATGTGGACAATACATTTCCAAGAACAAAATGGGTGTGGTAATTTAATCCAGCTGTCATTTAATAGGAAGGACTTCATCAAGCAGTGTTTTGCAGTAAGAACGTGGACTATTCTGTTTTGCTAAAAGGAGGTGTGACACATTTTTCACCTTTTATGATGTTTGTGTGCCAAAATTTACTTGTTACAAAAAGGTTTGTAATGATTAAATTTATTTTAAAATTTTGAATCTAGTTGTTTTCAACTTTTTATTCTTATTTCTGAGAACTATTTATTAAATTACAAAATTAGTTTTAAAAGAGTTTAATTTGGATCCAGATAAAACAAATAATGGTGACAATTTTCTTGATATATTGAGGGCTAAATACTAATGACAAGAAAGAATGAAGAAACAAAAAGGAATAAACTTAGGCAAGTTAGATTTAGTGGTTTTAATTCATAGTTTTAAAAAATTAGTGTAATATCTTTGTATTTTATGTTAAGTGTTTGCTTTTCTCTGGGAGATTGTCTGTCTGCATCCCAAGCAAATTCTCAAGCATTCATATGTAAATAACTGGCTTTTATAAAAAATTTTCTTTTAAAACATGCAACTGGCATGTGCTGTTGAAACAATTCTGTACAGTGAAATTCTCTTCTGGTCAAACATAGATGCTCTTACCAGCCTTCTCTAGATCAGATGTCAGACTCCTGGAGTTATTTTGTTTTGTAGTTTTTCCTTTGTGTGCCTGCCTTTTCCCTTGATTTTTAATTCAGGCAGATGTCTCTGTATATATATTTTCATGTGTTTACCTCTGGTTCTTGATCATTTTTCCTTAGGAGTTTTAAGAAAATAACAAGGCAGCTTTTTTTTTTTTAGCTCCTAAATATTTGCTCCCACAAATCCTACATATATAAACAAAGTACAGCATAGAAAATGAGAAAAAATGTATATATACCCTTAAACTGAGATAAGCTAAGAGAAAAATAAATATTATTTTTAAACTTCTCTTTTTATACTTGAAATAATAAAACCAACCTTTTGGCACTGCACATTTTGACATTTGGTGATGTGGGAGAGACAAGTCAAGTTAATGGTTTCAGGCTTAAATTAGGCAGTTTGCAAGCTGACAAAGATTTACTCATTTTTTACTACTTTTCCCTGCACAGAATCCATAAAAATTCTATACAAGTCTCACTGTATAATGTAGATTTTTTTCAAGGAACAACAACATGGAAGAAGACAAAAAATGGGAGGAAGGTAGAAGACATCTTACTGGTTTCTGCTTTGATGCCAATAATTCCTTGCATTCATGTCTCAAAAGAATAAATTCATTACATCTACTCTCTGGTGTCTTTCAACTATAACCTTCTTTTAAGTTTTTAAAAGTTTTAAAAAAGACTTTTTCCCTCCAGTTTTATTGAGAGATAATTGACATACAGCACTGTATACATTTTTTGGGGAGAGGGGTAATTAGGTTTTTCATTTTTAATGGAGGTACTGGGGATTGAACCCAGGGCCTTGTGCTTGTTAGGCACACACTCTACGACTGAGCTATATACCCTTTCCCCAGTTATAATTTTTTTCACATTCACTTCCATTATAAAAGCATACAAAGCAGTTCAACCCAGGGACTGACATTATAGCCTGGGACACTCACTATTTGTATGACCCTATGGAATTCCAGTAACAGCTCAGACTTAGTTACATCATCTGTAAAATGGACATCATCTGTAAAAATTTTATTCTATGAAAGTAGAATAAAATGTAAATTGCTTAAAAGAATGTTGGGCATTAAGTATTCAGTAAACATGACATATTTTATAGTGATGTAGGAGAAACACTAATCTTTGAACGCAAATGATCCTGGTTTTCAATCACGTATCCTATGTTCAGTAGATGTTGAAGTATTTCTTTCTTTTGTATTTGGAACTTGAGGTACAATGGAAAAAGGGTCCAGTCCTTCCTTCAAGGAGCTACTTAGTGGTGATAGAGTGATAAACATAAACTCATATAATTAAGGATTATGAGAGCCATGATAAACATGTGCATAGAATTCAGTAGGCGCACTCAAACTGGAGTGGTTAGTTCTATGAGCAGAGAAAGGAGAATTCTGTGGGACTGTGACCCTTTATTTAGGACTTAGAAGAGGAGGACACGTTGCTCATCGGTAGATACAGGAGGAGTGAGGGACGTATGAGGTGGAGAGAAGAGCATGGTGGAGAGTGTAGAGGTCTGAGACAATACTGTATTCACCATCTGTTATTCCTCACAGCTAGAGTGGGGGAAAAAGTGTCCGGAATCTGAAGATGGGATGGGGGAGAGGCTGAAAAAAAAAAGGATTTGCAGTCATCGAAGGGTTTTTTAGAGCTTTTATATTGGAAAGGTTATCTGGAATCAATGGAATGTCATAAAACCACGGACAGGAAGGGTAACTCATAGGCTATTGTAGTCCAGGTGAGAAATCATAAATTCATAAACTAATACAACAGCATTGAAGATGGAGGAAAGGAAGAATTCCAGGAAATACATAAGGAGTCAAATTGATAGGATTTGTTTGGGCTGCAATGAGAAAAACCTCACAGAATGACAGAGCAAATGAAATGAGATATTTAGACAGAAGTCCTTTGTCAGACACAAAGCTCTCTATGATTTTCAGTTGCTATCCACATTCAAGATCATATAATCAATGACTTTAATGACACAGTGAATATGCTGTCCTATAGAATACAGCTGTTGTCTGCTCTTAAAGCTTTTAAGGCTTCAAATTGTATTTTTAAATACAATCTTTCAATCTTTGTTTGGAGACCATCCTAACAATTCTGATATATTTGTGGGATCATATGCTATATCTGTAAGTATTTCCATAGAGTTTAAGATTTTTGTTTACTTATAACTGATCCAATTGACCAAACCTTAACATTTTCCAGGAAATACATGTTTATACACACACACACACACACACACACACACACACACACTCCACTGGTTAAACTAAAGGAATTGTTGAAGTAGTAGAGTTATAAACAAATTTTTATAGTGCTTTAGCTATAAGAATACAATTTATAAGAATAAAATTGGAGGCATAATTCTAAGTGGACTTATATGGTACTCATTTTTGAAGTGAGACTCAACTTGTCTTCATATACACTGGTAACTGGGAGGCAGCAAACTGACTAAGTGATGATCATTGTCTTCACAGCATTAGCTAAGGCCTTTGGTGGCCAGGGTCCTATCAACCTTGACAGACAACCACCCTACATGAACCCTAGGTCTTTGACTCATTAATTGTTAAAGGAATCCAGCAATGCCTGGCATGAGTTTAAAAACACTCAGAGATCTCGCTGTCATATTCCACATTCTGGGGCCATTTATCCATTGACATTAGGTCTGCCACATCTGTTCATGCATTTAAATGAAAGTTAAAGGCCTCCCTTTTTGATCAAGTTTTAAGTGTTTTCATAATTTATATGCACCACACTATTCTAGAAGAGTTTGTTCAGAGCAATTTTCTCTGTTTTATCTGTCACTGGTATTTTTATGCCTTTTATTCTGTAGCGTTTAAGATGTGATGTGAATAAAAACAGCTTTCTAAATAAAGATTGATTGTCTGATAAAACAGTTACTCAATAAACAGTAGTCTTCATGTGAGACTTTAAAAATACTTCACATGTTGGTTTAAATGATAGAATGGCACATATCTTAATTCATTGGAGTGTACAGAAAACAATCTCCTTATGTAGATGTTAAAGTTAAATTGGGAATTTTTAGAAAAAAAATTTGATAAATGCTTTGTTTACATTGCTGAAAACATCTGTGTACGATGTTTTCTTAATATGGACATTGGAACCACCTTTTTTTTTCTCATAGAGTTTGATTCTGTCCTACTCAGAGGAATACCTTTTGTTGGGATTAAATGGAGTCATTCCCAATTAAGTCCACAGGTTAAAAATCTGGTCTCAATTAAACTTCTTTCCCTTAATCTTTAACAATCTTTCTAACACTTTTTCAGTTTACTGAAAGAAAGTAGAATGTTTGGAAGAAAATCTTCTAGCTTTCCCTAGACAAAGAAGTCTGTTGGATTTATATCCACATTATTTCATTAAAATATATGATGTTCAGCAAAGGAGCTAGATTGTTTTTATTGACCCTCAGTGAAAACGTGAACTTACATCTATACAATTATAATGTAAAATATTTTTTAAAACTGTGGTAAAATGTAATGCAGTTTGGAATAAATATAAGGAAACACAATAATACAATAAAGTACACATATTGTAAATGGAATGGCACCACCATCAGAAGGAACAGAATGTGTCTAGAGATACTCTGATGAAACAGCTCCCCCCACATAAACACATGCACACTTACTCTGATACACTGTTCTGGAATTCAACCAAAAAAAATTTTTTAAACTCATGAGAATTCCAAATAGGGGTTGTATTTTTCCTCTCTGATTATCTCTATTCATATATTTAAGCACATATTCTACTCTTACATGTGTATTTAAAAGACTTAAGAGTAAGAATCTGATTTCTTTTGTTCAAACATTTCCTAAATTTGATCCTGAGTTTCTGTCCCTTTACTGAGTTCCAGAGTAGAATGTCTACCTGCCTGCATGACATTCTCACTTGGTTATCCTGGGAATCTCAAACATCTTTGTATGTCTTAAATAAATCTTTTGATTTTCCCTCCACTTTTTTCATCAAACTGTTTCTTCCATTTTCCCCTATCCTAGCTCATTTACGCTGTTCAACCAGATAGCCAGTCCAAAAGTCTAGGACTCAGTCTTGAGTTCTCTCTGTTAATTATGTCTGTATCCATCTGTTGGCATCCCATGGGCCTGAACATCAAAATGCATCCCAGCTGTACCACTTTTCACTCCCAGAATCACCACCACCATCATGACCACATCACCATCATGTCCCACCTCAGTTGTGACAATAGTCCCTTAACTGGTATTTCTACTTGCCTTCCTCCCTATAGTTCATTTGACCTAGAGCAGCCAGGGTGATACACACATACACACACACTTAAAACTCTAATATTTTCCCTTGACATGTAGTATAAAGTCTCAACTTTTTACTTAGGCTTACAATGGCCCATATAAGGTAACAATTGGTTCCCTTTTCAACAGCATCTTCTTTACGCACGATGCTCCATCGACAGTGTCCTTTTTGCTGTTCCTTGGCAAGATCACTCCCATCTCAGACAATTCAAACTAGTGACTCACTTAGTGTGAAGTTCTTGGGATCTTCAGGGGGATGTTCTAGCAAAATGCTGAGGCTGGGGCTTGTTATTATGGTGCGACTTACAATACTGAGCTAACCTTGTTAACTTACATCTATTACCTCTAAATATAGCTGGAAAAGTAACACAGATTAATGGAAATACATTTAATTTTAGGGCAGAAATGATAGCTGGAACATTCTCATGTAAGGGGAGGAATCTAGACAAATCTCTCAACAAAGTGGTGATAATTTCGTCTGAATTTGATTTAGTTATTGTGCCTTATTTGTGGTGTTGTGGTAAATATTAAATGCAGACTCTAGAACAAAATTTATATGTTTTAAAGCACTACACAAATGTTTTCATTACTAGAATACATCTTATCATTTAATTGTGTTCCTTAATAGATCTTTTTGGTCATAGCTATGTCTCGAATTTGAATTTCAAGGGCCTCTTCAGTTTTCTCCATAGTAGACAATTTACCCTGGACTAGTTAGGAAGAAAGCAAAAACAAAGCTACTGGCTTGTTGCTTGTGTAAGTTTGGGTTATATTCCTTCTCCTTCTTTCCTCTAATTTTCTTGACATGTAGAAATGCACGAGAAGGGAGAGATCCATGGCTGCTTACTGGGAACAGCTCATTCTTCACTGGCTTGCTTCCTGCTGTGCAGGCAGCCTTGCCTGTGTAGTAGTGCTCACTCTGAACCTCTGGCCATCAAGAGAGAACGTGAAAGCTCTCCATGGGACTTCAGCGTGAAACAGTCCATAGAGATGCTCTGTCTTGGATTGTCTTGCCTAAAGATTTCACCAGTTCAACTGGGAATAGATTTGACAAGGTAGGTAGAAGCTAGAATCCCAAGTTAGACTTCTAGTTCAGAATGCGGGCTCATATGTTCCCTATCTGCCCAAATCCTCATCTGCTATTGTGTTAGAGCATTTTTATTTTTTGTGATTTCATACGGACACAAATATAAACCTGACGTATGCTTTATATTTGTCACCAACTTCCTTCTATGTAATCCTCATATGTGGTGGTGTAACCACACATGTGTTTAAATTCTTCTAGAGAAGAATTTAATTTTTACTAGTGTCACTTTCAATGATGATATGCAAATGGTTATTTACTGAGGGGAAATTGTTGGCAGAGTTAGAGAAGGTTGAAAGAGAAATAGGGAGGGCAACGTACTATCCCTAGAAGCAACTGTTGCTCTCGTTTCTTGGAAACGTGTCTCCTTGAATGCAGATTATACATTATACATTTAGGGTGCATGTAGTTAAATACACCCATGCTTCTATTATGTGTACTCTCAGAGAATCCCTCCTAGTTGCTTCTTTGTTGTCCTCATACATTTTCTTAAATCAAGCCAATCATTTGTAGGATAAATGATTATGACAAACGTTAGATCATGTCTCTCCTCTAGAGAAAACTTTCCATGGTTTCCATCTAGGAGTTAAGCTAAAATTCTTCCTTTGTCCTCAAGACCCTACAGTATCCAGCCCTCATCTCCTCTCTGAACTCATCACTGACAACGCTCTCTCGTTTCTTCTCTTCAAGTCACATGCTTCTGATTGCAGTTCTTTAAACATGCCGGACTCACTTTCAACCTAGTATCTCTTCACTGCCTGTTCCTTGTACCAGAAAACCCTTCTCCAGATATCCATGTTAGTAACTCTTTAATCTCCTTCAAGTTTTTTGTTCCAGTGTGTTCTCCATGAGTTCTACGCCGACTGTCCTATTTAAAATTACATCCTGTTTCCCTCTACAATTGACTTGAATTTCTGATGCTGCACATCAGCAGTGCATTGCCCCAAATCATATCACCAGACGTATATTTAATTATGCTTTTCTGAGTCATTTCAGTATACTTATTTCATTTATATATATATGTCTCACTATCGTGCACCTGTTGCTAAACCTTAGTTCTTTCATCCGACGAATAGGAGAGAATCTTTACTGAATTACCAGAGTGGGTTAACCCTCAGTGTTCTGGTTCTATAATACCCTCAACTCTCCATTTTTGCACTCTTCATCAATTTTCCTTTGATGTATGGGTAGAAGGTTTATACACTTTCAAATTTATGAATGCCCCCAAAATCCAACATAAGCATTATTTTATCACCCATAAGTGAATTAGACATGTCTTTGAATTCCCCATTTCTTTAGCAGTAGAAATTATAATCTTGCCAAAGTAACTTAGCTTCCTCCAGTTTAAAATAGTGAGTTTTAGGACTAACATGATCCTCTTCTATTCCTCTTTCTTAGTCTCCAGGGGCCACCTGATTCCAGGATGGGGCTGGGGAGATAACCTTAAGGAAGGGGCATTTGCTTTTTGGGCCGTTCCCTGTTCTCATTGATTTTAGCCACGGTGTGGCTTATTCTGCCTATACTGGGGCCAGTCACTGCTTTTGCTGTATATTCATTTTTGTTTAATATTTTTAAAAAAACTTTAAATTTTGAGTAGTTTTAGACTTACAGAAAAGTTGCAGTGATAGTGCAGAGAGTTTCTAAGTACCCCGCACCAAGCCTTGCCTATCGCTAACATCTTACATTAGCATGCTGCATTTATCGTAACTAATGAACCAATATTGGTACATTATAATCAACTACCCTCTCTGCTTTTTTTCAGATTTCATTACTCTGTTCCCTAATATCCTTTTTCTAATACAGGAGCTTATCTAGGATATCACTGCATTTAATCAGCGAGTCTTCTTAGGGTTCTCTGGGCTGTGACAGTTTTACAGACTCTCCTTGTTTTTGACGACCTTGACAGTTTTGAGAAATATTGGTCAAATATTTTGTAAAACTTTCTCTCAATTAGGATTTGTCTGATGATTGTCCTGTGGTTGGATAAGGCTTATGAGTTTTGTGGAGGAAGGCCACAGCACATCATATAAAGGGTACAGGATAACAGTGTGATTTATCATTGGTTATGTTAATGTTGATCACCGATCTAAGGTAACATTTGTCAGGTTTCTGTACTGCAACTCACGCACACACACACACACAGAGACACACACTTTTTCAAAATTTACTCTTTGGAGGTAAGTGACTTATTGGGCGGGAATTATACTCCACCTCCTTGAGAAGGGAGAATCTACACAAATTATTTGGCCTCATCTGTAGGTTTGTCTTTACTCCTAAATTTGTTTATTTACTAAATTATTTACATTACTATCAATTCATGGATATTTATTTTATGTTTTAGGTTATAATCTGATACTATAATATTTACATTTTTGCTAAAATTATTTCCATCTTTGGCTGTTGGGAGAACTTTTAGGGTCTCTTGACTTAACCCCTTCATTATGGATGGTAAACATTACTTTCTGACACTACAAGATGCTCCAGGCTCATTCCGCATATTCTCTGCTTCAGTTCTAGACTCGGCTATTTCTTCAGGGAGCCTTGGTTCCTTTTATTGGGGAATAGTATTAAAAATCAAGATCTGGGTTTTAGGTCTGCTCATTTCTATTGAGTCATTAGTTCTAGGTCCTCCTTGTGGATATATTTAGGATGTATAAGTATGTGTACCAACCTGTGTATAAACCCCTATCTAACATGCGCCCCAATGTTCACAGCACCACTATATACAATAGCCAAGACATGGAAAAAACCTAAATGTCCACCGACAAATGACTAGATAAAGAAGCTGTGGTATATTTATACAATAGAATACTACTTGGCCATAAAAAATAATAAAATAATGCCATTCTCAGCAACATAGATGGGCCCAGAGAATGTTATTCTAAGTGAAATAAATCAGAAAGAGAAAAAATACCATATGATATCACTTATATATGGAATCTAAAAAAAAAAAGACAAGCAAACTTACTTACAAAACAGAAACAGCCTCACAGCCAAAGAAAGTAAACTTACGGTTACCATGGAGGAAGCGAGTGGGAAGAGATACACTGGGAGTTCGAGATTTGCAGATACTAACTACTATATATAAAATAGATAAACAACAAGTTCATAGCACAGGGAACTATATTCAATATTGTGCAGCAACTTATGGTTGAAAAGAATATGAAAATGAATATATGTATGTTCCTATATGACCGAAGCATTGTGCTGTACACCAGAAATTGACACAATATTGCAAACTGACTATACTTCAATAAAAATATATTTTAAAAAACCCTGTCTGTAATTATCTCTGTGTCTATCCTTCAGTACTTATATAAACTAAATATTAATACATACTGATATTTCTGACTTTCATCCAGGACTACCTGGTTCATTCTAACCTTTCCCCCCTTGCTTATCTATAACTTCCCATTCCAACAGCAAGAAATCCGGCTCCCACTTTCCACCATCCATTTACTTGTTCAGTTTTAACATGTATGTAGTTGTTTCAAAACTGTTAGCCTATACCACCATGAGACAAAAATGTCACCAGCTACAGTAAAGTGTATGTACATTGTCCTTTGTCTTTGGTCTTATGGTCTAGTCATTTCTAAAGTTATTAGACCAGCACCTCTTTTCCCCCACCTCCTGTAGTCAGGTTATATCATACATTTTTAACACAGTTAAACGCACAGATGTTAGTTTAAATATCCTCTGCTTGATCTGTTTTTCAATTTGTACACATTACAGTTTACTCTTTGCACTGAAGATCTGTAGGTTTTGTCAGGGAGATAGTTAGGTATTTATCACTAGAGAACGTTACAGTATAGAATCATGGCTTTAAAAAATCCCCTGCACGTCACCTACTTTGGCAGTCAGTTACGTTACTTGTGGATTCTCATGGATTCTGTTAGTCTTGGTTTCAGTCTTTGTCACGGTCTATTTGATTTTGTCCTTGATTAGAAGGTGTTGCCTTTATTCCAAAAGGATGTCCTTCCTGGGCTATCAGCTGCATATCTGAAATCCTCAGCAATGTGCCTTTTCTCAGAGTGAGCCATAACTGCGGTACCTTCCGTCCTTGTGTGACCACAGTTATCTCCATTCAATCTTAGTCCAGTACCACCTACTTTCTGCCAAGTCTAGTGGGGTCTTTCAGCGAGCGTGCACAGCCAAGCCCTCAGCCAAAACTCAGGGTGAACCCTCACAGAAACTTCTTGGGTCCCTTTGTTCAACTTCTTCCTTTCCAGGAACCTGCCCTGAAAATCCCATCCCCTTCAGCACTATGGATTTCTGATCTCTGCTCCCACAGCTCAGCAATGCCACTGCTACACTCAGGCTCCATTTCCCTGAGATGAGTAGAGAAATTTCTTGTACGTAGAGCATTCTCTTAAAAATCACAGCACTGCTTTGCCCATTGTTCAGTGCCTTAAAATGTTCTCATATATTTTGTCTGATTTTATAGTTATTTATGGTTGGAGATCACATAAGATACCAGTTTTTTTTTTGATGGTTGGAAATTGAATTGTCACATATATAGATTTTTATTATCATTTCAATGCTAGAAAAGTTGGCATGGTTAAAAAAAATTTGTTGTATAACTATTAATTTATCACCCTAAAACTTTTACAACCAGTAATATTTCCTGGCTTATTTATGACCCGTTCTTGGGATATAATTGTGCTGTTGCTAAAGTTTTGGAATGCTCTGGTTTATAGTATAAACTTTATGCTAAAATTTGTTGAAAATTTGATTTTGATATTCTAAGCCAAACTTTTGGAATCCCAAACAGTCATTATATTTTACAAGTACCTGATCCCAGAGATAAAAGGGTCACCTGTTACTGAACAAAATTCTGGAAAGGTGAGTATGTTTTCAAGACGGTTTTGAACCTTATGACCAAGAAATTAACACCATTTTTGTTATATTTTGTTATATTTTTGATAAGGGAGCATTACCTCAATATTTATTTTAAGTTCGAAAAGGAACATGTAGATAAAGGTATTACTGAGGAAAAAAATACACAAGAGAGTAAATCAAAACATTACCCACTAAACCAGTCTCTTCCCTAGGCTTACAGTCCCTGGGCAGAGACCATTATGTCTTGTTCTCCTTTTATGTTCTTCACCTACCATCTGAGAGTCACTTTAATGCCTCGTAGAGTCCTGAATTAAACTGCAGAAATACACTTTTCTGTGTATTATCTGCTTTAAACAGGAAAAAAAAATGAGACTGGGAAAGTAAAACTAGTTTAATATCTGTCTGGAAAACTCCCATCTATATCTCACTACATACATTCTTAGGGAAATTTTAGTACAAGGAGGAAGCATCCTAAGGATTCAGTTAATGTAGCAACAAAAAAAGTATCTCAGAAGCAAATAAGCAAAAGTTCTTAAACTGTGAAACTGTTGGTAGGTTAAAGCTTTAACCTGTAGTAAGGCTCATGCTGCTTACACCGTAAAACAGAGCTCGGTGACATGGTGATGCACGGCCCCCTCCTCAACTTCAGTTTGTATTATGTGACTATTTCCAAAGACATATTAGGTTCTGACATGGCTTTTTTTTTTTTCCTGGTAAATACATTTCAGAAAAATGAGTTTTGTGTTGACTTTCTTTTCTAGATATGATTCCCTAATGTCAATTTTAAGAAATGAACCATTATAATATTAACACACTAAAAGGAGGTAAAATTCCTAATGTTAACACATTGCATGTCTGACCTGATGCATCAAAGGTTGTGGTGTGAATGTGGTGTTACAGTTATGTGTTTTGATGATGACTTTTTTTTTTTAAAGTAGAGATGAAAAGAAGGCTTCACTTCCCAATAGGATATTGACCCCCTCCTTGTTATAATTCAAATTACTGACTTTGAGAAGGTAAACATACCAAATGTTATCATAATCTTATAACAAACTAGGCTTTGATTTATTTTTGCTTTCGTTACAAGCCTACTTCAAGGAATAACTAACATACAATACGTCAACCAATGAGGACAGGTTTATAAGGTTCTGTAGGTCTGGGCACTTTCTTGCATTTGAAATGAAACTAAACTAATCATTATGTAATTACCACATATGACCTTACATTAGTAATGCATCTATTAATACTTCTATTTGCTAACAGTCAGCAATAATCAGATAATCAAGCAAATCAGTGCAATAAGATTGCTAGGGTTTGTTAGGAATATGAGGAGAAAATTAAATAAAATGAGATACACAAATGGAATATCCAGTTCAAGTATGAAGTAGAGGAAACGGAGAGCTTCTTTATAAATATTGAACCTGAGAGCGTGATCATCACGTAGCTGTGGAAGCTGAATGCATCTGTAAGGGTTTGTGCCAGAAGTATTTACTTGCCTCTTTCATCAAGAAGTCAGGGCAAGATAGTTCTGGGATTTTACAGTAGTTCAGCAAGAACATCTGGGACTCAGTATCCTTCTGTTATCCTGGTTGCCGACTTTTGTTATATTTCTAAATTAAATTCAGAATTGATTTGTGAAAACTCTGTGTATGAGACTTTAACATTTTCTTTGATATTTATAGTATGTTGCAATTGTTTTACTATTTTGTTATTAGTACTTTAGCTTTATTTCTTCCATTTATTGGGCCAAAGTCTTTCAATTTAGATTGTTAAATATATTGGCTTTCGATTATATTATTTCTGGTTTCATTTTAGTGATTTTACTATCCATCGATATAAACATGTTTAACATTTTCTTGTGGTGTTCCCATAATATTTTTGTCATTTATATGAATGTGACATTTATTTTGAACTGAACAATGAATTGAGAACCCAGCTTTTGTTTTCAAAATGGCTAGGTAATTGTCTTAACACCTGCTTTTGAATAATTAATCATATCCCTAAAGATTTTAAACATACCGCTATCATCTACAAAATGCCCTCGAAAACCTTTGTTGATATCTGAGCTCTCTTTTCTGTTTATTTAATATGCATCATGGGTCGTCCAAATAACTGTTCACTAGTAGCAGAAGAAGTGGTCGCTTGGCTACGAGGAACGATGAAAGTATATTATACAGTGTGTACTGAATTATACAATTAAGGTCTATTATATTGCAAAAAAGTTCTAATAGTTCAGCGAGAGGACGCTCATACCATCAGCATCCAGTTGCAGACCCGGACTTCCTACTAGGAGTCTTTGCACAGGAGTTTAGAAGTGGAGACCTAGCTGAACTGTATCTCCAACATGCGGCTTCCTAAGGAGGGTCAGCGAGTTAGACCCTGTGTTCTATCCATCTCACCTGCAGCCTGGAAATGGCAGCCTTAAAACTACAGCCTTGAAACAGGTGCACTACTTGAGCTTAACGTCTCTGACTCCAATTGCAAACAGCAGGACTCTGTTTGGCCAAATTCTATATCCCCCAACTACTGAATCGGAAGTAGGAATGCTTCTTACTACATAACATTTTAAAAGTCTTTCTTGTGACATCAAAATTTAACAAAACTTAAGACTTGTATTGTTTGGGTTAACCAATATTTATCATTTCTCCTACTAGTACATACATATTTGACACTTGCTTCTTATTGGGCAGGCTCTCATAAAGAACTTTTTACGATCTTGTTCATATATTTTTTCGGTATATTTCTACTTAGACACACACAGTTTAATTACAACAGTGTTACTCCTGTTTCTGAGGACTTTTGTATTGTTAGTCATTTATTCTTCCAACAGAATTTCAAAATATATCCTTCTAAGGAAACCAAAAAGCTCTGTCAGTGTTTTAGACACACCGGTTTGATTCTATTGTTTAGTTTTGGGGGAACTTGACGTTTTTGTCAAAGTCAAAACTCGAGTTTTCTTTTCCAGGAAAAAGCCACATCTCTCTATTAATCTCAATTTTTCTATTCTTCAGCAAAGTTTACAGTTTTCACCTTCTATAAGTCTTATGAAATTTCTAACTAAGAATTTAATTTTTTGAGCTTTTATTTTTAATGGGCATTTTATGATTTATATCTGTTTCTATTAACAGACGCTTGTTTATGGAAATGTTATATTTCTGTATTTTTCTTAAGCTGATTAATATTTTAACCAATATTTTTATTTTTAATATTTGATTCCCTGATGTTTTTAATGTAAACACATTGCCTGTGAATAAATGCCTTTAAATTGTCCATAATAAATCAATGAGGGATTGTAGTTCTACAATCATGCCACTACGAGTATTAAGTTCAGTGTCAAATGACCAAACTACTATGTCAGAACTGCTCACTGACTACCATTGACATTAGGATGCTATTGATTAATATATATATATATTTACTTCTGAGTTGTTAGAATATTAAATAAATTGGTATCTTAGAATTAATGAAATACATGATTAGATTAAATGTCTATGTGCAAATTCTTTTATACCAAAATGATTTAAATCATTATTTTTTTATTTTTTATTTTTTTGAGTAAACGTAGATTTATTTAGAGAGATACATACTACATAGAGCGTAGGCTGTTTCAAAAGGTGAGAGGAAGGCCACAAGGTGTGGGGGTTGGGTGCTCAGGTTAAAATAAAAGTAGATACACACTCCACAGACAGAGTGCGGGCCATCTCCGAAGACAAGGGAGCAAGAGAGGCCAAGCATTCTTTATTTATTTATTTACTTTTAACATTTTTTTATTGATTCATAATCATTTTACAATGTTGTGTCAAATTCCAGTGTAGAACACAATTTTTCAGTTATACATGAACATGTGTATATTCATTGTCACATTTTTTTCTCTGTGAGCTACCATAAGATCTTGTATATATTTCCCTGTGCTATACAATATAATCTTGTTTATCTATTCTACAATTTTGAAATCCCAGTTTATCTCTTCCCAGCCCCTGCCCCCTTGGCAACCACAAGTTTATATTCTATGTCTGTGAGTCCATTTCTGTTTTGTATTTATGCTTTTTTTTTTTTTTTCAGATTCCACATATGAGCGATCTCATATGGTATTTTTCTTTCTCTTTCTGGATTACTTCACTTAGAATGACATTCTAAGCATTCTTTATTTTTGAAGAATCATCTTGCTACATGTAGAGTTTTGGATTCACATTTTGCATATTTCATTTCATTGCTTTCTGATCTCCATTGTTTCTCGTAAGAAGTTACCTATATATTGTTGTTCCTATGTATATGATGAGAATTTTTTTCTTGCGAGTTTTCTGTTTTTCTATGTCTTTGGATTTCAACAGCTTGATTAGGACCTCTTGTATTATTTAGCATTGAAAGTGGAACAAAATAATCATTCATGTTACAACATGGAAGAATCTCCTTGAGCTCTCTCTCATTCTTTCTCTCTTCTCGTCAAGTTTCTACTCGCACTTTTGTAGAACAACCTAGTTATTTCCCTTAAGACATTGCATCACTTTACTAGAAAAGGCCTGGCTTCCCAGTAGGCTTCAAGAATGACAAACCCTCCAAGAAATAAACTGTCTTGGTACCAGTGTATTTCATCACATTTAAACACTTTTTGGACTGCAACTACAGAGCTGGGACCAAAGGGACGTGACAATACAGTGAAGACTGTCAGCTATCAGTGGATCAAGAGCTCTCTGCAGAAACTGAAAGAAATGTCTTTTGTACTTTTAACCTATTACTCTCCATCAAATGTATATTATAAGAGCAACTATACGATGCTTTGAAAGAGGGAAGAAACACATGAACGGAAGAAACATGATGAATTATAAGTAAGAAATACCTAAACTGATAAAGAATTTTTTTTTAAAAAAGTAGACAGTGTCTAAAAAATTACCTACAACTTTCCATGTTATAATTTTATGACCAGAATTTATTTCACATCAACCATAACTCTATGCTGTACGGAGATTGAGCCTACTTCTCACTGTAAGGACATGCCTGAATTCAAATTTGGGAAAGTGATAGAAAAGAGATATGCTTGTGTTCTGAATCTCATTTATCTTGTTCCATTGATTATGTCACCTGGGCAGGACTGCAATTCCAGGTGAGACTGGAAGGATAAAAGGTTTCTAAAATCAGAAGGTCACATTCTTCCCTGGCTTCCTACCTCAAATACAGTCAATCATTAGGAAATAACATTAAATTGAAGAAAGTTAATTTCTGTTAACTGTCTCTTACCCAGAAAACCCTTCCCTACAAAAACCTCTATTAGCAAGTTTCCTATCACTCACATTGTCTGTAATAGCACCATAAGAACTTCCTTTAGAGCACTGATCATACTCTTCAACTACCAACTTAATGCCGTGGCATATTGTTGCTATTGTTGTCATTGCAAATTGTCATTAGACTTCAAGGTCCTGAGACCACTGAAGTTTTGTTTCCTATGGTAATTTAAGTTGCTCATCTTCCTTGGTGAACCTTTGCTGAAGGAAGGAAAGAATGCAGAATTTGCTCCTCCACTCTGATAAAGCCAGAAACAAGTACCCAAGCTATAGCTGGACAAATGTGAGGGTATAAACTCTGTGCGCTGGAGACTTGTTGTTTGCACGACCTTGGGCGTGCACTGCTCTCCTGGATGATACCCTGACAGGAAGGACTCATGTGAATTTCTTCTTTCCCTCTGTGTATGACCTGCGAGAGGCTCTTAATGAAGATGCCCCTGCTCTCACACAAAAAGAGGTGGACACAAAAATGGAGAAAAACACAGTACGCGCCCACAAAAGAGGCAGCTCCCGCCACCTCGAATGCTAAGGCTGGCTGGGTCTCTTTTGTGAACCTAGTCCTTCTGCTGACCTCTTTGATTGCATGAGCCAGGCCCCGCTCCTTCCCATAAATTTCTTTTTAGCTAAGTTAGACACCGCTGATTGTTATTGCTTGCAACAAAAGTGTCTCAGTTTATATACATGGAGATGTAGTTAGTCTTAATGTAACACAAAGAAAAGGTATTCCATTTATCAACAGCTTGATTTAAAAAACTAAAGAGGAATTTAAAAGGGAAACAAAGAGTTAGAATAAAGAATGTGAATAATTTTTCAGTGTCACCTGAGTCAGTTATTCACAGTGTTAGTTAAAATTTTTTCTTGCAAGGCAGTTCCAAATATCAATTATACTCACATTCAACAGTAAATTTTAAGATGTAGTTTCTTCTAAGGCTCAATTACTCTTAGTTACATTGAAAACAATATTACCTCCTTTGTAGGTTTATTTTGAGGATAACAAGGGATCATGTAAAACACATAAATCAGACACATTTTAAAAAAATGTTTAGCCTCAGTACGAGCTATTCTACTCATTCATGTAAGATGACTTTTCCAGCCCTGGCCCTTATGTACCACTTTGTCTTCTCCATCCTTTATCCTCACTAGATTTTCCCTTCAAGAAGGGGATTGTTGCTCCTTGATTGATCAGACTCAATTGCATTTAATTAGGCCTCGTTTCTCCAGTGAGACAGATCACTGCGTTGAAACATGACGTGCATCTGAGGCTTTCCCTGTCTACTTCCTCTTCTTTCATCTTTGCCAGAAGTCTAGGTAGTCAGGAGGGTGAACTGACTTTATCATATTAGAAAAAGGATAAAGGTAGGAAGCAAGAAGACTTAAACCTGATGGATTCAGCTAGTGGTTCTCGTCAGAATCGCTCAGAGGGTTTGTTAAAACACCGATGTCCGGGCGCCCTCTGCAGATTTTCCGATTCAATAGGTCTGAGGTAAAGGCTGGGGATTTGTGTTTCTAATAAGTTACTAAATGATGGTGATTCAGGCATGGTCAAGGGATGCCTCTGAGATCCCTGGGCCTTTGAGACCCACTAATGGATGCCATTTATCAGAAATCTGCATCTGCACTGGAACTTATCAGGTACATTTGTTCATTTTTTTCCGTATTTGTCTCTAAATATGTATCTTTCTGTGAATTCATGGAAAGAGCTGAGTGAATGATAAGGCAAACAAATGCTAAAAATGGCCAATTAAAAATACTGCAATACATATGAAAATGTGCTACCATGTTTTATCATATGTAAGAGACCATTGATTGCAAGGTAAACTACTATTTTAGGTACCATCGTGAAGAAAATATTCTCTGCCAGTTATGGTGTGATATAATTTTTTATATGTTATAGTTTTTAGTTTAGTGTTATTAAAAGCATGGTTTTACACTTACTTAATCTCATATTTTTATCATATATTATTATCATGTAAACATAGAAGGCAAAACACAAGTGAAATAATTATTTAAGATACTCTTTAAACTTTTTGTATTCAGAGTTTGATCTTCAGTTCACTTTCCCAGCCACATAAAGTGAAGCCCAAATTTTTCCACACGGCGTCATCCTGTGTGCCCTCAACAGCACCGGGGCTCCACCCTACCGGTAGAGCTGCACCTGTGACTAAGTACTTCTTAAAACTGATCCACTATTTTCTTAAAGATTTTGTTGTGAAGTATTGACCTCTTTTCTGAAATTTTGATACGGAGGTGTTCTTGCTCTTACTATAAAGCATTACTTGGCTTTCTGGCAATAGCCGGGAATCACATTCCTTCTTCAAATGGTACACAACTATTTTGCTGCAGTGGTTTCTTCATGCAATCATGAAAAAGAACCAAGTTTCAGCCTTCTTTTGCAAAAGCTAATCAAAGTTAGGTCACAACTGCTGTCTAACTGACAGTGATTGTAAGATGCCATAAATCGGAAGACAAATCCTTATTTCAGAGATGCTAAAATATGCAAAAGAAATTATATGTCTTACTACAGAAGAAATCATAGTTTCTTGGATTTTCAGAGTCTCAGGGTATCAATGAGACTCCACCGCCCATTGCTCCTTACTGCAGTCGTCTACGAAGCAGTGGGTCACTTCTTCCAATTCGTCTGGATTTTAGCAACAATTCTGCCATAAATTCTGATCAATTCAATACCCATGTAATGTCCTTCTTGTCTCTCTTCTCTTCCGCGATGATCTTATACTATAATCCCCTTCTTACACTAACTCCCAAGTGAACGCTAGTAATTCCACCCCCTCTGTGATCATAACTTCAAGCAGGACACTCCCAAGCTTCCCCTGCTGTCCTTCCAGGTCACTCTTGTTTTTCAGTACCACACCTCCAGCAATTCTCTGTCAGGCCTTCGAGAAACGATCCCTTGTCTATGCAACATGCGTCATCACTGATTCTGTATTATCCCTCACAAACCTCCTATCACCACTCCCTCCTCACGTACTTCGGGTTCCATTGTGCATCATTATCCCGACTCCCTCACCTTATTTTCTCCATTCTCCCCGTGTTTTACTCAGTTTGTATGCTGAATAATTATGCTGAGTAAACGAACTCCCTGCCTTCTGTGAACCTGTGCCTGAGCAGCTGGAAGTTGCTGGAGAAAAAAATGCACAATCCTGCTGAACGGTCTTATTTTAATTTCGTGGCTACTCATCTCAAGTTGGCGCTGGTGCTGTTTTACATTTGTTCCCTTTTTATTCCTGCCTTGCTTTTCCCCTTCTCTTGTTTTCTTATGTATTATTCTCAGTGACAAAAAAATAATGCTACAATAGTCCCCATTAAAAAAATAACCTCCCTTGATCCACATTCCTTAGCGCTACAGTTCCATTTCTCTGCTCTTCACAGCTATACTCCTAAAGAGTTGTTAATATTTAATATCTGCTTACTCTCATTCCATTGTCTCTTGAACCTACTTCTATGCTTTTCTTCTTACAATTCTTAAATAGGCATCAAGGTTACCAATGACCTCCCTCTTTTCAAATGCAAATAGTTCATTTTTATCTTATTCACCTACTGATATGATCACTTGCCACATATTAAAATTTTCTTCACTGTTTTCTTCTAAGACTTAATTCTTTCTTTGTTTTTCTCCTGCATAATTTTTTTTTTTTTTTGCTTTTTCTAAAGCTTCTTTGCTGATCTCTCCTATTTTTCTGACCTTTAAACGTAGATTTTCTTCATGTCCTAAGTATTTACTTTAGGCTCATTGTTACAGATGTTTCTATTCTGATGATTTGCACAGTTCTACCTCCAGCTGAGATAGCTCTCCTGAACTCCAAAGGTATATATTCAACTTTCTACTCAGTATTTCCTATTGCATATATCTAATCACAGCTCAAAATGAACATGCCTAAAAATCTTTTCTGGAGGTCCTACTTTGCCAAACTTGTTTCTCTTACAACTTTGTGTCCCAGTTAATGGTGAATTTGTTCTTCACGGTAATCAAGCCTAAAACCTTGGAGTCATTCTTGACTTCACAAACTTTATCATATTCTATACCCAGTCTAAACGCAAGTATCTGTAAAATCTACATTCAGAATATATACAGAGTCTGACCACTGACACCTGTTTCCTTCTGACATTCGGTCTAAATTCAGTATTATTCCTCATAAAGATTATTGCAAAATTCTAACTGGTAATTCTACTTTCATCCTTGCTCTTATGTAAGTTTTTTTTCAAAGGTACAAGGGTTTACAAATTAAAGACTGATCATGTTATCTCTGCTCCCAGACTTTCCAAAGCTTTCCTATCTCATTCAAAATTGGAAAAAAAAATCTTACAAATACTTGCAAGAATTATGTCATCTGTTGTGCTACTTCTTGACTATTCTAAATCTCTTCTATTTTCTCTCTTGCTCACTTAGCTCTGGCAGCAAGGCTGAAAAAAAAATCTATAACAATGTGTAACTTCAAAGCTACCAATATTGCTATAATGTTTCCCACTAAAAAAAAAAAAACTTCCTTTGACCCACATACCTTAAAGCTATTGTCTGAATTCACAAAGTAGGTATATCCTGAGAAACCTCAAACTGAAATTTGTTTCAGAGTGGCTCCAGGTTGACAGTCCCCTGAGATGCCTGGAAGAAGGAAATGCAAATCCTCTCTGGAGAAACTCATTTTTAAAACAGGTCTCAAATAATTTTTTCAGATAAAGTTTCCATTAAGTCAATGTCAAAAGTCATCGCCAGAAAAAGGCACCATAAAAAAGAACCAGGAGAAAAAAATGGACAACAAAATCTTACAGCGAAGAAATCAAATGCAGAATATAAAATATGAGTAAAGGGGCTGTTGAAATTACAACCAGAAATAGGTGACTATAAAAAATGACCAGATAGTTTTGTCTAAGGACAAACGAATGCTCTGAGAAAGAAATAATAAAACTACCTAGAGCACAAATATCCTCAAAGGATGAAATATCAGATTGTACAAAGCCAAAAAGACGATTCTTAAATTGAAAGATAGATATAAAGAAATTACACAAAACGTAAAACAGTGAGACAAAGTGATAACAATATAAAAGGAGGATTAAAATACATAAAGCACAGAGGAAGAAGTTCTAATTCGCATCTACCTGGAGATCTTGAAGAAGATAATAAGATGTGGAGAGGAAATATTTAACACATCATTTTTATAACTGAAAAGAAATACATTTTCAGATAAAAGAAACAATATATTTCTAGAAGAAGTGAAAAGAAATCCTTTCAAATACGTCTCAGAGTGAGAATGTATCTAATTAATGTAAAGGAATTGATCTTTGAAGTAGGTAAAGGAAAAAAATCTTTGCAAAACATATATCTAATAAAGGACTAGTATCCAAAATATACAAGGAGCTCTTAAAACTCAACAACAAGAAAATGACCTGGTTAAAAATGGGCAAAAGCTATGAATATAGACACTTCACCAAAGAAGATACACAGATAGCAAAGAAGCATACAAAAAGATGCTCAAAATCATATCTCATCAGGGAAATGCAAATATTAAAATAACAGCAAGATACCACTATGCACTTACTAGAATGGCCAAAATCCAGGACGCTGACAGCGCTATACATTGGTGAGGATGTGGAACAACAGGAACTCTAGTTTATTGCTCGTGGAAATGCAAAATGGTACGGCCACTCTGGAAGACTGACAGTTTCATTCAAAACTAAACTTACTCTTTGACCAAAGGGTCTAGCAGTTATGTTCCTTGGTATTTACCCAAATGATTTGAATATTTATTTCTATATGAGAACCAGAACACAAATGTTGATAGCAGCTTTATTCATAATTGCTAAAACGTGAAAGCATCCAAGGTGACCTTCAGTAGGTGAATGGATAAACAAATTTAAGTATATCCCTACAATGGAATATTCTTCTGTGATGAAAAGAAATGATCTATCAAGCCATGAAAGGACACAAGGGACTTTCAATGCCTGTTTCTAAGTGTGAGAAGCCAATATAAAAAGCCTGTATACTGTAGGATTGTAACTATACGACATTCTGGAAAAGGCAAAACTATGGAGAGAGTAGCTGTCAGGGGTTTGATGCGAGAGAAGGAGGCATGGATGTGGGAACACAGGAGATTTCTGTGTGTGTGCACATATTTCTACAGTCAGGACCAGTGCTCCAGAAGGCATGCTGGTACCTAGCTAATTGTGAGTATTCCTGTTTTGTGTTATTTCCCTGATGGATGGTGGAAGAAGTTTGACCTTTTTTCAGGCAGTGATACCAGCATGAGAAGTCCCAGCTTAACATCAAAGTCACCTTGAGAGTAATGTATGCAAGTAATAACACTTTAATTTGTGGCTCTGATGAAGCCTGAAATGATGAACAAGGAAATAATACTGCCTAAGAGAAGAGCAAATCAGGAAACTAGTTTTGACGAGTTGTCCTAAGCACGGGTCTCTGGGCCTGCTTCTGAGGTTTTTATGGATATATAATTGAATGAGGCCTGTTATAGGCTTCTCTGTACACATTTAGCTCTTAAAATGTTTCAGTCAATGTAACAACTTGTATATTACATCCTGCGGACAGCAGATAATTGCTCAAGCTCTCTGCTTTACTGATTTCTCCCAGACAGACCTGCAGGACTGCTTAACCTTTAATACTGAGCCACAAGAACTTGGCATCTGTAAAGGGGACCTTGAAGTCCTAGCATGTCAAGTTGTACGTTAAGAAAGTGAGATAAGAGTGTTTATATGACTTGCCTAAAATCAGGGATGTTTGTTAATCTGCAGTAGACTCAAAAGGATTGTGTGGCCTGTCCCAGCTTTGGTAGACAACTAAGTTGGCAGAATGAAAGTCCTTTATCTCTCTCCCATTGTAAATTAATTTCCCCAGTCTAGGCAGAAGTACCCGAGAGCAGAATGGCACTCTTCACTAACTCAGTAGACCAGTCAGTCAGATGTTGCCGTCTGTTGCCATGTGGTGCGTTGTGGAGCTGACACACATTTAGCCTTTGAAGAAAGGGCATGTAATTGCATCAGTGTGCCATGAAATCCATTTAAATCTGGCAAATGTGCTGCAATGCTTTGCGAGCAATTATAAATTCACAGTGGTAGGTGATAGGAACAGAGACAGAAATGGGATGTCAGGAAAAATGAGGATCACTTGCTGGCAACTGTCTATTCAGTTGCCAAAAAATTAAACAGTTTGAGTTTCATGGTGGTATTAGTGCTACTGCTTAGAAACTAGCAGTTAATTTTTTATACCCCTCTGCCATCCCCACCTTTGTTCTCATAAAGCAAACAGATTTAGCTTCTAATGCACAGAGTGATGTCATAATGAAAAAGGGTATTTCTCTAAAGGGGAGTATTTCTTTCTAAGATTGTAGCATTTTAAACTGCACTAACAGAAGCATCATCAGGAGAGGGAAAAAAGAGAATTATTTAAACCTAAATATAACTTCAATATACAACATAGTGTGTCAGAGTATTATTCTTGTTTGAAATTATGGAATTCTCATAAAGGCTTTGGCAGGGCATATATAGTAAAGCTCCCAAGCTGTTGGAAAGTGAAAATGGTGAAGCTAACACAATGAAAATATTGCGTTTTACACTGCATTTGATTTATAAATAACATCCTTGTTTTTTAAAGTCAAATAAAGGGGTGCTGACTTCATGTCTCAAAAATAGGGATCATTTTGCCCTTCCTGACATGGACGAATCCCATGATAGCTACTCAGGTGTGTGGTGGCAAGTGAGCCTAATAGATGAGGTAACATAATGCACTTTGTGTAAATCATCCAAACACGTTTTAAAGCCCAAATATTTTATACATAAATAAAATTTGCAGTGCAAAACTTACAAAGTACTAGGGTTCTTCACCCTCATTTTTTTTTCCTTAACCCTAGCTCTTAATCAGGTCATTGGCTTTCTTAAACACCCTGATGCAATGTCCAACCATTCCTCCAAAAACCTCCCTCAGAGACAAATTATTATGTCAAATCACCTCTGTTTCTTCTGTGTCATTGCAAGTTCCCAACCCTTTTTCTTTTCTTTTTTAAATTTTCTATTTCAAAATACTTCCTCTTTTCCAATTCTCTCCCAACATATTTTTCCATATTTCTTCCTCAAGAATCTGTAGATGATGGCAATAATTGCTAAATGAATAATATATGGAGTAAAATGTGATTAGCTGAAATGCCAGCCTTATTTTTATTGCAAATCAGCAACTTAAATTGTATCAAAGTAGACCATTTTCTTATTTATGGATGTGGAGAAAGTGCATATTTGTTTGGAATTCTAATGAGAAAATGAGAGCTAGATATTATCTAATTTGAGAATACGTTAAAACTAAATTAGGTATTTTCTCAGCATAGTGACATCATATTTCAAGCTTTACACCTGCAGGACTAGAGCTGATCGTTGAGCTTGCATATACGCATTCTTCTGTAGAATTTTTAGTAATCTTAATGGCAATCGGTGGTGATGAATTAGAGCTGATGGTGAGCTAAGAAGCAGGATGAGCTCGTTAATCAATTCTATACACTATCTGTCACATGTAACTTTGGAATTATCTGTTTCCTTCTCATATCTGGAAAAGCCTAGTTGCCAGATGACTATTGATAAAATGTCATAGTGAAAAAATATCTGAAATTGGAGTATATCTACTTTGATATAAAGTACCAGAATTATAAAAGAAGAGCAGAATTTGGTATTATATTAACTCTCACAGACACCAAGTCAGTACTTTACATAATATTAGAATGAAGACTTGAAATAAGTTAGGTATTAATTATATCATCTTTAACTGAATAAAGGAACTATAGCCTAGGCCCTAAATTAATATGCTGATGACTCCCAAATCTGAATATTAAGGCTGGATCTGATTCCCACATCTATATCTTAAGCTCTAAATTGTCATTAGAACTCCAGCCTCATAATCTAACTGTCTATATCATCTGTACATGGAGGTATGCCAAGTTTCTCAAAGTTAGTGTAACCAAAAAGGAACTCTTGCCCTAAGCCCTCAAACCTCTTTCTGCCTCAGCCCTCCATTTCAGTAAGGATGTCACAGTCTACTCTACAGCTTAAACAAAAAATCATGAGTCTAACTGATCATGCTCTTTTACTCACTTCTCATCTCTAACCTATCAGCAAGTCAAGCCACCGACCTCAGTATATTTCCATGTATTTTTCACCATTCCCACTACTAATACCCTAATTCAAGTCACTGTGGTTTCTCAGCAAGATTATGGTAAAATTCAGTTTCCTGATTTTCCAGCTTTCCTTTTTGCCCTTTCCTTCTGTTGTCCACAATATGATCTAAATAATGGCCTAAAAGTCAAACCAGATCATGCCAATCCCTACTTAATTTTTTCTTTTCTTTTTTTTTTCTTACTATTTTCTTAGAATGATTGTCAAAATCTTTATAGACTTAAAATCCATACACGTATGGCTCTTGCTAAATGTTCAGACCTCAGCTTGAATCACTCTCTCCCTACATATTTTACGCCAAAATTACTGGAATGAGTTTCTTGATTATGGCAAGTTGGTCCCCATCTCTAGGTCTTTGCAAAAATTATTCTCTCTGCTTAAAATATTCTTCTGTTTAACTTTCTCAAGGCTGGCTCTTTCTTGCCATTCAGATCTCTTAAACATCAGTGTAAGTACCTGATTCCTTCCCTGACCTCTCAAATGGTGGTAGCCACCCAGACAATCTCTTTCAAATTACCCTATTTTAATTCCCTGCATAGCTCTTAAAAATATCTGGTATTTCTTAAGTATCTATGTATTTTATTTCTACTATCTCTCCCTACCAGGATACAAACTCCATCAGAGCATGAAACTCATCTGTTTTATTCAGTCTTCTATACTCAAGGTGTGTAATAGTGATTGGTGCATTTATACATTCTATAAGTATTTTCCAAATAAACTGATTAATGAATTATATATTATCAACTGCGTAATTATTCTAACTTAGTAAGTGTGAATCAGGCAGGAAACCATATGGGAAAATAGTAAAAATGTTGAATCTACCTGCCAACTTACCATGTTAATTAGATTCGTTTGTTGTCCCATGTTGGATTGGGTTGGAATATTTGCAAGTTTACCTTATCCTTTTGGATTATAAAAATTCTAACATAACAACAGTTATCGAATCCATATATGATAACATAAAGCTTATTATGTTCTGTGCAATGACATAAGTGCATTGCACATGCTAACTCATATAATGTTGTAACATCATCATAATATAAATTTTATTTTATAGAGGAGGAAACTAAAGCACAAAAAGATTAAATAACTAGCACAAAATTATACATCTGGTAAGAAACAGAGTTGGGAATCAAACCTAGCAGCCTAAATTATCTGTGTTTATAGTCACTAAGTTGCCTCTTAACCATGAAATGCAGCTTAACTTATTCAGGCAACATTCAGCAATTACTTACTGGTAGATTATGGTGTTGATGGCAAAGTATTAAATATTTTAGATACAAAGATAACCATTACAGTTGTATTCTTTAGGAAACTTTTATTCTTCATGGGCTGGCTGAAGAGTTAAAAATTAGTGAAGTGTCAATTATAATACGTGTAGAAAATGCTTGATAAATAAAAGTGTCAGGTACTACATGAACTCATAGAAACATCCAGGAAGTACACCTGACATACTGAGGAAGGGAATTTGCCAGCCAAGGGATCTTGGAGGAGTTCGAGTTGCCTAGGAGAAGAATAGGCATGTTCATTGCAGAGGAATACAGCAGAGTAAAATCTAAAGTGAAGGTCTACGATAAGGTATGACCTCACACCAATCAGAATGGCTATCATTCAAAAGTCCACAAATGACAAATGCTGGAGAGTCTGTGGAGAAAAGGGAACCCTCCTACACTGCTGGTGGGAATGCAGTTTGGTTCAGCCACTGTGGAAAACAATGTGGCGATTCCTCAAAAGACTAGGAATAGACTTTACCATATGACCCAGCAATCCCACTCCTGGGCCTATATCCAGAAGGAACCCTACTTCAGAAAGACACTTGCACCCCAATGTTCACAGCAGCACTATTTACGACAGCCAAGACATGGAAACAGCCTAAATGTCCATCGACAGATGACTGGATAAAGAAGATGTGGCATATTTATACAATGGAATACTATTCAGCCATAAAAAATGACAACACAATGTCATTTGCAGCAACATGGACGTCCCTGGAGAATGTCATTCTAAGTGAAGTAAGCCAGAAAGAGAAAGAAAAATACCATATGAGATCACTTGTATGTGGAATCTAAAAAAAAAAAAAAAAAAAAAAAAAAAAAGAACATAAATACAAAAGAGAAACAGACTCATAGACATAGAATACAAACTTGTGGTTGCCTAGGGAGCAGGAGGTGGGAAGGGACAGACTGGGCTTTCATAATGTAGAGTAGATAAACAAGATTATACTGTATAGCACAGGGGAATATATACAAGATCTTGTGGTAGCTCACAGCAAAAAAAATATGTGACAATGAATATATGAATGTTCATGTATAACTGAAAAATTGTGCTCTACATTGGAATTTGACACAACATTGTGAAATGACTATAACTTAATAAAAAATGTTAAAAAAATTAATAAAAAATAAAAATAAAATAGATAAAGTGAAGGTCTAACCTCCATACGTTTTGTGTGACAGGGCTACCCTGAGTTCTCAGACATTCTCAGTGTGACCAGCTCTTTTGCTGGCTGTCAGTAATGTGTGTTCTCATGTGAATCACTCTTCTAATTCCTATATTCAGTGGCCTTTCTGACTTACTAATTACAAAGTGAACTGTAGGTGATTGCAACAGAACTATTTTTTCTCATGCTATACAAAAGAAAGAAATGAAGGAGGTGACAATGACCTAAGTAAGGAATTTAAGAACTTGTAGACATAAATAACTTTAAAACACACAAATAATACAATTTTAAAATGCTACAGCTAGAAACATTTTTAAAGGATTATTTTTAAAGGAATCGTCCATGACAAACATTTTTATGTTTAACAGTAACCAAAAATATGACCATTAATGTCTTTAAGGTAATTTAAATTGAGTTTTAGTAACTCCTCTGACAAGCAACCTTCAACTATCTCTTCACAAATATAATAAATCAATGTTGAAAGAATAAATATCAAACTAATCACCACAGAGCTGAATTTCTATTTTCCTTTTTTACATTTTAAGCAGTAAAATCTGTGGATTGTTACTTTATAACACTGTTCCTAGAAAAAGTAATTCTACTCATCTGAAATTGTCTTTGTGCATGTGTGTGTGTGTGTATGTGTGTTCTTTTCCCTTGATGAACACTTTTGGAATCAAAAGAGATAGACAGATTTAAAATATTTACTTTTATCCAATGCCCTATCATCACAGAGGAATTCTTGGTAGTTACATTAATCAAAAAAGAGAAAAATAAAAATAAAACTAGAATATGTTCTACCATCAGACTTCAGGAAATCGTTAGGATGTTAAAGACTCTAATGTAACGAAACCTTTAAAAGTGGTAATTTCTTTCTTTTGTATTAGCTTACTTTTTATACATTAGTATGTGACTGAAGAAGAAAACAGAGCAGTTCATCTCTTTTCCACTTATTGGTTCATTTCCTCTCAGAAATGAAGATCTACCTCATGATTAATTGCACAACTTTTCAGTAGCTATAGTTGTTGCTAAAGAACGTTTCATCAGAAACTTGAGAGAAAATTTAGAGACATTTATCAAAGTTTCCATTTGGAGTCTAGAGAAACAATAAAGTAGATATTGACTTCTCTTGAGCAATGGATTGTGATTTATAGATTCAAAGGGAGAGTCAATATTTACCTTCAGTGAAAAAGATTCTTGATGGTCAATGAAATGTGAAATTTAATACATTGTTTCTAATCAGAACTATCTTGCAATCTGTTAAATGACACTGTTAGATAACACTTATATTTCTTCATTTATAAAAATGTATGTGCGCTTTAAGAAATTCTGTAATATATAGAGCATTAAAAGTAGAAAAGTTACCAATATTTTCTCATCAAAAGAAAAGCAACTGTTAATATTTTAATGTATTTCATGCCATTTTCTTAGAAAAAATATTTGGGTGTGTTTATATATATAAATTTTTATTTTAAGTATGATAAAATAAAATATGTAGCTTGCATTATTCCTCCCCAGTATACATTCTTTATTCTTTCAAATGGATTAATCACCTTTACCTATTGACTTATGACTTGCTAAACCTTATGTGCAAGAAGTGTACACGTCCAACCCACTGACATTGTGTTTGTCCATGAACACTGCTTTGGCCAACGGCATGGAGCATATATACACTACCTCATCCAAGCTTTAAGAGCCATTACATGTTCCCAACAGCAATCTTGCTGTTTTCTGTCACAAAAGCAACTTGTGTCATATGAAGGCTTCTCTTTCAGGATGGATCCAGAGTGAGAAGACATATAGACGAGGGAAACCAATACCGCCTTGCAGATGCTGACATGTAATGTTTGTAAGAAACAAGCATTTACTGTTGTAAACCACTGTGATGTTAGGCTACTCTTACTGTGTAAAAGTTACTAATATATTCAAAAGCATTAATAATGTATCATTTTTAGACATACAAATTTACTAGTAATAAAGGAAATACTGATAGAGTCAACTAACTCAAAATTAAGATTTTTTATCAATCAAAAGATTCCATAAAAAAGTAAAAATAAAACCCACATTCTCAGAGAAGGTTATTTGCCACAAAAAGAATAAATAAATTCAAAACACTTTCAGAGATTATATATAAATATATAGATGTATTATAATTAATGTTTTAATATATGGTAATAAATATTGCACTTATATATAAATATATCCTATATAACATATTTATAATATATAAAAAATTAATATGAAGTTCAATTAGCAAAAGACAATCTGATAGGAAAATGGGCAAGATGAATGAATGGGCATTTTGCAGAAGAGAAAGATCAAATATCAAATAAATATTTAAAGATGCTGGAATTCCTTACTGATTAAGAAAATGCAAGTTAAGAATACAATAAGATACAGTTTTACTCTGACTGTATTGGCAAAAAGTAAAACTACTCCTTGTTGAAAAAAGTTTGTATCAAATAGGCAATAGGAATGCTAACTCTTTAGTTTGGAGTGTATTGGTACAATCACTGTAGTAAACAAACCGGTTCTTCCTTTTAAAACTGAAAGTGTACACATGGTATTCCTCAGAGAGTTCACTCTTTATAAGAGAGAGCTTTTGTACTTCTGTACTAAGAGACCAGGAAACAGCAGAGCTATTCCAAGGAGAAAGCACGCAGGAAAACGCCCAAGTATTCTTGGGCAGGAAGATAGGTAGAAAGACTATTAAGTACTTCCAGACAAGTATGATGCAGCCACATACAAAACATAGATGAATCTTTAGATATAGTGGCTACTTTAAAAAGAAAGAAAAAGAGAAAAAAAAAAGAAGGAAGACACAGAAGTCAGGAGCGAGGGGAAATAGTGCTTAGTGAAATCAGTCTGACAGAGAAAGGCAAATACTGTGTGTTATCATTTACATGTGGAAACCAAAAATAAACAAACAAATATAAAAAACTGAAACATAAAAACTGGAAGAAGACATTCTCTAGCAATAGCAATGGATAATTCCTATTGCAATGGACAAAGCTTAATGCTTATTGAAGACTTCAGCTGAAAAGGTTTTGTAATGGCTAGTCAAACTTCAAGTCTGGCTTTCTGGTCATCAACTGCAGAGCTTCTGGTCAGCCATGACTTTGGTGGTGGATTCTTGAATGTTTCTGAATTCTGGGTGACAGAGCACATTCTTGACCCCTCAAACACAATTTTCATGCTTCGTGGCATCCCCCTTGTTTTCACACTTCTAGCCTTTCCAACAAGTTTGTAAATGCCTGACTTCCTCTAGTAATTTCTTTTATGCCTGAAATATCAAAAATAATTTGTTTACTTAAAATTAAGAATGACTGATACAAGTCTTTTCTCACATAAATCTTTCTTGGGTGCTAACTCTGTGCCAGGTATTACTCTAAATGTTTTAAATTAAATACATTGGTATGTTTCATTCTATCAAGAAGCCAATAATGTAGGCAATGCTATCATTCTCATTTAAAACATAAGGAAATTAAAGCATAGAAATGTTTAATATTTTTTTTCCTTTTTCTTCCTTCTCATACAGCAAGTGAGTGGTAGAACCCGGATTCACACTCAGTCTGGTTATACAGCCTGCGCTTTTAATTACTCTGCATCTCTGTCTCACTCGTAAAGCTCATACGGTATTTATCCTACTTACCTAAGGGGAATGTTAGGCTGTGAGTCACATAGGTATATGCATTTTTTTCTCACTGGCCTAATATTTGTGTTTATATATTTCCTGTTTACTCTCAGATTGTTCGGGGAAAATCTATTGCCTGCTGATCGCTCTAATGTGGTATGCTCACCCCAATCCCAGATGTCGTACTGTATTCTTTCCGAGCAGTTCTATCAAGACTTAGATTAAATCAACCTTCCTCTGACCTATTGGCTGAAGTGGATTTCCCCTATAACAGATGAGAAGTATTATTTCTCATATATTATCAGGTAGTTGAGAATATTATAATAATAACTTCAAAACTCCATATAAAATTAAACTTCATAGTTTTGCTACTGGAAAAATATTTAATTTGCAATAGATTTCAATGAGAGAATGTCATACTGTTATAAAAATTTATTTTATAAAATTATTGCAAGGTGCTCAGATATGTATTCAATAAGTAATTTTGTCAAGATTACAAAGAATAGCAAAACTATAAGCTTTTAATATTTTGAAACAAAAAAAGGTTTTCTTTCAACTTGATGTGAATGTATTGCCTAATAAAAATGACAAAATTCATTCTCATCAGCTGTCCTGAGATTCATTTTATTGTGTTTAAACACCAGTATAATTACTTAGTAGTTATTATTTCATTTCTTTGAAAATATTGATTAGAGTATTTATTTTTAGCATTTCACTTTTCAAGATTTATTTTGACTGTGAGAAATACTCAAATTAAACAAAATTATTTGCATATGTAATTTTTCATGCCAGAGGTGATTCTAATTATATCCATTATCATATTTATTTTATATCTTACACAATGTTCTTATCATTTTATTACAGATCATTAAATATAACTATTTACATATTTTAACCATTTATGCCCTTTTAACTTCAATTGATTTTAAGTTTTGCAATTATGTCTTTCTCACATCACTCATATCAGCTGCCCAAATGTAGCTCAGGCTTAAATGCACACAGACTTGTCTTATTTCACTGGTCCTATCTGGTGGCAAGTTAAAGCCAGTTACAGTTGACCATACTTTGCAACTCCTTCAGCTGGAGTTAAATGCTCCATAAATTCCTTTATTTTACAGACCCATTCTGTAACTTCTAAATTTCTTACTAGACAGTGTGGATTTTTTGCACATGCCCACGTTTGATTTACCTCCAAGTAAATGAGCAAGAAGTAACCTATTATCCATAGAAAGGCAAGTGTTCCCCCTTTTACTTTGTCACTTACTCCTCTAAGGGCAGATGCTCATCATATCAATTTGTCAGTGTCCTCTTCATGTCGACAGTGTACACAAGATTGGTGTGACACGATAAACGGCAAAGCCCCAGGATGCAGAGTGTGGAAGCTATCGGGTGATGAGGGAGTCAGCTGATGTTACTTACAGGGCGTGTTATTATTGAGCCCTTGAATTCTGTGTCCACAGAACATTTTAGAGGTTAGGTTCAACTCGAGAACTGCCAAGAAAGCCAGAAGGAAGCATAATTCTTCATCTGTCAAGAAAGCTAGAAGTTTGCATAATTTTTCATAGTGTTACAGAAGGACAGAAACAGCCAAATAGGAAGTGCAGAGCACACAGTGGATTAGAAGAAAATAATCTGTTTTATATCTGCGTGATACAAAGAAAGAAAGTGAAACCCACAGCAAGAACGCAGACTGTCACTAAGCTTTAAACATTGACCAAGTACAGGCAGAATCTGAAAATATAACACAATTTGTAATAAATTCTTGAAGCAGACAACACAAAATCAAAGACTGATTGGAGGAAGAGGCATGAATGGAACAGGGCTAGGGACATTTTCTTCAGTTACATCTGATCACATATTTCTTCAAACCCAATGTGAAAGGCTTGGAAGTTAATATAAGAACCACACTGGAGATTATTTCTAATACGTTTGTACGTAATTATGCTAAGTGAACTCTCTACTCAAATTATGCCGTTACTCCATGGTATGGTTCGATGATTTTCAATTAATCCTTTCATTATAAAGTACTTTACTGAAGAAAATCTTCATGCAACTTCTGCATAGGCATCTGGAAGTGATAATCACCAATCGATAACTGATTTCTAGAGCCTGGTTCCTAGAATGGGCTGGACAGCTAAGCCACACTCTATACGGACCGGTAAACGTATTAAGCAAATTCCTGCTGGTTATGTCAGATGTTGCCTGTATGTACATTAGTGGCATGGTTATAAGATTTCTAACATCTCTGATAAACTAAAAACGTTAGCTGTATGAAGAAGAGGTTCACAGCACCACAGCGTTTACATTTACACTCTAATGGAGTCTCACATTAGGTAACTGAGAATAATAAGCTTATGATCACCGAGGTGCATTAGAGACAGATAGCCTTCCAGATATGCCAACAATTTTCAGTCCCATTTACCATCTTTTAAAGACAGAACTATTACTATACATAATCCATTAATAAAGCTGCCAGAAGATGGTTGTTCTTGTAAAGAATACTGTGCTCCAAAAATAAGTGGCATTAACGTTACTCAGAAAACCTGAAGCTTCAGCGTAGTCTTGGGAACAATTAGGATTCTGTCACATAAGTGCTAGACTATATCTACTTAAACCGGTTTTCTGTATCATGGAAAGTAAAAATGTAATCAAAATGGATGCAAATGAATTTTAGAAAAGAGTTGAGCCACTTACTCTCAGAGGATATATAAGGGCTGGAAAACTTTCAACCAATTTACTCACCCGTTCAAACTACATTTCCAAAAGTAAGCAGAGATTATTACACAAATATTTATTTATTAGATTTATAAAGTGTGGTCAGCTCAAGCTGCAGAAAACTGTTGAGACAAAAATTATTTAACAACTAATGGAAGAACTTCTTAAGAGATATTTCTGCTACAGAAGTAGACTTTGGGAGAAAAATCTCTAGGGCTATTTCATGAGATACTATTACAACAGCAGAGATTTTTTTTTTCCAGATAACAGCAGAGTTTTTTTTTTTTTTTACTCCCCTCACTGTCACAGTGCAAGACTAGGAACAATGAATCAAATCACCAGACCCTCTGGAGAAAGGCAACAACATGCAAGTCTCTATTCCTATTAAAATAAGTAAATTGCATGCCCGGTTATCTCAGGGGCTAGGGAACATGATTATTGTACATTTGACGGTTGGATTCCTCACTTACAGCCTCTATTTGATTCCTTACGATGAAACACTTATCACTTGTAGAAGTAACAGAAAAAAAAGGAAGGTTATTCTCTTTTCTTTCTCTTTGCCTTCTCTTCTTTCTCTTTACCCTTTATAATTTGATGACCCTTAACCATCATCATCATCATTGTAAGCTAAAAAGCAAAATGTGAATAAATGGATGGTTGAACATTAAAATGATGATAAAAGGGAAAGTAAAAATGGTGACATACTGCTACTATGCACTTGACTATTTCAGGTAAGGAGTTATTATATCCACTTCTGTTTATAATGTTGTAAGAAAACTGAGGGTAAGAGAGATTATATAACTGACTCACAGAGATCAATGCAGCAGCATTTAAACACATGATGGGCTTTAGTAATGGATTAAAATCTTAGCTACATTAATTTCTTTCTTGGGAATAGTTGGTGGAATTGGTTAATCTCTATTTTCTAGAAAGTTTTGCATACCGGTTCAAGTGATTTAAATTCTAAGACTGACCCAGAGGTTTTTTTTTTTTTTTTATCAATTAAATAATACATATTTGAAGCTCTTAGAAAGGAAGAGACTTTTGTATGTATGTGGGCATGGTGGGAGAGCATTGTGAGCAAAGAAAAAAAAATTGGCAGCAGTAACTGTGTTCTTTTACATACAGTACTAGGTAAAAACATTTTTATAGTTCGAAGCATTCTTTCCCAAGTGATGGATATTTCTTATGACAGGTGTAGCATCAATGAGTCCTCATAAAGCATGACTGAACTGTGCTGGGTGGTAGAACAGAATGGTGAGGAAGAGCATGGGTTCTACATTCAGATTGTCTGGATATAGAGCCTGGGTGTGCCGCTTACTAGCTACATGACCTGGAGTAAGCTACTTAATCTGTTTGCATCTTAGTTTATTCGTCTGTAAAATGACCCTAATCGTAGTGCTTACATCCCAAGGTCAGTGTGAGTTTTAAATTAGTAGATATAGGGAAAGTACCCCAAACTCTTTGGCACAGGGTAAATGCTACATACATGATACCTAGTCTCATTATTGCCAAATCTCTCTCAGAAGGTGATGGAGGAGTGATGCACTGCCACGAGTGAGGTCTGAGTGCCTTTATTTCCACTGGTGAGTCAACAGAGTATGTTTTCAAATTTTTAATATTTGTCAAAATAATCAGTGAGATGGTATCTTAGTGCAGTTTGATAGACATTTCTTTTATTATGAATGAGAGTGAGACCTAGTTGTTTATGTATGGTTAAGGACAATTTGCATTTTTGTTGTTGTTTTTTTTTAAGTGAAATGTATGTTCATATATCTAGCCTCCTCAACATAGTAAAACTTCCCAAAATTGCAAATATGTGATACATTTTAGGACACAGACTTTTTTCACGCTACTGGTGTTTTTATCCATGTGACTCAATCATGTACTGTATGACCCTTCTGGCAGCTCTCCACCTTCACAACCTCTTCCCCAGGGGTCAAGCTATGACTTAAAATATTGTCAATTGAAGAAGGAGAAATTGGCCAGGCACAGCTGGCTTCTCTGAACCTGTTGCAGAGTGTGTATACTCTTGACGAATTTTATTTTCCTGTAAACATAGTGTTAAAAACCTCCTTCCAAAGCCTGTAACTAGGCATGGACATTTGTCTAATTTTGGTATTCAGCAGGTAGGAGCCCAGTTGTTGCCTACAAATGTAAGGAGGATATCTTTATTTCTGGGAGACATATGCTACAGTATTGAGGAATAAATGGCCATGAAGTTTGCAACATCTTTTTTCAGGTGGTTCTTTAAAAAAAGAACACATACATGCACACTAATAATGCTTACCATTATATCTGTATTTACTTTTACCAGGGGTTAAAAACCAAAGAAGATAAAGTAATAACAGTGGATGAAGGATATATGGAAGGTTATTGCATTATGGTTGCAACTCTTCTATAAATGCAAATAGTTTTCAAATTAAAAATAAAAAAAAAATAAGTTGGTCATAAAAGAACAAGTATAGAAGAGAAAAGTAAAAGTCACTAAAGACACGAGAACAGAAATTATAAACAGGCCAATATGTTGTATATATGAGAGTATTACCAAATAGAAGTCACTGAATGAATCTTAGAATGATAAAATATTTTATTTGTATTAGAAAATTTAACAAATATCAGGAATGATAACCATATATTTCTTTTTTATAATTAATCAACTTAGGACTTTTTATTTTGTAGTGAGATTAATATTTGGAACCAACAGTCAACAATCAGTCAAAAGTGCTTATTTTTTAAAAATCCCTTTGTTTTTTTATACTGAAGATAATATTTCTCAGTTGTTTCTCAGTTCTCAGCCTCTGAGATTTCTTTCATTTTGTTTCAAATTCCTTCAAGGTCAGGCAGGGGAGAGAAATACTTTTATTTCATAGTCAAGCTCTGTGGACACAGTTTTATCACTGCTTTCAAAGTGAGGAGATGGTTTGACCCCATGATTTATGATCTAAGTGATTTTTACTTGATGATACACAAATGTAATTTCCTTATTTGGGACACTGACGGTTGGGTAGCAAGTGTGCACAATTTCTTTTCTTCTTTTATTGTGTCTTATATAAATTATCTTTTGTGATGAAATGCCAAAGGCCATGTGGTGTCAGGACCTAGGAACATAGTTGCAGCTTAGCAAACACAAAATTGTCACAAGTAAAAAATGATGTTCATGTAACAAATGTCCATAAGTCCTGGCCTGTAAACAGGATATGTATAAGGGTTTCAATTTCTTTTGTTTAATCATGTATCAAACACTTTCTCATTTATCTCATTATTTCAATCATAAATGAATTTGGAATTAATAAGAATGAAATATATTGTGCAACATTTAATTCCGTAGCAGGCCAGAGAGCGTACGGTTCATTCCAGCTCCAGGATCTAAGTTACTTTGTTTCCTAACCTTTGTCCCTCCTGGTAGGTTGCTTTAGAACAATCCCTTGAGCTAACCCAGGCTGGCAGCCTTCCTCAGACACTGATGGGCTCCTCCTGTACCTTTGCTTTCCTTCAGTGCAAACGCAGCACCTCCCAATATAACTCCCTTCAATCTGCTCTCAAGCCAGGTCAGCTTCAGCCACAGTCCCGGCCTCAGGCTCTCATGGGTGAGTCATTTACAGGCCCCCAGGTTCCTTAGTCTTCAGGAGACACGTGTCATGGATGTCTCTGAATGGTCCCCTTTAAGCCCCTGGTTCATCGTGGATGAAGGGATCCCCCCCTTCAACCCTCGCCAACTGGGTTCGGGAAGGTTACACATCACTCCTGCAACTCACTGCAAAGGAATCCCCTCTAGTGTTTCTTCTGCCTCCTTTTTTACAGCCTAGTAGCGGATAAAGCTAAGGGCAGAAAAACCAGCTATGCAACTCCGAGCAGGCGCCCCAGCGCCGCAAGCTATAGGTCTACTTGGCATCTATGGTGCTCTTCATGTCCCATCAGAGTCCCATTTGCCATCCTATTATTTTTACGTCAACTACACAAAAGTCAGCTTCTGTGTTTAAGGGCCTTAATTAATACAAGCAACTTCAGAGAATATGATTTTGCTGTGCAGCCAAGGTATGTATTTGGGAGTGCTCTTTGAGGACCACAGAATCTGAGAGGAAAACCTTGGATTTTACTGGATGTAAAACAGAATGTTAAAAAACAATAAAGGAACTGTAGAACTAAAGAGTAAAGAAATGAGGTGTTTAAGAACAATCCGGGCAGAAATGTATTACATTCTGCAATAATAAGCTAGGTTGTGTTATTTTAAACAATGAATATACATGATTGTGATCTGGGTGACGTGCTTCAGAGAATTGGAGGTTTCCTGAACACCCAGACTAAAGTCAGATGCTTGTTCATTCTTAGTAACCAGTTAACCTCCCAAGGTCTGATGCTTCAGAGGCAAAAATGAGCAAGTGGAATAAATGGTAACTGCAACCACATTCATGTGAAACATTTTAAACTTTCTAGTATTTTATGATTCACTTTAAGATGTGCTCATGGAGTTATTTTGAGTCTAACTAGGTAACTGTCTATCATTTAATTAATTCATTCAGTAAGTATTTTTCAGCTTTCGTTAGAAAGAGTGCCAGACCCTCTTCTAGGAGTTTGAAATACATAATGTAAATATATCAAGTAGACAACCTAGACATGTCTAATAGACAATAAAGAATAAATACAATAAAAGTCAAGTTCTAGTAAGGAAGAATGTGCTGAGGGGAAAGGGTAGAGTAGGGTAAGGAGGCTCAGGAGTGGAAATGGGTGAGGAGGTTATGGTTTAAATAGGATTGTCACAGTAGCTTCCTTGAGAAAGTGACATCTGAGCAGACTTGGAAGTGAGACTATTTACTACTGAAAGGTGGTGAGAGGCAAAGGGCTTTCTGGACTGAAGCCATCATTCAAAGTTCAAAGGCTTGAGGCAGGCTACCCTAGCCTGTCTTTATAGGATGAACAGTAAGAAGTCTGCGGGGCTGGAGGAGCCTGAGAGAGGGAGGGGGGCCAGAAATCATAGACAAAGTCAGAGAGACAAGGGTGTGGACAGAAACAGCAGAGGACAGATGTAAAGATCTACAGTCTTGTGAGTAGCAGGAGCAGAAGGTTCACAGTTCTGAAAAATACCCAAGGACCTCCCTTTTGGCCCTGTTCAGGGTCATTTCCTCTCTCAAGGAACAAGTACGTTCAGAAAATAACATGACGTGCAGAGGTCACGTAGCTGATCATTGTTTCTGCTCAGCCCAATTTGTCCCATGGAAGTTGGAGTAGAGGAGAGAGGCGAAGGACAAAATACTGGCAAAAAGAGAGAATGCAAATTAGAGCCATTCCTTGGGCATCAAGAACATTGGGAAAATTGACTGTCTCACGTCTTTATTAGAGTAACTGTCTCAGTTATCTTATTTTAGAGAAATTAATTTTTCAAAATCATTTATTGATAAATTATCAATTATTGATCATTTAAAAATTAATGATTTTAATGAGCATCAATGATAATCATTAATACAAGAGATCTAAGACTACCAGTATGACCCCTTCTCCAGCTAATCCATCCAAGTGACAGACAGTGCTTAAATCCCATTGAATTACGAGTTCTGATACACTATTTAGGTAATTTTTTTAGAGCATTTCTAAAAACGTCAGGTAGAATGTTTTCCAGAAGTCAGGCAGGGGACATTTTACTTATAAGTTGCATCTTGTTCCTAAGGATAACGGTGCTATCAGAAAACACACAAGAGACCATCAGTACTTCTCCCTGCAGGGGGTGTGGAAGTGGGGATGGGGAGTGTGTCTTGTTCCATTTAGGGGAAAAAGAGCAGTAAAAGTAGCTTCTATTCCTCACAGTTTCCTTGGGTCATTTCAAGAGGATTTTTTTTTTCTTTTTCTTTGAAGAGAAAATTATTATGCTTTCCAGCTAGACAATAAATATAGAGCTTTGTTTAAAAACAACGTTTGGTTCCACTTAGGTGGAAGCTAATAGAAAAATACAACAAATAAAATAATGAAGTTAATCATTACATGCAATGTCCTGGGGTCTCTTTTTTAGATAGAGAAAATGAAATGGGGTAAGATTTTAATCTCTGTTTATTGACTGGTATGAAGGGGTTGTGGAATAGGGGTATTTATTAGGCATCTGAACCAAGGGGAAAATCTATCCTTCCTTCCTCACAAGTAACCTCTGATAATTTAAGGTTATTTGAAATATTTTAAGTATTTGTCCACAATGCACAAAAACTGAGGGAGTTTATTAATCTCAGAATAATTTTATGGTAAGGCAGTTGTTATGGCAACTTAAAATGGAAATTTTAAGAAAATAGTATTATATTTCATTTAAATCTGTTTTCATCGTATGTTCAATAGTAAAATGTCTATAGCAAAAAGTTACCTAAAATATATCTAAATTTTATGTAATATTTTGACTTAGGAAAAATAAATACAGTTTAATGAATAGTTCATTTAATATTTCTATTATCTTATCTTTTTAAATTATAATTTTCTCTGATGCAGACACATCTTTTAAAGAAAAAAATTTCATTTTAAAATTATCAATAACACCTACAGCACAGCCGTTACTTCTACTGTGTTACTGATGAATTTTAAAACTCTGAATTTATCTAACCACATATTTATGTATGTCTGAATAAGCAGCTTTTGTTTAACTTCACATCATGGTCCTAATATATGTACAGATATAGCCAATTAATAAACAGGGTACCAGAGGCAAACACTCTTGAATTCTGGTCAGTGCTGTACTGTTTAAGAACAACGCATTTATCAAACTGGCATTTACAGACATCCTGTTAAACTAAATGTGTCTGGATTAAAGTACCAGCAATTTATTTCATCATTTCATCACTTACAAGTTTGCAGCATTAGTATTTAATCATTTTGAATTCATAATTATTATCCTTTGCTCCATGCCTTCTCATGGGTCCTCTGAATGACAGTAAAGCATTACAATCATATTTTGGGTACCTATTTTTTCTCCTAGTCTTTCACACTGATGAATATACTAGGAATGCAGTATGTTTGAGTACATGAAAGGGGAGGAGATCAACTCTGCCCATAAATATTTAGAGCAAACACTCCCATTGTAGTAATATATGCAAATTAACTTCAAGTCATCCTTCCACCTCCTTTGTAGATTTATACCATTTCTGGTTGTGTCTTGAAGCAATGCTGAGCATCTCTATACATACATCAGTGCAAACCATGCCTTTCTTTTCCCAGTTACAATCCATGTAACAACTTACAAAATAGTGGTTAAGATTAACCTTTAAGAACAGCTGTGTATTTAAGATGGGTACATTGCTAAATCATTAAATAATATTATTAAATATTGCATTAGCTATACAGACAATATGGTAGTCTTGAAATACTGGTTTAATATACTTAACTAGAGCAAAAACATTACCTGCTTCTATGCTATCTTAAATATTCATGTTTTCTTTACCTGGAAGCCATTCATCTCTACATGTATTTGCAACCCTGGTAAACAAACGCTAAGATCCTCATCCTGAGTTAAATTGATACCCTGAGATCAATTGGTTTTATTTCTATTTTTAAGAACCATATTTGTATAAAATTCCTACTGATAGTAGCAGATTTAAAAATATTCCGAAAATATTTCAAAAGGGACTACTTAGTCTGCCTGGCATACCTAACCATATTTATATTTTCTGTTTTTATGTAGACTAAAGCTTTATAGTGCATTCCTTCGAATGTCCTTTTCACATTATTTCTTGCAACTCAGTCGAGGAGAGAAATTGTTTCAACAGTGTTTGCATTCCTTTAGGGAAATGCCATATTCTTATTGGCACAGGGAGGGAGGATTATAAAACTAACCAAATAACTTAGTTTAGTGTAAAAGAAACTTTTTAACCAAAAATAAATCAGATGAGCACTGGTGTGGAGTAGAAAGCTTTGGTTCACTGTTTGCTTCCAAACTGAGAATGTCCCCCATGCATAATATGCTTCCCAAAACTTAACGTACCCAATATAATCCCCTTGGTTTCATAATGATGTGTCTAACATCAAAGGAAAGGGAGAAAATTCAAGATGCACTCCTTACATACCTACAGCATAATGGTGTGTGTTCCTGAGGGCTGCAGTGAAAAAAGCCAAAGAACGAGACTTCTACCTATCTATCATAATAAAATCTGTATTTCTGAGAATTTCCTATGAGGATCTGGCTTCATTCATTTCTTCCTTTCACAGCATATGGATTTATGGAGAAGCTATTTGTGCCAGGCATTATCCCAGGTTCTAAGGAGTAAAACTGATACAATTTCTAACTTGTGGGTTTATTTTTCAGCAGGGTCAGATGTTGTGATACACAAAGATCCATCCTCTTAGCTGTCCTATGCCACCCCCATCCCGAATGCACACATCCCCTAGGCTTCTACCTGCAGCTCCATTCTCCTCTTGCTTCACTTCCCTTACTGACCAGTCTCAGACTTAACCGTGATAATAATTATTCACTCCGCTTTAATATTTTCAAATCGACAATTCACATCTGCACTACTCTGATAAGCCTCCTGATGGCTCAGTGAACAGTCAGCTTGAATGTGCCACAGGTAAAAGCACAAAGCAGCAAATAAGAACTCAGTATCTTTACCCTGCACCTCCTCTCATGTCAACCTGCCCTCAAAGTGTCTTTAGTATCCATCCATTTATTAAGCCAACTGGTTTCCCAGTCTCTCACCTACTCATTCTCACTTGCTCTAGTTTTGGCCATGTCTCCATCAGCAAAACTAGAAAATATAATAACAATATTGTAGTGTAATATAATACATATGATATGATATAATAAATTGATTTCTTAACTAATTTCACTACAGTTTCTCCCACTAACACTCAAATCCATCTCAATTACAGAAAGAATTATCATTTAAAAGTCTCTACACATGACAGTCCTTTTCCATTTAAATCTTTCCAAGGCTTCAGGTGAAAACCAATATTGTTTTAGCATGGCATAAAGGGTGCTTCATAACTGCCATCTGCTTATGTCATATCCTGCTACCTCCTTACGTTCCCCAGAACACCAATTGTTTAGCATGATTTTATAATTCTTCTGTCTTTATCTCTCATCTTGTTTCTTTTGTCTAGAAATTTAGTTCTGGATTGTTTTGAACATACTTTGTGTTCATATATACATATGAACAATTTATATATATATATATATTTACTTGACTAGTTACACAGCTATATACTTTATAAAATTATTCAATTATTTTTACTTTTCATAATTTCTGCAGCATTTTCCTGGATTTATTTATTTCCTTATTTCTCTGAGCGTTGTCAAAGTGGGTCTTTGAGTGGCTAATTTTGGAGGCTGTCATTTGTTTACCATTTAAATTAAATTCACTTGGATATATAAATCTAAGTTTAAAGTTATATTCCACCAACCACTTTATAATTAGTACTCAATTTTTTATTTATTTATTTATTGCATCTTTGGTTGCTGTTGAGAATTCTGACGTCAGTGTGCAGTCTGTAGCTAATGTTTATTTTTTTCTGGAAGGTTTAATTTTAAGTTTATAAGTATACATTAGGTTTTTTATATACTTATTAAATATATTTCTAATATCATACATATTATATTTCATTATATTATTTTAATATAAAATGCTTTGCAGTCTATGAGCCATGTCAATCTTAGGTTCTTTAATTTTTCCTTATTTGACACTTATTATCATTTTCTCATGTATCTCTTCGTATTTATATGTATGTAAGCATATATATGTATGTATTTATGTCTGTGTAATATTTATATCTTTCTCTTCTTCCAGAACTTACATCTTCTGTATATTGGCCTCTTCTTTCTACTTCTAGTCTACATATCTCTTGAGCTTTATTTTTTATCTCATCTACTCTTTATCCTTTTCTTATACCTTTTTGGAGACATAGACACAGTGATCATTCTGTTCATTCATTTTCTTCCATTGTGTCACATCTCTTTGCTCTTCTTTCAATCATTTTAATATGCATAACTCATATTATACATGGATATTGGTATGACTTCTTACTCCTGTATTGGTTAAAAATATTCTCTCTTTTCATTTTGAGAATATTTATTATAGTAAATACATTTATCTACATGTTCCAATAATCTTGCTTCATACTCCATATGTTACTCTGATAATTTTCTTTCTCTTGATGTGTTTAAACTCTAAGCCTGTAAGCTTACATCTTGGGATCAAAAACTATTCTGCCTGGTAATAGTTACTGGGGAGAGGCTGCTAAAAACACAGTAGCAAAAAACAGGCATTCTCCGCTTGCGTGGAGCTTAAATTCTTTAAAAAAAACCAATTATTGAGGTATGATAGATACCACAAAAAGTTAAACATATTTAATAGATATAAGTTGATGAGTTTGGAAATAAGTACACATCTGTGAAACCATCACCACAATCAATACCTTAAACATACAATTTATTTTTAGAGACTATGGCCTTCAGAGACAATTCGGAAGTTTAGGTACCAGAAGTTCTGTGAGAAGGGAATATGCAAACTCAGCAATAATTTATAAAAAGAACTCCTAGTGAAATTATACAGTGGATGACATGTTACTTTGTTTTGATAGGTTATTTAAAATAAATTTTAGAGACAAATATTACAGGTAAAAATAACTAAATTCAATGATGGCTAGTGCTGGGTTACAAAAATTTAGGATATTTTTGTTAAAATTTTGCAAATCAAATGATTCACTACCTGGGGATTTCATGTCTTCAGTCAGTGGGAAGAGTTTCTGTATAAATTCAATATATTCATTCTGTACAAAAATCTTAATAAGGGGAATTTAGGTTATTTATTCTTCATGCTGTATAAAGCTAGGATTTTGCCTGAATCTGTTAGCTTGTCACAAGACATTATTTTGATTTCTTTATGGAGATTGCTTCTGAAATGGTTTGATATTTCTAGCTGAAAGTAAAACAAGGTTTAATATGCAAAACTGAGTCTGGCGATTCTTAATAGCCTCTGATGAGAAAGGATTATAGCAATCTGTGCAAACTTACTCCTCGGCTGCTCCAGGTAGAGTCAGAATCTTACAAGAGAGGCTGCACAGGTCCCACTGGGATGGAAGCTGTAAGAGTAACACCACCATTATTTCACAAAGGCTGCTTGGATTCTGCTCCCTTGAGAAGGTTTTGATTATGTGAATGTGCTTGCAAAAGCAGGCATACAGAAAAAAAAAATCTGTCTTTTTAAAAGGGAAGGCTAAGACAGTGGAATACACAGGTGCTACACACACACACACACACACACACACACACACGTCAGATGTGGGTATTGTTGGGTGCTGCCCAGATCCTCCAGCTGCTAAGATGTAAGTATCCAATAGGTCATAGCTGAGTCCCTTCCTACAATTGGGAGCAGCCTTCCCCACAGTCATGGCTTTTCCTTAGGAGCAGCCCACCTGCAGTGACTGGTCCATGCTGGGATGCAAAATTCCCTCTCTCTTCCGTCTATTCACTATGCGGCTGTTCAGAGCTATTGCTGTTTCAGAGTGTCAGTGGGATTGCCAGAGCCGTTTGTTCCAATTACGTCAGCAGTTCAGTTCCTCTGTGTGCTCAATTCTGTTTCTTCTCTCCTTTACAGACGGTGTTCTTGAGAGTGCACCGCCCGAAATTCCTGCATGCATTCAGATCTCCATCTTATCAGAGTTTGTTTTGGAGGAATCTGACCTACAACACACTGAGTGGCATTTTCCACTGGAATTTCTTGTGTTTCTGCCTTTGGAAGTCTTGGGCTTTGTCTGGTAGTTACAGTATTTCTCAGCCCTCACACCCTTCTGCATTCCTGAAGGTTGTTGAAGTTTATCCAATAGACAATGAGAATTACCTTCTGCTGCAGGGGAAACAGCACCAGATATACAAAATAATTTTTTAATAATTACTCTCTCCTTGCATTTTTATTTGCTACATGTTATCACATTTACCTTTCACTTCATAACACAATATTTTTTAAGCTAGAAGGGGTTTTGACCAATAATTTCATCGGTTATATGGAAATTTACAGATCAACACTGTGATACTGAAAAGGGGTATAAGAGGTTCACATACATAAAACTATATCCAGAAAAGTAAAGTGTTGCATCACTGCATGGTGATACTGGTTCTTGCTCTCAGAAAAAAATAGTTTGGGTTGCTTTCTAATCTGGATGGGATATTTTTAAGATTCCTAGTCCTGGATCGCATCTACCTGGATTCTACTAACTTCTGCATCCTGTTCTATACTTCGTACCAATTGTGGAAATGCTGTCTAGCTCTGCCCTACTTAGCTGTGTATTTTTAAACTACAGTTGTCATTGGGTCCAGACTATACTTTAACTTGATTACCAAGCTTCAAGGGTAGCTCCATGCTGATTCTATGTCTGTATTTAATTTCCTTGCTCCCCAGACTTTGTCACAGGTCTTTCAACTCCAGCTCCAGCTTCAGTATTCATGATGTACTCCTGCCCTTAGTTCTGACGTTAATAGGTTTTTTTATACTCACATATACTCCCCAAAGTGTTGCTTCCATCACTCATTCATCCATCCATTTCATTCATTCATTTAACTATTCATCTATCTTGGGACAATTTCTCTAGAAGTGGAACCTGACAAGAGTTCTTGTTAAGATGATTTTTTGTGTGAGAGTGCTCTGAGGAAAAGGGAAGGAATCAGATCAAAGCAGGGAGAAATCTCAGCAGGGTTGTGGCTCTCTTGGAGACTTGCTTCAGTCGGACCTATGAGGGATATTCTGTACCACAAATTGTACCACAGAATTAATTCTACCTTGTGGCAATTGTTTTATTCAGTCATTGGCCAAGGTCTGAGATTTGAAAAGCAGAGAAACAAAGACAATTCTCAACAGAAGGGGGGTAGATATTAATTGTTACCTGGACCAACACTTTCAACAGTGCAGAAGGGATGGAAGCCCTGCAGCATCGTGGGGAGAGGGAGGCAAAGTGCAATAACCGTATATCTACTGTAGCATCCATCTGTCCATCACCCAGCATCCTTCCAACCATTCACTCATCCATCCAAAAGACTTACTGAGTATACATTTTGCTAATTTCTGGGAATAAAAGAAGGGGTCCTTGATCTGAAAGAGTATGCAGTATAGTGGAGGAGATAAAAAGGCAATTAAGACCCAGAAAAAAATAATGTTCTTTTATAGAAGTCTGAACTAGGAGCTCGGCACAAATTTAGGACACTCCTAATTCTCCCTGGATGAATGGGTTATAGAAAGTCTCCTAAAAGAGGCAATTGTTAACAGTAATAACAAAAGGAGGTTATTAGTTGCTACAAAGGGTGAAGGGAAGGACAATGAATAACAGAGGTTATTACTGCTCATTCTTGATCGGGGAAAGTCCAGTCAAATTCACATTTCTTTGGGCCTATTCTCCTGTTTGGGCAGAGATAAAAAGAGTGTCTAGGTGCTTGTGAGGGGCTTGATGAAATAGATTAGCGTGTTCCTTCGACTCGGGTTTACTTTGCTAGACTCAAGGCTCCATCCCAAGGGAAAGAAGCATCAGAGTTTGAGGAAAGCTACTATGAAGAGAGATTCTTGACTTAGTCATGTGTCAGAGGTTTCCTAACGTGTTTCTGATTAAATTCTTACAATCATAGGTTGAAGATGATTATATTGGGGTTGGAAATGAACAGTGATTACTGAAATATATCCCCAGATTGACTAGCCAAGTAGAAAAGTGAGGGATAATTCAGGTAAGAGAAATAGCATGGTACAGAACTGTTTTTTTTTTTTTTTTAAAGCATTTATTTGAAATCTAAGTGCATTTTTTGCTAGACAAGCATTTGGGCTAGGGTCACGCTGAGACTTGGCTATAAGAGAACTGACATGTCGTGGGAGTATGTTAAGTACAGGAGCGATATGATCAATCTTTGCTTTCTAATATAGCTCTGCATGAGAAGATTTCTTTGAGAAATTGAGAGGGAGAGCAGTTAGCCGTGCATTTCATCTCCACGACCTGACTACCTCAAAATGATCAGGTCCCCCTTTTACTTATAACTAGAGCGGGAGGGGAAACAACAAAGCTGTTATTACTTTACTCACTGGATTTATTTATGCCTGTTTGTAGTGAATTCAGGTTGTCTTTGCCTTTCTAGATTCCCTTTGACTGACAAAAGCACCTCCAAACTTCTCGCTGAGTGTCCACCACTCCTTTGTGGATTGCAGGTCAGGCTGGCAAGTCTGGTCAATGAGATTCATAGTAATTGATTCAAGGACGGATGTGACCCAATAGGAGTAAAGAAAAATCAGCCTTACGAATTTTGCACTATCAGGAAAGAAACATGCTCGTTTTCTCTGAGGTTAAAACATGATAAAATGCAGGTTTTTATTTGCCGGTGGCCATCTTTTACACTTTGTGAAGGAGAGCCTTCTCAGATCGAAACCAATATAGAAGGAAACAGAGAAAAGAGACCGGGAAAAAATCATTTCCTGAAGAAGTAATTTTACAACCTCAATAGAGCCATGTCTGAAGTCTAGTTATGGGCAGCCTTTCTAGTATAGAGAAATTTCTTTTTGTAAATAAGCCAGATTGAGGTGTATTTCAGTTCCTTGTTCTCCAAAGAGTTCTGACTCATAAACTTACTTTCTTATCAAAGCTCCAAACTGCCTCCTGTCTGCCCACTCTTGATTCAGAAGCATGCTTCATTTCTCATTTATTCACTATTCATTTTTCTTTTTTGGATTTAGTAACATGATTTGGGGCTGATTTCTTCAGCTTAGATCTGCAGCTATTGGTGGGACGTGCTGCTCCCACTATACAAAGCTCTCACCACACAAAGTCATTTGCAGAATTCTCCAGTTATCTTGCAAGCCCCACTTCCCACCCCTAGCTTCTTTCTTGTCTGAAGACACAAAATTAGAAGAAATTCACAGTAAGCCAGATAATTAACTGATGAAAGCATAAACAAAGAGATGACTTAAGAGCTCTTCAAGAGGCCATGGGACATTGGAAATGAGGGATCAGAGAGCGTTTGTAAGGACTTTGGCTTTCTTTGACACCCAGGTGAATAACAGCACCATTTACAAGAAAGTTTTAGGGAAAGATAATATAATTCGGGTTGTATGTCTTTTTATCTCAACTGCCCCATAACTAGTTTAATTTACTTCTCCATGGATTCTAATCTCATTACCAGTTTCCTCACATCTGCTCTTACTCCCTGCTACCTAAAAGCCAGAGAGAATTTTCAAAATCCAGTCTCCTTAGAATACTTTAAAGACTTTCAACTGTTTTCAGGCGAAGAAAAAAAAAATCCTGTTAAGAAACTGAACTCTGAGGGGGAGGGTATAATTCAGGGGTAGAGTGTGTGCTTAGCATGCATGAGGTCCTGGGTTCAATCCACCCAAATTACCACTCCCCCCCCCCCAAAGAAAAAGACAAAAAAAAAAAAAAAAAGAAATTGAAGTCTAGGGAAACATTGTTCCAAAGGCACTGCAGAGTTCACCATCAACTAAGAAATATTTAGTTACATTAAGATAGTTATATAAACAGCAACTATCAGCACAATCTGGCGGTTGCCCAGCCTGTCAGCCTTCGTTGGCCAAGCACATCCCCCTCCAGTGAGTCCTGCACCCTGGCCATCCTAGTTCCTCAGAACACCCAGCTGCCTCTACTTCAGGCTTTCGGTCATGTCCTTCATTCTGTTGCAGCAACCCAGCCTTCCACACCTTATTTCTCAAGTTATTTTTGACTTATTTCCTTAACATCCTTCGCTAGAACAAATCCCCCTATTAAATCTTTAAATTGCTTTGTAATTTTTACCAGATCTGTAGTTTTGTGACCGTTCATGTGACTATTTGATTTCTTAAATTCCTTCCTCACGGAAGTGTTGCTCCGTGAGGGTAGAGACAACAGAAGTGTTAGTTCACCATTATAGTCAACGTCTTGTTACTGCATGGCTTATTATAGAGCCCTCATTTATACGTATTGCTTCAAGAATGAGTGTTTTTTGAGAGTGTAGACATTTGTGTTAAATACTATTTTCTTTTTCTTGCTGTTGCATGTTGGAGTCCGTAAGGAACAACATTTTCCAAAAAATATCCTTCTCCCTGCCGTGGCTCTGCTTCAGTTTCATTGTTATGTATCACCTAGACGAAACGCCTTCTTTTCTCCTTTGACAATAAATGCTTGCTCCAAATATTACTTGGTAGGATTTTTGAATCCTACACATATTATGTAATGTTTGTGAGTAGTTTCATGGATGGTATTGCTCTCAATTTAGGCAGGATTACTGATGCCATTCCTTTGATAGAGGAAGTTAATTTTTCTTACTGCAATTTATTTACTCTGGAAATATCAGAAAACTCACTAGTCAGAGGTTCCTTAATCTCTTGCCATTTAAAATGACAATTTATGTGGTAGGAATGGCAGCACAAGAGAGTGTCATTTATTTCTGCAAGGTTTATGTAATGGACAGAGTGCAGACAGCAGATAAAGCTGAATATTTGTGCCTGGGATAGAGAATATTTTAATTGCAAATTCACCTGTAGAAGAATTCTTGTCACTACCTTAGAGCAGAATAAATAGATGATCTCCCTCTTACTTCTGCATGCATACTTATGAACCTTATCAGAGAATCAGGCTAGACATAACTGCACTCTGTTTAACTCTTTTTCTGCTTTCTATCCCTGGAAGTGTTATAGTTCACTCATTAGCTACCATGTACCTGCTTTGGGGAGGAGGTCTCTGGGAATTTGCTAAAATGACACCATTGCCAAATCAGGATGGCCAGTTTGTACTACCAGAAAATAAACAGCTAACGCGTGAGATTAAAAATACAAACACTATTCGTCAGGGATTTTGCCGCCTGGATTTGGAGGTGTTAGTGTAGGGTTTTAAATTTTCCAGATTATAGTGCTTGTGAGGTTTCGGCACCATTCTATACAGTATTAATTTATTGAATCCCCATACTGAATTATCAGACATTATCACAGCCCCTCAGAGGAGGAAACTGAGGCATAGAGACGATAACTTGGCTGAGGTCATACACGTACTGAGTGCTGGCACCAGGACTAGAACTCAGCGATCTGGCGTCCAAGTTCACACCCTTTCCCACAGTCTGGCGTTGACTCTGAAGTTTACTATAGGCTCATTTGTTTTGTTTCGGTTGGATCTCTAAAACTCACCTTGGCTTCAACTTCAAAAAAAAAAAAAAAAACCAAAAAAAAAAACACACAAAGTACAATCTATTTAATGTTCATTTTATCAGTATTCATCTTCCTTGAAAAACTACTTAGTAAAGTGCACTGCTGCTTCCTTGATTTTTCCTTGTGGGCAAACACAGAAGAGTGTGCTTCGCAAGACAGTTGCAGCTTGATCTGTCTTCCCCCACACAGTTCTCCCCATGTGATGCTGACATGCTCTCCATGAGAGCTGGGGCTGACGTTGTCTCCCTTTGAATGTGAGTGGACCTGTGTCTATAGTGGAAGTGACCGAGAAGAGGTTATTAAAAATGACATAACTTCCTCCTGGGCATCCTGAGGTGCTTGCTCCTGGAACCCAGTGACCATGCTGCGATGAAGCCCTGACCACATGAAGTGGGCACGTGAAGTGATTTTTGGTCGTCAGCGTCAGCAGAGATCCCAGCCAGCAGACAGCATCAGCCACCAGGTAGCGTGTAAAGACTACTTCAGATGATTCCTGTCCCCAGTTTGTGAGTTCTTCTAGCTAAGACCTCAAACGGTGCAGGTCAGGGATAAACTCCTCCTTCCGCACCCTGAAATTCCTGACCCATGGAGTCTGGAGTACAATAAAGTTACTTACTTACGCCAGTAAAGTTTTGTGTTGGTTTGTTACTTAGCAATAGATAACTGGAACCATAAAAATAAAGCTAATATTCTGGCTTTTTATAAGGCAAAAAATTGAAGCAGTAATGTAATTAGAATTATTCATTATAATTAAATCCTGGAAGAACCTGAAAATCACTTCAGCTCAAATGCATCTAATCTTTTAAAAAATCAGAGAGGATTTTGAATTTTTTTTGAGGGGGGAGGTAATTAGGTTTATTTACATACATATATATTTTAATGGAGGTACTGGGGCTTGAACCTAGGACCTCATGCATGCCAAGCACACACTCTACCACTTAGCTATACCTTCCCCCTTGAATTTGAATTTTAGTGATGAGTTTTTCACTTTTGCTGCTGCTGCTGACTTGGGTAATTTTCTTATTATCTTTTCTCAAATGTTTTGTGCCTCATTTTCTTTCTCTTTCCAATTCTTAACTGATAACATTATGATGCTATTATTATTCTGCTTAATTACAAACTTTTGCAGAAAGCACTCGCTTGCGTGGCCATGTGAGTATATCTGAGTGCTAAAGGTTTAACCATGTGGTCTGACGTGTTTACCAAATTTTAGTATAAAGAAATAAGTTCAGGGTCACTAGCACTTAAGCACTTATTGAAAATAATTTTATTTCAAATATTATCATTGGAAACTATACCTCAAGTATATTTTCTAGCAATGAAGGATATTCAATAGTCAATATTTTGGGGGTAATGGAGAGAAGTATCAGAGGAAATTTTCTGAGTGATTTTTCAACAAAAAAGACAAATTATGACTGTAGCATGTGTGTGTGTGTGTATGTGTGTGTGTGTGTCTGCGTGTGTCTGTGCCTGTGTGTGTGTGTGTCTGTGTGTGTTTGTGTGTGTGTGTGTGTGTGTGTGTGTGTGTGTTTTGAGACCTAATCTTCTTGGGGGAAGTATCTAAATCTGACACTGTTCATAACTTAAAATATTGCAATAATTTAAGTTTACTAGATCTGAGTTTTAGTGCAATTTGTAGTATTTTATTTGAATATATTAAGTACCTGATTAAAGACACATAAGAGCTTTTTTGATATATAAGACATTAATTATTCTTCAAGGACTCTAAATTTTTTCACTATGTTGACAATTTTATGTGATATAATCATATGCCTTAATGTCTTAAACATATAGCTCTCTTGACATTTTAAAAATGTGAGATTTAAAAAAATCACAAATATATTTAAATAGCTATAGTAATATTTTTTCAGCTCATCATTACAAAATAGCAGACATCATATATTCTAAAACAAAAGCTAGCAAGAGAAAGGAAAGCAGAAGTGGGAGCTCTGTGCTGTAAAACACACAAGACAAAAACTCTGTTAGTTCATGTGCTCAGGTGCGTCCCACATAAGTGGACATATTAATTAAAAACCAACATCAATACAAAACAAGCAATAATATTTTTAAGAGAAGTAGGAAATAGTCTGTTTTAAAGCACTTCATTTAGATAAAGGGTACTAAGTACTTACTTTAAACCAGCAATTGTGGTAAGTTTTGGGGACTCAAAGAGACCCTCACCCTCAAAAACAAAAATTCTGGGGAGAAGGAAGAGATATTTGACAGAAACATATAATAACAATGCAACGTGTAAGTACGCAGGCATTTAGTACAACGGTGAGCAAAAAGAGTCCACGGGAACAAACGTTCTCTGAATGGGGATCTGCCAAACAATTTTGGGAAGAAGATGATCCCTCATGAAAGTTTTGAAGGTTGGGTTAGAAGAGGATGAAAGAAAGAACATTCCAGGAAGAAGAGGAAGCCTCTGGAACCACAGTCAGATGAAGAATCCTTTATGGAGGAGCTCAAAACAATGTAGCATGACTGGAGCACACAGATCCAGCTGCACAGAGGGATAAAGGTCTCACCCTATCAGGCAAGATCTTATCTACTATAAGGAGCTATGTCTTCCCCTAAGGTATGGGGAATGAAGCAACACAGAAGAATTTATGAGACGCAAAATGACAGGGTCAGACAGCTGTTCTAGGTAGATCACTGAAGCTTTGCAGAAACTGGGTTTTACATGGGGGGAAATTCTTTCAGTAATTGAAAGCAGAGACTGAGGGTTTAACTACAGCAAAGGAGGCCAGAGAGCAAATGTTCAAGAAACAGTGATTTTGTGACGTTATCAGTATTTTGACACATAAAATGATATATGGTAACCATGATTTAGAGAACTGTCACAATAACTTTATAAAGACCATACATAACCAAATGGAGATAGTAACATCTCACTCTTATGCAGAGGCATAGTAAGAGGTAAACTGTATGCTTTAAGGGGCCAAGACAAGTGTCCATGCTCACATCTGTGTCCTCCAAGGTGAGAAATTCTGCTATCAGGTGTTTATTCTTCTGGCATGGTTTTCTTTTAAAAGTAAATTCTTATTACTGGAATAAACCAACCTTTATGATGTTGATCTATGGAAGTAGAAACCATAGAAAATAAAGGTACTAATGAAAGGAAACATTGTCCCAGAAAGGAAAGGGACACTAAAGTCAAACTTTTCTGCACTTTCTGATACAGGGTAATGAGAGTCTTTATTTGAATAGCAATTTTTATATATGGAATTATTATTCCAACCAGATAATTACACAGAACAGGAATCACACAGAATAGGGTTAACAAGATATTAAGCTTGGATCTGCGAGTTACTTAATTTTGGGTTATTTGATACTTCACTTTACAATGAAGATATTAAGATTTGCACTGTATCACTCAGTATAATGATGCGCATGAAAGCATGCTGACATTATTTTGACACAAATATGGAAAGTATGTAGATACACTAAAAGAGAATGTTATCTGCCTTTTCTTTTATGTAACAGTTCATTATGGTTTCCCTGTTAGTGTTTCTTCCTTCTTCGATGAATGACAACTGAGACAGAGTTTTCTTCTATATAATTATCAAAGAATGTCTACATTTCTACAGACATAAATTTAGCTAAAACCACATGGATAGGATCAGTAAAACCCCCAGTGATAGAGCATAGTATAGGGTCTTGCACATTTGAATAGATCCACATTTAAATATATCTTCTTGGTAGCAACTTTGCAAATCATCTCCACCGTGAACTGACATATAACAAGTATGTTCGTTGAAGATAAGGACCCTGCTGTATACCTTATTTATAGCCCTAGCATTCCCTAACATATTTAAGCATAGTGCTGTCAATTAATGTTTAATTTAGAAAGATGGCATAGTATTTTATAATTAGTATTTGGGGTAACAATATATTTGTGTTTGCAAAATTGCATCCTGGGTTGGCACGACGACGAACGAAGCCTCAGTCCCAGCTTGGCCATTTAGTAGCCACTGGACCGGATCCACTTACTCAGGCTCTCTGGGCCACTAGGTTCCTCATCTTTAAAAAATGGATAATGCCTGTTTCCTGCAGCTCCAACGATTTCATAAGAAGTTGTACATAAAATGCTTAGCACAGCTCCTGCCTTAAAGTTAGCTCTCAATAAATATTAATTCTCTCCTCGCCCATCATTCTCCAGAAGTTGAATTATATGCATATATTTATAGGCAAAGTAATTAATAGCTGGTGCTGCTAACATCTTAAAGTGTTAGTTACAGGAACATCTTATATTCTATAAATGCCAGAGGATAACAACAACACCTTCAAGGCAGAGGTACTCGAATAACTTGTGACAGCAATCTTACTGGTGGGAAATAAATTATAATAGTAGTAATTTCCCTATGAAATTGGAAACCTTTTCATAAAAGAACAGTTCTTTTATCTTTAACTTCATAAATCATAGTATATAATGTGCTCTCAGCTTGAAAATAAAGACGTTCTTTGGTAGGTGTTGAAATTTATAACGTTGTTACTTGCAGCACTAGACAGAATGCCACTTTAAAGAAATCTGACTGCATTTTCTCAGTGAGACTAACTACTCTGCCTACATAAAAGAGAATCACAAAAAATTATATTATGAAATCTCACTCTGGCTTTTGCTTCTTGAGGAACTTTCTGACCCTCAGCTGGTTTCTGGTGATGTCTGTGGTGAATTACTGTCTGTACATGGCATGTTTCTAAATAAATGAACAGCCCTCAGCCTGCTTTCGTTTATGCCATTCTCTCAAGAAGCTAGATCCCACACGTGTCACTGGTTCCAGAAGCTCTGTTCTCCTGAGAATAAAATGTGCCACTGCATTCCATAGATTAAAAGGACTCTTCACTCTGGATGGGCCTTGGATAGACAACTTGTAATAATGGTTGGAAAAAGGAATTTTTAAATGGCGATTGGGAAAATACATGCAACTTCATATATTTTCATTTCATATATTTTTGGTATGGTCCATGTTTTGGATAACTTAAAAATCCTGCTGTTTGCCTGACAATATCTTTATGAGTGTTTATGAGTGGGATTCTTACCCAGTTCTTAACTTCCCTCTCTGTTTTCACATCTCTGAGACTTGAATCATGATCTAAAGGCTCTCCCTGCCCACTTCAGCTCCCATCCCTTTATTCTTCTCCAATATTTCCCCCAGTAAATTTCTCATATCTTTGCAACTATTTTCCAGAGGACCCAAACAGATACACTGGTGTCAGGAGTTGTGCAATGAAGCAGGCAGTAAGACTGGGTTTGGGGAATGGCAATAGGTCCTACTGTGAGTGGAATGTGGGGCACAGATAGTTTGTAGCACAAAGTGGTTGCCCAACTGCTAAAGATTCCATGAGTGGTGAACTTGGCAAATAACACGGTAAAGGAAAAATCCTTGTTCGTATGATGATTCAGGCATTTGAAGGCTAGGGGGGTAAACAATGGCTCCAAGGACAATAGAATTGGCAGGATATTACTGAGTTATATGCCACCCTAAAGAGATAATGAAAAACTATGGGATGTTAAAAACAGTTAAAGCCTAAGTGTGAGAGCTCAAGAACACCTTTGGTGGCTTAAAAAGAAGCCCTTATTACCTGCAGACAAGAAGCAGAGGAGCAGACACAAGATTTGAGAACGCTGCAGAACTCCAGCAACACTTACATGCTCAGCCATGGCTAAGCCAGGAGCCTAGTTGGACCATGAAACATAGGATAGATTTCCCTGAGGATTTATGTTCTGTTGGCTGCCTTGAGTCCTCCAAGTTGGTCATGGTAGCCCACCCTTCCTTAGTGAAAGGTACCACCTCACTGTGCAGGAATGTACTGCCGAGGACACATCCTCTCCACCCTAAGGCATGAAGTGTTCCCTCAGGGCTGCCCCTCTCCTGGCTGCTAGGCTGGCGGCTAGCGTTAAATTTCAGCACACACTGGCTGAGGACATGCTGGGACTCATAAGGAAACAGAAATGACACACCAAGGTATGTGCAATAATTATGCAGCACGTACCATGAGGAGCCAGAAGAGTATCCCTAGGATTAGATTCTGAGGGTGCTTGATCAGAACATAAGATTGGATAAGGGAGAACTTGTAGAATTATGGGCACTTTCTTGGAACACAGGACCTAACCAGCCATCAAGGACCCCAGGGACTGAAGCAAAGTCAGTGTTAGGATGATGATCCATTGACTCCCCGATCACTGAGGGAAGAGGAAGAGGGACGGAACCACCAAGGAGACAAAGGCTCTCCTTTAGCCAGCTTCCTAACAGGGCACAATGCATGTGCATCCTGGGCACATAAACAGAATGTCCAATAATGGCCGGTATAGAGGTTCAATGCAATGGACTCCTATTAACCGACATCAATCAAGCAAGAAATGACTGAATGTCCAATACGTTAACTACAGAGGTCAATGCCGGGCCCCCAACTGGGTACTTTTCCATGAGGTGAGAAATCAATTCCTCAACCACAACTCTACCACATTGTGTTACTTCTACCCTAGAGTGCCAGTGGTTTGTCCTCTAGGAATGGATGTTTCTATTCTTGTATAAAAATAACTTCCCTGTGCAGTGTCTCAGCCAGCAACATAGTCTGGGAGATTATGAAATGGCTCATCTGCAGACATGGAATCCTGCTGCCTCGGATACAACCAGGGGACTCACTTTACCGTGAAAGAAGTATGAGGGTGTGGCCTGTGACCTAGGATAATGGGTCTCACTGATCCTGTCACCATCCATGCCACCCAGAAGCAGACATTCTTGTAGAGTCCCAAAATGGCCCACCTAGGACACAACTGAAATGCCATCTTGGAAGCGATACTCTGCTACGGTGAGGTGCCACCCTTCAGGAGGGAGGGCATGTACTAAATCATAGAGCTCTAAATGTGTTTGGCTCCCCCAGTAGGAGGAATATATTGGTCCTGGAGTCAACAGACACACTATTGTCTGAATGTTTGTGTTCTCTCAAAATGCATATGTTGAAATCCTAATACTCAATGTGATGGTATCAGAGGGTGTGTCCTTCGGGAGGTGCTTAGGTCATGAGGGTGGAGCCCTCATGAATGGGATTAGTGCCCTTATAAAAGAGGCTTCAGAGAGATTCCCCTTCCACCATGTGAGGATAAACAGAAGTCTCTTAGTTTTACCCCTCAGCCCCAGAAGATGATCACCCTCACCAGACCATGCTGGCACCCAGGTCTCAGACTTCCAGACTCCAGAACTGTGAGCAGTACGCTTCTGCTGTTTAGAAAGCTATTCCATCTGTGGTGTTTTGTTACAGTAGCCTGAACAGACGAGGACGGGGTGGAAGCAGGAGTACTCATTGTAACTCCCTGCAACTCATGGGCAGACATGATGTTCCTTCTACACAAAACGCATAGCTCTGAAAGTGGGAAGTCCCAGTCCCCAAAGCAGGGCACACAGAGAGGCAACACAGTAAAGGAATCATTGAATTTTAAGCGAGAACAGCTCCCAAGGCACGACGGACTCCCTGTGTCCGGGGAAAGAGTCACCATGTTGTCAGCGGGAAGTGGGACTGTTTTCACACAATGGGAGCAGGACAGAATGCATGCCGAAGCCAAGTGATCCACCAGGCACTCCTTCCCCTAACAGACAACGGCCACGTTCACCAACCTAGCTACTCCCGCACCTAATTAACAGACAATAGACACATGCAAAACAACCTGCACTGGGAAACATGTGATTTTCAAAGGTTCAGACCCCTTAGGAATGAAGGATTGTGTTGCACTCCAAACAATCCATTAGGACGAGTTGAGGTGATGGCAGAGGCTGAGGGGAATTTAGAGTGGCTAGAGGATAAGGGAGTTGACGAGTCTTAGCCTCATTCCTAAGACCAACAGGTCACAGTTCATCTCCCTAACCCCCCATTCTACACATTTTCAGGAAGAGAAGCCAGTGGGAACCCTGGAAGGACAGCTTTCCAACTTGAAGGGTAACGTGGTCTCGACAATGGCGCTACCACCATTTTAGTCATGATTGACCAACAGCCCAGCTCCCATTCTTTGCTCCGTCATCGTCTTCACCCTGGTGCTGCCGCTAGTCAGCGATGAACATGGTGGAGTATTAGTGCCAGCCCCTTCTTGGCAGGTGGAAGATTTCTTTAATGGAAAACTCCTACTTTCAAATTCCTCATCAGCCTGGCCAAGACGTCCTTAGAACTGTGCTGCAATGTCACTCCTCTCTACCCAGTTGTTACCTGACCTTCTCCTTTTACAGATGACAACTTCTTACCCCTGATCTGTTTGTCATGCATAAGCGGTCTTCCAAATAAATGTCTTGAACATCAAATCCCATCTTGGCCTTTGCTCCTGGGAGGATTTCCACGAACACAGAAGTTATCAGTCCTTCCTATGTACTATTTCTGTTTATTCTATTTTTGCATTTCCTGAAGGATATTAAATGTATTTGTTTACATGTCTGTGCCCCTACTGGACCGAGAGATCTTAAACTGTAAATGAGAATGGGCCTAACACACAATCTAATATATACCAAGTAATAGGTGTTTGTTGGCTACAGTTTTATTAAATTTATATGTTTTAATATATAACAAATTATGCATTCATATTGTATTATCCTATTGTATACCTATACCTATAATAAATTTAGCATTCATATTGTATTATCCTATTGTATAATTACTGATAAGCCTTTCTCCACTGTGAGCCATTCAGAGTAAAGATTCTTCTTATTCACCTTTGTACTCCCAGGATATAATGCCACACAGTAATAGCTACATAAATACTAAAAATGTGAATTTTACTTCTTTTAAATTTTGATAGCCCCTATGAAATGACAGAAGATATTCAGCATAAAACAATGATGAAGTCATTATTTCATAATATGTGGGTATGTCAAACATGAAAAGCAAGATTTTAGAACTATTTAAGTTGCATCTTCTGACATTTTAGAAAAAATTCATGAGATGATAAAAGCAAGCATGCTGATTAATTGAAATAAGAATGAACGTATAATGGTGGTTCTTAAAAGGTGGCCTGTGGTCACTGGATGCTCTAGAGGCTGCTTTTGGTAAAGAAAATTGTTTCTGTGTTGAGTCAATTCATACATCAAATCTGTATTGAGCATTTCCTAAATGCCATCTGCTATATTAGAAACTGTGTATTTTCTTATAGTTAAGTATAATTATTTAAAATGAACCACATTGAAACATTTATTTCTTCATTGAAATTTCTTAGTTTAGTATGTATTATTTACTAATGCTTAATAACTATTTATTAATATTTAATGATACATAATTTTAAAAGACATTCTCATAGCTGTTAAAGATATACCACTTTATATACTAATATTACTCTCTCTTATTGTCATTGGTTTCCCTTTTCACACTGAAAAATAAGAACAAAGCAACCACATAAAAATTATGAACCATTATTTTGTACCCCTGAAACTAATATAGTACTGTAAATTAACTATACTTCAATAAAAAAATAAAAATAATAATTCATTTGGAGACAAGTCATATTTTCTTTAAAAACCTCATGAACTACTTATAAAATGGCAAAAGTAAAAATTTACTCACATATGATTATTAAAATTCTATAACAAAAAGATTAAAAACACAATATTTAGTAATTTGCTAGTCTAAAACATTATTTTTACTGCAACTTCCTTCTTTATATCACAGAAAAATACTAAAATGATTAGAACTCCTAAAACAAGCAACAACAATTTAACAAATAAATAAAAAAAGTAAGGATCATATTCCCCTTATGTAATCAGAACAAAATACTGCTTTTGGTTCTTTCTAACAAATTACCACATCATTGCTCTGTCACAATTAGATATTTTACCTTACTGGCCCTAACTTCCCATATGTCCTCTTTGATAAACTATGGATTGGCAGACATTATGCTACTGAAGCTATTCTTTTAAAAGATCACAACTAGCTGCTGACATTAATTCTCAGAAAGTTTTAACAATTCACTGCCATGAGACTCTGTGACATGAGAACATGTGATCTGTGAGGTGGGAGGGGGTTAATAACTGAGCAGAGACGATCACAATGTGAAGTAAACATTTTTAGAATAAAATGTATCCGGTAACAAAAGCTAGTAAATGACTGACTTAGGGGTGAGACTATCAGTTAAGCTCAAGCACAGGTATGGCAAACCCCATTTAGTTCTTATTAGCCATCAATTTACACGATAAATAAGTAGCAAAACCTTTTTTAAAAGGAACCATCTCTGTGAGCAGGGTGTATTTAGTAGCACAGTTCAGGAACAGCAGAAACACCAGGAATTTATACAGACTAACTCACTTCCTTGATTGTCTCTCTTGCCATTTTCATCGCCCCTGCTGAAGTTCAATACCTCTCCTGTGTGAAACATAATTTGTTACCTTCCTAACCAGCCTTTTTGCTTCCCGGTTTTCCCTCACCTAATACATTTTCAACCATGTCATACAAGCTGACTTTCTAAATCGGATTATGTTAGTCCTCCTCTCAAAAGGGGTTCAGTGTTTTCTCTTTCACCTTGGGGGTAAAAGTATCCAAATTTCACGGTCCAGGTTCCCAGGGTTTCATGATTCATTTTCAGTCTGCGTTTTTTTCCTCTCGACCTCAGGTCATGTTTCTCAATACTTTGCATGCTGAGCTTGCGGTTTATCCCCAAATTCTCATTAATTCCTTCTCACCTTGGCTACATCTATTCCATCCATCTGAACTCTCCTTTTTCTCTGATTGTTGAGTGATGTATTACTTATCCTTCAATAACAGCCAGGATGTAGCTCCTCCGTGAAGACCACCTGGAATGAATGCCATCAAGCGTAACTAACTGCACTCGGGAAACACAAGCCCTGGTGAACATTCGGTGCCGCCAGGGGATGGTTCAAGACAAGGGTAAATGATTATGTTTGAATCCCTTTTCCTCACTAAGTGTCTGACAAAAAAATAAGCAATCAACAAATATGTATTCTATTACATGGAAAGGTGGGGTCTTTTATCTGATCACATTGTCCGTAGTTTTCAACTTATGAGCACAGGATTCATAAATGCGTTACTCTGGTTTTGTAAAACTCTAACTGAAGATTGGATGAACAGAATGGTTAGATGCACCTGAGAGGTCAGATCAGTCTGTGGGGCAGACTAACATTTAAATGAGCTCTTCAGGGCTGGACCTGGTAGAGGACAAAGTCAGAGCAGGGTCACATTAGTTTCTGGAGGGTTTGTTAATGATTTTTAAAAAATTTCTACAAAGATGTTGTCCTAAACATGCCATGAAGTGTTTACATAGAGAAAAAAATTAGGAATAATAGAAACTGAGAAAGGAAAATGAAAATGGAGTCAGCATTGCTAAGAGAGCTCTCTCTAAAATGTAGCTGGGAGGCTGGTGAGGAAGCGTAACTTACGTATGTCTCAGCCTGGATGGAATCTGAACCACTTATTAACCTAATGAAGGCATCCAAAACATCTGCCAGGAACTCAAGATATGGATCAGACCCTTCCCCTAAAGCAACCCGTGACAGCCTATCTGCTAATCAGACACCTGCTCTAAATACCTCGTGATTCCTTGAGAACAAATTATTTTCTTACTCGATCAATCATGATTCTCACCAGGCAAATTTAACAGCAGTGTGACTTTCTGTCTTTATAAGCCCCTAACTCTTTGCTGTCCTCAAAATACTCTTGGTTTTACGTGAATCTGTGTCCCTTGAACTACAATTCTTAAAGCTCCCAAGTACATATTTCCTTATTTGTAGTCTCTTGCATTATTTTTCTTTTGACAGAACACAGATGCTATGATTTTCATAAGCCCAGAAAAGGGGTCATCTTGAGAATAATGGGGTCAATAAATGCGTGGAATGAGGTCCAGAAACAATACTATTAGTCAAGAGTGAGGGTTGAAATAAAAGGAATGGCTTGGAATCAGCAAACAATGGCTATTCTTTCCTGAAAATCAGATGGCATTCAGTCAGAAAAAAAACTCTTAATTGCTTCTTTCCTGTACTCCTCAGGGCTTCACGTGCCCTACCCTCTGTCAAGATTTCTTAAGGGAGCATGGCAAACGCTGATGACTCACGCAGAATGAAACTAAGAAAACATTCCATATGTTTGAAATAAGAGCTTCCTTTCTTTCTCCCTACCAGACACACTTACTCTTTTGAAAACCTTACCTGATTTGACACCATTTTCTGAATGCTTTTTATTTAGTCTTCGTAAAATCACACACATTTTTTCTTAAGTATAAGGGAAAAAATGAGCATGAATTAACTCATGTAATTTTAGAGAAGAGAGTAACCTTAGAAAAGTTCAGTTTAACCCTCTGATTTTCCAGGTGTGAAAGTTCTGCAAACTAGAAAAAAAATGTTTTCTCTACACAGCTAGTATCAGAGATGGGTCTTGAACTCATGACTCTTGTTTCCTTTCTGCCATACAACTACATCAAATATTAATTATCATCTAACCCATGGGTTGGCAAACTATGGTCCATGGGCCTACTCTGGCTGGCCCCCTGTTTTGGTAAAGCTCTCTGGAACACAGCTATGCTCATCTGTGGCTGTATCATCTCTGGATGCTTCCCTGTGACATGGGCAGAGAGTGAAGCAGTCCCAACAGAAACCATATGGCCCTCAGAACCTAAAATATTTACTCTCTGGCTCTTAACAGAAAGTGTTTGCCAATCTCTGATCTAAACCAACAGTCTTCTTCTGATAACCTTACACACTTCCCTCATTCCTGTGCCCCTTTATTTTCCTTGTAACTACTCCCTCCTCGTCAGCATCCATACTCTCCTAGATGTACCTAGGAAGGAGACAGACCCTTATACTCCAGCAAAGACTGCACACTTGTATTTGCTATTATTCACTTTATACCCACAAACTAAACTTTCCTAAAGGACATTATTTTTGATGCCTCAGCAGCCATTAAGGAAATGTAACATACATTCTAAGCTGGACATTGGGTAAACGTTGTAGACATCATTGCTATTGGCCCAAATATATATGGTGATGACAAGAATAATTGATAGTTTGGGGTCTACTGCAAAGACTGGCTTTGAAGGTTTTGGGAAGGGTCTGCAGACTAAGGCATACATCTTTAAGATTAGTTAACTCTATTTTTCAGATTAATTTTGTAATCACAACTTACAAACACACTTCTTATCTTTGCAATGAAAACTGTGCCTGAGAATTGTCTCTGGGGGATCCCTTTACCCTCTGAGTTGATAATGCTTAGCACATTGGCTAAGAAACCAAAATGATGCTGTTGCTGAAAACAAAACAAGACAACCCCCTAGACAATACTTGAAGGAGTTCTCTGAAAGAATAGAGTAATATTCATAGTTAGCTGGCTATCTTTCATCTGGAGAAAAGCAGAGAATAAAATGCGTCATGATGACTTGAGGGCAAGAAATGTGGCAAGGAAGAAGGCAAGCTAGCATCTTAGGGTGCGGAGATAAAGATGAGGATGGCAGGGCAAGGAAGAGTAAGGTGGAAAAGACTGATCGGAATCATACAAGAGGAACTGAAAGGGCATGTCCATCTGAACCTCAGACCCTGATGCCAGTGGACAGAAAGAAAGCGGCAAATTCAACGGCAGCCTTACAAGAGGGGGGAAGCCCCAGACGCTCAGCACTGCTCTGTGGGGTTCAGCTTTTACTGAGGACGTCTCTGGCAATGCTTTGCTGGATTCCCTTTGAAGCTACGAGAATAAAGGGAGTAGAGGAATAACATCAAGGTTCTGTGCAGGTGCAAGAAAATTACCCCTGAGAACCTCAGCTTTGAGCATGGGTGTGGCTGACTCACAGGTGCTTCCTCCTTCTAGTTTTGACAGATGCTTCAGCAGAGCTGCACTAGGAAGAACGGTCACAGGAATATTGTCAAGAAGTCCCCTGAAATTCTTTTAGCGAATTCAAGGCCGGTGGTGATAATACATTTTATCATGTATACGCACATATCCAGATCCCTGGAGTTGGGAATCTAGGCAGGTTCCACCAACTTGTGACATCCATCTGGGCTACCACTGGGCGTCAGACCAGAGGAAGACTTCTTGATCAGACAAGCATCATGTAAAAGAGGCCCAGGCAGTTCTGATTGATCAGCCATGTCTGAGAATCAACTGAGCATAAGAGTTTAGATCAATGAAAGATTCTGGATTTTAGAGCACTCAAATTATCTATAACATACCTAGTATGTTCAAGGAACTGCTTTTTATATTTCATTGCATGTTAAAATTAAAACTTTATTTGAATTCATTTGGAAGAAAGCTCTTATCAAGACCCTATATCCAATGTTCATGAAGCCGGGATTGGGTCCCAGAATAAATCTGCATAACCTTCCTCTTTCTTATTTACACTCTGGAGACCAGCACATTTCAATTGCTTCACCCTTACAGGCAGCATTTTTTTTTTTTAAAGCTAAAAGCTGCAGCTGTCTTCTTAATGCCTCCTCATTCCTTCCCTAATGTAATTTAGTAGAAATCCCAACCCCTGTGTTCAAGTTCTTTACACAAGCTCACAAAGAGGTCTTTGCAAGGCCGCTATTCCCAGTCTTTCTGCTTAGTAGTAATATTACCACAATTACTATAATTTAAAAATTAGACAGATATATTTACTCCTCGCCACATTTGCATAACTTGTCCGTCTACATCCAACTTGGAATAAAGAAATTAAAAGTAAAATAAAATGGTAGGACAGAAATAAGAAACAGAATAACGGAGGAATTAAGCTTTTCTGAATGTCTGAAATATGGTTGCGCATTTGCTTGAAAGACAACTCTTACATTGCCAATGGAAAATGAGTCTTATGTCTGATTAGTAATATGCAATGTAAAATATAAGAGCTTTAAGAGTTTTTGAAAAAGTATTATAATAGAATTTAGTATTTAATTCCCTGCCTTTTATTTATACATTGAAATGCTTCCCTACCGACTAAATTTCAGTTATAAGCCCTCTCTTGGAACTGGAGTTTTTCTGGCTATTTCAACATGTGATGTAGTGAAAGTTGAGTTCCATAAGGTGGCATCAACCTACTGGAGCGAGCAGCAACACCACTGACCATATTTCAGGTGCCCTTAGACCTTCAGCTTTTATTTTCCCTCAAGTTTTATGCAAAGGAGAAATTCAGAGACATCTTAAAATGTTCCTTCAGATCTATTATCTACTGACTTAAACAAAGAAAATCTCAAATGAATCCAGATTTGTGTTCTTCTAAGGAGCCTAAAGTTCAATTGTGCAGCTGAAGCTTGTCTGAATCTCAAGTTTTCCTTAGACTACAGACTTGGGCTTTAGATTCTGCAGGGAAATCTTTGCTTCTGGGATTTCTGACATTACAGCTTGGGGGTTATACTCAGAGTATAGTTAAATGTACCATTCAGACAGTCATTTTGTTAGTTTTCTTATGCAGCAAGGAATGATGGGAAATCAAGAAAAGTAAGATATATAATATTTGATTTTTCTGTCTTTTTACAAATTGAATTAATTCTTATTTAAAATACAAATAATAAAAATGATGGTGCTCTTTGAGTAGCTTCTGTAGGAATACAAAAAAAATCTCAAAAATACATAATTAAAATAATTAAATAAAAATGAGGTTGAGCTGCATAATCCTCATGTGTTAAGATGACAGATTAAACTAGTTTATTCATAATAAATGAAAGGGAGAAAATAAAAATGTTTTCAGTTCCACATTCACTTATTAGTAAACATTAATATTGTCATTTATTAATGAATGTTAACTAGCTTACATAACTAGAAAAACAAGTGATTTTAATCCATATATTATTAAAATACCATGCACTAAAAGTGCATCTTTGTTCCCAATTATTATTTCAAAAGGCCATTTTGGAGAACATTGTTACAATTAAATATAAAGAAATCTGTTTAGTTCTCAACCCTTAGTACCAGTTACCTCTGAAGAAGTTCTTGTAGTATGAGAAATAATGACCCAATATTGCAATAAAGGCAAGCCTTAAGCAGTTTTCTTAATTCTGCTTTTTTATTGGCTTGGTGACATAATATAAGACATTTAATCTTCCTACATGTAGATTGGAAATTTACTCCCCATTCTTACTTTACAGCAATGTTAGGAGGATTAATTGGATAATGAATCTAAAGGCTCCAGGCTCAGTAAAGAAAGACACACATGCAATGTGTTATTTGCCAGTGAAAGAAGACAACAGGAAGCACTTTCCCTACTAATCAAGATTATTCCTACCAAGAGAGTGAATGAGAGCAAGTCAATTAAGACTATTTTTGATAGAGTATCCAGTCTCACATATCCTAGGGCAGTAAGCAAGGAGAGAAAACATGGCTCTCAGACAATTTAAATATATTTCTCCCATCAAGAAAAGGGGGCCACTTCAAAGGCATAATGGAAAAAAATTCATAAAATTATTAAAGCACAAACTGGGAGAAAATTGGACCAGACCTAAATCAAATACACATGTTCAATAAATTAAAAAAAAAAAGTTATTCAAATAAAAGTGTCTTCTTGCAACTTTTCCACTGCTTTCTTAGAACAAAGATCACATCTCGGTGCATGATTTTAAAAACAACATAATGAAAAACTATCCTGTATGGTAGCAGGTACAAAATATAATCCCCAGAACTGATGATAAATGGGGATACCTGTGAGTGTCCATAAACCTGCAGGCACTGAGGGGCTGTTGGTACTGAATTGGACTGAGAAAAGGTTACCCGAGATTGCCCTTTTTGATGCTGCTTCCTTAGGAATTTTTACCCTCACGTTAAATTTTTGCAGTGAGAGATCTGCATTATATCCAAGTGGTTTTCTAGCTGAAAGATAAAACAGTTACAATTTCCATCTGAGTTTGAATCTCAGCAAGGATTATTTCTTGGCCAACAGGAAATGAAAGAAGCTCTGACTCTGGTTCAGGTGTGGAAGCTCCCGGCGAGCCAGGTTTCCCTAAACAGAGGATGAGGAGGACTAACGTGCTCACTGCTACATCAGAGCAGTGCCTCACTCAGACGCGGGCTGAATTCAGCCATCTTCAGCTGTGAAAACAGGTCTGAGGCAGGATTTCTGAATTTGTTCTATGGAACCAACAACTCTCACCTTGGCAATCTTAAGAGTCTGTGAGAATGGTTAATTCATTAAAAAGCAGAGTTCTTACAACCCAGTACATACCGTCTAATTTCACCTTCAAACAGTTCACCTGGTTTATGAACCTGAAGCTTTGGTAATCAATTGTCAACCTCCTTCCGTCAGTATGATTGATGGCAGTGTGGTTAACCTGTGTTCCCTTTTTAACTCTTTATTATTAGATTTAGCAATTATCTTCATCTTTTAATGGTAAATCTCAGTCGAATGATTTTATTTCTTTTGAGAAATTTCACAGCCTTTGCTTAGACAAGAAATTAATTTTAGAGCATGTTAGATATATTCCCAGATGACCCACTGTCATCAAGATAAGAAAAAATATGAACATGCCTATTGCAAATACTCTATTCAATGATGCTACCTATTAACTAATAATTTCTATATGAATAATTATCAAATTAGCTAATCATGTATTATATAGTCCATTATAACTGTATACTTTAAAAAATTGATGGTATGTTGTAAATTCTTATAATACATGCAATTTCTTATTACAGTAATATCTGTTTACCAGTGAAACCTACTTTTAAAATTTTCAGAAAAGAAATAACGAGGAGAAAGGTTTTGAATTAATCTCATTATATCACATACATTTTGTAGGGAATGCGGTAGTATTTTTCTTACTTTTTTCAAGTTTAATGTCAAACCAATTGTAGAAACAGTGGGAAATACAGATTTAAGTGCTGATTTAAAATCAGAGATATTTTTAGAACTTTATTCACCTCATTACATAATTATCTATTATTTATAGGTAAATTACCAGCCTTCAGGTTGGAAACCTGTGATTTCTTTCATGATTGAATTTTGTTACCTTGAAAAAGCCACCACAAGGTGGCAGCCAAGAGAAGATTTTAAAATGTAATCTTGGAACTTAAATTTATGGGGTTAGAGCCACACGTCAAGTTCACTTGAAGATTTACTACACATCTGACATGTCAGTGGCCAAACCAGTACATAAAAGCTGATGTACACTTCAATTAAAAATCATAATTATCCACACAAAGAAGGCAGCAGGCTATGAAACCAAATGCTCTGGAATTGAGCCAGGTACCTTAGAAGGACATTTTGCTTTTTAATAGTGTAAAGCTTGGCAGTCACATTAACTCTTTGTGTCAAGACATTTTCATTTCTTTATGCCAACCTCACCGTGATTTTATATATAGTAATGAAAAATAGCTGTTGGAAGCACTGCAGTCCCTGCTACCTCCAGGAATCTACGGAGTAAGCAGTGCTGAAAGGAGCTTTCAGTTTAATAAAGCAATTCAATTCAATTTGCTTCCCTGAAACTTCACTCTCAGAGATCAACCAGATAAGAGCACTGTGTTGGACGCACTGGAGTATACACAGATAAAATACAAATCTTTGTCCTCGAGCAAACAAACAAACAAAAACAGGACACCTGGGAAGGAAATTTTCAGGAATTTCTTCACTAATAAAACTGAAAATGTACACAGTGGTAAATACACAGAAATATCCAAATTTGTTAGACTAGCTAAAAGTCACTTTAATCATTTATATATTTTATATTTAAGACTGAAACAGTATCTAATCAGTTTAGTAATAATTTATTAAGATGTCTATAAAATTCACATTCTGGGTACCATACTTATCAGGGTTCTATCATTCACTGAAAATATGACAGCATTTGTTTCTTTTACAGAGAGTTCAGTTTCTTCAATAGTAAAACTGACATTACTAATGTTATTTATATAAAGAAAATTAACTAAGTAGTTGAGTATTTGCTACATTCCCAGCACATAGTCTCATTAAACGTCTATGATCTCTATTATACTATGAGAAAACTGAGACTGAAAGAATTTGATTTTCCTAACGTCATATAATTTAGAAAGGACAGGGATGGAATTCCAACCTAAGCCTATTTGCCTCCAGAGTCTACAGTCTTAGCTATCACGTGAAGATGCTTCTTACCTGATTTGACCAAATTACTTTTACAGAGATGTTATGATTCACCTCTTTTTCGTCTGAACTAAACTATTCTTGAAACTAGCTAAGCCCTTTTAACTTTAGTATGAGCTTATGCAAATGAGATTTTTTTTTTTTGCTTCGTAATTTTTGCTTAGAAAGTAAATTGATCCAGAACTAAACTTTAAACTCTGTTCCTGCAAATATTGGTGGACAATGGTTTACTTGAAAACAAAGATCACGCCTTCCCCTCACTTTTTAGGGTTTTCTCATAGCTCCAAGGGTTCTACAAATAGCAGACGCCAGCTCAGTTTGTTTGCATATTTATATAACCTAGAGGGTTTTAGTAATGTGGATCCATGACTGGGTACCTAGTAAACAGCCTTGTGGGTTAGGTTTCTGGTTTTATAGGCAATTTCTGTTACTAATTTAATGTCTCGCATTTTCTCAAGGAATAATTTTAAAATAAACACTTGAAATTCTAATTAATTAAATAAATTAAAGGCTGGAAACAACAAATGTCAAATTGTTATACCAGATTAGCAACTGAAAATTTCTCTGAATAAGCACCTGTTTTATGTGTCTTAGAAAAACTGTAGCAAATGTATGCTCAACATTCACCGAAACAGTGTCTACTATATGTGATCGATTCCTTTTTATGTATAATCATTTTATCCTTTTGTCATCTGTCTCTCCTTTCCCAGTTACTATTTCTATTATTTTGAAATCAATTTTTATACTATTACAGACTTTCCTATTTGAGGTCTGGTGAAGTTATCTTTAGACATTCTCATGCGGGGGTAATTCTGCCACACAGGAGACTTTTGGGCAATGTCTGGAGACATTCTTATTGTCATTGTAGGAGAAGGAATAGGTCCTGGCCCCTAGTAAGTAGAGACTGAGAATGCTGCTAAACGTCCCTCAATGCACCTGACAGCCCCTCACAACAAAGAATGTCAAGAGTGCTGACTTTGAGAGATCCTACTGTTTTTAACCCTTGTATTCAATTTGCATATTTTTTTCTGAAGAGAATCCATGGTTGTCATCATCCACTTAGAAGGGTCCCTGATTACAAAAGCTATAGTGAACATAAGTTATACATGATTTTACTACCCAATTTACAATCTGCTTAATTTAGTTTTCAAATTGGCCTTTATTGGCTTTGGCCTAGTGCTGAATACATTATAATTTTTGCATTAAAGAGTTAATACACAGTTAGGAAAATATAATAAAAATGGCACAATAAAGCAAGATATCAGTGATGGATAAACCGTGCAGGAGAAGGGGTATACCAGAACTCTCTACTTTCTGCTCAGTTTTCTGCAAACTGAAAATTGCTCTAAAAAATAGTCTATTAATTTTTTAAAAAGTAGTGTGGTGTAAGGGGGTGAGTATAGCTCAGTGGCAGAGTGCATACTTAGCATGAATGAGAGCCTGGGTTCAATCCCTAGTAAGTACCTCCATTAAAAAAAAAAAAAAGCAGTGTGGTGTATGCAACAACAGCAAAGCGGCGAGCAAGGACCAAACAGGAGGTAATACCTTAACATTTGAATAAGCACAATATGAAGAAGACATTATTTCCAGGCAGGGAAAAAAGTCCATAGGGAAAAAAAAAGCCATACTGTTTCACAATATGAATAATTCATTTGAAACTGATCATCTTCTGCGGACTTTTCAGGGGGATAATTAATAGATACTTGAAATCAGAGGTTCCCTCACATTTGCATCCCCTGCTTTCCTTTCCAATTTCTGTAACTAGATGGATCCCATACTCCTTCTCCTATGCCTTCTTGTAGTTCCTATACTGCCTTATTTTCGTGCGTTTTCTCTTTGCTAACCATCTCTTTTTTTTTTTTTTTTCTTTTTGTTATTCTAGCAAGACCTCCTATCCTTTTTTTCTCTCAATTCTTCCACCTCCAAATTCCGTTTATATGTTGGTTTGGAATAACCTCATTCCAGAGGTGGATGGAAGAAAATTGCCAAGGACCTTAAAAACCCAGTTCCTCTCTTCTCTCACTCCAACAAATCAAGAAAATCTTCTTGGAATCACTCTTTGAATGATCTTCTCCCTCTGCAGTACCTAAGACAGGCCAAGGACAAGAAATTCAAATCTGCTGACCTCAGCACCTAACAAATGCTCCTGTGGAACTTGCATATCTTCTTTCTATTGTTGTTGGTGTACTTAGGATTGGCTTTTTTTTTTTATTACTGGAGTAAAATATTTGTAATTATAGGTTTGGGCTTTCAGATGAAAGGTACATAAAGTAGGCTTTTGGCCTGTGTTTGTCTGTACAATTCAGTGTTTTTTTTTTTTTTTTTTTTGCAGGAAACAGTAGTTCTCTTTACCGCTTTTCCAACCTTGCCCCATGGAGTTTAACCCTGGAGTTAAATTGGGGAGAAGTCCCAGATGGTGCTATGAGCCATCCCTGCCTTCCATTGTTTCCTTCAGGTTTTGTTGGGGAAATACTGTTGAAAATAAAAACTCCTTCCAACTCAAAAAACCTCTCCATAAAAGTAGGAGATTAAAAAAAAATAGTATTGAACGAGCATTAAAGTAGAATGTATTGCACTTTACAGGCAATTCTCTGAAGAGATTGCAAAGACAGAAATCTTGCCTCTTATATGGCCAAGAAAATATATGCCCATTACATACAAAATCTCAAAATAAACAATCACCAGTCTGCAAGTAAGGGACTTGGCATTACCATTTGCCAAACATAGTTCATTCTGAACTAAGATCACTCGTTAACTGGGGTAGCCATCTGTGTTTGCTAATTGCCTTTATTAAAATAAAAAAACCAAAAAACTTACACCTTTATGATCAGAGGTAGGTTTGCAACTTGGAGTCAGGTACCAGCTGAATTTGGGACCCTGTCCCTCAGGAAAGTGGGAGATGAGAGTGCTCCCTTCCTTGATTGATTGCATTTCAAAGAGATGGTTTCCAGTTCACAGAAGTATCCCTGGGTTGTAAAACTGGCAAGAGGCTTGTTTCTCCCTTAAACACACCACATCTATATTCATTTCAAAGGGAACAGAGAAAGGATTTACAATTACAAGTTTTCTAAGGTCAATGCCGTAAGAAAAATTTGTACGTGTGTGTGGGTTCTTTCCCTTTTGCAGGGATAATTAACTTTTTTCCATTTAATTTGTATTTACCTTTACAGCCTACAGCTCACCTATGATTTAAAATTGTGCAGTATCCTCTTGAGGGGTTATTCTCAACGAATTCAAATGTTATTCTAATATACACATTTATATTTATTTATAATTATCAATCACATTTGACAAATCTTATGCCTATTTATAAAGATTTCCATCAGTTCTGTTATTTTTTTTTAACTTTATATACCCTAAGGGATCATTATAAAACTATTTGGAAAAAAAACACTTATATTAAATTCTCTGGAAAGGAAAAAAAAATTGAATTGTATTTCTGAAATTGAAAAATTAAAAAAGGGAAGGATCAAAATAGATTTAAAAGAAAGTTAGGCCTTGCCCCTACACATAAATTGCTTTAAAATATATTTTCTGTTGCTTGTTTATTAAATGCTCTTCTAAGAAAGTAGCTTTTAAAGGCTTGCTAATCAAAGCGTTGCCCATGGACCAACAGCACTGATTGATATTGTCTGGAGTATTGACGTGAGAAATGAGGATCTTAGCATCTACTCCTAGTCTACTGAATCTGAATGTAGTTTTTAATCAGCCTTCTACTCATACTTGAGTCCAAACCAAAAAAGAAATACAAAATCATGCCTGTTCCCTATATAACATACATAATCCTATGTGCAAATGACAATCTGCTCACTGTCCTCCAATATTAAAAGTGCTAAAGTTTCATTAGTTACTCTTTCAAACTTGGGGTGCTGTTCATTTCTTTTCGAATTTAATCATAATCTCACTTTGATATTCTGTAACCTATGTTACACTTTAACATTAACTACTAGCTCCTTATACAAAAATTGTAGGGAGAAAGGGAAGGGCAGCATGATGTAAGATGATACGGATTTTAACAGAAAGTCCTTTGCTTAATCACCATCAAAGGAACCTTGTACACAACTCACAAATGAGGGACGACTTTGTAGTTAAAGGCGTGGTTAATATTAAGTACAAACACACACACACACACACACACATACAAACACATGAACACACACAGCAGAGAGAGAGAGAGAGAGAGAGAGAAGAAAGAGAGAGAGAGAATAAGGAAGGAAAGAAGGGTAAAATAGCTCCATTTTTCAGTGCATATGACGGCCTTGGGTCTTATCTGTAACTTCCTTTCTGCAATACCCCTTCCATGTTCCCTTTGTCCTCAGCATTTCAGCTGAATGCTGTTCTTTCCTTAATAGAATGATTCAAACTTTCATTTCTGGAGGTTCTAATCCCTTGGTGATCCTGATCACAGGTGATAAGAAGCACTTCAGCTAAGTTTTGTTCATCTCAGATTCAAATACGGTAGTCAGGAAGCCACTATAAATTACATGGTTCTGGTGTTAGAAATAAAGGCTCAGAGGATATGATGAATGGGTATTTTGAGTGCGTTATGTGAGCTTTTCTAGTGAGTGACTTGCATTACAATGCATGGTCTATTTAAATTACTCCATTCAAATAGAGAAACAAATGTTTCTCCCTTGCTACTTAAAAAAAAATTCAAAATATCTCAGCAAAGAAGTTTCAATAGGTTGTAAAAATTCCATTCTCAACTACCATGACATGTGAGGCCATAATACTAGGATGCTATGTGATAAATGTTCAGGTGTCATCATTGTACAATTTCAAGAAGTGGATGATTTTCTTTGAACCATATCAGAGGAACCTGTATTTCTGGACATTCCTTTCTGTAAGTAAATGTAGGTAAAAGCACTTATTTCATATTAAAACACTGAATATTTGGATGATAGGAGGGAGGCCAAATGAATATGTTTTTATAGAAATTTGTAAACATAAATATGGACACGTTTAAGCATGTTACCACTGTTTGCTTGCTTAACTCAGGATTTCTGCATATTTGATAGCTTCTCTTTAGATTAATAAAAATAAATGTGTCTATTCCTAGAAAACTTCAGCATAGAGATTTACTGTCAAGCTTTTTTCCCAAAATTTATTGTGTCAAGTACAAACTGAACATCCATTACATGGCATCAGGCCTACAGCAACTTTGGGCATCAATTTAAATTTTAAAATTCAGTCAAATATAATAATTCTGAAATTCCATTTCTGGGGTGAGGTATAAGGACCCCCACTGCAGAGCATTTTTCTGTCTGTGATCATTTGAATAACTGGTCCTAACTCTTGGCTCTTCCTTCTCATTTTCTTTGCCAGGTGACTTTGTGTTTCCTTCCAGGGAATGGAGCAGAGTGTATTTTTCTACTGCTTGACTTTAGGTTCAAATGTGTGTTTTGTGTCGGTCAATATAAGGAAACACAAGTGACAAGTGCTGATGCCCTGAAGAGACCCTGTGTGTTTCCACTTGTTCCTTTGCATCTCTGCCATCACCACTGTGGGGAGCTTCCCCTGGTAGCTACTGTTCCCTCGGGCTTCACCCAAGAATAAGCACATAGCGGAGACACGACACCAGATCTCAGCGTGGAGAGTATTCTTGTTCAGAGAGGTCCATGGCTTAAAGCAGAGCCATCCCCAGCCAAGTGTAACGAAGATCAGCTTGTACCCAGCAGTGACATCATTAAATACTTATCATTGTATGCCATTGAAGATTTGTGACAATTTTATATGCAGTATTACTCCATGTATGGGTAAATATGTTTCATGATCTAAAATTATATATGTCCCTCTATTCCAGACTGGAGCTATGCCATTTGATTTGTATCCCATCAACTGAATCAGAAAATAGCATTTGTTGTAGTCCATAAAACTGACAATGTCTCCTTTCTTCAAGCAGCATTGATGTAAGATGATAATGGATTTTAACAGAAAGTCCTTTGCTTAATCACCATCAAAGGAGCCTTGTACGCAGCTCCCAGATGAGGGATGACTTTGTAGTTAAAGGCGTGGAACAACTGTAAATGATAAGTCACCAAGTACTTGAAAGAGATATTATGGCACCGCCACAGGATAAATGTTTATATTTTAATTCAGCACTGCATTCTCATAAAATATTATGCAAAACAGAGCTCAGTATGACTCAGGAATTTAAGTGATTTGTGTGTATACGTGTACACGTTGTTGAGGGATTGGAAAGAAAGTGAAAAAGTAGGAAATAGCCTTTTTGAATCTCTGAACTTAATCCTAAAATTCTGTTCCTCTAATATCACTCTGAGTGCCAAAATCCATACGAGTCAGGGTTCTCCAGAGAAATAAAACTAGTAGAATATATAAATAGATATATAGAAAGAGATTTATTATGAGGGATTGGCTCACACAATTATGAAGGCTCAGAAGTACCCCTGTCTGCCTTCTCACACCCGGAAACCCAGACAAGCTGGTGGTGGAATTCTAGTCCAAACCTGAGAATTATGGGAGCCGATGTCGCAGAGCAGAAGATGGTGTCTCAGCTCAAGCAGACAGAACAAATTTTCCCTTCTTTTGTCTTTTTGTTCTTTCCTTCCCCAGCTTTATTGAGATATAATAGACATATAGCATTGTGTAAGTATAATTTGCACAAAGTGAGAACATTTAAGATCTACTCTTCTAGCAACTGTTAAGTATACATACGGTATTGCTAACTGTAGTCACTGTGCTGTATGGTAGATCTGTAGTCAGTGCATAGATCTCCATCTTGTTTTAGGGTCAGTCATTGTAGCTTCATTAGTTTCTTTTCGTGGCGTCCGTTATTCATGATCCTAGTGGTCTTGCATTGGTGCCTGTGCATTTGAGGAAGGAGATACCTCTTCTAGACTTTATAGACTCGCTTTGGCAGGGAAAGCCCTTTACCGGTTTCTGAGAGGACTCTCCGTGTTGTCTTGGGCTGGCTTCCTGTTAGAGTCAGTCCTCTGGCGGGCAGTTTTGGTGCCCGGGTCAGCACACGAGCAGACCTGGAGCCTGAGATCACTGAGGTGCTCTTGGCACTTGAGTCTGCGGGGATGGATGTGGGACCCATGTCTCTGTGGGCCAGCCCGGATCCTGGGTCTGTCAGGGCTGACCAGGCGCTGGTGGCCACTGGGGTGCGCCTGGCGATGGGAGCCTCTGGGGCCAGCTTGGAGACTGGCTCTGCAAAAGACAGAAGTCTTTTTGTTCCATTCAGGGCCTGAGAGGACTGGAGAATGCCTCCCACGTTGGTGAGGGTAAGCTTCTTTACTTAATCTACTGACTCAGTGCTTCTCTTCCAGAAACAGTCTTACAGACAAACCCAGAAATAGCATTTTACCAGCTACCCGGCCATCTCAGCCCAGTCAAGTCAACACATAAAATTATCCATCACAGTACTTCTAAAATCAAAGATTCAGTCTCTGGTAGTTGTAGGAAGTAACTAGATTTATAATAAGGGGCAGAAGTAATGGTGGCATAGACGTTTTCAATTTTGTCTTGTTCTTTCTGGCCATACCCTGACATTTGTATTCATTCACAAGAAGTATTTAATAAGTTTATGCACATGGATGCTTTAGCAGAAGCTATGGGAAATAGGAAAACAGCAAATATAATTTCTGACCTATGGGGCTTTGAAATCTAAGGATGTCAAAACACTTACATAGGAAACAGCCAGTAAGTTAAAATATGCCGTGTTGGAGTCCACATTTTGCACAACTGAACTTCAGTGATCTTGAAACTATAAGTATCAAATACCCAAATCTATGGCCAGTATTATTTGGATTATAAAACTGATTAACCTGGTTATGAATGCAAGTCATTAAAAAACTAGGAAACATAACAAAAGCCACATTTTCCCCTTCATTTCTGAGACTGACAGAAACTCCTTCTTGCTGTTCATGCATAGAAAATAGATAATCCAATATTCCTACCAACTGAACAAAACTGAATTTTAAAAAGTTTATCTCTCGATCAAGCCAATGCTAATGGGTTATCCCATTGCTTATACTGGAGCAAATGAAGCAAATGGTTTGGAACTGCTTCTCACACGAGGACTAGGCTGAGAATACACTAGGTCAGTACGACCGGAATACGCCCTTCGCTGACTCAGCCACAGTACCTTTGCGAGTGTGGCAGGATTTTACACTCTCTCTGACATGATTCCTCATCCGTATAATGGGGATGCAATAGTACTGGTAGTCTGTTCTTGGGCAGTGGAGGTGCTCTGTTGCTGGCACAGTTTGGGGCAGTAAGTGGTGTGGGCAATGGACCTAAAAGGCAGAAGAGCTAGAGAGTGAGGCATTTCTCAATATTCTGGGGGGTGGGGAGTTGACAATGGGAGAAACTGCCTGCTTGTATCTAAAAATTATAATTAGTACTGGAAGGTTCCAAGAAGAAACAGGCCAGGGGGCTGATCAAAGGGGAAAGGGTCTGATTATGTATGACTAACAAATGGTAGGCATGCAGATGTTTGCCATCTGTTGGCTAAAGTAAGAAAAGAAAGGCCACTCCCACCGCAGTTATCTGAGTGTACTGAGGACTTTTTAAAATTATTATTGAATTATAGTTGATTTACACTATTACGTTAGTTTTGAGTGTACTGAGTATTTTTAATTCTTTTTTATTATTAATGTATAGTTGACTTACAATATTCTATTAGTTTAGGTACAGAGTAGTAATTTGAAATTTTTATAGATTATACTCTATGCAAAGTTATTATAAAATATTGACTATATTCCCTGTGCTATTCGTTACATCCTTGTGACTCACCTATTTTATACTTAGTAGTTTGTTCGTTTTAATTTGCTTCACCCACTTTGTCCCTCCCCCAACCCCTCTTTCCTCTGGCAACCACCAGTCCATTTTCTATATATGAAAGCAACCCAAGTGTCCATCAACAGATGGATGCATAAAGAAGATGTGATACACACACACACACGCACGCACACACACACACAATGGAATATTATTCAGCCATAAAAAAGAATGAAGTCTTGCCATTTGCAACAACATGAATGGAACTGGACAGTATTATGCTTAGTGAAATAAATCAGACAGAAATATCAAATACTCTGTTTTCACTTACATGTGGAATCTAAAAAATGCAACAAATGAACGAACATATCAAAGCAGATACAAACTCAGATACTGACTGTGCTGAGCATTTTTCAAAGAAGAAATAAAAGACCTACTAAGATGTAAATAAATGAGCATCTCCTGTAGGAACAGTTTGTGAGAAACCTCCGTAGGCTTTCCATCTGCCAGCAGAAAGGGCTTACTTTGGAAGCTGCCACTAAGAACCACTCTCCAATCAGAATGGGAATACAGACATAAAACAATAAAAAGAAAACGCTTATTTAGAACTTAATTTATGATTTTCATTGGAAATTAAATTGAAAAAGTCACATTTTGCACATAGGAAATGAGGATGATGGTGACTGGGTTGGCAAGTGATTTAAAAGATAAGAAGAATGCTATTGCCAGGATATTCCTGGGATTTTCATGTTTACACCTTTTTCTTCTCGAAGAGAGGATTAAGTCTATCAGGTGGCGAACTTTGTCTCTAGAAACTGCTCTAAAATGGTCAGAAAAATAATCTTGGGACTTTAAAAACTACATACTTAATAATATATGCATTTTTTGGTAAATAATTTAAATTATTTTATTGGGAAAATTGGTTCTACTTAGGTGAACGAAGGCACTGAGATGGATACCCCGCGGGCTGATGAAATAGAGAAAATTAGCTCCCTTCAAACTACTTTCTGATGAAATTTTACATGGGAGAGAACATTGGAATGGAGTTAGATAAGATATGTTTGCTGAGTTGAAATCTTTTTCATAAATTTACAGATATGCTTCTTATCCAGATTTGGTCAAAGTTTAACCTTAAGGGTGCAAAACTATCATGGGCTGGAGAGTTGTACTAAAGTTAGAACAAAATAGCTATTAGATGTAACTGTGCTCTCAGAAATTATGGGTTAGGTTTATATAACTTTTGATACATCTTAAAAAGGTATGATAGATCTAGTTGAGTTCGGAACTTTACTCAATAAACTGGAGAAAACAATGAGATCTAAAATTAAGTCTAATCAGACATGTTCCTCAGAGTGAAAGGAATTATTTGATAATGATGCTAATTTGAATGAAGAAAATGTTTTTATCACTAAAATCATTTTCGAAATTTAAATTTTGGAAATAATAATACTTGCACTCAAATAGAAATGGGAAAGTTTAAATAAGGTGATTTAAAGTTAAAAGATTTATAGTCGTCTAATTATCTGTTTTCTATGACAATGTCTGTGATTTTGCTAAAGGCAAACGGGTATTTCTTGGAAAGCTATTGTTGGATACCTGATATGCTGAAATGTGCCTGGGCTGTGTTTGCCTCATTCAGTAAGGAGGGAAACCTAATATCTACATTTCTGATGTTCTTATATAATGGATTTTTTAGTTGTGATTTTAACTGCCATTTGTGACCTGACTCTCAGGTCCCAGATAATAGTCTGAAGTATATATGGACTCGAACAAAAATATTAAGCTTTAACTATTTGGGTAAATAAGGCCCAAATGTAATTATTTTAATTGTTCCTTTTGAAATTTGAAATGATCTATTTTAGAAATTACATTCAGAAGTAAGGTATAATTAAATGGAAAATTTACTAAAAATGTGCTAGAGATGTTTTAAATCTCTGCTGTTGACTTTATCTAGGCTACTTCATCTTCTCACAAAAATAAGAACTCTGGTCTGAGACTTTCATGACTGAGGGCATACTTTTTTTGTGTTAGAGAACTACTGGAAAAAAACTCTATTGGATCCAAGAGAAGGACCACAGTCTGAAATAGCCACAGTTAAACCCAGATTTGGAAAGGGGATTTGAATGAGGCTTGTTTAGAAGCTACTAGGATAAATGGAAATGAGAAAGGGGCTAAGCAGTGGGATTGAAACAGAGCACTGGGACATTTTGGCTCATGTGGAAAGAGAGGGGTTGGTATAGAATTTTTAAAATCCTAAAGCCATTATCTCTGCTTTCCTTCTTTTTAAAAAAACTGATCTGCTCTAAATATATGGGGGGGGGGTTCAAAATATGATGCTGGGTGTTTCGCACAGCATTTCCTCCAGAGAAGGATGAGTTTCTACTTTCTTTGTTAATTTTATTTTTCCTTTTCTGGTTGTCTGTGCTTTTACATCTGCATAGTGCTGTAAGTGGGGTCATCAATGTTGAAATACTATGCAGCCAAATTTTAAATATCTGTGCCGGGGTAAAAAGAAAAAAAAATGCAAAATCACCATTCTGTTCCAATGCTTTTGAAATATTGTGAACTTCACTTCTAGGTAATTATGGATCACTTTAGTCTCCTCTGAAGCCTACCCTAGGCTGGTAAGAAACATACCAGTTGGGAAAGTTGTAGGTTTCAATACAAAGAACATCAGACTTATGAGAGAAAAATATACATTTTTACATGTGAAATGAAAATACTTCATCTCTTTCACACGGCAGGCACTTAATAGAAGTGACTAACTGAAAGAATGAACGTGTAAAGAGTGACGAGGTATAATGGGTTGTGAAGAATCAGGGTTCAAGAAATATTAGGAATTATTTTGTATGATTTTTAAAAATTTGAAATATATTTTGAGGTCATCATGTTGTGAGAAAAGAGGGACAAGGATGTATATAGAAGAAAACATATGTACTGATGGCTTAAGAGAATCTGATGGACTTTCCTTAAGAGATACATTGTGAAATCAGTGAAATAAGAAAAAATTGGCTTAGAGTTGTACAAATTTGTATTGCCGAAGGAGAGAGGCTGGAGGAAATGATAGTGAATGAATCAACCATACCTCAATAGATGAAACTATAAAACTCCTAGATGAAAACATAAGCAGTAAATTCCTTGACATCAGTCTTGCTGATGATTTTTTTGAATTTGACACCAAAAGCAAAGGCAACAAAAGCAAAAGGAAACAAGTGGGGCTGCATCAAATGAAAAAGCTTCTGCACAGCAAAAGAAACCATCAACAAAATGAAAAGGCGATCTACTGAAGAGGATAAAATATTTGCAAATCGTATACCTGATAAGGAGTTAATAGCCAAGAAATATTTTTAAAAAACACCTACAACTCAACATCAGAAAACCCCAAACAACTTGAGTAAAAGTGTGAATAGGACCTAAATGGACATTTTTTCCAAAGAAGACATACAGACGGCCAATAGGTGCATGAAAGATGGTCAACATCAGTAATCATCAGGGAAACGTAAACCAAAACCACAATGAGATATCACCTCACACTTGTCACAATGGCTATCATCAAAAAGACAAGAAATAATAAGCGTTGGCAAGGATGTGGAGGAAAGGAAACCCTTGTGCATTGTTACTGGAAATGTAAACTGGTACAATTACTATGAAGAAATAATATGAAGCTTCCTCAAAAATTAAAAATAGAATTACCATATGATCCAGCAATTCCATTTTTAGGTATTTATCTGAAGAAAACAAAAACACCAACTCAAAAAGTTATATGTACCCTATGTCATTTTAGCATTATTTACAATAACTGAGATATGAAAATAATCTAAATGTCCATTGACAGATGAATGAATAAAGAAAATGTGGTACATATACAATGGAATGCTAAACAGCTATAAAAAGAATGAAATCTTGCCATCTGCAGCAACATGATGGATCTTGAGGGCATTAAGCCAAGTGAAATAAATCAGACAGAGAAAGACAAATGCTGTATCATCTCATTTATATGTGGAACCTAAAAACAACCCCAAAACCAACTTCATAAATACAGAGATCTGATTGGCTGTGGCCAGAAGTGGAGGCTGGGGGTGGGCAAAATGGGTAAAGGGAGTCAGAAGATACAAATTTCCAGTTATAAAATAAATAAGTCATGAGTATGTAATGTGTAGCATGGCAACTATAGTCAATAAAACTGCTAAAACTGCATGAATATTTGAAAATTGCTCAGAGAACAAATTTAAAAGTTCTAATCATAAGAAAAAAATTCTGTAACTACATATGGTGACGGTGTTAACTAGACATTGTGGTGATCATTTCAAAATACATATAAATATCGAATCACTATGTTGTACATATGAAACTAATATAATGTCAATTATACCTCAATAAAAAAGGACAACAATTTTAAAAAACCCACAAAGCGTTTTTTATACTTTCATTTTATAGAAGAGGCGACTCCAGTGTTCACCTAGAGCAAAATGCTAAGTAATGGAATTGTTACAAGTTGACTAAAAATTCTAATTATATGGCTTGGCTGTAACTTTTATGTATGGTACAAGATGCTGAATAATGATATTATTGAATTATGAATTTGCCAAAAAAATCTAACTAGATGGTTAGGGTTTTTGACTTTCTTTTGGTATTTTCTATAATGACTAAAATATCAGTCAAAAAACTATTTGAACATATGACATATTGCTGTCTTCATTTTACATTTGAGATTGAACCAAGTACCTCATCTAAGATAGCACCTCAGGTAAATTGTAGGTCAAAAATAAAGATTAGATGACTCCCAGACCAGTGCTCTTTCTGCTCATGAAGGTCTCCTGGAGTTCAGTTAGGGAGGAGAGCTTCACCTGAAATATGCACACCATATTTATCTTATTAAAAATATTAAATACGGGGGAGGGGAGGATATAGCTCAGTGATAAAGAGCATGCTTAGTATGCATAAGGTCCTGGGTTCAATCCCCAGTACCTCCGTTTAAAAATAAATAAATAAAAACATAATTATCACCCCTAAAAAGAAAAAAATAAAAAAAATTAAACACAAGGATGGGGTGAAAAGAAGTGATGTCAGTGGGTTTTGTGTTTTCGGGTGATTAGGGGGCTCTCAAGTGAAGTGATAATGTAGAGAGATCTAAGCAAGGAAAGCGATCCTTCCCAGAATACGGAGAGGGCGAAGAGCAGGGCATTCCAGGCAGAGAGAAGAAATGCCCGCGCCCCGAGGTGGAAGCTTACGCGGTATGCCCGACGACTCATAAGGAGGTCATTGTGGCTGGAGCTCAGGTGCCAAGTATCAATGCCTGTTCAAACACCAAGTGGCAGTGGCAGTGGCAGTTCAGGGGAACGTTGGGGCTGGGAAAACATTGCAAGATAATCAACTTATCAATGGCATCCAAAGGCACAGGACAGGATTAGGTCACTAACAGAGTAAGGTAGTTGACAAATGAGGTCCAAAGACTGAACTTTGGAGCACTCCAGACTTTAAAATTAAAATAAATAAATAAATAAATGAATAGGATCTGGAAAATGCCTGAAGAGGGGAGAAAATGAAGAAAAAAAGAGAAGGCCAAGAGGAGGAAATATTTCAAAAAGGAGTGGTCAGTTTTGTCAAATGCTGGTCCCATAAGATGGTGGATAATTATTGACATTGGGTTTGCCAGTGCAGAGCTCAATGGTGGTAGAATGAAATTTGGAGAGAGTCGTGGAGAGGAAAGTCTGTTTAGAGTAGATTTAGAAGAAAGATGAGGCAGTGGTAAATATACAGCAAAGGTAAATCATTTTAAGTGCTTTGTAGAGAAGGAAAGTAGAGGAAAAGGTCGTAGGTGGAGGAGAAGTGTTTCAAGAGAAGTTTATTTGCTGTGATAGGAGATATTATAGTATGTCCATGTGATAACTTTTTAAAAATCGATGAAGGAAAAATTCTGATAATCTAAAAGGGGACACGTGGGAAATAGTCTAAGTGAAATCCTTCCAAAAATCAAAACATTGAACAGGGTAGAAGAAGAGGCATTTTTATCAGGATGGAGATACCCTCAGGGGCTCTATATATTTGACCACTATGAGAAACTTTTACCTCTGTGCAACTCTGTTGAAAATGACTTGGAAATAGGCTAGCTTGTGGCTGGATACAATTTATAAGAAAGATAAAATCTATGTATTTATGCATCTAATAGGAGCTATTTCAAATTGTTAGTGTAAGAAGTGTATTTATGGCTTCGTGTGGGGACTCTTTAATAATGCCTATTATCTTTGGTAGATGCACATGGATATTGACTCATCTGAATTAATTAGTACCATTAGTCATAGAATCTTACAATATGTCTGTGGATTTGCTTTTGTCTTCACTTTTACTGAAGTACAAGGAGGCTAAGTGACTTGCCAATGAACATCAAACATGTTGGTAAAGAAGCCAAGAATAGATCCTAAGATCTTGACTCCAAGTTATTTATGTCACTGTATTTATTGACTTCACCTTCTGCTTAGTCATTTGTTGGGCATATTTACGATAAATATAATGAAAAGCGACACTCCAATGCTTTAAATAGAGGCCGTACTTCACACCCGTGGCAGGATGGAAAGAAAATAAGTCTGTGAGGCATATGGATCCTTGACTGAAGTTTCATAATAACCAACTGGATCATTCACTTAATGGTCTAATTAATTCTTCAGGCCTCAGTTTCCACATCTGTAAAATTGATGCAGTGGTTTCTTAGGTCCCTTTTAAGACCCACACTCTGTTTTTCTAGGAGATGATAATTGAGGATTTGGTCATTTTAACTTCATCTGGATGGTGACTGACTTTATCGTGGAGGGTTCCTTAGTCCCCCTGGTTTTTATCAGAAATTCTTAAAGTACACATTCTTAGGGATTATCTCATCACAGGCTCCACTGGGAAGTCCATGTCCTTCTCCCAGAATGTTAGCCAATTTGGCTTCCTTAACATAGAATCAAAGAAGTATATAGCAATATCATAACGTTTCACAAGAGATCTCATCTGTTTTTATTGGGATCTATCTATCTACCTACCTACCTACCTACCTATTATCTATCTATCTATCTATCTATCTACCTATCTATCCATCCATCCATCTATCTAGTGACTGAAATAGTGTCTAGGACATAGTAACTCAATGAAGACTTGTTTTATGAATGAATTATTAAGGGAAAAAAAGAGCTAGAAATCTGCCCTCAGTAATTCCATTGGCATAATGCCCATGATAAATGTACTAGACAAATAATAAAGTTATCATGACTTTAAATGTTTCTCATTACCCCTCCTCCACTTCAAGTCCTAATCCTCAGAAGTTATCTTCTTTAATTTTTTGTTTTCAGTTTCTATGAGTGTTACAATTCTAATTAAAGTGCGTTCACCTGTATTTTTTGTTGTCAGTCTCTATGCTTTGAAAGATTTGACGAAGTGTTTCCCTGCACTAGTTTGCCCATCTGTATACTTTCTAAAGTTTTGTTTCTGATGATATTAAATTTTAAACTTTTTCTGATGTTTATCTCCATCTATTCTCTTTTAAAAATTTATGTAAGTAAAATATAGTGATTCACAACTTTTAAAGGTTATACTCTATTTTTAGTTATAAAATATTGAATATATTCTATGTGTTGTACAATACATCTTTGTAGCATATTGTATACCTAGTAGTCTGTACCTCTTAATGCCCTACCCTTATATTGCCCCTCCCTCCACTATCCTCACTAGTAACCACTAGTTTATTCTCCATATCTGCGAGTCTGCTTCTTTTTTGTTCTATTCACTAGTTTGTTATGCGTTTTCTTAGATTCCACATATAAGTGATATCACACAGTATTTATTTTTCTCTGTCTGATTTATTTCATTTACCATAATGCCCTCCAAGCCTTTCTTTATTCTTAAATCTCTGTTTCTTTTTATTCCAAATCTTTTAATATCTTTTAAATTCTATATTTAAATGGATTTGCTTCTTGTCTCTGCTTCATAAGATGAGGAAATTAGCACCCAGCTGCTGCCCTTGGCTGCTTCTCATTCTCTACACGCAGACCTTCCTCACTGTGTCACTCATTTGACAACATGAGGGTGTGCTGGTTCCTTGTGGTGACCCAGCTCCACCGTCACCCTCGTGAAACATTTCTCCCGGTTGCGATGAGATTCTGCTTTGATTCTGTAAATGGAGGCAATTAATGGGAAGGGGAGGAGATAAGACGTATTTTCCTGATGCTGGTGGTCAGCACTGTATATCTTTCCCCAACCTTTTACTTTTAACCTACCTGTGTTTTTACATTTAAAGCACATTTAAAGTAGCATATGTTTGGATCGTGTTTTTCATGCAGTCTTACAACTTTTGTGCTCTAATTATAGTAGTTAGTCTATTTATATTTAACTTAATTACTTATATGGTTGGGATTTAATCTACCATCTTCCTGTTTATTTAGTGTTTGTTTCACATGTATGCCTTTGTTCCTTTCACTTGGATTAATTAATATTTTGGAATTTCATCTAGAACGTGTTGCTGGATTTTTAGATACTTGGGGACTCCCAGATATCCTTCAGGTACTGTTTTCTAGTTTAATCTTGTAGTCAAAGAGCATGCTTTGAACAATTTGAGGTTTTTTTTTCTTTTTTAATTGAACATTTGAAAACAGCTGTGTTCAGCTGTTACTGAGTGACACGTTCTTTAAATATCAGTTCGGTCAATTTTCTTTTTAATGTCCTTTAAGTCTTCTATAGTTTTACTGATTTTCTGTCTGCTTGTTCAACATAAAACCGAGAGTAGAGGTTTGAAAACTCAAAAGACAACTGCCCCTCTTCTTCCCTTTTAATACTGTAAGAGCCTAATATTTCTTCCTAAGAAGATTCTGTTGCAGTGGTCACCGAGGCCCTGCTCCTCTTTATCCAGCCTTTTCCCCACTCTGCTTCACTGTGGGTGTTTTCTACTTCGACATCCTAATGTACAGTAAGCTTCCGTTCTGCATCATCTATTCTGCCATCAGGCTCATTCAGCAAATTTTCACATCAGATACTGTCATTTCCATAGCTAGCAAGTCCATTTAGGACTTTTTATCCCTTCCATTTTTATCTTCAGTGGTACATTCACGTTTCCTTTTAAATACTTTTACATAGTAGTAGATATTTTAATGCTCTTGTCCGTCAATTCTATTATCCCTCTCCTTTCTGGGTCTATTTTTATTTACAGTTTTTTTTTTTCCTTGCCACCTCCCTTTCTCGCTTCTTGCGATGGCCAGCATTCTTTTAAATTGTAAGCTGAACATTTTGACTCTGTGCCTGGACTTTGTTTTCTTCCTTTAAAGGATTTTGGGCTTTGAATTTTAACTTGTAGGCAGTTAACTCACTAGTGGTTCTATTTGCTACTTTTGAGATTTGTTCTTAATATTTATTTGGTGGATCCTGAGTAGCCTTTTATTATGTAAACAACGCAGTTCCACTACTTAGGTGGTATTTCCGTGGTCTCTACTCAATGTGTCTAGTGGTCAAGAGGGACCCCCGTCTCTGGTTGACAGAATTCCAGTGCTTCCTTGTGTGGGTTCTGGGTCAACTCATAGCCCTTTTGGTTGCTCAGCCTTGTGGCATTTCACCCCAGGTATGTACATTTTAGTAGTTGTGATGGTTAATTTTATATGTCAACTTGGTGAAGCTGTATCACCCAGTTATCTAACCAAGTACTAGTTTAAGTTTTGCTGTGAAGGTATTTTATAGATGGGTTAATATCTACAATTAGTTGATGTTAAGTAAAAGAGATTGGTAATGTGGATGGGCCTCAACCAATTAACTGGAGGCTTAAAGAGCAAAATCAGGTTTTCTGGAGAAAAATTCTGCCTCAAGCCTGTAACATCAGTTCCTGCTTAGTTTCCAGTCTGCCAGGCTGCCCTATTGTTTCAATCTTGCCAGCCCCCAGAATCACACGAGTCAATTCCTTAATTCCTTAAAATGTGTGTCTGTCTGTCTGTCTGTCTATCTGTCTATCTATCTATCTATCATCTATCCATCTGTCATCTATCTCCTATTTGTTCTGATTCCCTTGACTGATAATCTATAAATATTCAAGGGATAGCTGCTTGAGAATTTCTGAAACTGTTTTTCTTTGCAGCTCTCTCCTCTCTGGATTTCTGTGCTGCAACTTCCAGCTGTCTCAGCATCCATGAAGTCCAGTCTCTGGCTCCTCAGTTAAACAAGGATGCATGCTCTGCTTAAGACTCTCCCTGCTCCTTGGTTTGTCCGGGCAAACTCTGGGACAATCATAGAGCTAACTTCTTTTATTTCTCTTCTTTCAGTGATCGTGGTCCTGTACTGACAGCCGTCCAGTAACCGAAAGACGTTTCGTACATTTTCTCATTTTTTTTCCCCCGGTTGTTTACAATGGGAAGTTAAATTCAGTCCTTCTTATTCGATGGTGTCCAGAAGTTTGTCTCTTCATCCACAACATTAGTAAGGAAAGAACTCAGTGAATTAAGAGTCTCCATTTAAAAATCGTATTGGAAAAGTTCGTATTTTATAAAGAAAGATATTCACTGCTCCGTTTTCAGTAAACTAGAAATAGAAAAATTTCATATACAGGCACTCTCCTTACATGTTTACACCTGCAATTTATTTTCAACTGGGGTTGTCTTCCTTTTTGATCTCAGCTAGTGTATAGTCCATCTTTTCTGTGTTCATATACTGTCTTCCTAGGGAGTCTGAGTAAATCATGGCTGCACTGAGAGGTCACAGTCAGTTTTTTGCTTAATACGTTGTTTTATGTTTGCTCAGAACTATGCTTTTTGGGCTTTCTTGACAAATGTAAGTAATAGCCCTCTCATCTCTGCACTGTGATAGGACTGGCCAGCTACTTCTTTTACAGATTTCTTTCATTGCTTTGGGACATCAACTTGACATTAGGTTGAAAAAAAATTCCTCTTTGAGCCTAATGGTATAATTCCCATTTCCTCCTCTTCTCACCACTTTTCTGGGCTAATGAGTTTATTCAGAACTTTCCCGCCTGTGTTCACATACCGCTGCTTCTTTTCTTCTTTTATTGATTCATTTCAGGTCAAGGATAGTTGGAAAATTACTCCTTTCACAGCATTAAAGTTTTGTATTATTTTTTCCATTTCAGTAACTATATGATGGATATAAGACTTAGTTTCCTTTCTCATGTAATAATGATTGAGTGGCATATAATGGACAAATAGAAAATGTTTCATATAAAATGGCCTAATGGAAGCACTTTCCCTTGTTTAAAAAACACAGTATCCTCCATTTTTATGTCTATTTGATGCTGTTTCTCAACTCTCAATTTAGCTTTCCCTGGTGGGAGTCATCATTACTGGCTCTTGGCAAGCAGAAAGATTGCAACAAAGTCATTTAGTTTCTCCCATTTTCTTTATCCCATATTTTTGAAGTCACCTCTGTAATGAGATGGCTGTAAAGCTATTTCGTTTGCATTCTCCAATGCCATTTTTCCCCTTGTTCTGCAGTATTATCCTATGTGACTTGTACTCTATTTGAATCCTAGGTTAGAACTCGCGTGTGTATGTGTGCGCCCGCGCGCGTTAGCTCGATGTATTTATTCTCTCCCAGTCATGACTAGAGCAGCTGTATTTTGACTAAAATTTACAAATCTTGAAGAATATGATTATTGTACAACTCTGATTTGTATGATGTCAATAAATTTGATAATTACATTAATATCATTAAAATATGAATAAGTTAATGTGAGATTGGATGCCATCATTATCTAATGCATTGTTCACTTTTTGTTTTGTGGTTATCTTATTAGAAAAAATAAATTAGTTAAGGACAATCAAAGAGCGTTACTCAAAAAACCTTTACTTCGTTTTGTTCCTCAGCTTATACAGTAATCTTATTTGCAATCAATAAGATCATTTGCTTATACAGTAATCTTATTTGCAATCAATAAGATTATTTGAGGCGTTTTTAATACATGTTAGAAAAGGTTTGTTGTGATTTTAACATATAACATTAAGTAATAAATATTTTATAGTTAGACTTGTGCCAGTCCAATTTTGTTTTTCTTTATGACATGGCATTTCACTTGGCTGACATTCCTTTAAATACAAAATCTGGAACTACGTCTCTCTGAAATCCTGTCAACATTAAATTCAGGACTTCTACATATGTTGCTTAAAATAAATGTCACTTTTGTAGGTTTGTAGGTTCATTTTGATTAGTCATTCTCTGACCATAGGGGAGACCAACAGCATTTTCCATTTTTCGATGTATCTGATCTAAATTATTGTGGTTAAGTAAAAAGCTATGAAGACATGAGGATCAATGTTACGATCTTTTTAAGTATAATATATCCATTTTAGCTAATTTAAAATCAAATTTTCCCTTCTATAAGATGTAGTCATCTCTATTACTTCCTATGTCCAATTCTATAACAGGTAATTTGGATGTTTTTGTTTTAAATCTTGCAATGATCATATAATTTAAAAAATATTTCAAAGTACATAGCAAATAAATAATCAATTTTTATATTTATTATTAAACAGTCAAAATACATTTTTTGTTCTAAATGTTCACTTAATAAGCATTTTTTCTCAATGTTAAAATTTTTCTTTTATTCCTTTCTATTTCTCAAAGATGATGATAGCAAAAGTAGATATGGAAATATAATATGAAAAGATAAAATATCTAAAGAATTGTTTCATTAGACTAAGTTTTAAGAGAAATTTGCAAATTATATTCCTCAACTTCAAATACACAGAAACATGGAGCCTCCATCAGCCCTTGAATTGCTATGGTTATTTCACATCTGTTTTCTCATTTCTGACTCCAATAATCTGCTACAAATCATACTTTCTACATAGCAATAGCAAATGCAGATACCATAGGCTTTCGATTGGTATTGATTTCTATATGACTATTCTTATAGTCAGATATCTAAGGTCATTATCTCCTTCTGCACACTTTTTTTTCACACTTAATTTCTGACTTAACTTTCTCTGATGTTATTTCCACAGGTACAAACATTGATTTTTATATTAAGAGCTTGATAATAAAGCATCACAGTTTATGACATGTCAAATTGTTTTAATGATGTCACTTATGGTGAAATTATACCTTTTTATGGATATTGCATTACTTTATTTATAGGCGGAATATATATTTGTTTCCTGTTAAATAATTCTTTTCACTTGTTAAAACATTTGGGATGAAATGGCAGGCACCATAAAAGAATGGGCTTCCCTCAACTGCTACTATTCCTCTGAATTTTAATCAGTATTTAATTAAACATTATTGGTTTCTTTCTCTGATACAGTGAATTATTAAACTGGATTTTCTCAAAATTTTGCAGCTTTTAATTTCTAAGAATCTAGTTTTCTGTTTCACATATCTAATTAGATAACAATTGTATAAAAGCAATTTTGGTCAGATGAGAAAGGACTCCATTAGGTTAGACAGGTGATCACTGGCAGAGGGTTAAAATGGAGCTCAGTAATGTAAACTAACCATAAATACACTGAGGTTCCACACTGGGTCATTGTAATGATGCAAACCATTTGTGATTACACTTCATCTCTACTTCAACTTTGTCCAACATTTATGCCACGTGAAAGGCCTTGCTCAAAATGCTGTCCTTTTAATTCTTCAGGAAACTTTATTTTGATAGATTTATCCTCCACTTCATCAACTCCTCCTAAACACTTCATCAACACTAAAACCTCTATCTTTCTCTGAAAGCACAACAAACATTACACTCCCCCAACATAATCTCCAATCCTTTCATTTTCCTTTTCAGTTATAACTCCTGCAACCCTTCTCCTTATATTTTGTTTCCTACCATTATAATCTCATTGGGACTCCCCCCTCCTACTTATGTGCCTAAATTCTCCAGTGAAACCCAAAACCCGGAAAAATGTAATGTTGGCTTTCTTCACGCCTGCACTTGGATTGCGGAGCCCTGGATTAGCATCGTAGTACCAGGTAGTGATAGAACTAACCATTTGTAATCACCAGCATCAGGGACCCTTTTGACTACCTGGGCAATCAATTACTTAAACAATTGTTTTCAGCTTTGTCAAACTTCCCATTTCTTTCATCACATGCTGTCCTCAGCAGAAAACTTTACTTTCAGAGAGAAAAGGGGAAAATATCAGTAAAGATTCTCTCAGATTCCCACTACCAACCTACAAACCACTGTACATTTTCACCCCTTCTCTATTCTTTCCTTTCTGTCACAATACTGGGGCTGTCATTCTTCCTTTCTGAAATCAGTCTTTAAATTGTCCTTTAAGTTATTTCATTCCAATTCCCTTTATATTCAGTACCTCCAACTTTTTCAACTATCTCTGCCTATACGTATTTATACATATTAAAAACATTTCAACATGAATCAAAAATGCCCTTTCTTAAAGATGCATTCAACTTCATCTATTATTCTATTTCTTGCATTTTATAGTTTATAAAGAAGTTTCTAAAATCTTTATTTCTATTTCATCGTGTCTCATTTATTTGTACACTTACAATTCAGCTGAAACCACCTTGGCAAGTGGCACTAATGTCTTCAAAGTCACTCTAATCAGTGGCCACTTCTCCATCTTCTTGCTTACACTACACTTCTGAGTAAGTGACATTTTTATTAAAACACTTATCTTCTCTTCAGATTTGATTCCACTTTCTCCAAGTATTTTTTCTACTTTTTTCAATTCTTTCCAATGGTCTATACCATCTTTAAATGTTGGAATTCCACGTCTTCTTCCAACTGTATTTTCAATTTACTCTTACTCTTGTATACTACCATGCCTTGTCAAAGCCTGTAAATATGTATTTCTAATACTCTTTTTTGAGATTCAAGTATGTCTATTTATCTATCACCTATCATCATTGTCCATCATCTACCATCTACCTACCCCCACAATTTAAACTCAAGAAGCAAAACATCTATCAATCTGGACCTATTATCCATTTCTCACAAGCTACCAGAAGTGTGGATTTCTTCTAGATAGCACTCTTGTTCTCTCTCTAACCTCTTAATCACTCCTTGATTGAATAAGGAGTTATCGGATTGATTTTTGGAAAAAAAGAGCAGAGCAGGCTTAGCTCAGTTCTTTCTTTCCTATATCATGACTATTCCTTCAGTATGCTGCTTTTGTTTAGCTGTATGGTATACTCAATTGCTTCAGTCAGAAAGACACAAGAGAGAAGTTGATTCTGTCTTCTTTTCCCTCATGACCTTCATCCCCACATACCCAACCAACCTTGTACTTCTCCAAACTCTCACTGCTACCCTTCTGTTTCTGCCTTCTTCACTCCCTTTTCTGGTTACTGCAACCACATTCTAAGTGGTATTCCCTCATCACTTCTTGCACCCCATACAGCTTCAATGTGTCTTTTACAATGCACAGTTATTTATATCACCACATCACTTTAAAAAAAAAATAGTCCACTATCTGTAGTTATCAATAGGAAAAATTCCAAACTTCTTAATCTGGCTTAAAACTGGTGTATGATTGGGTTCCTGTACTTGCCTCCCTTACTGGCTTCCCACCAGCCTGTTCTTTAAGCATCAGCAATAGCCTCCTTCTGAGAATTCTTCCATGTGTTACGTATTTTTACCAACTCAGAATTTTTATGCAACCTGTCCCTTCTCTCTGGAACAGTCTCCACCTCCTCCATTTGTACCCCTTCACTTAGATAATATCCACCCTTCTTTCAGATTTCACTTCTCAGATTAACAGACAATTCCCATGGAAGCTCTTTACTGATTACCAAAATAGATTAGGTAAACCAGTTGTATGCTCTATATTTGCATTCTGCATTTTTCACAAAATATAATGGAAATTGTAACTCTAAATTACTTATTTGTAATAATTTGTATAATGTTTGTCTTTCTCACTAGACCAAAGCCCACAAGGACAGGGCCTATCTTTTTTATTCAGGGCCACAGTAGACTCTCCAACATATTGAGAAGTTCAATAGGTATTTGCTTAATAAATGAGCATCCAACAAAGGAGAAACTTCACAAAAAAACTAAGACACAAGGAAGGCAAGGAAAGAGAGTACGGAAATAAGGACGATCATTTTGCATCCGGTAGATGTAAGTAAGAGAAAATTACGAATATCAGTGGGTTTGAAATAGCATAGAATTTTGTTCTGTGATTACTGAAGTACTTAAATGATGTAACATCATTGTTTCTTTTCAGACGTCTGAAATTATAAAATTGAATATAACATTAATACCATCCTATTACATTATAAAACCATGATCTAAAGTGCCATCTTTGACTCAGTAGAATAATTATTATGTGTATTATTTAAAGGTGAAGATTTGGCATTGGGTTTAAAAAAATACCTGAGCTCTAAGGAAAAACAAAATACGAATTAATGCACTGCTTTTTGTCTTTGTTTTTGGAGCACCTATAATGTCAGTGTAAATATCAATTTCTCCCTTAATTTGTATGGTCAATGTGAAAGCACTGAACGGATATCACTATTGTGAAAGGCAAGAGCAGATATCCCTTTTACTCTTCTTTGTTATCTCACTCAGGCAGAACATCTCGAAATAAAACAGATTAAAGTGAAACATTTTGGCTACCTACCTCCTTTTAAATGTATTTGTCTTTTCTTGTGTGTTCCTGATTTTTTCTTATCTATGAATAATTACTACTACTACTGAATAATTATAACTACTGCTACTGTTACAAATAACATATTTAATTCTTGGGCACTTACCTCCCGGGGCATTTTTACAGAAACTTAAAGAGGTAGGTCTTGGGATACTATTGCTACCTCCCTTTTACATATGAGGGAAGTGAAATGCAGGGGGGATTATGAGACTTGACCAGGATCCCACAGCCAGGAGGGGCAGCACTGATTTGCACACTCAGCAGCAGGACTGCAGGGCCACACTCTTCAGCACTATTTTGTAATTCTCAGGCCACTATAACCACAGACTTACTAACACCTTTTCCACTCTCACTTCCACAGTCAGTCCTGATGTCCCCCAAAATACCATTTTCTAAAACTGCCATTCACCTTGCTGGTCTACTAGTTTAGGTCTTTCAAACGTGGTGGAAAAACTAGGTGCTTCCTTTCCAGTTTACTCTTCAGTTATTGCGATGACAGTTCCAGAGGACACAACCTTGGACGGAGATGCACCGTCTCCTGGGTGGGCCCCACGTACTCCTCTTCGCCTGCCCTTTTCGCTCTGGCACAGCTTTGTGATATTGGGGTGGCAGAGCTTTTCCATCTCTTTTTACTGATGAAAACATTCTTCATTTTAAGAGGACAACTTGTCATCAACCCACTTAAAGATTGCGTTACAATTATTAAGAAACTTTTTTAACCTCTTTGTTGACCAAGACTTGAAGTTTCCCGTATTTCTTTGCACACTTTGTGATGAGAGCCTAGGATTTTAGGAAAGAGCAGTTTGTGATTCTCGGTATCTTCCTATTTGTCTCAGTGGTTTGCCCCATGTCCTGAATTCTCTAATGGAAACAAAAAAGAGTTGCTGATTTTCACCTTGTTCAGCTTTCTTCTTGTGAGGATGGGAGTGATGACTTTCAAGCTCCATTAGTATGAATGTGTTTGTTTAACCATTCACCTTTTGAGGGACATCTTGGCTGCTTCTAGTTTTTAGCTATTATTGATAAACTTGCTATAAACATTCAGGCATAAATTTTTGTAAGAATATAAAAGTCTTCATTTTTCTGGGATAAATACCCAGGAGTGAAATTATTGAGTCTTATGGTAGTTGTGTGGTTGGTATTAAAAACAACAACTGCAAACTGTTTTCAAGATTGCATCCTAACTTGCAATGTGTGAGTGATCCAGTTTCTCCACGTTCTCTCCAGGATTTGATGTTTTCACTTTTTTTTTTTTTTAAACCATTCTGCTAGGTGTTTCGTGATATCATCGAGTAGTTTTGATTTGCATTTCCCTAGTGGCTAATGATATTAACATATTTTATGTGTTTATTTGCTATCTGTGTATCCTCTTCAATTAAGTACTTCTTTATATCTTCAGCTCACTGAGTAGTTGTTCTATTTTTTTTTCTTTGACTTTGAGAGTTCTTAATATATTCTAGATATTAGTTCCTTGTTGGATATGTGTTTGCAAGTCTCACAGTCTGTAGCTGGTCTTTTTATGTTCTTGACAGGGTCTTTGCAAAACAAGAGCTCTTGAGCAAGTCCAAGTTATCAATTTCCTCCAAAGGAATGTGCTTTTGGTCTAAAAACTCTTTGCCTAGCCCTAGATCCCAGAAATTTCCTATTTCTGGGTTCTCTGTTCTGATCTATTGACATGTATCTAACCTCTGCCATACTGCACCGTGTTGATTGTTTTAGCTATACAGTAAGTCTTAGTGTCAGGTAGAGTGATTCCTTCCACTTTATTCTTCTTTGTCAAGATTGTTTACCTTTTTATAAATTACAAAGGTAATATATTAAGGCACTCTTGTAATTTCAAATGACAGCAGATTCATGTGTTTTTGGAGAGTGTATTTTGGTAACATTTTAAAGGAAAATTCCCCTTTTCAATCACAGGGGAGGGGATGTATTTGTTTCCGAAATATGCATCCTTTTTGATGGGCTTAAAGACTAATGCTTCTAGCTCCATACAATGGCTGAAAGGTCTTTACATTTGTAACTGAAAAGACCTGAAGCAGAAGTGGCCCTAAGGTGGAATTCCTCTTTTACTGTAGTGAGAGATACTGACAAGATCACGTAGGTTTGCTTCCATCACAGCAACACAGGATGGTTGGAGGCCTAATCTTTTGTGTGGTATGACCAGGGAGAAGCCTGGAGCAATTCTGAAAAAGCAGCCTTTTGAGCAGAGTTATTCCCATATAGTTAGAGAGGAGATTAGCCTTAATCCCCATATGTTTCGTTTCCCTGGTGTCAGAAAGGCTCATGTTAAGCTGATGTTGTCCACACAAATTTGGAGATAAAGTGATTAAGCAGAAATGCCCATGAGCTATTACTTCCAGGACTGTATCAAATTATTCTACACAGGGAATTTCTGGTGCTAGGAAATAGGGCATCTATCTCTCTTCAGCTGATTTCAAGCTGGAAGTGTGTATCGCTGCCTAACAGGGATTAAAATGACCCTCTACTAATCCATAGTCAGAACGCTTCAGCAGGAAGACTGCCTGTTAAGGGGTGCTGCATCCTAGAGTAGACAGCATTTTGTACAGTGGATACTGGAGGAAAGCAGCATCTTCTATGGCAGTAATTTGGGGAGACTTTATGGAAAAATAATAGTTTTAATAAAAGTCCAAATATATTCCCTCTGTTACATCATCTTGTTGCTGAAAGATGCAAACAGTGTTCCAGGTTCTTGTCCCGTCCCAGAAAGAATTCAGAGACAAGACGTAGTGGTTAAAAAGGTAAAGTGAGGATTTATTAAAGGATGGATAGTGCACTCTCAGGGGAGAGCGGGCAGGCTCAGTGAGCGGCTGCCCTGAGTTTCTTTAGCAAGTTAGCTACATAGGGTGCAAAAATAAGTGGGCAGAATATTCACTGGAGAGGGAAGGGTTTGGGGTCGTATTCCCTGATTATCATTCCAACTCCACCTTCCCAAAGGGAAGAGGGATTTTTGTTCTTATTTAGTCTGGATCGAAAGTGTCACGGCATCAGTGCATGACGGGTACTTCTGATCTGCAAGGCTAATTTTATTGAAATGAGGCATAATGAGCAAAAGGTTACATTCAGACATTGGAAATTCCTGCCTTTTCTCACCTCTCGTTGTTCTTCTCCAGGCCACTTGTCACCCCAGAAAGCATGATCCCTTATCAGCCCAAAGGTTCCTGCTTTTCTTTCTCTGCCCAGGGACCCCTGCTGCTTACATGATGTGTGGTTTCCTGCATTTGGCTTGTGCCCCTACTTTATACCCGATTCCTGCTATTTGGTCTGTGTCCCCCTTTCTCTGTTCATATCTAGCTATCTGCCTGCTCTAACAATTTGACTTCAAAAGCAGGTTAAGAAAAGACAAGGAAATATACATTCAAGAAGAAAGTGATGTAAACATGACATCAAGAAATTTAAATTGTAATTTTCTCTGCTAAGTAGTTTGTAGACAGAAAGAGGCTTGAGGAGGTAACAGCTTGACCCACATTACCCAAAGTGGGGTATTAGTGGGAAAGATACCCATAGAACAGAATGTTTCCATGTCATGGACCTTCGTCACCCAGAAACTTCCCTGCACCATTTTATTTAGTGAGATACTTCTCCCCTCATTCAAATCAGGGGGTGGAGACTGTTGATGACAGTGTTCTCTCTCTTTGACCACAGGGGTGACAATATGACCCAGTTGGGCCAACCATAGAATTTAGGCTCCTAGCCATAGCAATTGTTTCTATATGGGCTCTTGTCTGAGCCACATTTGATCAGACTCATTGTCTACGACTTCCAGCTGCAACTGACTGATAAGCATCTCACAGGTAAGTCAGAATACTTGGAGTCAGCATGTTAGACTTAGGGAAAGTAAGCCTGAAAAAAATAGTAGAGACAAGATTCTTTGGATCCATTTTTCTCTGAAATCTGTCATACCCTTTTAATTTTTTTTCAGTTTGGTTACTCTAGCCAACAAATGTTTTTCAACCTGTTTGTGTTTTTGCTTATTTTTTCATTGATGTCTTATAAAGACTTATTTGTTAGAGTAATTTTAGGTTTTCAACAAGATTGAGAGGAAGATACAGACTTGCCATACATTCCTTGCCCCAACACACACATTTATCTTCCCCTAGTATTAACATCAATCACCAAAATGATACATCTTTTACCAAAGATGAATTCACACATCAAAATCACCCTAAGTCTGTAGTTTTCCTTAGGGTTCAGTTCAATCTTGCTGTTATATATTCTATGGGTTTGGACAAATGTAAAATGACATACGTACATCATTATAATATTATACAGAAAATCTGCACTACTCTAAAAGTCCTCTTTTCTCTGCCTTTTCACCTCTCCCTGCACACTACCCTCCTCCCAAAGCCACTGATCTTTTTACTATCTCCATAATTTCACCTTTTCCAGAATGTCATATAGTTGTCATCAAGTAGTATGCAGCCCTTTCAGATTGGCTTGTTTCACTGAGCAATACACATTAAGTTTCTTCTATGACTTTTCATGGCTTGGTAGCTAATTTCTTCTCAGTGTTGGAAAATATTCCATTTTCTTTATGTAGTAGAATTTATGTAATCATTCACCTTTGGTTGCTTCCAAGTTTTGGAAATTTTCTTTTATTTTTTTTAACATTTTTGATTGATTTATAATCATTTTACAATGTTGTGTCAAATTCCAGTGTAGAGCACAATTTTTCAGTTATACATGAACATATATACATCCATTGTCACATTTTTTTCTCTGTGAGCTAACACAAGATCTTGTATATATTTCCCTGTGCTATACTGTATAATCTTGTTTATCTATTCTACAATTTTGAAATCCTAGTCTATCTCTTCCCACCCTCCGTCCCCTTGGCAACCATAAGTTTGTATTCCATGTCTGTGAGTCTATTTCTGTTTTGTATTTATGCTTTGTTGTTTGTTTTTTTTTTTAGATTCCACATATGAGCGATCTTATATGGTACTTTTCTTTCTCTTTCTGGCTTACTTCACTTAGAATGACATTCTCCAGGAGCATCCATGTTGCCGCAAATGGCGTTATGTTGTCAGTTTTTACGGCTGAGTAGTATTCCATTGTATAAATATACCACCTCTTCTTTATCCAGTCATCTGTTGATGGACATTTAGGCTGTTTCCATGTCTTGGCTATTGTAAATAGTGCTGCTATGAACATTGAGGTGGGTGTCATCCTGAAGTAGGGTTCCTTCTGGATATATGCCCAGGAGTGGGATTCCTGGGTCATATGGTAAGTCTATTTCTAGTCTTTTGAGGAATCTCCATACTGTTTTCCACAGTGGCTGCACCAAACTTCATTCCCACCAGCAGTGAAGGGGGGGTTCCCTTTTCTCCACAGCCTCTCCAGGATTTGTCATTTGTGGATTTTTGAATGATGGCCATTCTGACTGGTGTGAGGTGATACCTCATTGTAGTTTTGATTTGCATTTCTCTGATAATTAGTGATATTGAGCATTTTTTCATGTGCCTATTGATCATTTGTATGTCTTCCTTGGAGAATTTGCTTGTTTAGGTCCTCTGCCCATTTTTGGACTGGGTTGTTTATTTTTATCTTATTAAGTCGTATGAGCTGCTTATATATTCTGGAGATCAAGCCTTTGTCGGTTTCATGAAATCGAAATAGCAATAAAAAACCTCCCTACAAATAAAAGTCCAGGACCAGACGGCTTCACCGGGGAATTCTACCAAACATACAAAGAAGAACTCATACCAGTCCTTCTCAAACTCTTCCAGAAGACTGAAAAGGAGGGAATACTCCCAAACTCATTCTATGAAGCCACCATCACCCTGATACCAAAACCAGGCAAAGACACTACCGAAAAAGAGAATTATAGCCCAATATCACTGATGAACATAGATGCCAAAAGCCTCACCAAAATATTAGCAAACAGAATCCAACAGCACATAAAAAACTATTATACATCATGGAAATTTTAAATAAAGCTACTATAAACAGCTATGTGAAGTTTTTTCTGTGTGATCATAAGTTTTGAACTCCTCTACCAAGGAACACAATTGCTGGATTGTATTTTAAGAGTTTGTTTAATTTTGTAAGAAATTGCCAAACTGTCTTCCAAAGTGGTTGTATCATTTTGCATTTCCCCAGTAATGTATAAGGATTATTGTTGCTCCACATCTTCATCAGGGTTTGGTGTTACCAGCAATTCAGATTTTGGACATTCTAGTAGGTATGCAGTAGTATCTCATTGTTGCTCTGATTTGCCTTTTCCTGATGTAATATGATGTAGAGAATCTTTTTCATATGCTTTTTTTTGCCATCTGTATATTTTCTTTGGTACAATGTCTGTTTATATCTTTCACTCCATTTTTAATGAGATTATTAGTTTCCTTATTGTTGAATTTGAAGAGTTCTTTGTATATTTTGGCTAATAGTCCTTTATCAGATGTGTCTCTTGCAAATATATTTTTCCCCAATCTGTGGCTTATATTCTAATTTTCTTGACATTGTCTTTTGCAGAGCAGAAGTTTTTAATTTCAATAAAGTCCAAGTTATCAGTTATTTCTTTCATGGATCATGTCTTTGATGTTAAAAAAAAAAAAAAGGCATCACCATCTCCAAGGTCATCTAGGTTTTCTCCTATATTACCTTCTAGGAGTTTTACACTTCTGCATTTTACATTTAGGCCTATTATCCATTTTGAATTATTTTTGTGAAGAGTCTGCATCTAGATTCGTTTCAATTGTGAGTGTCTAGTTGTTCCAGAACCATTTGTTGAAGAGACTATTTTTACTCCATTGTGTTACCTTTACTCCTTTGTCAAAGATAAGTTGATTACACTTATAGGGATTGATTTCTTGGCTTTTTAAAAAATTTTTTTTATTAACTTTTTTGTCTGTTTTTTCACCAATTTTTTCACCAATTCTTCTCACCAATTTCACCAATTACTATGGTATTACAGTAAGTCTTGCAGTCCAATAGCATCAGTCCTCCAATTTTATTCTTCTCCTTCAGTATTGTGTTGGCCCTCCTGGGTCTTTCGCATCACCATATAAATTTAAAATCAGTTCGTTAATAATCATAAAATAACTTGCTGGGATTTTTATTGAGATTACATTGAGTCTATAAATTAAGCTGGGAAGAAATGATATCTTGACAATATTGAGTCTTTCTATCCACAGACATAGAATATCTCTTCATTATTTAGTTCCTTTTTTACATTTTGTTCATCAGATCTTTACAGTTTTCCTTACATAGATCTTGTACACATTTTGTTAGACTTACATCTAATATTTCATTTCATTTTGGGGGGTGATAATGTAAATGTATTGTGTTTCTGATTTTAAATTCCATTTGTTCATTGTGGTATATAGAAAAGTAACTGACTTTTGTATATTAAACTTGTTTCCTGTAACCTTGCTATAGTCACTTATTAGTTCCAGAGAGTTTTTGTTGATTCTTTTGGATTTTCTACATACATGATCATCTGTGAACAAAGACAGTTTTATGTCTTCCTTCCCAATCTGTATACTTTTTATTTCCTTTTCTTGCTTTATTGTATTAGCAAGGACTCCCAGTAGGATGTTGAAAAAGAGTGATGAGAGAGAATATCCCTGCCATGTACCTGATCTTACTGGAAAAGTTTTGAGTTTGTCATTATTTTAATATGATGTTTTTTTGTAGGTTTTTTAAAAAATAAATATAGTTGTCTCTCAGTATCACAGGAAATTGGTTCTAGAAGCCCCATGGATACCAAAATTTGTAGATGGTCAAATCCATTACATAAAGTGGCACAGTACAGTGAATACAATCAGCCCTCTGTATTCATGGGTTTTACATTAGTTGATTCAACCAACCATGGTTGAATTCAACTAAATTAAATCTATTCCGTTCAATCTGTGGTTGGTTGAATCTGTGGATGCAAAATTTACAGATTCAGAGGGCTGACTGTAGCCTTTATCAAGTTGAGAAAACTTCTTCTCTATTCCTAAATTACTAATAGTTTCTATTGTGAATGGATGTTGGATTGTGTCAAATGTTTTTCTCTGCACCTATTGATTTTTTGTTTTTAGTCTTTTATTGTGATTATTTACATTAATTGATTTTTTAATTGAACCAGGTCTTGAATGCCTGGGCTAATCTCACTTGGTTATGGTGTATGATTCATTTTACATTTTTCAGGATTTGATTGGCTAATATTTTGTTGAAGATTTTAGCATTTGTGTTCATGAGAGATATTGGTCTATAGTTTTCCTATAATGTCTTTGTCTGATTTTGTTATTAGAAAAAGTCTGGCCTCACTGAAAGAGATAGAAAGTATTCTTTCTGCTTTTATCCTCCAAGGAGATTGTAGAAAATTTGTATAATTTCTCCCTTAAATGTTTGGTAAAATTCACCAGGGAATCCATCTGGGTCTGGTGCTTTTTGTTTTAGAAAGTTATTAATTATTGAGTCAATTTACTTAATAGATATAAACCTATTCAGATTGTATTTTCTTATGTGAGTTCTGGCAGATTATGCCTTTCAAGGAATTGGTCTATTTCATCTAGGTTTTTAAATTGTATGCATAGAGTTGTTCACACTAATTTTTTATTATACCTTTAATTCCCATGGCATCTGTAGTGATGTCCTGTCTTTCACTTCTGATAATAATTTCTTCTTTTTTTTTAGTTAGCTTGGCTATAAAGGCTTATCAATTTTATTGATTTTTTTCCAAGAACCAGCTTTCAGTATTGTTGATATTTCTTCATGATTTCCTATTTTCAATTTTCACTATTCTTCTCTAATTCCTATTATTTATCTTCTTATGCTTATTTTGTATTTAATTTACTGCTCCATTTCTAGTTTTTTAAGGTGACTAGAGCAAACAGATTCACAATGTTTGACATATTCCTTGGACTAAGATGAGATAAACATTAAAAGAGCAAAGAAATTACTGCAAATGTAAAGGTGAAGAGAAACAACATGCACAAAAATGTACATGTGCATGTGTATGTATATGTATACACAACATGTTTGGTGAATACTGAATAAATGGATTTCCACTTCAAAAAGTGGACTATTTTCTGTTCCCCTATGAAATGAGACTATCAGGAATCCACGGAAGCATTTTTTTTAGAAAGAAAATGTGAGAGTATCTAACTGCTTTCTTCACTCTGCTCATTCTTACTTGAAATGTGACTACCATACCATCTGTTCTCTACTTCTGATTCTCTTCTTTTAGTAGATAGATACTGGAACTTTTGGATCTGTTCATCAATTTTCATCATTTTATTCCTTACTATTTAGAATTGTATGTTGAGCTAATTCATACATTAGATTTCAGTCATTTAATTCACTACACAGAAGTGTAGTATACAGAAATTCACCTGATCTATTGAGATTATTATTACTATTACTATTATTAGTAACAGTTTATTCTACCTTCAGCAATCAAGCTTTAAAATTCTGCATGGTTAACTCCATTATTTATATACTTTCCCACATATTTGAAAATATAAATTATGCTTTGTTATTTTATTGGCTTTCCCCAAATATTTGGTCATTTCTGGATGTATCCTTGTAATGTTTGTCTCAGTTCTGATATCTAAAAGCATTCACCATTCACCACAAAGTACACTCATATAAGCTTTTATTTAAAGACTAAAGATGAGTAAGTGAGATAGGGAATGCAGATAGATATCAGAAATCAAGGAGACATTTCACAGTGAATCTCCTTTTTTACATACACGTGGACTACGCTGTGTTTCTAGCTTGAAATTCTAGATTTGTATGAAAAAATCTTGGCTAAGGGAGGGTGCCTCAAAAAAGCTCTCAGTATCCCTTTTAATAATGAAGCCACACTTGTCAAATGGGTTGGGCCTGTTGCAAACCAGCTGTAAAGAAACTGATTCTGTGGGTCAACAGGTTAGTTTCAGACTTAAACATCACATCATAAATCCCACGACTCTGATCTTTCCAAGAGTCAAAAACCAGATGTCCAGGAGTCCCAAGATATAAAGACTTTCCTAGTCCAGCTATTAATCAACTCTGGTTCCACATCACTAACATTTTATTTTGAAAGGCTTTATCCTGTCTGCATCTGTCATTATCATTTTATCAGACTTTGTCTCCAGATTTTGTAGCGAAAATGTGGAATGGACTCATAGACAGTGGGTTTCAGTGCTAATGTTCCGGATATGGGGCCTCTCTCTCTCTCTCTTTTTTTTCCTGTTCCTTGACATGCAAAGCACTGCTCAATATCTTATTCAATAATAGCAATAATAAACATGTAATTCTCTTAGTTAGAACAGACACTTCTGTGATCAACATTTGTCTCAAGAAGCATAGCCGCAGGCTGGAGACGAGAGTAGTTGAGGTTGGGATGAAGTTAATCTACCTGGCAGATACTAGTGTGGTGAATTTTATTATTACGTTTGTCCCTTCTGCTCCTGATGCACAGCACATCAAGGTTCATAACCTTCCTGAAGTTTCCCAACTTTACATCAGCTCGTTCAAGAACAGATATTAAAATTCATTTTCTTTCTCCAGATTTGTCTGTCTCCTCCTTAAGAATTGCTCAGAATTTTGGTCCACCTAGGATAACATTTTTACCACGTGCTTGCCTGCTTTAGAATTTTATATTCCCTCCTATATTTACCTTGCATACTTCTTTTTCTACCTATCTTTTTCACCTAGCTATAGCCCTATAATTATTCACATCTACCAGGGAAAACTTTCCTTGAATCACCAATTTAAGTTAATGTCTCCTCTTATATTATGATACAGAACTTGAATTAGGCCTTTGGAGAGTTTCTGACAATCCTTTTTTATCCTCTATAGGACTTGTAGAGGAATTGCAATTTCTTTTGTCAGTTTTGAAAAATTCTCAAATATAGCTTCTGTCCCTTTTCTTTGGAGAGATTACAGTTACACATATCTTTTCAGATTGTTTTCTACTTGCCTCTTGCATTCTTTTTCACTGTTTTCCATTGCTTTTCCAATTTGTACTTCAACCTTAATATTCTGAATTCACCTAAACTCCTGATATCAATCTTCTTTTATACTATGTCTAATATGACTTTGAACTCACCTATTGGATTTTTATTTCCAGCTTTTGCATTATTTTAATATACATTTAATTTTAGAACAGTTTCATATTTACAGAGAAATTGTAAAGAGTTTTGAGAGTTTTCATCTATCTCGTACTTAGTTTATCCTTTTATTAACATCAAATTTAGTATGGTACTTTTGTTATAATTAATGAATCAATATTGATAAATTATTATTAACTAAAGCCTATAGTTTATTAAGATTTCTTTTTTCTCCTAATGTCCTTTTTCTGTTCCAAGATCTCAACCGTGATAGCACATTACTTTCAGTCCTATGTCTCCTTAGGCCACTCTTGAATGTGACAGTTTCTCAGACTTTTTTTGTTTTGACGATCTTTACAGTTTTGAAGTGTCTGATATTTTCTAAAATATCGCTTAATTAAGATGTATCTGGTGATTTTCTTATGAAGAGGTTATATGTTTTTCACAAAGCTAAAGTGCCATTCTCATCATATTATACCAAGAACACCTATCAGTGAAATCTAGCACGGCCTATGTTAACCTTGACATCAGGCTGAGGTAGAGTTTATCAAGTTCTTCCACTGTAAACTTGATCTTCTGCCTCCATTTCCATGCAGACAAATATAGTCAATTTACCTTGACAAAGGAGCAAAGACAATTCAGTGGAGAAGTTACAGTCTGCAACAAAATTATTTTGTGAGATTTTATTTTTACTTGGCTAGGGGTTGGTCTGCGCTTAATGTTTTCACAGCTGTATGTCCCAGAGGCTTCCAATTAATTAAGTGCCCTTGTTTCTGTTATCCCCTTTGAGGTTCCTTAAGTACTCCTAATCTCTCCTTAGGAGAGATTCTGATTCTTGTAAGTATTTCACCTATAATCCACTGTTATTATAATGGAGCCCTGTTGGTGTTGTGGAAGAGGTATGGGAAAGAGATGCATTCTATAATCTTTTGATTAAATCTCTGTATTTTTGTGAGTTTGTGCCTCCCGGTTGTGACCTTCATAAATGTTTCCGTAGTAGTATAGCTTTTTTATCTCCCTTAGATGAGATAGGAAAGTTAGAGGATGTCAGGGTCTGAGCAAATCACTTCCCTCACCTGGGATAAGGATCTGGTAATTTTTTTTTTTTTCTTCTTGGATAATAAGCAGTACTTACAGAGACAATTCTAGGGGCATCTGACAATAATTACTTGCCCCCTTTCCCTGTCAGAACCACACGGGATCTTTCTAGCGTCTTGCCTTAAAAACACAGTGGGCTTGCCAAATGTGGGGCTATTTCCAGAATTATGGACCCCAGGTTTTTCTTATTATCATGCTAGTCCACACAGCTTCCAGTAATTCATCAAAACGCCTATGTCAGCCTTTCTGCACGTTATGGCTTCTGTGGCTCCTGCTTTAAGCAAGCAGTTCTTGACTGTGACTCTTGATTTGCCTGTCTCTGAATTTCATGGTGGCCACTGGCCTTGCAATCTCAGGCACTTGATGAATTCAACAAAGCCATTGATTTTTTTTTGTTCTGCTCCTTCTTGTTTTAAGGATGGGAGTGGCAACTTCAAAGCTCTTCTTTACATGTTGCAGCTGAAACCAGAAGTAGCCAGCCATTGGATTTTTAACTTCTAGAATGTTAAGTTGACTCTTTTTAAGGATTTGAAGTTTATACTGTTATCATCCATCTCTTTTCCATTCTTATCAACATATTAACATATTTATTTAAAGTTACTATCTGATAGCTATGATATCTTAATTACCTAGCTATTTTTTCTCTTGGTTTTTGGTCATTATTTTTCCTTTGGCATACCTTGTAATTTTTTGTTTAATGTTGGATATTATATATGAAAAGTCAGAGAAGCTCTGGATGGTATTTTCTTCTTCAAAGATGGTTAAATAATTTTCTGGAGGGCAAATAGAGTAGAGGCTGATTCCCTTGACTCTGTGGAGGATTTATTTTAAGCTTTTTTTTTTTTTTTCTTTCAGGTAGAACATGTTCAACTTTGGCTTTACTTCTAGATCACAGCCCTTACCCCTAGGCTGTGCTCCTCTGAGGTCTTAACTACAAGCCAGGGTGGTTTGCCTGTGCTCTTCATCTTAGCAGATCTTGAACTCCAGCTTCTGTCTCCTTGGTATTGCACTGCTGATGCACTCTCTCAACAGTCCTGTAGCTTCCCAGCTGCTAATTACTGTGCAAATTGTTGTAGTATCTTTCTGAGCATGTTCATCTTAGGAGCTGACAAATACCTCAGGGGAAATTGGACTCAGATACTGGGGTTCACTTTTGTGGCTCTCTCCTGAGATTTTGTCCTTTGAAATTTGCAAACTCTCACCTCTAAATTAGCATAAATGTCAATTACATTAACTAGACTCTTACATGTTCCCATTATTTTTATTATCTTGAACTGTATCAATATATCTCTATATTTGAAAATAGATTCACCAAATTGCATGATATTTTAAGATCTTAGGAAAACATCATATGCAAAATATGGAAAGTATGATCAGTCTACACAACAGTAATCAAGAGAAATGCTTGCCAATTCTAGATTTTTTTTTTATTTTAGAGACATTTAAAATAATAAATAATGGCTCTGTTATCATTTTAAAATAAATTCAATTGCCTTGTGCTTTATACTAATTATGATCTGCTTAAATCCTGTGATATTTTAGGGATCCCACTTTTAAAAAAATATGCTGCTAGTAAACTGAGAAATAGTTACCCTAGAAAGATCATAGACATAGTGGCTATGAGATATGGATTATAAATAAATAAAAAGAGAATTAAAAAAACTATTTTTGCTATAATATTTTTATGTGAGATTATATAGTTTAGTGTAGTGAAATGACATGAAGGTAGTTAAGTGGGGAAATACGCCAGTTCAAGACTGCTCACCTATTAAATACATTCTTTCCTTTAATGCCCTTAATTAAAAAAAAAGACACATGATCTATTATATATTTGGTTAATATTACATATTAAGCTTCATTTAGAACACAATTTAGAATGTGTAGATCTCTAGTAATAATGTGAATTTATCTGAGAAAGAATATACTTACTGTAATGGTTATTTAATTTATTGTAAATATATGTGGAGATATAGAGAAAAGAGAGAAAGAGAGAAAATTTAGATATTGTGATTTAGCCTCAGTAACAAGCCAAAAAAATACATTTTAATCAAAATAAATTTTTCGGTTATGCTTCCTCCATGGAAAAAGTAAATTAAATATCAGAATTCAGTGCATGGTGCCAGCTTAAACTTTTCCTCGATTACAAGATTTTATCTGTAAAAGGTATACTACTGTCTGTGTAACCATGAAAGTTAAGCCAAAAAACTTATTTAAATAATGAGCTCTAATAATCACACACAAAAAAGTGTTTACACACTCCCTAGTCAATGTGTCCAAATATTTATTTTAAATAAATGTTAGTCTACATTTCTCATTTTACAGGTCTACACGGACTACTATTCTAAAAACTACTATAATTTGTTATTGCACACTTTTACACACACACACACACACACACACACATATACACAAATACATGCAGACTCAAACTATTGCTTTTTTGTTACTAGGACATTTTCTAAAACAATTTTTTTTTTGCTATAATTAGACTTCGTGAAGAGTAGTATTCGATTATGGCAACTTTATCAGGGCATTTTTTTTTCTTTCTAAATAGTTAATTGGAGATAATTGAAGAAAGCAAAAAAAATGTCCTTGCTGAGTTTTAGTTGGCTCACTACTTGATAGGAATACAGCCTAACTAGGGCAGCATGAAATCTGCAAGAGAACAATGATCAAAAATTAAAGAACATTCTTTAGAAGTTCAAAGTGGAAAGTAAAATGGTTAGATATTAACATCCTCTGCTATGTCTTTCAGAAAATATTCCATATTCATTTTGGTAATAACAAACTTAAAAAGAAGCCTAATTAAGAACTTACCAGTAGTATTACCTTTCTTTTTCCTTTCATTATAATTATTACTTTTCTCATTTATTTTAATTACTAGATTTCAAATAATAAAACTTAGGAACAGAAAACTAACTTGATAATAAGAGAGTAAGGAATTTTCACACAGGCCTAAACACACACACATACACACACAGAGAAAAATATAACAAATGCCTTTTTACTCACCAACAAGAATCAACCATTTTAACATCGTTATATTTAGTTTTTGTGCTTCACTGTTTTATTTAACAAATATAAAACATTCTACACGGCTAATTCTCTACTTAAATAATGTCTCTGTTAAATGCAATCTTAAGTACTATTCAGCTGTCTACTTCTCTAAAGGCAACTGGTAACATGAATTTTGTATGCATATGTTTACAACTGCCGTTTGTTACTTTTTATATATAATGGATTATATTTGCTTTTAAATCTGTGTAAATGTTGTAAGAGTATATCATTCTTCAATTTGTTATTTTACTAAACAATATGTTTTTGAGATCTATCCGTATTGCAAGAGAGAGAGAGAGAGAGAGACAGATGGATAGATATATTTAATTCATTCCTTTATCTGGTTGTAGAGTTTTTATACTCTTGCATTTCCATCCTATAAATATTATATTGTGACCTACTGATCTCACTTTAACAGAATAAAGCTGGAATTTTTCTTGTAAAAATTTGCTATAACAGGCTTTAATTGGTGAGTTTATTCAGTTTACATGATTATGTATACCTTAAATTTTTTTTTTTCTTGTTCTGTGGATTCTATTTCCAACATATTTTCTTTGGTTCATTTTCTTTTTCTTTTTACATTTTTACTGAATTCATAAATATTCCTTATTTTATTTTCTTCTCTCTATAAGAGTTTATTTTTTCCACAGCTACTTTTGCTTTTTTGCCAACTCCTTCATTTTTCTTACATTCTTAAATTATAGTTCAGCTTGGTATAGAATATTTGATTGACAATATTTTTCTTATGTGCTTTGAAGATATTATTCTTTTTCTTCATGTTATCATAGGATGAGAAATATGCTTGACTGGTGTACTTTTGGAGACACTTAGATTTTAAATCTGATAGCTTTTGCTTTTTCTTCTTAAACTTTGAGATTCCACAGTTTCATAGAAATATACTTAAGCTTTAAGTTTTCAATCTAAGGATTTAGATATTTCTTTAATCCTGGGAAATTGTTGGCTTTCATCTCATTAAATATTGCCTCTTTCACTTCTTCCATTCAATTATTTTTCTATGCCTCTATTCATTATTCTGCTAACCTAAATAGATCTATATTGGACCTTCTAAATCTATCATGTTATCTACCTTAAGATAATTGATCAAGCCTATGTTGTAATTTGTCTATTGAGATTTCTTATGTTATGATTTGGATTTTTTTTTTTTTTTCTTTTTAAAAATCCATTTGGTTCTCTTCAAATATGCCTTTCTTGTTTCAAAATCTTGATCGTTTTTGAGATTTCACCTCTTATTTTATCTCTTTGAATATTTGGAACATACTATAGAGTCAATTTAAATTTTCTTTAAATTGTTGCATTATCTCTAGTTCCTTGGCTTACAATTCTGCCACTGTGGATCTGTCTGCAGTCATCTTCCACTGGACTTCATTATGAATCTTATAATTTAATTTCTTGACCAATCTTAGTGGGATAAATCTGAACTCCTAAAAGTACCAGGAATTATAGAGGCTATACTGTGGGACCATTTTTCACACTGCACCATGTCTTTATAGATTTCATCAATTTGGGACAAATTACACCATTAATTTGTATGCTCAGTGTTCTGGTTTAGGTATATTCCTTTCAGGATTGATAATAGAGCTTTGTTCCATATAGCTAGCTTGAATGTAACCTCAAAACTCTCCCATGTGCAGTCTCAGATACTTGTTTGTTTCTGTTCAGAATCTGGTGCAGTAACCTTACACAAGCAGATGAAAAATGTTTTGTTGGCATATTCTTGAAAATATACATGGAATCTAGGTTTTCACCTTTTGTAGACTGTTCAAATCCTAGCTATAATTTCTTTATACCAAGTCTAAATTCTTCCACCTTCAATTTTATGACTTACATGCCTTCAACCTCCTTTGAGGACCCAAAGCTATTGATTGTTATTCTATCCAGTAATTAATTACATATGTCTGAACAAGGAGAAAATAATCTGTCAGCTCAATCTGATAACTGAACATAGGTAAGGTTCACAAAAATTTATACTTACTTGTTATACTTACATTTGAATTACATCTTTAGATTCAAATAATTACTTGGAAATTTTCCTTTCCACAGCAAATACATAAATGTTCATTATATTTTTGATCTTTTTATGTATCATCAATACATTTTCAGAAGGTATTTCAATAAAGAAAATTTGTATTTCCCCAGGAGATTTACACATCAAAATAATATGTGCAAAGGGATTGAATATGAGGACCCATATTGAAAACCAAATGTATTCATATTTACTCATGACTTAGTATCTTAGGTTTACTTATAAAATCAGTGAGATGAACTCTTACTGTTGTTTGATAACTAGCGCTTAAATTAACAGACCTATTTAAACAGTGAAGACTAAGTCTGTTTGCTTCAGGGTCAGCCAGATACACCACCAATCTTTTGAATCAAAAGAAATACTGGCCTTCTTATAGTGGTTATAAGAAGAATCATAATAAGTTTATTATTATCAGAAAATGGAGGAGAAATCAGAGCCATGTGATATTCATTATACCTGTCCATCAATTAAATTTTAGTCAATTTGCAACATACAGAAGTATCTATGTTATGCCATGTGCTCATCCCATTTCCCATTACACCCTAAATCAACAGATCACTAAGATAATTTAGTTAATTTTGTCTGTTCAAGATCATATTGAAAAGAAACTAAAACCAAGTTTGGATCACTGTTCTATTGTTAATATATCTCACTTGGAAGAGAACTTTTTGCATTTTCAAATATTACTTTCATGATTCATAGCAACGATCTTAAGGCACTGGTTCTCATGTGAACTGCATATCATTTCTCTTTTGTAATGGCTGGGCAATTAGCATGGTGTAAAGACAAAAATAATCATGAGGCATAATTTACACAGTAACAATACATAAGAAAGAAGTGATTAACTGTACCTAAAACATTTAAGATTAAGCACTTCCAAAAATGTGTGTTATTAGACTATGTAAACTTTATGAATTTAAGGCTTTATATTTCCTCTAGTGCATAGAAAATAAGTGATAAGAAGCTAATTAAATGTTATTTAGAGTTGTCTCAGATATTTAAAGATTGAATTAAAAGGGCTAAACCAACTAATATAATCAACAAATATTTTTGAGGAACTAGGATGTAGGAGGTATGTGGCATTAATTGGACATATACATTTTTAAGAGACATAATTTGCTTCTCAGTAAGATTAAATCTACTACAAAGGAGCTCTCTGAGGCAGTATTAATTAATGCTTATTATGTTTAAAATAATAATAATAATAAATGATTAAATAATACACTAATAAATTAATTACTGAAATAAAATGAAGAAAGATATGAAAAAACTAATGAGATGCTTTGAGAAATGAGAGTCGTATAAGGGCATATGGATTGAAAAGGAATGAAGAAAAGAGAAGGAATGATTACATAATGAAGAAAATGAGAAATAAAACTAAATAAATGAGAAATGAAACAAAGTACAGGAAAATTAAAAAAAAAAAACAAAAATCAGCAAAATGTGCACAAGGCTTCCAAAATAATTATTTATTTACTGAAATTAAAATTTTATTTATACTATGAGGCTTTAATATGGACTGTCCTTAGCAAAATCATAAAGCATGTTTTACTAATATTCTGAAATAATAAAGTCACTATTGTTTTACAATGCAACACTGTATTAAGCATTGAGGATCTTCAATGCACTAAACTTTTATAGATATAAAACTCTTGTCAAATAGTACCATTTCCTTTGTTTTGTATAAATATTTCAGATCCAAAATTGTGACTTAGGAGCAGAATACTTACCAAAAAAAGCAATTCTTATATAAAAGCAGAAAAAAACAACAAAAAAAAGTTAAGCTATCTCAACAATCTGACATAGTTACAGGGGTTTTATGGGGCTTTATGCTTCTGATAAAATTATTAGTCATAATTCTTATTCCCCTTGATAAAATAATGTAAAACAGCTTTCTTAATTCTCTCCATGGAGACAATTTTAAAAATGAACAAAAGAGATAACAAAAAAGCATCTTATAAATACCAAAAACTATCAAAAGAGTGAGGACGCAGAGTCAAAAATCTAAAAGAATATAAGACCACAAAGTACTAGGTCTAGGACTGAAAAAAGCTTTTTATGAGGCATAAAATTTAGCTTCTGATTCTTTTTTTTTAAAAACACAAATATGTGTAACAAATAGTCGAAAACAAAAGCAAAGAGAGGGCTGAAGTAGCAAAACCGGAGGAGAATTCAGAACCAGATCAACAATGATTTCAGCTTTAGATTTATCAGCCACAAATTAAATTAAATTAAACACACACACACACACACACACACACACACACACACACACACACACACACACTTTACCATGCTCATGGAGATTTAAAAAGTGCTTAAAAACTTTGTCAGGAATAAAAAACTATAAAATGTGACACAGTAGTTTTATATGAGCCAAATAAAAATTTTTGAAAAAATGTACCTTAACCAATAGTAACAGCAAAAGCAGGAGGCTACTAAATGGTTTTCAGAGGCAGATATTATATCTAAGAGCAGGTCAGACATACCTGGAGAAAGAACCAGCCAACTGGAAAACAGATCTGAAGAAGCACTCAAAATACAGAACTGAGATAAGAAGACTCAAATTGGAGAAGAGATGTTAAGAAAATTGCAAATACAGTGAGACATTCTGAAATTGGTATCACTGGAGTCTCAAAAGAAGCACATAGAAGAAATAATTCAAAAGCAATGTTTGAAGATAAACCGGTTGAGCATTTTTCAGAACTAATGAAGTCAACAGTCCACCAATTTGAGAAGCCCAGTAAATCCTTAGCACGACAAATAGGGTAAAATACACTTGGAAAACTGTTTAGTATTTTCTCAGATTGAACATAAGCATATTCTATGGCCTAGTGGTTTTGTTTCTAGTTTATATCACAAACATAAATGCATATGTACACAAAAAATACATATAAGAATGCTCATAACAGTTTCATTTATATTTGCCTTAAACTGGAAACAACCTAAATGTCTATCACATACAAGTGAAGCATTGTCTATTTTTCAATGAAAGGAAAGTAGAAAATTATACAGCAGTGAAAAAGAACAAACTACTGCTACCTGAAATATCACGTATATATCTTTTACATATAATGCTGTGCAAGTGAGGACAATCATAACAGGTTTACACCACATGATTCCATTTATACAAATTTTAAAAACAGAAAAAAACAAAATAATGTGTTAAAGGTCAGAATAATAATTGTGTTTGGTGGAGGTTGATTGGGAGGGAGGATTGGAGAAGTTTCTAGTGTGCTGTTAAAGGTCTGTGTTTTGATCTGGGTGGCAAATAAACAAACTTGTTTGCAAAATTTTATAAAGCTATCTACCAAAGATTTGTACATTATATTATAAGGATGCTGTGCTTTTATAAAATAAGACCTTGCCATTAAAAATGTTAAAGCTATTGAGAAGAGGAAAAAGATACATAAAATTTGGACCAAGAACATGGCTAGGGAAAGTTTCCTTATGGAGAAAACATGCATTTTGTATGATATGAGAAGAAATTGATAAATTTATCTACATGAAAATCAAGAGCTTCTTTCCATCCATAGTAACTGATGAACAATTCATATCCAGAACGTCCAGAAACTCTACTTAGCTATAAGGAAACAAATAAAGGACAACCCACTTAAAAATTGGCAAAATTCTTGAACAAGAACTTCAAAACAAACAAAAATGCAAATCGTATCAACAGCATCACTTAAAAAGTTGGGCAACATCTTCAATAAACATGGAAAATCTAACAACTCCATGTGTTAAACAACTTGTGGAACAACAAGCATTTTCATACTCTACTGGCTTGTATATTCATTTTTATAACCATTTTGGAAAGCTCTTTGGAATTATCTGCTGAAGTTGAAGATATGTACATTGTAAGAACAAATAATTCCATTCTTGAATGAATGACAAGTAAAGGTGCGCCAGGACCTATGCATAGAGATGTTTGTAGCAGCATTGTTCCTTGTTGCCCTAACCTAGAAATGACTGAATGGTCATCTACGTTAGAATGGATAAATGAATTCTGTTATATTTATAAAATGTAAGTCTACCTAGCAAAGGAGCTAAACAAACTGATTTTGTTGTTAAACTAAAAACATTCTAATGCTAAAATCAGTTTGACGTGAACAAAAGTTGATTTGCTTTATTTGTTAAGATTTCAAAGGAAAAGCATAAAAAGACAGAAAGGTTTTACAATGTAATTAGGTAAAGATTATAGTTCTTATGATATACATGGTATAGAAAAATATAGAAATAAAATATATACATCAAATTTGAAAAAGAAAAGCTAGACACATAAAGCAGAATTAATTCAGAAGGGAAATATCTATTTCATTTCAAGTTTCCCCTAAATTATTTATTTCTTTGTTTTAAACTCTGTTTCTAATTTTTTAAAATTACCCACTTGCGGGGGGAGGATATAGCTCAAGTGGTAGAGCGCATGCCTAGCATGCACAAGGTCCTGGGTTCAATCCCCAGTACCTCCTCTAGAAAGAAAGAAAGAAAGAAAGAAATAAACCTAATTACCTCCCCCTTCAAAAAAAAAAAAAAAAAAAAACCCAAACCAAAAAATAATAAAATAAATTAAAAATAAATAAATAAAGTTACCCACTTGCTAAAGCTAGGGTTACATTAAACGGAGAGTACTGTACCCAGCAGATATCTGAGAAAAAGCTTCAGAATTGTTTTTATTCATTTAAAAAAATTTAATTACCATTATATACTTTTTGTTTTAAATTTTGAAAACTATTCATTTTATATGATAAATATTCAGTTGATTCATGTTATATATATCAGATTAGTTCCCCCCTAGTTTTCTGTGTACTAGAAATTAGACTGTGTAATAGAAATATGTACAGAAGACTTTATCTCCTCACGTGAAATAACTTTAACGTCGTAATATATATTGATGACTCTCATTCTACCATCATGTGCATTGTAGGTGGGACAAAAATCTTAAGATCTTTCAAATTTGAAAAAAAAATTAATATGTTACTGGGGAAAACAATGTCAAACTCTGAGGTAGATATATATTTTATTTTATATATTTTAAATGACTTTTAAAAATAACTGAAGGCTAAATTAAACTTAATGAAGCACTGGGGACATAATTTATTATTATTATTATAACTATGATTAAACTATCTTTTTATGTCAGATCTACTATTACTTCAACTACAACTACATATAATAATGTGATAATATATAAATTCCTTTCACTTTGAAGTAACCAGAGTTTATTTTGATTTATGTTGTACATGATAAAACTGACCTCCACATAGTTAGGCTACTTTGAGACCTGACATCACTTTCTCTCTAAACAATCTTGAAGCTCTTTTTATAGGAGTTAATTGCTCACTGAAGGCGAGAGGAATTCATGCAGGAAAGTGTCAGGGTCATTATGTGCTCAGCCATGTCTTACACAGGTATTTGAAGTTGTTTGCTTAGTCTGTGGTGTATTTTAATGTAGAGATATAAATGCTGGGCAGAGTTCTGGGCTTTAATTGAATACTGTCAAGGTATTGATTAGAGTGTATTGATCCATAACTGAATATACTATCTACTGAGCCACAGTGCCAGGAAACTCGGCTATGTTTTTAGTTCTGTTCTGATTATTGTCTGTTATCAGGACAATGTGTAAATTACAGTGTCATTATTTGAGAACAGTGTTACATAGCCGTTGATAAGACATGTTTCTCCTTTCATTCCTTTAAGCTACATGTTTGGATAAAAAAGGACACAATATTAGTTTCATGTATTTTCTGATGGCATCTTTGAGAATAAAGGAACAGCTTTAGTAAGACAATAGGTTTAATTAAAATCAATTTGGAAATTATTTTGTACAAAATGGATAAATTACCTAGAAAATGTTGTTATTTTTCTCTCTCCAAAGACATTGATGGTCCTCTTTTTCCTCAGTCATCACTGATGTTTCCAATCCTCACACAATGAAACTTAATTTCAGTACAATATAGTCTTCCACCTGCCTGTCTCCCCATGTAGCTTCTAGATGGTGTTCAGTGGTTTCTCTATATTGTTGGAGAGTTCAGCATCATCACTGAAACTTTGCACGTTGGACTTGAAGTGTAAACTTAAATAGAATCATGTCTACATTGCATCTTTGGTCTCTACTTATGCAGTATTCATATGCTTTTGTATGCATTTATTTGATAGAATGTTCACAAACATTAAGGACCAACAAGAAAAATATCAAAGAATCCTGGCTCAGAGCAGCACATTGGTAAGGATTATTTTCAAATTTAAGATATGCTCCCTGAAATGACAAAATAAAATGTCTCAATTTCACTTTTCAAAGCACAGAGTAATGGAGTCACATTACCTACATATTTAATATGCATTAATACAACAACAAACAGTTGATGAACAAACAGTAGACACTTTTTCCTATCATTTCACTCAGTGGTCACACACTCCAGGGCAAGCATAAGCTGAGATAAATTTTTTCATTCAATTAAATTTCTTACAAGCCTTTTAGGATATGGATATCTTGCACCATTCTCGTCTACTATTGGTGGCCAGAATTTATATTTCTATTGTTTTAAACTTACAGTGTTTTTTTTTAAAGACAACTATTTCCACAAGCACGATCTTTGGTTTACACATTTTGTTGTGTTGTTCAATTCCTTTGTGTTTTGAATTATGTCCCCTGAAATATATGTTCAAGTGTTATTCCTCAGTACCTTGTGAAAGTTGTCTTATTTGAAAATATGTTCTTCGCAGATGTAATCAAATTAAGATGAGGTCACACTAGATTACAGCAGGCTCGAATCCAATGACTGATGTCCATACAAGAAAAAGGAAATTTGCACATAGGAAGAATGCCATCTAATGATGGAAACAGAGAATAAAGTTGTGAGGCCACAAGCTAACGAGTGCAAAGGACAACCAGCAACCATCAGAAGCTGGGAAAGAACACGGAATAGGTTTGCCTTCTGAATCCCGGAAGGAACGAATGTTGACGATACTTTAATTTTGGACATTTGGCCTCCTGAACTATGAAAGCATAAGCTTCTGTTAACTTAAGCCACCTACACTGTGGTAGTTTTTTTTAATGGCAGACCTGGGACACTAATACAAGCCCCAGAGGAAAACAAAAACAACAAAATCCTGGCTCTAATTCCTTAGTGTGAGACAGTCAATGTGGATCCTTCCTAAGGGATTTTTGAAGGTAATATTATGAATGATACCGTTTATATAGGATCCTGGTTAGAGTCAGCATCGAACGTATCTTGATAGTGGGAACTCTTCAACATTTTTGAAAGACAAATTCATGGTTATAATGTTGGTGATCTAATTCATATAGTTACTACATAACACTTTGTATATTTTTACATGTTAGCAATAGAAATAGTGGTTAATTACTAGAGTTCCTGAGTTGAGGGAAAAAAAACAAAACAAGTATTTATATCCAGTTCTACGTGGCCATGGGCAAGTTACTAAGATGATCTGAAATTGTTATCTCTCTATGAAACGGAGCTGATAATAAGAACTAATATATCGGGCTGCTTTAAGTTTTAAATAATGTAATTTTCACTAGAATGTAAGCTACCCTTGACAAGGGGCATTTGTCTTTTTTACTCACTGCTAGAGCCACACAGAAGAGATTCTATGATCACTTGTTACCTGGATTCGCGGATGAATGAGTAATGCCTGACCCGGCACATGGAAAATATTCTAAAAGTATTAGATAACAATGCCCACCCCCCCAAAAAAAACCACTAACAGATTAATTTACTTTGGACTTTTCTAAAGATCTACGATGGACTAATTTTTCTTCTCTTTTCAAAATAGACTTTCACTTTTATAGTTTGCTTATAACACACAAGCATTGTTCATTTCATGCAACTTTTAATACAAGACAAAATGATTTATATATTGTTTGATGGATTCGATGTTACATGAATAAATAGGTGGCTAGGAAACATTATGCTCTTGAAATTCATTAGAACTTTTACGCAACTAGGATGTTATTTATCAAATCAATTTAGCAAATTATTGAAAGGTGGCTTAGTAACCAACGATATACTAATTATCAAGAACAGTTCTGCCTCCTCTGGGCTATCTAGTGATAAAAGAAAGCACATCAATCATTTTCAGACTTATGCTATTGTCCACCCGGTGACTCACGAGAAGTGTAAATGGCTCATAGTGAATCATCTCCTTTGTCCAAAAGCGGTTTAAAACAAACATTGCACTTTTTAATGGATGAATCACTAGTGTTGCATCCAAATGGGGATTGAGACAAAATCCAGTCAACATACAAACCTCTGAATTAAAGAAAAATGACCTGAATATAAGGGTTCCAAAAGTTGTTTAATGGCAATTTGTATCCTCAAGTTCTTTATCTTTCTCTTTCTCTTTTTTCTCAGTTCTTTCTTATATGCATACATATATCAACAGATAATATATATCAACACATTCAGTTTGGCTCAAAAATAGTTATATGAGATGAGGCTAGAAAACCAGGGAGAGGATTATAAAGGGATTTGCATTTCTTATTAAACACTGAAGGTTTTTAACCAGAAAAGTGATAAAGTGATATGCCCCCGCCAAAACTCTATTGATAATATGAAATACTGACAAATATAGAAACTTAATTGATGAAAAGAGACAGAAAGAAGAATTAGCAAGTTACTGGATTAAGACAAGAAAGGACTAGTTTGTGCTAAAGCTAAGATAGTAGCTACACGAACAAAATAAGAATATGTATATATATATTGAGGAGGAAAAAAGCAACCTGACAATTGTTAAAGCACAGGAATTACGTGAAGGTAATGTCATAAAAAGGGAAAGGAGTCACTTTGGCCTTAATCCCAGGTTTCTACAGAGATACGCAAGACATTAACCAGACAGGAGAATAATTAAACATATGTTTTTAAAATTCAGGGAAGCAATCTGGGTCAGGGATACTGACTTGAGAGTATGTAGTCATGAAAACGGGTGAAAATTCAGCCAGGCAAAATGAATTGATGGATAGAGGAGGAAGTTAATAATGAAAATTACAGAAAATGCAAGTGATAATCTTTTAAAAATTTTACTTAATATACTTTCCTTTCCCCCAGCTTTACTGAGATACAGTGGACATATAATTTTGAGTAAGTTTAAGGTGTACACGGTAATGATTTTAAATATGTATATATTGCAAAATGCTTACCACAGTAAGATTAGTTAGAACATCGCTCACCTCACATAGCTATAATTTTTTGTGTGCATGATGAGAATTTTAAGATCTACTCTCTTAGCAACTTCCAAATAGACGTTATTGTTAACAATCATTACCATGCTGTACATTACATTCTGAGGACTTATTCATATTATAATGGAGGTTCATACCTTCTGACCACCTTCACCATTACTCCCAACACTTACTCCCTTAGCCCAGCAACCACCAGTCTGCTGTTTCTATGAGTAGATTTTTTAGATTCCACATATAAATGAGGTCATATAATATTTGTATTTTCTGTCTGACTTACTTTACTTATTAGCACAGAGCTCCCAAGCTCCATCCATGTTGCTGCAAATGGCAGGATTCCCTTCTTTTTTATATGTCTTGTCTCCATGTTGTGGCTTTTGTAAACAATGCTGAAATAAACTTAGGAGTGCAGATTATCTCCTTGAAACAATGATTTCACTTCCTTTGGATATATACCCCAAAGTAAATCACTGGATCATATGTGGCTCTATTTTTAATGTTTTGAGGAAACTCCATACTATTTTCCATAGTGACTGCATCAGTTTACATTCCCGCCATCCGTGTAAAAAAAGTTTTCCTTTCTCCACATCCCTGATAGCATGTTATGTCTTGTCTTTTTGATAACAGCCATTCTGTCAGAAGTGAAGTAATATTTCATTGTGGCTTTGATTTGCATTTCTCTGATGATAAATGATGTTGAGTATCTTTTTAGGTACCTGTTGACTATTTGTATGTCTTCTTTAGATAAATATATATTTAAATTCTTTGATCATTTTTTAAAATCAGATTTTTTTTTTGTCTTTGAGTTGTATGAGTTCCTTACATATTTTAAACATACCCCCTTATCTGATATGTGGTTTGCAAATATTTCTCCCTTTCCATATGTTACCTTTCCCTTTTGTTGATTGTTTCCTTTGCTTTGCAGAAGCTTTTTAGTTTGGTGACATTTCACTTGTTGATTTTTGCTTTTGTTGCTTGAGTGTTTGGTGTCATATCCAAATATTGTTGCCAAGGCCAATGTCAAGGAGGCTTTTCCTTAGGTTTTCTTTCAGGAGTTTTACAGTTTCAGGTCTTGCATTTAAATCTTTAATACATTTCAACTGCGTTTTTGTGAGTGGTATAAGATGGGGTCCAGTTTCATTCTTTTGCATGCAAGTATTCAGTTCTCCCAGCACCACTGATTGAATAAACTACCTGTTCTCCACTGAGTATTCTGATTTGTTAACTGAGTTAACATACCATGACGAGCTTAGAGTTGTGCTATTACCTGGTAAACATTATGTAAGTGTTAGCTAATACTATAGATGCTGAATTAAGGAGCCAGTTAAATGTTAAAATTGAAGACACAAAAGTAAAATAAGAAAACTGATAGAAAAAGAGAATGGAAATAAAAAGGAATGTGATTAATCTTCTTAAATTAAATAAACAAATCTTATTCCTGAAGTAGACAATGTAGAACAATGATTAAGATTAATTCAGGTATATTTTTAAGTAATGGATTGATGGATGATGGCATTAGTGATTAGGAAGGTAGAAGAAATTCAGTTCTTTTGGCTATTTCTATTACTGTTTTATAATAGGTAAAAATCACTTGAAGAAAGAGATAATTTAAGGATAGGAGAGTTGAAATTATTATTTTTTTTTTCAGTATTTAATCTAGATTTATTTTGACCTCACTCGCTCACCTGTGAGGAGAGTTGAGATTATTAAAGTTTTGCCATAACCATTGTCTGGAAATGGAAAAAAGATGCTAAATAGGAAGACAGAGGAGAAAAATGAAATGGTAATTGGAATACAGCTGAAGTTGTGGACCATAAGTTGTTCTCAGTGTTAACAGAACAATATTCCTTTGAGACTCTCAATAGATACAATGACCAAATTATTTTACTAAAACTGATCCTCTTATTAATTACTAGAACCAGTTTTAAGAGCATACAGTAGCAGTTATAGTTAACTAACCATCATCTATTCCCCATGAAATAATTAGCCTAAGTCAACCTTAATACTTTCTTTAAATCTGCCAGTGCTTAGTTTAGAGATGGACAAGTTTAACAACGTAAGACCAATGCAATGTGACTAAATATCTGCTTTGGACTTCTACGGCAGTGAGTTCCGCCTCTGCTGTTGGATGTGAAGAGAAGTGCCTGTCATCCCAGTTCTGCTAGCAGGCAGCTCATGCTCATGAGACGAGCATCCTCAAGACGAATCTAACTTTTGGTGGCAGAACAGAGACACAGAAATGACCCTGGCTTTTCATACAGTCCTTTGGAAAGCAAATCAAGTATCCCAAGAGCCTGACCTAAATCTGGACCACCTAATTATGTGAGTTTATACATTTTCTTTTTTTAAAAATACAATTTAAGTTGAGATTTTCATTATCTAGAGCTGAAATAATTCAATCTAACAGAGAATATGTATCTGGAACTATTCTTCCAAATACTCATGATAAAATGTAAGGAGCAAAATAAATAAATCTGAGAAGAAAATTTTTTATTTAATGAAAATTGGGTTGTTACATTTATATATGTTAACTGAATTTATATTTAATCATTATTATGTAGTTAATGACTTTATCTGGAAATTATGGATGCCTCCCAAACTGAAAATCCCAAAGGAGCAACCAGAATGGTTGAATCGATGGAATTCAAAGCATCTGAGGATAAAATAGGAAACAATCAATTGTACAAGCTCACATTTGACTAAAAGTAATTCTGAGATGTATGAAAATTGTGTAACTGAAACTCTTTTACAAATTAAAGAGTTTAAAAATTTAGAAAATGTATCTGATAATGTGGTAAGAGACTTGCATTTGCTTCTGTCCTATTTTTAGCACTTCTCTCTAGTAGGAATTCAGCAAATAAAGCATTTCATTTGACTATATTGGTTTGAATCATTACAATGACTCTGGATTATAAATGGCTTACAAATTATAGGAGAGGGTTTACATTCTCCTAACTGCATCTTACCTTCTTTCTCTCTTGACTTATAGGCAATCTTTTCAGTATACCTCATTACATTACTCTCAGAGTACATTAATCTCACCACTTTTAAAAATAAACACCTGCCAGACTTCTCGTACTGATTGTACCTGAAGAAACTCTTCTAAAATTGTCCCTTTACACATCTCTTATTCCTAGGTATAATTAGAAGAAAGGCAAAGTGATCATAAAGCTAAATTCAGTTTTGTTATTTTAATACAACAATAACCAAGTGCTCCAATGTAAGTGTCCTTTAATTCCTTCTTAAACAGATGATAAAAACTATACTAGAGCATGTCATTTGGAAGTCAAATCTTGTATCCTTCCCTAAATACGTGCATGGGTTAGAAACACACTAATTAAATTCAGAACTCATTATAGTGTGATTCCCTTAGTGAATGGAAAGGTAAAGTCTCACTCAGCACAGTTTACCAAGCAAAAAAAACAAAAGAAACCCCCCAAAAAACCCAGCATTAAATGCAATTTCTTCCAAAATCACATGATGCTCTTACATGCTAGAAAATCATTCAGGCTTGACAGAAAGAAAACACTTTTAAATTGGAAAAGTCTTTTGTTTTCAAACTTTTCCCCCGGTTCTTATTTCCCTTTTACATTCTCAAGTCACTAATGTTCCACACAAGTATACTCCTTAGGGCTCTGTGCACCATTCCCCGTGTGTTTATTTCCCACTTGAGTGCTAGAAGGAAATGTTAATCTGCCATTACTTTTTAAAAATAATTGTGTCTTCCTGATTGATATAACTTATTCGATTGAGCCACAAGAAAAATGATCCATATTCAGTCATTTTGATCTACAAAAAAGTATTTTCAAATGGCTACAATGTTATCAAAGTATTGAGAATTTCTTCAAATCAGAAAAAGGTATTCTAATACAATCAATCATATAAATTAGTTTTTTAAAATTTATGTTTCTGCGACTTTAATTTCCCTAGATTTAGACTTACTTGTGGGTAGATTACTTGCCTTTTGCCAAACGATATTTTCTCCCTTTGCTAACTTCAGGGATTATTTTAATCTGAGTGTGGTTAGAAAAAGAGTATAACTGGAATAATAGGCTTTAATCGAGGGATTTCAGCTTATGTATTTCTGGCAGAAATTAGGGGAGTGAAAAATAGTTTAACCTAGAGCTGGAGCACTAGAAAGAGAGTTATTAATGATGTCAGCTGAAACACAGACTGAGGAGGTAAGAAGCCCCAACATTACAGGGACTGTTGACAAGATTGCTTTTCCCTAGACCTGCAAGTCAGAGAGATCTCTAGGCCATCACACCTGACCCCACTTTCTTTCACTTTCTTAATTTTACTCAAATTCTTCTTAATGGGAAACTAACTTGTGCTAATACAGGGAAAGGAATTCCATGGAAAGTATGTCCTGGCCAAAGAAGGAAGTGTGATGGCAATTCCAAGTTGACGATCACACACACACATATGTGTGTGCATGCACACACACACACACACACACACACACAGACACACTCAACTCAAAAGATCTTGCCAATAAACTAAGCAGCAATGCTTTTCCTAGATCTTTAGGACATATTGACCACTTTTGCTCACAGGCATGATTACGAAGGTAACTGATAGGTAAGTCAGGTCTAATAATAAAACATTCTTCTCACACTCTGAAGGAAAGTGGGTCAGCCTGCTCAGCCTCTGTATGAGCAATGACTCATCTGTCTGCTCAGTTCTGATGCCTTCTCCTTCTGTTACAGGATTAAGTAAGTACTTGTGCTTTAAAGCCTCTCCGGACTAGATATTCAAGTCATCCAACAATCATTAATGTAAGTAAATATGAATAACTATGGAATGAGAAAAACAGAACAAAATTCTTTTTTTCTTTCCCCACAGAGAAGCTCTTTCCAAAGAGACAAGCTCTTGTTTACAAATATTGGGGCATAATTATTATACCATTTAGTCTTACCATTTGGAGAAAACTATTTGTGAAGTACAAAAGAAGTATGTGAAAACAAAGTGTCCCTTATTGTGATTTTAAATATTTTAAAATTACTTACTGTTCTTTCTTTAGAATGTTGTTTAAAAATAAACGTTTGTCACCAATTTATGTACATCAAGTATCATTTTCCTACAGGATATATTTTATTTTTCTTCTCATTTCATGATCTTCAGAAATACATGTATCTGACTGTAATCAAAATTCAAGTGAAAAGATTGTGAATCTTGTAAGTGTATCATCATTTGAAATACAGGAAACCACGAAAGAACGGAGACCTAAGAGTGTCCACGAATGTCATACTTGTCTAAAATTACTGTGTTACTGCATGAATGGGAGAACACAAGTAAGTGGGGTTAAGAAAAGGGCAATTGTTACAAGGTTGCGGGGCTGACAATGATGTTCAGTCGGACAGTAAGATAAAGGGATATGAACATGGTGTTAGAAGTAAGAGAAGGATTTTAGAGCCTTGAAAAATAAGCAAAATAATATTATATTTCTTAGTGAAGAATGAAATCAGTTGGTGGCTTTGAGAAACACAGTCAACGTAGAAGATGAAATTTTATTTTCATCCCCAAAATTCTACCCCAAAAGACTTTTTGATGTGTTAGTCTTGGGTACCTTTGTTTGCTAACTAACGCCAAAGCAGATGGACAGTGTTTTGTCTATTTTATCTTTCTCATGTCAGAAACTTGTTGGCTTCCTTGAAATTTAAATTCATAAAATGTATCACTTAATGATTAATTCTGGTGTTATAATTTTAACCAGAGATGAGTCTCATTATTGTATGGAATTAGATCATTTCCTAATATGACAATATAAAATTTTTGATTTTTTAAAAAAAGCCTTACTTTTAAATGTCTCAAGGTATTTAGATCTAAATCTTGGTGGTTTCTGTTAATACTGAAGTAGAGAATTAGGCGGCTTACACTGCATTTAATTAAAATTAGGACCATCTATACTTGAATATTTTTATTTTAGAATATAGATTTATAAGAGTTGCAAAGACAGTACAAACAGGCACTGTATAGTCCACACTCAGTTTCTCCTATTATTACTATGGTACATTTGCCACAATTAATAAATTGATATCTGCACATTATGAACTGAAGTCCATGCTTTCAGATTTCTGTAGTTTTCCCCTAATCTCCTTACTCTTTTCCAGGACCCCATCTAGAACAACTCATTACAATGAGCTGCCATGTCTACTTAGCCTCCTCATGGTTGCCACAGTTTCTTAGACTTTCTTTGGCTTTTGTGACTTGATAGTTTTCAAGATTACTGACCCAGGTATTTTGCAGAACTTGGATTTGTCCGATGTTTTTCTCACGGTAAGACTGGGCTAGTATATACTTGAACATTATAGAGGGGAAGAAGGTTTTAAAACTGTTACTCAGAAATGACCATTATCTAGTAAATAAAGATAAATTTATAGGGAAATGAATGAAAAATTGTAATACGTATTTCATATCAAAATATAAAGTTCAAAGAGCAGATTTTTCTAACTTTGTGAAACCTCAATCCATGATAATGTATATAATTTATATGATGCCTCAGTAGACATACACACCTATAAAACTGAAAAAATAAGATGCTCTGTTTTCTTTCTCTAATTGCTTTTAATCTACTAAATTCACTTTACAATCAACTAATATGCCATGACTTGCAGTTTTAATAGACTGCTCTAATTTACTATGTATCACAGAGGAAATCAAAGAAAGGTTTTTTTTCCTTCGTAGCTTTGATTGAATATTGCCAAAGACAGAGGGGGAAACTGAGCACAGATAGTGGAGAGATGATGTAATATCTAATAATACAAAGTTCCCTAAAGAATTTCTTTACATCTGCTGGAAACACAAAAGGCTAAGTGAGAAAAAACTAAACACACGTTGTTGTGATCTCCACTATGGCCATTATAGTTAAATTAGGTGTGAATCAAGAATAAAAAAGTTAATTACATGGATAAAGGTTGTACGTAAGCCAGTAGTACAGAGGAAAACAAAAACCAGGCATCTGTCCCCTGTAGTCACTGTCACATATGTCCCACAAATGATTGATTCAGCAGTAAATTGCATTCTCTTCAATTATTACATAGGTCTGCTTTTCACTATAAAAGAGAAAACGAGTGTAGGGATTTCAAAACTATGTACAAATGATTTTGATTCTCAATTTCATTTCTCTACAGAGTATGAAAAAATTGCAGGAATTGTGTAATTTTTTACACGATTGAAACAGAATGTCTTCTGTTTCAAGTGACTTGCACTATAGCGGTCCCCACGGCACAGTCCCACACTCGAGCTAAAAGGTAATATTACAGGGATCATTTCCAAATGGAGATAAAAATAAGACAAGAATCCTTCACCCTGCATCTCAATAGGAAATGTGACTCAGAAGTGTGTTTTCTTATTACTTCTGTTTGCTTAAAGGGGTGAACGCGCATCTGGGGAGTATTTTCAGAAAGGGCAGATTGTGGCAGGGACGTTGTCAAAGGACTGAAGTATGGTCTAGGCATGTGAGGAATTTTAATTCAGGCATTTGGGGAGTCTTATGAATTCAGTTCTTGGTTAAGAGCCCAAACAGTAGCTCGTTAGTGACACTGTTAATGCCAGAAGAGACATGGGTTCAGTTCCCAGTGTCAGTAGCTCCCTCTTCAGGCCATTTGGCACACATGATGTATAGAGGTTGCCTGGGGTTAAAAAAAAAAAAAAAAAAGCTGAAGGCCAGGAAGTGTGTTGCTCACCAACAATTTTGCTGGCCAAGAAATGATCAGCATGTTGACAGGCACTCTGATTAGCTATCCATGAGGAGATGCACTGTCAGGCTGCATGCATGTGCATAAAGCAAGAAGGGGTGAAGCTGAAGGTAGAAGACAGCTAGGCACACACGCCGTTTGAGCTCGGCCAGCTGAGGTAAACATGAAGGTGATTCATCTCGTCTAAATATAGATAAGAAAAAAATTGCAGCCATTGCAAGCTAGTAAATTATCTACTCTTGATTCATATAAATAAAATCAAGTCCTATTCAAAAACAACTTGGTTTGTTGACTTTTGCTTGGCTAATTTTTCATAGGGCTCTTTGTTTTGGTCGTTATGCTTTGTTATTTTAAGTCTACAACGCCCGTAACTTCATTTGTGACTTAGTGCTCCTTGTAATGGGGATGACGTTTCAATTTCTTAAAACATCTCTTGATGGTATTTTTCCACATTAAAACAAGCTTGATAGAAAAAAAGTACCAGCATCTTTAAACGAGCCATTATTATATTCATAAACAATGTAAGACCAAAGGGAGCGAATGGAACAGAAGAAAGGTAATTTTCCATAAAGCATGACAGCATTCTGACACGTAGCTCAAAGTGTGCTGAAGTCAGTGGTTTCTACACTTGATTCAATTAATTCCTAAAAGAGACCTGAAGTTGTGTGCAAAACTTTGAGCAAATATGTATTTGTGCATTTTTTATGAAATAAATTATCAATAGTTTTCATAGCATTTTGAAAGCATTCTCAAGTGGATACATGACCAAAAGTGGTCAAATTCTCCTCTCCCTCCAAATATATCAGATTAATGTGCATTTTTTCCAAACTTTCAAGAAACTAGATCACTTATGTCTTAAATTGTATTTTGTGGTCAGATGAAATTTCTTCAAGATTTTTGTCTTCAATTTCCCCCAACTTTCTATCCTACTTTATTCTACATTATCTTAAGAGATATTTCCACTGTGCTACTGGTTTGTTTTTTTAAATTTTCCAGAGTTGGTTGAATCTGCCTTTAAACTATTGCCCAAATGCCATTTTAAAACAAAGTCTATTCATTTTTCCCCAAAAAAGGGTTGGGTTGGGTTGAAAGGCAGAATAAGGTATTTAGAGAATACGTGACAAAAGACAGATATGCTAAGTGGTTGTTGCCAGGGGCTTTCCAAGAGGGGGATCAGGGTACCACCGATGGTCAGGCCAGTGGAGCATGGCAGCGAACAGTTTAAGAGCTGTCACTGCTCAGAGATCCACATGGATAAGCTAAAAAAAGAATGCATGAAGTAGCAGGGTGACAGACATTAGGGGATTAGTTGCAGTCTCTGGAAGGTGGAAGCACAGTGGTTAATGAGAGAGAAAAAGCAGGGGTTCAGGCTTGAGGGACTGGAGACACTCTAAGATAGGCAATTTAAGGAGGATCCTTGGTGCAGGAGACCAGCGACAATCAACTGTTACAGGAACAAAGCAGAAGCATGATTTCTTGATCTGGCCTGTATGGTCAAGGCTAGATTGGTAGCAATGACAACTTGTTGCTGACCATGTAGCAGTGAATTAAATTCTTGCTGGCAGGGAAGAATTTGGGGTCTAGAAGCAATGGCAAGGTTGAGCTTAATGCCAAGAAATCTGGCAAAAGGGAAGTAGTACCCAGATCCTGATGCTGTGGATACCTGACCTGTTTCATACACACATTACTTTCGGTAGTCTTTAATTATGTTCTTTAATTAGGGACAATAGAACTTTTTAGTAATAGGTCCCCCATTATTATTGAGGACATATTATGTGTAAAATACTCTTTGTTCTTTACTAAACAGTATTAACAATAAATTAAACCTAAGACAATTTTGATTGCTCAAAGTTTGCAAATGTCTACTCACAGGGAGTTTGCTGTTAAAATGTTTATCTCAGCCATGTCATACTGTAGGTCACATCTTCTAAATCAAGAAATACAGAATATCCTTAAACTTGAAATACTGCCCTGTTACACAAACATCACATTTTAAATATTCCTTTCAAATGGAAAAAAAATCCGTCAAAATTTCTTAAATAATATTTTCAATAAATGCCTTATTTTACCATTCTTTTGCAGAGACCCCATTATTAAGCCAGTCTGTCAAAGCATACATTTTTACTTACTTTCATTGCCTCTCTGAAAACCGGTGTAGATGTGGATGTCAACCCTTTCTTATACAACACTACTTTCTGGGAAAAAAAAAAAAATGGTAAATTATTTCGTAAATACTAATTTTAAAATAAAGTGTGCACTAAATTTTTTTTTTTTTGTAATCTACAATGCAAATCAGAGTGCTGGAAAGGGTGGGGTGATGATTAGAATATCACTTTTACTTCTACTCCTCAAAGCTCCTATTATGAGTAAGATGCTGCTAGTACCTCTTGGTTCTTGAATCAGCCTGTTGACTTTGCAAACTGAAAGCTCTTGATCTTTAATGAGCTGTAGCACATCTGTATGCATAATACTGTCTTCCAAACTCCTCAACAATACAAAAACATTAGGCACGTATCACGGAGCTCTTTTAATACATTTTCCATGCAACAGTGCTTTTCCAAAATACAACCCATTTTTGCATAAAAAATAAGATTTTACTGTGTGGGGATAATCAGGTAGTTATGCTGAACTAATGAGCTTTTTCTCTTTCTGACAGTCCTCAGATACAGTAATTGGGGAATTTAGTTATTCCTTAGGTCTAGGAATAATGAGTTCTCTACCTTTGGTCATCATGAAAGATTTCCTTACACTGGAATATCCTGGCCAGGCAAGCTCATTAGCAAGCACCACTCCAATCCATTGATTACATTATATGAAATAATAGGCTGTCTGTCTATTCATTCGTATAAAACCATTCATTAAAACTGAGCTTTTCTGCATATAATGGAAATTGATTATGCCCACTTGCCACTGTTATTTTTATGACATAAATTAATCTGAAAAGATGTGTTAGTTTTCTTCTTTACTACATAAAGCAAAATTTAAAAATTAAAAAAAAAATCATCTAAGGGAAGGGATAATGTATTAGCTGGGATAACCTGACTTTATATCTTTAGAGGAAATCTTTTTTTTTCCCCTCTAGCTTGGAATCACATTTTAAGAATTCCCTTGTCATAATTTTTAGACACTCCACTGCTTTTTCTGTTTATTGCATTGTGCTCCAGAATTCAGCCTTGGTGCTCCCCAGTCATACAAATCCCCTATTCTGAGAGGAATATTCAATCGAAAAGGGAGAGGAAGGGCCTGTGAAATTCATTTAGACCAACAGCGTATTTATTTAGCACCAAAGGGCAACATTCTTATCTTGAAAAGACGTTTTATATTTTCCCCCCAAATGACAAACAAGCTAGTGAGAAGGTGGCAAGTCTTCAGCCTTTGACTAGTGTGTTCTCTGAAGCTCTGGCCTATTTCTTGCGCTGTTGTGGAAATAGCTGCTGGGTTCCTATTTCTTTCCCTCCTCAGTGTCACTTCTTTCAATAGTTCTCTATGTCCATGATCAAAGGTATAGGAGCTGGAGGGGTTTCATGTGCTCCCAGCATCAGAAATGCAAGCACATGGCTACTTCTTTGAGTGAGCATAAGACTTAGCTTCAAATCTATGTTTAGAGATTAAAAAATAATAGTTTATTATTATTTTTTAATATTTCTGATTTTAATAGAAGTCAACTTGTTAAAAAATGTGTCTTTTTGGGTACTCTCTCCATTTTCTGGCTTGTTTGGGGGCACCAAGAAAATAAGAGTAAACTGATGAGAGGCTCAAGAAAAGGGCATGACTGATTTAAAGTAAAAGAATTAACAAATGAACACCATCATCTGCCTGTTTAACAGCCAAGAGAATAAAAACCACAATGACCAAAAAATAAATAAATAAATAAAAATAAAAGGAAGAAGGAAAAAGAAAGAAAAAAGTGTACCTTAGTTTTCTGTAAGCTAAGGGAGCAAAACAATGGCGTCTTAACAGCTACTGCAACCCCTGTTAGGACTGAAGCACTGAATCATCCCAAGCCCATCTGTCAGACAATCAGGAAACCTCTACACTTTAGCTGGGTCTTTAGCACAGGGATGGAGGTACTCACAGGTAGCTCTCTTGTAGCGAAAAGTTTAATGCAGTGTACAGCACATCACTGAAAATTGGCCAAGACAGGCAGGGACTTGGCAGACACTTTCTGGAGCTCCTAGTGCCAATAAGATGTCTTTGCTAGGTGAAAACAAGTAAGAACCAAAATTCTTTCCAGCCTGCAGAGATAAAAGGTTCCTGGGCATTGCTGAGCATTAGCTAGCCATCCTAAAACCCTTCATTTTGTGCACTTGTTCTGAGTTGTGTTTTTGTTGCAATTGGCTCCCTACCTGGGAACTGGCTATGCCCTGCTGGGTTAACCATGATGGGCAGGTGGTATGAGGGACTTTCGGTGTTTTGAGTGTAGCTCAGTGGAGTTTAGGATGACCTTTACCACAAGAGGGTGGTACAGATCTGTGGAAGGCAGGTGATGTTTTAGTCCCCACCCCACTTCCCCTTTTAAATCAGTCTCCGTTTTCTCAGTCTTTCATGTCTTATCTTTTTCTAGAAATACCTACAAAGGCCATTCTACAAGCTTACATTTCAGTGTCACTTTGTCAGCTTCAGACGTGTCAAAAAACAAAGTGACCATGGCTGGGGGGACGAGGGGGTGCTGGGATTCAACAATTAAATTCTATATTGACGCTCTGGCAAACATTTAGAAACTGTCCCCTTAAATCCCACAGGTAAGACTCTGGAATGTCTTATCAGCATTCAGTGTCTATGAAGGAGGAAAAGGGAAAGAAGGGAAAGGGATACGCTGAAGGTTAATATTTATTCACAGATACTTATGTCCTTACAAATTGCAAGAATAGTGTCATTTCATTTATAAATAGTTTATTGAATTTCCACTATGTTCCAAGCAGTTAAGATACAGCAATGGACCAGAGGCAAAGCCCTGCCCTCATGTAGCTTAAAACATGAGTGGGAAAGACAAAAGCCAAGTATATTTGCAAAGACATATATGTCAGGTGGTGGTAAGTGTTAACAAGGAATGTAAATCAGGTTAAAGAGACACTCGGGGAAAAGGGTCGTGCTATTTACATGAAATAGTTAAGTAAGGCTCATCTGAATCAAATGTAAAAGTGAGTTTGTATAGATTGAGTAAGTATCCATTCATTCAACATGCATTTATTGGCTACTTATATATGATGGAAAACAGGTATTTTATTTAGTATTCTTGCATTCTTCAGGCATTATTAATTGTTGCCACTCTGGCATAGCATAAAGCTCGAGAGCTTAGGTTTCGATGTAATACACCTGCGTGTGTGTCTCACTGTAGTACGATGTGTAATGAGAAATTACATAATTTAGTTGGGTTCCAGTTTCCTCATATAAAATAATATTTGTAATAATAAATGAAGAAGCACCGAGAATAATGCCTGGAACACAATTCACACTTGTTGAATGCGTTACTGAAATTGTTAAAATAAATGCATGGTCAAGTCTTTCAAGTTAAAAAAGTATCAATTATGTGCACTTTTAGTTTTTTTTTTAAAGTTATTAAAGCCTTCCACTTCTTTCAGTGGTAGCATTTTTTAAAATGCTTACAGACTGTGATAAGAAAAAAAATAAATAGCTGCCATTACTTTTCTACAAATAAAAACAAGTTAACCCAAAGACCTCCTTTTCAAGAGAACTCAGCTACCTCGAGAATTCTCTTTCTATAGTTTCTACAGGTGTTCTACATTTAGGAGCAGAGGCAGAATGTTATGGATTATCCAGTGGTAAGGAAAGAGAGTAGGGTCTGTATTTTTTTTTTTTTTTCTGAAATCTCTCTATACTCTGCCACAGCCTTTGGTCACCAAGATCCTCAGACTCTGAGACCTCCTTGTCCTGACTTTAGATCCTCCCAAATTTTCTGACCCCATTTGAGGGTAACAGGAACTCTCGTCTACTTGGGATGTGAAGCAGTTGTCAGGCTTCAGCCTCACTCAGGACAAGGCTGAAAGGCTTCCATCCTCCCCGTAACACATGCTCAGAAGGCAGGCATGAGTCCAAACCCAGGGCTTCCTCCTGTACCCTCAGGGTGGATCCACTGGCTACTCCCTGACCTGTTCTGGGCTCTGGGCTCTGGGCTCTGGGCTCTGGCCTCTGGATGGGGCAGGTGTAAGGACTTTTTTTCAAAGAACGATGTCTAAATCATTCTTATCAAATTTCTTTGAACCTGGATCAGTGGTTCTCAAGGGTGCAGTAGAATCACCTGGAGGGCTTTTGAAGCATAGACTGCAGAGCACTATACCCATGGTTTCTGATTTAGTAAGTCTCAGATGGAGCCTGATAACCTAAACGTCTAATAAGTTTCCCTGTGCTGCTGACGCTGCTGGCGCAGGAACAGTACCTGGGAAACCACAGACGCAGACGACCATTTCCTTTTGGGCTGGAAGAACATCATGGTGAATTATCCCATCTTTATATTTTTTAATATAAGTTGTATTTCTCAGTCTTTCAAAATTGGCTCTTAACATTTCAAGTGGAACTTTGGAAATTCTAGAAAAACCTTTACTCTCTCACCAAAGTCCAGTTTTTACAAATCAAAAGCGCTTTGTCTTTCAGACCAGTGGTTTTCTCTTTTTTCCTTACTATATTTTGGATCTGTTTCCAACTAAGATTAATGAAATGAAATACCAGGAGGAAGAACAAGATTTTATTTCTATCAAATGTACCTATTCATTTGGAAAAACAAACAAACAAACAAAAAATCCATCTGCATGTATTTGAAAAGTATTCAGTGTTTAAATATTCTCTGTTTTAGCCTTCTGATTGCTACATATGACTTAATCACATAATAGTCTTTCAAACTCTGGAGGTATCATACTGTTTTGCAATTATGTTCTGTTAAATAACGCTTAGGCAGATTACAAGTACTTAGCTAAGTTAATATGAGCAACCGTTTACAATCTGTTATATTTTGCTTATGGTAATTTTTAAGAGATTATGTTAGATGCACAAATAAGCTAGCTGAACCTGCTAAATGAAAGTGCATGCACTTAATCCTTTCCTTCTTACATTTAAATTAGACCATAAGAATTGCTCTTTTTATAGCATGTCCCTAAGAGTCAAAATAAACACCTGGCCCATTGAAGGGAGTATCACACACAAATGCATACATGCAGATACACACACATATATAGTCACACATTTTGATAAACTGTTATGAGATAAAAACCAGATATAGCACATATATACCCAAGAGCTTACTAATATAATTTATGTGAATAAAACATCATTCAAACTTTCAATTTTCCTGGCTTCAAGTAGACTACACAATGCACTTGTTCTAAATTTTTAATCACCCTTTGTTTCAAGTAGCCTCAAATTTAACTGTGATTTAATTATAGAGTCTCTGTTTTGATTACTGGGATTTAGGGATGAAAATTTTGTTGCTAGTTTGTTTGTGTATTTGTCTGATTGGCTGGTTGTTTTTCAGACAGACTCACTATATTGTATGGATCCATGGGTACTCTCGATCAGCACTAGCTGTGTTTGTGTGACATTTACACCCATATGGTATAAAAACGTTGTTAATATACTTTAATATTTGTTACAGACTCTGCTAGTGGAGAATAAGGCTGAAAAGGCCAGTATTTGTTCTGAGGCAGGCAATTATGAAAGCTGCCCTCTGCTTAGCAGGTGAGGTTGCTGCTCTCATGGCATGCCTTTGTATTTGAAGCACGACCTCTTGTCTATTAATCTCTGTAATACAGATCTGCAGAGACTTCCCCCCCCCCCCAAAATGGTATCAACTCATCTCTAATTCCTCCCTGCCAGCTGCCTGTTCCTATTTCTGTTTATTTCAAGCAATCAACAACTCTTTTCCACTTCTACAGGCTGAGTTTCTGTGGTCCGGTCTTTCTTTTGGCTGGAAAATATATTGGCTTCATTTGAGAGCAGGTCTAGTAAGCATGGCTATAATACCACTGATGCATTTTGGTCCAGGATCTTGATAATTTCAGCTCCATTTTGCTAATTGAAGACAACATTAACACAGTGCTTGCCAATAAATCCTGTCCAAATACTGAACAAAGGGAGTGATAATGTTCAAGGATTCTCTAAGCTCTGAGCATGCATTATTATTCTTAGAGTCTGTGTTAATCTTCATTGCCTCCATGGGTGCCATTTATACTGGAGATCTATTATTTTGCCCACCCAATAACAATTTCCCTTTCATTTGGTAAAAGCACTTTGCCTTTCTTTTTGGAAGATATTAATCTTAATCAACGTGATTTGAGGGGAGCTGATTCAACCTCAACTTTGGCAATACATGTGACCATTTAGGCCATTTAGGGCATTTCAATCTCCTCACTAAACTCATTACCTCAGCTGGACCAGTGAGATCCTGACATGTGGCTTTTACTGTCAATAGGGAAAGGAAGGGTTTCTGTTTGTTTGTTTGTTTGTTTTTATGTCTAAACTGATACAATATCGTTTTGGTGACACTAGTTATCATTTGGCACTACTTGTGGTTGAGGATAGCTGTCTAAAAACAAAATTGATAAAGACAAAAGCAAAGCAGTGGTGAAGAGTTACTTTTAGAGAGCTCCCTTGAATAGCTCATTTGAACACCTATAACAAACCACGCCTAAAGCTGTTTCTACTTAGTCTTCTCTGTTATACCAAACACTCCATTTTTGCTTGCACCAATTTGAACTGGGTTTCTGTCACCCACAACTAAACTGTATTGTAAAGTATGTTGATTAAAACAATATCCCTAGTTCCAAACACTGGTGTTAGTTAAATAAAAACAACAAAAGTATGATATAATCATAGACTTTAGCATAAAGCCAATGGTTTATCCTATGATAAATTAGTAAATACTGTATTTTACTGGCACTAATACCTAACATTTCACCTGCTGCTAAGAAGCCGTTTGATGTGATGTGCATATGCATTCAAATATGAGAGGTGCTTGTTCTTTCTTATCTTTCTTTTCATTTTTGGTTATCTTCTCAGTTTATCTAAGTACCGTATAGCCACTTTGGTTTCATGGTATTTAGTGATCTTCCCTCTTTAATTTAGCCAATTTTGTTTAACAGGAAGCTGGTGTATAAATATAACACAGTGTAGTGGAGACAGTATGAGCTACGGTAGTAACAGAGCCCAATGACAGCTCTAGGTCAGGAGAGAGTTGCAGCCAAGTGTAGTATTTGCCCAGCAAGACCTTGGTTTCCAGGATGATTGTCATTTCATTGTATTACACTGAGCCTTTAAACAATCCATAATTTATTGCATGTCTTCTTGAATGTGTACTTTCAGGGCAGAGTCAGCAGTGTAGAGACTTTCCCAAATAACTTTATCAAGGTCTTCAGTGTATACCTGCGAACCCCGGGAGTAGAAGAGTTTCCCTCATTGTCCAAAGTCTGGGTCCCAGGCTTTTTGTTCTATAATTGATCAGTGTGGAATAAGACCTAGAGTTACTTTTACCTCCATGCCTCTGGCCTCATTAACGCACACAGGGACTGATAACTTTTTGCCAACTGGAGTATTTTCCCAATGTGTGGAGATAGTTTTTAAGATCTCAGAGTCCTCTGAATTGTGATAAAGACACTATTCTAACCCTGGCTCTTGTGCTTCCTATCTGGAAGTCCTTTGGACTTAGATTCCTCCCTTGTAAACTAGGATTTTTTTTTTTTAAAGGATAATCTTAATAGGCTATTTTATTGGGTGGTAGTTATTATTACTAAATTAGATAGTCTTGATTAGTCCACAAAATGTGATTTATTAGTATCAATGTGAGTATTATAGTCCTATGTAAAACTAATCATCTAAAATGAGTCCAATTCTCAGGCAAATTATTTTTTTAGTAATAATTTCTAAGACATGTGATTCATTCAAAAAGATGCTCTCTGACTCATACGGGCTATGTCATGAAATTATTTGCCTGGGGTTACGGCTTGATTTATATGTTCTACCTGACCTCTCCCACTCTTTTTCCTGTGTGAACACATCATAAGTATATCATCGGCCATCTGTTTCTACTTGCATTCAGCGCCCAGAGTGTGCACAAACATGAAACGTTTCCCACGAGGGAAGAGAAACACAGACCCTTGAGACAAATGACTTCTCCCAGAGCAAAGGAAAGATGCTCTTCTCTGGAATTCAACGTAGTCATGGAATCAGAGCACACAAGAAGTGATCTATCAGTATAGCCTCAAGGTCACAATTTTCAATTCAGAGAATCACCCAAGAGAGGGTTTCAGAATTAGTAAGTGCTTCTGGGACTGCAGCAGAAAGCAGTGCAGGAGGAAACACCATTTATAAAAGTAAAGCAGCTACAGTGAATACTAATTTTTTTCCCTCCTTTCTGGGCAAGTGACAGAATAGGCTTTCCTACAAAATGAGAACTGACAGTAATTATGACTTATTGGAGGTGTTTCAAATCATTATCGTTGGTGAGGATAAACAAACAGGGTTATCCAGGACAGGAGGGACAGTTAAACAAAACATAAAGACTAAAAGAACGTGAAAGAAAGAGACTCAAGACGATAGAATTACTTTCTTAAAATAAAGAAAAAATGGAAGGAGGAGAAAAATTAGGAGGTTGCATGAAATAAAGGTTTAAAATTTAAGTATTCAGGAGTTTGAAGGATTAAACTTAAGTTTAATAAAATATATTTAAGTACTCTCACTAGAACAAACATTTCTATTTTATTTGAAACATGTTTATAAATAAATAATATTAAAGCTGATATTAATATTATTAATGATATATTACTTTTACATTTTTCATAAACTCTTAATACCATGTTTTTAGATAGTCCCAGAGAGAATAAGAGGCTTGTCAAGACAATAAGGCAAATTGGGACAAAAATTTATATTTTCTAAATGCTCAGCCAAATAATCTACCATCATATTACATCGTCTCAAATAGGTTTTTCCAAATTCTGTAAACATGTAACACAGAGACTACCATCTCAGTCGGCCTTACTAATATGTATAATTCCATCAATTTCCTAAATTCAGGGTATATTCTATGTAAACCAACTAGTTATTATATTGGTTATTACTTGTTTCCTTCAGGAAAAACTGATACTGAATGTGTTCTAGTAATAGTTTCTTGTTACCCTTAGCAATACAAAAATTTATAAAATTGGAAACGACATGGCTCAATTTATAGTAAGAGTGTGATATATCTGAGAGACTGCAATTCTGTTTCATTCAGTAAAAATAGTCATCTGTGCAAAGGAAACAACAAACAAAATGAAAAAAACAACCTACAGAATGGAAGAAAATATTCGTAAATGAGGCAACTGACAAGGGCTTAATTTCAAGAATATACAAACAGCTCACACAACTCGATAACCAAAAACCAAACAACCCAATCAAAAAATGGGCAGAAGACCTAAACAGACATTTCTCCAGTGAAGACATACAGATGGCCAATAGGCACATGAAAAGATGCTCAATATTGCTTATTATTAGAAAAATGCAAATCAAAACTACAATGAGGTATCCACCTCATACCAGTCAGAATGGCCATCATTAAAAAGTTCATGAGTAACAAATGGTGGAGAGGGAGTGAAGAAAAGGGAACCCTCCTATGCTATTGGTGAGAATGTAATTTTTCAATCACTAAGGAAAACAGTATTGAAATTCCTTAAAAAACCAAAAAACCAAAAACAAAAAGCAACTGAAAATAGACTTACCATATGATCCAGCAATCCCACTCCTGAGCATATATCTGGAGAAAACTGTAATTTGGAAACATATGTGCACCCCAATGTTCATAGGAGCACTATTTACAATAGTCAACACATGAAAACAACCTAACTGTCCATCAATAAATGACTGGATAAAGATGTTGTATATTTATACAATGGAATACTATTCGGCCATAAAAAAAGAATGAAATAATGCCATTTGCAGCAACATGGATGAACCTAAAGATTATTATACTAAATGATGTAAATCCAACAGAGAAAGACAAATATCATATGATATCACTTATATGTGAAATCTAAAAAACCAAAATGACACAAATGAACTTATTTACAAAACAGAAATAGACTCATAGACATAGAAAACAAGCTTATGGTTACCAAAGGGGAAAGTCGTGGCAGGGATAGATTAGGAGTTTGGAATTTGCAGATACTAACTACTGTATATAAAATAGATAAGCAACAAGGATCTACTGTATAGCACAGGGAACTATAGTCAATATCTTGTCAAAACCACTAATGGAAAAGAATGTAACAAGGAATATATATACACATATATGTATAACTGTACACCAGACACCAACACAATATTGTAAATCAATTATACTTTAATAAAACAACAACAACAACAACAACAGTCAGCTGTGGATCTTTTGTTTGATAAGTTTCACTGCATCTTAAGTGCAAAGCAAGAGTTGGCATGTTGCTTTGAGGTTAAGACTCTGGAAAAATGTCACGAGTGTGACCAAGTGGAAAGCTCTGAGGACAAAAATTGAAATTAATCTACAAGATTGGGGACATTTAGGGAATTTAACATTTTATACACAAAACTATTCAAACAGCTAACCCCATGCTAGTTGAAATTATCAACTCATTACAATTGCTACTTTGCCATGAAAATGGCTAACTTAAAAGAAAAAAAAAACTCCATTAAGATTATAGACAGAATTTTATTGTCTGGCTAAGTGGTATTTTAATTTTCCTCTTCTTTTCCAATTGTTCAACTTAGAGGATTTAGAATATAATTATCCTTCATTGTTGTGACACTGAGCTTTACAGTTTATCAACAAATACACTAAAATAATGTTCTCCATAATTACTTCGTATGTATCTTAACTTCTTATTAGCTTGTATTTTTCTGCTGTATATTCTTCTCCTTCAAATGCATTATTGTACTATTCTTTCCATTAAAACTCATCTCTTTCTCATCTGAATCATTTCCCCAGATGTCCAGATCCATCTGTATTTTTGATCAAGCTGATTTATTATCTCTAGTTTCTAGTATTTTATTATTACAGATTTGGATGTGCACTCGTTTACATTTTCCACTGACTGCTTAATGAATATGTTGAATAGTACCAATGTGCATTCTGATCTCCGGGGACCTTCCTTGAAACTTCTGTCTTCCAATGAGGCATAAAATAATTGAAGTTTTCTATTTGCTGGGCTAATCTGTCTATTCTTATTGTGCCATTATTTGTACGCAATAAAATCTTAAGTACTGAAACCCCTCATTTAACTAGATTTTTTTTTTCAACTCTCAGCTGTTAGAAAAAAAGGAGGAATTAATGGTATAACAGTAGCTCGCAGGTATTGAGTTTAAAAACGACTGCTTTGCAGAGTCCTGGCTCAGTCTTGGTTAAACTTATCCTCCTCCATTTTTCGTGGCTATAATGACAAGGTTTTAAACGGTAGAATTTGGCAACCCCAATATCCCTGGGCACTCTATTAGGAAAATATGCCCCAGACCCTACAGTAAACTGAAGGAAATTGGACCTATTGGCTTTATGGGGAGGATGCTCTCTGGGTAAAATTCCATCCTCCACCTCTAGGCATATACCCATGTATCCCCGGAGGAAATAATCAGTAACTCTTTCAAGAAAAAACAAAGAATTACGGAGGCCTAGATCGCAGTCTCTTCATGATCCAATAAGGTGAACTTGCTCGTTTAACTTAAAATAAATTGACTCATCTCTGGTTCCTAAATCACAGGTTTTGAATAAAAAAATTTTCCCACACATTTCCGTGAAAATACAATACATCTGGGCACACAGTCTCTTCTGTCTTACCTTTTGAACAGTTCTACCCAAATCAACTCCATAGCAGTGTGGGTGTGTATATCCTAATGCTATATTTAATTCAGAGCAGAGAACTGAACAGCTCAAAGTGAGTCTGACATTTATCACGGTCGGTCAAGCTCAGCATTACACTCCCGTCTGCCCGTCAGAGCAATCACTCCTGTGTCCACCTCTGCTACAGCGACTGTGGATCCCTATGCACCACTTTACTTCTCTAAGAAAATACTAAGACAGCGCCCCAGATTTGCAGCCCCTGATCTTGGTCCTATATCTTTGCTGCCTATTTCCAACAAACTTTAAATCCTAGCTCTAATCAAGAAACTTGATCAGATTCCCTGGTTCATAAATCACAGGTTTTAAAATCAAAGAGACTTTATTAAGCAGGACTTGTTTGGAATGAGCATATAATCAGTCCATGGTAAAGTGAATATATATTTAAAATCCCAAATCAAACATTAAATGTGGTTTGCATTTCAATAAGTATAAATGAGGTAGTCGCGATGCTAAAGGAAGCATCTTCTAAATGGAGAAAATATCATGAAAAATAAAACAGAAAAAGATCTAATACACGTTGGCTAATTTGTATGAAATTAAAACTCAGAATAAGAAGGGGAGATGTTAAAAGAAAGGGAGGAGGGTATAGCTCAGTGGTAGAGCATCTGCCCAGCAAGCACAGGGTCCTGGGTTCAATGCCCAGTACCCCCATTAAAAATAAGTCAATAAATAAAAACTCAATTACCTACCTCCCAAAATTAAAAAAAAAATAGCATAAAAAATAGTTAAAATTTCTGTTCGAGCATGCAAATTCTACTATATGGGTGATTTGGGTTAAATTATATAACAAAACCAGTGCCTGTTATGTCATTTTAAAAATGGCAATTTCAAATCTTGAATTGTTCTAGGGGTTTAAAAACAAAAATAGATAAATCACATATCAAAGTGGCTTGTTCATAATAGGTAAGTGCCCATAAAATGTTAGCTGCAAACCCCTTCTGTCCCAGGGCAGCCCTTAGTGACTATTTCTCCAACTATTTAAACAAATTGCAGCATACTATGAGGAGGGCATGATGGAGACGAAGTGACACAGATTAGGAAGAACTAGGAACACAGTGTTTAAGTCTAAAATCTCCAGAGAGGAGATCTACAGTGTGCTAATTCATTGGATCAGCGAACCTATTAATGTAGCAGAAACGTGACAACAGTTATCTTATTAATACCGTTACACCGGGCATGGTGTAACACTAGCTAATATAGATTGCTGCTGGGTTACGTTACATTTATTTACTTAGGAAGAAGCTCTTTTAAATTATTTGTAGTTAAAGTTCTTTGAAATGTTAATGGCTCTTAAAATTGTCATAGACCAAACAATAGAAGGTTGCTTGGGGTTGAGGAGATATGGTTATTATTTCTGGTGCCATGACTGGACAACCATTGCCCTTCCATTTTTAAATCAACAGGGTATTTAAGAACCATTTGAGAAAAAACAATATGGTTTCTCATTGTTGCCCAAAGAAAAGCCTTGAAATCCTGTGGGAAGCTCAATAGAGTGACAAAATCTAGTATGCTGAATGGAAATAGGTGACACGAAAAAATATTTTGGAGACACAAGTAGCGAATTCTCTATAAAGGAATTGTGCATCATAGTGTCACTAATATTCTTGATATCACCACAGGGCAAACTATTAGGTAAAATACAGAGAATGACGATTCTGTGATTCAAAAGAGTCAGACTCTGAATGGAAGGTTTTAGGAATAACTCAGTCAAATTGTTTCTCCTATATTTTCCTTTTAATGTATATACAAGAGTGATATAGGAAACAAAAGTCTAAACTGAGTCTGAAAGATATATTTCCCTAAGTATAAAATAAACAAAAATGTATTGAGTCAGCTTTTAATTGGCAGTGTTTTCTTATTGTTCTCTCATAATGGTAATTTCCATAACAGTGTGTCATACAACTGACTGTGTTTTGGATTTAATGAAATACAGTAGAGATGCTCAGATGCTGGAAGATAGTGACCTAGAATGTGTCCTAAGATGAGCATTTTTATAAATATGTTGAAGTTTCCGTTGCACTTCCTCACTGAGTAGGAATAGCGGTCAACAGAAACACCACTGCGGATGCCACACAAAGTTACGAGTTTTGCGTTTTCAGACATGATAGCATAGAAGAGTAAACAGAGATTACGTTCTTAAACAATTAAGAGGAAATGTAAAGGGACTCTCTGCTTAAAACAAACGAAGAACAATTGTGGGATTATACAAGATTCATTCTCCTATGACATTTTATGGCCATGTCCCACAAAGTGCTCTATTCTCTGGAAAGCATGACTGGCTTAGCTAGATCATATTTGTGGAAATAAAAATACGTAAGGGTGCCCTCTTCATAGTCTGGGGAAGTGCAAAGTTATCTCAGAGGCGAGAATTTTTTATTCTAAAAAGTAAAATACAGCAATCTCATTTTTCAGAGATCTTAAAGTAATATAAAATAAGTCTGCTAGGCAAAGAGAAAGCTGAAAAGAATCAGAAGAAAATGATTTACATGGCCAAGCATACAGATGAAACGAAAACACAGAGATGCTTAAGTCCAAATTTGCTCAATTGTGGCCTCCCTTTTGCACCTGCAGTGTGTGGGCACCATTCAAACGGGACAACATCTGGCACATTGTTAAGCACAGTCATCAACTACTGCAGAAGCATTTAAGTTGTGGCTGTATTTATGGAGAAAGAGAGAAAGTGCAATTAAGAAGGTGTGAGTCTAAGATAGGTTTAAACTCACCATTTCCACATGACTCACTCTTCAGACGAGAGACTAGAGCCAAGTCTGAACAGGATCAAAGAGGGAACCCAAGGTCATGAAGCTACAAGTAGTTCGATCATGGAGTGGTGGGAAGAGAGTGGGCTTTAGAGATGATGACATGTCATTCCACATACCCTTTCTAGGGGTCGGGAGTTGAAGCAGTTACTTAAACTCTGCATCGCAAGTCTCTCAGTTGTAAAAGGAAAGTAATTGAAAGGGTGTGGGGTCATAGTGGGAATCATAGAAGAATGTTGAAAAGTAAGAGGCACCATGAATGAGTTTCCTTCCACAACCTTCTTTTTTCTTTCTTACATTTTTGCCCCTGTATTTTGTATACAATGATGATAACTTTTATGTACTTAACTTGATGAAGTGTGTGTCAGTTTGATTTAAAAATTCACCTGCTTCACACCCTGGGGACTTGAGAATCATTCATTCTAAACCATGTATCAGAAGCCTCTTGCGTGCAAATGAATATGCCAGGTGCCTGAATTACAACTGTGAGCACAAAGAGACAAGGACCCTTGGTTTGTTGAATGTGACAGACATTAATAATCTGCTGAATGAATGAAACAGACATTAATCAACTGTACAAAAAGGTTAACATTACAAACATGATAAGCACTGTGGATAAGAGATATACCTTGTAACAGGAGAGAGTGCCGAAGTCAAAGAAGTCAGGGAAATATTTAGGGAAATGACGGAGGAAGAGAAAACATGTAGGCAAAGGGGGGAGAAACCAAGAAAGGCTTTTTTGGCAGAAAGGAGCACTGTGAAATCAAAAGAATATGCTTGGTATTAAACTGATGACATGGATGAGACACAAGATAGTTGAAAAATTTATAGAGGTCTTTATTAGACGACGTGGAAAAAATAGTAGAGTTATCCATATATGGTCAAAGCCATGAGTTATGTTCAAAATGTGTTTGAAATTTTGTAACAGTGAAAGTATTCCTTCAAATGCAAATTGTGCCAATAATGGACATTTTGAGGGCAATCAGATTAATTTAATTCACTCTGATATCCCTTTGAATTCCAAGGCCTAAATTTGAGAGAGAGAGAGAAAATATGAACATGAGTGCGAACACTAGAATTTGGCATGACAGATGTTCACACGTACAGCCTTCCTCCCGATCACGCCTACTTTTGTCTGTACCTTGCTCAAGGGGCGTCAGAAAGAGAAAAGGAAGAGAGAAGAGTTTCACATCTAAACTAGACTGAACTATCATTTCTGAGAGAGATTATACAAATATAGTAGTACAGTTAGTATGTGTGTGCGTGTGTGTGCCTAAAAGAAGTATTGATGTAAGAGAAATGCAGCTGTTGAGAAGTAGTCCAAAATTCGACCTGGAGTATAGATATTTTTCAAGGTTACAAATCCTAAGGAAAGTTAAAAAAATGTGATAGTAGCTTAAAACACTGGGATGGACACCATAAATTAGACAAATGACACAGAGTGTCATTCAAAATCTTATTCTAAATTATTTATCAGTCTCAAGACATTCTGCTCATAGAATATATTAATGTAAGTTAAATATTCATGTTTTAATAAGAATAAGCTTCTCCGAACCACTGTCAATAATATAAACAACATCTGGAAAGGAAATCCAACTATTTAGCAAAATTAACCCTAAAAAGATGTCACTGGAAATGAGAGTGCTTGTCAGCAACACTTCCTCCTCCATGCTCCTTCTGTTAACACTAGTTGTGGAGCTATCAAGGGCAGTGCAGATGGTAAGGACTTCATATTGTCTTAAAGCAAGAGCTGCATCTGCAGGTAAGCCTGACATACAACTAACTTCAGAACTCAGAACATCCCGGAGGAGGAAGGGAGGTGGGCTGCTCAGTGTGCAGAACCTCCAAAGGCATCACAAGTTATTTTTATTTTCATATCCCCTTTCCGTAAGAAGTCTTGAAAAACTGCCTGTTTAAAAAAAAAAAAAATCTGAAGGGTCGCTGATGAGGAAAGGGCTGGAATTAACTGATTATTGTCAATTTAAATTTTACAGATATTTTACTTCCATATGTTTATATGATCTACACTCATTCTAATAGTTAAGCTTAACTACAACGGCAGATACTTTAGGAAAAATATAGAACTGCAATGTGTAACACAACCAAGGATAAGTCACTTATCTATTACTGGGTGTTTCAGACCATCTACATTAATCTTTTTATTCATGGAGTGTATTTAAGCCCCCACAAATTGTTGAAATGTTGCCTTTTAAAAAGACGCAAGTATCAGAATTTGACACAATTACACATCTGCTTGGTGTATTAGGGTGGTAGTCATACGTCTTGACATGATTTCAGATTTAAGGTTTATTTGGGTCAGTCTCTAGATGTGTAACCTATAAGAGTCACATAATCTCCCATCAAACTGGTCTAATATTTTACACAGCATCACTTTACTCTCAACTTGATCTGACCCTTATGCAGTTGGGATTCCAGAGAACAGCACAGACTTCCAAAGATTATATCTTTGATATTCTCTAAGAGCGCTTCGTGCTAATATGCTGCCTAAGTTCTAAAAATTTTTCTAACACTAATTGTGGTATGTTTGACCACCTATCACACATTTAACTGTCATAAATTAGATTTAACTTCTATTTGTTCAGTTCTCGTTTTGAAAATGTTAATATAAATATATTTTAATGGAGACAGAAGCAAGTGTGGAAGGAATTCAACACAAGGAGCAGACAAACAGCACATTGTAAGATTCAGCTGCAAGTAAGCCAGCCTAAAGCATTGGACCTATAAGATGTCCAACCGTGAATTTATTACCTTTCTTTCAATTGGCTACATATTTCTTTAAAAAATGATTAATTGAATGTCCTGATATACTGCCTTTATTTTAAAATTAATGATAAATTCCTATACAAAGATATACTGGGTTCCACTTTACAGAAAAAGAGAGCATTTATAACACCATAGCTTTCTACTATTATTTTCTTCTAAATGGTGAATTATTAATGTTGCTAATTACGTTCAATCTAAAGGTTAAACGTTTCCATAATTTTATGTTTGTTAATTTTACGAACAACACAGTTGGTGATTCTTTGAGAGCTTTCTTTAAAAAAACATTTTGTGTTTTAAGAAATGGCAAATTAATTTTACAGTTGTATTTTTCCTTTCTTTTCTTTCTTTTTTTTCCCACTAATTCACAGAAGTTGAAGTAGAAGATGCTTTTACTCAGAAAGAGATCAGGTAATTGATATACCCAAGGGTCGTGTCAGACAACTTACATAAGCTAACATAAACATAAGCTAAATGCTTGAAACACAAACTCAAAATTTAGTAAATGATGAGAACCATGTAGCCGTTCTCTTTATGTGAAATTGCAACAAACAAAACACATAGAAAAGGAGGATTAAATCAATAGGTCCAAAGCACAGAACACTGCTAAGCATCTGTAATATTTTTAATATTACAGATGCTTAGCAGTAAATATTTTTAATAACTCCTATTTGTATATAGTTATTTCATTATTCAGATTTGTATCCTTTTAACAAATGAGCACAGGAGGAATGTGACCGATCAGCACAGTACTATAATCAAAAATACCCTAATGATAAAAATATAACATCTTTAATATATCAATAATATCAGGAAATGTATAGTTTCAGCCTGAAATTCTTGCAGGCAGGAATCTAAGGCCTGGGAAAGACGGTCCTTCGTCAACTTTGTTAAAGGCAAGGAAAAGCACTGTCCAAATAATGGAGAATGCAGAAATATGTGAAAATAACCAAATGAAACGTACCTACTTCACACTGAGTAATCCACAAATATTTATATTTATAACAGTTGCCAGTATGTGATTAAAGTCTTAATTCACGGAATTGCCAGGACCATGCAGAAGGAGCTATTCTGCACCCCCCTTCCCGTTGCAGTGACAACAGGCTCTTTCTGTATGGCTCGCTTTCTGGAAGTAGTTGTAATAAAACCATAACATTTAATTGTTTTATTTTTAATCCTATAAATTAATTCACTGGTCATGTACATTTTATGACAAACTACCACTGAGATATAAAAATTTTGTAATGTGACAACTTCTTTGATGTATAGTCTAAAAAACTGTCATTAAAATCTGGTTGTTTTTTACATCTATAAAATACTTGTTTTTAATCCTCTGACATTACTGCATTGTCAATGAACTATAAAGCTTAAACTCTGATTCAGTTAAGGTTTCGTCAATTTTTGGCCACACTACAGTGAATTTATTTTGACTGAATTTCTTGTGATTGTATATATCTACAATGTCGCCTCTAAATGATGGTTGCAATGTCTGTATACCTATCAAAAAATTATGAGCGTATTTTAAACTACACAGTGCATTCTAGGCTTGAGGTCACTTATGTCAGGAAACAAAAGATGACAAAATCTGTAAATCAGGATAATTTATAACAGTGACAAACATCTACTAAGTTCCTAAATTCTCTCTTCTGTGTTTATATGATATATTTTTGGAAGGTGAGATAGGAGACCATTTTCAACATTCCACACACAAACTCTTCAAACTTGATGATTTTATAGTATGATTTCTGCTGCCTTACTTAAAACTAATGTGGTTGAACTTTCAGATATAATCAAACAATTCATTTAAATATTTAATCCTTAAATCTCTTCTTACATTGAGTTGTCATTTTCGGGTATCTTCAGAAGTGCGAGCATGAAGGTTTGTTACAGCCAATTGCTGATCGTCCAGTTGACTAAAGACCAGATTGTGACCTATTTCAGAGCCACTGTTTCCAATCACATACCCTCCCCGTCTGTGTAAGAGCATTTAACAATTCTAGTGCCTTCTCAGGGAAAAGCAAGGATCACAGATCCTCAACAGGGCTCACTGTTAGAATACCTGACACCCGACACGTTATGGAAAGAGACTTACTCCCTCTTTCGTCCTCTCCCAACTGTACAACGTATGTCAACTGTATAGCTTCTGAAGACAAGTTATTGCCCCCAGAACAGATAGTGATCACATCAGTAGAGCAGAAAATTAAATGTGTGTTTGTATTACTTTAGAGATATTTTATTTTATATTTTAACAAATAGAAGGAAAGTAAAGGGATAAGAAAGTTATCTGGACTACAGTCTCAAATAACATTTTCTGTGTATGTATGAAGTTGACATGCTTATCTCTAGAAGTGATTTAGACAAACAGGTGGGAGGATATCAATATTAGGGAGTTCCCTCTACAATCAGCCACCTGTCTTGTGTACACAATGTGTCATGTCATTCCAATCAGACCAGCAACCTGTCTAGAACCAGAGCAGCTGTTTAATTGCTCACAGTCACCTTCCAAGCAGCGGCACTGTCACCACTCCCTAAATTGTTCTGGAACACGTGATACTTATTCAAGTGATGGAACTTGGCTCTAAGTGGAATGCTGTGCAATAAGGAAGAGTCAGGTTTTGTAACATCACATAGAAAAGTGTTTGTGTGTATGAGAAAGAGTGCCTACTGCGTGTTTTCGTAGGCTTCTACTTAAACATATTAACAGCTGTTCGAAAGATTATTAGCCTTATTTTACAGATGTGAAAACTGAGGTTGAGAGGTTGGGAAAATCATTGACTCCCAAACACCAGCCAGAAATTAAGCTCCCATCTGTCTGATTCCAGGTCATTCTCAAGGACACTGGGAAGACTTTAAATTCTCTCAAACAAGTAGTGGGAAGAGGGAGAAAAAAAAAACCATCATGTCAGCCTCATATCTCCGGGAAATAAACTCAATGCTTTCTCAACTTGTCCTCAGTATTTTAGTGAAAAGATTTACTCAGGATTCCCAAGCAATTTCCATGAAAGCCCAATTGGTTTGAGAATTTTTATCTCAGCACTAAATAATAAAAGGCTTAAAAAAGCAGTTTTAGACTCACACTGATGTAGTAATGGCATCATTATGTTTACAGGTCTGAAGCTAGGTGTGTTTTATGGGTAGCAATACTTTTACCAACCACTTGGAACTAATCATCAGATGCTGAGTTAACCTGACTTACGGGAAAACTCATCCTGACTTCTGCTATGTAGAAAGGAAAAAGGCACAAATCAACAGAAAACTGGGGGTGGGCTAGACACAGCCTTATCTTTGAATTGTCCAATTTTGGTGAGTTATGCCTTCACCATACTTTTCAGCAATATAGCTTTTTGAAGTGATTTTTTTTTTTGGCAAAGAAGAAATAAATGAGTAGATGAATAAAGGAAAAATGAGGTACTGGAGACATGAAAACTTTCTAATATATCTTCCATCTACTGGGTACAGTATAGTTACTTTTATATTTAACAGTTTTCCCGATCCTTAAAGCCATGGCAAGATTTACTGTTGAATACTGAAGATGAAATAATACTTGAAGTTACACAAAATATCATACATTGCAGGTATCAAACTACTATCATTTAAATAAATTATAAATCAACTCTCTTGTTCATCAGACAGAGATTTAGCTGCTGTAAATCGGTAGGATCTTCCTGCTTTTCCACTAAACCATTATTGTCTCTTCTATTTGAACAACTATCATGTGAATCCTCTCCAAAATAATAAAGAACAGGGAGTCATTGCTGTAGAGAAAATTCTTTGGAGATCTCTCACAAGCAAGGTATTTCTGTATTTCCTTTCTAAGGTCACATAATGATTCCTTACAGCAGGAGTCAGCAATTTTCTCCTTAAAGGGCATGACAGTAATTATTTTAGAATTCTGCTGGCCACAGGGTCTTCTGTCACAACCACGAAACCCTACCATTGTAGCAGGAAAGTAGCTATAAACAGTCAGTAAACACGTGGCATGGCTGGGATCCAGTAACATTTCATTTATGAAAACAGGGCAGAATCGACCCATTGATTCTCATTTTCTGGCTTCTGTCATGCAGGGGAGCATCACCATACCATCCATTTCACCTGTGTACACCCCACTGGAGGTTTTTTTTTTTCCCACTGTTTCCAAATTTACTCACTGCCAATAATCAGCCTTTGTCTTTGCTTTTTTTTTTTTTTAGTATAAAATTGCCCTCATATTTAAACCATAGCCATTCTTCAAATCTCTTTGCAAACCTATCTCATCAGAGAATTCCAGTGAGCATGCTATTTTGAGTATATTAAACTATCATAAATATTCCACCCATTAAGCAATCTTCTCTCTGTTGACTTACAGTGTTCATTATTTGTGCACATAGAATCCTGTCTTTAAGAAAGAAAAACAAACAATCCAATTTTAAAAATGGGCAAAGAACCTGATAAACATTTTTCCAAAGAAGACATATACATGGCCAATGGGAACATGAAAGGATACTCAAAATCACTAATCTTCAGGGAAATGCAGATCAAAACCACAATAAGATATCATCTCACACCTGTTAGAATGACTATTATCAAAACGATAAGAAACGGCAAGTGTCGGTGAGGCCATGGAGAAAAAGGAGCCCTTGTGCACTACTGGTAGGAATACAAATTGGTGCAGCCATTATAGAAAACAGTATGGAGGTTCTTCAGAAAATTAAAAATAGAACTACTAATGACCTGGTAAACCTACTTCTGTATATAAATCCAAAGGAAATGAAATCACTATATCAAAGAGCTACCTGTACCCCCATATTCAATGCAGTATTATTCACAGTAGCAAAGTGTTCCTGGAAATAACCTAAGTGTCCATCAGTGGATGAATGGATAAAGAAGACATAGTATATAATAATCTAATAATCTAATCTAGTAATAATATAATAATAAATCTAAAAAAAATCTGACCTTATAGAAATGGATAGTAGAATGGTGGTTGCCAGGGGCTGAGAGGTGAAGGGAATGGGGAAATGGATATAAACTCTTAGTTATAAGATACAAAAGATCTGGGGTTCTAATGCACAGCATGACTGTAGTTAATAATACTGTATTATATACTTGAAAGCTGTTAAGAGAGTAAATCTTAAATGTTATCATCACACATAAAAAATCATAATTATACAAGGAGATGGGAGTGCTAAGTAACCTTATTGTCAATCATTTTGCAATATATTCATTTATCTAATCATTCACATTGAACACCTTAAACTTATACATGTTGTATGTCAATAATATCTCAGTCAAGCTGGGGAAAAAAACATTAAAATGAATTGAAGGGAACCTTAACTATCATGTAGCGCCATCCTCTCTTTTGGGCAGCGTGAAAACCAATGAGGCTAAGTAATTTTCCATAATCAAATGAAGAAAAGGCAATCGTAAAGCGCAGCTCTCTTGAATCTACTTTAGTGAGCTTTATTAAAGCTGTAAAAATCTTAGCCTTTCATAAGGATTCCTAAGAGTATATAACTCAACATTCCATCCAGTACAAAAAGCCCCTCAATCAGTGCACCAGAAATTAATATCCAGTTCCAATATTTTCAATCATAGGGTAATAGCTACTGACATGCTTCTACTTATAAATAGCTTAGTTTTTTAAAAGACCTTTCTGAGTCCATTTCCTCTTGAGCTACAATGACACTTAAACTCTTTGCTAATGTATGCAGAGTTGCTGAAAAGGTGATCTGGTGAGTGTCTTTGTTCTTATTAATAAAAATTGTGAGTGGAAAGAAAAATGAGAGGCTTCATTACCTCCTACGAGATATATCCCTAGTTGAGCAGGTCTAATTGCTCTTATATTAAGCAAAACCATCCTCACTGTAATATTTACTCTCTTGCTTTGCTCTACAGATTTACTCTCACAGTGTCTTAGCTCACTTTCCTGTGACTAACCTTCATGTATGTGAGAAGTGTTGTCATGTATCCTCAACAAATTTTTTTCAGATTAAACAGCACCAGAACTGCCATTATTTATCGTAGTACACGATACCAAGAACACGTCCAATAACTCGCTTATGTGCACGTATGTCACTCTTAAAAATGGTGGTTCCCACTGTGGCAGGTGGTCTGATTGGCACAGAGTACAGTGAGTCTCCTTCTCCTGCTTTCCATGCCTTGTAAGTGGGAATTCTCTTAATACAGACAGACAGTACTAAAGACAGACTCTTTTGGCTAAATCTGTTAATAGCTTGCTTATATTTCTTACCATTAAAGTACCTTTCAGTACATTAAAATCAGAAGTAACTCAGTTATGTTTCAACAAATTCCCACATAAACTATTTCCTGGTCAGCTGAGTATTCAACAGGTGCTTGAAATTCATGTCCTGTCCTCTAGGAAGCACCCCCTGGCCTGGAGGTATACCAGGAGGAAGTCGTCTCAGCTATCAAAAATAAAAATAAAAATTCTACACCATGCTATGATGTAGAATTCTAAGTTGTATGACAAACTCACAGGTTTTCACTGGTAATGCTGCATAATTGGAGGTCTTTGACTTAATTTCTTAAACCAGGGGACCACTGTACAATTAACAAAAAAGGTTATTTTATGAGTATTAAATTCCCTAGAAAAGAAAGTTTGAAAACAAATGTTCTGTTTGAAGGCTTCACAGTAACGTCAAAGACGTAACAGGGCACTGTGTATTTAGATCTATATTTCACATGTTTTTGCTAGGATAAGCACTCTCTGGGAGAAACTCTCTGAATGCTGAGGGCTGAAAAGGATTCATAAGAGTATATAACTCATCATCTCACCAAGTACAAAAAGCCTCTCTATCAGTTCACTAGAAATTAATATCCAGTTTCAATATTTTCAATCATTGAATTTGTTTTACACAAAGTCATTGGCTGAATCTTGCCATCTGTTATCTAAAGGTCTGAGAACAGACTCTTCAAGGCTGGTGATCAGCAGTGAAGAAGAACTTACATGTATCAACAAATCTCTACCCAAGACTTCATTTAATTTATTCCACATGAAGTCAGAATTTTTATGAGTTAAATAGTTTTTAATCCACTTCATCTATTTTAATTAGATTTCTCTTTATAAATATTATTTTAAGAATGTTGTTTTGAGAACCCAGAAGAGGAAAATTATGTGTGACAGATACAAGTTTAGGCAAAACCAAACAACACAGAAATAAAAACAGACGGACATGGGGAAAGTATCTGATTCTATCGATGCCACAAGACATTCTCATCCAGCTATTTAGCTGGTGATTTGAAAATGGCCGGGGAGCTTTCCAAGCCTTCTAAATTAACATGATGTAGCGTGATGTGGGCTGCCACATCAAGGTTCTTATCTCCAGGACAAGCAGATTAAACTCATTTGCAAATGTCAGCTCTGCCCTTCTGTTCTCATCCTAAGTGGCTCATTAACTTGTTCTGAATAGTAGTACCTATGTATCAACGAGCCAGTTAAAGGTTCTCCTCAGGAACTTCGGTTTCAAAACGGATGTGACTAAAGCAGTGACTGTGATTTTCATTTAGCAGCAATTCTGTGAAATTCGATTACTTGCAGATTGGACTTTATTCATCTGCCTCTTTAAAACAGACTGTAGATTGCCTTATCCATACCGTTATGTGTGGGTGTGGCTTTCTATGGCGTCGAAATCTCTAAATTAGAACCCCCTTTCAGAATTCCCTTCCTTGAATGATGTGAAGGTACAGATTATATATAAATAAGATCTGAAAGAAAGAAGCGAAGCAGTGGCTGTGTTTTACGCTTGGGAGATCAGACTAGATCAGGCGCTCTTGCACGTCGCATGTCTTACGATGGATGGGCTGGCTCACCTCAGTCACTTAAAGCAGTAGTCAGCCCACAGTAGCTTTGGCTTCTGCCAGATCCCCTTGAGGCTGCAGCCAGGCCCAGAGCTCCTTCAGCTCCCACCAGATCTTTTTTTTTTCTTTCAGTTTCTCTAGGCCATATTTGCATGGAACACTATAGAGAAACACCCCAGCTCTACTGCAGGTCACTTGCATGAACACAGTTGCAGTCTGGAGGTGGTAAAAGATTGATACAGTGTCTTTCCTCATGGACCCCATGCACTCCTCCAGCTTTCTGGTTCGTTCTTGTTCTCCCTCCTTCACGGATGTCTCTCCATTTCAACACAAGCTCATCCACAGGCAGCTGATCTCTGCAGAATGCTTAACTAGCTCCCACAATCACATACGGTTGAATCCCCCCAATAAATCCATTTTATCTTTCATAATTGTCCTGCTTTTCTGATCAAATACTAACGGAGACAAAGATTGGTATTCTGATATCTACTGTCCTACCTGAGACGTCTTATGGCAACGAGTCCCAGACTTCGTGTCTGCTCATTAACTTTCCTGTACTGTGAAGCGAGATGTGAATAAACCCCTTTCCTTGGATTTTCCCAGTAGTCACTGGGTTTGTACAACACTTCATTTAAGTTCACGGTCAATGTAGAAATTTTAAATTAAAAAATACGAGGCTCTTTTTATATAAGTCTTTTGGCTACTTTTTCTTTTGGTGTTTTTCACTGTCCACCTGCCTTTGCAGGTTCCAACCTCCTGGCACTTAGTTCAGCTCTGGATTTGCTCCAAGACTATGCTCACTTGTCCACATTTTTCTATTCTCTGGATAACCCTTGTCCTCTGCTCCCCCAAATATCTGTTTCCTTCATTTTATATTTCAAAGTCATTCATCCCTCCCCTTAGTACTTGTAATTAAAGACGCTCAAAGTGCTTGTCCAAAGGCTCATCTGTTCTCATGTGATCCTTAGTAGCTTAAAAAGCTGATAGAGCATTGAAATTTATTTATTATTTCTTAAATATCTGTGGCATCAATGGTGATGACCCCTCCTTCATTTTGATACTAGCAATTTTTATCTTATTCTTTTTCTTTTTAATTAACCTATCTAGAAGTTAATCTATTTTATTGATCTTTTCAAAGAACCAGCTTTTGGTTTTGTTGATTCTACTGATTTTCTGTTTTCAATTTCATCAATTTCTGCTCTAATTGTTACTTCTTCTACTTTCTTTAGGCTTAAACTTTTCTTCCTTTAGTTTCATACGATGAATTCACTAAGAAAGATTTTAGCAAGATCTCTCTTTTTTAAAAATGTATGTATTTTATGTTATAAATTTGGCTCTAAGCACTGCTATCATTGTACTCACAAATTTTAAGTTTTGTCTTTATTTTCATCTAGTTCAAAATTTTAAATTTCTCTAGAGATATCTTCTTTCATCTATGTGTTATTTACAAGTATTATTTAATCCCCAAGTATTTCTGAAATGTTCAGGTATTTCTAGCAATTATTAATTTCTAGTTTAATTCCACTGTAGTCTGAGAACATACTGGTATGACTTCTGTTTCTTTACATTTTTCTAAGTGTATTTATCCTGGTGACTATTCCACACAAGCTTGAGAAGAATGTGTATTTTGCTGTTTGTGAACTAAATATTCCATAAATGTCAATTAAATTCAATTAACTAATAATGGTGCTACTGTTTAGCTCACCTATATATTTGCTGATTTTCTACCTGCTGAATCAATCAGTTACTAAAAGAGGTATCTTGATGTCTCCAACCATAATAGTCATAGAGCATTAATTTTTTTTTTTTTTTTTTGTTAAACTTACTAGGGGCTGGCTGGGCTAGGTTTAATGTTTACTGTAGTTGCAGCTGCCAGAGGTTTCCAATTGATGTAGTGTCCTTGTTTTCAATCTCCCCTGTTTTCCTTGGGTTTCCATAAGAACCTCTTCAACTGAGTCTGTCTTTCAGCAATTTCTAGCTGTAAATCCACTGGCGATGTGATGGTAAGGTGCTGAGTAGGACAGCATTCTATAGCAGTATCATTAACTATCAGTTATTTATTTATTTTTAAGATCTCTACAGTTTACTGTATATTTATTAATTTCAGTTTTAAAAGTTAAAAATACTGGAATTATCTGATTTAATAAACTAAAACACAAATTAATGGTAACATTCAACTGTATTTACCTGTTTTACACAGTTTTTAAAAATTAAGGTAATAGTAGTTTATAATATTATATGTTTCATGCGTACATTGTTTTGACTTCTGTACACGCTAGAGTATGCTCACCATCAAACGTTTAGTTTCCATCCATCACCACGCAGTTGATCCTCTTTACCTGTCTGACCCTCCTCCCACCCCTAACCCTCAGGTAACCACCCATCTGTTTTCTCTGTATATGTGTTTGCTTTAGTCTAGTTTAGCTTGTTTGTTTATAGCTATCAGTCTTTTAGAGGGCCTGTATCCCCGGACTTTGACCTCCACTAATATTTCTTAACTCTTCTTCTCCCCTTGGGTAAGACAGGAAGGTTAAAAGGGGCTGTAGTCGGGTAATTACCCTTCCTGCAGGTCAGGTAATGATCTAATAAAGTCTTTTTCTCTTGGAGAATAGCCCTTTGTTATGAAGAGAGCCCCAGAAATATTTCAAAATGGTTTCATTTTCCCCCTTCTGCTAAGGCCACAGAGGATCTCCGTGTCTCTTCACTAAGAAGCTGGTGGGGTTCTTGGAAGTAAAATTCACAAAAGTTTAGGGAGACTCCTAAAACTGCAGGTCTCAGGAGATCTCACTCTCATACTAGTCCATACTCAATCTCCAGCAATTTGTCAAAATTATCATTGGAATTTATGGCTCCAATGGCTTCACATCCAAGTAAACAAGTGTCCACTGATTCTCTTTATTCATCTTCTCGTCTGTCTTTCCAGATTTCAGTGTGATGGTTTGTCCTGTGACTGCAATTCTCTGATGGGTCCATGAAAATCTTTGATTTTCTGTTTGTTTATCTTCTTTTCTTGTTGTGAGGTTAGGAATGATGACTTCCAAGCTCTATACATGTTGAAGTTGAAACTGGAAGAGTTCTACAGCCATGTGAACACCCAGTGGCAAGGTGTTTAGGAATACAGGACCATGAAAGTAATAAGTATATATTTATCTTATTATCATTCAACATTTTACATAATGTGATGAAAATTTAATAATGTAGGATGTATATAAACATCTTGATTAGGGTCTTATTTGTTTTAAAGAATTAATGGATTCCAAGCATTTGGTTAGAGAAATGCTAAGAAATTGATTTTTTTTTTTTTTTTTTTTTTTTTTTTGCTATTTCTGTCTTGGCTTTACAATACCATTAGGAGATACAAAGGGACTGTGAGACAGGGAATCTGACCATCTCTGCAATTTTTGCATGGAGCTTTGTGTATTCTTAGGGTCAGATAACAGAATGAATGCCTGGCGTTAACACCATACTGACTGACCCAGACTCATTCTGTGAGTCTTCTATTCTTGCCAACAGAGAGAAAGGTTCATAAACACTAAATGACAAAGAAGGGCCATTGTAACAGCAGCTAACATTCATTATGTGTCATACAGATCATTTTTTTCTTTTTCCTAAAAAGCTTTTACCTTTCTTCTTATACTCATTGCTGTGCGGCCTGAAAAATAGCTGAATTGCTTCGGGCACCTGAAAGTTAGAACTAACAGTAGAGCGTGCTTTCTCTCAACAATAACAATTAGTGTTTTCTGTCTCAAATAATCTTGGAAGCCGGATGGTCCACAACTGCATGCTGTGACCTAGTTTCACAGGAATATTTACAGTGATCATGCTGTCACCAAAACTCAGCATGCTGAGCAGCTAGAACCCATCCCTACAACCCCATCTGTCCGTTTCGGGGATTGTCCTGCAGATACTCAGCTACGTTTTGGTATTCTTAAACTCTATGCTTTTTCTTTATTCTCTTGTTTCTTACGAAGAGAAATTTCCAAGATTAAATTTGCTGTAAAATTCATGTGCTTATTAGCTGAGAATATATTTCCCCAACTAATTTTTGTCTAAGGACATGGGAAAAAGTTCTAAAGACACGACAACTTATTTTCCATGCATTTTTAAATTGTCGGTAAGGGTAAAATTCTGTGGTTCTCTAAAGGGTAGAGTAAAAAGGGTACCTCGCAGAGAGTCAAAGAATGTACATCATAAACTTACTACAGTACTAGTTTTGCCACCAGAAATATTTTACCCCAATTTACGCTTTCTTAATTTGTTAAAAAAGCAAATGATACAAACTTCTTTGAGCTAAGATATTAAAATATAGGGTACCCTTGTTCCGTTGTTTCCATGTGCTGAAATTTCATCAATGTTATCTTAAACCATATGCCTGCTTCCTCCTGACACATACATCCACACATACCCTGATTCATTTGGCTTTACTTTTCCAACTTTCTAATTACAAAATGAGCCACTCTCTACCCAACTGGATACCAAAATGTCTCCGAATTTCTGCTCATGTCTTAGTAATACAGAAATTTTAACCAGAAGGAAGTCATGCCTTTTCCTTTTATCTTAACAAATAAACAAGTATATTTTCAATGAACAGAGATGTTTCTCAGGACTAATATAGACATCAGCAACCAAGAACTATTCTTGAACTGAACAAAGAAAACTGAATAATGCCAACCATTCCGGGAAATGCTGTACTAAGTAATGAACTTGAAGGATTACTGAGTAAGGTGATGGTTATTTTAACACATAGACTGGAGCATTTCCTTACACCCATTTTGCTCTATTTCAGTATATTATGGAAATATTTATGCTAGAGATTTTGCCATTGATGAAAAAAGCAATGGAATGCTTCTCTTGAAAGCGTCTTTAGGAACAATGTCTTCTTCATTAAAGTTATGTATTTATTCAGTGCTAGGCACCATTGCTAGGCTTAGAAAAGGTATTAGAAAATATGCAGCTTATATTTTCTGTTTCTTGGCCTTTGGATTTTGACATGCATCGGTTCTGACCTAGATTGCATGACCTCTCTTAATGCTTCATAGTGTAATTTTTCTGAAGAATCCATGACACAAAACTACAGAGAGAATTAAATTTATGAGAATCATTCTCTTGATGAATCAGTTAAACCTTTGTGAAGTCAAAACAGGAATATATTTCTTCCTTCCTTTTTAAAAAAAATCTCCTTTGTTAATAATCTGATAGTACCTTAGATCAACCGGATACATGCTAGAATGCTCTAGAAAGCGAAAAACAAAACAAACAAAATTCAGTGCATTATGTTATACACCTTAAACTAATATAATATTGTAAGGCACACTTCAATTTGAGATATCTATATCTATATATAGACAGATATCTACATATCCCTATATATAGCTCAATGCAGATGGTATGGTTGTATTAGCGCTAACCTAACATGTCAGAAATGGTAATATTAGCTATGTAATTTTAAATTTGTTCCAGAAACAGCCAGTGAGCACCTACACTGCACTAAACAGTGAGCTCTGTGCTGGGCTATCCAGTGTTAGTGGAAAGATTAGGTAGTTTTGTAAAAGTGTTGTGTTTCTTTTATGAAGTCTACATAGTATTTCTATGAAGCATCATATTTCCTTCTGTGTTGTAGGCAGAGAGTAGTTAAAAATAGATTAGATAGTTGCAGAAAATGTGAAGATTATAGTAAGAACAGAAAGGAATGACTAGAAATGTCATTTCGGATGATCAGTGGAAAGAGGGCCCAACGCTGAATTAATAATAAGGGAGAGAAAAGGTACATGTGTTTATGCCAGACCTGCCCTTACATCCTTGACTGCCAGCCAGAACCAGTGTAACCTTGAGAAGCAAAGTCTTCCCAGTGGGTAGGAGAGGAAGTCCCTGGTGCATGTCTTCTGAGCTGTTACCTCTCTTCCTTTCTTCCTTCATCAGTTGTCCATTGAGCACCTCCCCAGTGTTAAGGAATTATTATTCTCTGCTCTGGGACACAGCGCACAAAAACTCCCGTCCTCACGGAGCTTCTAGTCTGGAGGGTATCATCTGACTCAGAGCTAGTCACTGGGAGTTTTATAGCTGTGCACTACTTAGTTCGTGATTACTGACTCAGGTGCAAGTCTGAAGGCCAGTAACTAACTATTCTAAAACAAAAGCCACTGCTTTTTATAACTTAGCCCAAGAACTGTAAACAGCAATCTATCAGAACAAGTTAACTTTCTTTGATTATCATGTACAATTAGAACATATGATTTTAATAGGTTCACCAGGAAGTTGCTTTGCTCAAAAGCGAACGTTTTCTTATTTTTTGGCCAAAGTCAATGTCTGATTATAAGGGCTGTAAAAAATAACTCCTTGATAAAAACAACTCTATTTATTTATATAGGTTAGAGCTTTGATGCCTTGATTTCTATGCACATTTAAAAGAATATATGTATTACTTTATTACATTCACATATATATGAATGCAATAAAATACAGTGTAACTTCACACATGATAAAATGCCAATGTATCATAATAAAACCAAGATCATGAAAATACAGGAAAAAATGGACATAAAATAGAAAAAAAGATTTAGGCTATCCTAGCTTAATTATTTAAAAAAAGCATTTATTTACCAAAAGTCATTGTTTTGTGAATCCAGCTAAAAATCTGTTAGACGTTATCATCTTTCCCCTCCACTTTTTGTGCAAAACCAAAATTTAGGCTAATGTGTGATATAAATTGTAAGTGAACGTGGGTTTGAAATGAACCGAGGAGTCCATCTGATGCTGTATCTCTAAGCCTGATGCAAATATGTCATTGGTGAATTCTATAATATATGTAAGGTGAAACTTTTTGCTCAGCAGGGAGAAAAATAAGAATTTGAAATAAGGTGATGCAAGCTGGTCTGCCTTTCCACTCTGGCACGCGTTGACGGCCCTTGTAATTCATACCTCGGGGAAAGTAGAAGCTAAGCAGAAGTCTGAAACCAGATAAGCCCTACTGTATTAGGGGAAGTGCCAATTAAAGAGCATGTTGTATTATCAACAGGAAATCATGAGTGCATTAGTGCATGGTAGAGAAAGAAAATAATTTGGCTTAAGAGGATTAGAAATCCCCGGTTCCTAGTTAAAAGTAATTCAACCACATAGCAAAATAAACAAATTCAATAATATCTGAAGTTTATGAACAAAGGTAGTCAGAAGGGGAGAAATGACAATGTAATGATATTGGCAAAGCTTTGTTCTTAAAAGCTTCTGGGAAAAAAATCTATGTTTCAGAAAAGTCTCATAGAGAGAAGAAAAACAAAGCTTGCTGTTAAACCCTTATGGCTAAACCATTGTTTTGCATTGACTTTTTATGCTATCTTTTTCTCTAATACTACAAATTATGTATTAAAATGGTGATAGCACAATAATTGATACACAGTTAAAGCATTCTGAGGAATAAAACTTTCAACAATCATGATTCATTTATCTTTGATTTCACTGGTTTTGTGTGCGTTGTTTATGCATTAATGCTCAGTACAGTTTCACGTACTTTACATCCATGTATTATTTGTAAGTTTGTTGACGTTTCACCAATAGACAACAAATCAATAGAGACAAAAAGAAATTCTTATTCTTCCTTCCCTTTGATGATGTGGCCTTTCCCAGTTTTCTTCATGCAGAAAGATGTAATTATTTGTCTCTACTTCAAAGAATTGTTTTGAAGATTTGGTAATTTAAAAATAGTTCAAGTGAAAAACCTTTAACACTGTCAAGTATTATGCAAAGGAAATAGCCATTACATTTTTTATTAATATAATAATCAGCATTAATAAGCACGCCTTTTCTGGACATATAAAAATGAAATAGTGCAACTATAAGTAACTCTGAGAAATGATGAGGAAGATGCTGAAGTAATCATACAGAAGTAGATTAAACTCGTGTCAAATTTCAGGCTCAAAAAACGACGACACAAAACACACATTTGATTTTGCTCAAGGGTCACTACTAGACTTCAACATACACCAAGTGGCAAAAAGCAGGAAGACATTCTCAATTCATCCTTCAGCCCACACTCCCTTATGGCGCCTCCTATTTTCCAGGACTGTGGAATGTGAATTTGTCTCAGACACTGTAACTGACGTTGCTGCCACAAACACCTACAAATACGGATGCACCCTTATCTTTTCCCCCCACCGGCTTCAACAGAGGAAAAAGGAGCCCGCATGCAGGTGTGAGGAGCTAGAAGAGATGAAAAACAACCTCAAAATTCAGTGAATTTCTGACCAGGAAACAGTCAAATTCAGAATAAAGAATTAGTTGAAACCCATAGTCACACAGGATATTCCTAAGTGGGTTCTAAGTAAAAAGCTCAGAGACTAGATGCTGGGATTGGACAAGCAAACCAAAATTTCACCATTTTAAAGTATGTGATCTTAGACAAATTTTTCAAACTTGGAAATAAAATGTGAAAATAGACAAGATATTAATCACAAGTATTGCAGGTATAAAGGTATTACCAAATAACGGCGGTGGGAGTGATGAGTGATGAGGATGGTGATGAGACATCAGATGTTCCCGAAAGTCATTACAAAAGTTGTCTGTAATTTCGCATTATCTGTCCCTCAATGTAAGTCTTATGACATAAGCTGATAGAATATCTTTCTTTCATTTTGAAAAACTTTGAATACATTTGAGTGAAGATTTTAATGCTAGATTTACTGAGAACAAGGAAAACTTTAAATAAATGGCACGTTCAAACAAGGTTAATAAATTGAATATTTTCATTCTTTTGTAAATTATATAATATTTGCAGCATCACGTTTATCTGTCTGAATATCAACTATTCACACGAGCAGTAAAGATTAATGAACATACCTAATTATAAATTATGTCAATTAAACATGTACTAAGCCCCAGTTAGTCTCAGGATTTTAAAAACAGGTTCCTAATATTAGCTTATTTTTTCCATTTGCAAATTACTCCGAAAGTTAAAATGTAAGAAAATGACAAAGAATGTAATTGACTCTGTTGACCACTACATGCTCATCACTGCATTAGTCTAACCATATTATCACCAGCAATGCTCTTGCCCTCAGTGTTTTGCTTTTCCATAATTATTTATTAAATCTGAATCAAATTGTCAAATGATATCATAATACTTTTCTGCTGACTCCTGCAAAGTAAAGAATCTATGAAAAAAATCTTGTTTTTATTTTTAAATCTTTTTACATTTCTCATATACTTTCAGTAATTCCTTACATATGTGGCTGAGCTAGATTAAGATAAAAATATTTACTTTTGTAATAATAAGGTACAGCAAAGTAAATCCGTATTTCTGAATATTATTATGGTACCATAGCAAATAAAACATCAATATATTATATATATATTATATATAGATGTTTTATTATATATATATACATACATATATAATACACACACACTTTGCTAATATAGCTTTCTTAGTTCATGAAAAATGTGATGTATTTCCTGACTCTAATGTCACAAAGCAATGACTTTACAAAAGTCAGGAATCTGAATATATCATGATTTTTTGATATGTTGTAATAGCTCTGGCAAGACAAATCTCAGAGTGTCTCTGTACCTTAGACAAATCTGTTTAATTCAATCAAGCATGTATGCCATTTAACAGAGTTCCTGCTATATTTGTAACAATAAGTATGACTTCTTGTTCTCTCGCTGTCCTAGGCTGCCTTGCTTTGGCTTTTGAGACCCTCTCAGACATGTTCTCTACCTCATGTTCAAAATCATGCTCACAATGCAAGTTTTCTAAGTCTTTCTTTAATGGAATCATCTTATTTGTGTCAGTACTTTTCTATGACTTACCCTATCCTTTTGCATCTGATGTATTCACTAGCTTATACATAGTTTCACAGTTTGACATACCATGTTGCTTTATTTGCCTCACTTATGTTGCTCTATTACTTGGATGCTCTAAAAGTGAAAAAATGCAACACTATACTATAACTATTGCTCATTACACATCACTATAATAGCTGGAATTTACCTTAAATGTGTATTTATTTTTCGGGCTAATAAAGTTGACATTTTCACTATGTCATTTGTAATGTTGGTGTTAGTCATTTCAGCTAAAATTAAGTCTTCAGATAAAGAAAAGCAAAGATATGTAATTTTAAATTCTTTGCATTTATAAATCGTGTATTTTGGCATAATTATTGAACTCTAGTGATGGATTAAAATCTGATAAGCACTTAAATTTTATGGGTTAATCCATCTATACAAACTGAGGTAAGCCAAAGGGCTCAGAATTTAAATTCTTAAAGATACTAAAATGTGAAGAGCTAAAACTTCTGATTAAAAAAAAAAATTGGGAGGAAAGTTACTCTCAGTGCTGCCAATATATTCAGAGGCTCTCTGAACTTACTTCCCTTCTGTGTGCAACATTTTCATCTGTGACCTGTGAAAGACCCATCCCTTGCTGTCTTGAAAGTGCCAACTCTCATGAGCAATCTATTGGAGGGGCTCTTTGGTCTTCTTGTCTTGTAAGTGGAAGACGAATGGGAAGTGAATGAGGGAAGGTGTAAGTACTTAGGGCCTGAGTTTGACAACAGAAGGAGTTAAAGTCATAAGCAGTTCTGGAAAAACAGCTTCCGTAATAAAACTAGAGGCTAAAAAAACCAGAAAGAGGATTTTGAGAATAATGGATTCGTAACTTGTTAATTTCTCATTTTAACTAGTCTTATTAATGTCAAATTATTTCATTTCATACGATATATTTACTGACTAGCACATCACATAAACTTTGTGTCAGCTTATCAATGCCATAGACTACAAATTACTTTTCATATGGTTTCAGATTGTTCTTAGTTTGAGACCCTCATCCAGAATATCCGGGATAATTAACTCACATAGTTTTACTTTCCAAGAGTTAGATGAGACACAATTAAAATGGTGCCATGCTCTTGGGGAGTAGTGGAAATGTTAGCTATCTTGATGGGGGTGGGTACATCTATCAAAATTCATCAAATTGTACACCTTAAATATGTATAGTCTACTGTACAGGAATTATACAATAAAGGTGTTAAAAAAATAAAATAAAATGGTGCCATGATTCTTTTTGTTTCCCACATCTCTTAAAATCTTAACCAGCTTCCAAGGTCCTGTGTAAGTTTCACTTCCATCGTGAATATTTACCTGAATATTTCAACATATATGATCTATTTCTTCAAATCCATAAGGCATCTATTTCTTGCAATACACAATTTGATATTATACACTAGTTCATAATGTTTAAACAGTATTTTAAGACTGCATGCATTTATATTTTTCTTACTCAACTGTTCAAAATATTATACCTTCTCACAGTTCAAAGGCTGTGAGTCACTTTACTTTTATGTGCCTGGGTACTAGTATAATTGTAAACATGACAGGCATTACTTTTTGAGCTTCAACTTTCACATCAGAAACTTGACTTTGTCACTTACTATCTGCATGACCCTGGCCTAATCAACTGATATTTCTAAACCGTGTTTTTTATTATGTATGAGACATAATAATACTGAATTCATAGGGTTATAGGAACAAAAGGAAATACTGTGTGGAAAATAGTACTGAAACCATAAAGTACTAGAAAAATTGGTTGCTCTAATAGAAATTATGTCTCAGTGGACAAAAGAGAGCTCATCTTTGAAGTGGCTTAGGAATGGATGCAAGGAATTCTGGGAAGCACCGTGTACTTTACTAAATATCACTCATCTTGATTGCTTCCCACATCTAAATTTCTAAAAAAACCCATCAGTTCTGTAGCAGTCAGCACCTTTCTTGTTGAAGATGTTCTAAAACTGTTTCCCATAGAGACGTGACAGTTCACTATTATTCCCTGCTTCTCAAGAACAGATGTAAAACCTGGATGCCCCATTCAACCTGGAGTGAGCACACCCTCATTTCTTACACTTACAGGGATCTAGCCTTCATGCCCAGCACCCCAGATTTCCTCATATTACTGAGATGGCGGTGTCAGAAAGCTCACGCACTCCCTGGTCGTCTGGTCCCGTGGAGGGCCAGAGTTCTAATACCAGGAATAGGACCTTATTATTCTACCAAAACAGGAAACACGATTTCACATTATATTTTATAGCATTTTATAACATTCTGATAATTTGAATATAACAATTCTCTTGAAGATTTTTTTTTATTTTTTAAAGAAAATTTTTTGTATGTTTTAGTTAAAATAATGTTTGAGAATTTGTAAAAATTGTGACTTTTACATCGTTGTAATAATCAACAAAAGCTCACATCATAAGAGATGTACCATTTAATGCTCATCAAATTATTATACATTTTAACATTTAAATTTATGGATTATTACTTTATATTATACCCATTAAAGAATGCTATGAAAATTATGTAATAAGCAGGAAAAATTACTTCCAGATCCTGAAGTAATTTTATGATCTACATTAATTCGTAAAACTTCACTAAATACTGAAGTAATTAAGAATTTGCTACTACAAAACTCTATTAAATATAAATTTCTTTAAAACTATAAAGTTAATTATTACTTAATATTTTCTTTTTTGAAGGAAGCGTGACATTTTAATGTATGGAATAAATACACAGTAGAGAAAAAATATAATGAATCATTAAAATTTAACTTAAATATTAACAAATTATGTAATAATAATAAGTTACAGAATATTTATAAACGAATTTGCCAAGCACATTATTTTCAAGGTACTTATTGTTCCCTATATGGTGCAGCAAATATTTAAAAAAAAAAGTTCTAAAATAGAGTCCCCATTTAGAGAAGAAAAAATTGGCAGGTGAGTTTTCATCCACCAACAGATGTATCTGAAGCACCTGAAGTAAGACAGGATTTTTTTAAGAAAGCTTTAAACTCACAAGCTCCATCATGAATAAAATTAAAAGGCTCTATTGCCTTCATTAGTTTTCCTCCCCCCAAATCTTGAGAATTTGCTTTCAATATCATCCATCAGAATCATCTGTGGAGGAAAGGTCACAGATCTAATTCTTCATTCAGGCATGGAGGACATTAACATCTAATACACAATGTGAGATATCATATATAATAATTAGGATGTAATTATGTTCATGTATTTCCTCATAGATGTCTTTAGGCAGTAGCTGTTCTTCCACTTCCAGAAATCATAGTGGACACTGTTCCTATGGTTACCAGGAGGGGTACATCTATGGAGAAGGCTCAAGACTATAAAAGGAGTAAGAAACCAAGCCAGAATTGCCAGCTGGCCCAATGAAGTCACTCTGTCCGTTAGTATTTCTCAGTTATCCTGATGCTAAGATTGTGTTCTTTGTTAGGAACAGAGAAATTAATTAAACATTTTATATGTATAAACCAATTTAATTAATTTTCAGTCTAATTTAATCCATTTATGGCTGCAGCTCTAGATTACTAATAAAATTTTTATTTAAAAAAAAGAATTTGGGAAAAGAAAAGAAGTCTGTTATTTTAAAGGGGGCAACATTTTGAAAGAACTGTTTCCTTAAATGTTACTGAAGTGATCACTGGAACAGTATAAGTGAAGTCAACTAGCATTTAAAATAATGATCCAGTGGGAAATAACCATGTTTTCTGCATAATCATAGGTTGATTTAACTGCATATGAACCTAATCTTTCCCATTATTCTTGTTTTCAGAATAATTGATCTGAAATAAAAACTCCTTATTTTGACAATATTTTTGCTAAGAGATATAGGAAAAGAGAAGAAATTATAGGACCATGTGCTCTAAAAGGAAGTAGAATTAGAGTGAAACGAATATGGTAGAAAATTATTATTCTCCTTTAGAGGAAGCTAACTTTTGGTGAGAAATCTTTGAATCTTTCACTTTTCCTGTTCATTCATTTGCAAAAACAAATGTATGATTTACTAAAGCATCTAAATATTCTTACTAATTTTGAGATGGAAAACAGCAATCTTCCATGTGCTAAAATTTGCTGAATACAGATGTTTATACCTATGTGTACATTCTTATAAAAGCTTAGCATTATATTCCCTTTTCTAATCAAACATAAAATATCTAATCACTTTTATTTAGTTCATTATACTATCTGTGTTTAAAATCAAGGTTGAATCTCATGAGGAGTGCCAACATTTTTTTCAACTCTATTTTTGCATGCTTCTGACATTAAGTATCTTAGAGAAAGTCAGTATTCCCAAACTTGGCTGTCTGACTGCCAGAGCGGAGAAAGACAAAAAAATAGTAACTTATGCAAATTTTCTAATTAAGCAAAGGAAGGCCAAAGGCATTTACTGGAGCCTACCATCCAGTATCCTGACATATTTTTAAACTGAATAAGATATAGATTTGTGTATGTCAGCAAATACCCAGTGGCACATCTGAGAGTAGCTTCTATTAAAGAGCAGACACCCCTGTTTATCTAGGGAGATTCTGAAATGATTAAGTTAGTAAATCATCCCCTTGTCAGACATCAGGCTCCCTCAGCTACTTGCCTTGATCTTCACCTTAATGACATCCTTGTCTTGATCCCTGACTATAAAATGTACCGACATTCATGTGCTGTTGACTGCTCTATTCTGGAGATACTTCACAAGCCATCCATGATTTGATGTTTCTATTCTAACACCCTACGATTCTTTCCCATATGTATCCAGAGAGGTGTCTGCCATAGCCTGCAGACTCCTAGGAGGTAAACTACTTACAATCAGTTCTCATCATTCAGTAGCCACCAAAGTTGCATTTGCAATCAGCCAGTTTATCAATGCTTCATGTCAGGATGAGGATAATTATAAGCCTGTATTTTAGTTGAAGTATAATTATATCGTGTAGAAAGAACACAGACTTAAAGCCATCCATTTCAAACGTACACATGTGCGTACACACATACACAAAATAAACAGGATCTTTAATAATATATTTTACCTTATCTCCAAGATCTATCAAGACCACCATTATGCTTTTCATAATTAAAAAAAGAATGTAAAATTGTGAATTACCACCACCAACAAAAAGGAATGTAATATTGCTGATAACCCTTTATAGTGGTATAATGATATAATTGTATGTGGAAATATACCTTAATTTTATTTCTTCCGTATGTATTTTGACTCTTCAGTATTATTAATATATGTATATGTACATATGTGTGTGACTTTTCATTAGAAAAAAATAAAACAAAATATGTGTGTCTCTTATTCAATTAATGACCTAAAAAATGAAATATTAGAACTCAGTCTTCTACTGGAGACGTGTTACTTACACCTACACTATTCTCTTCAGGAAAACGATACTGACTATTGCAGAACCAAGAAAAGGCAAGTTAATGAGAAAATAATGTTATTAGAGTCCTTACTTTTGGATTTGCTTAAGGAATAACCAGAGGGAGAGAGCATGTACTGCATCACCCAAGCCTGTAGACTGAATGGATGAGGATATTATGCAAGGAAGAAATATGTAGCATTGCTAATTCTTGTACCATACCTATCCTTGAGAGAAGTGTCTTGTGTCGTCAAGGTTTGTCGTATGAAGATATCAACATTTTGAAAAATATACAGACAAAAGAGAGCAACCAAAAAAATAAGCTTCCAACCTTGACTAGTGATTGAATTTTTTCAGCTGCTATCTGTTACTATGTAATGTGCACATCAGGGAAGAAATCAGCTGAGCTGTCCAGAAACACCTGGCTGTTGTGGGACCCAACAAACATGATAGCCACGGCTAATGATCTAAAGATGGAAAGAGCTTTACCTGGCCGCTGTTTCAGCCTACAGCCAATGAATATAAATAGGCTTTCGTTGATCTTTTGTCCTACTAAAATGTAATCCAGTTTATTGAACTGGGGAATTACATTAACCATTTTGACATTATTTCTTTATAAATCTAACATGGTGTCCTTGTTCTGTTCTTCCTCTCTCTGTATTAGAGAAACCATAATAAAGTGTTATAATCTGTTTAAGCTCAATGATTCTAATAATTGGTCGAAAAATTGGTCTAGAAAATACTATATATATGGACCTCCATTTTTCATGTCCATAGTTATTTCTTCATACAAAATGGCCTGCTTCAGTTTTGTCCCCTGCATAAGGAGCATCATGATTGGATCTACCCCCTAGGGTTTTGTAAAGTTGAAATCAAGTAATATGTATAATGTGCTAACACACAGCAAGTGTTGAAGGAATGGATTCATCGATATCATTATTGTTGTGGCTATTCACATATCATCAGAGCATCAGATCTAGCAGAGGGTTTTATATTGGCAAATTTGTCCACAATTAGGAAAGAAAGGCTGTGTTGAGATCAGGAAGCATGCTCAGACTAAGCAATGGGCTTATGAAGGTAAATGTGAAAAGCTGGCTTCACGTGTCTGTCACTCAAGGTTGGGCCTTCTTCTGATGAGAAGTGTCTCCAATAAGCACCTCGACTGCTCCTCTGCCTCAACTGGAGGTCACTACGTCATGCCCTATACATTCAAAGTCCATCCATACTCTGATCTGAGTTGCATTTTCCCCTTGGCATAAGGTAACAGAAAACTCTACCCACCGTGTATTTACTAGTGGTCAAAACTGACATCTTTAAGCCTTGTGCTTCCACTGGTCTAAGGATGGGGAAAAAGGAGAGGACGGGCTCTTCTGGTCTACCTGGAATTACGCAGAAATTGATACCAAGTTTTTAACATGGGAAACTAGAAGTATTAATAAAAACACAACTTTAGGACACAGAATTAACAATGGAAGTAAGACTGTAGCTTTCATTCAGCAGCATTACAACACAACATGGCTTGTACCATTTAAAAACCACTGTCTCATAGTTTTGCATAATCTTCACAACCAATCAGTGACCTAGCTAGAGAAAACACTTTCTCCATTTGACAGATGACACAACTGACTTTTAGAGGTAAAGTGACTTACTAGTTCTTGCCAACCAGAAACAAAGCACTTGCCATCTACCTTGTCTTGGATTAAATCACAAGCTGCTGCAGCCACTGACCTCCAACACTCCCTGGAAGGAGTTCAGAGTGGAGATCAGGAATGAGGCACTCTGTGCTCTGGGAAAAGTGGCAGAACAGGCCTTCAGATGGATATTTTCAGGGTAAGATTTAATGAGTCCAAATGTTTGCATGTCCTCCTATCTAGAGAAGCACTAAAATCATTAGGTGACATCTGCTCCTTGTGACTAGCAGCAAGCCTCTGCCTAAAATGTGTGCTTGACTGCACGTACCCGCCCTTTACTAAAATCATATATAAAACTGAGTTCCCCTCTGCCTTTTCGGAGCAGTTCCTCAGAGCAATCTGAGATGCTGTCTCCCAGGCTATAGTCCTCATTTTGCCCCAGATAAAACTTAACCCACAACTCTCATGCTGTGTGATTTTATTTCAGTTGGCAGTTTCATACACATGTAAGCAATAGATTTAAGGCAAGAAGTCATATCTTTTCCCTGTAAACAAAATTTCTTAATATTTATATATTTCAGTTTTATGTATTCATTGACAAAACACATATTTATAAATAAAATTCCAGCAACTTGTCAATTTGTTTTATTACAAATATACACCAAATTTCTCTCTTGGAAAATCAACTTTAGTAGCATATTTACTCAGGTTTAATGACTTCAAGTAATAGCTTTTGGTCATTTACTCTGTTTTCATCCAAAAGCATTCCATATCTAATGGAATTACACCTAAAGTTATGAAAACACAAAACGATGGAGAAAAACTCCCAGGTAAGCGGCTGAAGCAACTGGACAGTCTGTGCCATTAGTTGAGATAGAGAAGATGGACGATCAAGATAATTTTTGGAGGAGAAGGGAGAGAGTCAAGAGTTCTAGTTTTCATGTATTATATTTGAGGATACAACTCAACAAGGATGTTCAAATATCAAGGAGGCAGTTTAATCACACAAGTCTGGATCTGAAGGGTTCCGCTAGAAGCTGTAAATGGGGGAGTCATAAGCACAGACATCTGAGTAGAAGTAGCTGTATCAGTCCACTTAGACAAGGGTTAGATAGAAATGAGAGCTTGGCCTTGCAATGCTCCAACGTTTAGAGACTGGGGGGGAAAGAGAAGCCAGCAAAGGAGAATAAGGAAAAGCCAGATGGTACAAGGAACATCCTGAGAATGTGACTATAAACAAAAGAGAGTGTTTCAAACATGCTGAATTTCTGGAAAGAACTGGTATGAGATAAATGGCACCTGAAAACGTTTCACTGGCCTAATTGAAACAAAATTCATTTTTGGACAGATTTCTATCAGAGTTTGATCAGAGACACAGAGCCACTTGTGTAAGTAAACAATTTATTGTAGGGATTCAACCTTAAAAATTGTGGGAACTCATTATTGCTATCCCCGTATAAAGCGGTGGCCAGAAGCCAGAAGTGCAACCTACCGAGGGGAGATTGACATTAATGTGATGTGGGGAAACATGGGACAGCTAAGTGGACAGTAAGTGGACTCTGAGCACAGAATGGAACCGACTTTGGTCTCCCACTGCCTCCAGGTTGGGCCTCCAGGTTCAACGGTAGGGGTGTCCTGCAGGAACAGCTGGTGGCTTTTGTCAATGAGCTGAGAGTGCAAAAGGCAGAAGCGTCCAACACCCTTAAGGAGGAGATGAAGCAGCAGCTAAAGCAGCTGAGCCACAGGTGAAGGGCAGCACCTTATCCCCTCCTCAGTCCTTTCTGCAGTTAAAAAAATAATAATAAAGTACATGGTTTCACTTCCATTGCCTACATCTTGGTCACAATGTCTCTTGTGACCCACACACGTGGGAACTGCGTGGGACAGGGAACTCAGGTACACTCATTCCAGTTTAGCTAACTTGACACAGTGCAAATTCTCCCAAGGGTTGAAGAGTAGATGGGAAGCAAAGAAACAACTAGAGCTCTTTCAAGGGTTTGCTGAAACAGAATTAAAATGCAGATTTTTTTGTTTAGGTTTTTATTTATTTTTTTATTTATTTATCGTTGTCCTACAAGATGGTTTATAATGGAGCAACATGGTTCTGTAAGAGATAATGGAGAACGAATCGGCGGAAATGGAGAGATTAACGCTGAAGGGGACGGAGGCGAAGGACAGAACTAATAAAGGCCTTGAGAATGTGAGATGAGTAATTGCCGTTAACACTCTAGGTCTGGGGTATTTCTTTTTAGTCTTTCTTTTTGCTGAGTATTTCTGATGGAATTTAGTGGTTCACAGCACAGGCTCTGGGACAGATTGCCTTTAAATCTTGACCTTGTTACTTAATCGTTGTGTGACAAAGAGCAAGAATCTCTTTGCCTCGGACTCTTCTTTTTAAAATGGCAATACTAAAACTAGACTCACAGGGTCACTGAGGGGTAAAATAATAATGATATTCATTCACAGGTCATTGTAAAGATTAAATAAGTTAATATTTGAAGTTCATGTTGAACATTATTGGTATTTAGTTAAGTAGTTTGTTATTATTCAAAAATATTTGAGTGCTTAAAGAATATGAATTTTAAAAAATTCTTTTGTTTAACATTCTAATGTTAAGACTTCTGTTATTTAAATTTCTTTACAAATATTGTTTTTTTATTCCATAATATTCCAGCATATAGAGTGTAACAAAATGTGTGTAATTTTTTCTTTTTCCCTGAATGGACATTTAGGAAAAACAACTGTACACATTCAGAAAGTTTCTAATTTAAAAAAAAAAACTTTTTTTCTGTTGTTTTTGTTTGCTTTACATAATTCTGTGGTGAGCATCTTTGAACATAGGGATATATCCATTTAGATTATTTTTATAGAATAAATTATTGTTAGTGGAATGAGAGAGTCCCAGCATTCTTTATGTTCTGTCTTCTGAGTAATCAAGAAAAATAATTCTAAACATTAAGTTGGAACTTTGTTCCTTTAAAACGCTATCTTAAGAGTTAATAAAATTTTAGTAAGTTCATTAAATAACTAAATGGTAGAGAGCATTAAAATTTATTAAAAGGAAGTATTTCAGCAATATGTGTCTATCATTTAATTCTAAATCCATGCTAAACTCCATTAAATACTAGAAAACCATGGCTTTTCTTCAGCCGCATCCCTGTTAAAATGAACGTTGAGCTTTCCATAGAAAAAATGCTTTCCTTAGACATTTAAATTATAGTAATTACAATAGTTTTTTAGATTCTCTTACTACTTGCTCATCTTTTGTACCTGATGTTTACAGTGACAGATTTGTATCATGAAACTTAAAAATGCAGTAAAATGAGATAATATACATAGCTTTTGCACTTCACTGATTGTCAATTACTATTTTGACGGTGCCACTTGTTATATTTCACAATTAAAACATATGGATAATTTCTTTGTACAGCAATTGCATTTACTATCATAATAACTAGTGGCAAAACTGCCAAGATAATATCCCCACCTGTCTCTAGAAACATAAGAGTCTCCCCTGCATTACTAATTTGACCAGAGTTGATCTCTTCCGGTGTGAGTTCACTACTGTTAGTATATCTGTTAACAATCATAACTATGCCTTTATTTTGAGTGTTAATCATGATTTCATGATGTACAGTTATGAAAAATGTCCTTAAACATTTTCTGGATGAATGCCCACAATTCACAAATGTTCGCTTGGTTGTTGAAAAAAAATTACAACATGAATAAGGTAGAAGAATATGTGTCTGCACAAGGAGAGAAAGAATTTTGCCCTATATAAGAATACTCATTAATAATGACAAAATCACTGTTATTAGAAGCTGCCTTATTTTCTTTGCAATCATCTGTCTTTGAAGTGCAAAGATAGACTATTCCTGAGAGACAGAGGCTAAATAAAATGTATTCCATTTTTTCTTTCCATCTTCAACCTGATGTTCACATCCATAAGAAGTGAAAAAAAGCGCATTTTAAAAACAGGTACTCGCCTGGTTTCCTTAACACCACACTCTCCTTGTACCTCTCTAATCTTTCCTACTTTTTCCCCTTAAATCATCATAGTTGCTACCCGTTAGATACATAACAATTTTAGAATACACTAATGAGTACTCCAAATGTGTTTTTCTCCTTTAACTTTCTGAATAACTCTATTGGGTGAGTATTTCATTGCAGAGAAGAAACTAGCCTGCCACAAAATAATGTTAGTAGGAAAACAAAGATGCCAAATAAATCCAAAAGATGTGACTGACTCACCTCAAACATGTAACTAGTATGCCCCACCTGACCCCTGCCATTATCAGCTCCTTTCCATCACGCAGTCCCTTAAGTGGCAGTTCCTGCCCACTGTCACCCACTCTTCTCACTGTGCACTGTCCTGTAGTGATTTCTCTCCCATGACTTCAGATTCTGTCGTAGGTTGGAGGCGTCCATATTTTTTTCATCAGACAAAACTCTGCTTCTGAGCTAAAGATGCTTAGTGTTACCTGCCTGACGGACACTTGCCCCAGAGTGTTTCACAAGAAACTAAGTGTCATTATGCCCATAATTAATTACACAGTTTCCCCAGCTTCATTCTTTCTCTGCCAAACTGGTCTTTATCTTGAGTTTTCTATCTCAAAAACAAAAACAAACAAATAAAAAAACTACAGTGGCTAGTAAAAGAAGCAAACATCAGAATTATTTCCCAGACTAAAACATTACCTAAACAAGTAGATTGAAAAGATGTAACATTTCCAGGAAATCCAAGGTAAAGAACATCTAAAAAAAAAAAAAAAAAAAACAAAAAAAACCCAGAAAGAAAGAAAAAAAAATCAAACTTTAAAAAATCTACAAAAGAGAAGAAGAAAGTTCAAAAATTTTCGATTGAAAAGGAAAAAAAATTAGGTTTGCCTCAGATTTTCCATTGCAATGCCAAAACTAGAAAACAATTCTCCTGGACAACTTAATCAGAGACCCTCAAACAGCAATCCGTCCCCTACAGATCCAATCGAGTGCACCTACTGCACTCAGTGTCTAATATCCCCATACCTCCCACTCTGAGATACAAGAGTAAAGGGATATTTATGAAATAACTTGTCTCATCAAGGGAATGGGGCCAGTGGAACAGCAAAACCCTGCCTTTAGTTATTACAAAGCTCATTTTCCCCCGCAGGTTTCGTTTGTGATCTCAGTCGATGAAAATGGTCAGATGTAAGGATGACTCCTCTACCTTCCTTTGAAATTTGTGTTCTATGATTCATCATGGCATCTCGTCTCCGTCTTCTAGTTCTAAAGGACTTTCAGTGTAACTGCATAGATCATCTTGAGAATCTTTGAAAGAAAGGTGGCCCTCATTTCAGAAAAACTGTTGTACTTAGAGTGAATACCTAAAATTGCCTCAACAAATACATAAACACAGGACAGTGAAATGTCTGGTAAAGTTAGTAATTACACGCACAGATTAATCTTTGGGTTCTGTGCTACTTATGTTGGGTTTTCATGCCATATTAGCAAGAACAATTTTTTTTTCACCATACTTAACATTTAAAGGGCAGAACACAGGGTGACCTGGTCCTGATTTTGATCCCAGTGGACTCCAGAGGTCTTTTTTGACTCTGCTTTCTTTGTAATCAGTAATGTGATTACACTGTGGACTAAATTGCTCTTAAGTAAACCTTATTCTGGCTTGCTTCCATGGCATTCCAGTGTGTCTTCAACTACCTTGCCTCACTTTTCTTCTGTTAGGGTTAGACCCATAATTTGCCCATTCCTAAAAGCTATTGTGTTCCATTAGCACATATATTTAAGATTTAATTGGATAATTTAGAAATCTGTTTTACTTCATAAAAATACATTTATCACCTTTGTGGAACTTATATTATTATTCACATTTTATAAATGTATGGATTTAAGACTTTTGTGGAGCATTGTATCACAAACTTAACTAAGAAATTGTGCTAATTAAGTTAATCTTGAACATTTTGGAAATACACTGTCTGCTAAATATTACTACCACTGTTTACTTACCAAACGTGACAAATTGCTCTCTGTAATAAGTGATATAATTGATAAGTAACATATTGCTCGTTACAATGATGTGACAAAGTGAGAATAAAAGCAGCAATACAAGGGCTGAGGTCTGAGTGTTTGTGTCTCCCTCCACCCCCAGTTCACATGTTGACATCCTAATGCTCAACGTGGTCATTTTAGGAGGCGGGGCCTTTGGGAGGCAATTGGGTTATGAGTGTGGGTCTCTCATCAAAGGGATTAATGCCCTTGAAATAGAAATTCCACAGAGCTCCTTAGCTCCCTCCATCACATGGGGATATGAGAAGTGTGACTGGGAGGAGGGCACCTCCCCGACCCTGCAGGCTCCCTGAACGGGGACCTCCTGCCTCCAGAAATACGAGAAATAAATGTTGTTTATAAGCTGCATAGTCTGTGGTGTTTTGTTACAGCAGCCAGAACAGACTAAGGCAACTTAACATTTTTAATCCTTAATTTACTCCAGGTGTGATACCTGGTACTGTAGGTATCATTTACTTCCTATCTCCCAGCGAATACATGAGATCTGTCCTAACATGTCCTTACACTACAGGCAGGAAAACGGAGGCTTACAGTGGTTATGAGTCTTGCCCAAGGTCGAAGTGCTGAAGGCGGGATTTATACTCAGGAAGCCTGATGTCAGGATTCAGTTCATAACTATTAAGATGAAAAGCTGTTACACACAAAGTTACCATCTACCTAAAAATACTGGCCAATATGGTTGTGGATTTTTTTTTTTCTTTTTACTTCCTCAGGCCTCTTCTAGATAGCATTTGTGCAACATGAAAATTTCAAAGGAAGATCTACATCAAAAATGAATGACTATTCCTATCAGCAGTTTGCAAGAACTGTATTAGTAAATCATCTGGGAAACACGGCACATCAATGGCTATTTATCACGAGTCACTCCTCTTTCATACCAATGCTGAAAGATGTGAGTTTTAATTTACAACAGCTACGTGAATTACCATAAGATAATGGCAAAAAAAAAAAAAAAAAAGAAGGAAAAAAGAAAAAAGAAGTAAGGAAACCCTAAAAACAGAGAAGTAGAATATATATTCAGGTGAAGCTATGTGTAGGGTCTGTATATTTTAAGAAACTTTTTCCTTTTCAGACTATGTGTATTCCTCCTGTATCTCATTTGACATCCTTTATGGCCCTATATATTTTCAGGGACTTACAATAATGCTGACTAATATGACATAAAATCATTCACTTCGGCTTTGAATGGAAATTTTGAAATATTGATTTTCAAGCTCCACTAACCGATGCTTTTATAAACACCGAAGAGCTTGGCTTATCATAATTTTCTTGAATGGCAACACTGGTTTTGGAGAGTTCTGGAGTCTTCAATTACATTTTTTGCTTTCTTGCACTTAGCACAGAAAAATAATCCACAAAAATGTGATGAGTTCACAAAACCCCATCTAAAACTAAAATAAAGAAAATGAAAAAAAAAATAGCTGTATGTTTTGAAAGCTGCCTTTGCCAACTGGCACCTTTGTCAGTGGGTTGAGGATTGCAAGCTTGAGAACACATCGTTATAAATGTATGCCTGTTGTGTCCAAAATCAACCAACCAGTGACTTGCTATTCAAACCAGTCTATTTAATGTCATTTTTTATAGACCATGAGAGAATATATGCAGTAAGTGTATCCATAACAACAATGATAATACTAATAACAAGAGATGAATAAATTATCTTTTTAAGAGCCTGTTTGCATAATTGTTGAGGGGTTATTAGAAGATATTTTTCCCTTCATATTTCATCACCTGTACCAGAAGATTCATGGAGGGAGAAAAGGAATCACCAGACCACTTAGCATGCAACTGGGGTTTAGTGGAACGAACACTGCATTGAATTAGCTAGGTAAATGGTCAAAATCAAGAACAATTCTTTCACATTTTTGTATATAAAATGCAAATCAAAAGCAAATTCAATATAATTTCTCTCTGTATTACATATACATATATGTGCATGTGTATATAAAATATGTTTACCTTGAACTTTAACCACAAAATCTCAAACTTCAGAACTAGAGTCCTGTTTGTGATCATTCAATCATCTTTCTAATTGAATCTCCATTTCCCAGATGATTAAACTAAGATTCACAGACTCTAAGTTATTTTCCCAAAGTCATTTTATAACTAGCAAATGTCAGAGATCTTGTTCTCCAGTATCCAAGCTTAGTGTTCTTCCTCTAAACATAAAATAACTTCAGAGGCAATGCTGGAAAAAGTTGACAAGATAATGATAAAATGCATCATACACAAATAGTTGAGTTAGCAGCACTATTGTGCTATTTAACTTGGTAGTTTAGGTTCACACCATTATGTAGAAATAGTTTAAGTCTTTTTTAAATGTTCAAAAATCCAAGTTCTGAATATTTTTGCATTAAAATAAAAGAAGATGGATAAACTGTAGTTATAATTTAGTGTAGCACAATCTACTAATTTTTTTCCTCTTTTCCCTCTTATGTTATTAGTCTCCTTTGATTACCTCTTCTATTCCTCTCTCCCCCATACATACACACATGTACATTTAACACACTCACACATACAAAGTAGTTTATAAAAACAAAGCATGATTTATTTATCTTTACAACTTATAGAAATGTGGGAAAATATTCATAGATATCAAATCTAAAGTCTGTTTAAAGGTCCTAGACTTGCTAATAATCAGAATAGAATCTTAGAAAAAGTGTTTAACTACATCAGAAACTACGAAGGCCAGAATACTCTAAAATACTAGGAAAAGATAATCAACTAATTAGTTAATGTCCTGTGAAAACAATCTTCAAGAATAAAGGCAAACTAAGGGCATTTTCGGACAAAATAAAGACGACAGAAGTGGTTCTCAGTATTCTTGTACTGCAAGAGATGCTAAAGGAGTTTCTCAGGGCTGCTGAGGGACGATAACATGAGTAACTTAGATCAAAGGGAAAGAAAGAAAGAAAGAATGAATGAATAAATTAATGTAGTGATTAAAGGGTCAATTCATCAGGAAGACATCAAAATTGTAAATGTGTGTATACAACAGATATGCATGTAGTATCATTCTAATTAAAGTGAAAAATAAACAATTTTACAATCATAGTTATAGGCATTTAAACCCATCTTTCAAGATTGAATAGAACAAGTATGTTTTAAAAATTAGTAACAACATAAATTACCTGAAAAATACTATCAACATACTGACCTCACTGGTATTTATGAACACTAGGTAATACAACTGCAGCATGAACATTTTCAAATCCACGCAGCACGTTAACGAAGGTAGACCGCATGCTAATCCATAAAATGAGTCCCAACACATTTCAAAGGATTGAAAGAACTTCTAAATAAAAAATAAATGAAGAAGGACTATCCCTAGCAAACACAGAAGATATTTTAAACTTCATAAAAATAAAAACAAGGTACCGAAAGGTACAGGTATATAGAAACCTCCAAACATGTAGAGCCTAAATAAGACAATTCTAAATAATCCAACGGCCAGAAGGAGAGATCAAATTGACCCTAGAAAATACACTGAACGGAAGGAAAATGAAAATGCACATAGACAGCTGTCGATGTAGCTGCTAAAGTAATTAAACCAGGAGGACCTTAGACCGAAGTTGCTCTGAGCCTTGTCACCTACATAGCAAACCAAAACCTAAGCAGATTAAAGTCCCGTAAATCCTCAACAATGAAATTTAAGAACAACCAGTCACAAACAGCCAATTAGGTTTTCCCAAATAAAGCAACCGCTTAAGCTGGCAGGGAGCCAGATAATCCCCTTGCTTCACCTCTGCACGTGCTCCGTGAACACCTTTCTCAGCGCCCGTCAGAGGAATGCTCCTGACCACGTTCAGTCTGGTGCTGCCCCATGGCAACTGACGTTTGCTCAAATGAACTCTTGAAAATTTTAACGTGCCTCAGTTTACCTTTTAAGTAACAGCTAAGCACAAAGAGAGTAGAGCTTAAATCCAAGAGTGACTTACCCAAGGCCCTCAGTAATGACGAGTGAAGAGTGAATTCAGAGTTCAGAGGGTGTCTGGCCTGGGCATCTCACTGCCCCGAAGGCCATTAGTGGTCAGCTTAGGATCCCATTCTTCATCACAAAAACTGTTAAGAAATGATTAAAGAAAACATTTAGGTGATAAGAATAAACTTTAACACTTCCTGAAGTGGACAGTCTCCTTTCTGAGAACTGCAAAATAGGACAGAAGACAGTAACTTTTATAGAATAAAGAGCAAAGACCAGGAAGAGAAAAACAGAAAATACCTGCTTGTCTGGAACCATATACTCAACTTTATTTGGGTTAAGAAGGAACAATGAAATTAGTATAGAGCCCGGAGATGAAGTAGCATTTGAGGATTGGCTGGTGGATATCCTCAGTTTCATGACAAGCAAAGCATTCACAGGGACATGAGAGTTATCTAAGTCTCTGTTTGCTGATGCAGCATGCTTGGCAGGAGCCTAGAAATTTATTTTAGCATATCCAAGGATAAGGTTTACTTGCAGCCAGCTCATTCGATGAAAGAGATGTCTGCTGGTTTTCCTGGATTATAGGTGGTTCAGTGTCACCAGGTAAGTTGGAACCTACTCTCCAGGGTGCAGGTGAACTGCCAGAGCGTAGCTATGCAGAGAAAGGGGGCCCCCTGTGTGGAAGGTCCGGATCACGTGACATCACAGTGTCAAGAAGTCCTGGCAGCCACTACTCAATGAATAGTTGTCAAATGAGTAAGTTGTAATGCAAATTTATAGTCCTCAGTTTATTCCATAAGTATTTATAGAGACTATAAATACAAACACTAATCTAGGTGTTGGACTGCTACCACAGTGAGCACGACAGGGGGATACCTGCTCTCCGTGGAGCTTAGATGCCTGTTGTGGAATTAGACCTCACACAAGTAAGCAGAGTAAGGACGTCTGATAGCGGTGATGCCACATGGGAAGGAGTGTCTAGAGAAGAGGTATTCTTATTTCAAATACGCTGGTGTGGGAGACATCACTAAAAAGCAGATATTTTAATAAAAACCTGAAAACAGGGAGAAAGCAGCCTTTCGTGTGTCAGAAGAAAGATGGGTCCAGGCTGGAGAGACAGTAACCACATACGTGGCAGCCGAGTCAGCACATTCAGGGGTTAGAAGGGAGGCCGCTGTTGCTGGAGCAGAGTCAGCAAGGGCGAGAGATGAGGTCAGAGACACGCTGGACGGAAGGCTGTGTACAGCTTTGTGGGCCACTGTAAATAATTTGGATTTTACTCTGAATGAAGAAGGAATCCACTGGAAGGTTTTAGACGGAGAAGTGACAAAATATACTTCATCTTTTTTAGAAGGATCAGTCTAGCTGCTGTGTTCACATTGGAACTTTGTGGTATAAAAGCAAGAACAAAGGCAAGGAACCATTTGGGTGGCCAACAGACGTAGTAGATGAAAAAGAAAATAGTTGTTGGGACAAGGAGGGTAGGAACAGGGGAAATAGTGAAATGTGGCCAGATTCTGGGCACTTTTCAATGTGAAAACAATGAAGTTTATTGGTACATTGGACGTGGAGTGTGAGAAAAAGTAAGGAATTAAGAATAACTTAAACGTTCTGGCTTAAGCATCTGAAAGAATGATGATGTAATTTCTTAAAATGGAGAAGGCTGGAAGAGGTACATTACAATAGAAATGATGGATGGATTTTATTTTCCTCTTAAATTACAGTTTAATAATTCACAGATAATTATATAGTATTCAAAGATGTATTTTAAATTTCTACTGGATCCTTAAAATTAGTATGCCATCACACTTGGAATAGAATTTTTATTTCTAAATCTTGCCTTTTATATGTTTGATTGTTTTTTCAATCCATATATTTATACATTATATAATGTCACTCCCAAATTTGGACTTTCATAATTTGGTCATGCAGTCAGAGAGCCAAAATTCCAGTTATTATAGTATCGTCATCTTTCTCCTCATAGCAGTGTTTGTGGTTTGTGCAATTAATATTTTATTGAATTTTCCCTTATTTTATATGAATTACTGGAAAATGAAAAAATGAAAGTGTTCATACTAGGCATAAAGAGATGCCTCAAAAACTTAATCCAATTGTGACAAATATGGAATTCATTAAGAAGACTGAATGAAGCAACTCTTTAGTTTCAGACCTATGATTACTAGACTTCTCTGATTGTCTCTGTATGAACTGGTAAAGATTAAATGCTTAATAGAAAATGGGCAAAATAAGGGAACAAATTTAACAAAATAGAATACATCTATAAAAATCAAGCTGTAATGTGGAAGCAACCTAAATTTCCATCAACAGATGAATGGATGAAGTAAATGAGGTGTATACATCCAATGGAATTCTACTGGGCCTTTATAAAGAAGGAAATTCTGCAACATGTGACAGTATGGATGAACCTTGAGGGCATGACGCTTAGTGAAATAAGCCAGTCACAGGAAAACGCATAATGCGTGATTCTACTTGTAAGAGGAAACTACAATAGTCCCAACTCATAGAATCAAAGCATGATAAAGTGGTTGCCAGCCGTTGAGGGAAGGGGAAATAAGCAGTTACTAATTAATGGGCATAAAGTTTCAGTCAAAACTTTATGAATACACTCTAGAGATCTGCTGTACACCATTGTAACTATAGTTAACAATAATGTATGGTGAGCATAAAAGTTTGCTAAAAGGGCAGATCTCATGTGAAGTGTTTTTTTCCACAATAAAACATTAAAAAAAAATCTAGCTTCACCCCAATAATCAAATAACAGGTAGATATAATTTAGGACAACATATGACCGAAACTTGATATGAAGCGTGACATTCTATGATGATAAAGGTTCAGGAAAGCGTCTCAGTAACCCATCAAAAAATCTAGTTTTAAAATTTAATTATAACTTTCTCTTTGTTTTAAATCTTTTATCAGTGGGACTATATTAAACATGTGAATAAAAAAAAGATGATGAAAAATTTTAAAGTTCTGTGAAATATTTACAGATTATAAATTTTTATGAAAATGTGAAGATTATAAGCAGTTGGTAAATTGGAGAAAACAGAAAATAGCATAAAGTGTAAATTGGCATGAAATTTCTAGGGGAGCAATTTATCAGTACATACCAAGTCCTTGTTTTTTTCACATAATGTAGCTCAATAATCACATATATATTTATATATATATAAATGTTTCGCAAATTTTAGCTATGGTTATTATGGTGCAGTTTATAATGTTTAAAATGAATAATCTGTCTAACAATGATGACTGAATTTAATTACAATAAAATAACTGTGCTGTAGCAATTTAATAGATTACTACATGTATTTTAAATACCTTTTAGTTATATACTATTGGTGTAAAACTCATTTAAGACAATGTTTAAATAAAAATCATGCTACACACTAAATGTAAAAGGCCATTTTATTTTATAAACTTAGAGATATGCATTTATCTATATTGGTTAGACACAAAACACCTAGTTATTATAATTAGATATAACATATCTATAGAATTATAAATATTCTACTATTTGAAGGCCCAGAAACGCCTTCCATTTGCCAGTTCTCAATAACCACTCTCAAACCTCCCACAATTCTGTCTTTTATGCAATTATTTCCTTGTGTATTTCTATTTTTTCATTATCTAAATATACATCTGTATACACAATAGTTTAGTATTACCCATTTTCTTAACATTTGGTAGTCTCTTCAGCTTCTTAATTTACAGGTGCAAATTCTATTTTTTTTCCTTACATCATATCAAATTGAAAATCACAAGCCATTTAAACTGCAAATTTTCCCCTGTCTGGAGTTTGCTGATTATATGCTCATTTTGCAATTCATATGTTCCACTGCCCTCTGTATTTTCTGCAACTTGGAAGAAAACAGATCTATCTCAGAATTTTTATTTTTTTCCAAAGATCATACATGATTTTGGTTTTCTAGCTTGTCTCTCTCTTTTTATGCTTAATGCCTTAATCCATTAATTCATTGAGAATTATATTCTCTCTTCTTATTTAGTTATTACCAGGAGTAGTGCGATAAAGTTTCATTTTCCCTTATCTGTTAATTATTAGTGTTTGCTATTTGTTATATTAATAAGGTATTAATTCTTTTTAACTTAATCATGACAATAATTCATAAAATGTTTTTAAAAAGTAATACTTTATATGGAAAAAACAAGGTACATCTGTGATTCTTCCCTTTATTTTACAGATTTCCAGTTTGTTCCCTCACATCCCCTAAAGTAACCAGTTAGACTGTCTCCTTAGAACTTATGTGTTTAAACATATTTGATGGGTTTCACTTCTCTAGTATCAACTGAGTCCATTTTGAAGCTCAGATTTTCTTATCTTTAGTGACAGCACCTCTTCACATTGGATTCTGTCTCCTCTTGATGTGATCCTGATAACTTTGCGACACCAAGATACTCTGGCTTATTTTGAGTCATTTCCAGCCTCAGAACTGGAATCAGCCATTCCTCCAAGAAGCCCTCATTATCTTTAGTGAGAAAAGGTATTTTTAAGTTTTGAATGCTATGAATGCTTATTTTTACCTGACTTTTTCCCATAGAATTTTGTGGCTGGAACTTAGAGGAAAATAAGCATTGTTAAACAATGAATTGAGAACGGATGGATAAAATGCCTAAAGAGTTCATCCTAATTTCCAACTCAGATTTAGGAGGGCAAGACTCCTTAACCTCTTCTACTTTATATCTTTCACCTTTAGAATTCTGTTTTCACATTTACACTATTCAATAAATTATTCAATTGCCTTATCCCACATCATGCTCACATTTTATTTCCACAAAACAATGCAAATACTTCCAAAACTAAAGCAATTACTGAACACATCAAAGATTTGCAAATGCATTCTTTTTTTCCCTCAGTTATTTCTAATTTTACTAAATCTACTTTACCTAGCATATACTACTTCATTCTATATTCTATCCTCATTTAATTTTGGTTTTATATGGTTAGCTATATATCCAAGGCTTATTTTTCATAGGAAAATTTGAGATTTTTCTAAATTTCTTGAATTTTTTAAAAGAAAGTTTCTTTCACAATAGCTTTTCTAACTTCCCAGAGCTCTGTCATGTTTTCTTTAGTATTAAAAATATGAGATTCTTCCAGCTCAATTTCCCTCCTCTCCCTTTATCTAGACTTTTTCTTTTCTTCATTTCTATTGCCCTTGTCCTGGTAAGTTTGAATTCAGTTATTCAGTTCTCAGTTTTCTTTTTTCTTTTTTTCCCTTTGTGTGGGAACTTTGTTCTGGAAGGTGGTCATACTTAATCAATTTAAGAATTCAAAGGGGCTGGACCGTTCCAGCCCTGTCAGACCTTCCTACAGATTGCCGCACTGACCAACTAAGGATTAGGCAAAACCCCTCCTAATTTTAGCTGCTGTTTTCAAATTGGCTCCCGGTTTATATCATGTCTTAAGATGCCTGATTATTTCCCCACGCCTCCATCGGTACGAAGGCTGAGACAATGCAGGGCTTGTAACTGTCGTGTTTTCTCCCCACCCCTCGTATTTGGGTTTGCATTTGTTGAGAAACTTTGTAATCTAATTTTGTTGTAAATGTGGTCCATCGATTTGGGTTTACTATTCAATTGCTCTGTCTGCTTTTTTAGAGGTATTTGAAGAGATTAAATATTATTCTACTGTCATCTTTTCCCCAGAATCCCTTGTTCTTATATTGAAACCAATTTTTCTTGATGAAGGAATGTGTCCTTAAATAAAAACAATTCTCCTCTACTTTCAATGTTTCTATTTCAAAATATTAGAAGTACTATAACTGCATTTTGTGTATAAAATAGAACAAACTGTAGCAGAACCTGTGCCAACCAAACAAATTTAAGTGAAAGCACAAACCAGAGCTAAACACAGTGCACCAGAAATTGTGTTAACACCAGGCAAGTATCTTTTGGCTTTTTCCACAAAAATCTGCACTGTAGACAAACTGCAATAAACAAGACTAACAGTTAGTCAGTATTGGTCTGTTTAGTTTCATTTGGAGAGCCAAAGCCTGCAATTTCTCTTCAGCAATAAAATTAGTTGGAATAGTCAAATCCTTTTGGTTTAATGCAGTTTTGTATCAATATATATTTTTTTTTAATTACTAAATGTTAGCTAAGAAATCAGTCTGCAGTTATCCCTCCTCTCTACTCCCTTTGGCTTCACTGCTTCTGTCAAAGAGCTTTGCCTTTGGGGATATAAACATATGGTATATTTCACACTAATTTACTACAGTGCTTATAAAATCATATTATATTAGACTCATTACATTTATTTATCCCCAGCTATTGCATAAGAAGGCTAAACCATATATAATTCTGTATGAGCTACAATTTTATGATAACAATTAGTTGGGGCAAATATGCTAGGAGGAGTTAACTCATTTGCAAAGTAGTGGGAAAAAATTATTTTACTCTTAATCCTCTAGTTCGAAAAGTTTCAACTATTAAGCAATTAAAAAAATTCAGAGTAGGGTACAAAACCATTCCTGTTCAGATTTGATAAGCTTTCTAGGAAATCCTGGTTAGAATAATGAGGAGTTTTATCAGTTTTTATACATGCCTAAAAATGCATCCTTGTCTACTGGATTTGATGATTTGAACACAATGTAGTATGGATAATGTATTGCACAGGAGAGCACTTTGGGGTCTGCAGACCTAAGTCCTTGATTTCCTTTTGCTAAATACTACATGCGTGACCTTGAACTACTTATCCCATATATGTCTCAGCTTCCTCCCCCAAAAAGGAGAATCACAATCACCCTAAATTTAAGAGATTGTTAAGACAGACAACTGATACAATAAATATAAACCAACTTTCACTCTGCTTGGAATATAATTATCAAAGAAAGTTTGAAAATAAAAAGAATCACAAATTTTACATGTGCAAAACAGGACACTCTTCTTCCCTTTCCAACACCCCTCCCACAGTCTTCGTTCAGAGGTGGTAATGAATGTGTGTTAAGCACGAAGAGCCTTTATCAGTGGTGTCCTAGTACAGTAAAGCTGGGTCTTCCATCCTCTACAGAGGCTTTAAAGAGATTTGTGTCAGAAAAGGTAGCTACTAAGTATCTAATTACTAAATCCAATTATTTTTAAAGACTAACAGTCTTAAAAATGGGTATCTCTGAATTTAGATTAGGGCCTCATTTTATGATAAAGAAACTTTTATTTTCAGAATGTTCTGTTTTCTTTCTTGTAAGCATGCGCTAACTTACAGATTGACACTGTATTAACATTTGAAAACAGCCCTTTTACAAAACTTCCTATTATATTTGGAGGAAAATGTTAACTTTGTTCAGCTTCTTCCAGTGAACGAAAGTATAAATGAAGGAAAATTTTTCTTTGTGTTTGATGAATGTCACATAGTTGATGATAACTGTGCATCAGTTTATACTTAGCAGAATAAATCTAAGTATTTACTTTAATAAGAATGTCATTTAGATACACATTTCAAATACAAGTTTGAAAACACTGACTTGCTGAGAATATTTTCATTCAGCAGGACAGACAGAAAAGTCTAAGTCCTACCTGTAGTAAAAACCTTAATGTGTTCTAAGAGATACAAGGTCAATGTCCTTGAAGTATAGAAAGTAAGGGGAGAATAATGGGTTATGGAGAAATGTTGGCAGTCCATGAGGAGTGTTATATACTGTTTGTACACATACTTTCTTGATATATTAAAGGTTGCATGTGCGTGTAAGCTTTAATAGCTGTAATATAATCAGAAAGTATAGGAATTACCTTTCATATTGCCATTTCCTCACTTCTGCAATTTCCAGAAAGATAGTTAGGCTTGTGGTCTCCTTTGTTGTAGTTAATGTTTAAATTTTCGAGCCTAAAGCAAACTTTGCCTCCGTAACACCTCTTCTCCTACCATTTGCCTTACATAGGCCTGGGCATACAAAGGGAAGCGGGAAAAGGGTGCTTCTAGTGATGGTGTCAACCATTCAATTTTTTTTTTTTTAATAATAGGACATTATTTAAGCACTAAGGTAGTATAATATTCACACATCAAGGCAACAGTTAAAACATGAATTTAAAATGCAATGAAGGGGCAGGGTATAGCTCAAGTGGTAGAGCAAATGCTTAGCATGCACAAGGTCCTGGGTTCGATCCCTAGTACCTCCTCTAAAAATAAACCTAGTTACCTCCTCCCCCCAAAATAAATAAAATAAAATAAAATGAAATGAAAAATTACCGAGTTCTATGCAGGTGAGTTATGTAATTTGATACTATTTTTAAAAGGTTATTGTGGGAGGATATTAGGTCAAGTGGTAGAGCGCATGCTTAGCATGCCCAAGGTCCTGGGTTCAATCCCCAGTACTTCCTCTAAAATTAAATAAATAAATGAATCTAAGTAGTTCCCCCCACCAAAAAATAAAAATAAAAAATGGAAAACAAACAAAATAAGATTATTTTAAAGTATTTTAAATTCTCGTAGAAAAAGAATTAGAAGGGGAGTTAATTAAGGAGGCTGGTTAAGAGGCTATTACATTGAAAACAACAAAAGATAAATGTAGTCATTTTTACCATGGCAGTGACAAAATGGTTATATTTAAAACATATTTTTGACCTGTGGTTGATGTAGGGGAGTGTCAAACGTGACTTCCATTTTTATATCTAGGGAGGGAGACTGCATGGAGATGGTGCCATTACCCAGGATGGTATTATGACTATGAAGGACAGTATTGGTGAAGTTTGTTGTGACAATTATTACATGAAAAGCTGTCAAATAAGCATTTGGATATACAAGTTTAGAGCCCAGAAATATATACTAGAATGAGAAATATAAATCATGCCCTTCATTCAGGAAATGATCATTTTTAAAAGCTGACAGCGTACAAAGTAAAAGTCACAGTCACTATACTGATTGCTATTTAATGGATACAATGATTAATTAGATATGAATTTTCACTAAAATACACATCAAGGACTGGATGCCATTAGCTTTTCTATGGTTCTCCTGTCGTATGTGATGTCAGCAAAAAAGATATTATCAGATATTCAAGGGTTTTGAAAAAATACCCATGATCCCTCACTGAAAATTTAATCAAGATGTAATTTAAGTGACCAGGAGATGGGCTGAAATAAATCCAGATTTGGAAGACATGATGTAATACAATTGACACTGAAAAATGAAACCAGTATAACATGAAGATAAGATCAGCGAGACATGCACATAAATAACTAAAATACAGTAAGTAGTATATGTCCCTGGAGAAATGATGTACAAATAAAGTTCAATTTGACATAGGAAATTGAAAATTCTTTCTGCAGCAAAAGCTCGGGGATACCTGAAGAAGGATGTGACTGTAGAATTGGGCTTTATCAGGTAATTAGGATTTGAATAAGGAAACATGGGAGAGAAATGATTTGGTGGTTCAAAAAGACCAGGAAGAGCAGGCACACTGATGCTGATTTGCATCTTGTGCAGTTCTCTGGGAGAGGACCAGAGGTACCAAGTGGAGCGCTGGGTGACTCAGCAGGTCTCCTAGACCAGGCCATACTGGGTGAGACTTCGAATTTACTTATCATCTCACCATCACTAATGGGTAATCATTCTTTACAGGTTCAACCCAGTAATTTAAAATTACCCAAATAAAAACAAATGCAATCTTGCTTTAAAACATGTCTTGTAAGAATTCAGTGGTAGCTCTCTGACATTCAAGATAGACTGTTCATTTTAAAGTGGGATCCCTTCAGCACTAGATCTGACGATTATGCAATATCCTATAAGGAGAGATACAGACAAGTAGGGAAATTAAAAAGCAAGTAGTAAATTGAAAATTTTTTAATTTTCTCCATAAAGAGAATGATTATAAGGCATGATTGCAAGTAACTGTAAAGGAATTATATTTAGTTAAGAAGGATTCTTAAAATGCTCAGAAGATATGAAAATTTACCAAAAGGAGCATTAGTTTGGCCATCAGAATTTAGTTTTAAAAAATGGTTTAGTTTTAAATAGTATTATTCTCAAAATAGTTTGGTTAGTAAATTACTGAATATAAAGTTTTTCTACATGTTTGCAGTGTGTTGTACGCTGCATGTGAGCACGAGACTCTTAGAATATGTGTGATTTTACAGATCTTTTACCTATTTCAGGTTCCTGCTTGCACCACAAATTCCTAAACACAAAACAAGCAAAATAATTCAATAAATACTTAATATAAGAGAGTAAGAATTATTTTTAATTCATTGTAAGTTTCTAAAAATAGCCTTAATTTTAGCTTATTTTCCATGTGTCTTCTATTTCTCAGTGTAATCAAACACTTCCTCTCTGCCTTTTTTCCCTTTTTTTTTTAACATTTCTTAGAATGGTAGCATAGACTGTAAATTATTATAAGCACATCGTCACAAATCTACAGGAAATTTAAACAGAGCTAAAGAAAATCAAGCAGAAAAGACGGTAAAGATTGCAGCAAAAGTGATGCTTATAAGGAATTTATTTCTCTTTCCTATCTCATCACTACTTATACTAGGCATATTCTTCCACTTTTTGTTCTTTAAAACTGAACTCAGATGGCATTTTCTCAATAGTCTCTCTTTTCTGTTCTTCCAGAATGTGAAATAGAGTCAGGCTATATTCTTGCAATCTGGCATCAGATAAACTTCATCTGTGTCTAACCCTTGCACACCTTCCTTTGTAAATTTAAAGTCACTCAGTCTGTCCTAAGGGGAGAGAGGTGTATCCCTGCCTCAAGAATTTCTATGAGGATTTAATGAGCTTGTGTATATAAAGAGCTCAGAATTATCATGTGTCCTGCTATAATATTCCTATGTTGTACTAGGATTGCTTCTGCTCTTCGATCCTCATCCTCCGTTTTTTTTCTTAAACACACTCCAGTGAGATTATTCCCCATTTAAAACTTTGAAAACTTCCTTGCCAAGGCCATCGATGACTACTGTGGTACTGAACCTCATGTTATTTCTCAGTTCTCATCAAATTGCAGCACTACTGGACACATTGATCTATTACTCCCTTCCCATGAGAACATTTTAATGGCTGGCTTCCAGGGCCACTCCTCACCACTACTATTTTTCAGTCATCACTGGTCATTCCTCCTTAGTCCCACTTGCTGATTCCTCCTCATAGCTTCAATCTCTTAAAGACGGAGAGACCCAAGGCCCAGGGACCTTTCTTCTCTGTGTGTGCTAAGTCCCATGGTAATCTCATGCAGCCTATATGCTGAAGTCTCCCATATCTGCATCTGTTATGAATGCAACATTTGTCTACTCAATGGCCTACTGAACATCTCTGTTTGGATAGCTAAGAGACGTCTCAGACCTGGTCTCCTCGATATCAATTTCCCCATCCCAATCTGCTCCTGTCTCAGTCTTCTACACACGTTAGTTGATGGCAATTCTATCTTTCTAGGTGCACAGGCCCAAGTCCAGGGGTCTTCTCTGCCTTCTTCCTTTCTCTCACTACCATGTCAAATCCATTCACATATATACAGAACTAGACATTTTGTCACCCCTCCAGTACTCCCTCTCTGGTTCAAGTCTAGACTGTAGCGAAGGCCTCTTAAAGATCTTCCTAATTCCATCATCTGTTCCTTAGTGTATGTTCTTAATACAGAAGCCAGATGATCCTTTGTAAAATATGCTTAGATTGGAGTTTCTTCTTTTTCTCAAAAGTTTTACAATGCCTTCCTCATATCATTTAGCACACACAAAAAATGTTTTTATAGCATTCTGAAAAATCCCACATATCTGTTCATTACTTCTTTGATGTACACTCCTACAGACTTCTTACCTTACATATCGTTTTAGCTATAATGGCTTTCTTGATGAATTTTGAGCTTACCAATTAGGCTTTCTACCCCAGGGCCTTCGCACTTGCTCTTCTCAGTCCATGATGTTCTTCTTTCACAAATTCACAGGCTAGCTCCTTCATCTACACTTTAACCCTTTGCTCAAATACACTTTTTAAATAAAGAGGTCCCTCATGGTTACCCTATTTCAATCTGCTGTACTCCTTACCTTCCTTCCTTGTTTTATTTTCTTAAAGATTAGGTGACATGTGTTGTCAAATTTTAAAAGTCTACCTAAATATCTATAGAACATTTACTATTTTATCATAAACATATAGAGAAATTCTTAGTCATATTTCTTTAAAAACTGCAGGATCATCATTCTTTTTTAATATTAGATGGTTATTTTAAAAATATTTAGAAAATCGATAAGCTGAACATTTGGCTTTTATTGCATAATGACTAAATGCGATTCTACAGATTAATTCCAATATGATCCAATAATGACAATAATAATGAAAATGAGTATATTTTGATAATATTAATATATTCTTATAATTTAACTCCCCTTCTGTACTTGTTCTGTATACAATACTGCTTTGCCCCTTCCTCTAAAATGAAAAATTATCTTTATTTTTACAATCAGTATATTTTAATCTTTTTTATCCTTCACTTTCTGAGGTTTCTACACAGTTTATTTTTGTTTATTATGTTTTAAAATCCCCTCGGTGGTGGTCTTCCTAATAAACTGTGGTTTGTTTAAATATAATACTTATAATCCACATATAATTGTTCCTAAGCAAAATGCTTAACTTAAGAATAATCTTTCAAACTCAACAGTGTTCTCAGGAATACCTGCTAAATTTCTAGCAGATGATCATGAGCTATTCATTCGATCTAAAAAGCAATTTTTCATTCTTTCTTTTCAGCTCTTAAATACATATTAATAATTAATAAAATAAAAATGGTCAAAGGATTCTAGATGATGCAGAGTGTTACAGTGGATTCTGGGTCTCAGTCAGTCCTAGGATTTAGCATTCTCACTTACAATATTAGGATCATATGGTAACATGTACCATGTACACAGAAAGACTGGCTCTTAAAAATGGTGTTTCCCAATCAACAAAGTGAAATAAGGCAGGAAAAAAAAAAAGAGCATAAAGGGCATAATTAACCAAACGAATGAAAGACTGTAAACCTAGGAAATGCAATAGAATAAACACTTAGGCACACAATCAAAAACTGACTTGACTCAGCCAGTTTCCGTAGAAAATAGCCCAAAGATACAGATTTCCACTTTTATTCTGATTTAGAGCATCCTTAAAGCAATACTTCCAGAACAAACTGGATAACACCCTTCTTGCTTGAGAGACGTGTCAAGAAATAAAGCTTTTAAGTCCCATTGATAGAAATTCCGCATATATCTAATATATTTTAATTTTGTCAGCAAATATTTTTCTCATTCCACGTATCAGAAAGAGATTTTTCCCCCTTAGATATGCACATTTAATAACCATGTTTGTATGTTTTCCTTAAATACAGCAAACATCCCTGTCTAGAAAAACCATTTTCAAACTCTTCTGGCTTGATGAATAATTTTTGTCTACTTTTTGCTCTTCAAGAATAACATTTAATTTAAACAATGTATTCAACAATACTGACAAATCTAAGATAGTCTGCTAGGAAATCTCATCCCATTGCCCTCCTGTAGTTTTAGCTCAATAAACTCCAAAAATAAAATTTCAAGTAATAGTAGATAGATGCTGAGTAACTCCTAAATAATACTTCAGCGCTCACCAGGCCTTATAGTAAATCTGAACATAGGGATGATTCCCTACAGATGCCAGAGACCCACCAGAGCCACTATGTTATTAGTTACACTAGGAAGCCTTGTCAAAGTGCATGACTACTGAACCTGGAAATACTCTGAAATGTCACAGACCAAATCTCCATCACTAGAGAGACTCTACAGAGACCTATAAAGATATTTTAAGTTGGACTGGCATTTCTACTTCCTGAAAAACTTTAACATTCAAGAAGCTAATATTCTCTGGATCTATGGTTTATTTCTTCCTGTGTTATATAAGTATTATCTCTTTGTAACATTCTTAAATAGCCACTGTAAATTGTGTTTAATTCAAGGGGTTTATGTATTACATATGAATACAGGGCACTAAACTATGTAGGTTTTAAACAACTTAGAAAAAAAAGTCTTTATATTTTTCAAAATGTTTAAAACATGCACAGATCCTAAGCACTAACTAAAAAATAAATAAGTATTTATTTATTTAGTAAAATAGGTGTTTAATTTGAGGATAACGAAAAACTCACTAAAATGCAAAACTGCAGGAATATTACTATAAAGACTATAAAACTTTAAATGTTCACATTTATTAGAGTTGCTAATCAGGAAAAAATATATAATTCAACCTAATTAAAAAGAATAATAGGGCTATGCTTTAAACTTTAAACGGTGAATTGATAGTATAGGCAATGATCTATGTAACTGAAATGAAACCAAAAAAAACCCTCCACTCTTATTTCCAAACTTTTAAGCATTTTGAACGATGAATATTTTGTTTGGTTTTTGAGAGAACTGCATAAATTATCCACTAACTATGTGTAGACACGGCCTTAAAACCAGTAAGAAAATTGAAAAAATGATGAGAACATTATTTTAATATGAAACTAACTTCTATCTGAAAAAATTTCTAGGTGTATTTGGATGGCTTTGGTGGATTATGACAACTCCAAACTTTCTGGACATTCACATCACTTTACTCTTGATGGCATAATTTCAGAATTTTAGGAGGTACACAGAATACTAATTCCCTTAGAAGAAACCAAAAGAAATATATACATATATATAATATCTTATTATATATTTAATAATATAAATATATATATATATTTTCACATCTTTCCTTTTTTTTGCTGTTTTAATGTAATTATGAAAATGTTTTTGCACCGTACAATAGCATAATCACAAGCCACATGTAGCTACCGAGCCCTTAAAATGTGCCTAGTGCCCTGAGGAACCAAATTTTAACTTTCATTTAATTGTAATTAACTTAAAATTAAATTTAGGTAGTTAATGTAGCTTGCAGATACCTTACTGGACAGTGGAGTTCTAGAGGAACAAGTTTTATTACACAAAGTGCTACTCTGAAGGAACATCTTAGGGGGGAGATAAAAGGTATACACATTTTCAAGGAAGTTAAAAGAGATGTGGAAACCTCTGCTTTGTTTTATAGGTTCATAACAACAAATTAAAAATGAGAAGATGGCAGTGGTTAAAGCTAAAGACATATATTGATTACTTAGAAAATTGGAAAAAGTGGGCTCAGAATTTCCTGGTGCAAAGAGAGTAAGAGAAGGTAGTCGATTTCATAACAAGTAGATGATTAATAATTCTACATTATTAGTAGTTTTAGAGATGTTATAAAGCATTACAAAAGGGCTTATATCTCAGAATCTGAAAGTTCACAAGATGCAAGTGCATGAAATGTGAAAATCTGAATTACTTTGAAAATACAAGGCAGTGTGTTCTCTCCTTGAGTTGTGTATGAAAACCCTGCTTGTTACACCAGGCAGGTAGAAAGTACAAGCCATGGAAAGGGGAATGCTGTATAAATCTGAAGTTAATATTCAGACTTCAACAGTTTTATGGAGATTAAAATTTTGTTTTCCTTCACCCTCATAAATTTAGCAAATGGTTTATGGTAATAAAAATAAAATCACAAACATAGCTGTTAAATTATTCTGCTTTCTCTTGAGGACTTCCTGAAAAATTAAGTTGACACTAACACAGACAATGTTTCTTAATTATGTGAAAATGTGTATAGAAAATACTTGTAAAGTTCTTATCTAACTAGTAGGGAATTCTTCAATATAAAATTAAATTTATTGTTTATTTTTGCTTTGTTTCACATTTAAGTAATTACCAATGAGTCTGTTTTAGGATCTCTAAAAAAAACCAGTGTGTTTTATATTTAGAATTAAGACATAAATATTTGAGATGAATCTAGCTAAGAGTGAAATCTAGGGACTATGTCCAACTTCCAGAAATTATCCTCTAATGTTGTGCATTTATATTACTTATAAGTCCATAAAATCTTGTCTTGAGCTTTGAAAGTTTACTAAAAGATATTGAAGATGAAGAGCTAAATATTTTATCATGCTTGAATGTTTATGTAGCTTTTCCACTTAGGAAAGCGTTTCCCTATAGATTAATGCTGTGTATTTCACTGTTTACTGTATATGTCTCCGGAACTACTAGCAAGAGTTATAGAGGAAACCCACTGTGATGTAATACATCAGTTACTCCTCGCTTATGCACCAGTGTATCCTTTTGTCCTGTGTTTAGACAGTGCTGCCATTTGTGAGTGTGTGTGTGTGTGTGTGTGTGAGTGTGTGTCTACATGACAAAACAAAACAATCTATTTAAAGGCTAGGGAAGGGAAATTAGTTGTCTTTTCTGTTGTGCCAATTCAATGAACATTTCAAAATAAGTGCTTATGGAGAAAGTGAGTAAGATGTTATAGGCAAATCCTTTTTTTTGCATTGTGTATGATGATAATAAAAATTAGATCCTGTGTTAAATCATGTACATTCTGTTGGATTTGTTCACCCTATTATATTCCATAAGTAAGCATAACTAAGCCAACTTTCTGGAAATAATACTGATGATCTCATTTGCTCTCTATACGCCCAGTATTTTGAGTACAAAAGTTTGGGAAAGGTCCAACCAGTCCACATAACATATATCTTTTGTATTACCTAAAGGGATTTTTTAAATTAAGAATATTTTGTAGGAACTTCTAAAATGGTTTTATTATGTACAATTTGATACATATACATATGAACAATAAATGTCACATAATGGTAGTAAATATAGAAACACCTGTGAATCTACCATCCAACTTAAGTAGCAAGCACTGCAAAAAATGCCTCTCTATCTGCTCCTTCCCTACGTCGTCCTCTCCTCCTCCCTCCCACTGGAAACCACTATCCTGAATTATGAGATGATTCTCTTTTTTTTTTTTTAAATAATTTTATCACATATGATGAAAAATAAAATGTTTTAGAAGTGCTAAATACCCGTATAACACACTAAAATCAGACAGAATTGGATTCATATCTTATTTATTTTGTCTTTGTTTTAGTTTTTCTTACTGTTGCTTCATATTATCTCTGTAGCTTTAACATTTTTGTTCTGAACTTAAAAAAACTAAATAAAAAGGTGTCAGAGGCATTGTTAATACCTTCCTCGCAGAGTTTTCAAGAAGACTAAATGAATCTAAGAAGATTAAGAGGTATCTAAAGTGCTCAAAGCAATGCTTGGTGCATACTGAATGCTTTTTTTAATCATTTTTATTATGATGATTAATATTATTATCATTATCTTATGTTCCTGTATATGTGTAATTCTTGCTTATGATTTAATAACTGTAATTCTTACTTATGATTTAATAACTTTAATCAATCAACATTGTTCAATCCAAAGTTTTGGCTTAGTTCTCAGATGATATTTTTGCTGTTAAACAAATTACTCTTTTAATTAAAATTGTTTTTTCCATGCTTGTTAAGAAAATAATTATGAAACCCATAATTCTATATCAATTCGTATAGTCAGTGCCCTCATGCTCCTGTAGATAGTCAAAATAAACAGAACGCCATGGAAAATTACATCAGAATCGACTCTGTTCCTGTCCAAGCATACCATATCCCACTCCAGTAACTAAAAAAAGTGAAGCATGCATGTGCTGACCCTTTCATGACTTTTTACAAATTTCACTAACTTACAATTACCACTTTTCTTTTGTGAGAAAACTGGAATAAAGTCCCTTATTATTCTAAATTGTCTCCTCCAATAATATGTATATATTATAAATTTTAGATATTTTATATTTTAAATACACACACCATACAGTTTTCAATTACATAATTAATAGGTATGTCATAATGCTAAACACATTGATAGGTTTCCTTTGACATTCTATGGCATTCCATGTTCTTGCAATGTTTTACTATACATGTTATGCGGAAAAGGAAAATTATATATATCATTTTGACAATTTCCTATTCTCCTTGGGTTGTAGCTTAGCAGGGAAGATGCCATCGTTTCTTCTGTTCTTTTTGTCACACGTGTCATTTTAAAAGATATGGTGCTTGTAATGGCTTTGAAGAAATTATTGCCCTTAAGAATTCTACTATATTATTAATACGTTACTCAACCACCAGTACTTTTCAAACACTCTTGCTGAAATAGGCAATATTTCCCTATTTCCCTCCATCATCTCCCTCCATCCCTTTGTATTGTTCTATTAAAAAAAAATCCAAGGGAACAAATAGACTGCTTTAGAAATACTGTCTATTTTCAAATTAAGACAGAAACAGTGTGGTTCCCTGGTGGTCTAGTGGCTAGGATTCGGAGTTTTCAAATTAAGACAGAAACAAACACAAATGTACATTTTTAAGATGCCCTAATAACATCACAACACGGCTGTATATAATACTGACTGTGTTATATATTATAAAGATATTATAAATAAAATATTTAGGGTAGGGGAATTTTCCGAATTTAAAAGTAACAGAACTCCCAAAGGAGAATATCAGTAGATTTCCAGGATAAAACATCACAACTTCAAATGTAAGAAAACCACAATTAAAGCACAGATAACTATGAATCAAAATATTTAAAATAGACCGTGTCTATATCATTAAAGTTTAAATGCCTCAGACAATTAGAAGGAAATACTAATTGATAACAGGTAAATAAGAACACTGTGCATTGACAATTCACAAAAGAAGAGAACAGCGATGATACTGTCAGCTCCAAATATTCAGAATCCATCTGAACCCGAAGCAGCTGATAAAATTGTAATATTAACAATTTTTTTCCATTTGTAATTCACTAATACAATCCTGCGGGGGAAGATACGAACTAAGGGGTTCAAGAGATCGGTGTACATTTTTGTAGTCACATTGTAGTAGCGCTTTAAAAATGTAGACTCTACAGCATAACAAAAATCTAACTTTTTCTCCACTGTGTGTGCCTGTTGCCCTTTAAGAACCTTTCATGCTCTGCTTTCCAGTGGTGTCCTGAAGAAGGTCTTTTTCTTGGATTTCATTGTAACCTTACCATCTCTGCTATTAATTAACCTTTCTTCCTTTGCCCTGGTTACACATTCAGCCTGCATGTTTGTCTTTCTTTGTTCTATCTGAGCTGTCTATGAAAGTAGCTGAGGAACCAAGCCTCTCTCAGCAAAAGGGCACCGACTCTTTTCACAGCCTACTCCTTGGTTCATGGATTCTCAGTGGCCAATTTGAGACCATAATTGTGTTCATATGTCACCACAGACTAGTCTCAGGGGTCTGCCCTCAATTCCTTACTCCCTTGCAGAATCCTAAATACCAATTCTCGTCCCTTTACCATTTAAGCTTTCAAGTAAACAACTTCAAGACACAATTCTCAGGGGAGAACAGGAAGGAAAAAAAGAAACATAGTTGAAAACCACCTTGTTATGTGTATATTCAGATAATGAGTAACCAAACTGCAGAGAGAAACCAAACTGTGCCTCCATAATGCTTTTCTGAAAGAAGGAAAGGGGGGACACATAACTATCACTAGTCTAGCAAGTCACAGGGTTTGACTATTATTTTTCATTCAAAGCAACTACAGAGTGGCACGTGATTATTCAGTGCATACTAAAAAAAATTAAAATTCTATGGAAAAACATCGCTGTTACCCTTTGTCTAAAAAGTACTGCTGTGTTCCAGTAATTTGTTTTAAACCGACAATTACGGTATTTAATATAGGTAGTTCTTAAAATAAAATTAGTTCTTAAAAGCTAATTCTATCAGTGAAGTGATACAGGTTGAGTTTTCTTCTAAAAATAATTTGGGTAACGAGATAAGAGAGCAACTGTATACTTATTTGACGTGACATTAGGTCAAGTTAACTATGTTTTCCAGCTTCGAACAGGGAAGAAGGATAAACCTGATGTGAGCAGGCAAATCCAATACTAGGAACAAGCAAGGCAACTTTGTTACAAGTAGCTTCTCTGTCAGTCAAATGCTGAGAGTCATGGAAGTATGTTTGTGCTGCAGTGAAAAGCAGAACATTGGATGGGAATTTGACTCCAAAAGATTCATCAGAGATGGAAGACCCTTCACCACTCAGTAAGCAAAATGGTGTGGCAGAAGGTGTCAACGGCTATAACATGCACCTTCAGAATGGATTCCTTCCAGTGATGGACGATTCTGATATGAGATTTTGAAGGCAGTATCCAAATTCCTTGGAAGCAAAGTAGCCTGGCCTTCTACTTCACAGAGGTATATATGATATTGAGTGTTACATATGTAAACAGTCTTTGAGATCTACGTTTAAGCTCTGTGACAGGTGGAGGTGAGCACAGCAGATGGAGGTATACTTTCTTACTCTGAAAGTAGCTTCTTATTTTAGCTTGGATTTTTCAAATTTCAGAGTCCATGGTAATCTCCATTATGTCATGTTGCCCTCCTAAGATAAATAGTGCCATCTAGATCTAATTCTACAGCTCAGTAGCCTTGAAAAGTGGAAGAGAATTTATCCTGATTAAGAACACTGAAGAAATCATACTAATGTAGGGATAACAATTCAATGTAATTCACCAAATATTCTGCATACAGTATCATCACAAATGGAGAGCCATTTATGATTTAAAAATTGGAATTTCTCTGCTCATATTGAAGAGAAAGTAAAAAAGTAAGACTTTTCTTATCCTCATAGTTTGTGGGCTCAATACTAATTCTGATAAGCTATTTAAAAAATAGATGCTTCCTTTTTACAAATATTTAAATTATTTGGGTAATACCAAAAGACTGTGATTTTGGGGTCTAAACATACTTTAAAAAGTAAGTATCATCTATAGGGAAATAAGATATGAAAATAGTATGTAATGTTAAAATAATGTGCATTTAGATGTTGGTAAAGGGCATGCTTAGCATGCATGAGGTCCTGGGTTCAATCCCCAGTACTTCTTCAAAAAAATAAATATGCCTAATTACCTTCCCCACAGGGAAAAAAAATGCATTTAGATGTAATATTCTGTATGCATTCCTTCAAATTAAGGTGTTCTCACTAAATCTTTTCCAACCCATTGTCCATATGGATTATCTAATTCTCTGTCATATTTTTAATTATCTCCTATATGATGAATATTGTCAACATTAAGTAAGACTTCTCTGCTCCGGGTTTACTATTTGAACATTTAGATGCTTCTAGAAAAAAAAAAAAATCTTACAACAAGCTCGTCATCCTCTCCTCTAAACCTATTTATATATTCTCAGCATTATTTTGCAGCATCACATTTAACCCCCTCACCACTCACCCAGCTAAGAACACTGTGTCATACTTGACCTCCTCAGTTTTATAATTTGCCACTTCCAGTCATTTTGTATCTTTGATTATATGCTTAATAGTTCTTTACACACGACATATTATGGTTTCTTGTCTCTCTGATTACTCCTATTTTAAAAATCATTTTTAGAAGCAGCTCAAATATCTCTAATCCTCAAACCCTTTCTTGCACTCTGCATACACCTATTTCCAGTAAACTAACTGTATTATAATTATGTATCTAATTTGCATATTTTCTATTAGACTGTAACTGCATCAAGAACTATGCCCCTAACCTCTTGCCATCAAGATTATCCCACATACGGAGGCTTCTCATGTGAAGAAGATGGTATTAGAAGTTCTAGAATACTATGCATTGTACACCAAGATCAATGTACCTCTTTCTGAAAACAGACATGTCTGAATTAATAGAAAACACATGACATCTACAAAAATCGAGAATTTGTTTAGAAATCATGTTAGGTTGCTTTTTTAATTTCTATATAAATAATTGAGAGAAACCTTTCTCTTCTTGTTACCAGTGAGATCTGAAATTTATGATTTGAGGACACACGGGTCTTCAATTTCTGCTCTGAAAAATTAATACGATTGTCAAAACACTTCCTCAGACTGTTGGTAAGTTTGACCAGTTAAATTCATAGATATGTGGCTTTAGAGTGGGATCCTTCTGTCAGCATCATTCTCTACATGAGCCGTGCTTTTTCCTCTTGGTCACAAGACTAGCAGGATACTTGCAGAAGATAGGAACAGCTGGGAAATAGCTGTACTCTACTTGTCTGTATATTGGGTAGAGGAAAAGGAAATGGCATCTTTCAGTGCCCTGCAGTTAATTTTTAATTTTGATCTAAGGGATGAAAGTGCCATCTAGCCCACAGAGTGACAGGAGCCCCAGCTTTACTAAGAAAAACTCACAGACAGTTGTTTTATTTTTAATTTTCTAAATAAAGAATATCCACATGAGAAAATCAAATATAAAATATAAAAAATTATCTTTTGAACATATTTAACCCTTTCAATTTTCATTTTGGAAGAGAACAATCAACTCTTGGCTTTCTAACCCAAACCATGTTTTCCCAAAGTGTGATTTGCAAAGCCTTGATTTGGGAAGCTGCCTAACAGGAATTGAATGATAGAAAGACTTCTATAATCAGACACATCTGGGAATCACAGAGCTAAGCAAAGTTAAGTAAGCCTCTTCTCTTCATGAGTTAGAGCACTGGATATGCAAATATGCCTTAGAATTTTTTAGCATATGCAGATCTTCCACGTGTATTTGAACATGGCACTTTTTTCATTGATTGTGTCACGATAAAAGTATTTTACAGAATTAATGTAACTTGAAGCATGCCCTGCAAAATACTACCATGAACTAACCATATCTATCTTTCCATTTGTTTCTAATATTTCTGCCTTTTTATAAAAATGTTCCCTTTTCTTTTTTTTTTTTTTTTTTTTTGTTCTTATTTAGTTGTCTGACCTTACTAAGCACCCACTGAGCATAGCGTAGTAGGAGGTAGAAGCTATTTATTGCCTTGACAAACTGGGTAACCTGAGAGGGTAAGGGCATTAGAAGGGATAAAAGGATGTTATTCTAAAAAAAATCAATTTTTTTCTGGTCTGCTACATACTTTGTGGACCCATTTCATTATAATATAAATGACCGCATAGAATGTCAACCTAAAGTACATCTTGGCCCCAAAGCCCTTCTGGGCAGCCATATAAACTATTCAGGGATTTTATGAGCCTCTAAACTGTCATTATCCACATACCTGCATTTAGGTACTTGAGTTTAGGTAAAATATAAAATCTTTCAAAAAATCACAAAAGAGGTTAGAAGTGCTGTGAAACTTCACTATAGTTAACGGTAAATGGATTCTCTCTCATCAGTATCTTTCTATCTCCTCTATTGAATGATTATTATATTGGATTAAAAATTCAATGATTATGTCTTCAGTCAGCTTTCTTTCATAATAAGAAAGTTCACCAGTAAGTCCTAGTGGATAATCATCCTGAAATTATTTGTTTAAATACTCAGCCTGATACTCCCCATGACTCATTTATGTCACAGAATTAGTAAGTGGCATTTCCGAGACTCAGTATTTATAGTAAATGAGATTGTTCTGGGATGACACAACTTCCCATAAGCAGGTTAGTCATTTAAACTGAAGCACAGCATCCTACAGTAACCTTTCCCTCTCTAAACTTCTGTGATGGTAAATCAGGTTCAATCATACGATGCTATATTTTATATGCATCTTCTGAGACCTACTAGGATCCTGAATCCTTGACCACTTTTCTGTCCTAGCCAAGCTCACATGGTAAGATATGCAGAGGTTACAGAAGAGATAATTGTGCAAGGCTTTGACCTCAGACTCCCATGTAGAACATATAGTCATGGTGACTCGGGGGGGATAACTTTTGAGTCGCAATTTTCCTTTTGATGCTTGTGGCCCCAAGCCTTGACCTCAACAGTAATGAAAATCACTCCTTGCTCTCTTTATTTATTTATGCCTATCTCTACCTGCATCTTTTCACATTTTTTTCTGTTGCCTCCAGAAACCTTTAGCATATTTTTTTTTGTTTTATTATTATTATTTTTTTTATTTATTTGATTTTTTTTTCTTTAAATGAGGGTGAGGCACACCTGATTTGCTGATTGATGATTGTTATCAGGTAACTGCACCATTTTCTTCTTGTCCAGTATATTACGTCTTAAAAAATATCCAGTTACCTGTCAATAAATTTTCACAAAATCAATTCAATAGTTTCTTTCTTCTTTATTTTTCAATAAATGGTTTATTTTTCCAAAATAAAATTTCTTATGACAGATTTAGAGTGAGATCTCTACTCCGCCTCATATAGAAGAAAAACCACCATTATTTTACAGAGTAAGTAACTGAAATTAAAAAAAAAAAAAGTTTTCCAATGATATTTACCGAGTTATTGGCAAAGACAAAATTATGTTAAAATCAGGCGGCATGTTAGCCATAACATTGCATGGTGATATAGTTAAGGCAAATGTATGTTCCTTGGTCTCTAGGGGGATGCTGAGTCCTGGTACCACCAAACAACTGTATCATTTATTCTGGTTTTGTTTACAGCTTAAACCTCTGCTTGATGTGTCTTTCAGTTGTGAAATCTGGATTTATTTAAGTGCATCTGAACATTTTCATAGCTTAGTTTTCCAAGTAGATACCTGCTCGGGACCAATCAGATATCAACTGTTCAGCAACTGTGAATTAAGCTGGCCTCAGAGTTAGAATTAGATTTCATGCTTTCCAAATGGTGGTTTAGCAAACTGGGACATTTCTTGGTCCCCAGAAAATAAAGAATGCTTCTAACTGTTATCAAACCAATTTTAGAAATGTGAGCCCTTGATAAAATTTCATTTTGGCTCTTTGTTCTCTGACTTAACATGTCAGTTTATCTAGTCCTCCAGAGTTACAGACTAAATTCTTCGCTGAACAGAATAAATAGGGTGCTTTTTTCTCTTAATCTTGTGCTTAATTATTAATATTCTCACAGGAGTCTGAGCTAGTAAGAAAAAATTTTTAGCAAGAGCCAAAGAAAGCATGTAACTGAACTGCAATTAAATGTCTGATGACGCGAACTAGAAATGCACAGGAAGAACCGGGAGATAAAGGTGCAATTTTTCTTGAAATTAAATGGTCTATGAAAATAAACATCATTGTATAACAATGACTAAAATGGCCCTTTAATTAACAGTTCTAACAGATACAAATGCTAGCCCTATTTACTCTAAGAAATGGCATTGCTCAAAAAACACGGAGCTAATGGTTACTTGTAAAGTTTGTGCTTATTTACAAATCTCAATCTCCAAACAATAGTCTTCCCATCAATCACGTTTCCCAAAGAGACCGTATCTAGATAACCATACGCTTCACATGAGTCATACAGGCTTGATAATTTCTCAACCTTCTAATGTCCAGACAACAATCCACAAAATGGACCTGTCATCTTAGTGATAAATACGGAGAGAGAGAGAGGAGGTAAAATATGGTAAAAAAGTTTATTTTACATCCAAATTAGTTTTTTCTTAAGAAATATTATTTCATGATAGTTATTAAACTGAATCAATATAATACATTTTATGTATTTCTTTTCTAATTTTAAACTTGACATTTTTCACTTTATTTTTGAGTTTCACGAGAACCAAAGATGTACACAGCACACAAATAATGATAGTCCCATTTTACACGTAATGTTAGCAAACTGACAGTGTCTAGTATGTTCCTGTTTAGTATGTGTTTAGTATTTGCCTGTACAGAGTATGCTGTGTTGATGAATTCATTTAGTCTTCAAAACTTCAACTCTGAGGAATTTCTATAATTGTCCTCCTTTACACTGAATGAGGAAATCAAAGCATAGAAAGTGGGTAAGTTCCCAGCATCCCACAGCTAGAATGGTGGAACCAGAATACATCCTAGTCAAACTGACTCCCCCTAATGTCCATTGTAACCTTGGTACTGTTCTGACTCTCACATCTCAAATAAAGAACTTATTAGGGCCTCATGAAAGGGTGACTTTTTCTCACATTGTTACATAAGCATTAATGTAGTAAGTCTAGTCTAGAGCTCTTCTGATTCTAATTTATGAGAGATTACAACGCTTAAAGAGCATATTGCAAGTTCTTAATAAATATCAGATCAGTGTTTTTCTAAAATCCAAAGAAGTGCTTTAATTTCTAGATGGGTAACATTCTTTTGATCAAGAAAATGTCACTTAGGAAATTGGGACCCAAACAGCAATCTTGTTGCATTTGTGGATCCATGATATATATGAGGAAAACTACAAAGGCTAACTCCTAGTTAAGGGGATTTATTTATTTAACACACATTTACTGAACTCCTACTTATGCCAAGCATTCTCCTTGGTGATTGGACTATGTCAGTGAACAAAAGGTCCTGCCTTTGTATAGTTTACAGACAAACAAATGGAGGGATATAAAGAAATAGAAGAAAACAAAACCACAGTAAATAAGGGAATTGTAAAGCAATCGGAAATATAGAAAAAAGAAAATGTGAATGGCAACAAGGAATCTTAAATTTAACATGCCTGATGGTAATGAAATAGCAGTAGTTCTTAACTACAGGGTGTTCAAATTATGTCTGACAGTGGAGTAAAAATTGTAGAGATGAGAAAGGTAGTCATGAAATGTTCTGGATGAACAAGTTTTGAGGAAGAGGGAACAACTAACTAAAAATGGTGGGGATGACTGTCATATTTAAGAAATACCAAAGGGACTAGCAGGGCTAGTTACATAATTTACAAAAAAATAAAAGTGTTAAAAATATTAAGAATTTAAATATGGTGAAAAGGGAGAATTAAGGTACGGGGTCTATTTGAGCAAAGGACCCTGTATGATGACACAGGTTGCACTGGTGACCAAGTGAGTGACCCGGAGATGAGACAGAAGGACGAAGAGAGGCCAGATCTTGTAGTACAATTTGGGCCACAGAGACAGCTTTTGCTTTAACTCTGAGTGAAGTGGGGAGCTACTGAATGGTTTTGGGTAAAAGAGAGTTATGTTTTGACTTATGATTTTAAAAAGACCTCTTCTGCTGCTGTTTAGAGAGCAGAATGCAGACTAGCTAGGGTAGAGGAAGGGGAAAATTGCATTAATAACTAATAATTGTTTGGGTTGGATAATAATACTTTAAGAAACTAGTTATTTCTTTGGAATGAATTTAATAGCTCTAACTTATACGTGTAAATGCAAACGTATATATTAGTGCTATGAATGTATGTTAAGAGAACTGGTTCAAATTAAGAGAGAACTTTGTGGCTTTAGGTAAATTGATTGTATATGATAAAAATAAAGATAGTTATGGAAGGGGGTTAAATATCTGAAGAGATGGCATTATATTCAGTGTAAATTTACAAATACAAAAATCTCATATTATTAGATTTTAGTTGTGCCTGAAGTCTGAGTATACATTTAAAAACATCTAATCAATGAAAGCCTATGAATTGCCATCGAAAGTAACTGTAAACTTAAGATAATCATATATGAAAAGATTTTTGGAGATTACATCATGGAAAGGAAGGTGTGTATTTGATTCTTCCAGGTATTTCTAAGCATTAACATTTGCCTTAGCCATAAATTTAGATTTATAGGAAGTCAAATGTTAAAAATGCCAAAAACATAAGGAGTTCCTCCTTTAAATATTTTTGGCAATTTTATACGCATTGGATATTGAAAATCTATTATTATAAATTGATAAAATATCCAGAGTTAGTCAAGTAAACAATTCTTCAAGTAAAGTGTAAAGAGATTATACCTTCAAAAGCAATAAAAAAAATATGGCTACATACAAGTAGTCCTCCATCGCTGAGAATTTACTATCAAAAATAGAGATTCTGGAAAAATGAATGCAGTGGCTGGAAGGTTAGTGAATCTTCTTCAATCTCCTAATTTGAAAAACCAACCAAACTAACCCAAAATCCCCACAAAACCAAAAACAAAACAAAAACAAATTAAGATAGCAAGACCAAAAGTTCCATGGAAAATATATAAAATTAAGTGGCAAAATGGTTTCAGGAACTCAAAAATATGTGTGTGGAGTCAAGCCTGCAAGACCCACATGGAATCAGAAACTGCAGGAAGGAAAGCAGAGGGAAAGCACTGGGCTCTGACAGCGCTGGGACCTGAGGAATCCACAGGTCACCAGGGACACTCACTGCTAAGTGTCCCAGCTCAAACTGAGACGAGCATCCAAACCTGAGAGGGAGTTTTCAGGACTAAGTTTATGAGCAATTGTTGGAAGAAAGGGCTGAAGCAGTCTGATCCCTGTGAAATCTAACAAACCAAAGTTCACATCAGGATAAGACCCTCCACTGAGGGGATAGTGCTGGGAATATGGTCAAAATAGCAACACAAAGGTATAAGGGGCAGAAAAAATGAGGAAAGAGATCTCCAAAATGCATGTGGATACATCTAATCATTTTATGAAAATAGCAGAAGAAAAAAGTTCTACAGTGGTAGAGGTAGCATGCTATGAAGGCCCACAATTACTGTCTAAAAAAGGAGAGAAACACTAATATCACGTAAAAATGAGCAACCAATAAAGAACGTTGGCTGAATTCCACAGAGATCAGTACAGAGCAATAAAAGGCAAAATAACATCCCTGAAAAAGTGAAAGTGTAACAGAAAGACCTGCTCACAAAACAATTTTTGAAATATAACCTAATATTGGGTTAAAATTAATACAAAAATAATGGAAGTTCTGAAAGAACAGCTTAGATCAGAAACAGAATAAAATAAAAAATGTACTTGAGAAAATATATGAAACATATATGACAGGAAGTAATTAGAAATTTTTTAAGAAGTCATTTCAGAAATACTGAATTGAAAGGAAAGAAAAATTATGAATAATGTCGTAAGAAATAGAAAATGTTGACAAATTGACATTTGAAAATTTTAAATAAATAAAATGGATTTGAGCAAAATCACAAGAAATAGAAGACAGGCTAAGATAATCCAACATAATTAAAAATAAGACTCTTCAAGAAGAAAACCAAGTAATGTAGCAGAAATATAATTTTTAAAAATCATTAAAAAAAACATTAAAAAAATCATTAAAAAAACCCAACATAGTATTGCAATGTCCTAGTTTATAAATGAGTAAATCAACACAGAATGATCCATAGATTTACCTATCCCAGCAAAACTATTGGCTTTGAGTGAAAAGAAAAAGGAAAAGAACCCTTTGGGCATTTAGGCAGACAGGTTATATAATTATAAGGAAAAGAAAATCAGTTTGTTGTCAGACTTTTTGACAACACTTAATACTGTAAGACAATGGAATAACATATTTAAGATATTCAAGCAAGGAAAATTAAGCCTGTATCTTACATTCACTCAAACTGGCCTGACATAACTATTAGGACCTTACAAACTCAGGAAGATTTTTTTCCATAAGTTCTCTTTTAAAAATATAGTTGATGCATAATTACCTAAAATTAATGAAGAGGTTATTCAGATATTTTAATAGATAATGGTTTTATCAAATTGTGATAGTACTTGAATTTCTTGGATGCATTTAAATAGTGCTTTAAGACAGGGCTATCACAATGAAGTAAACATATCACTTACAACTATTTAAAGTTTTAATAAAATATTAAATATCTTCCTAAATTGTGTGAGATAGTAAATACTTTTTTTCAGTAATTATTTAATTTTGTGTAGATTTCCTTTGAAAACCATTGTTCCTAAGAGCCTGTGACAGTAGTGAATTAAATAATTTAACATGGTTAAAATAGAAAGGAGGTAAATTTTAATCTGTTATAATTACCCAGGTAGAAGGTCATCGTGGCTGTGTTCCTGGAACCTTCTGTAGACATGGAGAAAGATCAAATTTGAACTTATTTTGAAAGAATTAGCAGGATTCAGTGATGTAAAGATCATAAAATGATTTTTAAAAAGAAAAATGTATCAAATATGAGCAAGTTTTCTAGACAGGGAATCTAGACAGTCATCAAAAAAAAAAACCTCATTGACAGAATTGGGTTAGCTCTGGAAAGCAAATATATGTTGAAGGATGATATGGAGGAGTTGAATTTTGCATATATTTTGAGGTGACAATCAACAAAGCTTTTTGCATATACAAGTAACAAGTTAGTGGTCCAGACTATAGATATAATTGTCAGGTTATTTTTAGAGAAATAAATTATGATAATGTAAAATTAGACAAGGATTCTGAAAGACTAAATAAAGAAAATAGAACAGATTTCTAAGATTAAGTAACTACTTCTATTTTACAGTCAGTTGCATTTTTTTCCTAACAGTACAGATTTGCTGAAAGATGGGGTGATGTTAAAGAACACAGATTTGAAATGGCTTTGTCTTAGATTACTAAGTGTCTAAGTAAGCCATTCTTAACCAATGAGATTTTCATCAAAGTCACTGCGGGCATACCATATGAACACCCAGCTCTCAATTACATTTTAACTTCTTGGTTTACAATAAAGTTATCATGGGATTGTAGGAGTGGGGAGGAGGGAAATGCATTCGAGCATGTACAGTTTTTATCTTTGTATGTAGAACGAAAATATCAGCTCTATTCTTTTATTGCAGTATTGCCTATTTTATAAGAAAAAGCAAGAAAACGGCCCAAGGCTGTGTCAACCCAGTGTCAAAACAAATTGGTAATTCAGCATGAGAACAGCAAAGTTGTATGCTTATTTTAAATAATTACACTTGAGTTTCAATATTTTCTCTTATTCTTAGGTGAATTTCTAGGTGAAATACCTAAGTTAATAGTATAAACATTTTTAAAAATAGTGTAAAATTTAATCTTATTAATTTCAATACACATGTCAAACACTGCACTATTCAAACATTGTGCTGGGCGGGTTCCATGCTCAAATTTGTTGATTATTTGAAACATTCAGACAGTCATATTATATGACAGCCTACTTTCTGAATCTATGAGCAACTGAGTTTTAGTTATGACAATATTATCACCAGTTGGAATGTTTCTATTTTTAAAGAAAGTGAATCATATTACCTAAGAATGTGACCAAAAAGTAGGTTGCAAGCTTCTACTCAAAGGAAGTCCATGAAGCTTTACAGTTAAATAGGCCACAATGTAGACTCTAAAATCTCCCCTTTCATACTCAGAGTGAAACAGTGTTTCAGTTACTGATATTTTGGTGGAATTATTTGTAAGTGATAATATACCATAATAAATTGGGGAAATAAGGAAGGAAAATTAATTATAAATTTTTACAGGAATGATGACATTTCATCTAATTTTAGGTATCACTGGTTCAATTTTATTATACTTTAGTAGATGATAACAAATCAAGATATCAGAAAGCCGTGAACTACCATTTGGTCTAATAACAGGAAATGTGAGGAAAATTAACCTACTTCCAGAGAAAGTAACGTGATTTGGATAAATCAAGTTCGTCTGTCTGTCTGTCTATCTATCTACTTATCATCTATCTAAAGTCTATCTTATCTAGGTACCTATGTAAATAATATATCATGTTCACAAACTTTATAAATTTTTATAAAAGCCTGTGTATAACTTTTCTCTTTAATTTGAAATAATTTTTATCTTTAAGAGTGAGATTATTTTTTTATAAAATAACTAACCTCAAAATCATCTTGAACATGTCAATAAATTATTATTTTAGTAATTCTCTAAAATCTCAGCCCCTATATAACATGATTTACATAAGAATATGTACCAAATTATAATTTTAATCAGGTACATGTTGCCTCCTGTGTCAAGGGATTTAATGCTCATATCAAGGGCTTAAATTTCAGGAGAGCAAGAATATGGAGGGGGTAAAGGGTGGTAAGAAGCATTGTGTTTGCTTAATTAGGAGGTAGACTGTGGAGCAATTGGTAACTGGGAACTCTTAGTGATACAAATACTTGGAAAGACATGTAGTTTTTAAACAATTGTCCATTTTTTTAGTTACTCTCTTCCTATTCTTCCACATAGACCAGGATTTTTTTGTTCATAATTTTCCATGTTGGATAAGTCAGGCTCCAATGGCTTCAGACTATTATAAGACTATTATAAGATATAAGACTATTTTATTAATAGGTGAGATAAAGAGGGAGACACCTGTGGAGAACCAGGCTTTTCAAAATCCAACTAAGTGTTAACATATATCAGGGTCCAACGTTGTAAGATCTACAGATTCCTCAATAGAAATAAGTCTGAATTTTTAAATAAAGTAAACAATTTTTTTAAACACTGAAATGCTATAATCAGATAAAATATTTTAAAAAGCATAATTCATTATTTACAAATATATATGTACATTTTGTACCTGCATTACAATTTCCACCTACCACCTTAATAGATTTTTCTCCTACTTTGAAGGAAGCTCTTCAGAGCCAGGACTTTTTAATGCTTTGTGCAAAAGGAAAAGCAAATATAGCTAAATAGGCATTTCTCTGCTTTTGGCCATGATGGTATAAGTAGTACTGAAATACTAGTTCTTTCAAGGTTAACACTGTAATTTTTATTTACCTGAAAAGTCTTCATAAGGAGTAAATATTTAACTTAAAAGTGAAATATAAATTATTCTACCACATTTATTTTGTATAGCTCTTTATTTTTATCTATGGTCAAAATCTAAGTAATAAAAGTGTTTTTCAGGCAAAAATAGCTTTCAAACTTGTGAAAATTTTAAAAAGTTCTGCATCAGGGAGAGTTCCTGTAAGTGACAATTTCTATTTTCACCTCATTTGGTAACTGGTTATATAATCATAAAACCTGTTGATGTGAGCCAAAGGAACAATTTATTCATGTAATATAAATTATTTCTGAGCCAATCCATGCTTCTTCCTCTGCCATCCCTATTACAGATAATTGGTGTAATTCATGTATTACTGGGAATCCTATGAGCCTACAAATAACATTGCAATTATCACTTCAGATTTTCAAAAAATTTGGTCAAATCAGACAAACTCCCACAATTCTGTATTTGATTTCCACCATAGACTGATTGTCTTTGTTGTGATCTCAAAGGAGGAGAATACAGTTAATTGAAGGAATATGATTAGTTTGTTAATTAATGATATTTTTCTCAATTTAATGGTTTTTACATGTATAGTTCATTATGAATATCAATTAAGGTATCAAAATTTTTCAGAGCAAACATCAAGAAACACCTCTGTGAAGAAAGTTGGGTTGCTGTTTGTTTACGAAGTGATAGTACATTAATCCATATGAATATATCTATAATTTTTCCCTCAGGAAATCCCTACACTGAACTGCAAACTTTCCCCCAAAACGGGACATATTTTTACTCGTTTTTGTACTTACAGAATTTAGCACAATGTCTGACACATTATTTTTAAAGTACCATTATTACAAATATTTTAATTGTTACTTGAGTTTTAAATGATTTGCAAAATTTTTTTAACATATATAATATTTAGAAAGTTTTAAAGTATTTTGAAATACAGTCTTTTTAACTGTCCTAAAGATCTGAGTTTCTAACCTACATGTTTTTCCTTCTCTCTGAAGAATTTTTAACATGTCTTGAAAGGTCGGCCTACTGGCAACAAATTCCCTCAATTTTTGTTTGTATAAGAAAGTCTTTATTTCTTCTTCACTTTTGAAGGGTACAAAATTCTAGGCTTGCAGTCTTTTTCTTTCAACACTTCAAATATTTCACTCCACGCTTGCATGGTTTCTAAGGAAGGGTCAGATGTAATTCTTGTCTTTGCTCCTCTGTATGTAAGGGTTTTGTTTCGTTTTGTTTTGTTTTTCTCTCTCTCTAGCTGTTTTCAAGATTTTTTCTGTAGGTTAAATATAATGTGCCTAATTTGCATATAAAATGCCTTTTAGAGGCATTTATTTTGGTGGGTGTTTTCTGAGCTTTCTGGAACTATGATTTGGTTTCTGACATTAATTTGGGGGAAATATTCAGTCATTGTTGCTTCAAATATTTCTTATATTCCTTTCTTTCTTTCTTCTTCTTAGATATTCCCATTACACGTTATATTCTTCATAACTGTTCCAGTGTTCATGGATATTCTGTGCCATTTTTTTTTTTGTCTTTTTCCTCTTTGCTCTTCTGTTTCAAATGTTTGCATTGATATATCCTTAAGCTCAAAGATTTTTTTCCTTAACCAGGTCCAGTCTACTATTGAGACCACTAAAGGCATTCTTCATTTCTGTTACAGTCGTTTTTTTTTAATCTCTAGCATTTCTTTTTTATTTTTTCTTAGAATTTCCAGCTCTCCTTACATTGCTCCTGTGTTCTTGCATAGTATTTATTTTACCCATTAGAGCCTTTAGCATATTAACCATAGTTGTTTTTAACTCCCAGTCTGATAATTCCATCCTTGCCGTATCTGGTTCTGATGCTTGCACTGTCTTTTCAAATTGTGTTTTTGCTTTTTGGTACGCCTTGAAAATTTTCTCTTGATAGGTGGACATGAGGAACTGGGTAAAAGGAACTGTAGTAAACTGGGCCTTAGTAACGTGATGGTAAGACATGGGAGAAGGGAATGTTCCTGTAGTCTCATGACTCAGTTTCAGTCTTTTAGTGAGCATATGCCACGGGACTGTGAACTTGACAAATGCTTCTCAGTCCCTAACCCTGCCCCCTCGGATGGGGCGGGATGGCTAGAAGTGGCTGGAGCTGGACATTTACCTTCTCCACATGAACGCCAGAGGTGGCTAGAATTAGATACATCCTTTCCTCCAGGTCAGTTATTGAAAACAAACAATCCACTGGGTTAGTGTCTAGTAAAATCCTCCCCTACCCTTTGCTGGAATCATGATGGGACTTTTGTCTGATACTCATTATGAGAACCAGGTCCAGCTCTTGGAGGCAAAACGCAGAATTGTGGGGCTAGTCTATGACCAGTTCCCTCTGGAGTTTTTAACTCTCAGACTTGTCCACACTGAGCCTCCAGCTATCTGTCAGTTACACGTTAGGTTCTCCCACCCAGCACTCGTTCCCTCAGACACTTCTGCTCATGGGTTTGTGTGCCAGTACACTGCAACTCTGTGTCCACCTTTCTCTCCAATTCTGGGGGCAGTGATTTCAGTTCTCTGTCAGATCTAAAGAGTTATGTTGTTTTAATATATAAAAATATATAGTTATTATTTCAATATACTGATTTGGTAATATTTATATTTTGATAGTCTGACTATATATATATCTGCATTGTATTATATAATACAGTATATACATTTTGTTACCACTGTGTACACTTCATCATGTATTTTATGCAGGTATGTACTTCTAATTATACACATACACACATACTTCTTTTGTTTTGTTTTGTTTTGTAAATGCAAGGGTCTATTCCTGAGGCCAAATTTCTGGATCTTCAGAAAGACTGTGTGAAAAGTGCATATGAATAGAAAAATCGCCAACAGAGGAGATATCAGCAGCATTTAAAGCTGGCATCTCCCCTCAGTGTGAGGCACACTTAGTCTATACACGCGTACTTCTAACTAAAGTTTTATGTAATTCTAATGAATATAAAAAATATAACTCTCATACTTTAATCTAACAATATTCTATCTAATCTGTTAATCATGTTAGTCATACCACAACACACAAATCTCATGGCATCCATAAAAGTCTCAGTTATTCACCTCGTAACTGATAGCCCTTTGCCTTTGATAGCTTCAAATTTTAGAATTCTTCATGGAATATAGATTTCTTAGAAAATCAGAGAGAAAATGGAAACAAAAAGGAGGGAATACATTTTTGGTGTTTTGCAAGCCCCAGGCAATATTAGTTAAGATATTATATATTGCATTCACTCTGTTGACTAATTTTTGCTTAGTGTTTTTAAAAGGTCCGTATTATATAATAATAGATAACTTTGACTTAAGCCCTTCTATGACTCTGTTTCTACATTGTTATTTCTATATATTCTTCATATTATTTCTTCATATATGAAGAGATATACTCAGAATTTATTTTATACATGAGTCATTGCTTCAAAATATGGTATAAATAAGAAACATTTTCTCCTTTCTTTCTTTTTTTTTTTAATAGGATCATTTTCCAGTCCCAATCCGCAACTGCTCAGCCCTTCACTTGCCATTTTATACCTGTGACAGGGGTACAGCAGAAGTTTGTGTGTTTCTGTTTTTAAAAGTCTACCCCAAAATAAATGTACATTCCTAAGTAATGATAAGAAATGAGAAACTTGTGTCTCTCATCTCAACAAGTTTGCCATATCATTTATTTTCTCCCTCTCATGATAAAGTGGTCATCTTATGCCTTGATACATTTTTCTCTTTGAAGGTAAACTATCTCTTTATGAATTATTCTTTCAGTAGAATATATGTATATACACTTAATTATTCCTGTTTCTCAGTCTTTGATCATAATTAATGAAAGAGGAAAAACTTAAGAGTATCCATCTGAAAAAAGTGTTGTATTGCAAGTGAATTTCCTAAAATAGAATATTCTCCCCATAGACACACCACCTTCTTCCTTTTCTGCTCTGGATTACCTTGGGAAATGCACGGCTGATTTCCTTTATCACTGAAGTTTCTGTTCTTTTCTGTAATTTTATTGTGTGACAGGTAAGACTGGAAAGATGGAAAATGCCAGCCTGAAGAATGGCCGGACATCTTAGAAAGACAAATGCATTATGTGAACTTTAAATGACACAAAGATCAGCTGGGGGTAAAGAAAAACACAGATTAGAAAATTGGACATAACATTTATTTTGAGGTGTGGTAACGTTCACTATCAGTATTACTTGAAGGTTATACATAGTGCTAGAATGGAAAACAAAGTGCAATCTGTAAACTAACATGGAAGAAACTGCAAAGCTCAAGTCAACCACCATCAAATTAAATGTATTTTTATCTTTTCTATTTTGTGTGCCTTCAGTTCAAAGAGCTCAGGATTACCTTTGGGGCTCAGAGAAAGAACTCTGTTGTGAGGCACAGACCACATCACATATCATAAAAATAAGTTATCTACCCAAGATGTTTTTTCTAAATGTTATGATTTTATTTTTGTGTAATTCTTGTCTCCTGTTCTTAGTAATTGGCAAACAAAAACTAACCCTCAAAATACATCCATGAAGTAAATAAGCTACACTTATCGAGGTAGTATTTGCTTTTAATTAAAGATTCATCCTTTAATTCCTTCCAGTTCAACAGAGAACGGCAAGCTACTGAAAAATCTGATGTTAAGTGTAGCTGATCCAGATCTGAATAAATTCAACACAATTCACTTTCAGCACAGTTTGAACAAAGGTTACTTGTCTCATGATTGAAACATAAGCAGTATGAGTTAACAGCTCTCTACTCTTAATCCCTGAATATTGTTCTGGTTTGTAAAGCCTGGAGAGGAAAGAAAGATTTATGGGGAGATAATCTATATTTTTCAAAAGATATCTGGTATCACATTAATATTTAAGATTTTTTTCCCAAATGACTCTTATTATGCTTTCAACGAAATTGTATTAGCTGTCTGATATATACAAAATATACTGTAGATTCTGAGGGTAACAAATAAACAAATTTTGGTCCATAGTCTCAAGGAATTAAAAGACTAGTAGTAGAGAATGAGTAATTTCACAATGTGATCTTATAATTACTGAAAAATTATGAATACAAGATAGAGGGGCAAGGAGTTACCAAGTTGACCCGGGTATTAGCTGGGGTTGGTGGAAAAAAGATGTCACAGGGATCATTACAGAGGCTGCGATGCAGCATATTATTATGAAGTACAACTTTTTTTGTTTTGGATCATTTATGCATTTAAGGGTAAAAAAGATTTACAATAATTTCTTTGTCACTCCTTTTTATTTGGTTTCATGTGTTCTGTTCCTGATGCCTTTCAGGATACACAAATTATGTGAGCAGTTAAACAAAACACAAAAACTGTGCATAAGAATCACTCCCCATCCTTTCTTTCCCACAGTGAAACTATTCAGTATGTGACAATGCTAGTATTTGGAAAGCCAGACAAAACGTCCCCCAAAAGAGAAAAGGTTATCACCAGCTGATGGGCTACTATTTGCTTTCTTGTTCATTGATACAGAAAGTTCAGAGTAAACATTACAAAGTGTCTTTATTTCAGTGTGTAAACTCTTCCTTCTGCAGTGCATGTAGCAGAGGCGGAGATGCACTCACCAATAATGTTTGATAATAAGGCAACAGACATCTGAACATTTTAAAGGTAGATTCTAATCATGCTCACTATTTTTTGTTCTACCTAGGTTAATTAAATTTCAAAGAATGTTTCTAAACTGATTCAGTTATACATCTTATGCTCAATTTTGCTGAATAATATTTTTTTCTTCAGTGAATTAATTTCCTAGGAACTAATTGAAACAATGGAGACATTTAGGATAATATCTTTACTTCTTTGGTTGCATCTTTTTATATAAGTAAATAGCTTATGAAAAACAAGAATTTCTATTTCCAAGACCATGATAAAAACCAAGATAATTTTTAGTTAGGTAAAGTAAGTTATTAGTCTATATTGGAGTTTTTCAAACTAAGCCAACAAAGGCTTATTAATTAGTGCATGTCCCTACATTGTGTAGAATTTTCCTTTTGAAGATTACGAGGGTCTTTTGTCTAATCCGAGTCCCTAAACTAAAAGGAAATTGTTCTCCATGAGATAATTTATGTATTCAGCGTGGTTACCTGTAATTTACAGATTAGGAAAATGGAGAGCCTAGTTGACACAGATTCTGGCACAGTCAGACCGTGGGTTGGGAGTGAGGACAGGGGCGGGACTGCGATAATTAAGGAGTGATACCATTGATTCAAGAAGGGGAAGAGGCACTTATTGTGCCATATATTTTGCATTTGTGTGCTAAAGTGATGTACAGCTTAAATTCTGTAATACGTTGGATTATGATGATTTCAGCAAGCCACGTGAGCCTTCTTTTCCAGTAGGCACATTTGGTATCTAACTCTAAGATGCTCAGAGAGGTCAAAAGCAATTACTAAATGTCTTCAAATGCTTGGCTCAATTATTGTCTGTATGAAAAGAAACATGGATTCTGCCATTCAAATGATAACTAAAATTACTCAGATAATTGTCCTCTATTCATATAATTTTCATTTTCTGTTTTTTTCTCACGTGTGGGTTTATTTCACTGGTACTAGTTTAAAAATGATAACATTTAAACTGAAAGTGCCTTTGAATTCTTTTTTCATAATTATGCTGCCAATTTGTCATTTACTAAGGTCAGTATACAACGATTGTTCTTAAACTTTATTGTGCACATTAATTATCTGGGAAGTTGTTCTATATGACTGATTCTTGTGCCTCATCCATAATTACTGATTAGACCCACAAGGTCTAGATTACAAAATTATGGCATCTGTTTTGTAATAAATTTGCAGGAAATTCCAATTCAGATTATTGGGAGATTACACCAGGCTGGTTACTAAGATCACCCCATTTAGTGCTTTTAGTTGAAATCTACTCATTTAGAAGTCTCATAAATCACACAAAGAAAAAAAAAACAACTATTTTCAGCATGAATCATCCTGTGCCTTAGTTTAAAGATTTTAAATTTAAATCTTTGTCCTCTTATTGTGATCGCAGTAAGGCTACCGTCACTTCCATTTTTTTCAGCTAACATCTGTGTGGAAAGCTTCTTTCCACACTAGCAGCCTGTATGCCAGCCAGTCACAGAACGCAAGTTTGGAATGCTATTCTTACATAATTGCTGCCTGTGGAATGGGGTACCGCTGTGCAGGATGCTAGTTCATTAGTTATGAGTTAGAGTGGAACTTGAGCATTAAAACAAGAAACTCTTCATTTCCGTCAGATCAGTCTGAGTCTCCACTGCTCTCCGTCTATAGAGGGCTGATTCCCATCACAGTATCAGGTGAGCACACCCACCCAGAGTGCATTCACTCACTAGCAGCAGGTCATCTTCTTTTCTCTCTCCAACGTAGCTCCATGGGACTGCCAGCTGCACAGCGAATGTAGTGCAGCCCTCTTGCATAGAAGAACTGATTTCTACTGAGTGGGAAATTGATGAAGATTGTGCGATTCTAGTCAATTTCACTCACAATGGGGAAGAAGTGCCTGTGCACAAGCTGGTGTGGCACTTCCAGAGCAGCTGCTGCCCTTCCCCTGAGCTTAGTAAAGATGCAGAAAGGAAAATGGAGCAGATAAGAAACAGGAAGGCAAATCAGCAAGTCTATCTTATTTCCTCTCTTTTCACACTAAGAATTTACTGTATTTTCCCCTTGATTAAGTTAGTGAAAAATTCACATGTGGTCATAGTTTTACCTCAGGTAATGTAATTCCAAAGGGTTCGCAAAGTTCCAAACAATTCAGTATTTATTTTCAGTACGCTACGTAAGAGGACACAGGCTTGTTTATATATTTCTTTGGGTTATTTTTTCAAAAATGTGTTTGTTTTCAGAAGGACAGACCACCAACAAACCATGAGGCTTTGTAAAGATGGCAGATAAACATTTACTTCCATGCAAACACTTTTAGAAACTGAAAGAACTGAATGTCTAACTTGACAGTGTCTCCTCAGATTTAGAACAAGGAAAATAAAATCATAAACTATGGTTTCTGCAATTCTCTGTCTGCCCTCCATATCATCCCCAACCCACACAGTTATCCAAGCACAGAACTAACCAATTATCCAAAGTGGCAGGAAGGGAAGGGTCCCTCTAGCCCCTTTCTACTACCTGGGCACTGTCATCTCGTCTGCATTTGCATCCTTATTCATCATTACCTGCTCTTGCCCCCTAGACTGCAAGTAGGCTCAAGTCTTTCCCATGGCAGTGCACACACACACTCAAGAGTTTCCCCTCCATTTACAGTTCCCTCCCTCCCTCTCTCTTTTAACTTTGCAACTAAATTTCTTCAGTCTGTTGGTATGATATCTTTCATCAGTTTCCGTTCATTTCTTAACCCACTAACATCTTTATATTTTTACTGAAAGTACTCTGGAAAAAGCAATTCAACAGGTAAATTCTATATTTGTAAGAAAAGCAGACACTCTGTACTTTGTCACTGATTCACTGATTTTAATATTGGCGACCTTATTTTTCTCCTTAAAGTAAGGAGATTATATAATTTGCCCACTGAGTTATAACTGTGACGCCATTCACCCGGCTTTCTCTCCCATTTAGACATTAGTATACCTTCATTTTCCTTGACTCCTTTTTCTATTGATTAAATTCTGGTTTTTCCTGAATTGCTCACCTTCGCTCGTTCCTCTCTGCAATCACCCACATTGCTCTTACTATCAGTGCTGTGCTATTGACTATAAATACGCTGCAGGTAACAAATTCCCCATTCGTACAGTACCAACCTGGGCCTATTCCTTCTTCCCCATTTTCACCCCATCTCAGGTGTGTCTCCCTCCTCATTTTTCTTTCTCACTTAGGAAGTAACAGCACCATCACAACAGCTCTCTGACTGGACTCCTTTTCTGCCTGTCCCCTTCGTGCTGGAGTAAGGAGGAGTCACTCGCTGTTCTTAGGAAATGTCATACTGTTTCTTGCTTCCTAATATATTCGTTTTTTTCTTCTCTGCTTGGAAACCATTCTTTCCACACAGAAGGCCGTTATTCTTTCTTACTTAGCTAATTGTCAGTTTTGCTCAGCTATTCACCTCTAGGAAGATTTCCAGAATCCTAAGCTAGATTGAATTCTGACTCATGATTAAACCAAATAAAGTAGATAACATTATGGATTTTTTGCCCCAAGGAACCCAAAATACAAAAATATTCATATTTATCACTAAATATGTCTGTAGGAAAGAGAAATAAAAATATCATATGATATCACTCATATGGAGAATCCAGAAAAAGAAAAAAAGAAGACACTAATGAACACATCTACAAAAAAGAAACAGACTTGCAGACGTAGTAAACAATCTTATGGTTACCGGGGGAAAGGGAGTGGGAAGAGATAAATTTGGGCATTTGAAATTTGCAAATGTTAACCACTATATATAAAACTAGATTAAAAAAACAAAAATTTCTTCTGTATAGCATAGGGGAACTATATTCAATATCTTATAATAATCTCTAATGAAAAAGAATATAAAAACAAATATATGTGTGTTTGTGTGTATATGTATATATCTATATCTATGACTGGGACATTATGATGTACACTTGAAATTGACACATTGTAAGTGACCATACTTCAATTAAAAAAAAAGAAAACATTTTGGCAAATGAAGAATTATATCAGATAATCAACTATAAGATCATTTATGTAAAGTGGAAAAAAAATTACCACAATTCTCATTAAAAATAATACTCTAGATAAAATTTAAAAATTTTAAAAATATGTCTGTAGGAGAGAAACAAATGTCATCATTAGCATTAAAAAATAATGTTTCTGTACTGTAAAATCTGCCTTCTTTTCTCTAGCCCATAAGTGGAATTATATTAATCTAAGATTTTATAAGATTTATCTGGAGCAAAAAAACCCATTTCTCTTTCTCAGAAAATACCTAACAGTCTATAATACCTTTAGGGATCTTGGTAGAGTCATGACACACTCAACTCTGTCAATCTTCTGTAGCCAGGGTTGGTGCTGTGTACCTGGAAGAAAAGATAAACTACATGAGTCTAAATGTTTTTCAGCAAATGGAACTACTCAGTTGAAGATACATAACACATGGCTATTTCACTTACAACAAAAATTAGAAAATCAGAATTCACTGATTAATTAATAACAGTTAAATTAGGAAAATAATTATGAATTTTTTTATGTTTAAATCTTTGTACATCAAAGTAATTTCAATGAAGAGCATTTGTTACCCACGAAAAGAGTTTTTTTCACTATGATCTACAATCACATTCTGATCCCATAAATGAGAAAATTTAAACCGTCTAAAGGGGACTGCTAGTACCAGACCTTGCATGTAAAAAACTTGGCAGTCATCACTCCTCTTCTTAAAACAAGGAAAAGATGAACAAACTTAAAAACTTAAAATCAAGGATTCTACTTGGACCTATCAGAGGGCAAACCACCACTTCAAAATCTGTAGAGATGTGCTCATCCAGGGAGACACAGCCAAGATTTTGTTACCTGGGAGCAGAAGCTGTTTTGACAAATTATTCTAGACTGGGTGTGGATTTCAGTTTGAGAGTGAGAAACTCTTGGGGGTAAAGCCAAGGTTAAGTTTTTGTGTGTTTAATCTCCAGGGATCACACCAGGTTCTCATAATGCAGATGAGGAAAGATACCCTCTAACTATGTTAAGGGAGGGGAAGACAATCAGTGTAAATACTGCACAGAGCCTTCCCCATAAGAAAGGCTACTCCACATGGGAAAAGACCGCCACTGCATTACTCCAGCCAGGGGAGGGCACTGCTCCCACTCCTGCCTTCTCTAGCCTTCTTGTGTCACCAAAGATGGAAAATAGTCAATAGCAGTCAGAACATCAAGGAAATAGATTGAGAAGAATGACATCAAAGAAAGGATCAGGGAGAAGAAAGAAGAAAGCAATTTAAAAAAAATGTTGGGAAAGTCACAATCTTATGATAAAGGATGTTAAAATAATGAGATTTAATCAGATTTTAGAGATTTCCTTTAGCTACAGCTTTCCACAATATCTTCATGGCTCCCATATAAGATCAAAGATTACAGCTGAAGGAGCCAGAAGACATAGATCTTTCCAAAGAGGCATACTTAGAAAAGCCCAAAGTAGAGGAGAGATTAAAAACTAAGACACCAGAGGAATCTGAAGCCGAGGCATCTATAGCCATAGCAAACATTAATTAGAGCCTAAATCCTAGCTAAATTAATGTAGATTCTCACACTAAAGACCTGTTTTCTTTATTCATATTAGTCCACATTGTTGGCTTTCAACAACAACAAAGATTACAAAGTACTCCCAAAAGCAAGGAAAATACATTCTGAAAGGTGAAGCGATCAGCAAAGCCAAACATAGCTGTGACACAGATATTGAAATGATCAGAGAAGTCATTTAAAATAACTATGGTTAATTTGGTAAGGATTCTAATGGCAGAAGTAGATAACATGCAAGAACAGATGTGAACAGAGAAATGGAAACTGTAAGAAAGAATTAAGAAAATGATGGGGGCAAAAAAATCCACTGTAACAGAAGTAAATAATATCTTCTAAGAACCTATCAGTAGACTTGACATGGCAGAGAATCAGTGATATGGAAGACAGGTCAAAAGAAACTTCAGAAATTAAAACACAAAAGAAAAAGAATGAAAAATGAATTCAATTGTAGTATGTCTTGGTGTGGACTTCTTTGGGATCATCTTATTTGGAATTTTCTCTAGTTCCTGGACCTAGATGTCAGTGTCCTTTCCAGGTTAGGGAAGTTTTCCACTATTATTTCCTCTAATAAGTTCTCTGCCCTTTACCCTCTCTCTTTTTTTCTGAGATCCCTATAATAAGAATGTTAGTACATTTGATGTTGTCTGAAAGTTTTCTTAAATTGTCTTTATTAAAAAATTTCTTTCCTCCGTTTAGCTTGAGTGATTTCTACCACACGGTCTTCAATTTTGCTAACCCATTTCTCTCTATAATATTGTTGATTTCCTCTAGCGTATTTTTTAAAAAATATTTTCTAGCTCTTCACTGGAGTTCTCACTGTGTTCATCCATTCTTCCCCAACATTGGTGAGTATCTTTATTATCATTATCTTGAATTCTTTGTTAGGTAGATTGCTTATCTCTTTCATTTATTTATTTTTCCTAGGTTTTGTCTTGTTCCTTCACTTGGAACATATTCCTCTGTTTCCTCATTTTGCCAGATCTCTGTGTTTATTTCTATACATTACATAGGCTTGCTATGTCTCCTGATCTTAGAGAAGTGACTTTATGCAAGAGATGCCCTATGGGGACTAGCAGCATGCCCCCCTCTGTCACCAGAGCTAAGTGCTTCAGGAGTGTTCCCTACGTGGGCTGCATGTGGCCCTCTGCTGTGGTGGGGTTAACTACCGTCAGTGTGCTGGTAGACAGGGCTAGCCCTGGTCCAGCTATCTGTGAGACTTTGCTTCTTGCAGTTGCTGTGGGCCCACTGGTGGTTGGGGCTGGTCCCAGCACTAATGAGCTAAAGAGAGGATTCCAACGTGACCTTTGCCAGTGTCCATGTCACATGATACAGTGAGATCCCAAAAATGGCTGCCTCCAATGTCCACAGGGAGAGTCCCAGCTCCCTCCTGCCTCTCTGGGAGACTCTCCAAGATCAGCAAATGGGTCTGACACAGGCACTTTTCAAACCGCTGCCTCTGTGCTGGGACTCAGAGCCTGTGAGATTGTGTGTGTACCCTCCGAGAGCAGAATCTCTATTTCGTACAGCTCTCTCAAATGTAAGCCCTGTTGGTTTTCAAAGTCTGACTTTCTGACGGCTCTTCTTCCTGGTGCAGGACTTTCAGGCTGGGGAGCCAGAAGTGGGCCTAGTTCCCTTACTCTTTGGGGAGGACCTCAGTGGTTGTGACGTCCCACCTGTTTACGAGTCACCAACCTGGGATGTGCGTTCCGATAAGACCACATTTCCACCCATCCTACCCATCTCACTGTGGCTTTTTTTTTTTTTTTTTTTAATATTTTCCATCGTGGAAAATCTTTTCTGCTAGGCCATTCTCATAGACAGTTGCTCTGTATGTAGCTGTAACTTTGCTGTGCTCATAAGACAGGGTGAGCTCAGGGTCTTCGTACTCCACATTCTTTATACCCTCTCCATAAAACTGAGCCTTTAAATAAAAAAGAATTGGAGTATATATTTCTCAAGGCTTATGATTAAATCAATAAAAGCAGGCTATGGTGTTTAATAAACGTGTTATAAGAAAATATAGAAAACATAGGCAGAAAGAATACAGTGGCTATAAGTAAAAGCTGAAAACAAAATGAAAGGTTTCTCCATTTAATGGTTTCTTTACAAGTAGGTCCTCCTCTACTTTCCTGAGTACTGGTCCAATCAAACACAATTTGGAAATCCATTTCTGTAACAAAATACATTACTACCAAAACAAATCCAGTTGAGTATTGGTGAGAACATCAGTTTCTCTTTTTTCATCAAGGAAAATATCACAGTAACACACTGGGCCTTATTTGTATCAAAATTCTTATTGGTGGAAATTAGTTACTTCAAGATAATTATACCACAGTGTATATTCAAGTATCTTTTCTCTTAACTAAATTTCTCACACGGGAGTAAACTGAAGGTTAGAATTTTGAAAAATAATGTTGGTATTACCAACTAGTTTTGAACATGAATCTTTAGGAAAATACTTTCTATTATTGTTAATCTTTCCTCAGTAGTACTCATAATCTTCTTTGGTAGAAAATTACCTGACTTGCCCTACAAATACAAGTAAGACTATTAACTGAGAAGGAATATACCACACAGAATTATAGTAATTTTTTTCCCATTAGAATGTTTGAAGAGAATTAGGAAAACTCTGGGCTCCTCACTTCAACTATTAAAAGTAAGGGAATTTAGGGATGTAGTTAACATGAACCTAAACAGATTTCAGCAGCATTTCCCTTACAGAGATCTCTTTCTGTGACTAAAAACACACAAATTTTACTGTGGGAGATGTCTGAGGAATAACTGTTCTGAGCTAGGAAATCATACAATAGTTATTTTGACTCTTTCTGTAAAGTGAGAATAAAATTGAAGGTTTATTTATTCATTTATGTATTCATAAATTAAAAATATTTATTAAAAATGATTTTGTGCAGTGAGTTATGAGCTGGGAATGCCTTATGTTTTTTAAAATTAGGTGAGTAAGTATTTTGTTCATGACAACCCATTCCACAAAAATTTAGTACATACTTAAGGTGAAGCATCCTGTTATACTGAGGTTATAAATAAAAATTAGACCATTCTTAAAGACCTCACATTTTATTCATGATTTTCAATACTGTATTTTTTAGAGCAGTTTTTTGTTTACAACACAATTCAAGGAGGCACAGAAATCTCCTGTACATCCCTTGTACTCACATATGTATAGCTTCCCTCATTATCAACTACACAAACAGCTTGTACAACACAACATCAAAAAAAAAAATACCCAATTAAAAATTCAGCAGAGGACCTGAATAGACATTTTTTCCATAGAAGACATACAGATGGCCAACAGGCACATGAAAAGATGCTCACTATCACTAATCATCAGGGAAATGAAAATCAAAACCACAATGAGATATCACCTCACATCTGTTGGAATGGCTATTATCAAAAAGACATAAATAGCAAATGTCAGCAAGGATGTGGAGAAAAGGAAACCCTCATCCACTGGTGGTGGGAATGTAAATTGGTGCAGCCACTATGGAAAACAGTATGGAACTCCTCAAAAAACTAAAAATTGAACTGTAATATGACTCAGCAATTCCACTCCTGGATATTTATCCTAAAAAAATAAAAACACTAATTTGAAGAGGTGTATGCACCCTGATGTTCATAGAAGCATTATTTACAATAGCCAAGATATGGAAGAAACCTGTGTCCATCAACAGATGAATGCATAAAGAAGATGTGGTATACATACATAATAGAATATTAGTTATAAAAAAAAAAGAATAAAATTTTGCCATTTACAACAACATGGATGGACTTGTAGGCTATTATGCTAAATGAAGTAAGTCAAACACAGTCTGATATCCCTTATGTGTGAAATCTAAAAAAATACAACAAACTAGTGAATGTTACCAATAAGAAGCAGACTTACAGATACAGAGAACAAGCTATTAGTTACCAGGGGAGAGAGGGAAGTGGGCAGGGACAAGTTAGGGGTAGGGGATTAAAAGATACAATCTACTATGGATAAAACAAATAAGCTACAAAGATGAATAGTACAATGCAAGAAACATAGTCAATATTCCATAATAACTACAAGTGGAATGTAACCTTTAAAATTGTGAATCACTATGTTGTACACCTGAAACTTATATAATATTGTACATTAACTATATCTCAATAAAAAAAATTTAAGGAGTTTAAAAAGATGTATCATTCAAACGTTAATCAAAAGAAAATTGGAGTACTAATATTCATTTCAGAAAGAATCAGCAACAGAACAAAAAATATTATCAATGAAAAAGGAAGGCATTACATTACTATAAAGTGGTCACTTTCTTAAGAAGACATAACAATCCTTAATGTGTATGCACCTAACAACAGAGAATTAAAATATATAAAGCAAAAGCTGATGTAAGTTCATTGAGAAGTAGACAAATCTATTATAATTGGAGACTTCAACACCCCTCTATCATTAATTGACAGAATTACCAGGCAGAAAAATCAGTTAAGATATAGTGACCTAAACAGCATTATCAAACATCTTGATCTACTTGACATTTATAGAACACTCTATCCAACAACAGCAGAGTGTACGTTCTTCTGAACCTCACACAGAACATTCATCAATATAGACCAGAAAAGTAAAGTACAGCCAAAAAACTAACAAAAGAATGCTTATGCAGTGATATTACTAGAAAAAATTAGCTTCTAATAGAAAAACTGTAACTAGATTTAAACATATACTAACAAGAAATTTCAATTCCCCAAAAGACAAAACAATTCTAAATGTGTATTCACCAAACACAGCCATTCTCAAGATACATTATAAGGAAAAGCAGAGAAATCCACAACTATACTAGGGAATTTTAATGTAATTAATTCAGCAGCTGACAGAACATTGATGTATTATCAGTGAGTGGTAGAGTACTTAGGCAATACAGTTACCAGTTACCTAATTGCATATAAAATATTGCACTTAAGATAAAATACACCTTATTTTCAAGCAAACAGAAAATGTACACATACTGACAATATGTTGAAATTTTTGAAAGAAAATTGATAGGTTTAAGCACATGCTTTAGGAAACCAAGACTGGAGAGAAAGTAAAATGAACACAAACTGGAAAGAAGGAAATAAATGTAATAAATAATATAAAATACTGATTTATAAAACAAACATTCTATAAAGAAGATTACTAAGACGTAAGTTAATAATTTCAAAAGGCTGATAAAATTTATCTACCCCTTGTGAGACTGATTAAGAAAAAAAGATGAAAAAGTACATAAATGATCAATTTTTAGAATGTAATAGGAAACACTATTAACATATTCTGCAAGCACAAATAAGGTAACAAAAGGAAAGTTTAAAAAAGCTTTATAAAATAAATTAGGCTACATAGTAAAATGGACTAACTCTCGAGAAAATATACTTCACCAAAACAGAGAAAATAAACAATATAAAATGTTATTCTATAAGTGTTACAATGTCAGATTTTAATTCAAAACTATTATGTAACAAGTAGCTACCTAATGTCAATGAATTAAAATAACAAATATTTTGGTTTTTACCCACAGTTGTGCAGGTCAGTTCTGGCTCTGACACACTCTTACTGGATTGTGCAGGCTTAACTTTCCACTGAACTTCTGCACATAACTCCTCATTCTAGGACCCGTGGCTACCTGAGCGATGCTTTTGATATGAAAGATGATATGAGTGCAAGATGTCAGCCCAAACAATGCTGGCATATTTAAAGTTCCTGCTGTGTCTTGTATGCTGAAATTCCATTGTGTGACTATACAATGATACATCTATTCATGACCATTTGGATTGATTCCAGCTTTTTATTGTTATGAATAAAGTTGCTCTGAACATTATTATACATGTCTTTAGGGCATACCAGTACCTCACAGTAAAGAAGAAATTTCATTTGTCTGCTACAAAACTCCACCATATCTAACTTATACTGTTTGCATGCATGCACGCACACACACACAACCAATACTACATATATGCCTGTGTTACAGAATTGATAAAAAAAATGCAGAGGGACATGATACAATACAAAGCTTCACACATACGTATGCAAAACAGGTGTGCATTTACAGGTTAGCATTTGCTCACCTCATGCCAAATTGCTTCATCCAGTTTTGTCTTACTTAACACTAAGCTTTTTCACTCAAGATTCGTATATAATATTTCTGTCTGGGCTGGGACATCCAATTGTTCAAATTCACATTATAGTAGTGAGCCAAGGTAGAGTCTAGTACTTGCCTACAGCTGAGAAAGATTAAATTACCATGCCTCAGATAATGAATAAAAATAGAAGAGGATTAGTCCCTCCCTTTCAAATAATAGATAAAATTAAAGAATTTTTAGAAGTGAAAGATATCTTCTCAGTCCTAAAAAAAGTGGTTGCTAAGTACTGAAAAATTAATGGAATGTCAACATCTTTTTTTTTTCCGTATCTTAAGAGTTGTTTATAATCTCTCTTAGAACAGAGTAAGATTAAAGAAAATCAAGATAATTATACTTCACTGTCTTTAAAAAAAACCTTTATTATAACACTGAAGTTACTTATTTATAGTAAAATACCTTTACTGTAGATCTGTATTTATTGATTGGAAAGCTATAATATTTTAATTTCATATACTATCAAATAATATGATAATAGTTTTAAAGGCTATCAATCAACTCAAGTTTTATTATTCTATGATCTCTATAATTTTAAGATGGTCACTTTTTTAAGCTCCAAAAATTCTTTGATTTCTCTACTGCAATCACTGACCAAAACAATAAATAAAATTTCTATATGTTGACTGTATTGGAACCCATCAGAAATAAAGCTTCTTAGAGAACTCTTCATTTCCCTCACTCCAAATGCTAGAAAAGTGAGATTACATGGTGTGCTTACCATCACACTGATAGGAAGCAGCTGGTGACACTTCACTTTCTTTTAAAACAGGAAGAGCAAAATTTTTTGTGAGATGCTTGAAATTTATAATGTGTTGTTCACATGTCATGGCCTTTTGGTCTTTCTTTTTTTTAAGCAGGACAGCTGTACAGAAGAAATATTCAGAATCCTGTCTGGGTCAGCTATATACATATGTAATGTTGACCCATATAAGCAGATTGTAATTTTAAGGTGACAGGTTTGTTTATTTTTATACCATGAGTATATGAAATAATCTATTTCAATGGCAGTATACATTTCCAAAAGATTTGACATCATTTAATAGATCATTTTCTATAATAACTTAAAAAAATTTTCTCCTGGAGGGGCAGGTTATGAGGTTTATTTCTTTTTTTAATGGCAGTACTGGGAATTGAACCTAGGACCTTCATGCACTATACCACTGAGCTAAACCCTCTTCACTTATAATAGCACCATATATATATGGATGGATGTATTTATTTTTCTCCATTTCCCAAAGTAAGATACAGAAAAAATTACAGCAAGCAAGAACTGGTTTATTATCTTTCTAGGATATAAATAAACCACTGAGTGTCTTATGAACTATCTATAAAGAAATGAAAAACTTACCATATTTGGGTTTGACTGAGATTCTTTTAATTGGATATTACAGTTATTAAATATCTTGATATAATATGCACTAATTATACCCAATCTACAGGATCAAAAAGGATGGGATGTTTCTTTCTTTCCAGTCCAAGCTGATAGGTGGTTTGGGGGACAGGAGGATTCATTCATGAGGAGACTCAGGTTTCCTTCCTTAGATTTTCTGTTTTCCTTCCCAGTTCAAGTTTGCACAATACAACCACCTTTAAGTTACAGCCCATGTGAAGTTGGAGAGTCAATCAGTAGGGACAATCAGGTTCCTTTTAAGGATGTTACTCAGAAACTGCGTAAGTCACTTCGTCAGTAGGTGGAACTTAGTCCTGGTCATGACTAGTTGCGAAAGGGTTGGGACACGTGGTCTCCAACTCTGCTATGCACAAGCTAAGACACAAGGGAGTCTATGACTAAAATGGTAAAAATAAAATTTGCAGACAATTAACAATCCATGTTACATGTGAACTTTTTAACGATACTAAACTTAATTTAACTTTTTCTTTTTTGTTGTTTTGATTCATAAGAAACATGAGGACATTATTTTTCTCCATTCTCTCTTCATTAGTTTTCATTGTCTATTACTTTGAAATTCTTTTTCTTCGAAGTTTCTATATAGTTAGTTCCTAGGGAATTTTATATCTGTTTACAGGTTTAGACAACAGGGTAATAAACGGTTATTTCAAATATGCTAATATTTCTCACAAATTTTCCATCCTTATAAAATAGACTTTTAAGGCCATAGGCCAGTTTCAATAAAAAATAGTGAAATTCATTTTGTTGCATCCTAGTATTATCCATCGTTGCAAAGGCATAGGTTTGTGAGAGTAAACTGGTCTGCTGAAGGACTTCACATGGTTGTAAGCTTAAGGCAAGGATGAGGGGAAAAAGAAAGAAGATGAGGTTGAAAAGATGGGTGAAGCCTAGTGGGTAAAACCGTATGGTTAAAGACTCTAAATACCACCGAATACCTTCAAACTGCTCTCGTGTAGCTGGGAGATGAGACATCTCCAAACACATGCAATATGGTATATACTCGTCAATAAAAAGTAATGCGCATATAACCCAAATATATGTATTTAATGTAGACTGCATGTGCACATGCTATTCTACTGATGAATGATGTGCATTATGAAGCATATATGAAATAGAGTGTAAAGACCTAAGGAGAAAACAGTAGCGATGTATTTTACATGGCTACAAAAATGATTTTTGCTCTCCAGTTATAAAGCTTATCTTCATATTCTGTATATTCAGTTTTTAAAAATCTTACTGATGCCATGAAAGTTACAATTATAAGAAGTTATATTTCAAGTTGCAGCTTTATTCTGGGTGAAGTTCAGCCTTCACACTAGTTTCACACAGTTGCATATGAAATCTCTACTTCATACAGCTTTCTTGTTAATGATGAAAGCAAAGAATTTCTCCCCAGGAAGGGGGAATATAAGCCAGACTGCTGAGAGTCCAGTATGTTCATCAACGCAAGACCATTACCATGCAGGGCAGGAGGAGGGGTTCACAACTGCTGGGCAGTTATCCTCCACCTTCCTACTTACCAGCCCCTGCCTCCTTCGTGTAAGCAGGCCCTGAAAAGTCTCTTTTTCTCATCCTGTTCCATAAACATTCAACAAATCCCAGAACTCCAAGCTTTCTTAAACTTTCTGAACTGTGGTCAAGGATTTGCTTCGATGGAGATACTGTGGGTCCATTCCAAAGCAATTCTCTCTTTTTGGGCATGAGAACAATCTTCATCTCCAATATTTAAGTGAAGGTTGCCATTCAAATTCAATTTTTAAAAAGCATTTGGAGTTATTAGCTGTAACCTCTGATTAGAATTTTTCTTTTTCTTTTTTCTTTTTTTAACCATGTGACATGGCTGGGAATTAGCTCATGTAAGAAATATGAGAATTATTTGATATGTTTAAATTACACAGCCATATTCCCTGTGCTTGCATTACTGGTATTATTTTTATCTGTCAATTATGGGAATTAATATAGTTTAAAATGAAATAAACTTAACAGAAATTAATAAAATTTGAGGGTGCCACTGTCAATCTTGCCTATCATGAGATTCCCACTTTTAGGATAACTCAATTGCCTAAGTACAGGATGTTTCAAATAAGGAAAGGAGCCTTGTAATTTATATGATAAATATTATAACATCCTGGTATTTTTCGTATTATGTTATAGTTTTTAGTTATAAAGATGAATATGAATAAAAGTGCTAATATTTTTGCTCATCCTTCCATGGGTTGCATGCAAACTTCTTTGGAAACCACTGTTCTAAGCAAAAATTGCTGCCTGTTTATTAACCATTTAGGTTTGCAGGAGATTCTGTATGATTGAATATTCTAGGTATTAAAAATCTCAACATAAGGTACAATAGTTAACCTAACTCTCTAAATAGTTAACCTAACTTCGCTTTCACCTTTATTTGGGAATATCAAATCATTAGCTGAAATAAATTCCAAGGTAGATAATGCAAGTTTTTAACAGTGATATTGCATAATCTTAAATCAACAGCAAACAGCATCTCCTAAAGTAATATCACTGTATATTATTTGGTAGGTTTAATTTATACTGCCTCCTGATAACTCTCAATAACACATGAGAAGGTGGCTTCCACAGTTACCACAGACATTTAGTGCTTTCAAGTACTGATAACATTCTTGATCTATTTGTTTGCAGACCCTGGTTCCATGATGGACTGTTGATGCAGTAAGTGATTCTCAGTTAAGCCTCTGTTCCTCTGTTTCTCGTTTTCTACATCAGCCTCTGGTCAGCCATCAGAGCAGAGCAGTTTCAGTTACTTCTGTCCCCCCCCCCCCCATCTGTTCTAAGGGATAGCATGCACAGCAAATTAGTGATCTCAAATACCAACCTGGCACAGGTGTTTGGGTCACAAGCTTTCATTCTGAACAAGTAATTGAAAAATAATCTTTACCTGGCCAGAACAAAAATGAGCTAAAATATTCTGTGCCCTTTTATTTTCAGAGAGGGCTCTATCATCATTTAAGTTATTTGTCTTAAGCCATTGCTTATAGAATAACTATGTGTTTTATTTTGTCCCTAAACTTTTCACTTAGGGGAAAAATAGAACTCAAGCAGACTTTATCAAGATGCTTATTTCAATCTAAAAGATATAAATAATTCTGTACTCCTGCTTTAGAGAATAAGAAAAGTAGGCATGTAAATTCCTGTGAGAAATTCTATTCACCATCAAATTCAAAATAATTATTTCAAATTAGAATGTTTCAAACCTCAGTCTTATTCAGAGACACTCTACTTTTAACAGTTACACACAAATTTGGAAAACGGCAGTGAAAAACATCTTTTCTTTTTGGTATATGAGATTCTCAGGATTCATTTCTATATCAAGTATTGCTTTAATATCGTATCTTTTACTCTTTCAAAAAGGTTTTCGATTTTTCATGGTTTCATCTCTCAATCAAAGCCTAACATGAAAACTTGTTTGTTGACTTGAGCCTTGATGTAAAATTTAGTTCAACTCTTTTTCTAGTAATATGTTTGTCAGTGGCATAGCAATTTTCCTGTCACTGAAACTAGTAGACCCTTTAAATGCTTTGCTCACCAGAGTATAAAATTATTGTTTTCTTCATCTTGATTGTTCATGTCAACAAATGCTAATTTTAAAGAAACTTAAAAAAAAAAAGTTTCAAGCAAATATTCTACATTCTAGACAGTTGAAACTGATTCCTCTTCTGCCATGCAAGTTCGTTTACAATTTTTGAAGTTAAGACTCTAAAGCAGTTACAGGGTAAGAAAACATCCCAGGGCTGCTTTAAGTCTTGGTCCTGGCTTTGCACATCCCAGGAGAGACACAAAACTCTGTGCTGTTGTCCTAGAAGGTTATACATTTCCCTGCTATTTTTTATGTGCCTAATAGAGGAACTAAAATGATGCCTAGATTCAGGAATAAAGCAATTTTTATCCATGAGTTTTTAAAATATGCACTCCCCATCACATTAATTATAGCTTGGTCCCTGTACTTCAGATGACGTTGTTAATTAAGGGAAAAAAGGACCTCTCAGTGAAACAAATCAATTTATGAAATAAGCTTGATGGACACAGATTTTATTAATTCACCAAACTCGGAAACTTCTCTACAAGCATGATTATCTTATTAAATGACACTTCACAAGACATATACATTTTGTTAATGTTTTCTAAAGTGTTTAAATGAATGCTTTGTGAATTTTAAAACAGTACTTGGGGACTTTGTAAAATGCCAAATTTCATTTGATGTATTATTATTCTTTTATTGTATTTTTTAAATGTTCAATTTAGCACTTCATAAACATGAAAATAGAGGTTAACTGCTGAAAAAAAAAAAAGAAAAAGAGTCTCTGTTCTGTCAGTTTTAATGTTCTCAGTTTTATATAATATAATGAAATGAAGCTTTCCTTATACCACACCTGTTACCCTGTTCTGCCAGAAAATCTTTTGACGCCATCTATTGCTGCATCAAGGGAGTCGTGTTTGTCACCTCCTCGTTTTATTCTCAGAATCTTAGCTATAGGAAAGGACTGTACTTCATACTCAGTTCTAATAGTTATGTTTAGATGGCTGCTAACACATTTTTGATTGGGCTACCAAAATTTAACAGTTGGTAACCCCACTCATTTCTAGCCAGAGGGAGCCATTAACTTTAATGAGGCAGCAGCCATCTTCACATGTTTGAATCAGATTGGCAATCAGCTTCCTGGTAATTGGATTAGTGGAATACTATGAGTTTCAAGTTTCCATGCAATTTGCATATTCATACACATCCTGCTTCCCTCTGATTTATAACTCTTTTATATATATTTACATGGCAGCCTTTCAATTTACAAGTGAATGGCCATCCAAAATAGAATGAATGATTTGAGTTAGCTCATATTTACATAAAATGTTTAAATTTGTAAAGTTTAGAGAGATTGATAAATGTGATTTCTTGTTTTCATATACTTATGAAAATAAGGTATATTTTTTATGCAAACAGAACTCATTATGTATACTTTCAATTCTACAGCAAATCAGATTTTTCTGCTGCAATCTGGTTTTTTTGATATACATATTCCATAAAATTGTGTTTCTGTATATTGCTCTGGAATCTTAAAAGCAGATTCTAGGATTTTCTGTAATAAATTATCAGTTTATTCAATGGAAAAGCTTGTAACTCCTTACTTTAAAAGGATGGTATCATCCGTATTCTGTCACATGCCTTCAGACTCTTCCTTCCTTCAACTGCCTGAGCTCTTCTAAAGTAATAATTTATTTTAATAGCTGATAGGAGAGGCAACTATAATAGAGTGAAAGCCTTCTCGAATGGGCATACTTAACCTTTACTACAATCTTGAGAGTCTTCTTCAAAACATAGACATGACAATTTCTCACAGGTCATTTAAAATATTAAAAAATTAATATATTATAAATGTTTTATGCTTTATATGTGTGATATAGTTGCTATCTACTTCAATGTAACAAATTATCCCAAAACTTAACTGTTTAAAACAAACAAACAAAACCTTATTTATTATCTCACACAATTTGTTAGGGTCAGGAATCTGACAGCATCCTAACTGGATAGCCCTGGTCTGGGTCTTTCCTGAGGCTGCAGTCAGGATGACAAGCAAGAATTGACATCTGAAGGCTTTACATTCACACACATGGTTTCAGTTCAACACATGGATTACTCACTATATGGCAGTGCCCTTTTGCAATTTTGTGATTTTTAGCGTCAGTTTGGGTCAACCAATTGTTTCCCAGAAATAGTCTCTGTGTAAATTAAGTCATGATCTAATGAATTCATTGAATGTAAGTCAACCCTGTAAAAAAAAAATCACAGTAAAGGTGGACTTGTTGGAGCAAAACAAGATATTCAAGATAGATGGAGACACTTCTTTCTACCACCCTAGAAATCCTTCCACTCCCAAAGCCACCAAAAACTATTTCACAGGTGACAAAATTTTTTCTTTTTAAATTAGATTACCTACAGCTATTTTCTCTAATGTTATATTAAAAGTGGTGATTAATCCTAATATTCACCAGAGGACTTCAATCTATTAACCGCACAATTGAGCCAATATTAAGAATGTTTCTAGGTAGTCAATTTATAGCATAGTACATCTTTATTTCAAATATCAAGATGTAAAAGTACCTTCATAGCCTGCATGAATGTAATATTGGTAAGGGGGGGAGAAAAACACAGACAAACATTTGTATCTTTGTTCACTGGAATTAACTCGATTAATGACTCACACAAACAGATCTTACAAGTATTTTAAAAATCAAGATCCTACTTCATGCAATTAAAAGTGCACATTTAAATAATAATCATGTTTTTGCTGTGTGAGTATATATTTATAGCCAGCTTCTGCTTTCTTTACAAGGTTATTTAATGCCTGAAGAATTTAATTATACCAGAATACTGTAATTCTTTAAGAAAAACAGGCATCGTGCACATACACGCACATAAAAATACACACATTTTAAAAATTTCTTACACCAAAGAGAAGAAAAGCCAGGAGAGGGAAAAATTGACAAACACCTGAAAATGAACAAAAACAAAGTTATTTGAGAATTTCAAGTTTCCCTCATTGTCTATATATTTATACCAATCTTCTGATCCTTGAAACTCTTTCGAACATATGAAAATTGTCATTATTTCAAAACCTTCAATCTTCTGACCATTTCTTAACTATTTTTTTTTCAAGTCAGAAACCCAAATGTCATAGAGCTTAAAAATGAGAGAAAGGGGGAAAAATGGGACTTGAAAAAATTTCAGGTTGACTCAAAGGCAGCAGACTATGCTATGCATGGAAGGAACCACCCATTTCCTGATTTTCTTCACAAAAAGCATTTCCCTTTTTCTTCTCACTTACAGAGATCCTCAGTTTCTAAAATCTATACCACAAAGTAAATCTAAAAATGCTTTACTGACATTGTTTTGACTTAACAACACCCATGAGAATCAAATCATTTTTCATTTTGCAGATGAGTGAAGTGATCTGAGAAATTAACTTTCTTTTCTAAATAAACCACAAGACTATTGGTATTCAAAGTTGTAACATTTGATACATGTTATTAAAAACATGCATTTTTGAAAAGTAATTTTAAATTTGTCATTTGTTTACCTGTTAAATAGATTCTAACATATGTTTCTTATACACACATTTATAAAGAAAGTATATTAAAGAGCTCTCTGTGTACCTTCAAAGTTTAATTTATATGCATGTGGTTATATCTAGAAGTTTTATTTTTCTATATAATTCATGGATGATGAACAACAATGTACATTTTATTTGGAGATTGGAAAAAAGACAGGTAGAATACTATGCCATGTTATTAAAATATATTAGAACCAAAACAAGTGAAAAGTTGCTACACAAGTTAAGCTTTTGATGTGACTATATCACTTAGAGTAAAAGAAGACATACAGTTTTGACAGAGGCAAGTTTTGACCCATAATACAAAGTAGAAAAAAGATCTGAAAAATGAGAGCATTTTCTGTGACACTAAAACTTAAACCTACTTTGAATAGCCTTATTCCAGCTCTGAAAATCATCATTTGTTGCCCCTAGAAAAGCTTTGATTTGGCAAATGGTAAAACTACTATAGAATGACTTTGACGATGCTTCTACAAATCAAACAATATTTAATTCACTGGATTCAGTTGCAAGAGCCAGGCAGAGCTCAGATAAGAGAGAGATAGTAAATTAACCTGGGAGAGATGGTTTTAAATAAAAAGATAGGAGACATTACCTATAATTGTAACTTTTCTTATTTATTTGTTTGTTGATTTGTTATTCCCTGATTATTGAGCAGGAATGTAGATTCTAGAAAAAGATAATATCTGTTACAGAAAATGTGAACGAAAAATATTGCAAACCACATCAGTAAACAAAGAATGCTGAAGCCATCAAGTCATCAGCTGCTGACCCCACCCCCCAGGGGAAGACAAGCCTGCAGCCCAGCCTCTGCAGCCACTCACAGTGGTGCCCTCTGAGGGACTCAGAATAAGAAAGGACAGGATACTGGCCCTAGATAGCTAGGTGCTTGTCAAAGGAATGAATTCAATGAGCCCAAATGTTTGCTTCCTCCCATACATAGAAAAGCGCTCAATTCTTTAACTTGAGATGCCTGGTTTTCTTTAGATAACAAGTAATCTTTTATTGTTCCAACTACCTGGTCTTTGTGTTAAAGCTCCTATATATCCTAGCTCCTACCCTACCTCTTGGGAGCAGTCCCTCAGAGCCATCTGAGAGGCTGTTATCCTGGCTCGAGTCCTCCCGCCAGGTAAAACATAACTCTCAACTTTTAGGCTGCGCATTTATTTCAGTCGACAAAAATAAAGCTACATACTTTCCTCATCTGAGTAGCATAGATGTTGAGCCTTAACTAATATAATAATTAAAAAAAAATCCTAGAAGGACTAGAATAGGCAATGCACGATAGGATTTGATACTAGAAGAAATTCTTCTAGAAGGGGACAAACCTCACTCCATTTTTTTATCACTAGAATGCATTTCAAGAGATTTTCATGGAATGTGGTTGGGTGGTTAATGAATGATAAAAGAATACCTTTCAGTTGACTGATATGGCATAAGCAAAAACCTTTGACTGAAGTGACTGACAGAAGGTTGAGACAATAGAACTTCAGCTTTGTAAATAAAGGAGTGATGCTCTGATCACAATTTCTAGGCAAGGGGATTCTGACAGTGGGTATGGGATTTCTTCAGTGACATTTCATATCTAAAGAATCTGCTTTCCTTCTACCAGCTTTGACACTGTAATTCTTTGTGGCTAAACTTACCTAAGACTGCTTTGACATCTGTAAAAGATAAGTCTATAGTCTTTGATCTCTATGTGTGTGTGTGTGGGGGGGTGCCCTTATTTGTGTGACAGATAGAAGGCACTCTTGAAACTTGATTTTAATTCTCTAATTTGTTTCTGCTACATAATTTAAATAATTGATTTTTTATTTCTTGTTCCTTTACCCACATACTTTTTTACTGAAATATTTTTAATTGTCTGTTGGGATTTGATCATTCCCCAAGAGCATTCCTGAAATGGTTTACCTGTTTGTAAACCTAAAGTGAACTTTAAGCTGTTACGGAAACGACAGGCCAGCCAAGAAACAAGCACCACTCGGAGGGTTGGAGTACTCAGATGTATTACACTAGCGGGCTCAGAGGGGCTTCTGCTCCGAAGCTCTGAGCACCTCCAAGACGTGCGCATGAGGTTTTATAGGGTAAAGTACAAGCTTGGGGTATTGGGCCAATAGGCATGGAACAGCCTTAGCAGCATCATTATCACAAAAGTGGAGGCAGGGAGGCAGCAAACCAACATTCCAAAGCCAGATATTTATCTTTGAAAATCCAGCTGGCTAGCAAAAAAACATGAACAGCAAACCAACACTAATTAACTTAGATTTACGAGTTAGTCCAGCAGAACTCAGATCAGTATTCCAATACTTAGACTTGTGAGTTATCTTGTTAGACCAGCCCAGCTTTTCCTTCACAAAAATATCTAATGTAAACAATACCCTATTGGGCTTGACACTACAATTAAGATCAGTGGCAATGAAACGAAGTAGCTAAAAACATATGTATCTAAATCAAAGAGAGTAGCATTTGAATTCTGGATCTATGATTTTAAGCAATGCATTAACTTACTCTGGGCCTTAGTTTTTCCCATCTGTAAAGTCAAGTCTTTCATACTTTTTCCTTAGTTTGCAGACAAGCTTAAGTATTTCCTAAAAGGCTCATAAGTCATATGCAAAATATCACTACATTGTTTAGTGTAGAACATTCTATAACATGAAAGATGTTTCATGAATATCCTCAAAGACTTAGGAAATATGATGGTAATACAGAATTTCCCTTCTGTATTAACTTCTCATAATTTCAGCTTTGCACCTTCCAGAACATCTTGTACTTTATCTTCTCTTTAAATCATAACCTCTTTAGGGATCAAAGAATATGAAGAAAAAAAAATTGGAAAAGAGAAGTAGTTTTGTACCATTTTTATTTCTCCACATTCAGAAATTTGCCCAGGGCCAATCAGACAGCAAGAAGCTGGAGAGTGAGTAAATTATTTCAGTGACAGTACTGTGGACACAGGGCAAGTTCAGGAGTTTTAGAGTCAGAGAGATCTGTGCTCACTGATGTTCCTAGGTATAGAACTTTTGGTAAATTGCTTCATTTTTCCAAACCTCGGTTTCTCTGTCTGAAAAACGGGAAGTGTCTTTGTGCTGTATGAAATGTTCCTAGCACATACAAGGCACTCGGAACTTGAAAATCTGGTATCACACAGACGTGAAGGATCTATCAGTGCCAAAATTAACAGCAAGAGTTATGAACGTATGGGTGCTGAGATTTCCCTTGAGCCACGTGTTTAGATGCCAAAATGGGTGAGGTATTCACTCAGATGACGGTGTTCACTTATCAGACAAATCCTAAAATGTCCTTAGCTATATACACTAGCACACAAGGCACAACTTTCATTTTACAAAGAGGACTTTTAAGAAAATGTCAGGTGACACAATCTATTTATAGGCACTATTTCTAGAAAGTTGTTCAGGGTTTTATTTTAGTATGTAGCATAATATTGCTTAATGGAATTTACACAAAAGCTAGTCATGTAGTTATAATGTATTTATTTCTTCGTTTGGTTTTGCCTTTGTCTTCTGAGATCCTCCTCTAGCGGGGAATTTGAATATAAGAAGTACAGGCATTTTCTCGTTTGTTTTAGGTTTGTTCTGGGAAAGAGTTCACCATACTCAGTGGCAGTAGGCTGTGTGTGTGTGTGTGTGTGTGTGTGTGTATACATATATATATATATATATATATATAGTTCACTGGGTAAGCATACATATGCTTACTGTATGAGCATGTATGTTAAAAGCTTTTAATCAAATAAGATACAAATGAGTTTTACTGAGCCAAATTTTAAACACTGCTTAATTTCAAATGATGAAACAATTGAGTGCTACCTAGAAGCCTGCGATAATTTGATTAATCTATTTTATGATGACCATCTAAAACAAAACAAAACAAAAAAACAACCAAAACTCCGTATTTCATAAAGGGAAGAGAACCAGATTGAAAACCTGGAGAACTGAGTTGAAATTCTGACTCTCACACTTACTAGCTATTCAACTTAAGACAGATTCATTAATTTTGCCCTATGAGCCTTATGTCCTATTAAAATTGAATTAGTATTACCTGTCCTTGTCATTTAGTGAGAAGTGTGAGAACAAATTAAAATAATATCTGTAAAACTGTATTTTACAACGGAGGATGCGTTACAAACATGCATTTTCTGTTTAAATGATCATAAAGGTAAAAGAGGGTATAATCATTTCATGATATTCTGGTTCTTTCTGAGTCTTTCATGCATATATAGGAGAGAAGAAATCAACTGTAGAGCTGGTATTTTATTCAGAAGTACAAAAATAGAAGAACAAGATTTAGAGTCTAAGGGGATAAAAAACTGTACATTTCATGACTCTACAGAATTACCGATAATGCTACTCTGAAATCTGATGGAGCCATGAATTTTGAAACGTAATGCCTGTCAGCCTCAAAATAGAATGAAAGTCTATAAAAAGAAACCCTTGCCCTCTGCTGTTACCACTAATTAAGTTTGTAATGAATATTAACTATCATCTCAGAATGAGGAAGCAAGTAAGAATCCTGGTTCTGCATGAATTGTGGTGATTATCCTGTTTTAGCCCCTGAAGAAGTCACGGCACGCATGATTGCTTTCTTTACTTCACTTATTAATATATGCTGGGCTCAAAATAACAATGAATGCAGAAACAAGCATGGGTTTTACTTACAGAACATATAACTAATGCAAAACTGAAGACTGACTCATGAAAGTGATTAATAAATAAAAACATTCTATAGTGCCAATAGTGCAAGGGTTGATTCTTTACCAGTCTAATTAAAGTCCCAAATTCCAGAGAGATTCATATTAACTAGCACAGATAATAGTGTCTTTACTATTAACAGTGTCTGCCATTAATGAGATGGAATCACACTTCTGAAATGATTCCTTATAGAATCCAAAATAACCTTCTTTTTCTTGAAAGAGCGATTATTTTTTTCCATCTGGTGTGGCAGGCTTATATGGGAGATGATACACATAAAGTGTAGAGGTTTGTGATATTTCATTAGCTGAGCATGGATATTAATAGCTAACTCTTGCTGCCAGCTGCTTTTTTATCTAGTTTGCCCCATTTACCTCTTTACAATGAGATACACACACGGTAGGATCAAGGTAGAAAATTAAGCAGCATGAGTCTGAAGAAAACCCATTATAAGCATTATCTAGTTACTAATTAGACTCTAGCACACCCTCATCTGCAATGATTAATGCACTCTCAACAAAAGAAAAAGGGATTCATCCGGTACATGAAAGAGATTTGGTTAACGTTGCAATTAATCTTTCCATTTATGGGAGAAAATTGTTTACTGCAAATTTTACTAACATAACAAATGTAGATGAATTATCCTAGATAGCAGTCAAAATCATTTCAAGCTATAGTCTCCCTGTGTTTCAGTATTGATTAATTTGATCTAATATTTTCTTGATATATTGGCTTCTTAACGCTCAATTACTGCAAACAGCTAGAGCCTTATCGTACATCACTAACATTAGCAGAAAAATCACATAACTACTGCTTCTTCTAACCAGTTATACAGTTCTAAAAACACACCTAATTCATTCTTGCAACAAAAAACAAAATAAAAAAAAAACCAATATCTAAAGTGACATACCTGTGAACCTAAGACAAACGATGGTGATGTTGAATGTGAAGACAATCACAATCAATAAGATTAGAGTGAAGCAGTCATTCTTTATATCATTTCATTCGCTTGAATTTGTTTCCAATTCAATTAACTATATGGCAACATGGATGATATTTTAGAGATACAAAGAGTCACTGAAACTATTTATGAAAAGGAAACTCTGTATAAGTTATAATTAATGAGTTGTTTTTAAGGGGTTATTTTAACTGGGTACTAATACCCAGTTAGTATTTGCCATTATTAATGATAAATTTCTCATCAAATGATATTCATTCCCGGCAATAAATACCATTTTCTAAATCTCTCCAGAAAAAAAAAAAAAGTTGTTTTTAAACAAAGATGGTACACTGCATTGAATCATGAGTATTTTCAAAATGTGTTTAAAATACATTGCTTCAGTAGAAAACAGTAATGTCAATTAACGGTATCAAGAGTGATGTTATTTGAAGAGATAGTCTCTGATTATACTATGGTCTTAAGGCTGTTGATACAACTTAAAGACAACTATTTTTCCTTTGTAATGCGGCAAAAATCTTTGTCTAGAATATTAAATTCTAATACTGGTGAGCTCACTTTTTGTTTGTAGTATATCAGAAAGATAAAAATTTAGTTCATATTCCCTTTTCTCCTCAAATTATTTTTATTCTGTCTATATACACTGGATATCCTTATGTAATTTTATCTAATATGAAGAGCCTAAGTTACTATAAAAAGACTATCTAAAGTTAAACAGTAACTTGTGGCAGATCCAACAGTTCATTTAGAATTGCATGCTTCCTATTTGTTGTATGATTTGAGTAAATTTATTGCTTCATTTATTTATTCATTCATTCACCTGGTCCTTCTGTAATCACCTCAGCATTTATTGTGTAATTACTTTATCCCTAGGCTCACAAACATATCTGGGAACCTGGAAGAACCAAGATTGTAATACTGGTGGCAAGGAAGTTTGGGAAAGAAAAGTGGATGATGAAGAAATTTTCATTGTAGACCCGGACTGAAAATATGCATGTTTCAAGTGAATGCTCATTAAGTGATACTCACAGCAAAAAACGTCCCAATAACCAAGTGACAAAATGATCTACCCTGTAGATGTTAGCGAGACTTTTCTTCAACTACTACACTGCTTACTAAGTGGGCTAATGAACAGAATGTATGTAGCAAGAATGGAAGCAATACGTGGGCTCATTAATATGTTTTGCCGCTTTTTTTTTTTTCTTCTCCTTAACCAAAGCTGAAATGGCTACCACTATGATGAGGTTCTTAATGACTTGACAGAAGCCAGCCATCTGCAATTCAGAGCCTTTCACATGGCACCATACTGTGGAGGGACCAGCCTGCCTATCATTGGCAGGTTGATTACATTGAATATTTTCCACCATGGAAGGGACCCTCTTTTCACTTACCAGTGAAGGGATGGATTATGGAGGTAGATTTTCCTTCCTCAACCTCATTCTGCCACCATTTGCATCCTTACTGAATCCTCATTCACTTATATATCTCACAGAATATTTCTTTGATGAAGAAATTATTCTTATAGAAAGAGAAAAAAGAAAATAAAACTCATGCTTATAAGGTTATTAATTTTACCATATTTCTCATCACTCAAAAACAGCTGGCCTGAAAGAGTGAAACATTCTATAGAATACTCAGTTAAGATGTTCTAAGGGGGATGACACTTTGGGTTTGGGATATGGGACGTGGGCTCTGAACAACAGATGAGTAAGTAGTGCCATTCTTCCCAGAGTTAGAAATACAGACCCAAGGGAACAAGGATTACAAGCTAGAGTGGCAGTTTCCAGTCAGAATTTCTGGCCAATTTTCAAAATACTGATTTTCTTACATGTAACATTTAGACTTCCATTATTTTAGAGATCTTTCAATAGTAGTGAAAAAATAAAAACCTTCCATCAGAGGATTCAAAACATGTTTCTATTGAATTTACAATCTGTGACTGCTAAATGGTAATATTAGCCAGGGTTTTTCAGATAAACAGAATCAATTGGAGATATTAATATCTATCTATTACTATATATATATATAAAGAGAGAGAGAGATTTATTACAGGAACTGGCCCATGTGATGATGGAGAAATCCTACAGTATTCCATCTGCAAGTTGCAGAATCTGGAAAGTCAGTGGTACAATTCAGCTCAAAGTCAGAGGTCTGAGAACCAGGGGAGCTGATGGTGTATGTCAATCTGAAGCCAAAGCCCTATGAATCAAGAGCTCCAATGTTCAAGGACAACAAAAAATGGATGTTCCAGCACAAGAGGAGAGAAAGAACTTGCCCTTCCTTCTCCTTTTGCTCTATGCAGGCCCTCAAAGGATTGGATAATGCCCATCCACTTTGTTGAGGCTGAATCTTCTTTCCTCAGCCTACTGAGTCAAATGCTAATCTCTTCCAGAAATACTCTCACAGACACACCTACAAATAATGCTGTATCTGCTCTCTGGGCATCTCTTAAGCCAATTAAGTTGACACATAAAATTAATCATCAAAGTGGCCATTCGGGGCTTCTCATGTCATTGAGTTAAACAGGAAAAGAGAGACTTCTCAAGCCTGGAATTATTGCTGCTGATTAACAAAGAACAATACTGTTACTGTTATAAGATGCAAACATGGGAGATCGAAGGCACCTTCAAGAAATCCCACATGTAGTGCTTAAGGGTAGTGCATGATAACAGCAATACCATATAGTATTATTAAGACAGGTTCATAATCATCAGGAAAGTTTAGACATCCCACCAGCTAAATAGTCCTGGTAAAGTGAAGTGCTAACTGAAAGCAAAGGGAATATCAAGCCAGAAAATAAGAAAAGCTGGTTAAATAGTAATTTTGGCCTTGTGAAAAGTTGAAGAAATAAAGGCCATAGAAATAACCCATGGATGAGTTGTATTCATTAATTTTTTAACACACTCTTCTACTTTTTATTTATATAGGTTGTACTGATTGAGGTTCATCTTATTCCTAAATACACAGTTTAGAGGATATTGAGATAGGTCTGTGAATAAATTGGAGAGATTCTATTAAATTCTATTAATTAGAAATCCTAGACTTGAAGCTATATTCAGTGATTGATGATACTGGGAACTTTGTCTTTTGGGGGAAGGGATGACCATATTTTTATTTATATGTGGACAGTTGTAACATATTATGTTCAAGGATACCGCTACTGCTGTTTCGATATTGGAATTGTGGTGGGTGTCTGTCGTGATGACCATCTGATCTGGAAGGCTGTAAATGCCTACACGTTTGGGTCACTCTCTTTACATTCTACTCGGCCCTATTTTACTTGCCCTTCCAATACAGAGTCTCCCCCAAGCCACTCCCCCACACTTAGAGAAATCATTTCCTCTTTTCTCTGCTAAGGCTTGGATGTGATATTTAGATTCCACCAATTACATGCAACCAAGGGAAATTTTGATTAGATAAATGGAAAAAGAACTAGGGTACCACATATATCATGTGCTGATGCCAGTGTTTACAAAGACCTGAAACTGCAGGAGTGGAACAGCTTCCTGATTTGTAGCTTTCTATTCATGGCAGGGGAGGGAAATAGCTCTTTTAATGAGTCAGTTCTACAGTGTGGGTTGGTTGGAAAGTCACTTCTAGAATCAGTCTAGAATTTATTTCCTCAGACTGAAAAATTCTATGAAGTATCCATCATTTTAACAACTACTTTCTACTTCAGGTTTTTTTTTTTTTGTTAACAAGAATTCTGACTGATAACAGTCATACATGTCAATTTCAAGTTTTGTTTTACTTTTGAGAAATACTGGAGAATAATTTTATGTAAAATTAGTAACTTGTAAATTATGGTAATTAAAATAGGCCTAAAATATAAGTCTACTAGAAAAACAATTTAGCCAAAAACTTGACTTCTAAAATTAAAATTTGTTTTACCATATCTGTTAGTGAAGACTTATAAATATGCTGGAATTTTCACCTTTACTTGATGGTCCTTGGAGGTCAGGTAGGTATATAAGAAGACTTTCTATAGCAATTAGGACTTAATAGGAGGTTAGAAACTTTAAGAGCATAAGAGCGAAAAGTGTGTTGAAGGACCAGATGGAATTCCTACTCCATAACATAGCATCATTAGTAGCACGTTGCAGGACTCTGAATGATAGGGAAATACCCGTCTTCAGTTAGGATTGTTTTTGTCTCTTGTTCTTTGTAGCCTTTCCTATGCAACAATACTAAAGGATACTGGATTTTTTTTTCCCACTGTACTACTTAGTATCACTTTTCAAACTACATTATCATTAGAACAACTACCTACACTGACATGGCAGACATGGCTTTAGCTTACCCATCTGTCTAGAGGATATTTAGGATGATACTAGAATGTCAAGGGGAAGCAAGATTATGCTAGATTACCAGACTGTTTTTCTAGATGATCTTTGGTATGTTACTCTAAATGTTTGAGTAACTGGAAATAAGAGAAAGATTTTTTCCCCCTGAAGGAGTATGCCAGGTGGTACCTACACTACAAAGCGAGTGTGTGTAAAAAGAAGCCATTTATAGTCGTATGGTTAATTTTACCAACTTTGGTTAAAACTGTTGGGGTGAATAAATCATTAACAGAAACATAACAGAGAACAGGCAAGGTAAAGTGGAATTAAAAGCCAGGATTGATAACATTTAAGGTAGAATCTCCTGGGGTGGTAACACTGAGAATGGCAGAGGTCCTGGGAACACCCGTGAGCCCCCTGGAGCATCAGTCAGCTACTTTCCGGGCAGAAACTGTAGGACAACTAATTCAGTGTTTATGTGAACAGAACTGAGAAACTCTTTAATTCTCAGGCGGTGTCTCTCTCTTCAGAAGTGGTAAAAAAAGCAGTATCTGCAAACTTTTAGATACAGTATGGAGCAAAGCAAATAGAAATAGTCTAAAAACATTATCTTCACTTTTCAGTTTGAAAAATAATTTTAGGTTAAAAGATTTAACCGTCAGCAATCCTGATCCAAAATGTGTACATTAAAACTCTTTTAGGCAGTTGTAACTACAGGTTACAAATAATTTTTCAGAGATAGGGGTTCAGAAATTATTGTCTACTTAAGCTAGGAGATTCTGAGTTGAAAAATGAAAGTACAAAGTTGAAGTACAAAATTTTAAGTAAAGTGTATAATAAGCAGTATATCGCTTAGTAAACTATTTCTGACACAAGAAAATATATTTAATGATACAATTTGCACTTGTGCATCCATTATCAAGCTTAAGAAATAAAATAGAATTGAAATCATCAGTTTATTCCTCCCAGACCTCATCTCCAATGTTCTTACTTATAGATAACTTCTACTCCAGATTTGGCATTTAAATTCTCATGCAAATTTTTACATTTTATTTTGGATGGAGTTGTCTTCAAACAGCATGTAATTTATTCTGCATGCATTAAAATTATTTTAAAGATATTATACTTTATGATCATCTGGAACTTGCTTTTTTAGTCAATATTTTAAAATAAATTATCCACCTTATTACAAGAGGCTCTTGTTTTGTCATTTTAGTGAATATATACTGCAGTGCTGTTTGAATAATACAACTTCTTGATTTATTCTCTTAAATAAAATTCAGAAAAAAAGAGAAATTTATATTGTTTTCTATTTTTCAATATCACAAACAGTGCTATTATGAACATTCTTGTACATGTCTCCCTGGGCACATGTGGCCATTTCTCGGGGAAATGTAATTGCTGAGTTATAATACTTCCACTTCACTAGAGTGTGTGAAACTGCTCTCCACAGGGGCTGTGCCAATTTACAGATCTGCCAGCAGTGGACGAGAGTTCCCTTCGCCCCATACCTTACCATTAGTTCTTGGTAATTTTTTTTTTTTTTTATTGTCACCAATTTGATGGGCAGACATTGTAGGTAATTATTGTTTTAATTTTCATTTTCCAGTTTACTAATGAGTTTGAGCATTTTGAGTATATTATTGGCTTTGTGGGTCCTTTCTTCTGGGATTTGCATTAATAAATTATAAACTCAGCAAAACCCTTACAAGATTATTTGTTTTATTTTACTCAGAATCTTCAAGTCCTTTGCAAAAGAAATACTTTTTTCAGTATTTTGTTTGAAATGTTGCTTTAAAATACTAATTCCTGGGTCTCACCCCCAGTCATCCTAGTTTAGCTGTTATGTGGTGCAGCCTGGGCACCAGGGCTTTTAAAAAGTCCCCAGGTCATTTTAATTGCAATGGCATTTGGGAACCTTTGGATTAAGCTGATTCTAGATTGCTGATGTCCCAGAATAAACAAATCAATCTGTATCCTATTTTTTCACCTGAACAGGTGGGGACTGGGTGGGAGAAGAAGGAACAGAAATCATTCAATTAGTAAATAAAAGTAAAATACTTCGACTTATTTTATTTGATAAAATATCCTGTCAACTTTGGGTAGCTAAAGATAATACTGAGGGACACTTGTCTTGTTTTTCTGCCAAATGTAGAAGAAATGTTTAAGAAAGGAGAGAAAGATAAGCCAGCAAAGCTGTTATTGTAAGAATATTAAATACCAGGATTGGGTGACCCTATGACTACACTTTGATATGGTCTAAAGTTTGGACTTTCAGTGGGAAAAGTACTTCTGGGAAATGGGCTTTTCTTCAGCTAATCTGGCAGACAGAATAAATATAAATTGGCACTATTAATGGTGATTGGCACTACTGAGCAAACATGTCCAAAGTCCAAGTCTCCAGAAAAGTTCTTGCTCAATGTATAATTAGCATAACTTCTCAATGTAGAGATTGGTATTTAGTAAATTGTGTCCATCACCTATTTTAAAGGAACTCATATCTTCTCTGTGTCAATTTCGGATACCACTCACCTAGTTTTAGAAGGAACAGCACTCACTTCTAAAACATATAATGTACTACCAGAAAGAGAAATTAAGTAAACAATCCCATTTACAATTGCATCAAAAAAAAAAATACCTAGGAATAAACCTGCTTAAGGAGGTAAAAGACCTCCTTATAGAAAACTATAAGACAATGATGAAAGAAACTGAAGATGACACAAACAGATGGAAAGATACACCATGTTTATGGATTAGAAGATTTAATATTGTTAAAATGACTATACTACCCAAGGCAATGTATAGATTTGATGCAATCCCTACCAAATTACCAAGGATATTTTTTACAGAAGTAGAACAAATAATTTTAAAATTTATATGGAAAGACAAGAGGCCCTGAAAACCCAAACAATCTTGAGAAAGAAGAACAGAGATGGAGGTATCGCGCCCCTTTATGTCAGACTATTCTACAAAGCTACAATAAACATTATGGTACTGGCACAAAAACAGACACATAGATCTATGGAACAGAATAGAGAGCCCAGAGGTAAACCCACACACTTATGGCCAATTAATCTACGACAAAGGAGGCAAGAATGTGCAATGGAAAAAAGACAGTCTCTTCAGTAAGTGGTGCTAGGAAATCTAGACAGCTACCTGTAAAAGAATGAAATTAGAACATTTCCTCTCACTATAAAGAAAAATCAACTCAAAATGGATTAAAGACCAAAACGTAAGACTAGAAACAATACAACACTTAGAAGAAAACAAAGGTGGATCAATCTTTGACATAAATTGTACCAATATTTTTTGGATCTGTCTCCTAAAGTGAAGGAAACTAAAGCAAAAATTAACAAATGGGAACTAATTAAACTTAAAAGCTGTTATGCAGCAAAGGAAACCATCAACAAAACAAAAAGACAACCTACTCAATGAGAGAAATATTTATAAACTATATAACCAATAGGGGGTTAATATCCAAAATATATAAACATCTCACATAATTCAATATAAAAAAAAAAACCCCAAACAACCTGATTTAAAAATGGGCAGGAGACCTGAATAGATATTTTTCCAAATAAGATACACAGAATGCCAACAGGCACATGAAGAGATACACATCATTATCAGATAAGTGTAAATTAAAACTACAATGAGATATCATCTCACACCTTTCAGAATGACTATCATCAAAAAGATCACATGTGACAAATGTTGGCTGGGATGTGGAGAAATGGGAGCCCTCGTACACTGTTGGTGGAAATGTAAGCTGGTGAAGCCATTATGGAAAACAGTACAGCAGTTTCTCAAAAAGTTAAAAATAGAACTACCATATGACCCAGCAATTTCATTCCTGGGTATAATATCCAAAGAAAGCAAAATACTAATTCAAAAAGATACATGCAATCCCAATGTTCATGGAATCGTTATTTACAGTAGTCAAGATAATGGAATATAGAAGCAACTGTATCCATCAACAGATGAATGGATGAAGAAGATGTGATATATATATAGATAGATGGATACACATATATACATATAAAATGGACTACTACTCAGCCATAAAAAAGAATAAAATTTTGCCATTTGCAACAATATGGTTAGATCTGGTGGGTATTATGCCAAGTGAAATAAGTTAGAAAAACAAATACTGTATGATACCTCTTTTATGTGGAATCTAAAAAAATAAAACAAATTAATGAGTATTACAAAAAAGAAACAGGCTCACAGATATAGGGAATAAATTATTAGTTATCAGTGGGGAGAGGTGGAGGGGGAAGGGGCAAGGTAGGGATATGGGATTAAGAGGTGCAATCTACTATGTATAAAATAAATAAGCTATATAGATATATAATACAATGCAGGGATTATATCTAATATTTTATAATAACTATAAATGAAATCTAAGCTTTAAGAATTGTGAACCACGATGTTGTATACCTGAAACCTACATAATATTGTACATCTACCATATCTCAAAAATAAATAAATAAATAAACAGCTGTTACTGTCCTGCACTGCTAATGCTAGTCTGTAGAGGGGAAGAACCTAAAAGGTGGAAGCTTGGCCACACACACCTGTGGATTCCCAGAGCTGAGTTTAACTTCTTGCTGTAATTTTTTCCTGTCTTTTTTCTTTGTTATTCTAGAAATTATGGATATGCTTTACTTCCTTATACTATCTCACAATGTGAAGTGCCCCATAAGAATTAAAACAAGTTTGGTCTGTGTGATTTTATATCACCTATTGCTGAATGCTTTGAAGTATCAAACATTAAACACGTATATATTTTTCAAATTTGGGGCTAATTATAAACTTACAGAAAAACTGCAGCAATAATACCAAGTGTTCTATGTCTCATCATGTTTCCCTAAATATTAACAACTTACATGACCAGAGTACAAGTATTAAGAATAAAAAAAATTAACATTGTAAAATTGCTACAATATTATTAACTAACTTGTTGACCTTTAAAAATTTTCAGCAGTTTTCCCACTAATGTCCTTTTTGTATTCTAGGTTCCTCTCCATAATTGCATATTATACTTAGGTATCTCTATTTAGTCTCCTCTGGTATGTAACAATTTTACAGCCTTTCTGTGTCTTCCCTTACTGTGATGCTTTTGGAAAGCATTCATCAGTTATTTTGCAGAATTCCCCTCAATGTGGAGTTATCTACTGTTTTCTGATCCTTGAAATGAAATTATGCATTTTGTACAAGAATACCACAAAGATGGTGTTTGTTGTCTTTCTCACTGCATCATATTAAGTTTTTGTGATGTCGGTATGTTTAATGAGAAACAGAGCTGGTTAAAAAATATAAAGTTTGAGGCAACAGATAGAAACCAGTGAAATGTCTAAGAGAAGAATTTAATTCTATGCCATCTGAAAGAACAAAGACTATGACTGATATAATGCTGATATCTCCACAGTAAACCTGACAGTGACTGTACAATAACATTACCCCACCTATCACCCATGCACTAGCTGATATCAGTGTCACTCAACATAAAACAAAGGAACGTAAGGAAAGGCTTAAAATATCTTTTTTAATTATTGTGCAAATGCGAATCAGGCTAAAACTTGACAGCTCCTATGCAAGGAAATTTCTGGCAACAACTACATGAAACTATCATTGTTGAAGCAACACTTTAAAATCAATGATGTAAACTGAGAAGGAAAACCACCAGAATGTTTTACAACTTAAGAAGTCTTGGCTGAGAATGGTATAATGAAAAGTACAATCAAACAAGCAAGCAGATGGCTTAAGGCTAAAAGTCAGATCTATTTCAGAACTGCATTGGAAGGTGAAGCTCACATAATTGGAGAAATTTAGTGATACTGTGTATTGTAGTTAAAGTGGACAGATTTTAGGGTAAAACCCAATAGACACACTGACAACACGTCCAAATGACATATTTCACTGTACTTAAATGCATCATTAATTATTCTAGAAACTGAAATTAGGTTGTTTCCTTCTTTTCTGTTTTCTCGTTCTCTTACTGTCTACTTCTTTTTCGTCTTCTTTACCATGAAGTTACATAGGTAAATAATTTCGTTATCTTATTGTCCTTTTAAAACTATATTATTAACTCTCATTCTATCTCTGTAATAGATACAAATTTTTCCTGACAGGTGAAAAATTTTATGAGTCCATTAATTCTCAATATAATTAACATAAAATGATAGCATTTTTTTCATAAGGAAAGGTAACCTCAAACATTGCTTAAAATATAAATAATATGCATTTGTAATTTTACTCAGAGGATAACTCTAAGTTGTAAAAATTTCTTCTTGCTATTAGCACCCTTTTAGCAGCTGCAAAGTTATCATTCATCATTTTGCTTGTCTCTCATAGGCTGTACAAATTAGCATTGGTAGTAACACAAAACAATTTGGGAAACATATTTATAAAAACCAATAAATGTACAAGTACTTTAGTGATGAAAAATAACATATTAAAGTACACTTGAAGAGTCTGACACAAAAATAAAACACAGAGAGAAACAATTTTATTTGATTTCAAGCAGACTATAAATGCTTTGATCTTATAAATAAAGAAAAAAGGCATAACATTAGATATAAAATTAATTTGTAATATGAGGATTCAAGTATGTTTCTTTCCAACTTTGCTGAGGTATAATTGAGAAATAAAATTATAAAACAAAGTGTACAATGTGATGATTATATATGTACACACACACACACATTATGTAAGTATTCCTCCCATCAAGTTAACACAAACATCACTTCACATATCTAATAGTTTTTCCTTTTGTTTTTGATTGGAAAATTTAAGTTCTATTTTCTTAGCAAATTTCTATCATACAATACAGTGTTATCGACTGTAGTCAGCACGTTATACAATATTCTCAGAACTTAATCCGTTATAACTGAACGTTTGTTTCCTCTTACCAGCCTCTCCTTTTTCCCCCCATCTCCAGCACCTGGCAACCACCTTTTGCTCTCTGTTTCTGCAAGTTCAACTTTTCTTTTAAATGATTCCAAATATAATTGATACCATGCAGTATTTGTGTCTCTCTGTCTGGGTCTTTTCACTTAGCATGGTGTCTTTGAGGTTCATCCATGTTTGCAAATGACAGGATTTCCTTCTCTTTAAAGGCTGTATAATATTCCATTGTATATGTATACCATATTTTCTTTATCTTTTCATTCTCTGACAGACACATAGGTTGTTTCCATACCTTGGTTATTGTGAATAATACTGTGGTGAACATGAGAGAAAAGATACCTCTTTGAGATACTGATTTCACTTCCTTTGGATATTATCTAGTAGTCGGACTGCAGATCATATAGTAGTCTTATTTTTAATTTCCTGAGGAACCTCCATTTTATTTTCCACAGCGCATACACTAGTTTATATTCCAGCCATCAGTGTACAAGCGTTCCCTTTTTTAAACATCCTGCCAGTATTTTTTATCTCTTATCTTTTTGATAACAGACATCCTAACAAGTGTGTGGTTTGTACCTGCTTTGCCTCAATGGGCTAGTGATGTTAGGCATCTATTTATGTATCTGTTGACCATCTTAATATCTTCTCTAGAAAAATGTCTCTTCAAGTCCTTTGTCCACTTTTTTTTTTCTATTGAGTTGTATGAATCCCTTGTATATTTTGGATGTTAACCCCTTATCAGATATGTGGTTTGAAAATGTTTTCCCCCAATTTCACAGGTTGCCTTTTCATTTTGTTGATAGTCTCCTTTGCTGTGCAGACACTTTTTAGTTTGTTGTGGTCCCATTTGCTTATTCTTGGTTTTGCTGTCTTTTACTCTTGGTGTCTTAACCAAAATATCATTGCCAGACCAATGTCAAGGAACTAAACCCCTTTATTTTCTTCTAGCAATTTTACAGTTTCAGGTCTTATGTTCAAGTTTCTAAACCGTTTTGTATTGATTTTTGTGTATGGTGTAAGGAAGGGGTCAATATAGTTTGAAATCAATAAATGTAATACATCAGCTTCATTCTTTTTCAAGAGTGCTTTGGCTATTCAGGGGTCTTTTGTGGTCCCACAAAAATTTTAGGATTTTTTTTTCTATTTCTGTGAAAAAGTGCTATTGAAATTTTGATAGGTATTGCATTGGTATGGACCTTTTAACAATATTAATTCTTCCAATGCATGAGGTATGTAATATCTTTCCATTTATTTGTGTCATACATTTTTTTTCATCAGTGCTGTAGTGTACAGATGTTTTACCTCCTTGGATAGATTTATGTACTTAAGTACTTTATTCTCTTTGGTGCTATCACCATGGTATTGTTTTCTTAATACTCTTTCTGATAATTCATTGTCAGTATATAGAATAACAACTAATTTTTGTATACTGATTTTGTTTTCTGCAATGTTACTGAATTTTACTGAACTTGTTTACTATTTCAAATAGAGTTTTTGGTGAAGTCTTTAGGATTTTCTCTGTATAAGATCTTGTCATCTGCAAATAGAGACAATTTCACTTCCTTCTTTCTGATTTGGATATCTTCCATTTCATTTACTTGCCTAAAAGTTCTGGCTAGGACTTTGTACCACATTGAATTAAAGTGGCAAGAATGAGCCTTCTCACTTCATTCCCAATATCAGAATGAAAACTACCAGCTCTTCACCACTGGGTATGACATTAGCTGTAGGCTTTCTGTATATGTCCTTTATTTTGTGTTGAGGTATATTCTTCTATACCAAGTTAGTTAAGAGTTTTTATCATTAATGGATTTTGAATTGTGTCAAAGGCTTTTTCTGCATTTCTTGAGATGATCATATTATTTTTATCTTTCATTTTGTTAATGTCTGTATCACATTTATTGACTTGCGGAGTTCGGACTATCCTTATATGTCTGGGATAAATCTAAATTCGTTGTGGTTTGTCATCTTTTAACTATGCTGTTGAATTCAGTTTGTTAGCATTTTGTTGAAGATTTTTGTATCTATGTTCATCAGAGCTATTGGCCTGTAATTTTCATTTCTTGAGGTGTCCTTGTTTGGCTTTGGTATTGGGGTGATGCTGGCCTTGTAAAATGAGTTCGGAAATATTCCCTTCTCTTCAATTTTTTTGAAGAGTTTGAAAAGGCTTGACATTAATACTTCTTTAAATGTTTGGTAGAATTCACCAGCAGAGTTACCTAGTTCTAGACTTTTCTTTGTTGTGAGTTTTTCGATCACTTATTCTATTGCCTTGCTATTAACTGATCTGTACGGATTTTCTATTTCTTCATGATTCAGTTTTGTAGGTTGTATGTTCCTAGCAGTGTCTACATTTCTTCTAGTTCGTCCAATTTGTTGGTGTATAATTGTTCATTGTACTCTTTTATGATCTTTGTTGGTTTCTATGCATTAGATTAAACCGCCATCTCTCCCAGAATTGAGTGGTCTCATGTGGGACATGATTCTCTTCAATCAGCTCTACCTGAGTTTCTGGTTGTATCTCAGTCCTTTGTAATTGCTCAAGCTAACGTCTCTGTTCTTAGTGATTCCCAGTAGTTGAGGGTGTGCCAAGACCTGGCCTTGTTTCAAAGGGGATGATCACAGCCATCATCTAGATTCAGGTGGATTAGCAGCTAGGCCTTCAGGCAACAACTGGAAAAATATGCAGTTAAGCACCTTTCCGGGAGAACTGGGAGATGGGCTGTCTTGCCTGTTTCCTCTATTCTGGGCCTGGTGAACAGCCTGGGGAGGGAGAGGGGAAGGTTGCTTCTGCATTTGTTTTAATATTGCTTCTTTGTTTCCTATAGCCCTGTGAGACTTGTGAATGTAAGCCCTGTGGGCTATTAGAGTCAGCAATCTGGGCCTGTCCCCACAGGCAGCAGCCACAGAAAGCTGTGGTACTAAACCTGGGTACCAACACTTCCATGGAGATAATACGGACCTGGTTTTATTGTTGGAGTGGGACTGAGGGAGAAGGTGGAGAAGGTGTCTGCTGATCCCCCAGTTTCCAGGGAGATCACAGCCAGCCTCTAGAAGTGTGCTAATATTAGAAGCTAGACCCTCAGGCTCATCAAGTATGCAGGTAAACCCACGCAAGGAAAGACGGGGAGATGGGTAGTTTTGCTGGCTTCCTCTGTGCTGAGCCCTTGAGGGACAGTAAAAGTGACTGCTCATATTCATACCCCTATTAAGAACTGCTTCTTTGTGTGCTACCATCTGGTGAGTCTCATGAATGCAAGCCTCACCTGCTTTCAGAGAGAGGTTATGGAGGGCTAGTCCCTCAGGTGGGAGCCTTAAAAGTTGGGATGCTAGAAATACGGTTCAAACTCTTTGCTCCGAGGGAGGAATGGAGAGTTTGAGGTTCCACTCAGTTGCGCGGCACCTCACTTACTGGGGATGAAGTTTACAGCCAGAGGGCATCTCTGCCTTTGTTACCCATTTTGCTGTGGATATTTCCACACTTGCCTGATGTGTAGAGTCACTGAGTCTGTTTCTGAGTTACTTTCCAAGGGAAGTGCTCCATGACTAGCTGTCCTTCCAGTGAGTCCAGGGAAGGAGAGGCGTTCAGGAGCCTCGCGTGTCACCAGGTTGGCTGGCTCCCCTCTTCCAGTGCTTAAAATACGTTTAATGACAGAGCCCCCTGCCCTCTCTTCTCTCCCCTGCCAGCCCCTCGCTCGTTTCCCCACCCCCTCTGAACTCCTTCAGGTCTTTCCCTTCCCGCCTTCTCCCCTCTGTGTTTACACAACTTTCAAATCCCTTTGGAAAAAACTGATTGTTGCTTACTATTCTCGTCTCATTCATCACTGGGTGGGTCCTGTGGACTACAACGGTGAGCCAGCACAACCACATCAACTGACTCGGTAGGAGAGTCACTGGCGGATCATCAGCACCATGAAAGGTATTAAGTGCGTTATGACGTATAAAATGTGTTACGAGATATCAAGTCTCTAAGCCTTGCGCAATCAGATTTTTTTCAGTCAATGGAAGATTTGGTATGGTTCTACACTTCTCTCTCTCTCTCTACACACACACAAACACACACACACATATGACATTTTTAAAACACATAACTAACACTGTGATTAACCTTGGGAACATTATCCAGCAGGTATAAGCTTTCTCCTCCACCAGTAGAAGACAATTTATCTTTGTTGTTCATATTGGGTATTTTCTGTTATTCTGTCTTCAAGTTCATTGACTCTTTTCTCTGACTGCTCTCTTTTGCTGGTTAACCTATCCACTGAGTCACTCATTTTCATCATTATATTTTCCTGTTCCTCTTTATAGTCTTTATTCTTTGTATTTTTTTGCTTCTTTTCTGGGATTTTGTTTGTTTCAAGCACGTTTGTAAAAGTTTATCAAAATCTTTTTTTAAATGGCTGCTTTTAAACATTTGTCAAATAATACTAAGACTTCTGCCACTCAGGCATTGGAGTCTGTCAACTGTCTTTTACATTCAAATTGTGGTTTTCCTGATTCTCAATATGATGAGTGACTTCTCTTACCCTTTCAGAGTCTCCTTCTGTTTGCTGTAATTCCATGGTTTTTATTTTTATTTTTTTAAGAGGTATAGTCAGTTTACAATGTTATGTCAATTTCTGGTGTACAACACAATGCTTCAGTCTTACATGAGTATACATATATTCATTTTCATATTCTTTTTCACTGTAACCTACTACAAGACATCAAATATAGTTCCCTTTGCTATACAGTATAAACTTGTTTATCTAATTCCATGGTTTTTAATTATACTTACAGGAAGAAAGGAAAATGTACAAGTGCTCTGTCTCCCTGGAAGTAGAAGTTGAATGGAATTCATGTTTAACTTATATTGTGTCTTTTAAGTTCAGCAACTGTTTTCAGTACTTTCACATGAGATAATAATAAACCTCTGAATGGCAAAAAATTAAAGAAAGAAAGAAAATATGGAACTTCATTGGTCACTTTCTATTTTGTTATTAAACATTTTAGAGATCCAGTAAGCTCATTCCTATACTCACTTAAATGATTAATTATAAAATGCAATAACTAACAATATTCTAAAAGCAATACATGAGTAAGAGTGTCATCTTCCATCTCTTCTGTTTATACAAATTCTATGCCTGCCTCTGTATATTTTCCAAATTGTAATTAAAAACTGACAATTTTATACAAAAAGTGCAATGTCAGGGTCAATCCATTTCCAAAATATTAGTAAAGCTTTGTTTCTTTTAAATTTTAATAAATATAGATACAAGTTATAACATTTTTTTCAACAACCAAGAGACTCTGGTGTTCCCCACTGGGTGTGAACTCCTTCTTTAAAGACGGTTGTAATTTGGAAGAAGGGCAGGTAAAGCCCACATAAGGATAGAGTTAAATTAAAAAAAAAAACAAAACTGAGATGGGCGCTTTCATGATGGGAGAATGTTGTCAACCGTTTGGGATGCTTAGACAGAAAGGGAGAGTTTTAGTGAGAGGCATTTTCAGTTTGCTCCACAGAGCAAAGCAAACACAGTTCTGCTCCATCACCTGCCAGAAGCTGAGAAGAACAAAGAGTAATTTCACAGCTCTTTCTGATAAGGCAGTGGGTTAATTAAAGGTAATCAATCTAGTGGCAAATAAAAATGAATTGCCAAGATTGTTTCAACACAAGAGCTTTTCAGTAATGAACAGATCTTTTCAATTGAAGGAAATCTAGGAACCGCAGGAATCTGTCTGCTTGATATTATGAGGTGGGAGGAATAACTGATCAGCTTACTGTCACCTTAAATGTGTCATTTCAGTTACTCGTTCTGTTTTACATGGTTGGACAGTAGTTTCTTCATCTCTGAAATGATGGTCTCCCACAACATAAGTATTCTTGGTGTCTATTTCTTTTCTGTACGTAGATTCAAAGAAAGCTTTTGGATAAGCTCAGTACTAGAAATATTGAAATGCTTTTTATATTTTACCCAGGTAGCTTCCTTGGCCAATAAATTCTATAAAACGATTATGTGATTGTATTGGAACTGCCTGAATTTTAATAACAATAGCATGAAATGTTTTGTTTATACAGCACCTTTCATTTCTGAGTCTCAGATGATTTAAATGTACCTCATGAGTCACCCAAGCATGCTTGGAGGTATATAGGTGGGCGTTTTCAGCATTATTATCGACAATTAAGGAATACCAAAGAGATCAGTCTTATCTTTCACAACATAAAGGAAGTGTAATTTTTTTTACCTTCAGAAAGCTCATAATGTATAAGAGAGAAAGGCATTTAAATATAAGTATGCCTCTAAACGCACTGTCAAATATCAGTGGGATAATCATACAAAATGAATTCGAGATTCACAGTGAAGAAACTACTCTCTTCAGAGTATATCAGATTTTCGTGAAAACAGCATCAGTGGTTTCAGGTCTCTAGGATATGATTAGGTGCATCAGAACAGTAATTTAATTTATTATTGATGCAGGTACACTTCCCATTTTCCTATGGCTCTATATCTGAAAAGTTTGGAAGAAGTAAATTTTTATTAAAAAAAATGGAAAGATGTTGTTAGAATAATTCTTTGAAGGTTAAGTACAATTAGTCGTTAATCTGTGTGGCTAATTGTATTAAACATTCTAAATTTATTCAGAAGAGTTCTACATATTTGGAATTCTTGAAAGTAGAGCTACACCTATGCCTTAATAGCATGGGAGAAAATTTTAATTTTCTAAAATATCCTAAAAGGTTCTTAGTATTTTTTATACAGGGAAAATCTTCATTAGCAATACACTGCCATTAGTAACACTGGTAAGGAAATTTGCTTCCGAAATAAAATTAAAAATAACTAGAAATTCCTTAGGACATGAAGTGAATATGTCTGGTTTGGATGTGAAGTCTATTGTTCCTAAATTCAAATGTTATCTAAATTATTTATCTACCGTCGTCCACCCTTTTGTGCTTTGTAAAAATGCAGTTAAATATATTTTTTAAATGTTATCATAACACAGTAGGGGAATTTTCAGTTTCATTACAAAAGTGTTTTTTTTTTAAAAATCTGGTTTATTTAAATATATAGTGGACATAATTATCCCAATATACTTAAACTCTCCTGAGATTTGAGGATGATTCATTTATAATGCTTATAAAGTTAATTGTTGATAAATAGTGCTTTGGAAATTTAATTTCAAAATGTTAAAAATTCAAAAATATGACTTTTTGGACTGTTGTTAGAAGTCTTCAAAACAGTGACATGTGATATTAAACATTATTGAGAAGTATAAAGGTAGAAGCACTAATGTGTGGTTTTTTAATTATATAAAATTCTAAAGAGTCATTTATTACTTAAATGCTTCAGAAAAGCCAAAGGATTTTTCAAAAGTAAAAACTATATTAAACATGACTGTACACTATAATTTTTCACTACAACATACAGTGGAATTTTCTCTGCAATTCTTAGCTTATAAAAGTTTAGCTTACAAAATATACTCTTCATAAAAATGGACTTGCCAGTTTTGAACCTATTTCCTGAGTATTTGTACCATAGCCATTGCTTTTTTGTGAAAGAAATGTTCATTTGTGTGTGTGTGCATATTAACAAATTAAGTCAGCAAGAATCACATTTTAAGACAGCGACTGTTAATGGAAGCATCTATGGAAATACATTTGAATTTTCACTGGGAACAGCAAGGCACTCATGCTTTTTGCTTTTCCTCCTACAAAGTAGATAATCTATTGTTCACGTCGAGCTGATAGACACATTAAGAGCTGATAACACCTTCAGGAGTTCTGAAGGTGGTTAAAGACCTTCATTTACGTTTAGCACTGCATAACGTCTTTCAACCAGTAACTAACTTTTTTCTCTTATAATCTACTTAATAGTAATAATAATGATAATGATAAAAGTAACCACATTTCCCTAATACACATATGTCCTTTGCTGATCAATTTTATGTCCATGTAACTGTACTAATACTTTTCACACAAAAGTAGACATCTAAATTGATGAGATAAAAATAAAGAAAAAATACAAGTTTTAATATTTTTCCCTGTAACCTTGGACGTAGACACTGCACTTTGGATATCACTACTCCAAGGTACCAAAATATTCCTACGTCCAAGCCAAGAAGTCCCAAGTCACATTCCTGCCTCACGTTCTCCAAAAGGTACGTACCTATGGCTGCTGAAGTGTGACATTTGATGCGTATTTTCTCACACATATGCACACACATTTGCAAAGACACATACAAACAAAGATCTTATTAAAGGACTTGGAGTTGCCTTTGACCTATACCCTTGGCATTTTAGTGTGATAATGCAGTTTTTAATCACACCTGACATTCAGCGATGTGGTTCCAAGTACATATTTATTCTGTTGGGCCAATTACTATGTTCAACACGCAGTTATGGAGATAGGAGTTGAGCAGGGTCTCTCCCACTCTCTCTCTTTCTCCACTGAATAGAAAAGGGAAAAAGATCTGGAGCTACTCAGGACAATCCGAGGATGAGAAGGAAACAAAGAAGAAGTAGGAAGGCCAAGTCTTAGAATTGGGAGCTTATGTTCACTTTAACTAGGTTTTCTAGAGGCAAGGGGCCGCTAGCTTACATAGAAATGAGGCTTTCAAATATGTAAAGAAGACAGAGGCAAAATATAATTAAAACATAGGACTGCTAACATTTTCTCCTCTAAGGAACTCACATAGGCACAAGGGTGAGCATCAAAGTTGGCTGGGCATTTAATATTGTTCTGACCGAAAGCTGGCACAGGTGGAAGAGAGTCCAGATAGCTGACTCAGAGCATTTAATATCTGGGGGTGACTTTTGCCATGTAAGTGCTCTCCCATGTACTGTAAGAAGCTGTATAGTTTGAGAGCATAGTCATCATTTGTCTGATTCCACTTTGATTTATTCCAGATCCCCATCTAAAGAGCCCAACACTTCATACAAAAGCTATCACATGTTAGAAAAAAATACGAAAATCTAAAGGAATAGATTGTATCCTCTTCAATTACACAGTAGAATATAAAGAATGGCAGTCAATTTGGATCATGTTCTGGACTGGAAATTTTTATGAAATTCTAGTGATTTCAGGAGTTCACACACAATTTTTCTTTCCCTTTTTTTTAACTTTTTTTTATTGAGTTATAGTCATTTTACAATGTTGTGTCAAATTCCAGTGTAGAGCACAATTTTTCAGTTATACATGAACATACATATATTCATTCTCACCTTTTTTCTCTGTGAGCTACCACAAGACCCTGTATATATTTTCCTGTGTTATACTGTATAATATTGTTTATCTATTCTACATATGCCTGTTGGTATCTACAGATTTTGAACTCCCAGTCTATCCCTTCCCACCCCTCTCCCCTTGGCAACCACAAGTTTGTATTCTATGTCTATGAGTCTGTTTCTCTTTTGTATTTGTGTTTGTTTTTTTTTTTTTTTTAGATTCTACATATGAACCACCTCACATGGTATTTTTCTTTCTCTTTCTGGCTTACTTCACTTAGAATGACATTCTCCAGGAACGCCCATGTTGCTGCAAACGGCGTTACGTTGTCGTTTTTATGGCTGAATAGTATTCCATTGTATAAATATACCACCTCTTCTTTATCCAGTCATCTGTTGATGGACATTTAGGCTGTTTCCATGTCTTGGCTATTGTAAATAGTGCTGCTATGAACATTGGGGTGCAGGTGTCATCCTGAAGTAGGGTTCCTTCTGGATATATGCCCAGGAGTGGGATTCCTGGGTCATATGGTAAGTCTATTCCTAGTCTTTTGAGGAATCTCCACACTGTTTTCCACAGTGGCTGCACCAAACTGCATTCCCACCAGCAGTGTAGGAAGGTTCCCCTTTCTCCACAGCCTCTCCAGCACTTGTCATTTGTCACATCGAATTTTTCTAATCACTTAATATTTTATTTTTCTTTATTGATAATCCATTAGTTACATTCCTGAAATATATCAGAATTGACACCTTTGGAAACTAAGCCTAAGACATACTGGTCTTGTATTGTAAAAACCGCTAGATGCCACAGAGGAGAATTATCCAGCAAAAATGAGTTAGAAAGCTTAGATTACTTCTGTTTTGCGCATCGTTCTATTTAAACTGTAGGCAGTGAAAACCAGGTACCTTAAAAAATTTTAACAACAAAGACAGTCACCAGGTGTCATAGATTAAATCTGAGATGGCACAACACCTTTTGCCCAATGCAAAAAGGCGACGTGATGTTGGGGAAACAAATTAGACTTTGAGCGACACAGCTGGATAGTAACTAGGCATCTACCTCTAATTCTGTACGTTTAGAACAAGTTTAGGAAAGTTATTTAAGATATTAATCACTAGGAAGAAAACAAACAAACAAACAAAAAAACAATCCAAGAAGCCATCAGCAGCACCAAACTAGACAGATGCCATGTAACTTATATCAAGTTCAGCTCTGGCCTAAAGAAGCAGGTGTTGCGTAACAGAAGGAGGTGAATTCAGGTCACAGGGTCATTAAACTCTATTAAGCAAAGTTAAATACTTAGTTCTAGAACTTTAGCCTTTGCTGATCCATAGGTCTCGGGGGGTAGTTTGTGGATGAAGAATTTGGCGGCTTGGTGGCTGCTTCACAAGGGCCTCCCATTTGTTAGTCAGAGGCAAAGGCAATTACTTCACATCTCAGGTAAAATCCCAGCTCCTTGTAGACACCCTGCCTGACCAGTCTAGTTGAGTGACTGCCACTCTGTGGTTCTAGCAACTATTGTCCCTGCCTCTCATGGATGCTTGATTCTACAGTTCACTGCTGTCTCACCCTACTTTCCTTAGAAGTTTCAGGGATATAGGGCTGTTTCATATCTTGTGCCCTGCACAGTGATTAACTTTTGATGAGGTGTTCAACAAGTATTAATGAAAGGAACATATCAAATTATAGAGCATATGTAATTGCAAGTTTGCATGCTTTTTTGGTCATGCAGTGTGTCTCATGGAGAGAAAGGACAAAACGGCACAAGTTGAGAGAACATACATATCCCTTGGAGACTATTTTTAATGCTGACTTGTTTTTCACCTGTTCATTCTTGGCATAGTGGTTAAACGGCAGAACCACATCTGGTGACCACCCTTTGGAGCCAGACCTCCTGGATTCAAGTCTCAGATCTTCCATTGTTTCTCAGAGGTGGTAACCATCCCCGGCCTCATATGGTTGACATAAGATTGAAAAACTGATTCTATCTAAAGCACTTAGTAAGCACAAGACAAGCACTCAATTAAACATTAGCTCTTATTATCTGAGCCACTAGCACACACGTTTCTCTGCCTGTTGGGACTGGAGTCTTAGCAACTCATATGTTTCATCATTCAGTCCTGTTTCATCCTTTCCCACCTGTATTCTGGAGAAGTTATACATCCCTGAAGATGACATTTTTATTTTATGCCCATGAGTCTGCAGTGAAGGCATCTTGTAGGTCCCCGGGGAGAAATACGTGTGTTTCTAATTCTTCAAAGGTCGTTTTGCTGAGAAATCACAAAATCTTATGCAGAAACAGCATTTTCTGTGACTAGATCTTATGCAACTGGAATCATGAGAAAACTACTTCCTGGAAATTCCTGTCCTGCATCAAATTCGTAAGAAAAAAGAGCCCCTATTTCTGCAATAGTGCCTTTTAGATATTGCTTCACACTGAGCTCCCACATGTATTATTTCAATATTGCTACAATTACTTTAAATATATGATACATCAGTGACAGTGTATGAATGTATCATGGTTTAAAACCTTGCCTCATTAGCTGTAGTTCCATATATCTTCTTAAAAAGACGAGAATTTAGAAATGAAGTAGAACTGTCATTTAATTCCTGTAACTAATATTTTAAACTAATGGAACTATTAGTCTAAATTCTACCTGTATTTTGGTGGTGATTTTTTTTTAGTTGGGAAGCTTTGGGGTGAAAGGGAAAGCAACTAATTGTAAATTAGCTCCAGCAAAAAAGCAATTATAATGAGAATACAGTGGTGTCTCATAGAATCCTACTCAGGAATATGTACAGGTATCAGGAATTACTGAAACCATAAACAGGAGGCTGGGATGTGATCTTTATTTCCTTCTGCACACATGTTTTATGCTGTTTCTGGATTGAAATGCTTTCTCTGATACATAGTCCACATGGGCACAAGGAACATTCCTAAAATCTAATAGAAATAAGACCATTTTTTACAGTCTTTTAAAACTTTTTTTTTTTGGCTAATATGTATTTGTTTAATATATCAGCTATGTTACATTCATGACAGAAAAATTGAGAAAAAACTCTAATAAATCAAATATTTACTTTTTAATGGCAAATAACCAAATTTTAACTTCATTAAAACTAACAAGGATTACTAAATTACAAAAAAGTACAAAATGCATGTATGTATCTGTGTACATATGCCTATCTGAACATGAAAATATGTACTTTGAGCATTACAACTGAGGAGATTGTACTAAGTTCAATAGCTCCAAATTTCAAGATGAGAAAGTTGTAGACAGTGTGAGACTATTGATTAAACAATTTCATCTGGTGGGTAATACTATGGAAATAATAATGGCTACAAGATTAATGAGGGAAGAATGTATATACTGTTTTCCTTTTCAGGGCTAAGTACAAAGTCTATTATGTATAATACTAGCTTCTGTAATAAACTCTAGCTTTGTTAAATATGTTATAGGTAAAAAAAAAAATGACAGAAGCAATAATTTTAGACAACTAAAACCTATCCAACCGTAAGGACATATAATTCAGAGCATAATATACTATGGGCTTTAAACTATAGTGGAATGATAAATACAATTTTAGAGGGTACTGAAAAGATCTAAATATAAAGGATAAAAGAGTAGAATAAAGATCAAGAGACATGTGATTGTCTCTAGTGCTTAAACTTCATAAATTCTGTCTTATGGCATTTTGATTAGTGTCTATTTTCTAAACTACACCTTATAATTTAGGGTTTCAAAAGAACTGTTAGGTTGTCATTCAAAGGGCCTCCTGTTGTTGCGTGTTTATTGTTCAGTCTAAGTTGTAATACAAATGCTGTTCAATCACTGTTAAACAAAGGGAGATGGGGTAAAATAAATAAGGCTAACTTTTTTAAATCAAATGAACCTTAGGCATCACAGAAGTTTTCAACTCAGTCATTGCAATTGCAAAATATTACCATTATCAACAGTGATGTGATTCTAATGAGTAGAAGCATACCTGAAATACATTAAGTGGAAGAATTAAAAGAAAAATATAAATAATTTGATGCCAATGAATAGTTTTCTTAAAAAACTAGAATTTAATAGAATTGTCAAAGACATATAAAAATCTAAATGAAGAACAGTGACTAAGTAGAGTAATGCAACTATTTAAACCTCTTCCTGACAAATAGGAAAAGAACATATGCTTTTTATCAAATCTTTCAGAAAGACATAACGTACATTTTTTCCAATCAATTTAATGTGGCTAGTGTACACTTAATTCTAAAGTGGTCAAGAAGAGTACAATAAAATAAAATAAATTATTTTTGCTCATGAAAATACATGCAGAAATCTTCAAAAAATCACATTTAGCAGTGTATTAAAATATTGAATCATTAATAAGAAATATTTGTCCCTAGATTCCATGGCTGGTTTACTTTAGGAAATTTATCCATATTTACCAATCCATTAAGATAAAAACAGAGAAAAATTATATGGTTACATCAATAGATCCAGAAAGTTATTTAATAATATACGGGAAAGGAGATTAGTAGGAACTTTTATCATTTAAAATTTCATCTGGAGCCCCAAAACTGAAGATAATATTTTTTAAGTAGTGTCACTTTCTAAAGCAAGACAAAGTATAAGACAATTAAGTCATATCATGCAAATGGAGTTTGAGTCCCCTAACCCCAAACAGAATTCCATGGCTTTTATTTCTATTATGGTAGCCACCATATACATGGCACATTTAATTTTAGTTATTCAAAATGAAAGGCAATTTAAAATTCTATTTTTCAGTCATACATGCTGCTTTCAATGTCAAGTGCTAAGTAGCTGCGTGTGTCTAGTGTCAGCTACATAAGGTAGCACAAAGAACATTTCCATTATGGCAGAACACTTTACTGGAAAGCCCTGCTCTCTAGCATGAAGAGAGGAAGACATGACTAGGGGAGACACTTGATCAGGAGTCTCTGAAGGGAGTTGCCGGAGTGCAGTCCGACACTTCTCCCACTCTCCAGCACCCATATAGCTCGGGATCTGGTGCTTTGTCATCATCACGAGCCAAGTTAAGTCGATGTTTAAAATAACACCGACAGACAGAAGGATGGTTTCAGGCAGGAAAAAGATTGCCCAATACCCCTGGCTTCAGCCAGTAAGAAAGCTGTCTCAGAGAACTGTAATGGAAGCACACTGTGCTTTCAGACCCACTGTGGAAAGCAGTCTAAATCTGCCTGCCAGATAGTCAGCTGGAATCCTGGACAAAATCTTTCATCTGAGGTTCCTTGCTAGCTAAGTGTGACTCGGTAGAAAGGTGCGCAGACTGTGGAGAGTCAAATGTCCCTATACTGTGAATCTGGAAAACTCACAAAATATACCTCAATCAGAGAAGAGTTTAGCATCTGACCAGTATCAATCCAGAGAAAGGCAGTACTAGATTACAAGCGCATCGCTCAAGTAAGAGTTTTTCCAACCCAGACATCCCCCTCTCTCCCTGCTTCCTCCACACCCAACTCTATACAGCCAGAGGTAACACGATGACTTGGAGAGGAGATACAGAAGAGTAAGGAACAAAGCCTCCAAGAAAGATTGTGCACCAAGCCTTTGCAACCTAGGACAGAGCTGCCTCATTTCAGAGGAAGGAGCAGATTTTTTAAAAATTTGTCTTTTGGGAGTGAAAGAGAGAATGGGGGTATAGTTTTGCAATTAATATGAACATGAAAGGCATACATAACCCCTAATTTATGATAGCCATAGCTCCAGCAAGACTGAATTAGTAAATATACTAGTAAGCTTTTTCAATAGTAAAATTTTAATCAACATCCTCTCCTTTGCCATATCTCTGCATCTAACTTGGTCTAGATTTGGAGCCTAATTAAGATAAGAAAACTCTTCCTATAAAGTAGCAATACTATTAAAAATGATAGAAATTATGACTATTACTCTTAAGGCTGCAAAAGTAAACAAATACAGCAATGGAACAGACTGGAAAGCTGAGATACAGCCTAAAAGTTCTAAAGAATCTTAGTAGACATTATTGGAAATAGTACAAATAAATGAAGAGACGACTGATTTACTAAACAGAATTTGAATCAATGAATATTGTCCAGCAGGTGGCACCTACTACCACCTCTAGGGGAGGAGTCCCATGGCATGGAGGATAGCGAATAGCATAATCATGTCTACACCATGAGCAGCAGTCCCAGATATCAACCCACTCCATGGTTTGCAGGCATCAGGTCTCCAAGAAAGGGGAAACTCACACAGGCACTGGATGGAACAATGCTTTGCTCACACAGAGAAAAGACAGAAGACCAGCAAGAGTGTTAGTTCCCCATGGACAGAGGGTCTCCTCTTGCAGCCAAGCAAAGGATGGTCAGCATGTATCTATTCCTCCCTGCTGGAAACAGTTACAGCAGTGGGTTTGGCCGGGTGCTGTATGATGCACACATGTAAGGAGAACAGAGAAGCACATATCAAGTCCACAAGAGAGAAAGGTATTCCCCAAAATATGCCCAGCACAAGCTGCAAGTGTTCTTTATTTCTTTGTAAGGAAATGCTCCTGTCCCAAAGCACACTCTTATGTGACCACACATATGTCCCGAGACTGTGTTCACAAGACTGTTTTCCCCAACAAATACTCATTTGAAAAAAACATTCGTAGAGATTCCTACTTCATACAAGAAACAAATTACTGTCAGATGATAAAATAGGCAAGATCTATAAAATTTAAACTTTCATGAAGAGAATATGGAATATACAAAATATGACAAAAAACAATATATAATGAATTATTAATATGTTGATTATAACTACATGTTCTGTGAAGATAAAAAAGTAAAAAGACAAGCCAAAGTCTTGAGAGTGTACTTTAAAGACACAGTGATACACAATTAGCACTAGCATACAGCATATTAAATGCCTAACTAAAAAGAAAATGATGTTATTAAAAAATAGACAAAGATGTGAACAGATAATTTAAAATAAACAGGAATCCTAAATAATTTGTCAAAGAATCCTCAGTGTCATCTTAACAATAGAAATATTCTTTAACACTAATCAACTTGGAAAAAGATATTTAAGGTAAAAACTTAGAATATGTTAACTTGAGTTGACTATATATATAATCTTTATGCTTGAAAAAAAACATGATTGAAAAAAATAATCTTTATATAACTAAGAATGTTGTAAGACAAGCACTCTTATTCCTTGCTGTGACAGAGTAAAAACATTATTTTGAAAGACACTAGGGAAATTAGTATGTTTAATGTCAAAATCTCATGTATTTTCACATAATAATTCTACTTTAGATATTCTAAAAAGTAATTGCAAGTGGTGAAAAAAACTGTAATCACTAAGATCTCTATCAATGTGTTATGTGTAATAACAAATTCGAAGAAATATATTCACTAGTACAAGAATACTAAAGAAAAGGCCTAGCCACCCTACAGAAAAATATTCTTTAAAATTGAGTATATAAATAATTTGTTGAATTGAAAGAATATTGATTTTCTGTTAAACACTAAACCTACATGTGAAATGTTCAGACAATTTTCAAAAAACTTGTAGAGTTAATTATTAAAGTTCTAGTAAAAAAACCCCACCATTTTTTCTAAGTGTATTTAATAGAATTAACACGAACTCCTCTTAAAAGGTGTTAAATTAGTTCTGTGTATGTAACATGATGAAAAACACTTAATACATTTTCAACTCACAATTTCTCAGTCTCATTAATCTAATCTGAATAGTGTATCTGTAGAAGAGATAATTTACAGCTTAACATATTTTTGATAGCAGTATTTTTCTCTAGTAGCATTCTGAGAAAAAATGTATTTAAAACAAAGTTAGAGAAAAAAATTAAAATAAGGAAAAAAATAGAATGAAATAAACTAAAAATGCACACTAACTCTCTTTGCTTCTACTGATTGCTCTAAGACTTATTTCAATCCTTTCTTTTTAATAATCGTAAGTTACTTAGTTTTACACTGTTACCTAAAATGTTACCTTTCTTACTAATGTCTTTTAAAAGCAAGAAAAGACTTCATTTGTTAATACTACTTTCTAAGTAGTCAGATAATTTAGTGGTAATACAACATAAAGGAAATAAAACTCTAGTGAGAATTCCTTTCATAAAGTATTTATTTAACTAGTTATTCTTTTATTTAATTATTATTTAACATATAGAGAGAGATGGGGCAAATATCTGATTTTTATTTTATTTTATTTTTTGTATTACATAGCCTAATTGTTTGCTTTTTATTTTATTTTACTCTTAATAGATTTCAGCAGAATTGGAAGAAAATTTCTAAAATTTAGTAATTATGCACTTTATATAATGGAAAGAGTATTGCTGACTTGTTCCAAAATACAAATTACCCATTTACAAATTTGGGACTTACCTGCCTTGGTTCCATTACCAGGAGGAAAATATAAACATAAACTTTACTATAACATTTTTATCTATAAGGAACTGTTGACCTTCAGTTAGTGCTATTAAATTTTTTTAAATTATAATTTTATTCAACTGAATGGTTCTGGAAAAAAATCTGTTTTAAAAGGATGATATTATCTTAATTAAAAGTGCATTTATGTGTGAGAATATAAGGTCAAATGCATTTATTTCTACTTTACATATTATCCAGAAGCATGAACAAAAGTTGTAAGTTGTTAAATCATAATTACTACACTTTTTAAATTGCAATTTTACTTTGTATTAGGAGGCTTCAGCTCCTCTCTTTAAATTAATAAACACCATAATGCCTAAGCAATTTTAACTGATCTAAGTGTATATAGCTAATTTGTAAGAAAATTTTATCTGTATTTAAAAAATTTTTAATTAATTTTACAAAACTATTTTTAGAACCTATGAAGAAGAAGCTGTGAAATTGTATACAAAGAGCTTATAATGATAGTTGTATAAGTGATTTAGAATATACCCTCACTACTCACTAATTTCCAAACAAATTCTCATTAAAAACATCATCAAATCCCAAAAGTGTATTTTGTTTTGATTAATTAATTCCAAAATGAAAGAGTTCAATTAACCAGTTACTCAAGAGTACTGATTTCCTTGCCTTGCATTATGTACAGCGCAGAATATTTAAAGAAACACAAGACCCGTGTTAAGTATTAGTCTAGTATCTTTTTCAAAACACAAAGTTTATAAATGAATTCAACTATGAATCACATTTGATTTGTTAAGAAACTCATTACATTATTATCAAATTTATCTCCTAGTTAATCTATTTCCAAACATAATGAGTTCTTTTAAATGTGTAAAGATTGTCCTCTAGTTTCCCTGTAAAAGTTGATTCCCTGATGATCATGTTATCTCTTCTGAACAAAAGTTCTCTGAACAAGATTAGGGGAGAAAAGGCATTTAAGAGTGCTGAGCAATGAGATCTTTTCTCAGACAAGTCTGTTTTAGGCATAGCTTGGAGAGGATACACAGTTCATACTTTCAAAGGGTATAAGCAGAGAAAAAAAATAGGAAGGAGATTCCAGGAAAAATTTTACTTCATTTATTTATTCACTGTCTAATCATTCATTCATCCACTGAGTCAGCCAGTCAGTCATCATCACATTACTACATATTTAGTGTATAAAAATGAGCAATACCAGCTTTGATGTCTAGTATACAAACTAGCAAAAAAAAAAAAAAAAAAGTCAAGAAGAAACAATTATAATGGAATCGTAATAGATTCTATAAGAAAATTTGTATTGAGTGTTAGCAAGAACAAAGAGAAAACTATTAATTGGAAAAAGACTGATTCAAGGTTTGAATATTAAAGAAAGGATCTGGACCTTAAAGAATGTGTAATCCAAGAAAAGGTAAAAAGACAATTCTGTAGAGAAAAAGACAGATGTTTTATGTTCATCTTTATTAGTTGTTTAAAAAAATGTAAAATTCCTAGAGTTTCAGGTAAAAATTCAGTATTTTAGGTATCCATTCATTCAAATAACATTTATTATATAAACAGGAAATGTGCTAGAAATTTAAAAAAGTATTACCTTATTAGCATAGTGATACATGAAAAGCCAAATATTATTTCAAAATAAGCCATGATTTTAAATAACTCTGACCAATATTGCTATCTTTTGGCTATGAAAAATGTTGTTTGTTGAAATTTTTATTAGTTAGGGTTCTCTAGTCCAGAGAAATAGAACCAAGAGGAGCTACACATGCATGTATATGTATATATGTATGTATGTATATATATATATATAATATATATATTATATATATATGTAAAATTTATTATAAGATCTATTATAAAGAATTTATTTACAGGATTCTGAAGGCAAAGAAGTCCTGCAATCTGCCATCTGCAAGCCAGAGACCTAGGAAAGCCAATAGTGTAGTTCCAGCCTGAGTCAAAGGCCTGAAAACTAGGAGATTTGATGGTTTACATTCTAGTATAAATCAAAATCCTAGAACTGGGAACACTGATGGTATAAATCCCATTCTGAGGGCAGGGGAAGATTGATGCGCAGTTCAGTGGTCAGAGAGAATAAGAGATAACCTGTCCTTCCCCTGCATATTAGTTCTACTCACCCCTCAACAGATTAGATGACACCCACCAACACTGGAGAGAGGGCATTCTGCTATACTCAGTCCACTGATTCAAATGCTGGTCTCTTCTGGAAACACCCTCATAGACACACACAGAAATAATATTTAAACAATTACCTGGGCACCCCTTGACCTAAAGTTGACATACAAAACTCACTATCACATAATTTATTTAAAAACTAATCAGTGACTTTGTGATAAAAACCATTAGCAAACTTTTTGAATTTTTTCAAGTTCTCAGTGAAACAATAAAATCAAACGAATGATTTCAATATTTCTAACTAAATTTAGCAATTGACTGAACTGCTAAATCAGTGTAGCTAACCTCTCAATCCAAAGAATTTTCTGCTCAAAAGATATCCAAGAAGCTTTCAATTTCCAAAACTATCAAATGATCAATTTTTGAATTTATTAAATGCATGGTAAGGAAGAAAACTATGTGAAAATAATAAATTCTTCCAACTAAAAATTAAACAGAATGAAAAAGAATGGAGAAGTGTAAATATCCAAGACCAGAGGAAGTCATATCAATCACAGATCCTTGTTTGTTCTTTGATAAAAATTAATCTTACAATGAATTACTACTAGGAATTTGAAAAAAAAATTGCATGGCATGTAATTTCAAATGGATATGCACAGAGCAATATTAAATGCAGTCTATTGTTAATAAGAGAGAAATATACATTTAAAAATTTATTTATGTGAGAAATTAGGAGACTGACAAAATGCTTCACAGTGTATTTTCCTTTTTAGGCTTCTAAATTTAGGTTATTTTTAGATGTGGCTGATAATGTATGTTCTTGAAAGGCATTCATACAATCCACACATTTCAAAACTAATGCCAGGGGGTTTTATTATAAAACAATTCATGATTCAGTCGCATTCCCTATGTCTTCTAGCGTTCTGGTAAGTAATTACCATTTGTAAATGTTTTGTCTATTATATTTCAACTGACAAAAAAATCTAGATAAATGTATCTACTATATATTTCTCCTTAAAACAGTGTCTATGAGCAACTCATTCTATAACAGTATAGAAGATTAAAACATACTACAAAATTATACTGATTTTTATGGTTTCAAACATGTTTCCACAATTTATTTTATGGTATAAGGCTGTAACAGGTGCTAGAGAGCATGTACTTCACCCCCTCAAGGCCTTCTGTTTTTATAGGCAGATGTACAACATTTGGTAGATATTAATAAAAAAATCCATGCTTCATAAAAGGATGACTATCATCCAAACTTAGCACAGCTCAAGAAGACTGTTGGTGGGAGAAATAGCTCTATACATACATTTTTGATAGTGAGCTAAATATTAAATGAGAAGAAATGAATGAAAATGATTGAATATTATTTGTGTATAAAATTTGTCCTAAAAAACATGTACTTACAGAATGATGAAACCTGAATGTTATCACTTATTCTAGTCCTCTGTCTTGTATATTTTTATAATACAGTCCAAAATGACAACTATACAGTCAGACTTTTCTATCTCCAGGTTCAGAATTCCACAGATTCAACCAACTGTAGATCAAGAATATTTTTTAAAAAAATCCAGAATGTTCCAAAAAACAAAACTTGAACTTGCCACATATCCACAATTATTTGCATAAACATTTACACTGGTATTAGGTATTAAAAGTAATATAAAGATGATTTAAAATATAGGGGAGGATGTATGTAGGTTACATGTGAATACCATACCATTTTATATAAGGGACTTGAGCATCTGTGGGGAGATCCTGGAACCAGGCCCCTATGGATACTGAGGGAAGACTGTATCCTTTGCTTTTGAATGTTTCTAAGGCTAGAACGATCATCTCATGTTTGGTGATTTTTTTTTTAATTGCATGATTGTAACCTGATTGTAACATTGCTCCAGAATGAATTTTCTTTTTCTTCTTAGAAGTATTTCCCACAACCAGTCTTAGACTGCCTTAAAATTCATTTTCAGCAGGTTTTCCAAACCCGGTAGATTGTATGAATTGAGGGTGTGTGATCAGAGATTCTTCCCCATAGATACTTTTCTATTACATGTCCCCTTCAGCTAAGGCTGAAACAGGTCCCGACTATCACTCTGCCTCTATATGGTAGATTTTTCCTAATTTACCTGCAGAAGAAGCTGAATTTTTCTGAGAAATCTATGATCTAATTTCCTCATATATTGTTTCCTGTCTCCCTTGTCACCAAGGCTACCTGGCCAAAGGGTAAAAGCTGACCTTAGTGCTCACTAGCCCCTCTGAATTCTCTCTATCCCATAGTATGTTTCCTCTGAGAATGTCCCTTAATTTCCTGAAAAGTCAACAAGGCATTAAAAAAAGTTTTCTTTTCCCACCTAACATTCTTATACACCAAGATTTTTGGATATTCTTGACTGGGAAATTATTTCTGGTTGTCTTATTTAAAAATGCATCTAAAACAGCCTTTTCTCATCTTGGTCCATTCAGAGAGAGACAAAACAAAAAAAAAAAAATGAGAAAGAGAGGGAAGATGCCAGTAACATTCTGCAATTTAGAGTGTTCTTAACATAAACAAATCAAGGTCAGAAATGATTCTAGTCCTGGTGTCATTGTGTGTGTGTGTATGGCGGGGGTGGGAGTTAAATTCTAGATTCTTTAACAAGGGAACATATCTGAAAACTAGGTTTAGAAGTTAGAAGATCCCACTTGAGTACAAGCAGAATATGTCATATAAATGAGAACTACATGAAGAGCAAAGCACCTACTGTTTAGCTGTAGATCTAAGAAGGGAAATCAAATATTACCCAAGCTGATAGTAAGTAGAGGCAAAAGTAATCCAAATATATGACTCTAGCTAAGATGAAGAAGGAAGACAACTTATAAAATATGGAAGAATAATGAAATATGAGCATTATCCAGATGAAACAAAAAGATAGAATATATCAGATAATCATTTGCTGTGGGATACAGAAAACAATCTCATAGAAGTGGAATGCAGAGTAGAGTCTGCAAAAGTGGACTCACATTCACCACACAAACTTAAAATTAAAGCTAACAAGAAATTGCCATGACATATTGGTATAAGCAACAAGCTATGAAAAGTAGAGAGAGGTAAATCCAGGCTATATATATGATTCAATAATGATGTGGAAGTATTTCTCTTGCTCTTATATGCAATAATGTACACAAAAATTTTAAAAACAACATGTTTTCAACAGGGCAAAATGATATTAAAGTCATATGGAAGAACAGAGAAGAAAATAACTTAGACAAATTAAAATAAAGATGTGCTACTAAGTATCAAAACATACTATAAAGCTACAATAATTAAACTTTTGATATAGATATAAAATGATAAATGGGATAGATGAAGGGGATATAATAAAGCTTACAATAATAGGCTTATTATTAAACTATTTTAATTATTATATCTCTTTATTATATTAAAAGTGTTTTGAAATAGTTTTCTACCGTTTGTTTTTATAAATGGTATAGGGGAATATGCACTTGGCATAAAATCAAAAACGTGTTTTCTAATGCTAGTTTGTGGTTCCTAAATAATTGTTTAATACAAATGTTGACATATACTCTCTTCAAATTAAATGTTGTAGGGTCAACTTTGTTTAGATAATACATTTATTTGGAGCTATACTAACTTTAAGAGTTTATTTTCTAGGCTACAAGATTTTCCACAATAAACACAGGATGAGATGCATGTATAGAAAACAAGACAAGCAAATGGGTAGAAAATCAGAGAGAATGGAACACTGGGGAAGGGTATTAGCAAAAATATTTCTTAGTGACCAGGCACACATGACCTCTGTATTTCAGTCCCAAATAAGCATTTATTACTACTTCTGTTGTTTTAGTATTTCTCATACCATTTTCCATGGGCTCTAGCATTTAAGTTGTCTAACTGGGTGCCTGACAGAGTAAATGATTAATAACTATCAACTTTCATTCTCTCTCCCTTCCCCCCATATCATTTTCCTTGTCACTCTTTACAATATCCAGAAAATTCTGGGAAGTCATCATAGTCTAAATTCAAGTTTACATATTTGCAAATTTAGTTTCTCAGGGTCTTCAGTTTCTAAGAAGAAGCTAATATATAAAGCAGAATGCAAAACAGCTGATTTATAGTGATTTTCTCAATAAAATAATAGTGCACTTTGACTACCTTTAAAAGAAAAACAATTTGGGCTAATTTAAACCAAAGGATAGGATTTATAAGAAGTATTCCAGTGCACCTGCAGGCAACCACATTTTGGATAATAGCCAGCTTTCAGGAAAGGATCAGAATTAGAAGCTGCATCTTCCTGTTGTTTTGTTTTGTTTTTCTCATGAGAATAGATTTTTTCCTACTTCTCTTTTTAAGTGTCAGGCTAGTGATAGCCACTCTGTAGCTTCCAAGTTTGTAAGTCAGTAAAGACAACTCTTCAGAATGAATTAAATTACGTGGATCTAGTCATGAAATCAAGGAAGAGTATCTGATTTTCCCAATTTGAGTCCAACCAATGGTGACAGGGTGAGCGGGCTCACATTATAGAAGGCAGGTTGTTGGGTCTATTCATGCAAACAATTGTCACTTGTGCAGAAAGCACTGAAAGATCGACTACAGTGTTTCATATTTCAAATAATCACAAGCCATTTTTTATCTTGGTGGGATTTTTAAATATTTGTATATTTATTTATTAATTTCACGTTAATTGTAGAAAATTTGAAAAAAATACAGATATTTTTGCTTTTGCCCTTCTGTTTTCCAAGATATAATTAGCCCTCAATTTCTTCTCCTTTGCTCAGAATACTTCAATAAGCTGTGAGTTGAAGGATTAAGAATGTAAAATGCCTACAGAAATTGCATTCATTTACATTTTGTTTGTTTGGGGAAGCCCTAGAGAGATGGTAGGAAGAGAACTTGATAACAACTGTTTACAAGGGACAAGTCACTTCCTCCAGAAGAAAGACAGGAGAGAAAATGCAGAAAGTGACAGGGAACAAAATGGGACCTATACTTGACTTATAGACAGGAATTTGGGGGGATTATTGCTCCTGTTTGCCACTGGAGTGGTATATGAAGTGATGAGACTCTGAAAGCAATGGTGAAGAAGCACCATTTGTGAGTGGTTCTAACAGGCTAGTGACCAACAGGTAACAAAGGACAAAACTCTCTTAAGAGACACTAGATGCAACAGATGGATAAGAGTTAAAGAGAGTCACTGACAAGAACAAAAGGCAAGGACTTAGACAATTTTCTGGACACCATGTAAACTTCCCAGATTTTTGTACTACTTTCAAGAATCAGAGCCCAACAAACAGTGAAATAGAATTGTCAACTTGACAAGCTATACCTTTTTAAAATAATATTTTTACTGAAGCATAGCAGAGGATTGCACAAATCATATTTTTAATGAATCACCAAACACAGAAAGATCAGCTCTTCTTGGGTCTCAAGCCACCCAGCTTTTGGATTGGAACTATACCATTGGTTCTCGAACATTCAGACCAAGATGCGAACCACACCTTTGGCTTTCCTGGGTCCCCAGCTTGCTGACTGTAGACAGATCTTGGGACTTCTTAGTCTATGTAATTTCACAATTACATGAGTAAATTTCTCATAGTAAATCTCAATCTCTCTCTGTATGTACATAAAGAGACAGATAGGTAGATGGGTATAGATGTTTATCTGTATCTATGTTTAACTTGTTTCCTATTGATTCTGTTCCTCTGGAGAACTCCAATACATCCACTAAGCTCACTGTAACTGGTACATGCACTCCCATTGGTCACCACTTCTTTATTTATATGCAGAGTCGCCTTTGGCTGGACTGGAACCACCTACCCAGAGAAGTTCAGTTCACCTCCCTATTCCCATCTTTGACCATCAGCCAATAGTTAACTGACACATTGGAACCAACAGCTGTACCCCTTACCTCAAGGGAGGCCAATTTGATGTGCAATCTTTGCTTCAGATCATCCTGGTGGGAAGGCCTAGTTTCCATCAGAGATTACATTCTATCTTTGATTTTGGCCCCTGTCCAATCTCTCTTTCCTTATTCTTCTTCAAGAGAATAGCAGACATAAACGACTGAAAAAGAATCTCTCCCTCAGATTTTTCCTCTGAAGACTTGAGAGAAGTTGTTCTAGGAAGTGGACTTTGCAGATGTGATTCTGGAGTTTGCATAGTTTAGCAGATGAGGGCATTATCACTAGCAGGAGATGGAGTATTGACGGTCATAGGCATGATAAGGCAGTATGACTGCTCATACCTTTACCTGTGGTTAGCGGGGTGAGATGCAGATGGAATGAAATTCACTAGCTGGTGCAATCTTGGGCAACTGAGAGGTACAGAAAAAAAATGTTAATTATAAGGACAGTGGAATTGGAATGGCTAGTTCACTGAAGAGAGAAAATTACAAGCTTGAGTCTATTAATCAGCACTTTAAAGCAAAGTGGGTAAATTCAAAAAGCCTTGTACACAGCATTTAAAGAGACCCTCATCATACATAGCCTGTGGTCATAAATAGTTGAAGGTCAGGCAAGGAACTTAATTTTATGAGTGGGATAAATTCAAAGAAGGCTGAATTCTAAGCCTAAGTAATTCTATTATGTGAAATTTAGGGCCCTCACAGGGGAGAAGGAGGACTTTAAGACTTGGGATAGAGATACATCGAAAGGCTCATTTGAGAACCTTGAATCTTCAAGATTTCTCTGAATCCTCTGAGCCTGCATTCTTAATTTCTTGAATCCCTAGTATCTTTGGACTTACATTTTAATGCTAGGATCTGTATTTGATTCTATTTTGTTGATTTAATTTATCTTCTAGGATTCTACAATTCTTCTTTTTATTTTCTTGAAAACATTGGTCACATTTATTTTTAATTTTTCTTAACCCCAATACGTAAGTTTTCTAAAGGTTTGTTTATAGTGTCTGTTTACTTTCTCTAGCTTTTTGGAGTTTTTTTATGAGTGATAATTTATGAGTAAATGCTTGGCATTATACATAAAAACTGTAGAGATAATATTATATTTTGTCTTATCTTATCTTTATAGAGGGTTTGCTTTTGCTTCTTAATGGTTGCTTAACTATAAGCAGGGTGTGTTAATACAATGTATGATTGACTTGATTAGTAACGGCCAGAAATCTGAAGCAAACAGCAAACAAGAAAGCAAAAAAATTAATTTTATCATTTTTTAATTTCTGCAGGAAAACCCATTTGTCCTTGTAGAAATATTTCATTTCTTTTAAAAATGGAGGCTTATGACAAATTCTAAGTTATACATAGAAAAATCATAAAAGCATAAAACATTGTACCTTCCTCAAATAAATTTTGAGGGATATTTTTTAAAAGATGAGGCAAAGATATGTTAGATGCTTGCAGCTGAGGTGGGTTAAGAACACTGTAGCAACTAAATAGGTGACTGTACAGACCAGGAGGTAAAATGTAAGCCAGGAGAAACTGAAGCAAAATATGCTATCACAAGTTTGTTGGGGTAATTTTGACCAAGAGATCAAAAGAAAGGGCTAACAAAGCCACAAAATAGCCTCTATACAAAACACATTAAAGAGGCTGTTATAAAGGCATTCCTCATAACAAAGGAAAAAAAAAAGTCTGTTTGTGGACGAAGTGGATGTTGGGGTCCAAAGAAAATTACCAAATGCCTAAACTAGTCATTGAAGGGTCTGAGAAGAACTATTGGAAGTGGATGATTGCAAAAAAAAATAGTAATTTCGTGGTTTGTGATAGCAGTGAATAGCTGATAACTGCAATTCTATGAAGACTTTGTAGAGCCATCCCATACCACAAATACAATCAGGGGCTGCACAGGAAGTGACATGACAAATTTCATCTCAACAATGCAAGCAGGTACTAAGTATAGGGTTCGTTGTTTGTCACAGCAGGGAATGGAGGTAAAGATAGTTCTGCCAAGCTTCAGTCATTATAGTGATGGTCACTTTGTTGAGACTAACCTGAAAGCCATTTTTAAAGGATTCTATTTTTATGGTGAAGGGATTTGCTGTCTATTTCCTGAAACCAAGAACATTTTTGTTGATTCTTTTTTTCTATTTACTCTTTCAACCGGCTTTATTTGACAATCCTAAGTCAAACAATCAAGTAAAATAATAGCATTTTAAGACAATGTGTAAGCATATATATATATGGAGAGAGAGAGAGAGAGAGAGCACCCATAGGGCTATGAATTTCTAGTTTTATTATACATACATAAAATACAAACATATATCCATAGTATGTAGGTTATATATGTATATTTCTGCATATGTGTGACCTTATGATGCATTAGCTCCCCAGCCAAAAAGAAATTATTCTGCACATAATTTGAGACTGAGAAACTGCATAGATAAACCATAACTGAATATATTTTGCTATAATTTTAACAGATGCATCAGTCAACAAATGCTAATTGAATGCCTACAACATATGCTGGCCTTTAAAACTAGGATAGAACTAGCACTATCCCAGCTCAAAGAGCAATTCTTTGCAAACTAGTTGCATTGCTGCCATCTTCCATAATATGTTAGTAACAATTAAATCTCTGATATTTGCAACGTTAATGATACTCCTTGGAAGACTGAGATGTATAACTTGTAAAACTATACACAGAGGCCCTGATAGGATGGCCAAATCATCCCTGTTTTCCCAGGATTTTCCCAGTTTTAGCCCTAAAAAGCTCATTACCAGGGAAACTCAATCTCAGAACACCAGGATGGTTGGTCACACCCCTGGAAATAGTGGTTAAAAAACATACATAAAGCTCCTGCCTTTAAAGAACTTACATTTAAGTTTTGAAAAACAGACTGAAAAAATCTAAATGAGTATATAAAACACTTTCATTCAAGCACAGATAAGTGATTTAGGAAGTGAAAAGGAATAAAATTCAGGATGACTCAAGATTTTGATAGTAGCAATGGAGAGTGTAACCAGCTAAGATTAAGAGAAGAAACAAATGATAATTCAGTATTTTTGTTAATAGGTCTCAGAACTTTATATATTAGTCAGTTTGTTTTCTTTTCCATTTCATGATAATTCAATTGTAATTAAATGTCTAAACTAGTGCCTCAAGTCAGCCTCAGGAAAGAACTCAAGACACTCGTGTTTTATTCCCAGGCTTGTCAATAGTTTGCTGCATGATCTTAAAAAGACAGTTCTTCTGAGCTGAATTTCTTCACCTACAAGTTAAGCAAGATGGGCAATTTAATTTCTGTGGTTCTGTGTAGGTCTAAAATTCTAGAACAGAACCTTTCCAATCAAGATTTAAATAACTAATATTTTGTCTTTAGACATAATAGACATCATGTCACCTATTTCTGTCCAGTTGCTACTCAAATAGTTAAGAAGTAGAAAATAATTGACTTTTTGCCTTTTGAACAATGTTATTTATTGTTTCATCCGAAGTTATATGGGGAATAGAAATTTATTGTTGTTTCACATTTTACCCACTGGGAAGGGATAGCAGCTAATAATGGAACTGTTTACAGCAAAATGCATTTGCACAAAAGAGTTTACTTTCTGTGTGAAGCTGATGAGAGACTTTGAGCTAGTTCATTTCCTCCTCATGACTTCTTAAAAAGACTTTGCACTTGCTGGGCAATCATTTAAAAAGCAAAGTGAAGTTTATAGTTTTATATCCCTTGGGGGTTATACAAAGGAGACAAAGAGCTTCTCAGTGGTAGGGTATTTAAAACCACTTTAGAGTGCAGTCATCATAAGCAATTATCTCCCCAGTGGCTATTCTTCCAGGGTTCTTTTCACTATATAGACATTAAGACCATGTGCCTTAGAATCCAATAATCTAGTTTGGAAACCAGCTCAGTTGTTAGTTATGACACTGTGGATGGAATAATTACCTCCTTTTATAAAACAGATAATATTTCCTGTATTATAGAGTTGTTTGGAGTTTAAGGATGATAATATAAAGTACTGAGTACAGTACTTGAAACATACTAACTCTCCAATAAATGATTCCTAGAACCATGATTATTTCAAAACCCAAAACCAGTCCTGCGAGACAGGTTATAATAAAGCAGTGGCTCACCATTTGGCATTACTGAGCAATCTTTTACTATACCTAAGCCAGTTTCATCTATTATGCCAGTATATTTGTAAATGTGGTAAATTTCAGGGTGGTCAATAAGTTAGACCTTGGATTTCAGCAATTTGAGATCATAGCTGTCTCTTCTAAGTGTGGTACAGACACATATAAGCAAGTAACTATTTTAGTTGGCAGTGTGTATCAGCTGACATTAGACCTAAGTGGACACTGGAACCATGAAATACGTGAATATTAGACATGTTTAACCTAAATAGATGACATGAAATATGAGTTTAATCAGTTTTAGAAAAAAACAAGACTGTCACAGATTATAAGTAGAATCAATTGTTTTTCTCTTATTCTTTTGTTTTAATTATGAAAACAGGGGAATTGTTCACACTTTTTTAGAAAGAATTTTACACAGAAAAAAAGCAGTTCATTTGAAACAGAAAATAGTCTTCAAATCCAAGCTCAAGATGTGCTGATATTTGTAAGAGCTTTGCCCTATATAAGGTTGAAAATTATTGTTTTATAGACACAAATAAGATTAGCTAATACAAATAAAATGACTAATGAAATGTCTTTAACTTATAGAGTAGAATGCACTCATACTGCTTTATGTTTTATTTTGGCTTACAGAATGAGTAGAGAAGAAATTAAAGTTTTAAAGACTTAATACCTAATTCTGCTGTATTAAGAGGTTTAGCTCCCTGTGCACAATCCCCGTGCTCTAATGGCATCTCCCTGAGTCTTCACACCATCACTGAACTCTGCTATTTCAACAATACAAGGATAAGAATGCACTCATATCATATTTCCATTCCAAGAAGCAAGGCAATTTCTGATCACATGAATGCTTTCCTTCCAGGAAACAGATAGAACAGAGCATTTCTTTTCTTTCTTTCTTTTTTTTTTTTTTGAAAAAGAGATCACTATAGATCTCAGTACAAAATTTATTTGACATGATAATGAAAGAAAGACTACATAGAAAATGCAAAACAAAATAAACCAAAACAAAAAGCTTTCTTTGGTAAATAATTTAACATTTTTATATTGTTAAAGGGTTTTTTTCTATAACTAATGTTAATATTAATAGACAAGACTATCTTTTTCTTCTTTCTAATCCTTAGAAATTTCTAGTTTTCTGCTCTTCTACTGAAAGCATGTATTTATTAGCATTTTCATCATTTAAAAAAATGGCATATCACCTCTTGGAAAGTTGTCACTAAAGGAAAATTTTCACCGGTTTTTAAAGGAAATATTAATAGTAGTATTCAGGAAAAGTGAAGTTTTATCCCTTTTGTGCTTATAATATCTCAAATTTTAAAGAATTCCTATTTCTTCTCACTAAAAGCTCTATAGACAAAGATCATTTTTGTGCACATATGACTCTGTCTTTGTGATTATTCCTGGAATTTTTTGGTATTCTTTATTTACATATACCTTTCGGATAGCTCATCATACTATTGATATTCTTACCGTATGACAAAGACTACACTTACCACGCATGAAGAACTATTTATGGTGAGGAATACAAAGTAAAAAATATGAGTCAGGATTAAGTTTCCTTTTTCTAGTTCATGGATTCTCCTCCTAGTTTAAAAAGTTTTTAACTATTTCTTTGAAGCAATTTTAGATTTACTGTCATGTTGCAGGGAAAGTACAGAGAATCCCCATGTACCCCTCACCTAGCTTTCCCCAATTCCAATAACTTTTATAACCAGAGCAAAATACCTAAACTAAATAATTAATGTCAGTACAGTATTATTAACTAAACCACAACTTTTTTTTTGAATTTCAACAGTTTTTTAATTGTTAGATTTTTCCCCAAACTCAAAAGTCAGATCGCACATTTCATTTAGATTTCATGTTCCCTTAGTATTAATCAATCCAGAATGTTTCTTGATTTTTCATAGTTGTTCATCTCAATACTTCTGTAGAGTGGTGGTCAATTATTTTGTAAGATGTTCTTTAATTTTGCTTTGTGCATTTTCATGGTATATTTTTCCATCCTTTTACTTCTAAGCTATACATATCTTTGTATTTATAATTGATTTATTGTATATTGTATGTAGCTGAGTCTTGCTTTAAAGGACAGAAAATATTTCTTTTAGCTGGTATGTTTAAACCATTCCTATTTTAATATTATTATTAATAACCAGTTAATGGGCATATTTTTACTTCTCCTAGGGTATAAATTTGAAATAATTCAGTTGAAGTCATTACTGTTGTTTTAAATGATTAATTATATTTTTAAAAATTCAGAAATGAGAAAAATAACTTTTATATTTACCTCCAAATTTATAATTTCCTATGGTTTATTCTTTTACTAGATCCAATTTTTCAACTTGGATCATTTTCCTATTCCTTGAAGAATTAATTTAACATTTTTTACAGTACTGATCTATTGTCTCTCACTATTTGCCTGAAAAATTCTTTATTTCATACATTTTAAAAATTTTTTTTTCTGAGTATTGATGGTGTTCTATTGATGCCACATTCCCAAGTTTCTCACAAATTGTCTGCTGTCATTATCTTTGTTCCTTTGAAGGAAATATGCCTGTTTTTCACTGGCTTTTTATAAAATTTTCTTTTTCACTGGTTTTAAGGAATTTAATTATGCTGTGTCTTGTATGATTTTCTTTATTTTTGCATAGAGTTAATCAAGTTTCTTGAATCTGTAGATTGGTAGTTTTTATCAAACTTGGAAAATACTTCTGAATTACTTCTTCAAATATTTTATTCTTTCCCACTCTCTCTCCCCTCTCTAATTTTTGAACTCCTAATATATTTGAGACATTTAATATTTTCTCACAAGTCACAGTGGTTTGTTTTCTTTTTCAATCTTTTACTTTTCTATGACTTTTTTGTATAGTTTTTATTGCTACATCTTAAATTTCATTGATTCCCCACCCCCAAGGTCTTTAATCTTCCCTAATCTTTCCACTTTTTTTAAAAAAAAAAATTTAGGTATAACATTTCTTATTATGAAAAGTTTATTTGATTTTTTTTATAACTTCTGTTCCTCCAATTATCTTAGTTTATTGTCTTTAAGTAATCAACACAATTCCAGATAAACAAAAGCTGAAGGGATTTATTACCACTAGATCTGACCTATAAGAAATGATAAAGGGAGCCATTAAGATGGAAGTGAAAGAACTCTAGATGGTAATTTAAAGCCATATGAAAAAATAAGGTTCTCTGGGAAAGGTAAATACATGAGTGAATAAAAAAGAAAGTATTAGTATATTTTTGGTTTGCAACTCCACTTTTTATTGGGCCCGCAACACATGAAGAATCAGTTTTTGATGATGACGACATAAAGGAGGTAAGATGAGGGTATACAGAAGCAGCTTTTGTATACTTTTGAAGTTAAATTAATACCAATTTAAATTAGACTGCTTTAAATTTAGCATGTAAAATGTAACATCAACAGTAACCAGAAAGAAAATATCTCAAAATTATATACACAAAAAAGTAAAAGAGAATCAAAACGATTCATTTAAAAAAAAATCAACTAAACACAAAGAAGGTTGCAATGAAGAAAATAAGAGATAGACAATATATGAGAATTATTTATAAGACCTACAGGAAACAAACATCAAAATAGCAAAAGTAAATCCTTCCTTATTAGTAATTACTCTAAACATATATGGATTAAACTCCCCAGTAAAAAGATACAGATAAGCAGAATGGATAAAAAAGGAAATCACAAGATTTCACAAAATGTTTAACCAAAAGAGAGCTGAGGTGCATGGCTATTCATTTATCAGACAAAATAGAGTTTAAATCAATAACTATTAAAAGAGACAAAGAAGGACATTATATATTGATAAATATGTCAAATTATCAAGAAGCGATAAAACTTATAATTACATACACCAAAACCAGAGCTCCGCCTCCTCAAAATATATGAAGGAAACAGTTGAAAGACTGACGGGAGAAACAGACAGCTGAACAATAATAGCTAGAGACTGCAGTATACTACTTTCAAAAGTTGGTAGAATATCTGTACAGGAAATCATCATGGAAATTGAGGACTTGAAAAATACTGCCAGCAATCAAGACCTAACAGACATATAGAGAACTCTCCATTCAACAGCAAAATGCATATTCTTATTACATACACATAGAACATTCTCCAGGATAAACCATATATCAGGCCACAAAACAGGTCTCAATGGTTGGAAGCTAAAGCTCAACAGCAGAAGGAAAACTGAAAAAAGAAATATATAGGAATTAAACAACATGTTAAATAACCAAAGCGTCAAAGTAGAAATCACAAAATAGAGATAAACAAAAACTGAAAGAACGCATACCAAAACATGTGGGGTGCAGGAAAAGCAATGCTTGTATGAAAATTTATAAATATAAATTCGTAAATCAAGAAATAATAAAGATTTCAAATCAACAAACTAATTTTATCAAGAACTAGAGGAAAAGAAAAAACAGAATAAAGTAAGTCCAAAGCTTGAAGAAGGAAGCAAATAATAAAGATTAGAGCAGAAACAAATACTATAGAGAATAGAAAAACAATGGAGAGAACCAATAAGACCAAAATTATTTTTTAAAAGATCAAGAAAATAGGCAAATACTTAGTTTGCCTCATAAAGAAGTAAAGAGAAAAGACACAAATAACTAAAGTCAGAAATGAGAATGGGAATATTACTACCAACCTACAGAAATAAAAAGGACTATAAGATAATGCTAAGAACAATTCTATGCCAGCAAATTGCCCTAGATGAAACAGATCAATTCCTATAAGCACACAAAATGCCTAAGGACTCAAAATGAAGTAGGCAATCTTAACAGACCAATAGCAAGAGACTGAATCAGCAATCAGAAATCTCCCAGCAAACTCCAGGACCAGGTGGCTTCACTAATAAATCCTATCAAAGACTTAGAGAAGAATTATCACTATTTTACCTCAAATGCTTTAAAAAAAGTAATAAAAAAGGGAGGAACACTTCATAACTTATTCTTTGAGGCAAACATTATCCTGATACTTTCAAAGCCAGTTAAAAATATCACAAGAATAGAAAACTACAGACCAGTATCCCTTATGAATATTGATTTTAAAACCTTCAGCATAACACTAGGAAACTAAATCCAACGGCATATTATAAGGACCACCATATACCATGGCCAAATGAGATTTATCCCTGGAATATAAGGTTGTTTCAATCAATCACTGTAATACATAAAATGGAATGAAGGGAAAAAAACAAATGATCATCCCAATTTATGCAGAAAGGTCATTTTTCCAAATCCAACACCCTTTTGTGATTAAAAAAAAAAAAACCTCATGAAAGTAGGTCTAAAATGGATCTCTTGCAGCATGATAAGGGGTATTTATTAAAAAAAAAAAAAACTACAGTAAACATCATACTCAATGATGAAAGACTGAAAGCTTTCTTCCAATATGTATTAGTCTGCTATGGTCAACGTAACAGAGTACCACAGACTGAGTGGCTTAAACAACAGAAATTTATTTTGTTACATTTCACAAAGCTAGAAGTCCAAGGCCAAGCTGCCATCAGGCATGGTTTCTGGTAAGACTTCCCTTCCTGGTGTGTAGACAACCACCTTGATTGCTGTGTCCTACATGGCCTTTATTTCTAATTTTGAAAAATTATGAGGCTTTTAGAGAAAATATCCATGAGACCAATAAGAATGAAACATAGCACAAACATAAAAACTAACAGTAAACTACATAAAAAGAAAATATCAATAATAACAAGAAAAAAAAGGAAGTAGTACTCAAGTTAACAAATCATAATTACAGATATTTCTTAATAAAAGATATCAAAATAAAAATTGTATGTTATCTTGACAACAATTAATCCTTTATACATAAAGCCTGTAAGATATGAAAAAGGCAACAGTCAGAAGAAAAATTACAGTTTGAAAGGCATTAAAGTAAAAACAAGAAATATAGAAAAGAATATGCTTTCATATAAAGTGAATGGGAAAATAGCTAAACAAACCAAAAGGAAGTAGAGATACAAAAATAACAAAATATGGAAAGTAATAGGAAGACATACTACTACAGTTAAATAACAAAAATAATAGTTTTTTAAAAATTCAAACAAAAACTTTAGAAATTATTTTTTGAAGTGGATCAAAGACAGAAATTAACAATATCTAGAAAGAATGATAACTATAGATATGAAAGCATTTAAATTTTATAGAATTGTACATCTTTATACACATTAATTTTAAAATCTAATTAGACAGATAGTTTTGTAGGTAAATTTAATTGACAAGAATAACTGAAAAAGAAGTAGAAAACTTGAAAAACACTCAAAAAGGATAAAATTATTAAATACCTAACCAAATATACACTAAGCCTAGATGGTCATAGAGTTTGACCTTAAACAATTTTCGAGGAATAAATCTAAGTATTTACAGAGCTCCAAAGCGTAGAAAAAGGTTGGAAAATTACAGATAATGAACATAACCCTGAAACTAGAACCAATAAAGGAAAGAACAACAAAAGAATGCTAGAGACCAATATCACTTTAGAAAATTCATGCAAATATCCTAAATAACACACTGGGAAACATACTTCAAAGTTATTTAAATAGCAGTACACCTTGACCAAGAAGTACTTGCTTAGCTATTCAAAGATGCTGTGATATTATAAATTTTGCCAATGCAATTCACTTCATTATCAGTTTCAAAGTAAAGTGCTCAGAGTCTACTAATGTAGAAATAACTTCTCTTGTATCAACTCTTTCAGCCAATAACTATAATATCTGGATAAAACTTAAATAATGACTGCTTGAAAGCATTGGAAGATCATCAGAAGTAAGCAGACACTGGATGGCAGCCTACACTTGGGATAAGGAGACAGCACTGGTGAGTATCAGCTACCAGACTTCAAGATTTTTCCAGAGAGTGAGCCGAGTATTACTGGCTTGAACAACAAGAAGACAGAGATTGGGGTAAAATAGCAACTGAAAAGGAAGAAACATAAGTCACAGAGAGAACCATATGTTTTACCCCCACATTTTCTGAAAATCTCTGCCCAGATCCCAAACTGACTCCTAAACTATGTGTGTGGGTAAGACTTCAAGACGCTGAGCTAAGAACCAAAGAAAGAAACAGAAATTCTGCTGTAAACTATGACAGGGGAAGACAAAATTTGGAGTTTGAGTCTGGCCAATTTCACCAGTTTTCTTAAAAAGAGAAATCAACATTTTTCAGAGAAACATAATGGAATTTAGAACTTACGCTATGTATTATTCATATCTACGACACATTCCAGAATTACTAAGTGTAGGAAGAAGTAAGAAAATGTGACCAAGATTTAAGTAGAAAGGCAATCAGTACAGGCTAATCTCAAGAAGATCCAGATGTTGGAATTAGTAGACAAGCATTTTAAAACAGCTATTATAACTATGCTCAAAGACATGTGCTGAGATAAATTAGAGTTAAATCGACGGAGCAATATAAATTGTTCATGGACTGGGATATTCAATATTATTATGTCAGTTTTATCCACATTGATCTACAGGTTCGATGAAATACCAATCAAAATGCTAACAGCCTATTTTTTTGTGGAAAATGACAAGTTGGTTCTAAAATTTGTATGAATTCAAAGGGCCTGGAATATACGAAACATCTCTTAAAAAAAAAAAAAGCTTGGAGAACATACACTAGCAGATCGCAATGCTTACTAGATAAAGCTTCATTATCGTAACATGGAAGCCGTGGTGTAAAGAGAGGCAAATTGATCAATGATACAGAATCGAAAGCCCACAAATAGACTCGCACATATATATATTTAATTAAATTTGGCAATGGGGTCATAGCAATTCAGCGGGAAGAGGATAGTATTTTTAACAAATGATGCTGGAAAAGTTGGATAACTGCATATAAAAACATGAACTTCTATCCTTAATTAACAACATATACCACAGATAAAACAAAAGCAAGAACAAACTCAAACTAGAATGCAGACTGTGTATTGCAAGGAAAAGGATCGTCCCTTAGAGCCTGTGGAAAAGACCACAGTCCTATCAGCACCTTGATTTTAGCCAGAGGCCTGTGTTGGAATTCTGACCTATGGAAATACAATAAACTTGTTGTTTTAAGTCACTAAGGGTTTGGTAATTTTTTTCTGGCAGCAACAAAAACTTAACACAAAACCTCTTTCTTGATGTATATGATCTCTAACATGTCTATAAGCTTTCTCTCTCTCTTATTTTTTATTCAGTAAGAATCCAGTGAGTGGAAGTAGACAAAATAGTTAAAAAAATGCTAAAATCTGATATGTGAATCTCAGTTTTCACAGTCATTATACAGATGTCATTTTCTTTAGGTGAGATGATGGAGTTGCTATCCTCAACAGACCTGCATATCGTTCAGTGCAGACTAAATGAGAAGACCCATCTAACAACCACAATGTACTGATGGAGTACATCTTTTCAGCTCACCAACAGGAAGATGAAATCAGCTTCAGGGAAAACATAATGAGTCCCAGGCTAGAGCCACATACTGGAAATGAGCTGAACTGGACATGGAGCAGAAATAGGGCCAAGAAGGGCGCCAAGCCTGGTTCAGGACACGACTGAGTGGGAAAGAGAATGAAGGTCCAAATGCAATAGTATGAAGCTGTAACAGGACGGAAAGGACTCTTTTGTGATTGTGCAGGATTGCTAGCTCAGCTTTCTCTAGTAGGAAAGAGGCCCAGCCCCTGGCAGTTCTGAGGAGTACACAGAGGCCCAGCAATGACAAGCCATAATTTTTTGCAGCTTCACTCTGCTGACAGCTGAAATGAAAACCTGCTAGTGTTCAGTAACAGGTCATCGTTGCTATGATATTTTCAGATATAAGGAATATTAAAATCCTTTGGCTCAGATAACCATGGTGAAATAGTTTAGGTCTACTTACTTACTGTTTCTATCTATCAAATATTTACATCCATAGTAGCAGGCATTTTTAGAGATAGAAGAAAACTTAGAAATCATCGAAAGGTTCCATATGCAACACTGCAGCCACTAGCCACGCTGGCTACTGAGCACTTGAAATGTGGCCAATCCAAATTGAAATGTGCAATAGGTATAAAATATTCACTAGCTTTCCTAGCCTTAGTATAAAAAGAAGAGTGTAAAATGCCTCATTTACAACTTTTTTCAAAAATTGATTACATGTGGAAATGTTAATATTAGATTTATTGAGTTAAATAATATCTATAAACCTGAGGGAGACGCTTTCTTCTTTGTATCTTACTCTTATTTCTTAGGTAATCCTCCTGTTGTAGATGGTGACTTTGAAGGATGAAATAAATTGTACATATGAGAATATATTAAGCGAAAGCTCCCAAAATTCAAAAGCTGAGACTGAGGCATCCAGAAATTAAGATATTAGGAAAGAGACTTCTATTTCTCAGAATCTATGTATTTTAAGTAATGTTGAGACTTGATTAGCAAAATGTCAGCATTGCTAATTTCCCTATTTAATGTCAAGTAACAAATCCAACTATACGTATTTTAAAAATTTCTTCTTATAGTATGTCTTCTCTATTTTCACAATGCATTCTTTCTTATGGATCTTATTTTTCTACTACGTATTCTAAGAACCTACTGACTCATGTCTCTGAATATATTAAAACCCCTTATCAATCTATATTCTGTATAAATCCCAGAGTAAGCTCTCTAAATGACAAATTTATTAGGTCATTCTCTGGATTAAAATATTAGGAAACATTTCCTCTACCATGTGGCAATTAAAGCCTCATCTAGCATTTAGAAATAAAACGCAGTTCTAGCTGAATTAGCAGTGCTTCTCAATACTCTAACCCCACACTGAACTGCAGGAAGTTCCCCCTAACATGCCCCCTATTTAGGTCTCATGCCTACTTCTGGATTGGGTTGCTTGTTTTTTTTCTTTTTTTAATTGAGGTGTATGAGCTGTTTGTATATTTTGGAAATTAGTCCCTTGTCAGTCGCATAATTTACAAATATTTTTTCTCATTCTGTAGGTTGCTTTTCGCTTTGTTGATGGTATCCTTAGCTACACAAAAGCTTTTAAGTTTAATTAGATCCCACTTGTTAAAAAAATATTGAAAGACGATGGTGTATAACATAATATTAAGACCATATCTTTGTTATTAGTTTAGCTAATCAGTCACTTACACGGCCAAAGAACAACCACAAATATCAATTTTAATCATGTCACTGACTTTGTATTAATATCCTTATTAGTATAAAGCTAAGTTTGCTAGTGTAGCATTATGAAAATGTACCAAATTCATATTTATGTAATTTTTAGTAGACATTAAAATAATAAAATTTTTGAAAGTTTGGACTTGAAAATTGTCTCTACAATCCATTTACTTAAGACCTTACATCATTCTGCACTCTGTTTTATGGGTTCTTTGGAGTTGGAATGTCTGGATGCCATGTGTCATGTAGTGATTCTAATCTCTTCTCTTTTCCTCTATTTGAACTTCTGAAAAACATTGTTCATAGAGCATGTTATGATGTAATCTGGACAAACACAGAAGAGTACACTATAAATATGTTAAAACATATTTTCTTTTGGGCTGTCATCATACTGAAAGATTATAGAATATGCTGCTTTCTGGGGGGCTTTGTAAATATATATAATATAACATGTAAATCTAAGTTACAGGAAACTTGCATTTCAGTGTAATGCCTCAAAAATACTTGAAAAAATAATGGTTAAATGTAAAAAGATACATTAGGACTGTTTTATATGCTACATAAGAAATAAAAAATATCCTTTGTTATTTTTGTTATTTGAATAGTTATATTTTCCCTCAGACTTAACAGTATTTAGCACTTCAGGATAGTAGAATGTTCCTTTTTGCATAAATGTCCCATGTATTTTACCATGAAGTCTATTCTAAAAGTGACATACAGCTAGATAATGCCTTTACATTGGTGCTTAAACAGATGATAAGAATGCATTATATAACATGTTAGGAACTAAATATATGCAAAATAATGGAGAAATGAGAAATGGCAGTGTTGCCTTTGTATTTGATCAACATCATCTTGAAGCTGTAGCCTAGTGTTGTGTGAGTTCAAACGATTCCAGGTTGGAATTTCGGTTATGCCACTAAGAAACATTGTGAGTTTAAGAAATTTCCTTAATCAACCAGAGTATCAATTTTTCCACAAATAAAATGTGATAGTAATACCTACTTAATATGATTATTTTGAAATTAAAATGTTTAATATTGTACTTAACCCAGGGTTCTACAGTATCCAGGTATTCACTAAGAGAATGTTTTTGCTATTATTAGAAACAGAATTTGGGTCTGGTCTGCCGGGACAAATTACCATCTAGTTTTTTCTTTGATTCTGAGGGATGGGAGATCAAAGTGGAAAGAAGAAACCTACTCTATCACACTTATAAATAGCTTTTATACAAAAGTTTTGTGTAGTTAGTTGTTTAGACCTAGGGAGTAATTTTCCCAAGGAAACAATGTTTTAAATGGTAGTTAGGTCTCTGACAAGCCCACAGAACTCTATTTAGTCCATAATGTAGTTGAAATAATGTGCACTTGCAAGGGAAAATAGTAGGAAAATAATACTGTTGCAATAATACCAATTAAACAAAACAGAGAAAAGAAGAATAAAAATTAGTTTTTTTTATTGAATTCTTGGACTGACTAAACACATTTAATTAAAAGATGGAGGAATAACCACGCCAGATTTCTGTAGAAACTCTAAGGGTCACTTTATGGCATTTTTAGAGGCTTTAAAGGAAGATTACACTCCTCATTAAAGCTAATCTGACTTCATTTTGTTTTCTTTTTTCTTTCCTCTTTTCCACTTCATATACAATAAGGAGATAATAAAGAGGAAGGAGAAAATAAAAATGGAGAAAACATTCCCTTGACATTAGAAGAGAAGAGGAGTTCAGAGTAAGAGAAGAGGTTATTGATGAAGGGAGTGGAAGTTTATCGAGAAAGGAAAGGGCAGAGAGACAGACTAAACAAAAGAAAGAGGTACTGAGGAAAAGTGGAAAAGGAAAAGAGACGAGTGGATTTTACTGAAGACTCATATGCAATGTGAGACACAGAAAAAACAGAACTAGTTCACAGTACACGATTGCAACATGAAGCAGCCTACCACAAATGTGAAATTTCACTAATATCTTAAAATTTCTGAAATGTTACAATAACTTTGCCTTTTACAAGAAAAAATGGTAAACACACTGGGAATCGGTGATTTTTCTTAGATCCATCAAATAATTGAGGTCATGGGGCAAACTGCCACCCAGAAATCTGGAATATAGGATACTAAGAATCATTGCCCAGAGCAGCTCACCTTGAGGAGAAGCTCTGGAGTCAGGTCCTAGTAGGAAAAGTTACATGGCAATTTTCATAAATTCCTGAAGGCAGAGTAAGAAACTCTGGAGGACCCAGTTTTAGGGGGTCCCCTACACTTTCGTGGGTTTACCTATAGGAACCTCACTGGGTTCTCAATTTGATGATCCTAGAAAAATCCTCTTATGTTTCCTGTTTTGGACAGGTAGGGGCAGGATGTAAGCTATTACAACTCTATCCCTGTTAGAAAAGGGAAACTAAACTAAAATATAAATATAAATTATATAGTTGATCCATGGATACAGAAAGATGATTGTAAAGTTGTATGTAGATTTTTGATTGTGTGGAAGTCAGCACCTCAACTCTCCCATTGTTTAAGGGTCAGCTGTAATTATTTTATTTAATTATATACTTACATATAATTAAATTTTAAAGGAATATAAAAAATAAATCCCTTTGGTACATAAAAGGGAAACTAATTAACCTGACACAAAAATAGACAAACCAAAAATCACAATCCATGGCTTTGTTAAAATTAAGAACATCTGCTCTGCAAAAGACACTGTTAGGAGAATAAAAAGACAACCCATAGGCCAAGAGAAAATATTTACAAAACACATATCTGACAAAAAAACTTGTACCTAAAATATTTTTTAAAATCTCCTAAAACTTACCTATTAGAAAACAACAATCCAAATTAAAAACTAGGAAAACCTGGACATCTCAGCAAAGAAGATACACAGATGGCACATAGGCATATGAAGATGATCAACATCATTTTTCATCAGGAAATTGATAATTAAAAAAGATACCGCTATACACCTAGGAAAGTAGCTAAAATGCAAAACACTAAAGATACCAAATGCTAACCAAGATGTGGAACAATAGATATGTCACTCATTACTGGTGAGAATTCAAATTGTCACAGCTGCTTTGGAAGGCAGTTTGGCTATTACTGTAGGGGATTTAAGGGGTTTTGTGACTGCACAAAGAAAAAGATGTGGCCATGAGGAGGAGTAACACACAAGCTTTGCGTGTGAGGGGGCTGTCAACCAGAAATGAGTACAGCAAGGGATCTACTGCGGGGAAGGGGGACTGAAGCAGGGGACTTGTGTGTCTAGGTGATACCTCTCCTCAGCACGCAGGCCATCTCTGAGTCAGAGAACTTTGAAGAGCGCTGGTGGCTTGGAGTTCTATCCCAAGTCTCTGTCTCATCAATGGCCAATGACCACTGGATCAGTTTTCAGAGTGCTGTAAACTGAATTGTGTCCTCCCCTCAAATTTATTTGAAGCTCTAATCCCCAATGTGATGGTATTTGGAACTGTGACCTTTGGAAGGTACTTAAGATTAGATGAAGCATGAGGGTGGGACTTTCATGATGGGATTATTACCCTTATAAGATGAAATACCAGAGAGATTGCTCTCCCTCTCTCAACCATTTAAGGACACAGAGAGAGGGTGGCCATCTGCTATGGAAGAGAGACCACAACAGAAACTGACCTTGGACTTTCCATCCCCTAGAATTGAGAAAATAAATTTCTGTTATTTAAGCTACCAAGTCCATGGTATTTTGTCATGGCAGCCAGAGCTAAGACACTTAGAGTAGGCAAAGTAGGCAAGGACTAAATGGCTAAAAATTTGCTTAAGTTGAGTTTAGAGCTAGGACACTTGTGAGATAAGGGGACTCATCCTACAGTGAAGAAATCAACCACCTAGGAACCAATAAACAGACACCATCATTCATACAACACTTATAAACCTAAACATAGTCTTACCATATGATACAGCAATTATACACCTAGTTGTTTACCTAATTGAGTTGAAGGCTTATGTCCACAAAAAACACCTGCATGTGAATGTTTATAGCAGTGTTATTCATAATTGCCAAAGACTGTTAGCATCCAAGATGTTCTTCAATATTTAAATAAACTGTTACATACATACAGTGTGATATTACTCAGCAATAAAAGAAATGAACTAAAAAGCCATAAAAAGACATGGGAAATGGGAAATGCATATTGCTAACCAAAAAAACCTAATCTGAAAAGGCTATATAGTATATGATTCCAGTTATATGATACTCCAGAAAAGGTAAAACTGAAACTGTAAAGATATTAAATATTTCTGAGTTCATACTGATACAAATAAATCGTTGAAAAAAACTAGAAAATAGGTGAGAAAAGACAAATCTCCTGAGGAGACGAATTCAAAATAATTTCTGTAGACATTCCACCCTAAAAGAAGGGGAGCATAACTCCCCACTCCTTAAGGGTGGGTTGGACATAGTAACTTCCAAAGAGTAAAGCATGGAAGAGAGAGGGAGGGAAATACAAATTTGTATCAGAGAAACTCGACAAACATAACATCAACCAAGTAATCAAGGTCAACATCTTAAGTCAACAATCCTGCTCAACAGACTGATCAAGGTCAACAGTCATAAATCATGTTGATATTATGATGTGATGAAATGACAATTACCTCTGTGAACTTCCCTTAAATCCATAACCCCAAAGTAATCATTTAAAAAAAAATCTGGCACATTTCAATAGAGGGACACTCTACAACATATGTCTCCTTAAAACTGTCAAGGTCATCAAAAATAAGAGAAGTATAAGTAACTATAGAAGCCAGAATAGCCTAAGACATAACAACTCAATATTCTTTGGAATCCTGGACGGGATCCTGGAACAGAAAAAGAGACTAAGTAAAAAGTAAGGAAATCTCTTGTAAGAGCCTATCATGAAAAAGTAATATGAGAAAGCATATATGTATATACATAAAACTGAATCACTATGCTGTACACCAGGAACAAACACATTGTAAATCAACTATACTTCAGTAAAAAAAAAAAAAGTAAGGAAATTTGAATAAACTGTAGCTGCAAATTGAAAATGGCAATGACAGTGAAGACAAAGAGTCATAAGTACATAGCATTAGTGAGCCACGGAGTTCAAGAAAAGACCACTAGCTTCTCGTGAAGAAGAATGAAAAAAAATAGGCAGTGTAGAGACAGTACCCAAAAAGTGAAGGGTGTCATTGTTCTGCTAGTAGTTCAGTTTTATCCCTTGGAAAATATAAAGAAGAGGTTTATGTTTTTGAAAGAAAACATTTACAAGTATAAGAATGGAAGACGGTAGAAAGGCAATAAAGGGAAATCAAGTGGGTCAAAGGAAGTAAAATATGTATTTTATTTTTAAAATCCTCTCACGTTTCTTTCCCTTTCTGAAAGTCCCTATTTCTTTCATTCTTCTGATTAAAATATTTTTGGCCTCTGAAGATTAATCTATTCTGTGTAGCCTCTTCCAGCTATAAACCACTCCCTCCTTTACAGAAAGATACTTTAGCACTGATCTGTACAGTTTGGAACTGGTTGCTTGCTATTTTACTACTATACATTATGCCTTTTCAATTTGGCTGTCACTCACTGAAGACAAGATCATTTCTGTCTTTCCAATATTGTCTGTTACATTTAAAGGACATAATTGGGACAAATATGTAGCTGCTAGCGGATTCTAAACTTAAATCTCCAGTCTGGACTTCTTCCCTAAACTACAGACTCATATATTTAACCACTTACTGGACACCTCCAGTGGATGTTTAGTAGGCTTCTAAAACTTAACATGTAGAGATTGAGTGTTTGACATTCCCTTCCAACTTGATCTCTCAATAGTATCTGCCATTTCACCAAATGGCAACTCTTTCTTCCAATTCCTCAGGCTTCAAAATTTGCAGCTTTCTTTGACTCTTGCCTTTTCTAATATCCTACATGCAATCCACTGTTGGTTCACAACCTTGGGAGTTCCTCAGGTTGAACCTAAAACCATATACCGAGGGCAAGGAGAAATGGAAGAAAAGTGGCAGACCACTCTCGATTGGTAAATGGCAATTTTAACAAGCAAGGGAATTTATATATGAAGCTTGTTGTAAATAAGTAGAGCCCTGTACCTCCCAGCCAGAATCTTAAAATTTATATAGACTCCTTAACGAGGTTCAGTAATGTACACTGTCCAGATGGTCACAACGACACACTAGTATCTCAAGTTTGTGTCCTTGAAACAAGCTCAGGCTATGGGGACAATGGGCAGAAAATACTTCCAAGGATAGGGGAGGGACAGAGACATCTCCAATTGCCTTGGTCCATCTCACAGGTCAACCAGCAGCTACATCCTTTTGATGACCTTCTCTAACATCCATTGACAAATTCCATCAACTTTACTATCAACATTTATCCAGAATCTGTTGACTCCTCCCTGCCTCTACTACCACCTTCATTGCTACGTCTCCAGTTCAAGCTACATCACTCACTCCTTGCTTCTTGCTTTTTGTAATAGTCCCCTAAGTGGTTCTCCTGCTTCTCGTTTGCATATATTCAGTATATTCTCAATAGCACTTAGAATGACACAGTTAAATATACGGTGAGTCCTGTTACTTTTCTGTTTATATTTCAGGGGCTTCTCATCTGAATCAGAATAAAAGTCAAAGTCTGCATGCCTTGCAAAGCCTTACACGAACTGGACCATGTTATCTCTCTGTGCTCATATCTAGCTCTTTTTTCTGCTCACTTTGCTTTAGCCTCTTGGTCTCTTGCCTGTTTCTAGATTATACTAGACAGTCCCCCAGAACACATTTTAGTCTTTGCTCTTCCTTCTGGCTAGAATGCTCCTCTCCAGATATATCATGGTTAGCCATTTTACCAGCTTCATTTCTTCACTCAAAAGTCACCCTCTCAGACAATATTTTCTGGCAAATCCTACATAAAATTGCAATTCTCTTATCTCTCACAATTTTCTTCCTCTTAGCTTTGTCATTTTCCAAAATGTTTTATATTTATCTATTCATCTTCTTTTTATCACTAGAAGGAAAGCTCTGTAAGGGTTGCAGTGTATTCATTCATCCTAAAAGATTCTCTGGTACATAATCAACATTCAAAAATTATTTGTTAAATGAAAGAATAAATGAATCATTGAGGAAAGTTTGTTGAGTTAATTTAAAACAGAGTAAATTTGATGTCCTGATATATCTTGTCTCAGTTAATGTGACCCATTAAATTATGGTACAAACTTAGTCACTGTGATAAAATACTTTCAGGTTAATTATGTAAATTGAATATTTGTTTGGAAAGAAACTTTTGTTATAAAAAAAACAACTTTCTGCTTAAATTTAAGTAGCTTCAGGTTTCAAAATGATGAGATGTACCTTTTTTGTTGCTGTTTTCTGAACAAGAATAGTTTACTGAAATAGATCACAGCAGGAGGATGGATTAGTGTGGTTAAAAGGAAAAAAGGAGAAGCTACAAGAGAAACATTCACTTATTTCTTTTTATTGTTGACTCCAACATAGCAGAATCATTTTTTCTCATTTTCTTTCCTTTCTAGCTTACCTAATTACTGAACCCTCTCCATTTACTGATGCTTTCTTGTCAATCTGACAAGCTGACCCCCTGCCTAGAAAACCTCCACTCTTCACAAGCCGTTTTTTCTTTCCCTACTGCCATCTGATTTTCCTCCTTATCCATACTTCCCCTCTATGAAGTTTCACAATGACTAATACATTTTTTGTCACGATGCTCTTTACCATCCAGCCCATACTACACATTACTTCAGTGTAATCTTTGTAAAACATTCATCTAATAAAGCTAATGGGCTCTAGGTAAGGTCTTTCTCTCTTTTATATGTAAAACATTGAATTTGCTTATCTTTAAAGAGCCGGTTCTTGTATTACCACCTCTCTATATTTTCCCCTGACCCACCTAACCATAACCCTGGACTATTTCCTTACCTGTCTTCCCATCATAGTTCATTAATATCTCAATTCTAACACCTCTCTTACTATATTACAAGTATTTATTTGTTTCTGTCATGCTACACATATAGAGAAATCTTTGAAAGAATAATGTGAGTTGTTTTCACTTTTGCATTATTTTCTATCATTGAGTAACTACTGAAAAAAATATTTTTACACTAGGTGTTTTCAATTCATAAAAACAATTACAGCTAAGATTAAGTTAGACACAGCATTTTATACAGGTGAAATGTTAAAATACTAATATAAAAAGTTGGAAATTAGTCATATACAGGCATTTTCATATAATGTTATCCTGATCCTTATCTTCCCTATGTGTAAAAAAGGAAGAAAGAAAGGCAGAAAGGAAGGAAGGAAGGAAGGAAGGAAGAAAGGAAGAAAGAAAGGAAGAAAGGAAGAAAGAAAGAAAGAAAGAAAGAAAGAAAGAAAGAAAGAAAGAAAGAAAGAAAGAAAGAAGAAAGAAAGAAAGAAAGAAAGAAAGAAAGAAAGAAAGAAAGAAAGAAAGAAAGAAAGAAAAGAAGAGAAAAGAAAGAAAAAAGACAAAAAAAAGAAAGAAAAAAGGGAAAAAGTAAAGAGGGATGAAGGGAAGGACAAGGGAGGGGAAAGCAAGAAGAGCAGAATGAACAGTTATTAAATATGCTAACTCCCTGAAAAAAGAACTCTAATGTTTTATATTTCGTCTCTTACCATTGTACTCTAAGTGCAACTTCTCCAATCATTTGATTTTGTAGTCTCACAAGACTCTTTCGAGATCTCCACATTGTCTCAAATTTGAACTGTCAAAATTCCATTTTTTTTTTTAGTTAGTTATAAAATGAAATGATCCTTGTTATTTTAAGCTTTTGTTAGTGAGCTCATTTCCCTGTTCTCAGCATAGAAAAGTTAGAGAGAACGATGGTAGTTTTTCCCTGGGATTCTTTTTCCAAATTCTTTGTTCCGGGACGAGAGGAGCAAAATACAGATTAACATTCTCACTTAGAAAGCAAATACCAAAAAGCAATACCCTGTACATAATATTGACAGTATTTTTCCCTCAGTCATGCAAAAGCACCGTCTGGTGTCAAAGGGTACAATAGCAATGAACTTTAGAAAACAACTGGCAACGTATATTAGAATGACCAAGGTCTTTATTATTATTCCTAGGAGTCTCATGTAGATCTACCCTATAGATTTATCTGAATGTTTGTCACAAGATATAAATGAAATAACATGTATACACTGATAATACTGCAGCATTTTTGTAACAGTAATGTATTAGAATTAACTCAAATGCCCATTAATGGGGGAGGGAAGAGTTAAATTAACTATGATTTTATAGTCACATTGAAATAAAATGTAGCTGTAAGGAAGATAAAAAAAACAACCTATGGAATGGGCAAAAATATTTGCAAATGATATAACCAATAATGATCCAAAATACATAAATAGATCATATAACTCAATATCAAACAAAAAAAATCAAACAACCTGATTAAAAAATGGGCAGAAGACCGAACATATTTCCAAAGAAGATATACAGATGGCCAAAAGGCACATGAACAGAAGCTCAGTATCGATAATTATCAGATAAATGCAAACTAAAACCACAAGGGGATATCACCTCACACCTGTCAAAATGGCTATAATCAAAAAAAAGACCTCAAATGACAAATGTTGGTGAGGATGTGGAGTAAAGGAAACCCTGTTACCCTGTTGGTGGAAATGGAACTTGGTACAATCACTCTGGAAAACAGCATAAAGGCTCCTGAAAAAGCAAACAGAACTACCATATGATCCAGCAATTCTACTACCGGGTACACATCTAAAGAAAATGACAACACTAATTCAAAAAGAGACCTGCACCCCAGTGTTCACAGCAACATTATTTACAATAGCCAAGACATGGGCCAAACTACGTGCCCATCAACTGATGAATGGATAAAGAAGATATGGTGTATATATGCAATGGACTATTACTCACCCATAAAAAGAATGAAATGGTGCCATTCGCAACAACGTGGATGGAACTGGAGGGTATTATATTTAGTGTAGTAAGTCAGACAGAGAAAGTCGAATACTCTACGTTGTCACTTATAAGTGGAATCTAATTAAAAACAAAATGTATATAACAACACAGAAATGGACTCACAGATATAAAGCGCAAATAATAGTTACCAGTGGGGAAAGGGAGGGAAGGGCAAGACAGTAGTATGGGTGTGAAAGATACAAACTACTAGAAATACAATAAACAGGGATATATTATACAGCACTGAGAAATGTAGCCATTATTCCACAATAACTTTGAATGGAACATAATATATAAAAATTATATCACTATGTTGTATACATGAAACTAATATAATATTACGAATCAACTATACTTCAATAAAATAAAAACATATATTGTACCTAAATATATTCTGTAGGGATATAAAATAACCTAATATGATTACTTGTAAATAAATAAACCTCATGTTGAGAGTTAAAAAGAAAATATATGAATACAGCTTATTTGTCACCTTAAACCAAATCAAAACCTATACCTTAATATACTTCAGACTCGCAGATGTGAATAGGAATTATTTTTCTTTTAAAAGCATACATTATTAAATTTCAGAGCCTAGGTTACAAAATCAAGCAGAGATATTTCATGACTGTCTTGGCATAGGTGGGAATACTAAGTTTTTCTTTTCCCAGACTATTTAGACGGAAGCTAGATGGTTTTTCTTCATTTTGATTTATCCAAATAATGACATCAATCTTCTACATTCAAAGATACACAATCACATTTAAAGATAATCTAATTTTAACCCACATATCTAAGTATTCTATAGTTTTACATCGACTTCAATATGCCTAAACACTTCTTAGTCACAACAATAACAGCACACCACTGACACCACTTTTCTTTGTTTCTCCACCTTGGCTGTGCTCTTCCCAACTTCAGCAGAAAGCCAAACCACCCAAGGGGAAGCCCTGACTCGCGTCCAGCTGCTAACTGGTGTATGCCTCACAGCCTGAGTGCTAATTCTTTCTCTGAGAAATTGGAAAGGCTCCTGCAAGCTGCTGGTAAGCTTTAATAGAGAGGAGGTAAGTGAACAGATTGTCCTTTAGAACTGGCCAAATTTCATTTTCCATATTGAAAAATAGACTTCAAGAAGGTTTTTGTTTTTGTTTTATCCTCTTTACTCTTTAATGTTTTGTTCTTTCAACCAAAAGTGCCCTATCCTGGGTTTTGTGGGTCTCAGTTTTATTCTAGTTTAAAGTATACATCCTTATTAGCACAACTGCCACGTGGCTATGCATGTAATCCGAGCTGGGTATCCATTTACCTCCCACGTGGCATCAGGGGAATACTCACTTGATCCTTCCCGGGGGCGGCCTGGTGGGACCCTCTTAACAGAGTAACAGAGTAGGATGGTGTCCAGCGCCCAGTATTCCTCTTTCTCAGTGAAGGACAGGCCAGTCTGTATTCAGGTGATAACAACGTGATTTAATTTTTCACCTGCTTTTTGATTAAGTTCTCTGGTGTGCAGAAGAAGCAGAGGGAATAATTTCAGCTTCTTTATGCTTGAGCAATGTTGTGAAATGAAGGAAGCACTATACTGAGAGGCAGAACATTTGCATTATGTTTTTTCATCTGTTTCTCCTTGGCTGGTCGTCCTCTCACTCTGGGCCTCAGTTGCCTCCTCGGTAAAGTGGAATAATAATAATATCTACCCGCCTAACGTGGGGCCTGTATTAATTAACATACCAGGTTCGTGGAAAATCTAGGTTTCAGCCACAGTAAAAATAAACAGGCTCATCTGAAGTTTACCAGTTCCCCAAAGAAGCTCTTATGCTAGTAATAGGTAGAGCAAAAAAAAAAAAAAAAATCTAAGTAAAATGCCCACCACTCAGGGTAGTGGTAGGAAAGTAATTTATTGACTATTCACTCCCTATTTAGTACTGTGAAGGCGCTGAAATGAAATACTGAGCAAAACCAACAATGTGTCTAACCTCCTAGAGGTGACTGAAGAAATAAAGGCTGGTGTGCTAGGTGGAAGCACAGGGAGGAATGTGGGCTGTCAAGAAGTAAAGACCCCTGGCTGACAGCCAGCAAGGAAATGGGAATCTCAGCTGTGCAGCACCATGGACCCGAGTTCTGCCTGAAAACGCCTGGAATTGGATTATATCCAGAGCCTCCAGTAAAGAATGAAGCCTTGCCAACATTCTGATTTTAGTCCTGTGAGGTCCATGTCAGATTTGACCTACAGAAACTGTGAGGTAATACATTTGTGCTGTTTTGAACTGCTAAATTTTGGGTAATTTGTTGTGGAAACAGTAGAAAACCAACACAGTCATTTCCTACTAGTACTCTAAGGTGCGGCTGCCTTCCTGTCCCTGAGGGAACACCTCAGAAGGAGTGCAGGGAGCTGGATCAGCAAAAGGGGAAAACAAACTGGCGGGAGTCAAAATATTCCTTTTACACTTTTTCACCTTATACTGATATGATGTTCTGTAATTAGATTACAAAGGCTTTACGAGACCTTACATACAAAGTAAGTTGTAAAATACGTGTGTGTGTGTGTGTGTGTGTGTAAGAGAGAAAGATATGGATTAATAGTTCTTCATATAAGAACATGAATATATGAAGAACTAGTAATTGAACTTCATATGTTTAACTCAATATCCTCTGAGTTGAACCTCAGTAAAACTCCATGAATTGAGTATCTTTCTATGTGTGCTATACATAAGAAACTGAGCCTCAGAAATTTTTAGTGGTTACCTAATGTCAAAGAAATAAAATTCTGTCTGTGCAAAGTAGAGCCAACTCTAGGGAAATGAAATGTCTAAAATTAGTGAATTTGCAAAAGTAGCCTGAGATCACCAGGGCTTAGTGAAAAAGTTGGAAGACAGCTTGGCCAAGTGTAGGAGTATCTTAGGGCAGCCTGCATCTCACTATTTATCATGATAAAAGCACGGGAGTTTTCCATTGATAACTTAAGGTGCCTTGTCATTATTTCCAAATGAAGCATCTCCATAGCAAAGGGCCCATGTGACGAAACTCTGTGGAGTAGACCACCACAGCATGCACTCAGTAAATATTAAGCATAACTCGACACAGTCACCATTAATGGTTCATCTGAGAACAATTTAAACTTAAAAAAAGAATTCTTCCTGTAATAATTTTAGTAGGTGGGGGTGAGGAATAGAAACAGGAGAAGTAATCCAAGGTAGATTTTCTGTACAGGAAGGACATCCTATAACCCTCTGTATAATCAAACATCTTTCTCCAAAAGGAGCCAGCATTTGAGTACCTGCCATAGAGAAATAAATGAAAACCAGTTAGTATCAGCTGAAGGATTATAGCATCCCACACAATGGAGACAATTTCTGTATCTCTAATGTGGAGTTGCCGTTCTAAACTCTCCTTCCTCTGCATCTTCCCAGGTAGAGGAGTAAGTGCAAGAAGAGGTCCAGGGAGAAGAACAGATCTTGTCTCCACTCAACCCAAACTGATGGAAGGAACTATGAGGCTAGACTAAATTTGGGAAGGAGCAGGATGGAATCACATATGTGACTGAAAACATTTAAAATGACTCAAATTCATGGATTCAAATGAGAAGCAATTATAGTAATCAACTACACAGTGTGAAGGGAGATTTCAAACTCTGTATAACAAGTATTAGACAAAATAGAAATATCTTCTACTTATACTTTAATAATGTTCAATTCATTGGGCAAACTAATTTCACATTACACTGTTTGTATCTATGTCTATATCTATATGTATTTAAGTTAAGGAGTATCCTACTAGAACTGTCACAAGAAAATTTTAAAATTTGTTGAAATGTTCTTTAGATGAGCCATTAAACTGATGTTGTGTGGGGTAATTATACTTAATTTATTGAGCACTTACTGAGTAGGACACTGCTCTAAATATTTTACATGTGTAGCATTATTCAAATTATCAAAGCTATCTTAATAACCCTGGTAAGATGAGGAAACTGAGGAATGCTGAGTTTAAATACTGTGCACACCTCAGAATTATTAAGTACTTGAGTTAGGATTTGAACACTTGAAGTTACACACTGGGGCTTTTGTGCCAAACTTCCTGTTCCTGGAAAAAGCATGAAAGGTTCAAAACAGAAATTCAAAGTTCACTCCAAATTGTTCCAAAGCTAAAAGGATCAATTATGGATAATGAAAGAATCAACCTACTTCCACAAACATAATACTTAAGTCTGACAATCCCTTGACTTAATTTCACTGGCTTGACACATGTTCATTCATTCATTTCTCCTCAACAAGATTACTTCACTCCTTAGCACTTCTATTGAAAGTTTTAAAATTTTAATTTCAGTGATTACAGTTTTTAATTCCAAGATTTTTCAAGTGATCCATTTTTAATCTCTCTCTGTACAAACACCCACTACTTGTTTTTGAATTCTAATTAAACCTCTACATTTGAGGATTTAAGCTTACTTTTACAAAATATTATACGTATCATTATTTGATCTCTATTTTCTTAGATGCAAAGTTTCCTGCCTGTTGAATCTTTCAAATATTGAAAATTCTCTGCAGCCTTTACTAGAGAAGTAGTTTCTTGTCAGCCTCAGTAAGAGCTCTTTATGGTATAAGAAGCAGATGTCAGGCTATCGGGTTGTTTCCAGGATCTTACCTGTAGATAAGCAGTCTTGAACTCGAGCTCACATGTAACACAAACTAAATTATTATAATTTGTAAGTGCATTTACTCTGGCCCACTGAATATTCAGAGTGACACACAATAACTTCATCCCAAGTAGAGAGTAAAGGTGGACCCTGGTGTTTTCCTGGATTCCAGGGGTCACACAGGCAGCTTACTCTCCTAACCCTACCTCACTCCCATATATGTAGGGAGTCTTCTAAGAATTCTAAGCTCCTAGTGGGTTAAGTTTTGCCACTCTTGCTTCTTTGATATTTCTCTATTCAGGCCATTATAATCTTTTCTTCCTTTTCTTTTTAAGTGTTGTAGTTAATATTTTTTCAATACTATGGACTAGAATAGATAAAGTTCTTTTGCTCTCTGGCCACATAGACCAAAACCTCATGTTTTCATAAAACACAGTTATAAAAGGATCTTTAAACATGCAATAGTGCTTACTTATATGCATTATTGTTCTGTTTATGTAGAATTTTCACACATGATTTCAGGACTTAAAAAAAACCACTTTTTTGAGATATATTATTTTTATTTTGTGTGCAACTATTATTTGATTAATGGTTTGAAATCTTCTAAAATTCTGTCAATCTGAAGAAAGCAGAATCTTACTATCTACATTTTTATAATTTCTGTGAAAAAAGGAAATATAAGGTATATAGATTGGAAAAGAAAAACTAAAATTATCTTTGTTCACAGTTGAAATAATTGTCCTTGTGGAAAATCCAAAAAGAATGACAAGAAAACTCCAAGTTATAAGCAATTATAGCAAGGTTGAAGGATACAAGGTTAATATATAAAAATCAATTACTTCCCTATTACCACAACAGACAAATGGATTTAAATTTAGAAACATAGTATCATTTATATTAGCACCTCCAAATAAAATATTTTTGTATAAATCTAATAAAATATGTACAAAATCTATAGAAGAAATACTGCAAATCTCTCAAATCTCTGATGAACAAAATCAAAGAACTAAATACATAAAGGAATAAATGTTCATGGATAGGAAGACTCAGCATTGTTAAGATATCAGTTCTTCATAGTTTCAAAACATCCTTATCAAAGTTCCAGTGTTGCTTTGTGGATACCAACAGATTCTAAAGTTTATATGGAAAGGCAAAAGACTGAGAAAAGCCAACACAAATTTAAAGAACAACAGAGTTGGAGGACTGACCTCAAGACTTACCATAAAAGTTTTAGTAATCAAGTGAGTGTGATATTAGTAAGAGACTAGACAAAGGTCAATGGAACAGAATATAGAGCCCAGAAATAGACCCCAGTAAATATAACCAACTGATCTTTGGCAAAGGAGCAAAAATAATACTATGGAGAAAATACACTCTTTTCAACAAATGGTGCTAAAACAACTAGACATCCATCTGCAAAAAAAGAGAAGAACCTAGACACAGATCTTACACACTGTTAAGACACTGTTAAGAGCGTTAACGTTGTTAAAACACACTGTTAAGAAAATGAAAGGACAAGCCATAGACTGGGAGAAAATATTTGCAAAAGACACACCTACAAAGGAGTGTAAAACAAAATATACAAAGAAATTTTAAAACTCTACAATAAAAAAATAAACAGCTCAATTAAAAATAGGTCAAAGGTGTTAACAGACACTTCACCAAAGAAGATACACAGATGACAAATATGCATATGAAAAATGCCTTATATCGTAAGTCACCAGGGAAATGCACTTAAACCAACAGTGAGATATTCTGATACAATTATTATGGCCCAAATCCAGAACACTGACCATATCAAATGCTGGCAAACATGTGGGACAAAAGGAACTCTTTCATTGTTGGTTTAAAGACAAAACAGTACAGCTGCTTCAGAAGGTAGACAGATGGTTTCCTATAAAACTAAACATTGTTTTACCATACACTACTTGGTATTTTACCAAATAAGAAGAAAATTTATATCCACATGAAAACCTTCACATGGATGATTCTAACAGCTTTATTCGTAACTGTCAAAATTCGGAAGCAATTAGTTATCCTTCAGTAGGTGAATGGATAAAAAAAACTGTGGTACATCCATACAATGGAATATTATTCAGTACTAAAAAAGAGAGGAGAAAATAGGCCATGAAAAGATACGAAGGAACCATAAATGTACTTACTAAGTGAAAGAAGCCAATCTGAAATGGCTATGTACTCTATGATTCCAGCTATATGATATTCTAGATAAGGCAAAACTGTGAAGACAGTAAAAAGATTAGAGGTTCTTAGAGGGGAGAAAAAGATGAATAGGCAGAGTACAGTGGACTTTTAGGGCAGTGAAACTAGTCTGTATGATACTATAATGATAGAAACATGTCATTGTACATTTGGCCAAACTCATAATACGTAACACCATTAAGTGAACCCAAGTATAGATTATCGTTGCTGGGTGATAATAATTTGTCACTTAAAACAAGTGTACAACTCAGGTGGGAGATGTTGACAATAGGGAGAATATGTACATGTGGGAGAAGGGGTATATAGGAAATATCTTCACCTTTTCCCCAATTTTGCTATGTACTTAAAATTTCTTTAAAAAATATAATCTCTTAGAAAGTGTAAAGGTTATTAAAGGCAAATGCTACATGTCAAAAGTTAGAGATCATCTGCAGAAGTAGAAAGCAAAGTGGAAAAAATACTAAAACTACATTCATTTGGTACTTGTTAATTGGGATTGTTAATTCAACTTTAAACATTTCAACATTGTAAACTGACCATTCTTCAATAAAAATATATATACAAAAAAATACACCAGAATTTGACACAACATTGTAAACTGACTATACTTTAATAAAATACATACACAAAAAAATAAACATTTGTTGAAATTCTAATATGAGCAGTTGTAATATGGTAAAAAGACCATTAGTTTGGAGGAAGAACTAAATATATTTCCTACCTCTTAAATTTAAGTTGTGAGTTATCTTTCAGCTATTATTTACCCTGATAAACATAAACATTGCCTTTTATCAGATAAAAATAATAAATCTCTCTTTAACTATAGTTTGGCTTATTAAGTGGAATCATATTTTGAAATTATCTAACAGTTAATTAAACTAAGTGTTAACTGAATATTAATCAAGAGATAATCTGATAATCAAATGGAAGATTTAAATGAGAAGAATCTCCAATAAACTCATGGGTGACATGCTTTTGTTTTCTTCGTCTGTTTGATTTAAAGTTATTTGAATTTGAGAACAATAGATATTTATTACTACATAATCCTAGCATGGTGCCTGGAAAGTACAAAGCAAACATATTTGTTGAATATTGAATAATAGTAAGACAGTTTATGTACCTTTCATTGATTAACACTGTGTTCTTTAATTTTTCACACTTTCTTATTTATCATTCAACAAATACATGATAATCAAGAACATTGTATAGAGTTGACTCCAGCTTCATCAGTTACTCACATGGCTCATCATTATTTTAATGTTAGTGACAGTGTTTGGTCAATAACATATGAAGGAATGCAATCTACACAATAAGAGCTCATTATGTTATACATAATAAAATCATTATAGAGACGTAACAAAATTTCAAAAATAAAATAATTCAAAGTTAAGATATTCAAAATACCAAAATCCTTGGTGCTCCAATTATTTTCATATAGTTTGCTTAGTAACTCATTAAAGTTAGGACTTAGGCTTTTTATTGGCAGTGGTTTCTTCAATACACCATTATTTGAGATTCCTCAAACCAAAGTTATCAACTTCTCTGTTAATAATTATTTCTTGTTTTGATAAGTTTATTGAATAAAGGAATCATACAGTCTGCTCTTGAATAGATGGCAATTACAAAGTTAAGAAATTACTGTAACAAGGGTATAGAATTAATCAGCTCTATGTTTCATAGCACCATGTGCATGCCCTGATGCATTGCTTTCAGCAACCCAACAGCTGTTCTTTAATGCATTTTTTATGTCTCCAAGTAATGCTTTCATGATGAATTATGGCACATTCAACCAGAATTAATAATGCACCAAAAGCATGTGTGAAAAATTAAGTAAAATCTTTACAGAAGAGTTAAATTTGATTTGAAATATTAAATTTTAAAAAAGTGTGATAATTTATCAGCTGATAAAAATCCCACCTTGTAAATATCTTCAATGGCCAAGAATGATCTAATAATTAACTTATGAGAAGTAACTATTCACCTAAGGAGGGGAGAGACTCACTCACTTGTGGTCACAGTAAGAATAAGTTTAGATCTTTGAAAGAACTACCAAAAAATATTGTTAAATCTGGAATTTTAACTTTGAAAGACCCTCATGTTATATATATTCTGTTACTGAGATGCTGGCTTCTCCGTCCCTGTCAACAGTGGAACATGCCCAGTAATTTTAGTTTTCTTCCTCACTTTGATCTAAATGAACCCTGCCAGAAGAGCCTTGAGATGCGTCATTTATATTGCAGTATGAATTAAGTGAAATCTATTCCACTAGCAAATATTCTTGGAATGGTGATAATTGAGACTGTTGGCAGTCTGAGTCCAATTAGGAGAGAGAGTACACAGTCATTTGAGCAGGGAATGTTCAATGTGAAGAAATATTAGCTATGACAAGAAATTGGTGTAATGTCGCATAGGCTGGTAAGAGATAAAGAAAAACTAAAGAATACAGGTAGAGCTGATATAAAGAACAGCCATTCCCTCTATGGCTGAGATGGAACATTCAAAGGAAAGGCTCCCACAGGGCTGAGATACAGATGATATGAGAGGACAAAGCCATGGCTAACTGGATGGCAGAGAAATCACTTTGATGCAACACATGCAAAACTTGCTGGAAATCTACACCCTAATGCTTCCCAGCTCTCCACCCACTATGGTTCTGGGGCAAGTTCTTCACTGAGAAGTATCTCACAGGAGACACTCTACTACAAAACCACTCAAGGAGGATATGTGGAGGAAGCTGCTGGTGGTTGAATGCTGCTGGCTTCAGTGCACTGCAGAAGTCAAGATCTGAAAACCTGCAAGTTTATCAGGAACCAGGTGCTGGAGAAAGTTTCTGCCCTGCAGGAGCCTGATAGGAAGGCTCACGGGAATCAGAAAGCAAAATCCTTACCTCCTACAATGTCTCTCCAGTCCCCTCTACTGATAATGCTGAACATTGTACCAGCTGACAAAGCAAAAATATTTAAAGGGCACAGATCCATCTTTACAGAGCAAGCAAAATTTGTGAATTAGGAGGTGAGAGTTAATAAATCAATCACTGGCAGAGTGACATAAATGCAGAGGGGCACTTATCTGTGCTCCCGAGACAGTTGTGGTTGAAAATGTGGTATACTTGTCATGGAAGACACGTGACATAGACAGCAGTTAGATGTGAAATACAGAGGGAAGAGCAATGATCAAAGGAACAGGGAGGAAATAGAATAAAATAAATACAAAGTCCCAATTAGTTGTTATGTAGCTATTCAATTTTTGATGGTTTCTAAATTAAGTGATAGATCTTACTTAATAGACAATTGGGATAATAAAGGGTTTTAAGTAACTGGCTAAGGAATTCAAAATGTTCTCTAGAAATATTACACCTATATAGTGAATGAGACAGATAAAGCCACTGCAAGGTCCCAGGGCCTTATCTCTTACCATGAAATAAATAGGTCTATTTCCATTCAAGCAAATGTATGCACAGAAAAGCAAATTGAGGAGAGAATAAATATGTAAACTGATGCTTGGAAATATGTTGATTTCCTAAATGAGCTTGTAAATTAGTGGCCCTTATTTTGCCCTATACTTGAGAGCAGAATCAGCCACAGTTCATACAATATGCAGGCATGATCATAAAAAAGAGGTCATATCAAGCTACAATAAAGAAGAAAACTATTCTTTACTACTCTGTAACCTTATACATTAAAAAAATAATAAATATATGTTAATTATTCAATTTCAGAAATCATGGGTGTTCAATATTCTTCATTTATTATCTTTAAGTTAACTGTGGTGACGTTTTAACTTCAATACAGAGCATAGTAAACTGAAAATACAATCAAAAGATATGGGTTCCAGTCTAGACTATGTGCTCTGCTTTCCACGTACTGTCAGGCAATAAAAGTGACCTTTAACACAGAGATGCTAATGTAGCTCATGATTGCTACAGAAATAAAATAAAATAATGTAGGTGAAACATTTTTATTAATTGGAAAGCATTATATCAATACAAGGCATTTATTTTGATTTAATTCAACTGTGTTGAGGAATGCTAGTCTACTAAATAACAAAGACATCTCTTGAAGAATCAATTTTTCAAAATTTATTCAGGCTATCCTTTATCAAGGTTATCTTCCCTATGTATATCCTGGAGAAAATTCATTTTTCTCCCCTGATCTGAACAGCAAAGAACATAATGTCAAAGTTAAGGTTTTTTGATAGGCATTCCACATCTCATGGAATCCTCATGCATGTTTCATATCTGATCTTAACAATTACTCTAATGTTTATATTTATCAAATTAATATGCCTCAATATTGTTAAATTATTATCTGCATCACCTTTTCCTTTTTCTATAGATCTTCTTATTCAAGGGACATTACAAACTTGTTCTTAATTTTCCAAGACATAATTCTAAACCTTCTTTTGACATATTTTATAATTTAAACCATATGAATTTAATATCTATGTTAACATATTTATTTTTAGCTTAAGTTTAAATAGGTTTAAAATTTTCCTGCTGCTAAACTTACATAATAAATAAAAGCTCAACAAATAACTATTATTTTTGCAGAAAACTGTTTTATATGGGTCACATATCTCAAGTAATGAAAGTTAAAGAATGTAATATTTATTTTCATTAATTAAATATATATGTTATATACATATATATATTCAGCACTCAATTTGCATTTGACAGAAGAATCCAGCAATCATTATCACTTTGGATTATGCCATTCCAAGAGGAAATAGCCTCATAATGTAGCTCCAAACTGGCATTTATTCCAGAAGTTGAAAGGGAATTTTGCTAGGGTAAGAATAATAGAATAAGGCTTGACACTGGAACCTTACCTACTTTTGTATAGTATTTCTCTCTGTAGAATAAGCAAATACAAAACATGAATTGTCCAGCAATATGAGGGCCCTGAGCAAAGTGCAAACCAAGGCTGAAGTATAAAATCAGAAGCTTGCTTATATTTATCCAGAATGAGCACGTCAGGCCACCATATTTCTGATTTTAGTTGAAGTAAGCCTAAGTGTTGCATAATGCAGGATCATCCTGAGATGGAATGACCTGGTCAAATATTATGAAAAAGCAAAGGTACCGTAACATAATTGTGAGACGATAAAATGCAAATATCAGTGTTTGATGGCATTTAAAAATATTTTACTTGATCACATCAAGACGGTAATTAGCCTAATAATAAACTTAGGTCACAGAAACTACTGAACTATTAAATAGCTTTAGAAATTTTAAAAGCTATTGATTTACCAGGTGATGTGTATCTTTTCCTCATTACACACTATAATGATTTTACCCACACAGCAGAACATGAGCCTTATTGTTAATTAGAAAAACTGCATGTGTCACAAAAGATTATGTTTTCATTTTTTAGAAGTCCCTTAAATTTACATATGCGATAATGTTAAAAATGTTTCATCTTAAATTGAGTGTAACTGTTGATTATCCCCACCCACTTTTTTAAACGGGATTGAAAACTAACTGTAGGGGATTTCATTTTCTGCTTACAGAAGAATAGCTTATATCAGACAAAATCTCTCAACAAGAGTAAATATAAAACCTGAAATAAAAAGGAAAACTGCTCTTTGAAGATACTGGAAATCAACTCAGGCAGTCAGGACTTCAGGGTCCAAAATTCCCAAGAGAAGAGAAACACAATGAAAAGACTTCAGCACTGTTTGTTTGCCACTTCCCTTCCTAAGGCATTTGCAGACTTGTCAACAACATGGGGCTCACAGGCCAAGTGAAAAATGGATCTCAGAGTCTTCTGAAGTAGCACAGAATGATACACACCAAAATTAGAATTCAAAGCTACCAGAACAGCTTGCAATTAAAAAGCCAAAATCTCAGAGCAAAGACCGCAATGGAGAGGTGAACCTGATGGTATGTGACTTTTTGCCTATTTAGTGCTTTTAAACTTTTTATTCTGCAGAGAGTGAGAGTCTGAGCAAACAACAGCAGTCTCTTCCAAAGAGGGGGAAAAAAAAGGCTATTCAGCTCCTGAGTAGGAGGAAAAGCCCTGGAAAATAGTCCAAGTTTTCAATTGAGACTCACAGTTACTGCTAGATACAGCTGAATAAAGTATTAGTGGAATGGAAGATGAGTTGGTAGAAAAAATTAACTGATAATGAAGTGAGCATGAATAAAAATATAAGAAAGAATGTAAAATATTTATGGCACAAAATGCAAATGAATTGTAGGCCTGCAATGGGAGGCCTAGAAAGAGCAGAGAGAGAAAAGAAGTCAGGAAGTTTTCTTTGGTGAGACACTGCTGTGAATCTTCTAAAATTGATTTAAAAAAACATAAAGCTGTAGAGATAGGAATGATAAATATGAGAGTCAAACTTAGGCAAACTATAACAAAGTCACTGAAATTCCATCAGAAATAGCAAAATGTTAAAAGCAATCAGAAGAAAATAGTGTTATCTTCAAGTAAGAAGCCCTAATAATGGCACCCAATTTTTAACTATAAATGATGCAAACCAGAGAACAATAGATGATATATTTAAAATAATTTAAAATAAATGCTAATCTATAATTTAATATCCACCTAACATATATTTAAAATGAAAGGTAAATTATACATAAGACCCTTCCTCCCCTCAAAGAAAGAATTTCTAGGTAGCCAGTATGCACTAACAGAAACACTAAAGGATGTTCTTGAGATAGAAGAAACGGTATTTCAATTGGATTTTCAGCAATGAATGAAGGGATAAAGAACATTGGAAAGGATGAAAATGTGCTAAATTTAAATAAAATTGGCTATATAAAAACAATAGTATGAAAACTTACTAAGAATGAAAACACCTGACAAAGGAGGCACAAAATATGGGAGGGGATAAACCAACCAGGTACTTTAATAGGAATTCTATGCATGAAAAAATAATGGATCCAAAATTAATGTTGAGATGGATTAGTAACACTTTTCTTCCAATAAAACTAAACAGTAATAATAGAGTGTGAAAAAGTAGCAAGATATACTGAAAAAAAAGTGTTCATAATCAGAATATAAAAATTGAGGAAATGCCTTATGAGGGAGATACCTTTTGTGTTCTATCCTATACATGTGTGGGCAATTTGAACATAGGTGAATGAAGGAAGGAGCCCTTTCAGGCAGAGGAATTGAGTGAGCCTAGAACACGAGGTAAAAATCTAAATCCATACTTAAGAGATTGGAGACAAGTCTACTTTGGTTGGATTATACGGTGGTTGAAAAAGAAAGAGCAGTAAGTAAACCCAAGTGGGGTGGCACGTGGCGTTCCGCACACTCTGCTCCTACAGCACTTTTGCACTGTATCACACTGTAGCTCCTGGGGAAGAAAGGAATGTTGCTTCAGAAAGACCATCAGTTTTGTTTTAAAATACAAGTAGCAGGGTACTGCCTTTGATTCAACTATTTTAAGACCTTGTTTTCTCAACCTAAGTGCTTGCTGTTCCCAAATATGCAAGAATAACTTTTGCACTTTTTCCCTCCAATACTTCTTGGTTGGCTTTGCAGAAATAAAGTTTTAAGATTAAAAAAAATGGTGAATGGAAAAAAAAAAAACAGATATCTCTAAAGTAGTCAAATAGTAAATCCCATGAAAGCAGAGATACGATTTTAATTTTTAATTAATTACATATGTTGTATATTTAAGTGTAAAGTGAACGTGTTGGCCTTCAGAAAAGCTTTTAGTTGGCAGCACTGCACAGGACAGATTAGATAAAGAAAATACCAAATTCAGGGAAATCAGAATCAAGACAACCAGAGCACAGTAATCTAGTTTACTAATAATGACTGCCTGACTCGGCATAGTAAAAGAGGCTAGCTCCATTTTAAAAAATGCTGAGAGAAATAAATAAGAGGATTAGAAATTAATTACATTGTTGCATAAATTAAGGTGTGGAAGTCAGGGAGGACTCTGGTGTTTTCTGCCTAGGGCAACGAGGCACTGGAAATGAGGAAGACATGGCTGGAAGATAATCATTACATATATACTCAGAGTAGTTTGAGTGTGAATGATCTTTTCCAAAAGGGCTTTATAAAAACTGTTTCTTCTTTTCTGTTGTCTTCTTCAAAATGTATATAGGAACTATGATTTCATAATTAAAACTGAATTTTGTTTCATAGTGATTTCTGCTTTAGTCCTTTTAGTGTTTACCATCAATGACATGTAAAAATGGGACCACTGAAACAGAATACTTACAAACAGCATGGTTTGGTGAAAACAATATTCTGTTAAGATTTATGAGTACTGAGTTCTAGTTCTTCTAGTTCTGCCAATGCCACTCTGCTAGTCAGGACTCTACCAGTTAAAAGTGAATTTGACGGCACTAAAAAGAAAGCTGACTACAATGGCTTTTCAAAGAGGGTTATATTTGTCTTATAAACAAAAGATGACCAGAGATGAGCAGCCCAGGCTGCAACTGCTCGAAAGGTCATTAAGTACTTTTATAATCCAGCATTCTTAGCACGTGTGCTTTATCCTCCTGGTTACAAGACAGTTGCTCCAACCCCTGATGTCACACACCTTCTCTAGGTGAGAAGAAGGTAAAGGCGAAATGTGAATCATTTGAGTCTATGCTTTTTATGAAGAAAACAATCCAGGAAACTCTATCTGGTAGATGTCTGTTGACATGTCACTAGTGGTAATTGTGATACCCTTATCAACAAGGCAGTGTAAGGGTATGAACATTTTTAATGAGGCCTATTGGCATCCAAATTAAATTGGTGTTGTATTATTAGGAAAAAAGAGTGGATATTGATAAGACATCTAAGAATGTTTGTTCTTATAATCTTTTTTTTTTCCTCATTTGAAAAATGAAGGAGTTGCATAATCTATAAGGGTTAGATCAACTCTTACAATCTGAGATTACATATTACCCAAAAAGAATTTGACCACTGTATTCAGATACATCACATTTCATATCATAATCATAATAAAAAATCAATTGTCTTGGCTGTAAATGGTACAACTCATAATTTTATTTGTGATTATGACAGTAAAATGCTTCATTATAACTTAAAGTTTCTCTTTCATTAGAATAAGCAATAGCTCTGAACACTGAGTAAGCTAATGTCAGAAATGAGTTAATTAGACTTTTTGCTTTTTATATTGTTTACATCAGATCTAAAGGACTCTTGCACTTCAAAGTAGCAGAAATGCAATTTCATGGTATTCTGCTTAAGTGACTTAGAGATATATACTAACTGCCTAAAGTTTGATTATTTTAATGATTTTAAGTCTACCAAAACTCAGATAAGGACTTGCGATTTTCTAACCAATGTACTTGTTCCAGAATGAAGATGCTAATCTGAACATTAAATTATAAATTCATCAAAACTAATGGGCAGACCACAGAGAAGACAATCTTAGTAAAAGAAACTAAAAGCCTATAAAAGTTTTATACATAATTCATGACAGGCATAGAATAAACTATCACAGAACCTAAACATTATTATCAAATAACCTGAGGTTACTGGTAGAGCATATCTAGACTTCTAATCAAAAATTCACTCAACTAGATTTAGTTCATTGACAGAATAACTAGTAGATTAAAATTTCTATTTTGTTGATTGGCTTTTTGTTATTATATAAATGTACTATTTTTAGATCTCGATAGATGCTGAATATGAGTAAAATATTTAAAGCTGGCTACTATTTGTATGAAGTTAATAAAGTGATGCATTACCTTTGAGTAATTTAAAGTGTTCTATTTAAAAATATCCTCTTTTTAAGGTTTACTTATTTATGCATTTATTCATCAGGTATGATAAGGAGTTTTCTACATTATGACCAATAAGCAATATGTACATGTTTTGCACAGGCAAATGCAATGCCATCTATTTTATAAATATTTCAGAAACTTAACATTCTTATTTAAATAATTAATGTATATATTTTATATCTTTGAGTTGAAAATTATTTTAGAAATGATAATAATTTTGTTACCTTGATTATTTTGATTGAGGGAGTTCAGTATATATTATCTAAAATAACACATCCTCTTACTTAATTTTCAGTTGTAGATTGGTAAGTGGATAGTGGCAACTTTCTAGTAGACAGCACATATAAATAAAGTCATACATACCCACAAGCTTACACATCACATGAATGCATGAGTGTATATGTGTACAGATATGTATATTCATCAACATACATGAACACATGTATATATGCAGATTTATATTTTTAAAGTATACGAGAAATCCTATGTTATTAAAAATAAACTGATGAAAATCTGTAGATGTTCAAAGATTGACTCTGGTCTCCCACTTTTGGTAATGAATATTAAGTAACTCTGGCAGCTTTCTCACTGAGAATAACTCAAAGAGCTGGACAAATGCAATGTTTTAAGCTACTTAGAGTAAAGTAAAAAAATTCTGCAATGTTATATGAGGAGGAGCTAAGGGAGGTGAGCATGAGATTTGGAACTTTCTGCTCTTCTAGGTATTTTATGATCCTGGTTAGGGTGGCGGAGAAGCTGAGTTGTATGGCTGAGGTGTTTTCACATGACTTTCCATGGGAATTTCAAAGATGGAGGGGTGCCAAAATAGATAAACGTTCACACTCCAAAGTCAGATAACCTAGGTTTCCTTGTTTACTAGATCTAGTTCCTGGAGAAAATTAACTTTGAACTTTTCTTCTCCTTCTTTGATACTTTAGAATATAAATAGTACAATATAAGGCTCATTATTAACATATACTATGCTGAATGATAGGGTAATGGTAGAGGAAAAGGAAAGGAAATTTCTTAATAGATACATAAATATATTCCTATTCAGCACAGGGGAAAATACTCAACGCATACCATCCTTATTTGACTAATGATCTTGTGATTGTAGCTGGTATATTTGTATCTACCATCCTGGTAGATATAACTCTATCAGTATTTTCTGAGATATTTAAAGTAATTAAAAGTCCTACAGGTAGAACAGACTTAATCCAGTAGAAACATAATAAAAAAATATTGACAGTCTTTCCAAACAAGCAAAAAAAAAAAAGGATAATAAACAGGAAAATTTGCTCAGCCTTATGTATCATCTTGGAAATAACTCATATAATATATACAATTTCAAATCTACTAAACAGTGAAAGAATGAGAAAAGGAACAGAGAGAAGGAAGGAAGGATAAAAAGAAGAAAGGAAAGAAGGAAGGAAGGGAAGAAAAGGAACAAGAAAATGCAGGGAAAGGAAAACTAAAAACAAAAAAAAAAAAAGGAAAAGGAAAGGAATTAGCCAAGTTAGAGAAGACTGATGTTACAGGTTGGGGAGGATGCAGAGCAACAGCAGTTCTCAGACACTGTGGTAAGAATGGCATTGGCAACAAAATTTTGGAAAACAATTTGACACTATCTAGTAATGTTAAAGATATTCATAACCTCTTACCTACATACTTTACCCAAAAATTATAATGGCAATTATTTATGAACATGTCTATAAAAAGACAAAAGGATATTCACTGGGATAGTTTGTAATGGCAGTATATTGAAAACACCTTCATTTACAAGAGAATAAATTGTTCAATAAAATTTAGTTAAATTGTCGTAGAGATATACAATTAACTACTATTTTAGGAGTAATATGGAATGAACTGTGATTCCTATTTCAACGTAGAAAGACCACAGAATATAATACTGTAGAAAAAAAGCAAAATATGTAAATTCCTATAAAACAATAATTTAAATATAAATAAATGTACATATTTAAACTATGCATGAGAATAATGAGCACCATAACAGGGTAATAGATTCCTATAGAAGGCAAATAGAATACAAAGTATAAATGGCTCAATGATTTTATTTTTTTTACTTCCCTGCCTCATACCCAGACCTTGAACAGAAACTAGCACAAAAGTGTTGAATAAATGAATGAATGAATATACAATAATTTCAGTTTCTTATTCTGTGTAATTACTGAGATTTTAATTATATTATTCTCTGTACTATTATTCTAAGTATGAAACACTGGAGAATTCTAAAAACTAAAGAAAACTACTGACTCTTCACATAAAAATTTAGGCAGTTATTCTGATTTTTAAAAAAATTTCTGTGTCATTTTGTCTAAGTTATTCATCCTTAAAAGAGATTATGTAATAGTATTTTTCTATTCATAATGATAAATTGAAATTATGAATAAAATCAATACTATTACAGTTTTACGCTCAAAAGTTGTTTTGAATCAAAAAATTCTAGTATTCCCACAATAATCTTCTACCTAGTAAATGCAATTGAAGTAACCATGTACACACTTCAAGAAATGTCCAAGATTAATGACATTGGGTATTTATCTGAAACTTAAATTAAGCAAAATAATTTTTTTAATATTGGAGTAGCACCCATTATCTTGCCTTGCTCAGCATCAGTTTGTACTGACCCAATAACTTGCTGAAGGCAGGTTATGCTAATGAGGCCAAGGTCACAAGCTCTCTGCCTTGTAGGCCAGTTAGTTTGCTCTGTACCTTGGCTCTTGATTGTACTACATGGTGGTGAGTCTTGCTTGAGAAATTATACAAACAGAAAAAAAAATTCTTCATTTAAAAGAACAGACTGGAAATCTTTAAAAACACAATTTTTCTCTTCTGGAAATTAAGTTGTTCCTAGAATATAAGAATCTAGAGGAAATATTAGAAGTTAAGGGGCAAAGAGAAATTTCTTAACATTTAAGTTAGAGTTAGAAATACAAATCTGAAGTCATTCCTGGGTTATGTTTTTTTGGTAGAGGAATACTCTGGAGATATTGTGGGTTTGATTCCAGACCACCGCAATGGAACGAGGATTGCAATAAATGAGCCACACAATATTTTTGGTTTCCAGTGCATATAAAGGTTATGTTTACACTGTATTTCTGTAGTCTAGTAAGTGTGCAATAGCATTATGTCTAAGAAAAGTACATACCTTGATTAAAAATACTCACTTGCTAAAAATTCTAACCATCATCTGAACCTTCGATGAGTTGTAATTTTTTTTTTTTTTTTTTTTTTTTTTTTTGCTAGTAGATAGTCTTGCCTGGAGGTTGATGACTTCTGACTGATCAGGGTGGTGGTTGCTGCAGGTTGGGGTGATTTTGGTAATTTCTTAAAGCAAGACAACAGTGATACTTCCTGCATCAATTGACTCTTCCCTTCACAAATGGTTTCTCTGTAGCATGCAATGCTGTTTGATAAAATTTTACCCACAGTAGAACTTCTTTCAAAATTGCAATCAATCCTGTCTAACCCAAATGCTGCTTTATCAATTATATTTATGTAATATTCTATATACTTTATTGTCATTTCAACAATCTTTCTAACATCTTCACCAGGAGTAGATTCCATTTCAAGAAACTACTTTCTTTACTCATCCATAAGAAGCAACTTCTCATCTGCTGAAGTTTTATCATGAGATTGCAGCAATTCAGTCTCATTTTCAGGCTCCACTTCTAAGTCTCATTCTCTTGCTATTTCCACCATACCTGCAGTTACTCTCTCTGCTGAAGTCTTGAACCCCTTAAAGTCATCCATGAGGATTGGAATCAATTTCCAAGCTCCTGTGAATGTCAGTATTTTGACCTCTTCTCATGAATCATAAATGTTCTTAATGGCATCTAGAATGGTGAGTCCTTTGCAGAAGGTTTTTAATTTGCTTTGTCCAGATCCACCAGAGAAATCACTATCTATGGCATAGGTCTTACAAATTGGATTTCCTAAATAATAAGATCTAAAAGTCAAAATTATTTCTTCACCAATGGGCTGCAGAATGAGTGTTGTGTTGGCAAACATGACAGTTCATTGTGTATCTCCATCAGAGCTCTTGGATGCATTGTGCATGAGCAGTAATATTTGAAAGGAATCATTTTTTTCTGAGTAGCTAGTCTGAACTGTGGGATTAAAATATTCAGTAAACAGATGGGCTGTCATCTAGGCTTTGCTGTTCTATTTACAGGGCACAGTAATGGAGAAAAGTAATTTGTACTTTGCAGTATATTACTATCTCATTTAAACCACAGCACGACACTACAGTATAGGAATTATTATACCAAATTTACACATAAGAAAATTAAATATTAAAAAAAAAATTTGACCAATTTTGTCCTAGGGATATCCTAGGACTATTTGTCCTAGGACAGACTGGTGATGTGCTTGAATGTGCTCGTTATCAGCTCATGCGAGCCAATCGTTAAATTTTGTGAGAAGGTTTTTAAACTGTTGGTGGCTCTTAAATGGCCATGGTGGGGGTATTTACACCACAGAAATTGGCAAATACTGTAAGTCAGAGCTCTCTTTTCAGAGAGCGGCTTTATCAGCACACAGCTGAATGACATTCAGCTAATTTCTATAGAGTTAGGATTTATATTCTTCTGTGTTTTGTTAAAGAACCATGTTTTTGGTCTCTGTGTAATATGGTTTTCATGTGACAGCATCTCTCTTCAAAAATTTATTATTATGTATTAGTATAGCATTAGTAAGGTTAATAAATCTTAAATTATATTTTATAGCACTTAATACTAAATCACACTTATACTGATTAAATTAGTGATCCTTGAATGTCAGACTAGAAAATGTGTCCTTTATTTAATAGCTAAGTGGGAGGTTTCATTCCAGGCAGGGCCATGACCAGAACTATGACAAACTCCTTAACACATTCTCTGACAGTAGGGTGACAAGTGGTTTTCTTTTTAGAAGAAACTAGAGGTAAGCAATCAGAAGGCTATTAAAATAGTCTCTGTGAGAGGTAACAAGGTCTTCACTAATACAGTAGTAGCAAGTGTGGTTCCTGATTTTTATTGTTACTTCCAGAGGACATCTGCATACCCTAATAAATGCCATATGGGAACTAAGCTTTGGTAGCTCAGTACAAAATTTGCTCCTATAAAACATTTAATTTGTGTGAATTGATAATATTGTACCTGAATGTCTTCCTTAAAAAAAAAAATTTAGTTCTCTCCTAGAGAGCACTGTACCATTTCTAATTATTTGATGAGAGTAATGAAGTGAATTCAACTTCAAATTTTTAGAGGCTTATGAATTATGCCTGATTGAAAGCACTTTTGTCCTAGGAATATCCACTCTTTTCATGTTAGTTTTTCCTCCATCTGTCCAAATATTCAGAACGTGAAGAATATATTTGATCATATCCAAATCGTTCTTTTTCTTTTTTGTTTTGCTAAATGGAGTCCTCTAAGAAAAGGTCACTCTCCATTTGATCAGATTTTAATCTGTCTTGGAAACATCATAACAATAAGAGTTAAGATGATGGACTCCATACCTTTTGTTTTAGTGCTTTTAAAATGTTATTAGTTCTTATTCTTAAACAGAAAAGAACTGATCACCTCCAATATCATAAGCAGAAAGAGGAACAAATTTATGCTTAATCTAAGGATATATCACTAGATATTTACATAAAATTTGTATAGTTGATAGTTTATAATTTAATAAATCAATTTAACATATGGTTCATGATCAAATCAGAACTTAAAAACATACATAACAAGTATAAATCTCAGTCTGTAAGCTCTCTTGTGAAAGAAACATCATTTACTTATTTGTTATAACTTTATTAAGGTTTTACACTGAGCTTCCATTCTCCCATTCTCTTGGGCCAGTCTTATAGACAAGTTCAGTAATTGTTCTGTTCTCTTCTCTTGTTTGCCCTGGTTCCAAGCCCCTATATATGGCCACGGTCCAATGGCAGAAGTGGCTCCATTTTTTAGTTATCTACCTACATAGGTCACCAACCATCCTGCACATATGTCCTCTTTAGGAGTGATGGCTCTCTATATAGCATTTTGGTAAAATTCTTTGTAAATGGAAAATTTTTTTGAGTTTTGAACCCCTATGCCGAGGGCCTGAAGTAATTTATGAAGCAGACTCTGGTTTTCTATTACGTCTAGACTCAAAGGTCTTCCCCTGGTTTTTCAGGCCAAGGAAGACTCCATATAATCTGGAGAAAATCTTTCTTCCATCACGTTTCATCAAGTCACCTACTTCTATCTGAAACCGCATTTCTTTTTCTTTTACCTCCTTAAAAAAGCCTCTAAATTCTCCTATAAGTGAAAGCTACTGGAAAATAGGATCCAGGTCTACTGTGTTTCCTGCCAAAGGCTTCCCTTGGAGCTATGAAATATAGACCAAAGTGCCTGAAAGTGATGGAGGCAGAGGCCAACATCTCAGGAGAATCTCCCACTCACATAAGAAATATTATATATTTCATACACAAGCATAAGATATAGACTGTGAGGACTTCTTGACTTGGTATGTTTATGCTTATTTGTGAATGTGGATTATGTGGGTTGTCTGGGAAAATATTACTCTAAAAGTGATGTAACTATCCTCTCACCAGAAGGATCTGTAAACATTTTAATACTGAGATTCTCTTGACATTGAGTAATATTATCCTAGAAAGAAAGGAAAGGGTTGAGATGGGGTCAAATCTATGACCACGACATAGCAAAACCAACCTGAATGATGGTCTAGCCCAAATGACATTGATGTTCTAATAAGCTGTTTCAGTCAGTCACAGAATATCACCAAATTTTAACAATGTACAAAGCCACATACAGTTCATACAGGTAGACAGTGGTCCTAATTACTAATTATCCTAATTTTCATGTATCTCAGGTTTAGAAAGATTTAGGTTAATCATTGTAAAAAGAAGTAAGATTAACTTCTTTCTGTCAGTTTGATTTACTGATTCCTATGTATTAGTCTGGGCCATAAAAAGTTAATTTATTCCTAAGGCAAAGACTAAACTGCCTTTGTAGTTCACCGGGATACTTTCAGAATCCTATTAAACAGTGAAAAAAAAGTATCATATTATCTATTTCCAGCAATAAGAACCAACATTGTATCAACAAAAAGAAATATCCTAAAACAGACAAAAGTGTTACTAAATCTCTCTCGATTTCTCTGCTCCTCTTATCAAAAGGCCAGATTTACCGGTGTCACGCGGTGTGGCTTATTGGTCACCCAATGACAGGACAGGAGTTGTACTCAGACCCCTTGTGTCCCTGAGGCTTCCACTCTGCTGATGGATCTGGAGATGGGGGTGGGGTTGAACAACAGTTTTTCAAGCCTGCCTTGGCTTTTATGTTCTGGTCCAGCTCAGTTTTCTCTGTGCATGCCCCCAGTTTTTCAGTCAGCCAAGAACGTGTGGGGAGCTTAGCTTCCGGGGCTATTTGATTTCCAGTCTCTCCCTTTTAAAGGTCTGGTTTGTCTGACACTTTCTCCAGTCAAGTCCACAACCTCAGGCTACTGGAGTTTTGATTTTCCACTCTTGTTTCTTACTTAGTTTGCTCCTTTCACTTACTACGCCATACAGTGTGGTTTTTCATACCTTTAAGTGAAAATAATCAAGTCAGCCTCCTTTGTCAGCAAAATTGCCAGTTTTCTTGGCCAGCCACACCCTGGTTAAACTACTGTGCTGACAAAACAGGAGGTGGGGTGCGGGGTAGGCATGGGAACAGCCCCAGGCCAGAAGGCCATAGAATCTCATTGTTTCTAACTCAAGTTCTAGCATTTTTTCCTAAATAAATGCTTCTCAATTTGTTTTTGCCTTTGATAAACTTTCAGTGTCCTGGTATGACTGTTTTCGACAATCGTACAGTTTTATACTTGCTTTTTTTTTTAGAAGATTTGCTGACATCTTCTATCTATCATTGCTGGAAAGCCTGCCTTATTTTTTGCATTGTTGAAGGATTTTTTAATTATCTCATTTTATCATCACAACCAGTGTATGAATTAATGCTTTTTTATATTGTAATTTTAGAGAAGCAGAACCCACGAACAAATAGATTCAGAAGTATAACCAAGAGTAAGGTCTACACATGCCCAAAGATGTATTATTGGCTTATTCCAGAGAACTCATTCATGCCAAAGTGACAGGAGGCCATCCTTTGCATTAATACATTAAGAAAAACAAAACCAAACCATGACTCTTCATCAGTGACACATATTCACACATAATATTCTTCACTTTCATAGCTGAGAACAGAGTGATCCCTTTATACTCCCCGTAATCACTTTTCCTCCCATACAATATTCAAATCTCCTCAGTATTGAAATACATTAATTGGTTTTATTAAGTGTAATGGATGTTTCTGAAATTAGGAGCATACTCAGATTCCAAAAAAAAAAAAACAAGAAACAGCTCATTTATGCAACATGTAACAAAAACACAGGTCCATTAGGACAAACACTTTTTAAAACACAGCACAAAAGTGATAAAATTATTTTAGCATCAAACAATCACTTTAATTATGTTTTTCAGTTCTATCTCTGAGGTTGGAAACATACTTTAATAAAATGTTTCCCACATGTGCATTCAGTCTTTCCATAAAGCACTCAGTTTTGTAATAAAAACACAGCTTATTTTAAAAGTAGAAATTCTAAGCAGTCCAAACAATAGGCTTTGCAAAATCTGACAGGGAAGTTGAGTGCTATCATGAGATACCATGAAATAAACAATTCTAAATTCAGATCACCATTTTAGTTTCGTTGGAAAGATATATGTAATATCTCAATTTTAATTTGTATTTCAGTATTTAGTTTTGTTGAGTATATGATGCAAAATTATAGCTTAAAACTGGCTTAGAATGTTTTATTAGTCAGCTTAGGCTGCCATAACACAATACCGTAGACTGGATTAAATGACAGAAATTTATTTCCCACAGATCTGGAGGCTGGACACTCCAAGATCAAGGCGTTGGTAATATAAAAGTTTCAATCTGAGGCCTCTTCTCTTGGTCTGAAGGCAGCCAGCTGGCTGTGTGCTTACATTACCTCTTCTTTGTATGTTCACACAAGAATTAGAGGGAGCTCTCTGGTGTCTCTTCTCATGAGGACACTAGCCCCACTGGACCAGGGCCCACCCTCATGACTTCATCTATCCTAACTACCTTCAGAAAGCACCATCTCTAAATACCATCTCATCACAATGAGAGTTGGGGCTTCAAATCTGAATTCTGAGAAGACACAAAAACTCAGTTCATAACAAATGTCAACATAAATATACTCATTTATATATTCAAAAGAATATTTATTTGGGGAGACTGGTGTTAGAATAAAACAGGTATTGTACTTGTCCTCATGAAGCTGAAATTAACTTACTTACTTTTGATTATGTCCACTTCTGGTAAAAATTTCCAAAATAATCTCTAGAATCTAGGGAAGCTGTATTTATACTGGAATAAAGCATTGCCATGGCTACTTTTTTTCTAACATAATTTTTAATATTTAATATAAAATAATTTACATGGAGGTAATAACAATTAAACATATCATATGATATTCTGAGGCCCTTCTTTGCTGCTGTTAGTATTAAGTAATATATAGCACATCTACCAACTTCCCAGATACGCAGTGATAAATTTACTTTAACTCTGCTTCATCTTAACCCGTCTTTTGAAAGGCTAATGCAAGAGGAAAGATGAGAAGTTTTTGAGCATTGAGCAAAGACATAGCAAGAGTCCAAAATAATGTCCCAATGATAACTGAAAAATTATTAAGTGGTAAAAATACTTTATGTCCAATTACAAATATTTATTTTGTTAAAGTACATACTCTAAATCTGATTAGAAGCAAAGCTTATACTTTGATAACAGTGTTTTCTACTTTACAACTTTTTAAAAACTATGTCATTCTCCCTCAGTTTATTAACACTGCGTATTTTGGAAGAAGCCATTATTCAGTTCTTACAATTTAGCTGCCATTGTGATTTTGTCTTGGAAAGCACTGTAGCTTTCTTGGCTTGAGGGTTTTTATGCCATTCCAAATCTTTATACATAAAATTTTCAGCTGGCATTCAAGGTCCTTCACACTATGATATAGACCAAACACTCTCTTTCCTTTTCCTCACTCATCCTCCCTGGCCAAGTCTCATACTGTGCAGCTTGCCAGGAAGACTGGATTTGATCCTATTTGCTGAACAAATCTAATCATTTTCACATCTGTGACATTTTTCATACTGTCCTTTTCTAGAAATTAAAAAATACATATATACTCGCATACATATGGAAGATCGATCGATCGATCTATCATTCATTCATTCTATCATCTATCTATTATCTATCGGTCTGTCTGTCTGTCTATCTATCTCAGGGTATAATTCACATTTTTCATTTCTGAATTTTCCCAACCACTTTCATGACTTTTACCTCACTGAATCTCTAATCACGTTTCATAACTACATTTAAAGACAAATCTTTAAGTGTTTTCAAGTCAGATGAAACAAAGTACAATCACATAAGGGACTTTTTTTTATATTTCATAAAAATACAATATTAAGGGTATTTTTCTTTTTATGGTTCAAAGTCTCTTAAAACTGTAATATAATTTAAAAAATATAGAACATATGTTTTGTTTCTCTTAGTCATAAAATGATAATCGTGTAGTAATTTTTTTGGCCATTCAAGTTAGCTAGCTTGGAAGTAAATTTAATATTCAATCGTAGTAACCATATACAAACATTAACTCCCAGGAGGTTAGTTGCTCTTTCTTAAGATGTAGTGCATAGGAGGACCACAACCCCAAGAATTGCCAGACCCATTGTGGTACTCAGTAAATTCAAATCCTAGGCATAAAGATGTTTGGAGACAGTGATCTAGGGGCACAGGTTACAGCCTTGTTTTGGATAAAAGAAATGGTACAGAAAAACGTTTTAGCTGTAAAGCAGAATCTATAACACATTCTGTCTAATAATGGTGAGGAACTATAGGAACAAAGTTGACAGAAATGAGGCAGGAACCACGCTGTGGTCAGCTGGCTGGCTGTAGAGTCGAGAGCCTCATTCAAGCCTCACTGAGAGCAAACAGGTAGTCAGAGCTTGTTCTTAACCTGACGCCACTCAGGTCCTAGGGTACTGAGGGAAACAACGACGACAGAAAAGCAAGCCCTCCTCTCATAAAACTTACACTCCAGCCTAGGGTCACAGATAATAAAACAATCACACGTATCATTTCAAGGAGTGATAACAGTCAAGAAGAAAAATAAGGCAGAATAAGGGAAAAGGAGCACTAAATTCGATAAGGTGAATGGTGAGACCTTTCAAGTCAGATGAAATACAACCAGGGACCTGTATAAAGTAATGGAGGGGGCCATAAGTATTTCTGAGTAATGCACCTTTCAGGCAGGGAAAACAAAAAACGCCATGTGTCTAGGAAAGAACATACCTGGCTGGAAGAGCAGCAAGACTTGAAGGGTGGTTAGGACAAAGTGAACAAGAGAGGGTAGTCATTTCTAGATGAGTGCTTTAAAAACATTTTTAAATGAATATTAGCAAAGTCCATTAGAGCTGTATATCCATTTATAAAAACATATCTTTCTACGTGAATAAGAAGGTAGTGGAATTTTTAAAAATGTGTCGCTGATTTAAAAGAAGGGATGATTGTCCCCTGTCTGTCTATATCCCAATGCAGTCACCTCCCTGTCACACTTAGAGTGGATGATAACAACTTTGCTCACATTTCTTTTTTATTTTGTGAAATGTAAGGATTTGTGCAGTACTCAGCAATGTATTTGTATACTGACAAGTATAAAAAAAGTTCTTGAAGAAATGTATAGTCATGTTTTTTTTCCCTAAGACAAAGTCTAGGCGTTTGTCTCGATAGAGGAAAAGTCAGCTCATAAGTTCCTTCCTGAAAACTGCACAACTCTGGCAAATTTATTTTGACTTTTTAATTTTTCTGTAGGCTAATGTAGCAAGACTTTTTATTATTAGATAACAATGCTAGGATAAAAATATGCTCTTATAAAATAAGTCAAGATGTTTCAATTTCCTCTGATTAGAGAAGATGTACAATTTTTCAAAACCAGTATGCTGGGGAAAGTATGGAGACAATTTTTGAGAAATAAAATCTATTTTTCAGGAAAATTTAGGAAGGAGATCACTCATTATTTTTAAACCTTAAGACTGAAGGAACTTGGCATATTCTCATGACTGTGATAGTCTCATTAGCAGGGCTTACAGCATTTGGTTATAATCTAGGACAGTTAAGCTTTTCTATATGTGTGACCAAATTGACAGTAAATTAAAATTTGAACTAAGCCAGGAAGATGACTGCAATACTCTGGTTATCACAATAATAATTTTAAAAATGCTATTATTACTAACTTCTTAGTAAATATTGATTATTTAAGAAATACAGATGGATATATATTAAAATGTAAATTAAATGAAGCAAAATTATTTTTTATTCTTTTCTTTTTGCTAGATTTTATGCTTATAGCTATAACTAATAATGGCATAGTCTATGTCGTCGTAAAACTTTTTTTAAACTTTTTTTCTGCAATGACAAACTAGTACTTAATTGATGTACTCAAAAGCATATTGAAAAGAAAATGTAAATGATTTCCATTCTTGGTGATGTCAGAGTTGGCAAATCTAGTCTCCACTGTGCTGTGAGTAACTAGGAAAAAGTGGTTAAAATATAAAAACAATTTGCATAGAAGCACTGAAAATCTCACAAGGTCCTAAAAACATATGGTTCTAAGGTATGAAAAGAGAAGGAGTCTGGGTCAATGAGTCCAATGTGGGAACTGCTTTTGCAATCAGTTCTAGAAGAGATGACCTTGAGGCTTAGAACCTTAAAGAACTAAGGGAATCAATTTTTGTATAAAGGGTCTGTCAAGGAGAAGAGACCCTTGGGGATCTTACACATATTTTGGGAGGACTCTGTGGAGCTTAATTGTAGGATTAAAGATTGAGCAGGCAAATATTGGCCTTTGGAGGCATGAATCTCAGTTTTGAAACTTGATAATCCCTCACCGAGTGAGGTGATCTACAACTGTAAAGCTCTTGACCAGCTGCCACTCTTAATGATTATAGTAGCATCTAGGCTGCAAATAATATCTCTAATGTACCACGTGTAATTCCCAGAACTCAGCAAGACATAAGCAGGTAAATGAGTAGATAACACAGTGTCATTGAAACCCATGAGGAGCCACAGCTCACTGAAGTGCCTCACTGGGAATTCTGGGAACCGTAGCTCCCAGCATCTCGGAGATGCAGAGGGGGCCTGAGCAGAAAACAATGGTCATGGACAGCTGACACTGAACCTGCAGCACAGTAAGAAGAGATTTGGACACCATGATTAAGAGACTTCACTCAACACATATAGACTGCTGTACCTAACAGCAGAATTTACATTTTAAAAGTCAATTTGTCAAAACTGTATATGTGAGTCATAAAGGAAGGCTCAAGTAATTTCAAAGAACTGAAATCATAAGAGTAATTCCCTTATCTAGAGAGAAATTAAGCTAAAATAATAAGATAATTAGAAAATAACAGTATATATTTGTAAAAAATAATAAGAATTGAGTATTAGTGAGACTGTTGGACCCAAAGTCACTATACAAAATTTAGTTATATTTCTATATGCAAAAGTCAGAAAAACAAATTTAAAATGATACTGTTCACCACAGCAATATACACAATTCAAACATATATAGGAATAAAGCTAATAAATAAAAGAATTCTAAGACAACTTAAAATTATTTTAAAAGCTATTGATAAGCTATAACTCAAGGCATATTCCAATTTGGAAGATATTTCAAAGATACTAATTCTCCTTTTATTGCTCTTTGGATTTAATGCAATTCCAATAAAAGTTTCAACAAGTTTGTGTGTGTATGTATGTGTATAAATTAAAATTTTGATTCTTAAATTTATACAAAATGCAAAGGGTTTAGAATAGTCAGATCAATCACAAAAATGATAAATATTATTGATCTGTAATAAAGGACAATGTTTTTAATAAAAAGTGCTTAGAAAATGTATCTGTGTAAAAAATATGAAACTTGAATGATACCTTATAACACATATAAATATAAATACCAGGTGCACTGTAGATCTAATCATAAAATTCAAAATAAACACAGGATATATACATACATATATAAAGCTTCTAGAATGTACTATAGAGGAAAAATACCCATGGTTTTGTTGTATTGAGCAATTAATTATTTAGGACCCCAAAATCATTGAGAATGAAGGAAAATACTGACAAGTTGCACTACATGAAAATTAAAACACATAAAATTAGAGAAAAAGTAAACCCAGTAGTGAGAAAAGACTCTTGCAACACATGCAACCAACAGAAGGAGCACAGTCACTGCCTATGAATGAGTGACTATGAATAACTCACTAATATCAGTAAGAAAATGATGAACAACCTACCAGGAAAAGAAAACTGTCAAAGACATAGTCAGGTACTTTGCCGAACAGAATGCCCAGCTGGCTCGTAAACACAGAAGAAGGTGCTTAAAACTGGTTTGTAATCAGAGAAATGCCAATTGAAATCAAAATGAAATACCACCACACATCTACTAGACTGATGAAAAGGGGGGGAAAAGGTAGTGTCAAGTATTAGGAGGGGTAAGGAGCAATGGGCCCACTTAAACAGGGTCTGAGGACTAATAATTTATACAACTACTAATATAGCCACATAAAATGACTCAATAATTCCATTCCTAGGTCTAGTTGTAGTAAAACTGTGTACATAAAAAAGTTTGATTGTTCTAAACAGCATTATTCTGAATCAATATACTAGAAAGAACCCAGTAGAATGCATAAATACTGTTCAGCATATTTATAAAATGAAATCTATGCAACAATGAGAATAAATGAAATATAGCTTCATGCCACACCATGGATGGATTTCACAGCACAGATCGGAGTAAAAGAACACACAAAAATAGCATAATTCATGATTCTCAGTTGGAGGCAAATGTAGGTGCAGCATTAGTTCAGGTTATTAGTTGGGATATTGACTAATTAATAACTAGTTAGGATATTGGTCATCTTGGGTAGGAGAGAGAGGGTAACGATTGTCCAGGATAAAGAGGTGACTTGTGGTGTGTTGATATCATTCTCTTTCTAGACCCGGGGGGTAGTTGCACACATATTCAGTCTTTGATCTTACATTGAGTTTTACATTTATTTTCATGTACCTTTGCTGGACGTGTGCTCTAATTTATAAAGCTAAGAAATTTACAGCAGTGTTTATAAAGTTGCCATAGAACTTTAGATATGTGTCCAAGAAAACAGGGAAACTGTGACTAAAATAGAGACGTGTTTCTCTCCCCCTTGCATTGGAGCACAAAGATTATTACAAGTGATATGTGACAGAGATGTAAATTCAGTAGATGAGATATGATTAAGGACTGACTAGACTTTAAAAAAAAAGAGAGAAAGGAAAGTTTCTCTGGGAAATCAACAGATATAAGCAGTCCAATACTGATAATGCAGAAAGACACACAAGTTCAACATCAATAACTGATGATCCTCATAGTACATGAGACTGAGTTGTGGAGTTTCTAAGTTAGCACACACAAATAGCATGAGCAGATGACAAGAGAAGCAAGAAAGGAAGGGGAGAAGCAAAAGAACCAGGGAGATGTACGGTTTTCTCACCTAAGAACATAATAGCATGTGATGTCATTTTATTGAGATGGGAAAAACTAGGGGAAGACAAACATTTGTTTGCATTTTCCTAACCCTCATTTTATCTGCTTATACTAACTTATTTTATGCCCATCATTGTAAGACTGAAGACAGGAATGAAGTTTGATGTTCACCCCTTGGCTATTTACTGGCAATTTTTAAAAGAATATTTCTTAAAGTCAAGACAAATCTTTAGTACGAGCCAAATGCAATTGGAAAACTATACCTCTTGAGGAGTTTCAGAACAAGTGAAGTTAATCACAAGGATGTCAGACTTTTCCCCGTACATTCTTCATAACTGATCAGCTAAAGTATTATTTAAAGCAAAAATACTTATTTTCCCTCATGTTTAAATTGCATCAACTTTATAGTAGCACTGAATGATAGAGCATTTCTCAATGGATCCTAAAAGCCTCCTAAAATCATTCTTCAACTAAAAAGATTTGATTTTAATGAGGACTATATAATCCTATTTACGTGATGAGATGAGCATATGTATTAAAATTGAACTGATACAAGTGTGCTATTGCCTATTGAATTCATCTACTGATATTTGTGCATGTGAAAAACTAAGATTCTCTTATATTTTTTAAAGGGGTAGATTTAAAAGATTCGTTACAAAAGTGATAATGATTAAGATTACAGTGCTGCTTTTAAGTTGCAATTTCATCGGAAAGAGAGGAACTTCTAGGCAAGTGTTTATCATGTTTTCTGTAGAGAACATCAAGAAAACATAATTAATATGAAGTGGATTTTTGCCTTGAAATATATATAATGAACCACAGAACTGGTGACAATTTAAATAAGGAGCTTTGATATATATTTAAGAACATTCAGTGTTACAAGGAAACCCATGAATCTTGAAATCACTTGATCTGTGTTTCAGTTCTCATCTTTAACATGGGAGAGATTGATGAGTATCTTTCCAACTTTAAAATCATACGTTGGTTTCTTGAAGTTAGACAATAGTAAGACTTTTTTTAAAAGTTCTCTCAAGTCCGTTTTAAAAATTATTCTTACTTTTAAAATTTACTCAGAGCTAAAGCATAAAACTGATAAAGATTATTTTATCTAACAAAGTGGATAACTATACTGTTTAATCAATAGTATGTCAGATTGGTCAGTTTATATCAAGGAAGTATTTCATTGTCAACACCTGAAAATTTTCTAGAATAACTTCCATTATCAAATATATTGTCTCACTGTTTTCATAAATTAAAAAAAAAAGATGACGTGTACCAACTATTAAATGAAAACTTATATGCACTAAGCTTTTAAAATATATGATAAATATTATATATGTAATAGATCTCATAATATTGATATTAAACATATAATACATATACAATATAAAAATATGGGTGCTGCCACTCTTACTGTTAGCTGATAAGGGAGAGACATTGTATTAAAGCACAAGAAATCTAAATAAATTATATTTCAGAGTAGTTTAAGGCAAAATTTATAGATAGACATGTTATCAAATAAACTAAAAACGTACGTATTCTGAAGACTAGTTGGCTCCGGTAAACCTTCATCATACAGTCTCTAGAAGATGTATGAATAACACCACTCCTTTCCCTGCAGTTCAGATTTTACCTATGGCTGAGAACCAGGGACCAGGAATGGAGAAAGGAGGATTTGATCTTTCCATCACTTTGCCACTTTCCTCTTACACTGTACCTTTTCTACTCACTAGGTTGTTTCTGGTTCTTCCAAGATCAAGGCATAGAAATTATAATTTAAAAAAAGGGAAAGAACATCATTCATGGGTTTCTCTTGGCTGTTGACTGTTCACTGAGACACAGAACAAAAGCTGAGCGTTTCATGAAAAGACCACCCTTCCACGAGAAACTCTGCATTGAACTAAGTTAGCAAGCCCAGTCACTAATATCACATACATTTGCTCTGCCAAACTGACTGGCCCTTGCTCCCTCTTCTTCCACTGCCATTGGCGGTTGGTCTAGCCAGTGGACACCAGTCTTCAATATTCTTAGGATAAGAGGTGGGCACAAGTACACACCCCTGGGACTCCTGTGAGTTTCTCACGAGAACTCTTCATGCTCTCTCTACTTGAAGCATGGGGCAGGCCTATGATTTCTGTACCATTGCACATGCCCTGTTGGGGACTGAAAGTCCCGTCTTCTCCTTGGAGATCTGTCTGTGTCTCTCTCACTGACTCCTACCAATTTGGCTGTGAAGAAGACGTATCCTTAGGTTTGGAAACATTACAGCATCCTGGATCCCTCAAAAAGTCTCTTCAGCTAACCAACATTCTTCTAACAAAGCTACAACTTCTGTAAGCTACAGGGAGTTCTGTGTGCTGGGCTGCTTTTACCGCCTCTCATTTTGTCCTGCAAAGTTGCGTCTGGCTCTGCAGCTGCTCTTGAAAATATGCAGGTAATTCTACCCATTATCTTCAGGTCTGGTGCCTCAGCCAACACTTGAGAAGCAACATGAAAATTCCCATTCAATACCTTGTTCCCATTAGAAAGCTTAACAATAGAAAAATGTGGGTCTATTGAGCAAACGTTGGGGGGGGGGTGAGAGCAAGAAATAGAGATAAAGAGGAATGTAAGTGTATTGACATTCTTTTTTCTTAAATGGAGTTAAGAACATAGGTATTACCTAAATTTACAGCCTGACAAATAGAGTTTCAAGTAAATTAGTAGTTACAGAAATGGAAAGTTGGAATCTTAGCATTGGTTGCCTCCGGAAACTGCCCAGGGAATTGGGAACTAGGAAGACTTTTATTTTTATATCCTCTTGTATCCCCTCAAAGACAGCTGTACAGCTACCCAGACTCTCTCTCTCTCTGTGTCTGCATGTGTGAATAAGAAAAGTTGATTAATCAACTGGTATTCTCATATACTGAGTGACCTTTCCTGCTCTGATCAGATACTGGGTCAACTTTCCCCAGATGCAGAGAGTGGGCATGAATCCACACAAAGGAGGTTATTTTTCTCTCAAACATACCAATATATTACTTCTTCATTTTGGTAAACAATCTTTTTAAAGTGTCCGTTGTTTGAGATAGTAAAGATATAAAGGTTATTAAGACACATTCTCTATACTTCAGGAAAACAGAATATACAAAAGTGTGGAATGCTTTGAACAAAGTTTTCTCGGTTAACGTTTAGACTCTGTCTCTAACATACAGCAGTTGTTTCACTGAGACTGTTGATCAAGTGATTTAGGTCTTTTCCAAGCTTCCTCAGGAAGAATAAATTAAATTTCCGATTCAAAACCGTAGATTTTGATTTACTAGATTTAACTTCTTTTTTAAAAGTCCCATAAAATTTTATGGTAACACTGTCAGTGTTGATTAAATTTTAACTAGACATACATATACATTAACATTAAGGGAAAATACTTTTTGAAAATAGTGTATGAATTATCTTTTAAGGTGAGCACAACACTGATGTCCAACCATGACTAATGAGAACTAATTTCAAAGCCTCGAGGTTATAAACTGCTCTGATCTTGCTCTGTGTGTGATTCACCCAGCAAAACTCAGCTACTGTAGTTATAATGCCTAAGCTGCTCCTTCTCCTGAGGGCAAGATGTTTGATTAAAATACTAGCCTTCTCTGCCCATTCCTGCCCCCAAGGAGAATGAATACCTATTTTATCTACCTATTCCCTTCAGGCATCCTGTCTGCATTTGGCCACTAACTTAACCTCTTAGTTAACACTGAAATCAAGCCATGTTCTGATATTGATATTTCTTACAAGCCAAGGGAGAACTTCATAACTTTTTTTTTTTGCCAATGCCAATTCTAAGTAAAAAATTCTGTGAACAGCCAACCCTGCTTCCAATATTGCTTTTCTTTTCATCAGAATAGAAAAAAAACCAAGAGCTTCCCATTTCATACACTGAACTTCAATGTTAAATTCTTCCTGACAACAATATGAAGATGTCCATACAGTGGAACATTGTTTAAATGCATATGTATATTTTTGAGTAGAATTAGTACCTTCTCTTTATTTTCAAACATACCACAAAAATCAGAATATATACACGTTGGAACCTTGCTCTGTTCTTATATAAATTGTTAGATAACTACATCCACCTAATAAATAATCATTAAGTGAAAACAAAATGCCAAGAGTTCTTCTAGGCATTTGGGTATATCTATGTGTATATAAGATAACAGGTTCCTATCTTTGTGGACACTGTATTTTAGCAAGGAGAGACAGACAATAAAATTTGATATAGTGGATGGATTATCCAATATTTATAATTACAAGGACTAAAAACATTTATTAGTATACATGAGATTAAGAGTGTCAGAGGCTGGGAGGTACAGGTTGCAATATTAAATACAGTGATCTAGCAATTCTCACTGAATTAAGACTTAAAGATTTAAGAAGGTAAGTGATTTAGTTATATGGATTTCTGGATTCATTTCAGATGAAATGAATAGTAAATGCATAGTCTTTATGGTAGAACTAAAAGAGGCCAGTGAGGCTGGAATAACTTGTTGGAGGGCATGTGGGGAGACAGGAAGAATAGAAAATGAAGCCAGTGAGTTACAGAGGAATTGGAAAAAGGTAGTAGTATATAGGGCTTTATAGTTTGCATAAGGGCTGTGATTTGGGAGTCATCACACGGTTTGAGTTTAGAAGTGACATGATCTGACTTAGGCTTAGAGGGAACCCTCCCCCTCCAGTGGTTTCTGTATATGAATTAACTGTATTGGGCTATCAGTAGAAGCCAAAAGGCCAGTTAGGTGGCTATTGCAGTAATCCCACTAAGAGAGATGATGAAGATGATGGAGACTTGTTTGAGGGAGGTACAAGCAGAGCAAATGAGAAGCTGCCAGATTCTGGAGGAGCCAACATTGTGGGGGTGGAAGAGAGGCAACAAAGATGACTCTAATTCAAGAAATCTTGGAGTCAGGCAACTGAAAGGATGTGCTTAGGTGTGAGTGGATTTGGGAGGGGGAAAAAGGGGTGAAGAGTATACATATTCTGTTTGAGAATTTCAACAGACATCCAAGTAAAGAAATTAGTAAGAAGCTGATAATTTAAAATTTAAACTAAAGATATAATTGGAGGGCCATTAGCAACTATATGGTATTTATAGTCATGAGTCGGCATGAACTCACCAATAAAGGGTAGTTAGTTCAAGAAGAGAAAATGACCAAACTTTGAACCTTGAGATGTTCTACCCGTTAGAGATTGGGAATACCAGGATAAACAGCCAAGGTTAACAAGGACACCTGTGAAGGAGAAGCAGCAGCAGATTGTGGCACCTTGGAGAGGAAGTGAAGAAACCTATCAAAGAAGAGACAGTGAGCATCTACTATGTGAAGTGCTGCTAATAAACAGATCCAGTAAAATGACCTGTGGACTAATCATTGGATTTAATAGTCTGGACACCACTGGAGAATTGGACAAGAGCAGCAATAATAAGACGTGGGAAAGCAAAAGCCAGACTACAGAGGGGTCTAAGGAGAGAGTGGAAAGACAGAAATTAGAGAAATTTAATATATGCAATTCTACCAAAAGGCTTCACTACAGAAGACAGTAATTCTTCAAGGAAAAATCCATTAGCTTTTTATATATTAGAAAGAAAAAAAAAACCTGATAGACTACATAAATGGCTTAAAGTCAAACAGCTTGTGAGGGATAGAAACTGAATTCAAATTCAGACCTGCCTGGCTCTTTCTGTTGTGCTCTGCTATTTTCCCATGCAGCCAAAGAAACTGGAGAGTGATCAGTTAATTCTTACTTTATGTGATCTTGTGAGAATTAAGAGACTTTTTTATACAAACTGTGTAGCACAAAAGCTAGCAAGTTATATGTGAAAAAATATATGTTAGATTTCTTCTCCTTATGTTCTCTACTCCCATTTACTGCCTGTAATATATGGGGCTGTTGGTAAATGTAAAGCAAGTATTTATTGCTTATGTAACATGTAATAAAATCAAATAGATTATAGCCTACTAAAAGAACACATGAAGTGTGTAACTTACATTTCTTCTTATAATGAAGGGCTACAAAAAATGTAGAACTTACCTTTATGCTCACATTTTGTCACCAGAAAAAAGGAATCTTGGGTCCTATCCTGACAATAAAAAATATACATGTACAATTTGTAAACTTATATTACTCTAAAAAATAGCCATTCATCTACATAAGGAAGAAAGTTAGACTCTTCTGTCAGTTTTCCTCTAATATACTTTAGAGCAGATGCTCTTTTGTAAACTTTTTTTTAATTTAATGACAGCACAATTCCGAAAATGAACAGCGTGTGCTGTGGGAATACTCACATTAGTTAGATAATTATTCCAGCCACTGAACAGAAGAAACAAAATGAATCTAAATTCATGTAAAATGATCTTTAGGGATTAGTGGTCACACAGGGATGTTTACATTTCAACTCTCTAGAAAAAAATTACTTTGAAAATGCATACATGGGATCAACGTCTTAGGTGTGTCTGGGAAACAGTAACTGGTCTCGTTTTGTTGGAACTTAGACAAATAAATGAATTGTAGATGTGGATAAAGGTATAAGATAAGAAAAGAACATTTTTGATATTGGAGGAGGTCTTTAAGAATTTCAGGCTTTGCAGAGTCCCTTCCAACCCAGATTAGGAGCGTTAAAATAGTGTTTCATTCAAAATTACACTTTTACAGGTGAGGATTGTAAAGAGACAATAAATATGCAAATAAATAAATACTCATGGGTGTTGGGGATTTGGGAAGCTTCCTTGACCTACATTATCAAGAGATTACTCTCTACGGGGATATTTGACCTGAGAGCAAACTGACAAGAAGGAGGTACTTTGGCATAGAGCTTTTCTGAATAGGAGTTAAAGCAACTATAAGGGCCTTGAAAAATATCCAAACATGATTATGAAATTTAAAAATCAGAAAAGAGAAGTTCTTTGTGCAAAACAAAGTGAGGAAGTGGTAAAACCATGGGGGAGGTAGTTGGAGAGGTTCGGCAGACAGTTACACAGGCTCTCGTATGACTTCACAGTAATGGCGGTGGGAGACTTCGGAGGACTGGTAAGCGAGAGAATAAGGTGATTTAATAAAGGCTTTACAAATTCCCTCTGGTTGATTTATGCAGAATGGAGAGTGACTAAAAGGACCCAGTATTAGAAGGCTGCCAAGACAGTCCAGGTGACTGACAGTGGTGGGTGGAGATGGATCTTAGCAGAGAGAAAGAAAGTACAAGAGCTGGAGGCAGCAGTTATAAGAGACGAAATAAATCACAGGCTTCTTTTGTGAAATGTAGGGTTGTGTGAAAGAAAAGAGTAAAAAGTAACTTTCACTGACTGAGTAGACCTCAGTTTGAACAGATCGAGTTTGAGATGCTGGTTGTAGAATTCCTGAAAACAGAGAATAAAGTTTACCAAGAGAGACAGCCAGCTGGGCAGCTGGGGCAGCATCAGCCCAGAGGGGACCATGAAACTATTAGAAAGACTGGCCCTTCCCTGGTCAAGGGAGTATATGGGGACTTTGTAGAACATTTCCGTTTTATAGTGCAAAAGCCTCCAAATTTGAAAGCTGGGGAGGGAAAGAGAGAGATTTAGAAAAAGGAAAAAATGATAAGGAAGACTCACCTCTCCTTCCCCCATTACCAATGAGCTCTACCTTGTTTTCTGAGAAGAAAATTCTGTAATGTAAGTGGTGTATTTATCGACACTACTTAATTTACAGAAGATGTACGTGAAAATGTGCGTACGGTCCTCAGTAATGTTATAATTCAATTGTAAAACAAAAATGATGAACTCCTTGCTTGCGTTTCAAAATTCACAACTACACAATATTTAATAGGAAAGCTGTACAACTTCAGTCCTAAATGGGGTTTTTACTGCCTCACTGTACATGGCCTTTCTCAGCAAGCTTCTCTCCCTGGCAACGCCCTCGGTGACTGATAAGCCTCTCCAGCCATTCCTCCCAACCCTACTGTATTTTTGATCACCTTCTCTTGTTTTGTTCACTGTTGTATTTCCACCTCTTTACTGTACATAAATTGAGACATTTTTGGCCTCTTTGAATTGTTTAATCTGCACTTCATTGAGATCAATCCAACAGAAGAATGAGCAGAAAAGCTGATGAAACAAATGCTCTTCCATAGAAGGGGTGTGTGTGTGTGTGTGTGTGTGTGTGTGTGTGTGTTGTTGGGGAGAATGGGATGTGAATAGTTATACACTAATTATTTTTGTCTCTGAGAGATGAGATATCATATTTGGAAATTTTTTTTTAATACAGACAAAATGTGTGAAGAATCTTCTCACAAAAGACACATGCTCTGCAGTCAAGAAGTAGTTAAATTTTCCATTGAAAGTTTTAAATTCTAAATCTTAAGTATACTCAACTTAGCCAACAATCAGAAACTCAAACGCTTTCAAAAAGGAGCATACAAAAACAATTAATTTGTTTCTAACTTAATTAAATGATGAAGAAATTCAATCGACTCAGCTTTTAAATTTAATCATAATTAATCTAAATAGGTACAGAACGCTGTGTTACAGTGGCTCAATAAGAGACCGCAGGCATCTGGCAGGAACATTTCTATTCTATAGGTTGCTTCATTTATTCAGAAAGTGATAACAAGGCAGAAAATCATTAAGAAGTTTTCTGCTGAGATGACACTGCATTTTTCAAAGTTTGCCTTTAAAGATACTAAAGGACATAAAACTCTTACACATTTAGAGTCTGCTTACAAGAGTTCTTAGACCTAATATCAAAAGCATGAACCACAAAAAAAAATTGATAATTCAGACCTGATAAAACAAAAAAATTTGCCTTGCTAAGGACTATGTGAAAGGGTGATATGATAATTAAAGCTGTAATGAAGACTTCTGTATTAATTTTTTACATAAATACCTATCACCTATTTAATTTAATGTTATCTTATACAGAATATACAAAGGTCTAACATAATAGTTCTGTTGTACGTAGGCCAATTTGAAATAAAATGTGATGAGAATTCTGGTTGTTTTCATCCAATTAACTGGTTCAGTTTGTATAGACTACCATTACTGAAAGCAGAAGTTGTCAATTCAATTCTCAGAAATTATTTAATCCCCCACCTCCAAAATAGCAAGTATTCTTCTGCAAACGACATATTGTCATAAAGATGAAGAAGGGTTCTGCCCTATACAGACTACTAGATGATAATTTGGATAGATCAGAGGGCGAGGCAGAGGGGTAGGGAGAGAGAGTGAATGAGAGAGAGGAGAAAGAGAGAGGGAGAGAGGGAGAGAGAGAGATGTAAGGAGATCTGTTTATAAGTATAACAGAGGCATCATTTCATTGACGCCTGGGTAAACCTAAATGAATTCCTGATCTGAGTAGTAGCAGGGTGACTGAAAAAGAGGTGACAGATACGAGAAAAAATATTTACAGGAATTGTTCATTATTCTACTTATTGCCTTTCTACATTTTTATTTAGTTTTTAAGTAGTAGCGTAAATGTAAAGCTCTCAGTGATAACATTGCCAAGCTGTATGATAGGTTGAAAAAAATAAGAGAAAAGGTAAAGTATAACCGTAGAAGGCTATGCTTGAGAATTTGAACCTCATCCCCTAGCAGCAGTATTATCCAAGCAACAGAATTCTTTGTGATTATGTGTCTCAAGTGGAAAAGAGAAATTGTGCCTAAAGAACATTACAAATTACTACCTGTATTTTCAAAGATAACACTGATATTAGTAAAATAGGTTTTGAATATCTACATTTTTCTTTCAAAGATAAGCAAAATTAACATTAACTCATGATGGACCTTTGAATTTGCCATTACTGACAATGAATTACTTTCAATGGAAAGACTTTCCAACAACTGGTTCTGGAGATTAGACATTCAAAGGCAAAAAACACAAAACTAAACCAAACTAAATGAATCTCACAGACTTCCATGTGAAGCATGTTATAAACATTCTAATACTCCCAAGGAGATATTGCCTCGTAATGGGCGCATAGATTCCTCACTGACAGGTCCTTCCATACCAGTAGTTTCTTATAGTATCATCACTACTGAAAATGTGGAGCTGCTTCAAGTTTAGCAGACACAAGTACCCTTGGGAAAACGCAGAATTTCTCGCAGTGAATAGATGTCCTTTTGCAATGGATAAGCAGATTAAATTTTCTACTTATACAAAATAGTGAGTTAGTTTATCGTTTTCAAAAATGTTTCCTATTCATGTATTTATATTATTTCTTAGTATATGTTTGTTGGCAAAAGAGAACTGGCAATTTTAATTTGGACATACTGCACAGAAACATACTGAATGGTCAATTGAAAGTATAGGTCCGAAACTTAGAAGAAGTATGGTGCCAGTAGAAGAAAATTGATGCCAACAGAATTTATCAGTATGTAGATGGTATTACAGGATGCACGAGTGAGTAAGATCATCCTACGTGAGACACAAGAATGGACTCAGGACAGTGGATTATAGCCCTGTGCAGTGGCTATAATCTAAAGACTAAAAGCAAGAGCAAAGAGAAAAATGTGACCAGGTGTTCAATAAATATTTGAATAAAAGCTAAAGTAAAAGTCAAATGCTGAATATACAAAAAGTAATCTCAAATGCTATTTGCCTCAAATTGTGTTTCCCATCTCTTTGTTCATTATCTGTAAGAATTCTGAGCACCAATTATCTTACTGAGTGCACATATAGAAGGTAAAATACTGACAGTTTGAAAAAAGGGCTGATTCATGCTTCTAATCTTTTCTCCTTTGCTATTATCATGTACTTATTTTAAGAATACTATAAAGATATATTTAAATCTAAAAAGCAAAGAAAGATTGTGAATTTAAAAATTCTGTAGCAAACCATTAGCTACAGCATCTCATTAATGGCATTAAAATTTTCTCTCTTTTCACATGAATTTTACCTCCTTCAGTTGATCGCATCCTTGATTGCAGTAGGTCATATATATTTTGTTAATTCTGGGGATTATTAGGGAAACTGATATGGGACCTTTCTGTAGGAGAGTAAGTATACAAAGTATTTATAGATTTAGTGGATTAACCATTAGATGCTACTAGTTAAAACTCTATTAAATAGTTCACAACTATTGTCTTTATTAGCTAATGCATTCTTCATATCACATATATAAGGACATGAGTCTTACTGTTTTCATAAGTTCTGAAGTAGGTATATAAGGAGAAATGCTAGATAGTCAGAATTACCCTTACACTTTTCTCAAAAGCCCCAATTAGGAATACAACTATATTCAGTGATGTGCATTATTATAGTATATTGCACTCAGAACTACAAGTATATTATTCCATTCAGAAACCACATGCAGAAATTAAATTATTTAAGGGCTTACTACTTGGAACATGTCAGCAATTCACCGAATTTGTACTAACTTACCTACAATTGAATATTTGACTTGATTAGATGTAAAGGCATTAATGGTCCTGCCTGCATTGGTAAGAGAGAGACTGACAATTCATGATACGTAGAGGCAAGTACTTAAATGATCACCGACAGCCACTTATAATCAAGGGCTGTAAATGACAAGGCTTTGAGTACCAGGTAGAGCACTTAACACATAATGAGTGTAACAGGCTGGTTAGTTGCCTCTAAGCACACGGAAGAAATTGAGGAGAGAAGAGTATGTGCTCAGGGCTTTAAATCCTCAGCTTGACGTCCAAATGAAGGACCAGAAAGCTTCTACAACTGCCCTAAAAGGAACACATCTGCAAGCTCTAGGACTGAGATTTCTGAAAACCAAACTAAAAGCCTAACATTGCAGATGACCGAACTTTAATCCAAAATCTAATTTCCTACCTCTCAGCATCTCTTTTGTTAAAATGATCGTATTGATGGTGAAGTTAAGGAATCCTCAAAAAGTAAGACAGGGGATACACCGGCCAATTCTCATAAAGCTGGAGGACTTGTTTGCTAATTGTTACCGGTTTGTTTCCTCCCCTTCTCCCATGCACCTATCATTTAAAATTAAATGTGTTAATTGCTATGGACCTTACATTTCAGTATGCAGGTTGTAAGATGGGAAAGAAAGAGTTTGACACAGTTAAAAGAGAAATGAACAGTACACAAAGATGAACAAAAAGTGTTGTATCCTCTTTGGATGAGAGAATTTGGATGTTTTCAATTATGCAAAAATATATGTATCCTGTGAGGCAGAAGAATGAATTTGTTATTGTCTTTGGAATCTATTCCAGTTAAGAGAGATGAGAATGAACGCCAAGTTGACAAGATATAGAGTATGGCTTCGATCTGTGGCAATTTAGCAAAGATGGACTTATGTTTCCCAGAATCTTTTCCTACATGGTTCACAAGAGAAATTTATTTTTGTGAGATTTGGAAGATGCAACTGAAACAGCAGCCATGTTTTCATCTTCTGAAAGTTGGTACAGGGTACCAGGCTCTGCAGCAGTTCATGCACATAATTGTTAGTCTTCTAGGAGACTCTATAAACATGGAGCAGCACCAGACCTGTAAGTTCTCCAGCTCCTGCCAAATCTCTTTCCTTAGCTTTCCTGGGTCTTTGGTCCAGTGCATGTGCAGCTCCACGGTGAAGAGCACTAGATTCTCTATCAGAGGCTGGAAGTAGGGAGAGACAGAGGCCATTTCTACTTTGTTCTCCTAGCTTACAGTTGTCTTCACAGATTCCAGTTTGTTCATGATTTTGTCCACATTAGTTTTCTTTCCTCATTGCTGAACTGGCTAATCTATAGCAAATCTGGCCAAATAACTAACACAGACAACATCCACGCACAGACTCCTTCACCAATTTCACAACTGTGAAACATCCAATTTGAAATAATTTAATCTCAAGTCCATAAATATTTCTGCTTTAATAAAGTATATAGCAGCCTGACTTTAAAAAAAGGACTATAAAGCACATTTAAATAATGACTGTATTGTTCTACTTTTAAAAAATATCTTTTTTGGTTGGCACAATTGCAATTATTATTTATGGAATGTTTGCCTTGTACCAGGAACTACATTAATTATTTTATATTGATTTATATTAATGTTGCTGTCCCAATTCTTTGTAAGTGCTATTTTTATCCTAGTTTATAAATGGAGAGGAAAAAAACCACAAGGAGATTAAATAATTTGCATGAAGGAATACATCTAGTAAATAAGGGAATCAGAAGTTGAACTTAGTTTGTCTGACCTCAGTGTGGATGCTCACCTCTCTGACAACCATCTTTGAAATTCGCATTAAAAAAATTATTTGAAAAATACCAAGATATGAATCAACACTAACAAAACGTTGAAGTCACTACTCCAATCTTTGGAATCATCTTTCATTATTAGGTTACCCGAGGAGATGAAATAGAAGAGATGGAAAGAAGGGTCAGATGAGGAGAGAAGGCTATATGCCTATACCGGTGTATAAATACATATATGCGCATCAATAACACACATACATACGTGTATATATGTATAAAACAAGTTCTGTAGAATGAGACTGTTGGTAATGAAACACAGAAGCATTTTCTAATGGTTCCAATAACCTTAGATGATTTTTTTCTATCGGTCACTCAAATCCTAAATGCGTATTTATTCTTCTTTACCTTGTCATTTCAATCATAGATGCTGTGTATCAATCTCCTGTGACAGAAGATGTTTTAGACCTCCTCTGCTGTATCAAACAGATCTCTCCTTCTGCCTCCTCTCGTCTGGGTTGCTTGATCACCAGCATGGAAAGAAACCTGATATTTCACGGGTACATGTGAACCAGCAGGCTAACCAAAGGATGACAAAACAATAAACTGGTCTCTGCATTGCAAGTCCCACGAAATTCAGAGAGTATCTTCTTTTGAGCGTGCCAGTTGCTTAATGCTGCTGTTTCTAAGCAGTATTTCATCTCTGACCTCAGCAGGAGCAAATATCACCAGAATATAAACAGAGCCTTTTGTCAGAGTTGGGGGTGGATGGCTATGGGCAAACACTTAGCTCTACAAAGCAGCGGAGATCTGTGCCTTACTGACCCTCCCGCAATATGTGACCCACACTTCTGATTCCAGTTTCAGGATCACAGCTCATCACATTCCAATGTACCTGGTGCCTTCAATTCCTGAGCTTCTCCAGAGTTCTATCCTGCAAGTTTAAAGTCAGTTTTCTGTGGGTTATTATGTCAGTTACTACTTTTCCGTAACTTTCCAGTTGACTTTCCTTCTATGATTTCTTCTCCCATTGTCCATTCCTTGTGAACACTGCTTTTTTTATTCCTTTATTTGCACTATTATGTAATTATTCTAGACAGCAAAGACATAACTGGGTACATCATATAGCCATAGAAAACTGGAAGAATTTTTTGTTATTTTAAATTTAGCAGTCAATTTATATAGTGTGTATAGCTTGGTTGCTATGCTTTGTAATAAAAACAATCAAAAATTAGAAATCCAAGCCAGAAAATGTCAACAAAAACCTTGGCTGCGATCGAATTTTGATGCCAATTTATTGACTTATCTGTTTTTACCAAACAACTTATTTGTCTAATGTGATCTCACTACACCTGAATTTAATACATGAGGAAACATCAGCCTGAATAATTAAGGTGGGAAACACTACAAAAATTAAACCCAGGCTCCACAGTAATATAAAGATGGTTTATATTATTAGAAACTATATGCAAACATGACACTGAGTCCTTAATTTTTGTAAATTGCCTTAATAAAGGGAATGTTGGTGAATCATCAAGTTTTGAGATGATACAAGAAGCAATGGAACAAACTTCCAGCTTGGGAAAGAAACCATTTGGAATTAGATGAAAGGGTCATATTACACAGGGTCCTGTCTAGTCTTTAGGATTTGTTTTCCATTTCTGAGGTAGGAGTATGAGGATGGAATTCTCAGCACATATTTCTGAACACTTTTCTCTCCCAACTTCTTGACAGGGTAACTCAGCCATAAAAATTACCTTCACTAATTGCCTTTAGCCTACTAAAAAAAAAAAATCTCCCATATATCTTTCATTTCTCATCAACTGTCCACTGCCCAACAGACTCTGACAGCCTGAGCTTCACAGGCACGGAGGGTTCTCACACCAACGGATGTGAGCAGAAGAGGAAAGATTCCAACCTTTCTGTTTCCCTGTTACACACGAAAGACCATGCCAGATAAATACAATCATGCCAAAAAAATGCAGGTGAAGAAAAAATTAAACCAAAATACTGAATTTTATTAATACAACTTATAATAAAACCAGAAAAAAATAAATTTTCTAGTATCTTATATGATGAAGTTTCTATGTGGGCAGTGTTAAGTGTTGGAATAATAAGTGAGTTCCCCAGTACAATTTTTATGATACACAATTAGCATTCTATAATCTTTGGGTGAGATGAAAGCAATATGAATTAAAGAATAAAAAAGCAAGTGATGAAGAGAAAGCAAGCTTTATGGGGGCACCACTGCAATCTGTGAAGATGAGATCTCTGCAAGTACTAATTTATTTATAAGAGTCTTAGGCACTCAAGCCTCTCAAGTCTGCAAGATTCTGATTTGCGGAACATTTGAGAAACAGGAAGCTTATTTTTGCCTGGCTTCATTTAGTGACAAGGTATGAAATCCAGAACCATGTGCACTGGCTGTATACAATTAAAAGGCAGACACTAAAAGTGAGGTAGTTTGCAATAAAGAGATACAATAGGTAGACGTTGGCAATAGAAGAATTACAAACAACAGAACTTGTAAAGGCTCTCAGATGAAACAGGTGACATTTTGGAATCCAGGCTTATTAAGAGTCAGTATACAACACCAGCAATCAGCAGCTCATAAGGCAAACCTGATCCTTCAGTGGAACAGTCCTTGGGCAATCTTCAACCATATTTTTCTTAATAAGACTGAGTTCTCATGTGATGAAAGTTGAATGCACAAAATGGCATTAGAAAGTAAAACAGAAAAAAAAATTATAGACCATTAGTAAACTTTATTTGACCAATAAGCTAGAGTTTTTCATTTGTTTTGTCTTGCTTTTTAAACAGAGTAGAATCTTGTTTAAGAGCAAAAACTCTGGTCCCCAAATGCCTGGGTTTGACTCCTGGCTTTAAAATCTAATAGGTCCATGGGTTCGGGTAATTTACTTAACTTTGGTGTCTCAGCTACCGCATTGGTGTAAATGAGATAATAGTATAATCTACTTCACAAGGTCGCTGTGAGGTAATCAGCTGGTAAATTAGTTCATGTGTGTAAAACTGCTTATGATGGTACTTGGCACAACTAGTCACCATGCACGTTTATGCTATTGTCATTAACATTATTTTTTAGAAATTTTATGAATCTTACTTTGTATCAGGCACTGTAGGAAACATTCTCAGCTCTTCCTAATACCTACTTCTTCCTCGCCCTGAAAAAAGATAATACTGAATTTTGCATCTAACACCATAATCCAATCACTCTTGAAATAGAAAAATATATGCTTAAAGCTGTCAAAAATGACCAACATAAGCGTGTGATGTCACTATGTAATAGCAAAAGTAAGAATACGTTAAAATTCTCAAAATTGTCCGAAGTTACGTTGACCCTCTTGTCCTTACTACTCTGCTTATTTTCTGCTGGTATGACTGCTTTCTGGGAGCGATGCTCTGTTGTCTACATGGTCTCTTTACTTAGAGACAAAGGGAACAATCTGATTAATTAATTAATATTAAGCGACTTGTTGACTTTAGCTTCGCCTTCTGGTACAATATCATTAAGGAATTTTCAACTACCAGAGAGATCCAACAGCCTTAAAGGATACTTCACAATGTATTGTGCTGACCATTCCTGGTGCTCTTTGAAAGCACCTATTTTTATTGTTGTTGTCACTAATCAATGTTCAGCAATCATTGATCAATGATTAATAAATGCTGCGTAGGTGCACCTTTGTTTTGATATGTCAGATAAAGATTGTTGCAAACACCAGGCATAGGCACATTTAAGTTAATCAAACGTAATTTTTCCTCTGAGGAAGGCAGGGTACCCAACAAAGGGATCAGTAATTTTATCCAGTGGAAGTGTAGACATTGCGACCTCTAAAATCCCCAAGAACGTCACCAGGAAGCACAGAGTTGTTCCATGGTAAGTTTTTATGAGTGTGGGTAGGTTACATCCGACACCCCGGATGATTAATTTTCTCTTCCCAACCCAAGCTTATACTATAATATAATTTTACTCCAGCTTTGAGCCTTAGCTGGACCAGGTGCCCCTCATAAGAGATGCAGGACTAAGCCTCCTTCTAATTCAACAAGCTCATCCTCAAACTCCTTGCATATACCTGAGGAAAAATATATTCCCTAACTCAAATTTCAGAACTGGAATAAGGGCCAGCTAGCCAGGAGTAAGGGCCAGTTACCCAGGTGTTTCTGAGACTCACGCTCATAAAACTTTAGACCAGCTAGTATATCCTACCCAGTGGTAGTGAATAAAGGAGAAAAATCATAAAGTGATGATTTTCTTTTGTTGGAGGTTGTACCATAAAAATGAGTAATAATTTTAATAATGATGCTAACAGTAAATACAGTTTCAACTTACCCTTATTGTGTACAATGTTAAAAAACAAAACTCTGCTCGTATTATTTTCTTTTATCACAACAACAATAATCTGGGCTAGGAGAATGAGACTTAAGAAGTTAAAATGTGGACTAATACAAATGGCAGGGCTACAGTCATACCCGGGCAGTTTAGCTCTAAGACCTCACTCTGTGTCACATCTCAAAGTCGTGGGCCTTTTTGAGCATTATTGCCAGGCACTCCCACCTTGTACCCTATGCTTCTGTCATGATACTGTCTGTATCTCAAGGAAAGCAGGGAAACCATGTAGGTGATCTCAGTAGTGAGTTCAAAAGATTCTGAAGAAAACAGGCAAAATTTACAACCACTTACACAATCCAAGCTGAGAATGTCAACCTGTGCTACGTGGTACACAGAGCAACAGAATCAAAGGGATGTGTTTGGAATCATACCCTATGCATTAGAGGGCAACCCAGTAACACCTATTAGAATTTTTTTTTTCTGAAAGTGTCAGTGCTGTGCGTAATTTTTAAAGGTTGAGTTTCATGGAAATACATATGGTCCTTTTACAGGAAACACTACTAAGGCATAGACTTTGAACACTTTTACAGGAACTACAGGAAGATGGTCTTCTTGCAACAAGAAAGGCAAATGCAGAACCACAATGCCACTTTCCAGCAATTTACTAAAGACTCACAGAAATAAATATATATTCTTGTGGTTCTGTTTTCCTGACAGAAAAAAGTGCCTGAATGCCACATCACAGCATCACCCTATAAAAGGGATATTAATCTCCACCCTCTGTTTCTGCACCTTCAAAAATTCTGTTAACAAGAATATATTATGTAAGATTATAGCACCAAATATCTGATAACAATCAGCCTACCTATCAATCATGTGGTCTAAAAGATATCAGTTTCACTGATATTCTTCTGAAACAGATTTTTTCAAAAGGTCATTTTGCCAATAATGTCATAAATGGAAATATTAATATAAGAGAAAAATCTCTACTGCACAATAACCATTAGAGTTGAATAAACATTTAATTACATGCTTTAGCCTTTTCCTAGCAAAGCATTATGCAGTAGAAATACATTTGATAAAATATTCTAATCCTTCATTCTGTTTCCAGGCAAGTGGTAACTGTTATCTTTCTACTGATCACAATAATAGGCCACAGCATACGTTCCCATGCCACGTGATCTTAGCAATTACTTAGAACAGCAGCCCCTTCGGCTGAGTAGGTGAGATACAGCAGGATTTGGAGACAGTAGCCAATAAGCAGCAGGTTTATTGGATCTGCCAGCAGGCAGATTATTTGAAAACTTGAACCTGCTGGGACTTTATTTTCTGAAGACTCTGTTTTTTGTTGTTGATTTTGCTATATCTTTTGTGGTAGTGAATTTCACATGAGCTCACACTATCAAGAAATTCTGGCACCTAGATCAAAGGGAGTTAGTTAGTCACCAGGAGGACTCACTGGCAGGCGGCTTGCACTTAACACTGGAGAAACAGAGACTGACGGTCGTAATCCTGTGGTTTTAGAGAACCAATCTTGGGAGCATATATTCAGTTATTTGAATTTATATGCATTTATTTAATCAGAGTTGGCTGACTTAAGATAAAACATCTTCAAATACAACAAAGTGATAAATGAAGTAGATACTGAAGAATAATGGAGAAAAAGAATAATTAACCAAATCCTTCTTCTCACTTGTAAAATTTCTTAAGCAACATTGAGTCTGGCTGAACAACTGCATTTTTCTAATTATGGTAGCCAGTGGCTACACATTACTGAGTGTCACGTGCATTATTTTGTAAGAATCTATCAAGGTAGTTACACTTTATTTTAGATATGGGAAACATGAATCTAAGTTAATTTAGAAGCTATCCCATTATGAGTGTTTTTTATAACATTATAAAGTGGTTTTATGAAATATAAAATTCAACTGTACTTGAATTAAACAGTAAGGAATGTGTTGGCTCTAAAACTGGAAAACCCAGAGGAAGAGTTTGACCTAGAAGGTTAACGTGATAATCAAAGACCCTATTTATTTCATTTCTTCATTATGCCATTCACAATTTTGTGTTGGTCCAAGGCTGTTGCTGCTGCAAACGTAAGATAGCTCCCAGCAACAAGAACACAGGCACACTGGCTTCCTCATCATGTCCACTGCTAACGACAGAGAACCTTGACACAGTCAGCAAAGAGACATTTTGAACTTCACACTAACTGGAACTTAATAAACAGTTCTGTCAACCGATACTATGCACTAACTGTCAGGCCATCTCTAAATGTCTCTCTGGCACAGGGAACGGAACCTAAGAGCCTACTTCTGGACAAGGACTCTAACCTGAAGTAGGAAAAATCCTGGTGTTTTTAAGTTCTTTAAATGCCAATGAGACTGAACATTGTGAGAAAAAAAAACAAGAGCAGCAAACACTGACGCTGAACATAACTGACACGAGCTAAATCATGTGAAGTCTAATAGGCCAAATGAAATATTTTAGGTTTTGCTCTAAATTTAGTGGGTAGGTATTCACAGACTGTACACAAAAAAGGCATATGATCTAAGTTAGGTTTCAAGAAGAGCAATCTGGTTTTTGTGTGGGAATATTATTTCTGGAGAATATAAGCAGAAAGTCTTGCTTATACTAGTCATCTAAGAAAGAGATGGTGGTCCCTGGGACCAGAATTGAATCAGTGCAGAGGAGATCAGTATATTGACTTGAGCTATATTTTGTAGACAGAATCAACAGGACATGAAGATGCCTCTGTATAAAACATTTTGAATATCATGTACTTTAACTAAAATACAATTAGGGATAGGGGTACATTAATAGGTACATTTCTATGTAATACTATGATGGGTTTTAAAGATTGTCTTAGATAAATAAAAATACCCTATGTATAACTTGTAGTTAGGAAAGAGGGATAATTCAGTGAAAAACTATCTTTAACATGGTTTAGTAAGAAATATAACTAATGAATAAAAAAATCTTAAATACAAGTGGAAATTAAGAGAAGTAACAAGCTTAGTCCTAACTAGCCTGAGGGTTTGAGGGGAAAATACAAGAAAAACGAAAATAGCACATTATTTGTCTAGTTAGAAACAGTCCTATATTTCATGCTTACCATCAGTGCAGGTTTGTCAAGATATACTTCAGCAGTATGGAACCTGGAAACCTAATATATCATCTAATTTTTCAACAAGGAATATAACCTTCAAATCACTGTTCCACTTGATGGTCACAGTGCATTTGTATAAATAGGCTTGTTTGGCCATGGATGTAAACACAAAGTCCAAAATTGCTTTTCATACATGTCAAGCTGACATTTGCTGAATACCAACTTAATGCCATGGTAGGTCTATTTCAGTCTCAATAAAAACACAATTTATTGCAAATCATCTTTCAACAAGTCACTGTTAGGCTTTCATTCAGTCATTCAACTAACAGTTATAAAACACTTGTGTGGGTCAACCACTAAGGATACAATAGTAACTTTAAGAAAAACAGACATATCCCTTGCCACATCAGTATCATAGTGTCCAGAAATCAATATACTATAAAGAAGAGATACAGAGTTATAAAAGTCTGTAGTAGATCGACTGACTTGTAAAAGCTATGTGAAAAATCTCCTCCAAAGTGATGATTTCATACAAAACAGAGGAATGAGATATACTTAGGGAAAGAGAGGAAAGCATAATCAGGCAGAGGGAATAGCATATGCAAAATTAAGTGCTGAGAGAAGACATGGTGAATGGGAGGGGCTGAAATAAAGCCATCGTAGCTGCAGTTCGGGAGAGTGTAACGCAGATGAGTTTGGGGGGTTGGATGGATGCCAAAACATGAAGCGTGTTTAGACGTCGAGGTATGTTGCCTTCTCTCTGAGAACAAGAAGCCATTGAAAGGCTTTATGTATTGGAGTGATACCTTCTTATTTGAGCACATAAAAGATTGTCCAGAGTACAAAAAATATTGAAAGAGTAAATACTAAGTGTTGTCAGGTTAGAGAAGAAATGATAGTACCTTGGATTAGGGGAGACAGAAGTGTTCAAGCTTGTGAGATTCTTAACAGGTTAAATCAATAGACTTTTCCAGGTCTGCGATATCAGGAGTGAGGCAGAGGCAGATGTAATAGTTGATTGCTTGGTTCTTCATTTCCATAACGTGATGGGTTATGCAGCCATGTGCAAAGAAAAACTGTGGTAAAGGACTAGGTGTGGGGCTAAAGATTATAAATTTACTTTTTGTCTTTATTGTGTAATAGGGTCTTTGAAATATCTAAGAATTTATTTAAATTAGGTAGTTAGATATACATATCTGGAGCTAAAAGGCAATTCTGATCACAGGTAAAATTTGTTTTTTGAGTTATCTACTTAAAAGTAATAATGGCAGCTGTATGCGTGAATGGAATTGCCTGGGAGTCAGTCTAGCTTGTGACAACCTGTGATCCAGGGACTAAGATTTGACAAATTGAATATTTGATTGTGGATTGGAAGGAATAAAACCTGGAGAATATTTAAAATAAAATCCAAAGAGTGTTTTGAGAAGGAGGGAGGGTCCAATAGTAATCTAAAGACCCCCCAACTCCCCCCAAAAAAGCCTATTGAATTTGGTGGCATTAGAAATAATAAGTGAAACGTTCATATGAACATTGATGTTAATCCTTCTGAAGTTGGGATTATTTACGATAAAGAGAACCTTCTATACCAGGTAACAAAATCTTCAAGGAGTGGAGGAAGCAAACTGGAACATCAGCAAATGACAGGGTTAAAGAGACGTGCAACACAACCACTTAATACCTCGAAGGATCTGCATTTTCTTTTTGTTTTGAGTAAGAATGAAGTACTAATGCAGAATAAGAATGCCAATCTCATTTCCTACCTATAGAGCACATGGATTGTTTAGAAAAAAAAAGTACACAGGTATTAAGGAAAACAAATAAAAAGAGTGATACAAAAGAAGACAAGGAAGGTTTATACATTATGACAGGGAAAGTACAGTAGGAAATTTGTTAATATTGACATAAATAGAAAGAATGCTTGAGAATTTAATCTCAGCAATTCTTTGAAAGGCAAGGACTCTATCTTGTTTTATTTGGCCAGAGTAATAAAGACCCCACTGTAGATTTAGTACTGAAATATAGTGGAGAATATCAACATACTTAGAGCATTACAATCCAGCATGAGGAAACACACACACACATATATAATTCTTTATATATATATTCAGTTGCATTACCTATTAAACCACTATACTGGCTTGGTACCAAGTAGACAGAACATAATATATAGAATATCAGTTTGGTAAAGGAAGGGATCACTGAGTGATTGCTGGAGATGTCTTAATTTGGTTTTGTTTTAAAATTATCAAGTATATACTTTGTCTTAAAAGACAATGGAGGAGTGTAAAAAGAAGATATTAGATGACTGACATTCAGATTTAAATTTTTAGTAAAATCACCCTGGGGATAAAATGTCAGATGGATTGGAAGGTGACAACTCTGAAGATTAAAATTCCAGTTAGAAGATAGTTGAATAGTCTATTCATTCCCTATCTTTATTGGATTCCCATTTTTGGATCTAGGGATCCAAATTAGGGATTCAAAGTTTCAGTAATGTATGATTCACTCCATTCAGTATATCACAGTTTCATGATAATTGGGGACAATGGTTGGGGGAGGACACTTATTGCAATAGAGAGTGACCCATGACTTAATTTAGCAACTTATCATGTGCTTTCTCAATGCACTGAGCTTTAAAAAAAACACTCATGTTGTGTAATACATTGAATTAGTGTTCCCAATCTTTGTTTCCTCCCCTGAAATAAGATTTTACAGCTTTACCTATTGTCATATGCTTCCTATGACTCACAGGAGGTAGGTAGAACATCTTCATCTCCACTGACTTTGGGCTGTCTCACATGTCATGCTTCAGCCAATAACAACTAGGAAGATGTGACAGTGGACCAGTTTCTGAGCTGAGAATTTAAAAAGTACTGTGGGTTTCCATTTCATCTTCCTGATCACCTTCCCTCTTCCCTGGGAATAATATACTTCAGTCACTGTTCCTTCAGTTTAAGTCCTCAAATGAAAAAGTATGTGAATTAGACTTGACTATGACCTGCAGCTCAGAGCCAGGCCCAACAGAGCTCAGCCAAGCCCACTCAAGTCCAGCAGAATTTGAGAGAGCCCAGGAGGACCCAGCAGAACTGTAGCTGAGAAACAGTTTGTTGGGGAAAACCTCCGCTTTGTGACTATTTGTTATGCATTATTGCTGCAGCAAAAACTGAATATTACATCTTGGTTTGTACCTTTTGAAATTATATACATGTATGTAATGTATATATATATATGTGTATTTATGTAGATAGTTATGTACGTATGTATATTGTGACACACTAGATTGCAGTGGTTTGTAAAAAGTGGTTGAATAAATACTCTTTAATTAACTACCAAAACATTTTTATGTACTTTTGATCTGTTTCTTTAATTTCTAAAATATTTTCCTACAAATACAGATTTCCTTCCTCTTCCTTAATTTTTTTCAAAAACTCAGAACCATTAAATAAGTTTTTCTTCCACTGTAGGTCTCCATAGGTCTATTCTGCGTTGACATTCTAAGCTGTGTAATTGAAACTGACTAAATAGACACTTCCATCGAGTGTAACTTTTCTAGAGTAAGGAAATCACAACGCCCATGCCCTTGACAAGGGTAGACTTTCCAAACCATAGGCAATGAAATAAAATAAACCACTCTGCCCCTGAATCAGTACATTATTGGCTCCTTAAATTACTGAATCACATTTAATACTTTTTTTTTGTTCCAGTGCATTAAATAGGAGACTGTTTTATACTCTTAAGTTTAGATAAGGAAACTAGTTAGCTCTGCTTTTATTTGAAATTATCAGTTCACTTTCACTGTAGTGTCCAACTCATGTGATGCATATTCATGGTATTCATCTACTTGATCTTTTTCGTAATAGTGAGAAATTATTTCTGTTGCATTTGATGGAGTCTAACCACGAGTCATTCATTTTTCTAACATAAGAGTGACTGGAATGGATTAAAGGAAAACTTCAGACTATAAGAAATGTTTCACAATTGCTTCTTTCTGACCTGAAGACATTGATATATGACTTCTTAGATGAAAGAAATTTCCTGTTCTCTCTACCCATGGACTTGATAGTTTTCTATTTGAAAATATGAGTGGTTAATGTTAGCCTTCTGTAGCTCTGACACCTTATTTGAGATTAGTGATGGTCAAAACTTGGGTATGTGTTCTCTAAACTTTCAATTGTCTAACTTTTCTAAAATCTTATAAACCTATTTCTCTTTCTTTCACCACCATCTGTGTCTTGACAAAGGAGAGTTAGGACTATCAATGTATTATAATAATCATAGGAAAAACCCATTGACAAAACTCCTAGGAAACTATGCCATGAATCAATCGGCAACATTATATTTTTTCACTTAAAACACAAAGACCTGTATTTACACCAATGTGAGGGTCACTATACCTTACATTTCTAATCCAGTGTGAAGGAAATGCTGAAGACAATGTGGGACAAAAATTTTAATAAGCAAGGCAATGATATACATTGTAAATGATTTTCATACACTTGGACTTTAACAATCAGAATATTAGACTGCATTATGGTCATTTTCTAGAGTTAATATTGCATATAAACCAATTATGTCTGTGGTACTGATCACCTTAGCTGATACAGTGGATCTGCCCAGTAAGTGAATAATTTCTTTCTCCTTCAACACTCCACATTTTAATTTCTTGAATATGTACATTTCTTGGAAAAGAATGGCTCTCCTGGGTAGGGAAATCTGTATTTTTCTCAACATAAACAAAACTATACTCTTCATTACAAGAACCAAAACAAGTTCTAAAAAAAAAATCTAATTTATACTAGGAGAGAAATACCAGTTATTTAGGATGTTCTTAAACATTATCTATATTCAGATTACTATAACAAAACATTTAGGAATGTATAATGTATATTTCTCTTCCAGTGTGGTTTCTGGTAAAAGAAAATCAATTAACTGTACTGTTCATAATATTTCTGAGTAATAATCTTTGAAACCCACTTAGATACAGAGTTGATACATGGACCTTACAGGAAAACAGTTTAAGACTGAAGACATATTTGATTGGTCTATTGTCTTGTTAGGTTGCAACACTTTATTAGTTAGGTTAACTCTAGCTACTATGACAAGTAAACTAAAAACGGAGAAGCTACAGAGAAGAGTCATTGAAGGTTGCTAGCACATCCACGCTTCATCCCATGGAAGGAGAGAATTTACTCTTACCCTAGAGAGTAAGTGCATCTCTGGGAGGGGAACTGGAAGGCTTTATCTTTACTATGCTGGAATATCTGTGGGAAGGCAAATCACTAATTCTCTCTGGAAGGATATATCTTCTAAGGCTGTTTTTTTCAAAGTCCCTAAAATATTTGGTAGGCTTATAATGAGTTTCCTGCTGGTCAATTTCTTTGGCCTGTAACCATGCCTATCATCCTGTCCTGTACTTAGTTTTCCATCCTGCTTTAGTTCTTTCACTTGTTCTGTCCTTGGCACTCCTTTACTAGTGGCCAACTTAAGCCATATAGGACAGCAGTATTTGGCAGGTAGCTAATTACCCACAGATTAATTTTGACTGACTCTCAATAGGCCCTTGTTTCAAAGTGTTTATCAGTCATATTTCCTAATTTGTTTTGGGCCCAGAAACAGCTGTCATCACAACATTACATAGGTTCTCAATATCTCTTTTATTTCAGCTTTTTGATAGTTTAATTCTGCTTAAGCTAATCTTTTCCTGCAATGTCTTCCTATGAGGTGCCAAGAACAACTAACACATTGTAATAAATTAAGTCTGTTTAACTTTTGCCTGGAGCTACAGTCTATAAACTAAATACAAAAACCAGTAGGCAATGTCAGGTGATAAAGAATATAGTTATAAGAATTGCCCCTGCTAGAGAATGTATAGCTTTGTAGACAATAAATCTTAAAAATCTGTTTTGACGTTCCTAAGTGGTAAAAATTACTTGTCTTTAAAAAATAAAAAGTTCAAGGCACACATGCCAGTGACAATGCCACTTTTTTTTTGACATTCTTGTACTCATGTTGTATATGAAAGTCATCTTCAGTACGTGAAGTAATTAGATTGGTTGTTTCAAAGGTCTAATTTTAAAACTCTATAATTCTCCTTGGAAATAATAGTTGCATATATGTCCTTAATGGTCATTGGTTGGGACCATGTTTAACAAAGTAAAAATGTAGAAATATTTGTAAGATTAGCTAAATGGATAGATTTTTAACAATTACTCTATCTGGAAATAGCCACAGACTCTCTGAACTTGGGAATTAAAAAAAAATTTTGGCTGCCAGGCTGTGTGACAAGAGTAAGTGTCCATTACCCTTATAGACACTTAAAATATTAACAGAGAGGTAAGTAAATACTGTCTTGTTCTATTGCTTCCATGTGTGATTTATTAACAATTGAATTTAATACAAATACAAATAACTGACTGGATTACTAACAAAGTTGAAGTCAATGCTATATTTAATGTTTTTCCCTAGCAAAATTTTTAAAGTATTAATTTCATATATTTTTGTCTACATATTTTTACTTTAGCAAATGGAAGAAACAAATTCTTAAGACAAAATTTTATGAGAATAATGGAAATATCAATAAAGCAGCAATTTAATAACTTACAAAATGACATTTCTAAACCAGGTATAAAGCCTGTACCAATGATACAATTACATATTACACCTTCATTCTGATTATAGAAATCAACCTTCCACTGAATTAAGAAATTACATCTAGTTTCATTTTTTTCATCTATAAATGCATTTAATATAAAATCAAATCAAATTACAAAGATAGTTACACATATGAGAGGCTGGAATTGTTAGCAAAGTTGAAGGATGGGGTACGTGTTGCTCTCTACTTCATTTGCAGTTGTCTTTTTTTGTGGTTATTATTATTTTAAAAAATTTTTATTGAAGTGTAGTTGATTTAAAATGTTAGTTTCAGGTACACAGAAAAGTGTTTCAATTATACATGTATATACATATATTTTCTGATTCTTTTCCATATATGTTATTACAAGAAACTGAATACATTTCCCTGTGCTATCCAGTAGGTCCTTGTTTTTTGTCTATGTTATATCTAGTGGGGAGGGAAAAATCAGGGGTTGGGGATTTACAATCGTGTTTTGAAGAAACAGAATTAGCCCAGCTATGAAAAGTAGAAGGGTTATAATATAAAATATTTCCGGTAAAAATATTTGTGCTATTACACGGTAGGATATGCAGGGAATTTTAAGATGTTTGATTACTGTACAAAGACATGAGAGGCAGGCAGAGTTCTGAGGGTACTGAATGTCGTGCTAAAGAAACTGGGCACAGTCCTGTAAGGGAACACGTTTGAAGAGTAGAACACTTAAGACCTACTCTTAGTAAATGTCAAGTATAAAATACAGTATAAAATATAGTATTATTAACTATAGTCACCAGGCTGTACATTAGATCCTCAGAACTTATCCGCCTTATACTAAAAGTTTGTACCCTTTGATTAACATCTGATTTCCCCTACTTCTCAGTCCTTCACAACTGCCACTGAGTACGGTACGCTATTTCTGTAAGTTTGACTCTTAGATTCTACATACAAGTGAGCTCACACAATATTTGTCTTTCAGGGTCTGGCTTGCTGTACTTACAAAGTATCCTCCAGGCTCATCCACATTATCACAAAAGGCAGTATTGTATTCTTTTTCTATGGTTTAATAACATATAGATCCTATATAAATCCATGTATAAATCCATATATATTCCAAAAGTGTTTTTCACAGAAAAAAAAAAAAAAGAATCCTTAAAGTCTGTATGTAATCACTTTTACCTGAATGGTCAAAGTAATACTGAGAAAGAATAACAAAGCTGAAGGCATTCCACTTCCTGATTTAAATTATGGTACAAAGCAATAGTAATCAAAACAGTATAGTACTGCAATAAACCAAGCACCGAGACCGGAAAACTGAACAGTGAGTAAACCCACACGTATAGGGTCTTTCTTGGATAGTGTATCGTTAGAGTATAAAAATGCAACTAATTTTTGTATTTTTATTTGTATCATGTAACTTTACTGAATTTATTAGTTCTACCATTTTTTTTTTTTTGGAATCATTAGGGTTTTCTACATATAAGATCATGTCATCTGTAAATAAGAACAATTTTATTCCTTTTCTAGTTTGGATGCCTTTTCTTTTTCTTGCCTAAATGCTCTGGCTAGACTTTCAGTACTATGTTGAATAAAACTGGGGAGAATGGGCATTCTTGACTTGTTCCTGATATCAGATTAAAAGCTTCCAGTTTTTCACCTTTGAATATGATGTTGGCTACAGGCTTGGAATGGATGGCCTTCATTATGTTGAAGTGCATTCCTGCTATACCTAATTTGGTGAGAATTTTTATCATAAATGGATGATGAATTTTGTCAAATGCTTTCCGTGCATCTGTTGAAACAAACATGATTTTTTATCTTTCATTCTGTTAATGCTGCATATTATGTTTTATTTGTGTATGGTGAACCATCACAGGGATAAATCCTATTTGATTATGGTGTATGATCCTTTCACTGTGCTGTTGAATTTGATTTACTAGTATTTTGTTGAAGATTTTTGCATACATGTTTAACAGGGATACTGGCCAGTAATTTTCTTGCTTTGTCTTTATTTGAATTTATTATAAGGATAATGCTGGTCTTGTAAAATGAGTTTGGAAGTGTTTCCTCTTCTTCAATTCTTTGGAAGAATTTGAGAAAGATTTGTGTTAATTCTTCAAATGTTTAGTAGAATTAACCAGTGAGGACATCTGGTTCTCGAGCTTTTCTTTCTGTTGGTGGATTTTTGATTACTGATTTAATTTATTTACTCAATATTGGTCTGTTCAAATTTTCTACTTCATGGTTCAGTCTTGGTAGATTGAATGTTTCTAAGAATTTATCCATTTCTTTTAGGTTATCAGATTTGTTAGCATAAAATTGTTTACAGTAATCTCTTATAATCCTTTGCCTTTGTGTGGTATAAGTTGTAATGTTTCCTCTTCATTTCTATTAGAGACTTCTCTCTTTTTTTCTTGGTTAGTCTAGCTAAAATTTTGTCAATTTTGTTTTTATTTAAAAAAAAACTAAGTATTATTGGTTTTTCTATTATCTGTCTAATCTCTGTTTTATTTATTTCTGTACTTTTTTTTAAATCATTTCCTTCTTTTTGCTAAGTCTGGGCTTAGCTCCTCCCCCCACCCCATTCCTTGAGGTATAAAATTAGGTTGTTTATTTGATTTTTCTTTTTTCATAATATAGGCAATTATAGCTATAAACTTCCCTCTTAGGATGGCTTGCTCTATCCTGTAAGTTTTGATATGTTTATTTCCACTTCTGGTTGTCTCAAGGTACTTGTTGATTTTCATTTGTTTTCTTTTCTGACCCCTTGGTTGTTCATGAATGTGTTGTGTAATTTCTGCATGTTTGTGAATTTTTGTTTTACTTCTGTCACTGTTTTCTAGTTTCATACCACTTACAGTAGGAAATGACACTTAACTTGTAGATATAATATTTGATTCTTCGTGATCTATGTAGCCTTGCATTGGTATCTGTACATTTGAAGAAACAGTTGCCTTTTCCAGTCTTCACAGACTGGTTTCAGCAGGGAAAGACTTTCTCTTGTTGGTTACCTGGGCTGGTGGGATTACCTCGGCAATCACTGTTCATTTGGGGTGAGGCCAGATCATGTGGCTATTGCTGGATATTTGGTGCACTGGGTTGGCAAGGTTGTTGCCAGCAGCTTGGGCAGGCATGGCTTCTGTCTGGTTCCTGGGCAGAACGAACTGTTTCTAGGTCCTCGGTCAGCAGGGCTGGTGCTGGGAAAAGAGTCTGCTCAGGGTCTGTATTTGATGGGCTTGTGACAAGGTATGCAGATGGATGTGGCTAGCACTTGGCTTTTGGGTAGGCTCTTGCTGGGCTACTGAAGGGGTCCCTCGGCAGGCCGGATTGCACCTGCCTGCGTTTGAGAGTGGCTAGAACCAAGTCACAGGGCTCCTTCAGGGTCTGCAGCTGGGACTGAATTCAGCAGACCTGCTTCTGGCAGCAAGAATGGGCATTCCTCCTACTAGGTCTCTGAGCAGGCAGGACTGCCCTCAGACCAGAGCCAAGAGGGGCTGGAGCTGAATCACAGGACTGCTTCAGGATCCTCAAGTTGACCAAGGGGTGGTGGGTAAACCCCTGGGGGCAAAAATGGGCACGTCTTTCACCAGGTTCCTAGCCAGGCAGGACCACTCCTGAATATAGCTGAGGTTCTGGAGCTGGGTCTTGGGCTCTTCAGAGTCCACAACTGAGACCAACGTTAGCAGGCCTGTTACTGAGGCTCAGGTAGGTGTGACTCCTCCTGGGTCCCTTGGCAGATGGTGCTGGTGGCAGGATCAAGGCCGGAGGCAAATCTGCATGGAGATGGGGTTATTTCCAGGTCTGTAATGGTTGGTGAACCTGTTACCTGGGCATAGCCTGCCTTCTCAAAACTGCCCTCCTTGGTCTTGAGCTCCACTGAGGTTTTGCAACTTCCTACCTGAATCTCAAAGCTCCCACAGAGGGGTTTGCCATAGATGACTGCCAAATCATTGCTGCTGTGCAGGAGATATCATCAGAGGCTCTTTTATCCTGCCATTTTACTGACGTCACTCCTAATTTTTAAATATGCAAATTTAACTGTAGTCTCTAAATTAATGTGTTAGAAGATACTTTGTCACTATGAGCACACTTTTATTAGCTCTTCATACCAAATTTATTTATTTTAAGGCAGGAAAAAAAACATTTTGACATTCCTTACACAATATGGGATGTGGTTAAAATAAAAGAATAATACTTGTAAAGAGAAAAGATTCTGGAAATTGTTATACTTCTATACTTCCTAAAAATCATTATTTTTCTGGTGCTTTTCTAGCAGGTGTTTTTATCTCTTCATTCAAAAATATCATTAAAGCATTTCTCACAGGTGCCAATAGAAGCTCTGATATGCAAAATCCACTGTATCAAATTGCATGTGATGTTTAACTGTCAAGGTTAATTACTTAAATTCAACTTTTCTTGCAACAATTCTAGGTAAGAAACAACTTGACTCAGCTGAAGCAATTAACATTTTAACAACAGCATCAAATACACAATAAACAAAAAATATCTCCTAAAATCATATTATTTTTAGCCTCAAAATCATTACCGTTAAAACACAGGTGAAAAATTGGGTAACAGTATAAATAACTGTATTGTTATTTGTGAACATATTAGAGTCAGTCTTATTATCAGACACTTGAAAATTAACTACATTTTCCTCAGAACAAATATATCCACATTCTCTAGACCTCTGTTTAACATTTGATAGGTTATATAACCTGATCTTTAAGTCTCCTTCCTTCTAAAGACTCCATGATTTCATCCTCTTATTTTTTAAAATTTATTTTCTTTTTCTTTCTCTTCCTTTTTTTTTCTTTTCTTTTCTTTTCTTTTAATTCCAACATTCACATCCTGGTCAAAGAGCTTACTAACAAAGGTTTTCATTTTCCTTGGCATGTTCAAGGTCCCTATATACTTCCCTACATTCATTTCTCTCTTGCAAATACCATCAAGTCTGTAAACTAGTCATTCTGAAGAAATTCCTTAAGGTCACTACCATAGTAGCTAGCTCAGAGAATTCTTAAATTTGCTCTGTGTAGTTCTTGCAGTATTTGCTGAGGTATGTGGCTTTGTAAAAAGGCATTACAACTTTCCATCTTCCTTCTGTAGCTCACAATAGTTATCTAACTCACCATTGTTTCATTCCTTGTACTCTGCTTCTGGGTGGTTTCGGTCTCAAGGTATCTAATATACCTAAGTCCATATCGCCAAGTAGCAAAATAATTGGTAATCAATGTCTTCTTCCAGACACTATACCAGATACAGATGGAAAACTTCCTTCCATTGAACCACATGAGAACATTTATTTTATAACAGTTTTCTTTTTCAGGCTTACCTTCATTTACTATGTTTGGCAATGAAAATTCTGTTCTCAAAAATATTTAGCTTATATTATTTCATTGTTTGAGCTTTATTACTTGGATCTAGGTTAAAAATTTATCTTCTTTTTTACAAAATGAGATAATTCTAACTCTACTTTAAATGATCATATTTTGATTTTCCTTCATAATGAGAAATGAGGCATAGAAGTATATGGGTAATGAACTGAATATTAGCTTAGTCCTTCAATAGGCAAGTGAATTAATAAAAGGATTCCTATACACTGTGGGTTATATTTTTAAATGCTTATCATTACCCCTTTAAAAAAATAAAACTTCTAAACAGCTCTTTCATTAAAGAAGTTTTACTGTCATAGTTTATTAAACTTTAAGTCCCATGTTATAATTTTGATTCCAGCCCACCTTAAACAAACTGTATGTTTAAAAGAAAGTATGGCTGAATTTAGCTGCAGTTTCCATTAGTTTAGCAAAAAGATGGGATTAACAAGAGTTAAACAGGGTACAAGGAGGAGACAGATTGACAGCAGGTGCGACCAGTGTAACCTATCTTAGATGGAAAAGTTGGCGACAAAAGTAAGATACCTAAGATAAAGGGATCAACCAAAAGGATTCTCAAAATTCAAGCACAGGTGCTACTGCTGTGAACATGCTAGGAAAATACCTGAGTCCAAACTAGTAGACGACAGAAAGCCATCCCAGAGGCAATCTGGTTTTGAGTATGGAGAAGGTGCAACAAACTACGTATGGTATTGTTCTTAAACCTTTCTGTCTTAGGCTCTGTCCTTTGAAGACACCCACATACCCAAAGGAGGCTGAAAACTAAAATTAAATAAATATATAAGAAAACATATGGGTGCTATGTTACTCAACATACAATACTCCACACTGGCACAACACAATGTATAATCAAAACATCTGGTCTCCTACCATTGTTGGGCCCCAGGAAATCTTTCTTCTCATCTCTTGTCACCATGTCTGAATTCCAAGAAGATGTTGGTTATTCCACTGCCATCATAGGAAAGAGACAAAGTTTTTAATTAAGAGGAAAGATAAATTAATAAATTTGGCAAATCTTTCCTAGATTGCATGAATATAATAGGTTCTTGCAAAATAGATTTTTACAAAAAAGTTTAAAAACCAAAGGGATTTTTACTGACAAATTTTAAAGACGAAATTCAAAAAAATGAGATCAAATAAAGTATGTGTGAAATATAAAACTAAAGCAGCATTCTAATATTCCAAAAACATTTGAATAAGGAAAAAAACATTTGCATGACTACGAAAAAGAGGAATATCTGAAAAATGTTATGTATTCAGACATGAAAAATAATATTTAAATGTAGTCATATCTGATATTTTGCAGACTTTCAGTGATAATGAAACCATTTTCATATATTTTTCAGCTTTGACTTTATACAGGTTACTTTTCAAGGTAAGACAGTAGATCATGTATTATTTAACAATTTATTAGCTTCATTTACAACTTTTATGTGAGTGAGTCTGCATTTGTACTTGCCCATGCCCTGTAGATACTAGGGGTAGCCCTGATTATCTGAAAGAGTAGTGTCAGAAGTTCTCTTGGTAAATTTACTCATTCCTTTATCACTCTTTTTACATCAACTACTTATGAAAAAATAAAACTAAACATATTTAGAGATTTAATCATGGCTCATATTTTTATGTTTCTCTCTTATTTACTTTACCAATCCACACTCTCATATGGAACTCACATCCTACAATATTAGGACTTATTCCAATTTTTTCCTGTGCTCCCATTCACTCCATGAGTAAACTCACCCTGTATTTTTTAACCAAATACAGATGAATTACAAAAAATTGCTGTCTTATTTAAATTAATTGATGTAAAATGGTATCATGTTATGACAGTGGTATGTACCAGTGATGTTTACTGACTAAATATACTTTCCTAAAAATAATAAAATTTTATGAAATAATGATGGTGTTTGATAATTTGGAGTCATATCTCTGATCAAATAAGTCTTTTTTCTACCTCAAGCCAAACCAATTATTTTGAGTGTATAGATGGATATGAAAGATTTGAAGAAAAATTGTGACATATGGACATTAAGTATATCTGTATGTGTTAGCACATAAAATCAGAGGTAGATTTTCTGGGAGTAAAATGCGATGCCATAGAGAGGGTCTACAATAATAACTTGAACTGTGTGCCAACTTCAACTTTTTTCTGATGAAACAAAGCAATACTTTCAATATTTTAATACTAATAATGATGCTAATAATAGGTGCTAACATCAATTTCTGTCCTACAAATGGAACCCCTAAACTCAAATTTAAAATATATTTGTCACTTTTAACATGAATGTATTTTTTTACAACACTTGAACACAATTAATGCAACACACACACTTTTTAAAGTTGGCCATGCATTATCACTCAAAAGCTAACACTTTGTTATTGAATCCAGGAATGGCTTTCCAAATTTGAGTTTTATGTTGCAGTCAATGAAACAACCACTGATTCTTTAAAAATTAAAACAGGGACATTTTTATCATTCATGCATTTAATTAGAACTTTAAAAATAGATTAATTGTAATTGAAAAAGTAATAAAATATAGCTTGGCATTTTTTAGAGAAATCTAAGTTAGCACGGTAAATGAAGTTACTTTATTTTTCGCTTTGTCAGTAAACTTAGACACTGCCTATGTCCTTAGAATTGAAAAGCAAATAATCTGTAAAAATAGATAATGTTTTTTTTCTTATAATTCTCTTGAACTTGCAATGCCTATTCAAGCAGGTTTCACTCTTTATAATAACTGCACATTAAAATGAACTTTTTATACTTTGTACATTTTTTTCCTTTCCTTTAAGGTAACTTCATTATATAACATCATTTTTCCCACCTTTCTTGTCTTGGTAAACAGACTAAAGACAATTTTAAATCAGCATAACTGTAATAATCTCTGGTTAAATCCAAAAATTAATGTAAATGATAATATATTTGACATATATTGATATGTTCACATAATTAATATATGAATGTAACATGACTCAACTGATTTGTAGTTTAAAATATCTTCTGGCCAATAGCTGCTAATCCAGTTGCCCCTAACTTTCACTCATTCAAAAAATATTGATCAATTGTCTACTATATTCTAAGCCCTGTTCTAAGTACAGAACACAACAAGACAAATTTTTTCTGAACTAAAAAACATATATTTTGTTCAAGAAGGGATGGATGGGCTATAAACAAACAAAAAATCACACACGTAACAAGACAATATCATCTAGGGATACATGCCTTGATGAAAATAAGAGTTTTGCAATACTAAGGGAGGGAAATACCTTTAAACTGCCTGAGAGAGACTTGTTAGGAAGCATGATTTTAGATAAGAACTAAGTACTAAGAAGATAACCATTTGAAGTTCTATGGGAAGAGCATTACAAGCAAAGGGAACAGAAAATACAAATGCTCTGAGTTAACTGAAAGGAAACCAATTATAGGGCTAGTGACTATAGGGCAAAAATAAACTAAAAGCTTATGAGTCACTGCAAGTAATTTGGATGTTATGTGAATGTGAAGAAATGCAGATCAAAGCTACAAATAAGGACCACCTCACACCAGTCAGAATGGCCATCACAAACGGTAAGTGCTGGAGAGGGTACAGAGAAAAGGGAACCCTCCTACACTGTTGGTGAGAATGTAATTTGGTATAGCCAGAATGGAAAACAGTATGGAGATTCCTCAAAATACTAAAAATAGACAAACCATATGATCCAGCAATCCCACTCCTGGGCATATATCCAGAGGAAACTCTAATTCAAAAAGGTACATGCAACCCAATGTTCACAGCAGCACTATTTACAATAGCCAAGACATGGAAACAACCAAAATGTCCATTGACAGATGACTGGATAAAGAAGTTGTGGTATATTTAAACAAAGGAATACTACTCAGCCATACAAAATAATAAAATAATGCCATTTGCAGCAACATGGATGGAACTGGAAATTGTCATTTTAAGTGAAGCCAGAAGGAGAAAGAAAAAAAAATGTCGTATGATATCACTCATATGTGGAATGTAAAAAAAAAAAAAAAAAAGAAAGAAAGAAAACAGAGGACACTATTGAACTCATCTACAAAACAGAAATGGACTTGCAGACATAGTAAACAATTTTATGGTTACCTGGGGACAAGGGGTGGGAAGGAACAAACTGGTAGTTCAAGATCTGCAGATACTAACTAATATATATAAAATAGAGAAACAACAAGTTCATACTGTATAGCACAGGGAACTATGTTCAGTGTCTTGTAGTAACTTATGGTGAAAAAGAATATGAAAACGAATATATGTCTGTTCATGTATGACTGAAGCATTATGCTGGACATTAGAAATTGACACATTATAAACTGACTATACTTCAATAAAAATATTTTAAAAAGTAAGTGTGAAGAGAAGGTACTAGAGGGTTTTAGACTCTTGAATGGTAGAAATTTCAAATATTTATTCTGACTGGTGCTTAAAAGATGAAGGAAGAAAGAAGAGGACCAGAAAGAAGACTGCTGGCATAGTCTGGTAGTCCAGTCTAGAGATAATCATGGTCAGGTCAAGTCTGTTAGTGGTTCAGTGGGAGAGAAGTAAACATATTTATGATATATTTTGGAAACAGGGCTGAAAATATTTGCCAAAAGAAAGAAAGAAAAAACATGAAAATCAACAGAGATTCTCAAGCTTTTGATTTAAGCAAATTGAGTCAGTGTTGATTCCATTCACTAAGAACAGGAAGCATAGGATACAGTACATTTAGGGGAGAAAGTTCCCTTGGGATGTCTTGAATTGGACATGCATATTATCTAAATGGAACTGTCCAGTAAGTTGTTATAAATATGATCTGGATTTCAGGTGAAAAGTTAGGGCTGGAGACAGATATTTGGGCGTTTTAGCACATGGATGTCAGTTATAGTCATGGACCTGTATGAAGTTACCTGAGGAAGATATATTCAGAGAAGAGAAGTGAGTTTGATGACTGAGCTGTGAGACACTTAATCACCTAGAGTCAAATGGCATAAAAGGAGAATCCAGTATCAGACACTGAGAAGGAGTAGGCAATAAGGTAGGAGAAAATAGAGTGTAACAGAGAAAATGGAATACAAAGGAATAAACTGATTTAAGAATAGGAAGTGGTATTTTACACTAAATGCTGCAATTAAGATGAGAACAGGAAAGCAACATTCATCAAGACAGAACTGATAGGTTTCCTTGACAAAAGTGGTTCATTGAACTAGCAGAGATGAGGTGAGAAGAGAAGAGAAAAATGAGGAAGTACAGACAGTCGGGATAGACTATTCTTCAAAAAGTTATTTTTTATGAAGGGGAAGACTGTAGTGAGACAGTGCCTGAAAAGGAGCATGCTGTCTGAAGAGACAGAAAGATGATTATAGATAAAGAATTAGATAGATAGATAGATAGATAGATAGATAGATAGATAGATAGATAGATTTTACATGAAGGAAACCAGAGCATGTTTGTATGTTGACGAAAAAAATCATAGAGAATATTTATGAAGATGACAGAGAGAAATCACAAGAATAAAGAAGTCTAGAAAGAGATAAGGCAAAGGTGGATGAATGTGGTTGTTGTAAATATTTAGAAAAGAGGCTGAGGACATAGAAGTATGACAACAGAATGTATGTTCCTGACAGCCCAGGAAAGCGTTTGGGATGATGGAGAAGAGTACATGACTGGATTAGATTCAATGATGTACAGACAGTTTGGAGATAAAAATCTGGCCAGTGATGGATGGCCTGGGAGGCATAAACACGGTTGTTTGACACAAGGAAACAGTGAAAGGAAACATAATGGGAGTAGTGCCAAATATCTGTCAGACAGTGCTTCTCAAACTATCTGGTAGTGAAAGACTATTTTTCTCCTGTGCATCACAGAAGAATATTTATGTAAAAAATAAATTTATGGAAAAATTATTACGGTAAAATTTCTATAAACATTTATTCCAATTTCTGTATTACTTTTTCATGGACCAGTTAAAAAAAAACTGCCAACTTACACCAATTTGAAAAACACACTTTGAAGGAGACTTCTTATATCAGTATGAGAAACCAGATAAAGCTATAATTTAGAAAAGTGTTCTTAATTTTGTTTATGAACCAAACAACAATTAGGTCTAGGCAAACTACAACATGTTTATTCAGTTAGAATTTTATTTTTACTGGTAATTTATGCACTACCGTGCTAATTAGATAGGTAATAATACTTAAATAAAAAGGACAAGTTGTTCACTTTAAAGGTACTCATGAAGTCACTGAAGAAAAGATGAAAACTCTTAATAGTAATTAAAATTAAGGTTTTCTGAAAATTTACTGCAAGAAAAAAATGGCACCAATAATAAGGGATATGGATCTGGATTAAGACAATTTTTACTCAGGCTTCATGTTATGGCACACCCAAGTATCACTTACAAAATACTATTTTGATTATGTTGAGGCTAAGCTTCATAACACTACTTATATCCAGCACCTGACTCAGTACACGTGGATTCCAGAAACTGAGTAAAAATACTTCCTCAGCCCTGAATACTACTACACCTGCCACAGTTCTGCATCGACAGATCACACATTGCCTTGTTTGAGAGTTTCTCATAGACTGCTATCTATTAACCAAACCCATTTCCTGTTCTTTGGCACACAGACGGTCTCATTTCTCAGGCTCATTCAGAGTTAGATGTATCCATGGGACTGAGTTCCCACCTTTAGGATAAGAATAACAATGGTGTGTTTTGCTTATGGTCAATTAAAACTCTACATGCACTCTAGACTTTTTCTTCATTCTTCTGTCAGGTGCACGTAGAGGACAAGAAAGACCCACGCGTTAGTAGGGATATGCACAATTGTTATTTTATCTATATAAATGAGAAAATACTTGTATTTGCATGAGAAAGAAATCTCAACATTAATCCATTCCACTGACGTATTTCAAGACTGCAAATGTGAGTGTGATTTGACTACTCCTACCAAATACACAAATAAAAGGTTGCTGTTTCATTTTTCACAGTCACTGTGGCAAAAAAAACCAAAACCAAACAAACAAACAAACAAAAAGAACTGGGTCTAACATGTGAGTGCATGACAACAAAAAGTAGCATCCATAAGTGTGCATCCATGTTGTTTGGACTTCTTTCTGTTTTTGCCTCTGGAAGATGTAAATGAAATTTTGAGAACATTGTGGAGGATAAAGAAGAAGATTTAGGTGACCTAATGTTTTACATTTGGAGAGTATATGTCGTTGGAAGGTATGGCAGAGGTAGAAGGCCAGAAAATCCAAGATTTCTACCAGAAATCTGGGACATTTATACATCAGTACTGAACAGCTATCACGTAACAAATAATGCAGCAGAAGGCTAGCATAGCGAATTTCAAAAGCCAGTGGTAGTCAGTGGATCATCCTTCAATATAGAAATGTATTAAAATGTTAAAAGATGAACAGCAAAAGAACGAACAAGTTGTCATCCAGGTTCTTGGTGGTCACATTCAAATATGGCCACCAAATTCACAACAGTATCAAATCAAAATTCATTTAACTGAACTGACAAAATCAAATTTATATAACTAAAATTGTTAACAGATAAATATAAAGCCAATAATCAGGAATATATTCTTGAGAGTAATTGCTCATCGACTGGAGTGACCCTGTGGAACTTCATGATAAGAAAGAGTAAGAACAACTGTGAAATTCAAAATTTGTCAGTAATTACAATAAAAATAACATAAGTAAACTTTTAACAAAGTTAAATGTTTGTATTATTTAACAAATCATGGGCCAAATGTGTCAATGGACTTTGTGGATAGGACCAAATTTCAAGGACTTTTTGGTGCGCACCAAATGTCTCAGTCAGGTCCAAATTTCAGGAAACTTTTGGCAAAGTTAAATGTTTGTATCATTTAACAAATCATGGACCAAATGTCTCAATGAATGTTTTGGACAGAACCAAATATCAAGGAACTTTTTGGCATGGACAAAATGTCTCAATACATTTTGGACAGGACCAAATATCAACAACCATTGGAGTGGACCAAATGTCTCAATGCACATTTTGGACAGGACTAAATATCCTGCAAGAACAGTCAGTTGTTCTTATGATGCTGCAGAAACCAAAATGCCAGAGGCACAGATTTCAAAATTATTGAGTGGAAAAAGGTATGACCTCAAAATATCAAGCCTTGGTAAGTAGTCTTTCTTTCAAGGACTCAACAGAAAATAAAAATATCTTCAGGTAGATATGTTGAAAATTAAGCCCTTCATGTACATTTCTTTCTAAAAGTTAACAGGTACATCTAATGAAAGGGAGATAAAGCAAAAGTAAGAGTTAAAGAAGGACAATTATAACTAAAATAATTAAAAGTAAATGATAAAAAAGGTAATAGTAAAAATTTGCAGTCATTTTTGTTAATCTATAAAAAAGATGGCATAGGTTAACTATATCATAAAAATAATAAAAAGTCATCCATATCTGAAGTGACAGATTACTGAGAAAGTTCTTCAAATGGATGGGATATAGCAAAAAATAAAGTGCATTAAAATTTTTAATAATACAGTTAATAATAATTTAAAATAATATTTACATCTTAATCTTATCAACTAGAACAAAACAGGCTAAAGCTGACTTAAGAAAAACTAAAACTATTATGAATCACGAGATTGTGAAGATTCAAGAGCAGACACACAGAGCAACATACACATGTAACAAAGAAAGCAAGGAAACTTAAGAAGCAAAGCATAAGTAAGTCAACAAAATAGATTAGAGACAATTTTTATCAGTCAAAACATTAAATTTGAAGGAATTTAAATATCAAAATAAAACTCTCGCTATGTGACAAAAAGTAAAATCTAACTACATAGATGAAAATTAAGTGCCATTAAAAATTAAAATATGGGTGCATACATTGTAAGCAAAACAAATGGGTGACTATTTTTACAGAATAAATTACATGACATTTCCTCTTGAAGGGCTCTGACAGAATTTAATAAGAGCTACATTTAATGAGTTTTTATACTGTGCCTGATGAGACTATGCTGCAGTTTTATAGTGATTACTTCATATATTCTTCTGAACTACTTTGTGAATTAAGTACAGTATGATTTTCATTTTAAAGGTAAATAAAAATAGTTAATTAATGTTCTCCAAGATCATACAGTTGGAAAAGTATGGATCTCAGACTGAAATCCAGGGTAGCTGAATTCAGAGCCCAAGATTTTAAGTTCACTACCACTCTATGATGGTAAAATTGCCATAAAACTTACGCATTTTGATCACACTGCATTGGACATAAATATGTAAATAAGTGACAAAAACAGTTGGAAAAAACAAACATGCTTCTTTCAGACATTAACACATTCAGTAAATTGTAAAGTATAGACATATTACCTTTTTTGTCTGTGAGGTGGGAGAAAATGAAAATAAATGTAATGAGGATTCAACTTAAGAAAACTGAAAAAAGGATAACAAATAAAACTAAGAGAAATGCCTGAAATTGTGTTAAAGCTAAAAATTAACTAAACCAAAGATAAGATCAAAACTGACAAATATTCAAGGGCTATTTATCTGATCAATTAATAGAAGAAATAAACCTCTAGTAAAAATAGTCAAGAAAACAAAAAGGCATAGAGAAAGGAGGAGTTAGAACAGGCATTTAACCTCAGGGAAAAAATAGGAGTTTGAGATCTGCAAATGTTAGCCATTACATATAAGAATAGATTTAAAAATCCCAAAATTCATCTGTATAGCACAGGGAACTATATTCATTATCTTGTAATAACCTTTAGTGAAAAATAATATTAAAAAGAATATATGTATATATATGCATGACTGGGACATTGTGCTATGCACTAGAAATTGACACATTATAACTGAACATACTTCAATTAATAAAATTAATTTTAAAAAACAGTGTAATTCTACATATAATTCTACCCAGTGAATTAAAAATCTTAATACAGTGAACAATTTTTGAGAAAAACAATATGTTTTCAATTTGACAACAGCGTAAGTTAAAATATCTCAATACTTTTTTACTTAGAAATAAATAAATAAGCAAAAATTACTGACATATTATTCCAACAAGAGGTTCTTGACTTGGATTGTGTTAGACTCTGAGTTTATCATAAGAGTGTATAATTTCTTTGTCCTTAAAAAAGGAAAGAAAAAAAAAAAACTTTTGATTCATTGCCTGAAGTAGGTAGAAACCTGACACCAAATTGTGATAAAGACACCAGGAAAACAACACAAGCAGACTGCAAAAACACAAAAATCCTCACTGTCACTTCCACCACCACCAAATTTGCATGCTTGATGGGTTTGTGTAATGACTTATGTTTTGCAGTTAGAAGGATGAAAGCATTATTGGTTTGAATCTCAAATATTCAGTACTGTTTCTTATGGGTATAAGGTATAATTTTTAACTGGTTCATTGACTTCTGAAATACTCTAAAGAGTAGCCTCCAATGGTTATTTTAGCTATTTTTCTTTCCTGGTAATGGTTAGAATCACTGAACACTAAAATACTCTCTTGTTTAGCATTTACTGACAAATACAAAATGACCTCAAAGTATCCTGAAGTTTTAGATCCAAATATTAGATCTAAAATTTTATATCTACAATTAAAAACAAACTCTTGATTTTCTCCTTTTGACTAAAAAACAAAAACAAAGCCCAATCATCTTCTTTAAAGAGTTCCATAAACAATTACTAGTACACTGTGACCAAATTTACACTAAAAATAGAAAAATGATTTGACCATACTTTGAACAGTTTATCCAATGATGATAGCAGTTATCTATAGTAATAATAATAATATAAAAACTATGGGCTAGGCATTTTTCCAAATATTCTGCATGTATTATACCTTATCTAATCCTCATTAACAACTCTATGTAGTGAAGTTCCTCAGATACAGAAACTGAAGCTCAGAGAGGTTCAGTAATTTGTCTGAGAACACAGCTAATAAGCACCTGAACACATACACAGTTAGCCTGGATTTGTATAGGTTTGTGCTTGTAACCACACACAATAATATATTTACAGTGGAAAGTTAAAGTAGAAATTGTCCTTATTTGCAACCTGGAAAAGTCATTTAGAGAACAAGTGATTTCAGCAATATTTCTCCTATTCTAGCAACTCACCCTGTTCTAATACTTACAGGAGACACAAAGCTGTGTCTTCCCTTGTCATTATTCCCCTTAATGGAGACAATCCCAAACAAGCTTTAAGAAGATCTGTAGTGCATCTCATGGTCTTGGTAAGACTGCCACTCCCTTGGCCTACATTCTGTAGGCACACAAATTGTGGAACAGATTAATCCTAAAAAGGAAGCTATAATTAGAATTAATTACCTAATTCTTCCTAAGAAACCATCAGTACTAATCTATCATTTATAGCCTTGTTTATTTCAGAAACAACTAAAATTTCAGACTTTCCCAATCACCCATATGGTTCTCTACACGTCCTAATTGGATCCACTGTCCTACCATTTCCCGGCTCTTCAAACACAGTCAACAGAAAATCCCTTATATCTTTACGTGTTCTTTCTCAGTGTTTGGATCTAACTCTATAAATCTTCGACAGCCCCTGCTTTCCCTGCAGTACTCTCAAATGTGGCTGGGTTTTTTTTTTTTATCTCTACGTTATCTCCTTCAGTCATTAAAAATTTTAGTACCAGGCTCACTGTCTTCTTACCATCATGGGAAACTGCACCATCCATATAAACGGCCTCTTAAATGCCTCAGCTTCTCAGCCATTGGAAGTCGTATTTCCATAGCCGGCATAACTCCCAATGATATTTTCTTCTAAATGACTGTAGTTACCAATTTATAATAAGTGCCATTGAAAAGGGGGTACCATTTAAAACAAGTTATAAAAAACTGTGTCCCAGGGGCCATTCTCTGACCTCCAGTTCCATTTCTCCTTCTCACTTAGCCTCCCACGCCATTTTCAACAAAGCTTCGGACAGTTTGGGACTTCCATTTCACTGGAGCCTCCTTGTAGTTGTGATCTACTATCTTTTTTTTTTTTTCCTTCTGCACCTTGTTTTACAACATATATTCCGTGAAACATTACTAGAAAAACACATTGGCTATATTTCTCACCAGACTGCTTCATTTCCTCTTTATCATACTCATCCAACATAAAGATGCGAGTGAGCCTCACCTACTTTCCGGGTCCTCCTTACCTCCTGGGTCAAACAGCTTTATACTCCTTTGAACTGACCAGCTTTGCCTGGTCAGTATGAATGGAAGCGGCATGTGCCACTTTTGGGTGCAAACATTAGTGTGTGATTCCTCACGTTTTCTTTTTCACTGAGACAGTCACAGAAATACGCACTAGCAGGGAGGTGCCCACATCAAACGAGCACAGAAAACTGCGCTGATACAAGGTCGGCAGTGCCCTGGAGAGAACGTTCTCTGGATCCATATAATAAGCCTTTGTATAAAGTATGTTTTTTTTTTTTTTATTCTGTTATGCCAGCAAGATATTGGAGTCAATTGGACTGCTACCTGGAAAATCCCTAATCTGGTTAATCTCAGCTCAGCTTTTTTGTGCTTCTAGATGAACAGCTAGAACATGACAGGAGGAAGATCACAACCTTACTGACTAGCCTCTCCTTAAATTTGTGACCATAAATCTCAGTTGCCCTTCCTGTATTTCCCACTATCTTCTCTCTACAATTCTTTAAGATGACCGTTTCACAATTTCCTCCTCTCCCAAATCATCTAATTTACCCCATTCCCAATTTATAGTTTATGTTTTTACTTTAGAGGATGTAGAAGGCACAATAAAGTAAATGTCAAATTCCCTACTCCCAACCCCAAATCTACTTATCTACCTAACTATACCCATGTAGCCTACCTTCAGTCCTATTAAAGGAGAACAGCTGTTCTTGCTCCCCTCTAAGCAAACCACCCCAAGTTGCCTGGATCACAGACTCTACTCTCTCCTTATGGATAAGCTTTGTTGCTGAAATTATCTGTTCTGTTCACATAAATGTATTTTCCTTTTTATTGGATCTCTCTCAACAACATATAGACATGTAATACGTATTTTCTTAAAAAATAAAAGTTTTGACCACCTCTTCATCCCCTTTTCTGCTACCCTGTAGAATTCCTAAAATAACTGACACCTTCAATCCCCTGCAATGTTTCTAGTCAAAGTCACCAGGGAATTTTATCTTACCAAAACAAATGATTAACTTCAGGCCTTAATTCACCCAGTTAGCCAAATTCTTAGTCATAGTTTATATATTTGCTCATTTCCTTCTTCCCTCCAGAAAGATTTTCTAAAAAAATTATCTTCAGGGACATCATGATATTAATCTTACTTCTAAATTGCTGTCTTTCCTCAGTTTTTTCTCCTAGATCCTCTTTCTTTTGCTTGAAATGTTACAGTATTACAAGGTTTAGTTAAAGACCTTTTCCTTTTTTGTCTTCTTCACCCACACTCACTCCTTACATGCTCTTAGCTGGTCCTGTGCTTTTAATATGTCTATAAAATTTGTATTTCTATCTTAAACACAAGTTTCTGAACCAGATCTGAAATTCCCTGTTAGATGTCTGTACTCAGATGCCTCATAAGGATCTTACATTTAATATGTCCAAATCATGTTTTACTTAACTCACACATTCCTGAGTCTTATCCATCTCTGTAAATAGGGTCATCGGCTACCCTGCTGCTCAGACCAAAACCAAGAAGTCATCTTTGTTTCTCTAATTCTCCTTGGGCCAGTAGGCAAACCAAAGTAAGCTCTTCCCATTATGAAGGCAGTTATGGAGGAGAAAGAGTGGAAATCTACGATGCTTCTTAAGGACCATGCTTGTAGTTGGTACTCTGTTACTTCTGCCTAAAAACCATTGGCCAAAAATAATTGAAATGACAAGCTTACAGCTAAGGAGTCAAAATTTGGCCCAACAATTTAATCCACCACATGATACATCCACCATTGGTAAAACTGTTTATGAGTTAAAATATTATTGAATTTCTAAGCAAAAACAAACAACGCTTTTTTAATAGGTTTTTACATATGTAAAGCATTTTCACATGCATAGTTATCCACATTATCCCATTTTATCCCCAGGCAACACTGCAATATGCACATTTTCACCATTTTACAAATGAGAAAACTAAGTATTAGAGAGATAAAATGTCATTTCTCAAATCACTCAGTTGAATAAAGGTACTGGAATCCACTACTTACTCTGTTTAGATGCTTACCATCTCCTCCCTCTTTCTCTACTGCATCATAATGTCTCCGTAACTTATTAAAACAAGACAAAACAAACTTTGGAATAGAATGTGTTGCAAATTGCCTACATCTGAACAAAATGCTGCATACTTAGTGACAAGTATGTATTCATATTACTGATAAAACGGGGTCTTACAAATTTCACAGTGATTCTCATGGTCAACTTTGATGGATGATGCTGTAACTATTACATTCAAATCCTTTGACAACATCACTGCCAAATCAATGTCCTTTCCAATGTATCATGTATGAAGTCTGGAAGAGATTACAAAATAAAAGCACCCAATATTTTCAAAGTTTTATCATGATGATACTCGGGTCTAGAAGCTAGACAGTAAAATGGGACTTTATTTGTTTTTTTTTTTGGTAGTCAAATGGTATATCAAAAGATTAGACTTTGGGCTGAAACACAAAGTTCTGTCCCTGTTTTGGTCCTTATCTTAGCAATTATTTAATAAAACTTACTGGGCTCCTTTTGGTAGATAATTTTTTTGCCATTTGAGGAAGATTTATGATATAGAATTTTTCAATAAAGGACATCATTTTCTAATGTAGTGAAAAATGGCAAAGTTTGTCATGTTTTAACCACAAAGAAATGGCTGTATTTATCATCAAATCTGCATCATAGTGAAAAAGGGAAGAGGGATCTCTTACAAGCATACTTACACTAAAGGGTCCCAACTGGCTCTCTCCCCTGCTCTTCACCTGAGCTTTTCAGGCAGTTCAGCTATGCTGACTATCAAGGGAGTCGACCAGGACTTAGGGACAACCGCTCTGTGGCTAGAGACACAATGGTAGGAGACTTAAAGTTTTGCACCATTTTCTTATTTTAACATTTTGCTCTTTTCCATTGTTTAAAGGTGAAGTTCTTATCATCGTGCTAAACCTTGGCTCTGCTCTGGAGTACAATTCACAAAGTTGCTTGAAAAATTCTTTTTAAGTGTAGTTAAATCCATGATTTAAAGGATCAGTCATGTTGTTTCCCGTAATGTTCACATTACCTACCCAGTGTCTGACACCTGCTAAGCAGTTATAAATATTTAATGAATTAAATCAATTAACTTGTGTGAAGTTTTCATTAAGGAATAAAGAATAGTCTAGTTGATATTATTAGTGTTATGCTTTAAAAAAAAGAAAAATTATAAAGGAAAATAAAACTTTAACAGGTTTCAAAATTTATCTTAGTTTTCATGAATTACAAAAAATTTAGAATTCTTGAATAAATGAAAGAAATAGTTTCCTTGAAGGGATAAATGTGATTACTTATGAAACTTGGAAAAAGATATAAAACATAAAGCTCTGATAGCACTGTTGTGTAAAATGACTCCAGCAGGAAAAAAGAAAACTCAGAAGAAGAAAAAAAATCATAGATCTGTTTTATATCAAAATCAATAATAAAGAAAAATGTCTTCAAAAGCAAAGAAAGCAATTTTGAGAGTTCAGACAATCCATTAAAAATGGGAAAAATTGGAAAAAGCATCAATTTTTCACATAAAGATATATTTGTGTACATACGATTCACATCTAAAATACATTGTTATAAACAGATGAGTACTTAGTGCTTGAAAACTTAGGTTCAGATCCTATCTCGAACATTGCTTGATTCAGTAATTTATAATGCATCACCCAAAAATCACGAGCTAGACTTTTCTCACGTAAAAGATAAAACAATTAACCCAATTTTTACACAAGATTATGCAGATACACAGATCTTTACATAGACTATAAAAAATCTTCAAACCTATTTTCTCATTTGAAGATTACTCAAGGTTGCATTTCACAAGTGAGATAATAAATTTAAAGGTATTTTATACCAGAAATCATTTCATATCTATAGTATACTTTTGTTATTTTATCATATTTCAACCTTCATATTTTCAAATAATAAAGTTAAGGGTTGTTTAAAGAACCATTACTATTATCATGGAATTGAAACGAAATTTGTCAATGACTTCTGATTATACTTGGAATAAAATCTAAATTCCCTACCTAACTCACTGATTCTTACATACTCACACCCAGCCTTCTCTATTTTTCAATGTATAATGTTTCTCTATTGCTCACTACTATCTAGCAAAACTAGTCTTTTTCAGAGGGTCTTAACAATGCTGATTTTATTCCCACTTTAGTAGCTTGCTTTAGGGTTTATCTTTGATAGCTGGCTCCTGGTCATGTTAAACATTAGCCCTTCCCTAATGACCTCATCTAAATTAGCATTCATTCACTCTATCCAATCACCTTACTTTAATCCTCTGTAGGATTAAATCCTCATCAACACCTGATATTTTCCTGTGTCTTCATTTACTTTTTCTTATTCATTGTTAACCTTCTTCCTCTAGGATTTGTCTCCGTGAATGTAGGAACTTTGTGTTTGTTCCTCATCACAGAAAACTGTATCTAGAGCGGTGTCTGGCAGAGCTTGTTCTCAGCATATGTTTATTAAATAATCATAAAGAACTTCCAAGCTCAACACTTCTATTTGCGTTGGGGACCGGAGTTTCAACTCTTTGTCCAAGATACACAGCCAGTTTCTTGGATCTGGGTTGTTACCGCCCTACTTTACCATGCTAATTAGTACTAATTAACTCTTTTATTGATTTCCTTATCAAAATTTCATGTTCAAGCTTACTAACAGCATAAATCTACTATATTTCTGTAAAGTTGAGAAATATTTCCAGAATTCTTAGAAAAGAGCAGGCATCCTGCTGACCAAATAAAAAGGAATGCTGACAAGTTGATCTGGATCAATCATCCCCTCAAGTAATAGAGGCAAAAAAGCATTCATACAAAAGAAGTACTGTCAGCCAGAAGAGTCCTAAAGGCACCTAAAACTCCACATGGGGAAGTGACATTGGAAAGAGTTGTATCAAAAGGCTTACTGATTTTTATGATTCCAAAGTGTTGTTTCTAGTAATTTCGGCACAGGCATTAAAAACTGAACAAAGAATGGTCACGGTTTCTGATGGCTATTTAAAGACAAGATAAAAGTCCATAGTAAAAAAATATTGACAAAAAAGGTCAAGGAAAACAGTCACCTTACATTAGGAAGAACCAAATGCATAAATACTCATCCACTCACTTTGAGTGTGAAAGAAAAAATGGAAAGTTACCAATTGTTGAAACATTTTAACTTAAATCTGATGTGTATCAAACATTTTTATAATATTTAATAGTTTATAAAACCAAGTTATTTTCATTCTCAAATTTAATTCTCAATTCTTTGTAAATAATATCTTTAATTTCCCTTATAAAAATGAAGGTAGTACTTAAGCTCTGAGACATAGAGTTTGGAGGTTACCACTCCTGCCCTTAAAACAAGAAAAAGCTGGACAAGCAAACAGACAACAATCAATGACTTTTCTTGGACTCAACCGAAGAGCTGAAGTCACCCTGAAATCTGGAAAGACACGCACATCCAGAGAGATATAAGACCCAAGATTTGCTTACTTGGAACAGAAGCTGCTGGGCACCACAGGCTGGGAGCAACAGTGGGCAATTACTTAATTGGTCATTTTGATCAATTCTTGGCAGCTGAGTATTGGCTAGTGTGCAACTGAGCAAATCCTGGGGCAACAGTCACAGTTGGGCCTCACACTTTTATTAGCTTTCCCTCCAGGAACACCACTGGGTTCTCATGATTAGGATCCAAGGCTGATCCTCCTTGTGGTCCTGGCAGTGGGAAGAGAAAAGCAGCCAGTGTGAAACCCTCCCAGGTTCTTCTCCCTAATAAAGGCCCGCTCTCCAGGGGAAAGATGCCATCACAGTGAGCAGTACTGAAACCTCACCCCAGTGAGGGTAAGGGAACTCCAGTTCCACAATAACTGGCTACAGCCTTCCTGACTCAACTAAGAGGACAAATCCATAGACAACAGGGAGAGAGATTCAAGTGAACAGACCGTGAACACTGCAGCGAAGGAGGAAAGTGATGAAAAGGGCATAAAAAGCTAGACCCTTTAGGGAAGACAGAAACACCTGTGAAGGCTACACTCCTGAACAGCAAGCTCATGAGACTGTGACTTCATCAGAGAATTGTAGAAGACTCCTCCTCCTCACACCTTACCACCATGTCAGCAGTTCTCCAGCATAGCAGCAGCGGATCACAGCTGCAAGGTGTCCCTTAGGGAGGCCTCTTCCCGAAGGAGCAGTACAAAGCCAACAAGGGAGACCAAAATCAGGACACTCGGGGAATTTGAAGTCTCTGATACCTATAACTACAAATATTGGATGCATCCCAACTCTTAGACAGGTTAACGTAAATCCTCACAATGAAGGTCTATTTACCAGTTTCCACCACCCAGTAAAACACTGCAAAACATGTCAAAAGGCAAGAAACCATAAAGTCCGAAGAGAAAAAAGCAATCATCAGAACCTGACTAGGACATGACATGGACGTTGTCATTTACCAGACAGTGAACTTAAAATAATTATGGTTAGTATGTTAAGCCTTTAATGGGCAAAGTAAACAATGCAAGACCAGATGTCTCATGCAAACAGAAAGGTGGAAACTATAAGAAATAATCAAAAGGAAATTCTGTAAATCAAAAACATAGTATCATAAATGAATAATGTTTTTGACAGGCTCATCCCTGAGTAGACTCAATAGAGCTGAGGAGAGAATCAGTGAGCTAGAAGATAACTCAAAAGAAACTTTCCAAACTAAAGTGATGAGGATGTTTAAACAACCTTAACAATTCTCGTACAAAAGTAAAGAGCTGGCTTTTACCCTCAGTTCCCAATATCCAAATTCTACTGCCTGCTTTTATCTTTAATTATCTGCTCTTGTCTAGTTAGAATAATTACCTAGCAAAAACAAACAATGTGATAAAGTATTTGAAATAATAATTTACTTGAACCTTTTGTAATTTTCTATAATTTAAAAATAAATCCATGGTTTCACTAGCATAGAGATTCTGACACAATATCAGTTATATGAATGGTAAGAAATTTAATTTGATTTGTGTTCTCTCAGATTTACATTAGTATCAATTTTATTAACCAAGAAATCACCAAGACCAGGGCACATGGAAAGACCTGAATGGATATCCATTTAACAGCTAAATGTAACTCTGGAAGAAGAAAAAAAATATATCAAAAGCCATTAATTAGCTAATTATTTTCCTCATTTTAATTTCACTCAACAAATAGTTACTTTATGCCTACTTTGAATCAGAGGTTCTGCGGCTTCCTGATTTAACAATCACATATTAACACAGATAAAAACTCATGGTACCCGTCCTTGAACTGGTTACAGTCAAGTGAGGTGGGGGATAACTGGGTGGATTGTGATGCTGTCTCTTAAAGTACATAATAAAGCAGGTTCTGAAATATGGGACGAAATATAAAACCCAGAAAATTGAAACCAGCTGTATCATTGCTAGAGTGACCTTGGTAGGAACAGATAACAATACAAAAGGTGAAATCCCCTTCTCCACATTCCAGACTTTCAGACTATAAAAATCCTCTATTGCTAGAACCTACCAGGAATCCCTCTGGCGAAGGGGGAATGAAGCTTTGCTGAGTCCCAGTCCCCGCCACAAAGTAAAGGATGGGTCTGGAACTGAGAGACAAGAACTTAAACGCCAGCACAGTCCACCTCTCCAATGACCAATTTAGTATCTAGACACTCTCTTCTACCATAGTTGACCTTCAAGACACAAAAAACCAAAAATGCTTTCTCTTAACCAGATATAACTACCCTTTCATAAGAACAAAGGTACTCTCATCCTCTTTCAAAGTCCAAACACATTATTTCCATCTCTGGGTGATATGTACGGCATCCGTGTCTAAATAATGCTAGGTGCCCCCTGAAGCGGTAACAGTTCTGCTTTTAGTAACCTAAGGGCTGAATTATAAAATTAAATACCAATAGCAATCTTTGTATAAAATAATGAGGAAGAAAAGAAGGGCGAGGGGGAGTGGAAGAAAGTGAAGATGAAGACAGTAAATAAACACAACTGAATATATAACAACCAAAGAAGAAAATCTTCATAGCAGCTGAAATTCTGATTTCTATAGCATGTCACAAAGTCAGTTTCCATTGACCTTTTCCTTCTTCTAGGATCCATTTGCCTTCAGTGAGAGCTTCAGCTGGTCAGGGTCTTTGCCTCACTGAGTGACGTATACCTTTATTACTGAATGTTTTGAATACTTGGTGTTTTTTGACTTTTTATGCAACTTCTAGTATTTGATATAGAAGTAATAAGAGGTGCCTAGCAGAATAGCCTGCAATTCAAACCTTGTTTTCCCTTTGACCACATTGTGAGTGGTTAGCAGATGTATGTTCAGTCAGATAAAATTTTCAATAAAAAATTGTTTTTTACTTTTTTGCGTTCTTCTTGTGTTCTATAGTTACAAAGTTAGGCTAAGAGAAAACCAGAAAAAAAAGTTTTTTAAAAACTGGTTAATAACAGATGGTATGGAAGGAAAAAAATCAAGTAGAGAGCCATCCTCTATCTAATGAAACACAACAACTTCTTTTCTTATATTGATTGGATGCTATTTGTTTACCAAAAAACGGAGACCTTTTTGCACCTTTTTCTACTTCTATTCCAGGAAAGTGAGCCCAAAAGTGCTGACACAATCTTTTTATTTTCATTTTTATTTTTCTTCCTTTTAAACATGGTTTTATGTGAGAGGTCAAGACTATGGGTTACAGAACAAGATTCCAAAGAAATGAAAAAATGAACTATATACAATCTCAGTGGCCTCTTGAGGCTTTTCAGAATTAAGGTCAACCCCAAAACCCCATCTGTGCTTATTACCTCTATCACCCGTTGTTAAAACAAGCCCGCAATCTGCTTTTCTCTCTTCTTTCTGCCCCGTAGAGATTGCTGTCACTGCACTTTCTATTCCCTCCCTCCTCATAGCATTATGACTTTGAGGTCCAGAAAGGAGGTGATTTACTCCCCTCAACACCCTAGAAAATGTCAACAAGCTCTCCTGTTAGAGCCAGTCTCAGAGAACAAAGGTCCACCGTGTATTCTGGTGGCTATCCCTAAACAATGCAACAATCAATTCCCATGAACAAGATGAGCAGTAACCCCAAACAGTGACCATGTAAACATGTGGGGAGAAAAATAAAGGAAAAACACACCTAAGGGCAGAAATCAACCATACAAATTTTTGACCTTTTATCTTCTAAATGCCAGGTAGGAAACCTTGTAAGATATATGGATTTGATGAATAGTTGTTGATAAGAACTGAGTTGAAGTACTGTAGGGTGAATCCACTAAGTTCATTTTTTTCAATAATCTATTTCCTTTATGTGTAGTAGGGTTAAGAGGGAAGGGAGAGTTGAACTATAAGATCATGTAATTATATGATCTTTTGTGATATCCACAATTAAATTCACATAATTCAATCTCTTCAAATTGTAGCTGAGTGTTAATTTACTCCATACTTTTGCATTTTTGAAGCAAGTTATATAAAAAGATTTATGATAAATGTGTTTCTTTTTCTATGGTTGAATTTTCAAAATTATTTCACATAAAAATTATACACAGTGATTTCAGCTTAGATTCATGATAAAGAAAATATTCAGGCATTCATAATCACTTTGATATTATTTTAAATACAAATTGATAATCATGTATGGAGTGAGAACTCACACATTTCTCATAAACCCTTTAGATGATAACAACTTTGAGTTGATTGCCTAAAGAATAAGAAAGTGTGAAAGTAGTTCAGAAAACATATCAATTACTTGCTTTTTATTCTTTCTTACATAACCTGAATGAAGACTTTCTTTTAGGAAATTTACTCCAGTTAGTGGAAGAAAAAGTACACATTGCTGATGTATCAAGAGAGCTATTTAGTTTTTCTCCAGGGAACTGTTTGATAAAATGATGAATATCTACTCATGCTGTATCTATAGCACTGCCAATGTTACACCTGCCTAGCTAGGTGTTTTCTTTAATTTTTAGGTGTAAATATTTATCTGTCTGCTTCTTGAATCTTCCATAAATATTCAATAAGGTGACTTTTTTTTTAGAGTCTTTTAAATTAAGTTTGTTCATAACTTTCAACAATAATCATTGTTACGTTTCACCAAACATTTCTGGCTCATCTTCTAAGTCAATGGAAGAATTGCACTCTTCTGCCCCAACATAATTTTCGGCCGATGCAATGGAGCAAAGTGACTTGTGTCCCTCGTGGGCAGGGGCTTTAAGAGTGAGTGCATGAATATATGGTTCTGTTCTTCCCTTTTCCTAGATGCAGTCTTGTCTTGCCTGGATCCTTTTATAAGTACAGTTGACCCTTGAATGACATGGGTTTGAACTGTGAGGGTCCACTTACACATGGGTATTTTTCAACAGTAAATACTACAGTACTACACAATCCATGGTGGGTTGAATTCGTGGGTGTTGGGTGTGGAACATGGAATATGAGAAACTGCAAATGGAGGGTGGACTATAAATTATACTTGGATTTTCAACTGCAGGGAGGTCAGTGCCCCTAATTCCCACGTTGTTCAAGGGTCAACTGTATGGAAAGTAGAACTTCCTGCCATCTGTTTTGGGAACACATAAGTAGCAGGTGATAAATTTTGATTATATTAAGTTATAGAAATTCAGAGGCTATATTTTTCCAAAGTATAACCTATAACTTTATCTTAACGGACACATATAAATATCCTATTTGATTATTTTCTTTGGAAAATGTTGACATAAAATGTGCAGTTGCCTTTTCTATGCTATATGCTCTAAACTTTGGTTAAAGAATGGGTACAAGGGCTAAGCAAAAAATGAAGGGACAGGAAGTTGAGTGAAATAAGGGGGAGATATTGAGGACAATACAGAAGTATTATATTGTCTTAACAATTACAGTAAAGTTAGTAAGAGCTTATGTGATCTACCATAATTATGATGACTAAAAATGCCTGGTGTAAATTCATAAACTCAACCATAAATTTCAACCATAAATTTGAAAGTCCGTTCCTCCACTAATGCTTCCTTATGTAACTATTGCCACTGTGCATGCTATTTGAACATTTCAAAATCCATCCATCTGAAAGGCAGTAAGGAATTTGATTCAGAAACACCTTACTCTGTACTATGGATCTCATGCCTCCAAATAAAATAGTGTTTATAAGGTTACTAGACATATAGAATGCAATGTCTTCTCAGGAGAAATGACTCATGTTTATTTTGGATATTTATACCAGCTTCCATCTCCTGAAGGAGGAGAAGTAGAGAATTTGCTAGATTACAGCAAATATTAAAGTAATGCCCAATAGTAGAATAAAAGTCAAGTTAAAAAGAGACCTTTGTTAAAAAAAAAAAAGAAAAAAGAAAAAAGAAAGAAAAGAGACCTTTGCTGAAGCTGAATCCAGTGTAGACTTGATTGATAGACTTATAAAACAGGGAACTAGCAATAAAATAACCCAACTATTATAAAGAATTTTACATATGGTAATCTCCTTACTGCAGCAGGATTCCATCAGAATCCTTCATTTTCTCCCCATCTGATTTCTGTCTCTCAGGTCTGTCACTGCTAAGAGGACACAGGAGTGTCTTGTATAGCATTTCCATCTCCCAGATTTAATCACTGCCATTTGTTCACAATGTGTCTAGTAAGTATATTTAGTTTCTAACTCTTTCCCTTAGGATACTGTTTTAAGTTTTTTTTAACTCACTGAGTAAATGTTAAGTTATTGATTGAAATAAATATGAACCATTATTTTTAAGCTGAAAGGCAGTAAATTATAAAGGTCAAAAGAACAGTCTTTGTGTTAGAACTATTTGAATGCCATTCTTAACACTTAATAAAAAATCTGTATTTTGAATCAGGGCTTGAAATTTTTAAGTTTTAGTTAAATTATCTTTAGGATAATGATGAAAATTGTAATGATGTTAATAGTATTTACTTCATATTTTTATGATAATAAATAAGATGTTACATATGTAACTAGAGATGTTAGGTAGAATAGTTAACAGCTGTTAAATTTGAATTTCAAATGAATAATAATATTTTAATATTTTAATATAAGCATGTCCCAAATATTTGAACATACTTACACTAAAAAAAACAGTGAAGCACACTAATACAAATATAAATATACATACACTTTATTAAACTTTTTATCTGGATTCAGAATTAACAGGAATTAATTATATTTTTATTTTCTAGATTTGGGAACCATATACATAACCTCAACACAGTTTGTAATGTATGATATTAGCAAAGTGATAACTGCTACTGCTATTATGATTACTATTATTATTATTCCAATCCCCTAAAGTGTTCCTAGAATTTTATATTTTATAACAAGTATGATCAAGCATTACCAGAAACATAATCAACTATGCTCTTCTAAGACAAATTTAAATCTCAATTATTCCACTTTTTTCTCTACTTACCTACTTGTTCTATGTCCCTAACTTAGAGGTTATCTTCTTTACTTAATACTATCTGTGGCAGATCAACTTCTGAGGTGACCTCCATGACCCTGCCTCCTGGCATTCATGCCCTTTTATGGTCCCTCAGCCTTGAATGCGGTGGGCTCCATGACTTGCTTATAACCAACAGGATATTGCAGAGATGACAAGATGTGCATGCTTACACGTATGGGATTGTGTGACTGACTGTAATTATATGAGATCATAATGCCCGCCTTGCTGGGGTCTTTCTCCCTTGCTGGCTTTGAGGGACATGTTGAGTCTCTCCATGACGCAAGGAACTGTGGGCAATTTGTAGGAGCTAGGGATGTTCTGCAGTCAGCAGCCATTAAGAAATTGAAAATCTCAGCCTTAAAACCACAAGGAACTGAATGCTATCAGAAACTTCAGTGCTCTTCCCTGTTCTTCTTTAAGTATCAGATGAGACTGTAGCCCTAGCCAGCACCTTAATTGCAGCTTTGTGAATTCTAAAGAGGATCTAGCTAAGATGTGCTTGGATTCCTGATCTACAGAAACCGTGACACATTAAATGCGTCTTTGCATTATGCTACTAAATTTGCAGTAATTATCACTCAGCAATAGATAACCAGTATTCCACTTACCTTCTGATTGGCTAATCAGGAAGACCGTATTTGAATGCCAACACTTGAATGCCTTGGTGAGGCTCTGTGCTAAGCAAGGAATCAACTCTTCCTTTGTTCTTAGATAACATTTGAAATATATTACTCTAGCATTGATTCCGTTGATTGGTATTTGTTTTTGTGCACATGTATTATATTATCTCATCTATAAAACAGGATCACTAGCGTATATTTTGCTGAATGTTATGAGATGTGGCTATCTAACTTGGCCCAGCAGTCAATAAATGACAATGTCTTTCTGCAAGTTAATATGATTTCCTTGAGGACAGGGACTTTTGGTATATTTGTCCTTATATCCTGAGCTCATGGCACATATTAAGAACTTTAATAGTGTACTACTTTAATGAAAGTAAATGACTTTACATCTCATTGGTTAGTAACTTACTTGGTAAGCTTAAAAATGTGTTTAGATTTTTTTCCCCAAAGATTTTCACAATTTTCCTAGTCATGCATCTTCTAACCATGGAACTCTAAGACATATGGACATTTATATTGGGGGGAGGGAGGATTTGCAAAACACATTGTAAACTCCAGATCTTTGGCTATACTATAAATGGATTTTAGTAATATTTATATCAAATAGAACAAAACCATGTGTGACTTAATATAGTATGGTAAGAAAGATTCCTTATATTGCTATTCACATGAATGAAGAATGATATACATAACCATCTTTTTATTTTTGCTAGCTTGAACCTGAACAAAATACATTAGTAGAATGGAGATGGGTAAAAAGCAGCCTATTTTCCATACCCTGTCTTTCTCTTTCTTTCTTGACTTACTTCATTTTATCCATCAAATTCCTTAGCAGCTGAATATGAATAAGTGTACTTTTTAGTTGGATGTTAGTTTGGAATTTATGGTTTATAGTCGTGGAAAAAAGCAAGGAAAATTTATTTTTTAAATTCTGTTTTTAGAATGAAGAGGTTAATAAAGATTTAAAAGCAAGTATTGCAGAATACCAAATACATAAAAGTTGTAGAGTCTCTAACTAAAATATGATGACTATCCAAGCCATAAAATAAATTTTAAAGTGACACAGGTCACCATGACTAAATATACCATTGGTAACATGACTTAGCATCATATTTTTAGGTCTCTAGTTAAAAATCTAGTTTCTAATGTCTAGAAACATCACCATCTTTAATGGTCAAGACTTTGACTATGATCAATGCAGTGATGATATCACCCTTTAACAGGTGGTTTTCAGTTAGTAATCCTTGAGATGAACCTGTAGGTTTTCTCCACTGTTGTTTTTCTTATAGTTTATTCTTTTTCAAAATGAGCTAGAGTATTCATAGCCATTCTGATTAGCCTTTTTTTTTTCCCCCTTTCAATGCAATCATCAAATAGATTATGTGTCCTGCCATTCTAATTTTATTAGGTTCATTTTGTATGACTCTGAATTTTTGGTTCAAATTCTTTTATTGAAATCAGCAGCTTTGTCATTTCATTTCATTCAAGAATAGAAAGACCATCATTTTACAGAGTCGGCAGCTCTTCTGCTTCAGAGATTCTGTAATTTAGTTGGCTACTCTAATAGGGTTATATTTCATGTATGCTGAATACACCCTTTATGCTTGTGTTACTCCTTAGAGAACTCATAGACAAAATAAAGTAGTTTATTGCATAAGAGATGGCAATTGCATTGACCATTAACCTCAATAACTTGCAAAGGCTATCGAGAAGCTTATAAAACACTTTGTAGTCAAGTTTAAAGTGGTACAAGATGTTTGTTCAAGCTGAAGCACTTATACATAAAGAAAAGTCTTACGTTCTCTCTCCCAGGGAGCAGACCTATCATTTCAAACTTCAGTGTATTTTGTAAGTGTATACAGAAAAGAGGAAATTTTTGTCTAGGTTTACCTAAAGTATTTTGGCTCACACGTTCACCTGCAGTGTAGGTATATATTTATTCACATAATGCAATATTGTATCTGATTTTCAGAGTTCTAATTAAGATGTAAATAAATTTTATACAAATACTAAATTGCCTCTGTTAAGTATTAATGTAACTATATTAAAAATGCACAGATACATGCATTCTTTATGTAACTAGGAAATCAGAAAATTACCCCCAAATAAATATGCCATTTATACTTGTTCTGCATAAAATAAGAAACCATTTAAACTACAATTTTCTTTAGACTACTAATGTCCATTTAACTTTTGCTTTGCAAGCAAAAGCACATATTATATTCCAACTGCTCTGCAAGAAAAATTAGTTGAAATTATAAATTTTTAAAATTACATTATTTTCTGAGTATAATACATGTTGGTATTAACTTAATATTTATGTTTAGAGCCATGTTAAAATTGCTTTAATGCCAAACTTAAATAAGATTTTAAACCTTGATTAATAAAATGAACCACTAACAAAAGTATATTTAAAATGAAATTAGTAGTTTGCAAATGAAGACTATTAGCTAAAAGAAAACAAAAAACACATCCTTTTAAGTGTGTGTTCAATAGCACCACTATTTTTTTAAATTTACAGATCAGGTTATGCTGAAATAAATAGAAACTGTGTTACCTGAGAGCTTTCTCACCAACATTCTGAGTCTTTTATGTTTAGAAGTCATAGAATCATTCATATGATAGAAACTTCATACTATTCTTTGGAAGAAAAATTTGAATTTGGCAAATAGAAAGATACAAAGACACAGAAAGGGGTCATAAGCAAATAAATACATTTCTTACATACTATCCTAATGTGTAATTGTCAAATATAAACTACCTCAAAAATCTGAATAAAATGTGACATATAGCAAAGAGGGAGTAAGAAACCAAAATGAAAAAGTAATGTTATTGCTGCCTTTAGGACATTTTAAAAAGAGCCTTGGTTTTTAAAGGCTGCTAAAGAAGAAAGCATTGGTTTTTAAAGGCTGCTTTGTGAATAAAGGACAAGACTGAAACCAAGAAAGATTTTAAGTTGGAATTTGAAACTCAGTGTAAAGTTAATTTGCCCAAAGGTCTTTATCATAGATGAATAAAGTGGCCTATAAGAACCACTCAATTGTCAAGAAAGAGATGAGAAGAAAAAAAAACAAGAACTGTCCCAGCCTTACTAGTGCTTGGGAATAAAGAAAGTTCCTATGAGATATAATCCTCCTTTATATGGCTTTGAAGATTTAATGTACACTACCTGTATTGTAGAAGGAAATCCCAAGCAAAGGAAAAAGTTCAATGTTATTTCAATATCCATTAAAAAGTAAGCTCCATGCTGACAAGATTTTTTGATGTTGTGGTTCTTGATATTTATCGATATACGCCCACAATATAAAACATCTCTGCCACATGGCAGAGGCTCAATAAATATTCGATGAATAAATGAGTGAATTTAGTCCTAAGTTAAAAAGTCAGATTAGAAAACTCAATGCCTTTTTAGAAGAACACAATCTCAAAAAAAATTCTTATGATTCTCACAGAGGAAGCATCAACAAATATGTAAAGACTAAAATTTAAAAAAAAAATGAAAACAAAGATAACTAGCTAGTATTCAGGATTAAAATTTTAAAATATCAGACAATAGAGTTACCAGAGAATAACAAAGTAAGCATGGTTGAAATGTTTAAAGTTATGAAAGATGGAATTAAAATGTAAGAAAGAAATACATAAACAAAAGAAAATTAGGAAATACCTTCTAGAAACAAAAATAAATGTAATCCTTGTAATAAAAAATAGAAAAAGCGCATATAATGGTCATTTGGAACAATACTTCTGAGAACAAGGAGGTAAGTTTGACTGAAGACTTTAAAAACTTACCAGTAGGAAGTCACTGACTCTAACAAGTCAGTGAAAAAGGCCAATTTCAGTTCAAGGTCAGACATGTAAACAGCTTAGAAGTTATAATTCCCAACCTTATAATAAAAAAGGTGAAATGCTGAAAATCAATTACTTTTATTGGACCCACCATTTTATGGAGATCCCAGGGCAAATCAGCACCCTGAAATCTCTAGAAGGCAAGCAAATCAAAAGCCATAGCAGAGACTTCCCTCTACAGTTGTAATTAAAAATACTTGATTAAATTCAATAAACATTTAATATGATAACTTGTAGGAAGCTAGAAATAGAAAAGACTTCCTTATTCTGATAAAAAAAAAGTTTCTAAAAATAGCACATGAACACACACACCACACTTTGCATACATAAATGTGGACATTCCTCTAAAATTAGAAATGAGATGAAGATTCTCAATATCATCTTTTCTATTCAATATTTTACTGGAGATCCTAATGAGTACAATAACATGCACCACAAATAACAAATTCTGGATTGGAAAAGAAAAATAAACCCCAATTATATGCCAATGATATAATCCTATTCCACAAAGTCCATAAATAAATTACTAAAAGATATCTGAGTACAAGGTGAGTACAAAGAGGAAATCTAGTTATATATACAAATAATTATTATTTATAACAATAACTTTCAAAATTATATACCATTGAAAATATGAAAAAAACACTATCTAGGAATACATTTAACAAAGTATGTCAATTATGTAACATTATTAAGATAATGTTAATTAGAGAGACAATAAATTAAGAGAAACAAATACATACAGAGAAATGTGGTATTTCTGGATTGGAAGTTTTAATTTTGAGTAAAATCCAAAAAGTAATCTGTAAGTGTAATGCAATTCTCATCTATATAACAGCACTTTAATTTCAGAAAACTCACAAGTATTTCTAAAATATGAGAATTCTAAAGGCAAAGAAGCCAAGACAAGCTTATTTCTTGAAGAAGTAAAGATTAGGATACTACTGATGGAACACAGCAGTTGTTAACTAGTACTGGTGCAAAGATAGAGAAGTCGACTTACGGATTTGAATAGAGGTCACAAGGAGATACACACACATACAGACATTTGATTAATAAAATGTGGCACTGCAGCACAAGTGAGAGTACATTACTTTTTCAGTAAGTAGTGCTGAGTCATTTGTATATCAATATATTTAAAAATTGCATCTTGCTACCTACCTATAGCTGTACCAAACAGCAATTGATGTAGGTATAAATGTGAAATGTAAAAACACATAAATACACACATATTGGCACACATATACACATGTGCACAGCTCTTAGAGGAACATATGATTTCATGATTTGGGATTAAGCAAGAATTTCTTAGGACATAAAGAGTAATAACTTTAAAAATATTGTACTACATTAAAATTAAGAATTTGGGAGCATCAAAGTTACCATTTAGAGAGTCAAAGGGAAGCTGTGAGGAAGAAGAAACTATTTGCAATGCATATAACCAACAAAGTAATTGCATCTGGAATATAGAAACTATTTCTCCAAGTAATTAAAATATAAAAGACAATGGTTAAATAAATAGTAAGAGACTTGAACAAGTAATTCACAAAAAAGATACCAATATATAAAAAAAGCTTAATGTCAGCAAAATGAAAATTATAATGAAAATGAAGCACTATTGAAATATACATCAGCTACAATATCTGAAAGTAGAAAAAGTTTATATGCACAAACAAAATCTGTGAATTTGAGGAGTGTCAGATATTAGAACACTTTTAAATTCTGTTTAGAGAAGAGTAAATTTTCATGACTACTTTGGAAGACTTTGTGGTGTTGTCTACCAAGATAACACACAAATACCTATGACTAGTAATTCTATTTCTAGCTATATTCCTCCCAAAAATGCACTGTAGAACTTTTGAGAACTAGTCTCAATTTAATGCACTTACAATCGGTTTCACATTGTGATAATGGCCAATTGGAAGAGAGACTTTAAATTACTGTTTTGAATAAAAGTATAATCAAAACTGCCTTTTCTATTTAACTTAAAAGGAATTATATATACATATACATATATATATATATACACACAAAATATGTGGTGATCAGATCTAAGATTCAAGTAGAAGAGAGACCAAAATAATCATACAGCTATTATTATCTGGTGATCTTATGAATATGCTTTTTCAAGAAATGTTTGGAAATGAGTACTAAATTGTGGGAAAGAATAGGTAGTTCATCTGTAATAAGAATACAAAACGAAAAATACTTAATGAGATATATCAAATTTAAGTACTTCAAGGGACATTAATATCATAGAAAACAAACTTACTTTACCTCAGTTCCTGAATTAATATTTAGCAATATTTTCAGCTAGTCTGATTCTACTTAAAGTAGTTTTAAAATTCAACCCCTATAGGATTCAAAATAATCTGACAACAACGAAATCCATCAGTAAACACCAACCGTTTATTTACAGAAAATCATAATACAATTATATGTCCAAATACTCTAAGTAATAAAAAACTTGGTCAAAAATAAAAATAAAATCAACATTTTTTCCATTTTTGATGTAAAAATTTCGTATTTTTAAATAAAATATACTATTTTGATTATAGATTTTTCCTTTCAAATTCTATTTTCCTCATGGGTTAATTTCCAGCATGTTTCACAATAGGTATATTCATAAACATTGTAATTAATGTAAAAGAGTCGATATTAAATGTTTGTGTTTATAAATCATTGATTACAGGATGAAAAGAAAGATGATCATAGACTACTATATTTAGTTCTCACAAGGACAGCTTGTATCCCTTTCTTATTTAAACTAAAAGTCATGAAGCTCCCATAGTAAGAATTCACAATTCAAATCAGTCCATTTATCTCATTGGCCAATTCTTTAGAATTATTTTAAACTATTTTTAATACTCAACAGAGGAATAACTTTGGTAATTAGATATGTTTCTCCTTAGGATTAAAGAAAATTACACTGCGGTTTCACATCATATTAAAATAATTTTGTGAAAATTGTAAGCTTAGTAATAACATAAATAAATAATATAAAAGTGTGGTATCGGGTACTTTTGAGTGGAGATGCAATGTACATTACTGCATTTCCACAATTGTTAAGTCTAAAAATACTAAATGAGAATTTCCCTGTAAGAAGTTCTTAGAGTATATTTATTTCCACTACGACATATTTTTCTCTGAAATCTCAGAAATTGAACTGTTCTTGGTAATTGAGCTTAAAATGGCTTAAACTGAAATATGATTTGAATTCACCCAACAAAGAGAGCACTCTCCACCACACTACAAGTGTACGTTCTCAATAAATGTATACCCAACCACTGAATATGTGGGCTCATATGAGGTATCACTGGCTAATCGCTTTGAAAGCTGTGAAACCCAAATACGAGGGAATCTGTTTCTTAAGTGTTTCAGAAATATTCATTTATTTTTATACAATAGATTGCCATTTTATTCTTCTACCATATAGGTATAAGCAAGCTCTTTCAGTCTCTTGAATGTGTCCATTCCTTCCTATCCCACAGTGAATATAATCCTTACACAGAATTAAAACCATACAGAAAAATGTAAAACTATTTACTAGATCTCCATTTATTTATTATATTCCCACTGCAAGCATTCTTATATCGTACTGATCTATTTATTTCTAATATTCTTTTCTCCTAACCTAACGATGGCATTATTTGCTTGCTTTTATGCACTGATGTTACCCAACTTAAAAATTAGATAATAATCCTTCAAGAAATATATGTTAGATAAGCATTACAACATATCCATAATAAGTCTTTGTGCTATTAACTAAACATTAACAGGCTCTTTAAAAATATAATTTTGTATATGCTTATCAAAGTGAATCAGAAGAAAACAATACCAAATGTGTTCCAGATTCTCTGTGGGGCAAAATGAGAAGGGGTATTTTATGTAGTGGGTTAAGGACAGAGAAGATTTGATGACTTCACCCACCGAAAAAAATATATGTAATATTTGTATACTATATACTACGTATTTGCATATTTAATACATAGTATACATATTAATGTTTTCATATATGTATATAGTCATTTAAATATATTTACATATTAATACGGGTATATAGTGCATAGTGAGAATTAACTTTTGTAATCACACATATTTCATTTTATTTTTAATTTATTAAACTTTCAAAAAATTCTATTCAAAATTAGAATCCTAATATTAGAATAGACATTTAAATTAAGAAGTCAATATAAAATCATATTATTGCTGCAAATATTGTTAGCATTTGGTCATTATAAGTATTTCAATAAGGCTATATGTATGGTCTGCCTTGCTTACTCGATAAACACCTGTATTAAGAATGGAGGCAATATAAAAAAGATAAATCTTCGATTATGGCTTGCATCTAGGGGAAGGCAACTTATGTTTAGATTGTGAAACAACAGATACTCTGGTTATAATAAAAACTTTAAAAAATTACTTAAAGAAAACCAAAGTGAAAAAAACAAATTATTTGATGAGGCCAACAGCTATATCACTTTGACAAGCACCAAAAAAGAGAAATCACAACACAGGCACCTTGCTGTTTTTGCCTTGAAATTCCAAGTGGAGAAATTCATTTTGTGCCAATAGGAACTGCAGAAACCTTACTCAGTGTCTCTGCCAATATGATAATTTGTGTAACATTACCCATAATGCCTCACATTGTGACTTTGCTTTGAAAATAGATGTAATTGAGCCTTGCTGAGTTGCATTAATGTGTCTGTTTAAATTGAACAAACCTAATTATCTCACATGAAAGTTATGCCACCTCTGGTGCGGCAAAGCTAATGCAATTAAAGTCAGCCAGATGTATTAATTGAGTATCGCAAACATGCAGTTTATCTGGTAAAGAACAGTTTATTATACATTAGTACTGGACAGTTTGTAACACAGCCACACCACCTACAAGATACCTCTCTAATGCAAATTTATCCTTGGTATAAAAACCCATAAACTCTAAAGTCAGAGGGCTACCATATGTCTTAGGAGTAAATATCTATATGGATTTAAGATGCTCTGTCTCATACATTTTGGTTATATTCTTTGAAAATCAAATTTTCTGAAGCAGTCGTAAGATACAGCCTTTACCTCTTCATATTCTTTTTCAAAAAAACATTAAATCAGAAGAAATTGTGATTTCTCTTTTCTGTTTCACATGCAAGGAGCTTTGAAGTTGCCACTGTATCCTAACAAGTGAAAACTTAAACTGATGAACAAATCAGCAATTTTTCTAGTATCTGTAAGAGAGAGAAGGGCAGAGGACAACTGCTGCCCCACGATTTGAGAGACAGACATGTGAATACAAGGAGTGAGCTTATAGAGGCAGAGATTCACAAACTGGAAACCACTGCAGGACCAAGTGCCAGAATAGAAAAACCTCACCTCTAATCAATTAATTATTGGAGGCTCAATACAGATAAAACTGAGAGTTAAATACTCTAGAGGTAAGTCAACCAAGTTTTCACAGTAAATTATTTGAGAAAAATCATCCCCTGCCTTGGGCAGGATGAGGAAAAAAGGAACCATTTTGAAATATATCAGCTTACTCTATTCTTCTTAGCAAGAGATGCCCTGAAGAGGAACTGGTTAACCAGAGCCTAACTTGCTAGAATCTTATCAGAGCCTAATTTACCTGGAGGAAAAGATATATTCAACTCCAGCTCATTCTAACCATCATGTCCCACCTAAGGGAAGACAAGGGGGAAAAAAAAGGAAAACACTTGCAAAGTCCACAGTCCAGAAACATAGGTTTACTAAAAGACTGAGACCTAATCATTGGCCTATAGTAAGTATACTTCCCCTCTCCCAACACCTCACCTCCACATTGCTAAAGACCTGTTTGTACTTCCTTTTACTTGGTAGATTATGTCCAGCTATCAAGAAAAAATTACAAGATATACCAAAAAGGAAAAACAACACAATTTGAAGAGACAGAGCAAACATCAGAACCGGATGTGACAGGGATGTCAGAATTAGACTGGAAATTTAAAACAACAATGATTAATATGCTAGCAGCTCTAAACAATAAACAGCATGCAGTAAAGGGAGGGATTTCTGCAGAGAGGTGAACATCCTAAGACAGAACCAAAAACAAATGCTAGAGATCAAAAACACTGTAATAAAAATGAAGAATGCCTTTAATGGACTTCTTAGTAGGCTGGACACAGCAGAGGAAAGAAACTCTGAGTTTCAAAGTATGGCAGTTGGAACCTCCAAAACTGAAAAACAAGTAAAACAAAGAATAACAAAAGAACAGGATATCCAAGGACTGTGGGATAACTATAAAAGATATCACATGCACATAATGAAAATACAAGGAGAAAATAAAAGGAAAAATAAAAAGAAATGTTTGAAATAATAGGAATAAGTTTTCCCCAAATTGACATCAGACAACAAACCACAAGTCTGGGAAGCTTAGAGAATACTAAACAGAATAAATGCTACACATGGGCATATCATTTTTTTAAACTACAGAAAATCAAAGATCAAGAAAAAATACTAAAAAAAAAAAAGGACATACATTATATAGAGGAGTAAAGATAACATTACATTTGACCTCTCAGAAATCATGCAATTAAGAAGCGACTGAGGTGAAATATTTAAAAGTGTTGAGAGGAAAAAAATAAAATTCCTAAAATTCTATACCTTACAAAATTATCCTTCAAAAGTAAAGGAGAAACAAAGGACAAAGTTGAACTTAACACCACCATCAATCACCTGGATGTAACTGACATCCATAGACGACTATATCCAATAACAGGAGAATACACATTCCTCTTAAGCTCAGATGGAACATTCACCAAAACAGACTGCATTCTGTGCTCTAAAACACTCCTAGAAAATTTAAAAGAATAGAATTCATACAACGTCTGTCCTCAGATCACAGTGGAATTAAACCAGAAATCAGTAATAGGAAGATAATTTGAATATTTCAAAACACATGGAGATTAAACAACAGACTTCCAAAAAGCATATGGGTCCAAGAAATAAAATCTCAAGACACATTTAAAAATACTTTGAACTAAATAAAAATGAAAACACAACTTATGAAAATACGTGGGATGCAGTAAAAGAAGTGCTTAGAAGGAATATTCTAGCATCCCATGAAAATATCAGAAAAGAAGATAGATCTAAAATCAAAGCCTAAGTTTCTACCTTAGGAAACTAGAAAATGAAGAGTAAGTTAAATAGAACAACAACAACAAAAAAAAAGCAGAAGAAAAGAAATAAGAATTAGAGCAGAAATCAGTAACATTGAAAATAGGAAATCAATAGAGAATATTGATGAAACCAGAAGCTGTTTCCTTGAAAAGATGAATAATGTCAATTAGCCTCTATCCAGGCTAAATAAGAAAAAGAGACACTACAAAATACTAATACCAGAAATTAGAGGGGCATCACTACATGTCCCATGGGGATTAAAAGGATAATAAGGAAATACTATGAACAACTCCATGCCTACAAATTTGATAACTAAGATGAAATAGGCCAATTCCTTGAAAGACACAGTTGCCAAAACTCACACAAGAAAAAAAATTAATAATCTATCTGAATAGGCCTGTATCAATGTAAAAATTGAAGAAAAAATTAATAACTTTCCAAAACAAAAAGTACCAGGCCCAGATGGCTTCACAGTAAATTCTATCAAACATTTAAGGAAGAAATCATATCAATTCTCTACAATCTTTCTTTCAGAGGATAGAAGCTGAGGAAGTACTTCCTAGTTCATTTAATGAGACCAGTATTACCCTCGTGCCAAAACCAGAAAAAGACATTACAAGAAATCTACAGACAAATATTTCTCACCAGCATAGATACAAAAATCAACAAAACATTAGCAACTCAAATGCAACAACATATAAAAATATATATATACATCATGGCCAAGTGGGATTTATTCCTGGTATGCAAAGCTGGTTTGGGCATTTTTATAGTCAAGGCAGTTTTTTTTTGTTGTTTATTGTGAGTGTATAGCAGTAAAAAACAGGACTAAGTACTAGTACCACGATGTTGATTCTGCTACAGCCAGTATTTTTACTCACTATTGCTTTTGTACATGTCAGCTCAGAGAAAGAGGTAATCAACATCTTAGTGTTACTATGAGAATAGTTTTGACTTTATGAACCTCTTGCAAGTGTCTCAGAGAACCCAAGTATCCTGCAGGTCACATTTTGAGAAATCACGCCAGGTAAGCTCCTGACACTTGTTGACTTGAGGTAATGCAGCCAAAAAAAAAAGGCCAGATCTTCAGCTTATAGAAGATGGGGGAATTTTTTTTTATAACAACACATCTACAATACTATTGGTAACTAGTTGAACTTACATAGGAGGTTTGTTTTCAGCAGCTGCAAGATGAGTTGATCTTCTGCACATGCCTGCTGCCATCTTAAAATTGTATATAGAGGCATTAAATAGGTTCAGTCATGTATTTGGTCGAGTGGGTAAAAGAGCCTCCAACCGTGATTGCCCAGGACCAGCTCTCAGGTCAACTGACAATCAGGCTCCCTTGATGACCTCCTCCAACAAAATAAAGTGCAGTGCTGGAAAACAGGTCAGGGTATCTGAAATCAGATTTGAAGTAGTGGCCCTGCTGGCACCTATTAGCATTTGTTTTTTTTTTTTTTTTTAGGTAAATTGCTAATCCTTTATGCCTTGATTTCTCCACCTGTGAAATGGAAAGTGAGGCATAGAAAAAGGTAAGTTATTAAACTACAGGATTAAAAAAATTATTCTACTATCCTTATGAGATCTGCATTATTTTCATCAATTCTCAGGTTGACAAATGGTGGAGCAGAATTTAAATAAAACATTTTAAGTGAGAGTCAAGCCTAGATCTGAAATGTATTGCCTAGAATTATGTAGTGGAAAAGAAAATCAAATGCTAGAAACCACCATAAAGTTTCTTTCCTCTGCTGTGTGTTTCAGCCTAAGATTGTATTCCTGAGTATTTCCTTCTTAGTTGAATGTTTTCTGACTAAACTTGGTACTCAGAGTTTCTCAGAAAACTCTTAACTGGAGTTTACTGTCCTTGAAATATGCTCTTTGGTATGTTTATAAGCACAGCTCTCTTTGATCACAAAAGACAACTCTATCATGATTTATTTTCAAAGTGTTTCATTACCATTAATTATTTCATGGAGACCTTTTGCAGAAACAAAGATGTCTGAAAAATGGCAATGCCTTTGCTCAGCTGCCTTTATGATGATTTACTAAGTCAAAACAAAGCAGAAGCTAAACTAAACTAAAAATAATTTTTTTTCGTTTCCACATTTTCATCCTTTCGTAACCATCAGAAACTTTTATTACAACATTTAGGCATCACAACATATAGGAAAAAAGAAGATTCTCCCACAATTTATATTCATCTTCCAGTCACAGCACATGAAATAGGTGACACTCCTCTCCACCATCTCAACCATCTATTTGTTTGCTCATTACCCTACTTCAGCAGTTTTCAAATGTTTTTCTTTTTTTTTTAAAGCATCTCTTTATACTCTAAAGAGTCACTAAAAATCCCAAAGATCTTTTGTCCATGTGGATTATATCTTTGGATATTTCCTGTATTGAAAATTAAAACTCAGATCACTTAAACATTCTTATTAATTGAACACAGTAATAAAAAGCATATATTATTTTTATGAAAAACAAACGTGCTTTTAAGATATAGTTTTACGTTTCTGAAATCACTTTTTTATATTTTTGCAAATTGCTTTAATATATGGATTAATAGAAGTCATTAGGAGTCTTACATATTCTTATATCTGCCCCTGTATTAATCTATGGTGATAAACAGATTAGGTAGCCTTTGGGAAATCCCACTGCATGCTTCTTAAAGACTAAGAGTAAAAATGGCAAATTACACCTTTGTCTTATTTAACAGCTCTATTGAGATATAATTTACATACCACATAGTTAACCTGTTTGAAGTGTACAATTCAATGTTGTATGATATATTTTCAAAATTATGCAAGTCACTATAATCTAATTTCAGAACCATTTTCATCAATGCAAAAAGAAACCCTACCTCCATTTTCGGTCCTTCTTCATTTTCCTCCTCACACTACCTTGCAATGACTAATTTTCTTTCTGTCTCTATAGAATTGCCTATTCTGGACATTTGATATAAATAATATAAGATAGGTGGCTTTTTTGGACCAACTTCTTTCATTCATCCTACTGTATTAGAGGTTCATCCACGTTGAAACATGAGCCACAACTTCATTCCTTTTTGTTGTCAAGTAATATTCCATTCTGTGGCTATACTGCATTGTGTTTATTTATTTATCTTTTGAAAGGTATATGAGGTTTTTCCCCTATGTTTTGGCTATTCTAAATAACTCTGCTGTGAACATTAGTATACAAGATCTTGTTCGGACATATGCTTTTATTTCTTTTCGTTAAGATACCTAGAAGTGGAATTGCTGAGTCCTTGGTAACTATATATAACATTCTGAAAAACTGCCAAGCTGTTTTCCACTATTTTACTTTCCCACTATCAAAGTACAAAGGTTAGTTTATCCATAGTCTCAGCAACACTTGTTATTACCTGCCTTTTTATTTTAGCCAGACTAGTGTGTGTGACATCTTATAGTTTTGATTTGTATTTTCATAATGACTAATGATGTTGACCATCTTTTCATGTACTTACTGTCCATTCCTATATCTTCCTTAGAAAAATGGGTTTTAATCTCTTTTTCATTTTTTAGTTATTTGCCTTCTTATTGTTGAGTTGTTAAGAGTTCTTCATATATTCTGGATATCAGTTCTTGTGATGGTTAATTAAATGTGTTAACTAGGTTGGATCACTGTGCCCAGATTTGGTAAAACATTATTCTAGGTGAAGGTATTTCATTGAATGATAGTAACATGGAGTTGGTGGACTTTGAATTAAGCAGACTACTCTTCATAATGTGAATGGACCTCATCCAATCAGATAAAGGCTCTAATGGAACAAAGACTGACCTGTTCTGAGCAAGAAAAAATTCTGTCAGCAGACTGCCTTTTGGACTCAAACTGCAGCTCTTTTCTAGGTCTCCATCCAGCAAGCCTACCCTCAATTTTGAACTTACCAAGTCTCCACAGTCACGTGAGCCAGTTCCTTAAAACAATTCTCTCTCTCTAATCACACATCCAGTTGTTTCTGCTCTTCTGGAGAACCCTAACTAATACAGCATTTTATCAGATATATGATTTGCAAACATGTTCTGTCTCTGGATTATCTTTCCACTTTCTGAAACGGTGTCCTTTGAAACACAAATTTTGTTTTAACTTCAACTTATAAAACTTCTTTTTATTGTTTATGCTTTTGGTATCACATTTAGGAAATCTTTGTCTAATCCAAGTTCATCCAGATTTACTCCTCTATTTTTTTAAGAGTTTTAGAACGTTAGCTCTTACATTTAGGTTTATGATCCACATAAAGTTAACCTTTGTGTATGGTGTGAGGTAAGTGTCCAAATTCATAATTTTACATGTGTTATCTAATCGTCTCAGCAATGTATTTCTCCCTACAAACTCACAGAAATGGTTCTTGAACCACTCTTTGAGAACTTCTGTCCTGTCTCTAAGCATCATCACACTGCAGCAATCACCTAAGTGAAAACTTGGCATTTAGAATCTACTTTAGCACGTTGGCTGTTCAGCCTCACACAGATAAAATATTTATCTTGTATTGTCTTGGGTAAAGGGATTTAGAACAATGACCATCTGTAATGTCATTTGGCAAAGAAATGAATTCGTATAGACTTTCCTAAACACAAGATGAAATTAGATTTTTTCCCCTCAGGATTTCAGTCTGCAAATCAGGAATAAGATTGACATTTTTCCTGGGACACATTACTAGGGAAAAAAATTCCCTTCTCTTCTAAATGTCTATGAACTAATTTTGTAGCCCCAGAATTATACCAATGTTATAGTTTCCTGCCTTCACTTTCTGTAAAGTAAAAGCCGTGAAAAATATTTTCCTTTGAGACTTTCTTAGGGCCATATGAACTTTGACCTCATTTCAGGCTTATCTTAAAAAAAAAAAAAAGCAAACAAAAACAAAAAACAAACTCCTGAAAAGGCATGAATAAAGTCACCAATTTCAAATACTTGCCTGATATACCAAGCATTCACATAGATACCTAAATTGTACATTATTTTAATTAAACCTGAGAATAACCTTTGTAATCAGTATTATCCCCCTTTAAAAAAAAAGAAAAAGGCTTTAGGCTATCATTCCTAGAAAGCTATTGTACTAAAACTAAAATACTGACCACAGAATAATTCCACGTAAAAATGAGCCAAAAGTGAAAGAACTACACCGAGAAAGAAATGAGAAGAGATAATACTCATTAATATGCTTTATTTCAAGTAAAATATGCCTGAAACTGTGTTAAATGAGATGGGCTTTGTCACTGACATAAGAAAGCATTTTCTGAGGTAGGGACTTAAGGAAAGTTAGAACACTTGAAAACCCTGAATGCCTTAGACTGTCATATGTTTCTTTTCCTATCACTGCTGATTACAAAGATATTTGCATGTAAATAGGAATTTTCTTCTGTGTAATCAGCAGGCTGTTTCCCTCAGTTTGCTATGCATGCTCTCACCATGGATCCTTTTTTCATCAGTAATCAACTCAAATATCACAGACAGTGGGCTATGACATCATCAAATAATCCAAGATTAGAAACAGTCATGAGATCAAAAAGGGGGAAACACTTTGTGTACAAAGTCTCAAAATCTGCAACAATGCTCACCTTGAAGTATAGGAGATTCTGATGGCTTAATGAGGTTTAGTCTACCATATGATGTACAATCATTATAGTGATATTAATATTAATATATGGATCTGATGCCTTCCCCAAGTCAAAGAACTGTACTCTCAATAAATAGTTTATTCAAATTTATCCTTTCTCTTCAGACCTCTTATAGAACTTAACTGTACTCTGCTGTGGAATTTATCTCTTCGGAAGAATGTCTACGTGTCAATCTTGTGTTCTAGTCAAGTAGTGGGATAACTAGTACAATGTAAAACTAGTTATTTTTTAATATTCTAAGGCATACAGTTGGGTATCTGCCCCATAACACTTGGTAAATAATCACTTGTAGATTAAGTTAACAGAACTATGTAGTATCAAACAGCTCAGTGGCTCAGTACAATTCGATTCAATACCTGTTTTCTCACATGAAACTATGTATAAGCCATAAAGCTAGATATTCCACAAACATAAAATGTGCTTCCAGGAACAAAGAGGAAAATAATTATTCTGGCAAGTCAACTACATATGAATATCTTGAATATACACACATACTTTTTTTTTCAATATCAAAGTAGGATTTTTCAGAAGAGCCAGAATGAGGGCATCAGCATTCAAACATAACAATTCTTTTTTTTTTTTTAATTTTCAGAGCTATGAAATAAGGATGATTGTCAGATGAACAATATATGCTATGAAAAGAAACTGAATGATTGCCTCTTCCTATTTTTTTAAGAAACAAACTTTTCATATTTGAGCAACCTCAAAAACAAAATATTATTTTAAATTACCTTTCACCAGTTTTAAATGGCCAGCCCTAATTCTTTTGACTATCAGTTTACACATCCAACTGCTTACTTGACATCTTGACTTGAATATGTAACAGATACTTCAAATGTAAAATGCCCTCCCCCAAATCACAGAATTCTTAATATATAGCCCCAAACTTGTTTCTCCTGCTAAAAAGGAACTACCACCATAAACTCAGCTGTTCATGCCAAAAACATAAGAGTCGTCCTTGATTCTTGTCCTACCTTCCATTTCTAATTCATCGTAATATGCTATCAGTATATGAAAAATATTCATTCATATACATCATGATTTTATCCATTACTCTGTCTACTTCCTGCCCTTTCATCTAATCACTGCAACAGAATCCTGAGAGTTTCCTGGGTTAAACTGTTTGAGTAGTCATAATTTTCCTTTCGTTCATTTGTATGTTATACATTTTCATAAGGTAACTATTAATTTTAGTGAAATTTTATATTAAAGTAAATTATTATGCTAGAAAAGACTACACAGAAGCATAACGGGAAAAAGAGTGATTTGCAGATGCACATGTGAGAGGCACTGTGTTTGCCTGGGGTCTCTCACTGGCTACAGAGAAGTATTCTGAGTTTTTAAATGAGACACTTTTAGTAGTGTATGTGGATGGAGGAGGGTGAGAGAAACATCTTCTTTGGATTTTTTAAAGTAACTTCTTTTTCCATCTTTTATTAAACCCGTTTATGTTGATTGCTGTGTAATTTACATGGAAAAAGGAAATGATTCATAGTCCATGAGTGCTTGCATTCATTTTTTAAAATCTTAATTGTCAGCAGAATTGAGTATTCTCTGCAGCTGGCTCTTAGTCCTGTGATGAGAGACATTGCAACCTAAAAAGAAACCGTGACTTTGAGACCAGACAATCATGGAGACAAATCTGACAACTGGGTAATATGTCTCTCTCTCCTTTCCCATTTCACTCACTTCCTTTTTTCAAACTTTCCTTCTTTCTTTCTTTTTAATAAGTGTTGACCCACCACCTCATTTTATAATAAAACCTGTGCCAGGAACCAAGTATAAAGAGGCAAACAAGAACATTCTTTATAACCTCACAGATTTCTAGTTTAGCACGGAAATCAGATAGTTAGGGGAATACTCAGCATGTCAAGAGATAAATAAGATTAACTCTGCCTAAAATGTCAGGGAAAGCTTCAAAAGAAGAGGAAGCATTTGAGCTCAATTTGACCCATCAAAGGAGGTTATCTCCCTGAGATACATGGCAGGGTTTCATGAATATTCTTTTCTTAATTATTACTTTTCCTCTATAAGTAACATATTATCCTGGGAGATTTTTAATACTTCTTTCTTGAGAATTAGGTTTTAAATTAAATCTGAGAAAATCATGTTGCAGCAATTTAATTCAACATACATCCCTGTGTCTACCATTTTAGGTGATGAGGGTGCTACAAAGACTAAAAATACATGTGCCCTAAACTCTAAAAACTTGCAGTCCTGTAAAAAATGGATAAACATGCAAACAATTTCATTAGTTAGCAGACTGTGATTAAGTCTATTACAAAATTATAAACAGGGCTACATAATCATAGGAGAAGAAAGACTAATTCCCATCGAAGGATCATAGAAAATTTTCCAAAAATGATGGTCAATTTAGTTCTCGGTATTGGTTGCACTTTGGTGAGTTAGTATGTGGAGACAAAAACTTCATAAACTGAATATACTCTTAGATACTTGGCAATAGGGCAAAGAACAAGAGGAAAAAAGGAATTCAGTTTTAGGGAGTCTAGAGCTTGTAAAATCAAGAAAGGGGTCCTTAAGAAAAAACAAAATAAAACTTACAAATAAAAATTAAGGACAAATGCGAATTTTTATTTAGAATGAGAAGAAAACTGTAACAAATTCATTTTTAAAAAAATTGTCAAATATCACTTTTAAAGAAAAATCACACTGGACACTAAAAAAAAGAAAAAAGGAAGAAGGACTTTTTTCAAGACTACTGCAATAGGGAAGAGAGATTAACCCCATTCTGCTGAAAAGAAAAAAAAAAGGCAGAAGGATTTTTAAATTCTGGGGTGAACTAGTGAAAAAGTAGGGAGGTTGGTCAGGGTGATAGGTTTGCTAATTGTTGCTTAAGGAAGTTAGGCTCCTACATCCTCACTGAGACTGGGAGACAGACTATCTTTCCTGACGTTTACATTTCAAATGAATGGCTCCTATTTCTCCTTGAGAGAGAACATTCCTAGATGTAGAGGATTTATATCTCAAAGGAGCAGAAAAAGAATTTACAATTTCAAGTTTTCTAAACTAAATGCTCTAAGAAAAGGAAGACAGGAAGAAACCTGTCTAAAGTTTAGTCAAGCTGAGAGAATGTTAAGGCCACCTTGTTCACGCAAAAACCATCAAATCCAGAAAAATAAAGTAACACATATGTTAGTTAAATTTCTTACACATTTGTTACATTATTATTATTACATTATCTTTGATTATACCTCATGTGGCAACAATTCTGATATAATTTCTTACAGAAAAAATTCAGCTTTCCCATCAGCAAAGTTGGCCAAAATAAATTATTATTAATAGTTTAAAGACATTTATCTCAGATTTATAACTTATTATTGGTAATGTCAGGAATATTTTATGATGGCTGCCAAATTTAAAGAAATTGCTATCAAATTTCTTTCCTATGTGAGCTGTAAAATTTCATAGAATTCAGGTTTTCTTGTGCCACAAGCAATTCCAAATTCTGCTTGAATAACACTCATTCACCAATTTGCCAACAGTGTCCTTGCTGAAGTTGTATACTTTGAGTTTTATATTATTTTTGTCAATGTTAGTATTTCATGTTAAATGAACAAGAAGTTAATAAGAATCTGAATAGTGTGATTAGGCAAGGACAACTCAGGTCAGTGGAAAAACAGAGCAAGGCATGGTCTGGTAGAATCCACTTTGGCTATTGTGCGGTGTGTCACCTGAGCATGTGCTTGAGAACACTAGTAAAGCACGATGAAGACTGGACAGACAAGGACCAGGCACGGCTGGTTCATGACAGAAGTGCACAAAGTATGTTTACAAAGCTAAACTTAAAAACTCCCTCAACCTTTAAATTCATTGAACTGAGGAACCACAAGTCATCTAACTATTTATATAAGGACTGTGATCTCTTTTCTTTTCTTTTTCAAACAGAACACAAATAAATTGCCAAGTTGAAATGATAATTCTGGAAAAATCATTTTAGGAAGACTAATTTTGTTACTGAAATCACATTTTTTTAATTCCATCAGAGAAAGTGTTACAAATATATACGGGGCAGATAATATTGCTGCCTTGCCAAGAAAATAGGAGAAAAAGAATCAAATAGAAGAAACGAAAGAAAAGTTAATTGAAAGCTGATCTAGGAGTTAGTTTGAACAGAGTCCCATTACCACCTCTATAACTATGCCTTTGCATATATATAAGGAAATAATTTCAACGAGCGTATAAAACAAAATTTGCATTACATGCCATCTAAAGTGCGTTCCAATTCAGTGCTTGAAAGGATAAAATGCTGCAAATTGAACACAGCTGGAAAAGACCTACAGAAAGACGTGAGATAATATTAAAAGGGGGCTTTTAATGTTACTGAGGTAATTACTTTTCTCATAAGTGCCATGCTTTTCCAGCACAAGGAAAGGATGACACTGCTCGTCCTGTTCATTGTTGAAACATGATTTATCACATTTCACTTATGAGAGCCTCATATTTTCTTGTCATGTTTTGACCATGATATTTTCGGGGGGAAAACGATTTCACTTTTCAATTTAAAAGTAGTATGCAATCATACTATTCTGTACATAAATTAAGTATCACAACAACAAACTTGGAATAATTAAAGTTGACTTGTTTTTCTTCTTTAACCAAACTACACGAGGGGAAATTAGAAGCTAAGACTGAAATACCTTCATGTTGTCTGGAAAGAGTCATATTTAGAAAAAGGAATGACAGTATTTTAACTTTACCAAATTCATTATGGTTTGATTTATCAAATCGTAATGTAATAACTTTAGTATCTTATGTAAAATTAAAATCATTTTTCCCAAACTACATTCATATGTAAAAGAAATTGCATTTCTAATCAAATAAGGAATAAGCTCCTCAAATATGTAAAAGAAAAATGGCTTTAGATTAGTATGAACTACTCAAAACCACTGGCTGTTCTAATCTTAAGGCATATTCTCCCACAGTTAGAGGTAGTTTATAAGTTTATTTAGGAAGGTTTTAGGTCTGTCACTTCTGCTTTACATATTGAAGTACATTTTCTATCCAAGTGCACAGTATAGAATATTAATAATATTTCACAAGTTAAGGTAATTTAAAATATAAAATTAATTAAAGTCATAAAAAAATTGATTATAAAATAAAATTTAGCCAAACCCTCTTCAACAAGAAGTACCATCAAATATTAATATTACCATTGGTTTTATAAGTTGGTACAACCTTCCTGGAAGGCCAATTTGGCTCCATATATCTACAATTAAAATTCATTTACTTTGTATTCCGGTAATCTCATTTCTATGAATTAATCATAAGGCAATAACTAGATACACTTGCTAAATATGTATACAAAACTTTTCATCCCAACATTTAAAGATATCACAATATTGGATGAAAAGAAATTGTTAAACAATGGTGAATCTTTCAAAATTTGGTATTACTTACCAATAATTAGAAATGATACTAGTTATATATATGAAAATATGTCATAATACTTACCATGATAGTTTTGCATAAATTATCAAATGTTATGTTTCATTAACTCATTTTTGAATATGTTTTAAATGTACATAGAAAGATTTTGAAAGGACAGAAACCAATAGATATACCAACTGATTAGCATCCTATTTAAGAGTAAAGCTCAACATTAATTTCCAAGTGCATTGTATGTACTGAAAAATATTTGTGACTGAACGAATAAATCAATGAATACAACATATAAAGACAGTCATTAGACAAGGATGTGTATTCCCAGCCATATTGTTAAACATTTTCAATGACAGTCTTACAAATCCAGTAAGTGAAAAAAATGCAGTAAGAAAATAGAAAAAAGAAAAGAAACAAAAATGAGAAAGGAGAAAAAGAAAACTATAGTTATTTGCAAACTATAGTATTTCATACAGAGAAAACACAGGAGAATTAATTAAAAACTTAAAACTATGTATACCTTTTGAAGAGTGTGACTAGGATTAAATTTATGGAAACTTATAGCTTGATATGTAATACAAATTATATACAAATACTACATATGGCAATAAAAGAAAATTAATGGGAAAAAATATGTTTACACTCAAAATGGTAACCAAATAAAAAATGAAATGCCTGGAAACATATCCTACAAGTTGAGTCTAGGGAATATATAATTGGAAACACATAATTTTCTTATAATACATTAAAAAAAAAAGAGGAACAAGTAATCTACCATTGCTATAGATGGGAAGATTTAATATTTAAATATATCAGTACTTATACTGATAAAAATATTTAAAATAATTATAGTATTTCTAATGGTGACATTTTTGGATTTGAAAAAATTAAGGTCAGTATAAAGGAATCAGGTCAAAATAGTAAAGACAATCTAGAGCAGAAAGATAATGAACGGGACCTAAAAAATTAGATGGTATATTATATTGAAAACATAAAATTATTTTAAAAGTACAGTGCAAGTTCAAGAGTAGGCAAATAGATGAATAAAAAGAACAAATAGCAATCCAATTAATATAAAATGTGGTATGTAATAAAGTTAGCATTTTTAATATTTTTAATATTAAAAAGATGATAGATTGTCTAGTAAAGAATGATGAGATAGTAATTTTTTAAAAATATGAATTTAAATTAGTTTATATTTATATCACAAGAAATTTCAGTAGGATGATCAACAAAAAAAGAAGCAGAAATTGTACTGGAAAAAATATACATAAATAATATACATAGTATTGACGCCAACATGGTATTTTAACATAACAGAGGAGGTTAAAAATAATGTATATTTTTCGAATGTCAGAAGTAATACATTGTTAAATAACAGTGGAAAAAAAAGTCTTCAAAAGATAAAATGCAAACAACAAGCTAGAAAATATTTAAAAGACAAAGGGCACGATGGTGTGCTGGAGCTGGCTCCATTGGCTCCCAAGTGCCTAATGTGCTCATCTTTCCCCAACTCTGCTTTCTTAAGTGATGTGAGGTTGATCGCTTGAAACGGACCACAGCGGGACTGATTATACCACAGAAACTGGCAAACACTACACATCAGGGCCTACCTTCCAAACCTGTTTACTACTACGTGCACCAGTGTACTACCACATACGCATTAATATATATGTACACAGCATAACATGTGGTAGAAGTAGACAGTGGAAATCAGAAATTAAAAAGATGACGTGCAGGGGGAGAAAGAGAAAGAAAAGCAAAAGAGAGAGGTTCTGCATCATTAAATACTAAAATACTTAATTATGCTATTATCATAAAAGGAAAAACATAGCCTTTTTGTATTTTCTAAATGCATAGAATGTGTCGTAAGAGTAAGAAATAATAAATCATTTCACTTCTAAAAAGTGTATATTTGTTTTATCAGTTTTATTTCTAGCCAAATCCATCCTCTATAAACTGTTAAGAGATATGAGAAAACAATATATGTATGTATGTATGTATGCATATACCGCATATTTTTTAGGAAATTTATTCTAGCCATATTCATAACAATGAACTGTTCATGCAATCTACATATTACACATTAGGGCATTTGTTGATACGGAAAAAAACATTCATACTCTATGGTTAAGTGAAATTAAGGACAATTAAATATTTTCAATTAAATACATTTGCTTGATTATCTGCCCTCGTTGTACATCTTTCCCCAAACTCTACTAATGACCATAGAGATATTTTTTTTAATATTAAAAATATTAATAGAGAAAATAGTGGAGACAAGAAATTGGAACACAAATTGAGTAATGACTAACAGTCTACTGTAAAATGCAGAAACATAAACTGATATTATAGTAAGCCCAGAAAGACTCAGGAGTTAGAGAAATGATGTCATAAGTCAAGAAATAAGAAAATAAGGTTCTAGGGTAGGGATATAGAGCACAGGAGAAACACTGGGGAAATTTCCAGGGAAATAGTAAAAGAATAGTCGAAGATGATAACTTGGGTGAGGAACTAGTCTAGACAGAAGCAGAAAGACACAGGGATCCAGAGAAAGGAGGAAAAAATAAAGAATTAATGGATTAATGTATTACTTGGATGTGCTGAAAAGAGTTTTACTCTTCAACAGAGAATCTGGGAATTAATCAATAACAGATTCATAAAGACTTAAACATATAAACATATTAGATAGCTGTTAACTTTGGGAAGACAAAAAGAGTGTACAAGGAAAGAAATGAAACCCAATCTTAGGGCATGACATGGAATGGAAAAATAATTAATACAGAATTATAAGAATATGAATAGTGAATATTGGTCTAACCAAACCTGACCATGTGGTTAGAATGGGCTAATGGGATGTTTATAGGCTTATGTATTGTGTATCTGTGTGTATAGGGGAAGTAATCTTCATTTTCAAGATAGGATGCCAAATGATAGTATCCCAAATCAAAAAGAAAGTGTATTAAAAAAAAAAGACATTATCTAGAAAGTAAAGAGCTAAATATAGAGGAGGTAGGAGGGTATCAAAACTGAAAGTGGTTGCCTCTGTGAAATGAAGACAAGCGTGGATAAGGAGACAGCTATTTATTCATTCTGAACCTTGAAGATCTAGCTGGCATTTAAAACCAAGGATTTCAATCTTTGATAAAAATTTTAAAACTAAAAGCCTTAATCAACAAATGTTTAGCAAACTTCGTCACCATTGATACGTCTGATAATTGTCACTGCCTCTGCAGTGTTGCCCTGCTTTCGCTCTTGCCCTTTTTGTTTTTAGAAGGGATCTACAGTGACTCTGTAAATACATGTCAGATCAAACATCTCTAACGGCTCCCAAGTTACTGAGAGTCAAGGTGAAGGGGTGCAAATTGGTTTGCAGGGATCCAGCCACCTGTTACATCCCCAGCCTCAACTCTGCCACTTTCTCTCTGACTGCCTCTCCTCCAGTTACACTGACCACTCCTGTTAAGTGTGTAACACACATGCACTTGACACACGTTCTCCCCTCATGGCCACAGAGCTCACTCCCTCGCTCCCTCAGTTTTGTCCTGACCCTCTCTCCATGAGGTCCTCTCTCCCCTCTACTGTACCTTGTAACCTCCCACCACTCCAGCACATTTGATATCCCTTCCTTGACTCATTTCTATTCATATCACTTAACTTTCATCAGTACAGTCCATCTGGTCCTTTTTTCCTTTCCCCTTCAGATAAAACATACTGTCTACAAGAGCAAGAAGTTTTCATTGCTTTGTCCTCATTGGCCAGAACAGTGTCTGATACACAATTCAGTACCTAGTTATACATTCAATGAACAGTTCTAATAGCTATAGATTTAAGACTAGTTATTCAGCAATGTATAAGAAGTAATTTCTGTTTATTTCTCTTATACAATTATAGCTATTTTCTCATTATCTTATGTTTTATCTATAAATAACATATATGCATTTGTAATAAAGTTATATAAAATTAACATTAAGAATAAATCTACATCAGCAGAGTCCTAAAAAAGAATATATACTGATCTACGTCTTAGGTAGAATATGGAGACCAAATACAGAACAAATGAAAAGAGATTTTTAATGTGAGAGTTAAAAATTTCATTACAATGCTAAAAATTAAAAAAAAATAGTAAAAGAAAAGGCTTTCTAACATTAGTGTAACAATTTACATTGTGTATATTGCCATCTGCTTGCTTCCTTATGCACGTACATAAATGTACATAATGATAATGGCATTATTGTTGTTCTAGTCACTACTTACTGATCACTCTCTGTTTTCCAGGTCTTCTGCTAAATATTTTATGTGCACCCTGTGCCTTAATCCTGATGACATGATGTCGGCTCTATTAATTTGCATATTTTAGATAAAAACTTAGATTTTAGAAAGCTGTTTGCTTCCAATGAAACTACATTTCATTAAGTCTAATTACTATATCATTAAATTTTTCTTATTTTTGAATTCACTTAGCTATGTAGTATGTTTCAACTTTAAGAGGTCTAGGCACCAAGTCTTTTACTTCTCCCCAAAATCTGCTTTCTCTACCGCTGTCACCAGCAAAGTCCATTAACAATTCCCGGGAAATAAGAACAGAATCCGAATAGAATAAAATACAGTCTAACCTTTTTTTTTTCCTTTATGCTTAGTCTCACTTGTTCCCAGCGGCCACGCACAGAGGCCTCATCCGAGACCGCCTCAGACCGAAGTTCCCGGAGCCAAACGGCTGCGCAGGACACCTCAGCTCGGGGGCGGAGCATGCGCAGAAGCCGAGAACACAGCCCCGCGAGTCAAGATGGCGGCGGGGGGCGGGCCGTGTGCAGCGACGCTGCGTCAGACGTCAGACGCCGTGCGTGGCTCTGCAATCTACCATGAGCCATACAGCGGCGCCCTAGGCAGAGGAACGGCACCCTCGTCCCTGCTGAAGAGGAGTCTATAAAGTAGCCCCGCAGAAGGCGGCCTTGTGGGAGGAGCTACGGTGTTAGCTCGCACCTCTGCCTTCTCTGATTTAAGAATAAAGCTTTCCGTCGCTTCTGAACTGAACTCTGTGTACTGGCTTGAGTGACACTGGGCGGGAGGACGCTCCTCGAGGCACAACTCCGGAGGGCAGGTAACACCTCTCAATCTTTTTATGCAGTGAATGTCAATGTATATTTTCAATTGCTCAGGCAATAATCCTGGCATCACTTCTGACGTTTAATTCCCATTCTCATGTCAATTCTGTTGCCCCTACCCTCAAAAAAATCCGCAATCTTGTAACCAAGCAGGACTCTTTGGGGCCTTCCCGGGACAGACACTCCCACCCCCATATCCCGCTGCAGCTCCTCTCTGAAGTACCTAGATGATAGTGTCTGATGCACACTTCCTGAGCTGTTTTACAAAGGCTAAAACCACCAGCAGGTGGAAGAAATTTACTTGATGATTTGAGCCTCACCCCAGACGTACTGTTGCCTAAGGATTGATAATGTCAATAGCCCTGTTCTCTCACCATCAACCAGTCAGAGAATTGTGCAGGAGCTGATCACATACCCTGTGACCGCCCCCTCCCTCACCTGACCTTTAAAAATGCTTTGCTGAAACCCTTCACCCTTCTGGGAGTTCGGGGTTTTAGACCACAAGACACCCATCCTCCTTAAATTGGCGCTTTTACAATAAATGCTGCACTGTCCTTCGCCACAAAAATTTACTGCCCACGGGCAGGGAGACCCAAGTTTGGTTCGATAACAGCCTAACGACTTCTCAATATGCCACTGAGTCACCAGAGTCCAAGTCACCAGAATCTCTTGGTTTCAAATACTGTGACCTGTTTTACACTAATTACTGTGCTTTATTTTGTCGTAGGTCACCGAGAGGACGTGAGCTCCGGTTGATCTGCCAGCTGAACACTGTGAGGTGTTTCTCCCTCTGCCCTGCCTTTGAATATACAGCCCACCATATCCCACACCAGGAGATGTTCCAAGGATGCAGCCCTGAGAGACTAAGGTGGTGTTGTGGTCATCTGGACTAAGTAAGTGACTGAAGCCCAGTTGAAGCTTCCATATAAACTTTTAAGATTCTGGCGGGCACTGCAAGAGATGTACTCCTCCTCTTACGGCTGCACAAGAGAAGCTTGGTATGTAAGTTTCCTTGCTAATTTTTTAATTTTTCTCAAGACACAGAGCCATTCCATCACCACTAGGCGTTCTCTTGTGGCCCTGTTGGAGCTTCACCCACCTCCCTCCCATCGCTACTATTACTGACCCTTTCACACCCGGTGGACCCCTCAACTAGGTCCTTTTCTTGCGGTGCAGCTCTAGCCAATAGAAAGAGGCCCGGTTCTGCAGAGCAGAGCAGAACGCTTACTTGTTGATCAAGCAATGATGGAGAACTCGTGCTCTAAAGATTTCTTGTGGAAGGAGGGAAGTGGAAGGCTTTTATGGGGTAAGAGGTGGGGATGCCATCAGAATTCGGGTAAAAAGGCAGTGATTTCCAGGAACAGCCGAAGCATATGCAGTCCTTCGGGCTCCCTTGCACAAGGCACCAGCTGTGCCTAGCAAAGTGTAAGTCCCCGCTTTGGGCAGGAGATCTTAGTATGGTGGCGAAGCAAAGGCCACCTTTGGGCACTTAGGGTCTCATCCGCACAGGCGCTGCCCTCATGGTCAGGCTGGAGCCTGTTCAGGGCAGTTGACTGTTACCGCCTTGGGTCTTTTTGGCTCTGGCTGGTTCTGAGGGTTTGCTTAGGTGGCCATCTGCCTTGGCCTTTGTTTGTGTTAAACTAGCACAGCTGTGGGCTTAGACTATTGGATTGTGGTGTGGAAGGAAAAAATGAAAGTAGGTTAGCCTCTGGTACAGGTGTGGGTCTCTTCCTGGTGACACTACCTCTTTCTTAACTCTGGCAACCATTAATCTGTTCTCTGTTTATATAATTTTATTTCAAAAATATTATGTAAATGGAATCATACAATCTATAGCCATCAGGAATTACTTTTTTCATTCAACATAATTCCCTGGAGACTTATCTAAGTTGTATGTATCAATAGTTTTTTCCATTTATTGCTGAGTAGTATTCCACGATATGCATGTACCATAAATTTGTTTAACCATTCACCCATGGTAGGGCATCTGGATTGTTTTCAGTTTTTAGTTATTACAAACAAAGCTGCTATGAATACTTGTGCACAGGGTTTTATGTGATAAGTTTTCATTACTCTGAGCTAAAGGAATACCCAGATGTAATTTATGAGTGGCATGGTAGTTGCATATTTAGTTTTACAAGAAACATCCAAACCACTTTCCAGAGTGGGTGTACCAGTTTACATCTTCACCAACAGCATATATGTCATCTAGTTTTTCTGAATCAATGTCAGCATCTGGTGCTTCACTATGTTTAATGTTAGCCATTCTGGTAACTGTGTAGTGATATCTCATTGTGGTTTTAAATTTGCATTTTGCCTAATGGCTAATGATGTGCTTTTTTTGCCATTTGTATATCCTTTTTGGTGAAATGTCTATACATGACTCTAATTGTATTGCTTTTTTTTTTTTAAACTGTGGAGTTTTGAGGGTTCCTTATATATTCTAGATACTAGTCTTTTGTCAGCTATCAGCTATGTGGTTTGCAAATATAGTCTCCAAGTCTTCAGCTTATCTTCTCATCCTCTTAATAGGGTCTTTCATAAACAACACTTTAAAACTTTCCCCTAGCTTTATTGAGATATACTTGATATATGACATTGGCAAGTTTAAGATGTATAATATGATGATTTTTTACACATATATATTGGGAACATATTTTTAACTTAAATGAGGTTGATTTATCTGTTTTGTTTTGTTATTTCCTTAATAGATCATACTTTTGATGTTATGTCTAAGAGCTCATTGCTTAACCTCTGGTCATGAGGACTACCTTTTAAAAAATTTAGAATTTAATTTTTTTAGAAGGTAGTCCTCATGGTTTTACTTTTTTTATGGTTTTACATTTTACTTTTATATCTATGGTGCAATCTGAGTTAACTTTTGTATGTACTGTGAGGTTTAGGTTGAGGTTTATTTTGGGGCGTATGGATGTCCAGTTGACTCAAGATCATTTGCTGATCACAGTGTTCTTTCTCCATTGAATTTGCCCTTGCAACCTTGTCAAGAATCATGTGGCCTTTTTTGGTGTGGGACCTAGTTCCGTATCCTCTATTCTGTTTCAATGATCAATGTGTCTGCAAACTATCCTTTCATCAATACTACCTTGTCTTTATTACTGTATAGTGAGTCATAAAATTAATTAATATGATTCTCTCAGTTTACTCTTCTTTTTCAAAATTTATTTAGAAATACTAGGTACTTTGCTTTTCCAAATAAATTTTAAAATGAACTTTTCTATATCTAAAAAAAAATCTTGCTGCAATTTTGAGTGGAATTTTATTAAATCTCTACAATAGCTTAGGGGAGAATTGACATTTTTAATACATTTACTAACTAGTATATTTACTAATTAAATTTCTTATATACTAAACAATGTCAATTCTCACTTGCATATTAAACCTGTCACCTACCAATCTGGAGTGGTCTGCCTTTTTTTGGATCTCTCTGTCCTTCATGTATGGGGGTCATTTTGAATTTTCACGTGGTCAACCCCTGTGGTAGTGAACCAACAACCCCGCTTCCTCTCTAATGACTTTTCCATCTCAGCTTTTCCGGACACCAAGGCTTGATCTGCTCTTTCACTTCATCTACTACTACTTTTTCTTTGCTCATTCCACACAGCAAAGTCGGCTTAATGCGTGAATGTGATACTGACTTTTAATTTAATTTTTACTGACTTAATAAGCACTAAAAAACTATTTAGTTTTATATACCTTACTACTAGTGAAGCTCAACATTTTTTAATGATGTGCATTCTTCAGTGTTTTCTTGTGCGAATATCTGCATATAGTTGCTCTGCTTTTTGTCTGTTAGAAGCAGGATATGTATCTTACCACAATTATAAATTCAGTGTTTAATAATAGCCCTTTGTCCTACTTCTGCTCTACTTTTAACTTTTTATTTTAACTTTTTTCCAGAAGTTTTACTTTTTAAATGGAATGTTACTTAAATATTTTTATCTATTGTATAAAGTTTAATGCTAAAAAATCACTTCTAATAGAGCACAAAATCCATTTTATTGCCAATTAAAATTTATGTCACTTTTAAAAAACTACTTCACCAGTAAGAAATTTTTTGCCTATATACTATAAGGCATGAATCTGAACATGTGCCTTTTAAATTTGTCATCAATTTTGCCACCACCTTATATTAAATTTTACCCATATCATCATAATATTGATGTGTTGTATGTGTGTGAAAATGTGTATTGCCTATATATTATAAAGTGTTTTTAAGTATATGACCTTCATATTATTCAAGTTTATATTTTTAAAATTTAGTTATTCTGAATAGGTCACTAAATATTTTAGTTTTGGCTAAAATAAATGGGAGTTATGAGTCTTTTTTTTTTTTTGTATTTGAAATCACAATTGATTTTCAGGCTGATTATTTTATTTATTCAGAGGTATCTATGTATTTATCCAGTAAATATTTATTTTGCTCAGACTATGTATTAGTCACTGTTCTTAATATTGAGGATATTGCATTCCACTTGGGATGAAAGAAACAATGAAGAAACATCATAGTATCAGAGAATAATAGTGGTGGCAAGAAAATGAAGAAGGATAAGAAGAGAGGAATTCCAGGTGGGAGTGTTTTGAATACAGTAATTGAATACAGTAATCAGGGACAGACTCTCAGAGGTTTTCACAATTTGCATTTCATTTCTAACATTTTAATTGGAATTGTTTATCATTTTTAATCATTATTATTATTATTATTATTATTATTATTATTATTATTATTATTATTATTAGATATGATTATCATCCTCCTGTTTGGTTAACATGCTGATATAGCTAATGGATCTTCATTCTGTTTCTCCTACCTTTGGCTCTTTTACGTGACCCAGATTATTTCAGCCTAATAAGTGTAATTTATTAATTGTTAATTTGCCACCTCTCCCTAAAGTGAGGCAGAATTCATGAATTATTGTGCTGCTTTTCTTTTCTGAACTTCTTCTTTTGAATTTTTTTCCTTAAACTGTTTATAATTTTGTTGTACTGAAGGTGTTCTGAAATAATAATGATAATAATAATAGTAATATCAAATAATGATGATTTAAGTATTTGCTAGACATGCTTTTGAGTATTTCATATTTTTTTAAAATCAGTTAACCATGAAATACATTAATGGATGGCATCATTACCCCAGTTTTACGCATGAGGAACTCAAGTCACAGAAAAGTGAAGTAACTTAAGATAGTGTCACAGTTTCTACACTACTGTGAATCTCATATGCTAAATGAAGCATCGACACCTGAGAGAGTAATTTTTAGTTTCATTCTATACTTCCATTAAAAATGTAGACTGTTTTAAAATATAATATTTTTAGGACTTCGGATTTAAAATTGAGTTTGGAAAAAGATCCTTACACAATCTATTTTAACATTCACTTTAATAACCATTAAGATAGGTTGAAAGTAAGGAAAGGAAAGGAAAATTTAAAAATGAAAAAACTGGGCTCAAAAATAGTTTTAAAAATAAAGAAAGAATCCAGGAAAATATCTAGGAACTCTAAAACCAACCAAACTCTATTAAGGACAATATATTCATTTTGCTTTTTGACATTATTAGGTTTCACCTCATAAAATGAGTGCTTCTAAAAAAATATTTTTGAGAGGATAAGGAGAGGAATAAAGCACTCTTCATCTTCCTAACTTAAAAACAAATTGCTTTAAACAGCCAGAAAACAGGTAGCTATTCTCTACTGTGTGGCTGTAACTTTTTGATCCATGTAAAGCATTCCTCTCTTCTTTATCTTTCCACATTCATTTAGGTTTTTCATTCCCAGAAAACAGTGGTAGGAAATAGAAATAGAAAGAATGACTGGCATTAATATGTTACATCCTGGGAAGAGTTTCAAGTAGGTTACATGTTCCAGGAAGGCAGAATTTTTGTCTGCTTTATTTATTGATTAATTCCTATTATTCAGCATATGAAAGGCACTAAATAAAATTTTGAGTAAATGGTATAAAGCAATGTGGTGGTGTTGGAAACATGCAACTGTCAGCTGTAAGTGATAGATTTCAGTATTTCTTTGTTCTGCACTAGAATATTAAGCCAGCAACAGTAGAAGCCTTCACCCTTGAAGAGCAGAAGAGGAAAATAGTCTAGGAGTTTACATCCAACAGCTCTCCATATTTAGATCTGTGAAACAATTTTAGCTTCTCGTCACTTCAGCCAATCCTCATATCCATTTCCACAGACCAACAACAGCTAGCTCAGTGATCAAGAACAAATGAAGGAAAAAAGCTAGATGCAGTAAACAAATGCACTGGAAAAATAATTAAAAAAAAAAAAAGAAAACTGTACTAAAAACTCAGAAAAACATGCATATTGAGTTCTATGAATTTAAAAATGAAATTTTTTATATTTTAAATATAAGAATATTTTTCCTCTATGAAACAGAAGCAGAAAATTATATGAGATTCACAATCAAAATTAGAAGGGAAAACAATAGAAAACTAAAAATGCAATTGCAGAATTAGAACCACTTTAGATATAGTAAAGCACCAAACTGGCAAAGTGGCAATTTGAATCAGTGGTAGAAGAACATCTTAAGAACACATTAGGGAAAAGAAAAAAAAAAGAGTTCAGAAAAGCACACAATAATAGATCTGGAGACTATGGCTGAAACTGAGGATACTCACTGAAGTTATTTATAAGTTAAATGTGCTCTCTGGTTTAGGGAGCTGCTTTTTCTGTATGTTGAATTTGCTGACTGTCAAATTAGTTCATTTCCTCATGTAGTTAATAGACTTGGCTTACGATCTTTTCTTTGCTTGGTTTGATTGTATGCCCTTGTGTGTATATTTGCTTTCATGGGGGTGTTTCTTAGTATATATTTCTTCTGGGAGTTCCCAGCTGAAAATTGAAGTTTAAATTTACTTCTTTGTAGGCATCAGGCTTTGTATTTATTCTGGTCAACTTCTGAATTCATTCCTTGGCTTGTCTAGAACAATCTACAAAGAAAGGTGCTCTAAGAACTTATGTAATACCTTCTCACAGCACAAAGGCTAGTTGATGGCATCAACTTAATTTCCATTACAAAGTGAGCTCTCAGTTTTCTATGATGATCATATATTTTACTTATAATGAGAATTTAACAGGAAATATCATTTTAAAATATGTAGGCTAGTCCCTCATTTTATAAATATCTTAGGAAAACACATGATAAAAAAAAGTAGTCATTTCTGGTGGTATGATTATGACACATCTAATGATTTATTTTTACATCTCTCCATTTTTCGTAAGTTCAACAAATATCACTTAATAATTATTTTAAGTACACATTTCTATGCTTTAATCAACAATTCCAAATCTATGAATACACTTCAATAAAATTTTTGGTAACTGTGTCAAGAATTAATTCATTCAACAAGTATTTATTGAGATTTACTAAGTGGTGACCACTGTGATGGTAGCTGAGATACAGAGGTAAAGAGAGAGAAAATCCCTGTTCACATAAGATTGCAAAATGGTGGAATAAAAAGATAATAAACCAAAATACAAATAAATATTCAGTTCTATTTCTAAAATAGAGACATGTAATGCAATGTAAAAGTGTAAAATAGGCCTAACTAACTTGGCCCAAGATTCATCTGTGTTTCCTTTCAGGGGATGTCATTTAAGCTGAAGATTGGTGTATGAATAGGAGTTTCCCAGGAAAATCAAATGACCTAAACTGGTCATTTGATTTTTGAGTAATTTGCCTAAACTTCTCTGTCCTAATCTATAAATATATGAAACCATATGTTTAATCTATCTAGTGCACAAAATTATTGTGAGTACTAAATTAGTATCCTAGTCTGTTCAGGCTGCTATAATGAAATATCATAGATGGGGTGGTTTAAAGGACAAATTTATTTTATATAGATCTGGAAGCTGAGAACTCCAAGGTCAAGGTTCTGGCAGAGTTCCATTTCCAGTAAGGACTCTTTTCCTGGCTTTTGGATTTCTGCCTCCTTGCTGCATCCTCGTGTGGCAGAGAGAGAGGCAGAAACTCTGGTGTCTCTTCCTCCTCTTATTCCTATCAGATTAGAGCTCTACCCTTGTAACCTCATTTAACCTTAATCGTATCTCCTTAAAGGCCCTATGTTCAGTATAGTCACATGGAGGCTTAGGATGCCAACATGGGAATTTTGGAGCAACATCATTCAGACCATAGTAATCACAATTTTTTTTTTCCTGTAACCAGTAGGTTTTAAAAGATTGTACAAGATTTTCAAGAGTATTAGCTACTATTCTAGCTGTTGTTAGCTAGGATGGCACCAGTGGAAGTGTTTATTATCACTAGTATAACACTAGTGAAGCAGCTGGTGTATGTGTATGTGTGTATATATATATATAAGTATATATATATGTATATGTGCATTTATACTCTTTCTCTCTACACACACACACACACACACACACACACACACACACACACACACAGAGTAACATGTATGAAGGTCCTAGGGTGGAAAGGAGGTTGACTAGTGTAACTGGAATATGGTGAAAACTGGTATATTGATTATGAAAATGGCAAGGCAGTCTGGGGCAAGCTCGTGCAGTACTTGGTAGGACCTGAAAAGATCTTAAAGTATTTACAGTTGTCCATCCTTTGGTGTCTGTGAGGGATTGGTTCAGGGACTGATGGCGTGCATCAAAACCAGGGATGCTGAAGCCCCATAGTCAGCTCCCCTATCACAGATTCCACATCTGCAGATTCAACCAACCACAGATCTTGTAGTAAACACTATAGGTATTTATTGAAAAAGATCTGCATATATGTGGACCCACCCAGTTCAAAACCCATGTTATTCAAGAGTCAAATGTAAATCTTATGGAAAATAGTAATTAGGGAAAAGTCATCAGAACTAAATTTGAAGATGACTCTGACTCCATTTGGGGAATATATTGAAGGAGGGCAAGGCATGGATGCTGTAAGACCAACTATGGGAGAGGAATCATGTGCATTTAGGATAATCAGCAAGGATATGAGGTAGTCCTATACTGAAAGAAGCAATTTAAAGTTCAACCATTCAGGAATGGCTGAATCAGTCTTGCTATATCAAATTTTAACATTTTTGTACACTCTTAAAGTGATTTTTAGTAGTATTTTGGAAAAAAAATTGAATAGTAGAAAAGTTTTTACAAAGCCATGCTAAACAGGAGAGAGAATATTTAAAACAATGTTTCTAAGTTTTTAAACACCTTTATACACATTTGAATGCTAAGGTGTGTAGGCATATATAAAATGTTAAGTACCTATGAATACTTATACACTTCAAAAGAAAATGCAGTAACACGTTAATGTGATATATTGAATATTTGATGTTAATTTAAAATATGAAAAAGTATTTAAAATATAGTCATTGTTATTCTTAGAGGGACTAACTATAAGAAATTATTTAATCTGCTTTTTGTACATGTCCAAATGTTTTGTAATATATGATTTCTTTAAATTTATAAATTTTTATAGTTTATGCATTATACTTACAAGCAGAAAAATGATATAAATTTAGTATGTAAAGTTAGAACCTTTAGATTGAAAGATAGAATACTCTATTCAGTTATCATGCATGTTATAACTAATAATGTCTTACATTACTAGGTATTATACATATTGTATATCTATCTTGATTATATGGTTTGGTGAGACCAATGAAGTTGAGAAATGGAGCAAAAAAACAGTAATTCAGGACAAGAATTTTTTAATTATGACTTTTACATTTTCTACTGATTACATTAGTACAATCCTGAAGCTAAGAATATCTCACAAAAGTAAAAATGGAACAAAGAAAAATTCATTACATCTTTTAGAAACTTGGCAGAAAATGTATATAAATGTTACATATAAATGTGGTGAATAAAGCTCACGGTTTGAAATAAAAAGAACTGTAGTTAATTCTAAATGTTCTACTAGATAGTCACTGGGAATTTTACTAGGTTCACTAAGTCTCATTTTCATTATCAGAAAATACATGAAAAAACAAGCCCCACTCTACCTACTGCATGTGGGTGTTGTGAGGAAGATGTAAAATGTGTAAGTCACTTGAAAATTATGTGTTATGCAAATCTAAAAATCCTTGTTTTGACAATGAAATTAATGATCACGGAGACAAAGAAAATAATAAACAGATTGTATTGAAATCTTGAAACAAATAATTAAGCAGCGTATAAGGAAAGCCAAACACTAAATAAACTAACTCTCTTTTCTTTGGAGTTAACTGGTATCTCATACACGTGTAGGCCTAATAATCACTAACAAATTAGTTAACTTTCTCCCTAATGGCTTGAAAACACAGGCCATTTGATCAAGGACTTCATCAGAAGATTTTACGTTATTTTTATTGTAGCACAGTATATTATCAACTCAACATAAATAGCCCAGAAATAAACTAGATCTACTCAGTTCAAATCTAAATCATACTCATATTTATTAATAATTAATGTACCTCACTTAATAATATGCTAAGTATATGCAAATATAATGTGTTCACTTGGGATAATTATAGTAGATATAACAGATATAAAAGATGAAAAGAATGGTTTAAAAAATTTATAATAATGAAAAGGTAGTTACATAACATCTCCGAGTCTCTTGGTAGAGCAAAATTGAATAATTAGCTTCATGCATTTTCTGCTATCAATGATAATCATGTGTGGCTCTAAATTGGTCTCTTCAAGTCTCTCATAAATGTTCTGCTAGACTTTTAAAATATGTGGGTAGGGGGAGGGTATAGCTCAAGGGATAGAGTGCATTCTTAGCATGCACAAGGTCTTGGGTCTAATCCCCATTATCTCCTCAGTCAATCAATCAATCAATCAAAATACCTTCCCCCAACTAAGGAAAGGAAAGGAAAGGAAAGGGAAGGGAAGGGAAAGGGAAAGGGAAAGGGAAAGGGAAAGGGAAAGGGAAGGGAAAGGGAAGGGAAAGGAAAGGAAAGGAAAGGAAAGGAAAAAAATATGTGTGTGAACTCTTCGATTTCTCTTTCTACTGAGCAAGTGTGATCACGAATGTCAGGAAGCCCTCTTTGCAAACTCACATGGAAACAGATCAGTTGCGCGGAAGAAACTGTCCAGCCTTTTGCATGTGGTGCTGCCTTCTCTTGCACTTGATCTTAGTTTCTTGGTTAACCTTTTTTGGGCCCAGCCTAATTCAAAAATCCTTCAGAGGCTCTGAAATGACTTTGGCAGGGGGCCATTTATTCTCTGCATCCTATTTCAGACTTAATAGCTCTAATACTTTGGAGGGGCCTAAAGTAGTTTCTTTAATTTGTTCATGGTCAATCAGGCACAAATCTATACATGGCTCATTTTCTGCATAATGAACAGCATCAGATTAAGATATCTAAATGCCTTAAGGACTGAAAAAATATAGATCCTTTTTTTGTGTGTGGTATTAGAAAATAAACACTAACCTCCAAAGTGAATTTGAAGAAATACTGTATCATATCTGCTGTACATGACTTAGCATGCCTTGAAATATCAACTATCAAATTCTTTAAAATATTTTCTAATTTTATGCTAATTCTTAACTGGCACACAAGAAAATGTTTATTACAACAAACAGGTAAAACCCCATGGGTTATATTAGCCTCATTATATTTGTATCTCTATTAATTCCATCATGAATTTCTCCCCCATCAACCTATGCATTCAAGTAAGGTATCCTTATGCTGTGACAATAAGTAATTTTTTAAAAAATTTGAACAGAATATGGAGAATCTATTTGTAGTAAATGAATACTTTTATCTTATACAAACAAATCTTTTAAGATAGGCATTGTATTGATTAATATGAAACATCTTTGTCAAAATATTTTATTTTGTCCTTTTTGCACAGTGCAAATCATTCAATCATTCTCTTCGTGTTACATCTTAGCTAATTAGCTATGTGTACCTGGTTGAAACATGCTTTTTATCTTCCTTTTCTGTGTGCTACCTTGCATAGGATTCATCTGAAACTTCTCAATACCATGGAATTATTACATAGCTAGTGAGTTGAGTCAGTTAAATAGGTACTGAGAAATATGTGTTATCGCTTTCAGTCTGTTTACAACTAAAGAAAAAGGGCAAACAATTGTCTGCAAAAAACAAACAATTGTCCTATGACTTATAAATTAAGAATAAATTCAGATAGAATAAAAACTTATATTCTCCTAAATTATCTATTAGTTATCCAGCAACCATATCGTATTTTAAAATCAAACTAAGTGTATCATTTGGAAGCCATACTATCAGAATGTTCATAATGAATATGTAGATAATAACATCTTGTTTTTGAAAAAAATGGGAAAATTACAGCCAACAATTATTTATCTACTTTCAACACTTCATTTTACTGATCTCATAATTATAGCTAGTATTTTTTGAGTTCCTGTGTGCTGGTCATGATACCGTGTAGTTTACCTGTGTTTATTTTGCTTAATGTTCATAGCAGTTTGATAGCAGTGTTACTAGGTTAGATTGTTACTCTTATTTTACACATGAAGTGACTGACACCTGTGAAGATAAAATAGTTTGTCCAAGATCACTTGGGTCAGAAGTAGAGTAGATAGCTGTTTTAGAAGAGCCTTTGTTAAATTCTTCTGAACATACCTGAATCATTCCGAACACTTACACATTATTTCCTGGGAGTTTAAGAGAGGGATATCAAATTGATATGTTATTACAAACGTTACAGTTCCCAGAGAGATTTACTGATCTCTCCAATGTGGTAGCCACTAACTACACATGTCTGTGGAACACTTGAAACTGAAATGTGCTTTCAGTGCTTCAAGTGAGTACTTGAAGTTGAGATGTGCTTTAAATGTAAATACACACTGAATTTCAAAGACTTAGTATGGAAAAAGAATATATATATATCAGCGATATTTTAAAAATTTACCTACATGTTGAAATAAAAATATTTTTCATATAATGGCTTAAAAATGTATTGGTAAAATTAATTTAGTTAATATACTGGCTATTTTGTTGTGTGCTTTTTACTATTAGGTTGATTCATATATGTCTCTGCAAATAATTTTGTATTCTTATGTATGTTTTGGTTCATTTCCAAAATCTTAAATGTTTAAAAAAACAGAAAATATGCCTTCTATTTAATTTTTAAAAATTCATCTGCTGGCTTGAAATACTAAACCTAAGCTGGCACCTGGCTCTGTGATAAACTGGCTGCGGGTAGCAGTCACTTCCCTTCCTCTTCCTTGTTGTTGGTAATCTCATGATTATATTTTAGTGATCCTCCCTTTTCTAAACAACCGTGTGCAACCAATCATAACAACCCCATTTTCCTTAACAACGATCTGCTTATAAATGAGCCAATGATGCAGTACCATTCAAAAAGTTTGAGAGCAATTCTGGGGATTTCCTTTCCCTTCCCTTCCCATGCCATCCCATCCCATCCCATCCCATAAAAAGAGATTACTGTGGTGGGGGAAGGTATAAGTCTCCTTCGTTGACTGGCTACTTTTTTTGCGTATGATGCCTGCAGCTGACATACACCCTTCTGCCTCCCCATGAAGATAGCTAAGTTGACATGGCAAGAATGGAAGGAACCTGGGTTCCTGATGTCATTCGTTGTTTCTTTCTTCTTCATTTATTCATTCATTTTTTTTTTTTGGTTATTTTCTTTATTCTTTATAAATCCATATATTGTCATGTATTTCTAAAATAAAGATAAAAATTGAGCTATTTTAGATAGTAATCTATATTATCTAAAAATTACAGTGTCTTGGTTTACTGTAAACTGTTATTAAAAAGGTGTAAGATTATCTCATTCACAGATTTTCATTAACTCTAATAGTAAGATATTTTATATTTTATCCTAAACATGCTGCAACTCCTGACAATGTATAGATTCCAACTGAATCTAATATCATCATGTTTTTATCTGTTTCATTGTGTATTTTCCTAAAAATTATGTATATTATATTTTTTTCGTTACTTCTTTCATTCATTTGAAATATTTTTCTTTATTATAGGTGTGCTATTTATATCTATGCTTTTAGTCTACATAAATATTTATACAGAAAAACTACATATATCTGAAGGCTTAAAATAAATATATTTTTTCCCTAAACTACAATACAGAATCACATGATTCTAGAGTTGAAGGATTATAGGTGATATTTACTCTAAACTCCTTATCTTACACTAAGTGAATTGTCACAAAGAAGACTGTACAGCTGGTAGTAGCAATACTGTTAAAAAAAAAAAAACAACTTCTGATATGCCCAGTTTAAATTTTTCCTTATAAAATAATTACCAAATCTTGCCTGTTCTTCTGTTTTATATTTCCTAGACTATCACAGATTCTAATACATGCACACAACTTATGGTACCCATGACTCACATAATCATCAGTCTGTCTTGTTGACATAGGTTATCTCCACAACAGTTGTGATTTTGACCAAGACCCTCCTATCTTTCCACATAGGCAGACATCCCTGCCTGCGGAGGCTGTGTCCTCAGTCTTGTGTTTACTAGTATAACTCCTGAGTCAGGCTTGGAAGATGGGAACACTTTTTAGGAAAGATGACAGAAATACAGTAAAAAGGTAGATCCAGAATCCAGCTTTGATTAGAATTAATAAGTGAAACTAAAATGAAATAACTTGACTCCCCAAGAAGTGGCTGTTGACCTTAGAAAAGCTTATGTTACAGATGGCAATGATACACTCTAATCATTTTCTCTAATCATCTTATACTCAGTGACTGTCTCTAATCATCTTAACTCACCTCTATCCAAGAGCTGAGTTATTTGTTCCATCCAATCAGTTTTGATGTCTATTCCCAGTCCCCTTAATAATGCCCAGCCTGTGATCATACCTTTGTTTTGCAGGCAAAGAATATTAGGGTTTTTATTTCTTGCTTTTCTGTTATTAACAAAAATAACCTTTTACCTTTACAAAGTGAGCTTATTAACAGATGCAGTACACATAACCAATAAGACTGATGTGAATATGGTACTTGAGGAAGAAGGAGGGAGTCTTTTCCATCCTTCTGCTTTTATCAGAATTACTTGCACAGGTTACTGCTTTGGTTTAGGAAGTCAGGCATTTTCCAACAATCACAGTTTCAGAGTCATTCACTCTAGACAAACCTCAGAGGGACCTTCAGTCTGAAGATATGCCATAAAATCATAAACAATCTCCTAATTTGATCTCATTGCCTCTGTTCTTGGCTAACATCTAGTCTGCTCTTATAAAGTTAGATTTCTAAACAATTAAATTTAATACTTTTTTTTGTTGTCTTTAATATATTGCACTTTTTTCATTGATTTCATAATAAAACTGAAAATCATATCATTAAATCCAGGAGCTTTCATAATCTGAACCCTTTTAACAATTCTAGCATCATTTTTCAATAATTGGCAGTCCTTGAACTCTGTACCTTTGCCAGATTCAATGAATGTTAGCTGTCAGACAGCCCATGGCCTCTCCTTGGGCTGTTTGTGTATGATGTTTGTAACAATTTCCCATTCCTGGCTCTTCATGGTTATTCCCTTGGTTATTCATTTTTCCAGACTTAAGTGTGACATCAATTCCTTCATTAATCCTTCCCTGAAATGATATGATTAGAAAAGCTCTTTCTTTTATTTGTACCAGAAGCACCTTCCACTACCCATATACACTTATCATACTTGTGTTGAGGGGAGAGTTCATACAATAGCTACTTATTACTTTTTATTATTTTTAGAGAGAGAAATTGACATTTAAATATTTCAAGGATATTCTTATTTCCACTGGCGTAATCCTCCTGGAAAGAATTATTTGAAGATAGCTTTTAGTTAGGCATATGTGAGGAATATAGACTAGACTGATAAGCCGTTAAGTGAGAAGTTTTGCTCTAGATCCTCTTCTTAAAAGTCTGCCTGTACGTCAAGAGTAGTTACTAATTTTGATATCACACTTGCATTAGAGCCTCCATTATTCTGGAGCAAGGCTGTAATGGGATGCTTCTGGCATGCAAAAAACCTGCTCTCCTTTCTCCCTCACTGTAAGAGAACTTTAAGATTACCAGGATAAGGTGGCCCACTCTTCATGAGGTTCAATGAATCCACTGGGAGGAAAAGTTTCAAGACTTCTACCACACGACTACACCACTCTTGAGATCCAGTTTCACTAGAACATATCTGGTAGATTGATATGATATGGAGAAATGAACCAGAATGGCAAGTACAGGCCCAGGAGCTTCTAAAGGGATATTCACCACAAAAGGGGAAGGAGTCTGGACTGGGATCATAAAAGATTGCTAAGAGCCAGTCAAGTATATTGTGAAGAATGTGGTGGAGTGTATCAAAATGTAAACACTCAGAGAATTGTATCACTGAAGTAAGATACCTTGGAATCTCAGGTCAGTTTGGTTAGAGGGCAAATAGCATCCAGTGGCTCTTACGAGCAACTTCAAACTAAAATTCCCATGTATGAATGCCAGATTATTGTTATTTTTTTAATTTATGTTAAGTAAGAACAATCAGAATTGATTCTTTAAATGGTTCTTTATTTATTTAAAAATGATTATTTATAAAAATAAAGCATTCAAAAAAATTACCTAGGTTTTAAGTCTCTAGTTTAGATGACAATGACAGCAGCTGCCCCTTTCTTCTTAGACTGTCCAGAATATCATCTTTGGTTCCAGCAACGTGGTATGGGGAAGCAGCTGATGTGCGTCAGCCCTTAATTTCTTGGCTTTATCCATGTGGAAGACAAAAAATGCCATTGTAATAAGTGATACCAGCGATCACGGTTATATTGGTGTAAAAACCAAGAGAGTTCTGATTTATTTTTTTAACTCAAACCTGTAAACATTGGGTTTAATGAGGAATTTAAAAATATATTGTATATTTACTTTTCTATACTTCAGTGAGCAGAGATCATCTTTGTCTTATCAATTGTTACATATTTGATACCTATACAGAGTTTACATCTGAGGAGACACTGAGTAAATATCTATGAAAACAATGAAAGAATAGTGTAATATATTTTCTGGAATCTAAAATGACCTTGGATTTTTTTTAAGAGAATAACAATTAAATTATAGCTCTGAGTTTTTAAAAAAAAAATCCTAAGTACTACTACATAAAATGCACTTATAAATTATAAAACACATATTCTCTTTAGAAAAATAAAAAAATTAAAGATATGTCATTGACAATTAAGAAAATATGCTATGTGATTTGATTAAAGTAAAAATTCCGGGTGTGTAGAATAAATGGCACAAAAATGCAAGTCTTGTAACTTCTGCTTCAGAACTGAAATATGATCCATCACTTGCAAGTTTTATAAATATTTAAAATCCCATTTATATCATCTCACTTCAATTTATAAACTAGATAAAGAAAAGTGGGACACAAGGGCCTATTTTGTAAAGATTGTACACTTCTCTAGGTATATGAGGAAGTGAAAATATGGTCTTTCATTTAGTAGTTTTTGAATTCCCCAGTTGTTTCATTGAATAGACAAATCTGTTATCAAAAGAAATTGATATTTAACTTTTTAAATATAGGAAATAGTTTAAAAATTATACTCAGAAATCTGAACCATGAACTTCTAAGCTGGAGATGCATATTTTCTCTCCTAATTTGTGGGGCCAAAAGACCCTCTTCTTCACATCTTGCAAAAATTTCACACAGAAATTATTATAGCTCAAGTGCTGGAGCACCTCCCAGCATCTACCAGTCACTTTATATCTTCTGCCTAGCCTATGATGTGATTTGCTAAGAAAATATCATTGCCTACCATGGAACAAAAAACCAAGTTAAACAAAGAATGCTTCCAAGAAGTATAGAAAACTAAGTATTAAGAAATGTTGTTTAGATGGGGAAGTGTTATCAGCAAGATGGTGGAATATGAATTTTCTACTGTCATTCCCTCACAGAATGTTGGTTTTGGCTACCATCCACAGACAAGACCTTTGTGGGAGTCTGGGGGTTCAGTAGAGAAGTTCCAGCACATTGATGGATCAAAAAAATAAATAAATAAAGAGAATAGACACTTTTAAAAGGATAAGAAGAACAGTTTCACTTTACCCATGTCGTCCTTCCTTCATAGCAGCACAGCTCAGTGTCTAGAGATACCACCTTTGTCTGTGACCTCTCCCATGGTGACAAGTGAAAGAGTGGTGAGTAAGAACTCAGCTTCCCCAGACATGTGGGATGCTGGCCATGAGGCACTTCTTTCTTGCCTCACCAAGAATCATAAGGCAAATCATGACTAGCATGGCTGTGGATTGGGAGAGGCTAGGAGTAACCAGGCTTGGAAATCGTCTAAGGGTCATTAATCCTATTAAACAGTTCATATCCTCTGTCAGATAGCCTGACCACAAACTGCTAGGGACACCTTGCCTGTGGACCGACCCCTCAACTAGGCTACAGAAACCTTAAATGCTCTGAGTGTCTCACCCACCATCCTACTTCCCACCCGTGGCAGACTCCCATGCACCCTATGGGTAGTAAGTGTGAGTCTTTTCAGATAATTCATAAACACATGCAGAAAGCCAGCCCACTCTGTGGAACTGGGAGAAGGCACACAGAATTGAGAATTTTAGGGAATTACCCTAGCAAAGACAAACAGAAGCCTCTGAATCTAGCCTGGACTTGAGGGATTGAGAGAAAGCACAGAATCCTAAGAATTCTCTCACAAGAGGGAATAAGAGTTATGGGATAGGTAGGTCCATAGAAAAGGTCTGAGAGCTTGTCAGAATCTCTAGCTGGGCTGACTGGTGAACGTATTTCTCTCCCAAAGAGAATCAGTAAAGACTAGATGAGATGATTATTTCTGTAGATGTAAAGACAGCAACATAAGACTTAAAGGAGCATGAAAAAATCAAGGAAATATTACCCCACCAGAAGAACTAACAATTTTTCAGTAATGGTTCTCAAAGAAATGGAGATCTCCAATTTCCTGACAAATAATTCAAAATCATTGTTTTAAGGAAGCCCAGCAAGCTACAAGAGAACACAGAAACTGCAAATAAATCAGGAAACAAGACAAAATAAAAAGCTCAACAGATAGAAATCATAAAAAGAATTGAATCCTGGACCTGAAGAATAAAATGATTGAAATAAAAATACAGTGGAGGACATCAACAGCAGACTTGATCAAGAAGAAGAAAGAATCTGTGAACACAAACACAGATCATTTGAAATTATAAAATCAAAGGAAAATAAAGAAAAAAGAATGCCCATTATAACCACAACTATTCAGCCTACTACTGGAAGTCTAGCCTGGGCAATTAGGCAAGAAAAAGAAAACACATCCAAAGCAGAAAGGAAGAAGTAAAATTGTCTCTTTGTAGAAGACATGATTTTATATATGAAAATGCTTAAAGACACCACCAAAATATGTTAGAACTAAGCAATCAATTTAGTAAAATTGAAGGATACAAATTTAACATATAAAAATCTATTGAATTTCTGTACATTATGAACAAAACTGGCATATACTATTAATAATGTCAGTATTTTGCCTTCTTTCCAAAGAATTTTTTGAAACCTAGATATTTCCTGAATTCAATAGAGCCCTCTCTCTCTCAGTCACTCACACACACACACTCACACACACACACAAACATGTCTCCATTACTTCTGACCGTCAGAATCTACTTAGCCAAATGTAAAGCAATATAGTTATATTCAATGTCAAGGCCACACCCAAAAGAATGAGGATCTATCTCACATAGTATGTATTTATTAAAAGCTAACTTATATCTCTAGGGAATGCACAGTCAATAAAAGTTATATGAATATGCACTCAAAGTATTTAAAATATGGTTAGATAAAGAAAGTACATAATGTATTTTATTTCAGTCTTACCTGATGAAAAATGGTACAACCAGCTGTTGATATAATAATGGTCATTGGTCTGAACTCTCTCTATCCCTTGAAGGGTATTGGTAAATATGTGAGGTCGCTAGGAGTTGTCATAGTCACAAAGAGGTGGGTACAAATTGGGAGGAACAGAGATTCTGTATATCTACTTGATTATGAGACAGTTCTGGACACCGAAATATTAAAGGATCCAAAATGCCAGTAGAGTCCAAGAAAGAAATAATATAGACTGTATTTTCAATAATTTTATAGCATTTCTTGCCATCTAGAAATGTATAGAAATTATATATAAAATATACATTTTATATATTTACAGAAGTATATTTTCCTTAACTATAAAATTAAAGAAACTAGCTTGAGAAATTTTATTTCAACGAAAGAAATTTCACAGAATATGTGCTCTCCTTTTATATTTCAAAGGAAAAGAGACAGCAAAGGCTACAGGATGTTAACTGCTCTTCTAGGATAGACAAAAGGAAGCCAGACGGGGAAAATATCATCTCTATCAAAACTTTTAAAATTGTTTCAGTGACTTCCATTCACCCTCTTGCATATGATTCTGAATTCTCTCACCACCTTCCTCTACTGCTGGAATGTGTATATTAATGTATTTTTCTTCAGATAGAAAATCAGGTAGATGACTTCTTATGAAACTGAGTTTGAGTTTCCAGAATGGGGTTGCTGCATAATGTATGGTCTGTATGGTGTATGATTTGGTCATTGTTTTTGGTGGAAGAAAGTTAAGCTTACCTGAACACTAAAGTAAAACATGTCATTCTACATGTCTTTCTGCTGCAAATGAGCTTATAGATAGCACTCTGGTTTAGAGAAATGGCCAGCTACACAGAAGACATTATGCCAGCTACCTAAATTAATACACCTAGGCTTTCATTCATAAATATAACTCGACAACAAAGAATTACTGGATATTTAGGAAAATCAGTACAAATATATATGTTATATATTATATATTTAGAAATAGTATGATTTAGGAAACATAAGCAGACTGTGAAAGAAATTAGGGAGAAGATATAAACATAAAAAAATTAAGAGAAAAGCAAAGAAAACATTCTAATTAGTAAATTTAGAGGGATATGAGAAGATAATATTTCTGCTAGACAAGGACAAGCATTTATGAGAAAAGAGAAATTAGAGATCAAAAACACTCATAAAAATTGAAAATACAATGCCCCTGTGATTAAAAAATGAGGCTAGTTCTCAGAATTAAGATAAAAAGAGATGCAAAGTATAAGAGAAAATTGAGAGGCATATCATACCCCATATTAGAGGACCAACAAAAGATTAATAGACATTCTAGAATAAGAAAATAAGGGGGAAAAAAGGCAGAAAAATATAATCAAAGAAATAGTAGAAGATATTTTCCCGAAGTTGAAGCATGTCATGAATCTATCTTCAACTCTGGTTTTTGGCAGAAGGAAATGACTTTCAAGTAAACTAAATTAAAATAAAAAATATGTATAATCTAAAGAAAGAGAATCTAAGAAATCTATGGAATCAAAGAAAGATTTCACAGTCCCCCCTCCCCCCAAAAAGAAACCAGTCTTACATTATACTAAAATGAAAATAAATGTCAGGCCGAGAGGGGAGAAGATGTTAGAAAATTCAATAAATTGTATAATCAAAAACTGAAAATTCTTAGTGATATGATAACTGTAGTATAAGTTTCATCTGCCAAAATGAAAGTAAAATTTAGTTAGATAACCCAGAAAAAAAACCCTGAAAAATAATGCATTATTTGGAAACGAAGTAAATTAAGACATGAAATAGTTCTTACAATTGAAGTAAGCCCCTAAAGGAAGTATGGCTTATGGCTTTTTTTTCTCTGATGGATACCTGTTACATGGTGACCACTTGATAAACAGCTGTTAGAGCACTTAATTAATTGATTAAATGTAAAGAAAGAAAATTCATTTGACATTTGTGCAAGTAGTGTATTGTCAAAATATGAAGTATAGATGAAAGCACATATTTTATTGAAGAGGCTTTCTACTATTCTGGATGGAATTACTAATTTAGCAGTGAATCATGTTTGCATTGTCGAAGAATCATAAATAATGTATATTCCTGGGCTTCCAGTTTTTACACGAGGATCTATACAATCCATAGATAAGTCTTCCAACATTTTATCTGAATTATAGAGCTGGTTGTAAATGTTTTAAATTTCTTAATAATGTAAATGTGAAAGAATGGAGTTTAAAAACACTATTAATGAAACCAAAGCTGTTTCTTAACCTTAACTGTGTAAATTTACAGATACCAGACTAATGCTCAGAATGGGAGACAGAAGACTAGAGAAGGAGGAATACGAAGAGATACTAGTTTCCTCTTCTCATAAACTGAAGTGTCAAGCAATACAATATATAATTAATAGGTCATCACATATAGGTATTGCACATATTAAAACACCTGTACAATTTTTTATTGCTATTGGAGCAAATTACCACAAACGTAGTGGCTTAAAAATAACACAAGTTTATGCATTTGCAGTTCTGTAGGTCAGAGTTTAAAATCAAGGCTAAAATCAAGGTTGGCTGAGTTGTACTGCTTTCTGGAAACTCTATGGAAATAACTGACATCCTTGTTTATTCAGATCATTGGCAGACCTAAGTTCCTTACCATCAGAGTATGACTATTGTCATTGTTTCCTTGGTGTCTGCAGGAGAGCCACAGCTTTAAAGCTGTTGCATTCCTTAGCTTGTGGTTTCACTCCTCCATTTTCAAATCCAGCAATGTTGAGTTGAGTTCCTCTCACATTTCAAAAACCTTCAGCCTTTTCTTTTTTAAGTCTCATCTCTCTGACTGAAGTGTTCTGCCTTCTTCCACTTTTAAAAGCCATGTGTTCACATTGAATCTACCCAGATGATCTAAGATAACCTTCTGAATTTATGACCAATCAACTTAATTCTATCTGCAAAGTCCTCTTTGTCATGTCACTTAGCATACGCAGACCTAACACCAGGGCTAGTGTGAGGATATCTTTGGGAGTCTCACATGAGATTTCAGTCCAGAAAAGAGCAGCATAATCAAGCAGATGCTACAGATAACTGATTTTTTCATTAGCAAGTGGATGGGCAGAGGTATCTGCCTTTTTTGAGGAAGCTTTCATCATGATCCCAGCCTCTAGTTTCTAGCATTCTGTGCAAATACTCAAGCACAGTTCCCCAGTGTGTTTGGCTAGAATAATACAGGTATCTGATCTGAGCATAGTTCCTTCATGGCTTCTGAACTGAACCACTGCTATAGTAATGCTTCATAGCAAATTGCTCCCAAATTCTCATTTATTGTTAAACTCTTGTTAGTTTGTTGGGTCTTCCGGAGTAGGTCTGCTTTCAACTAGGCCATCAATCTTAAGTCTCAAGTCTCTTCCACATACTTTTCATTTTAAAACCCAGGCTCAAGGAACAATCACTGATTGGGCATGCTCTTTTCATAATGATTGGCAGAAATACCAATAGGCTGGCAGAAAATGTGAGTTTGTCAGTTTGTTTTGGCTTTTGTTTGTTTTTTTCTTCTGTTTGTAACTAAAAAACTTAAATGATACAAAGGATACAGCATCCTGTGGCTGAAAGAATTTTTGTGGGATGATTTTAGAACAAACTATACGTGATTCTTAATGGTTATTCCACTTGAAAAACAGTAATCCGTGGGACATACCGCTGAGTCAGACACTATTTGAAGAGGCAGCCCAAAGCTATGTTTTTTTTTGTTTGTTTGTTTTTTTAAGCATGATCTTGGAATCCCCTTTCTCAGAATAACAAGTGGTAGTTATTTAAAACAACAACAACAACAGATATTTCACCCTATTGGAGATCTACTTAATAAAAGTATATGATTGTTATGCCTGGGAATCTGAGTCCAAATTAATTTCCATGCATCTTTTAAAACACCTACTACCCTTCAATTAAAGTGCGTTCAGTTACATTACAATCATCACTTTCTTTTAATGAAAATAATTGATTCCTAATCTTCTAACAAAACCTTTGTTAACCCTTACTATCCTTCATTCTTCAGTCACAGTAAATTATTCTCTTTTAGATCACTGTAAAGTTTTCAACATGTATTCATATATTTGATTTCATTTTCTCTACTCACAACACTCCTCCGTATTAGGCAAAAGAAAGTATAGTGGATCTAAATCTTTCTACTGCAAATCTCAAAACCCAGTACCAACCTTTATTTATAATCTTCCTAAAGTGCCCTGACACTTTAGGAAGATTATAAATTCCTAGGCTTCCTTTTCAGACACAGTGCCGAATGCTTAACTTAAAAATCATCTAACAATTTTTGCTAAGAAAATTGTTTTTATCATAAAGTTAAAAAATATTTAATCCAGTTTAGGTTGTAGGATGTAATATGTAATGGAGAGATGATTACCTCTTTTTAAAAAAATATCTTCAAAATTACTGTGATGATGTAGTGGTTAGATGCAAGACAAACATTGGCTCAAATCCCAGCTACTTCACTCACTCACTGTATGATTAAAGGGATTTACTTAATTCTTAAAATGTACCCTTTTTCATCAAAAGAGGTTAAAATAACTATAATATTATAAGAATTACTTGAAAATATTCATGTAAGCTTTTAGCATATATCCCAACCCCCTCAGCTATTATTCTGTACCCATGGTTTTTTTTTTTTTTTCCTGTTAATGTCGTAACATGCCATTTAGACTGACATGAACTTTGAAAAATAATAGTTAAAATGTGAGTATCTGAGTTCAGTTCTATACCTGAGTCTAGGTTTTAAAGATTGTGCTCATATATCGCTTAATACTGTGGATCCTACACTTACAGCTTCTTGTTTAATTTTTTACTTTTTCACTTAGATGGCTGACTGGAAGAAGTCATTTAATCTCTTTATGCCTCAGTTTCTGTATCTATACAATTATAATGATAATAACATTAATTTGTAAGATTGTGAATCTTCAACACATGAATCCATGTAAAATGCTTAGGAGCATGTCTAAATTAAGATAGTTGCTCATGTAAACTTAGTTCTTATTATACAGATTTTTGCACAGAAGGGAAGTAACTTACTTTTGTGTGATGTCAAAATTTGGCATTAGATAATAATGTTGTAGTTTTATCCTGCAGGGGTGGAACATGTGAAAAAGAAACTTGGAGAAGTGCTACAAAAAAATTCATATCAAATTTTCTTTGGACATAAATGGCTTTATGTCATTGACAAAAATATTTTGAGTATACAATTAGGCTTATGATTCATGAACCATATAAGACCAATGGCAGTATTATTGCTATAATTTTACTTTGCATTTGCATAGCCCTTTAAAATTTAGAAAGTTTACTCATGTGCAAAATTGTATTTAATATTCACAGGATAATGTGTGAGATAGGTTTACTTAAACTAACTTACTGATAAGAAAACTAAAGCTCAGAAGCATTAAATAATTTGATTAGGGTTAAACAAACAGTAAGTGCAAGAACTTGAATTAAAACCCTCATTTTCTGATATTTATAATAGTGAGCTATTCTTTGGAAGCTGAAAGAAACTATTTTATTTTGGGACACATGTTACCTCACCTTTTATGACAGGGGTAGAATCTCAACATACTTTATGTAAGTCAAAAAAAAAAGTCTCAGTCCCACCACCTTGATAACTATCAACGATGTTCTAAAAGGAGGCAATGCAGTATGTCCAGAAAAATTAAGCCATTTTCTGTGACTTGTTTTTTTTTCTTAAGATAAAAAAATTTATATTTATACTTATACCTAGAAAATTTTACTCGTATTATAAAAACATAGGCCATGTGACCCATTTGGCTCTGCAAGGAAACCTCACGTTCATATAAACCACTTATTTTACAGATGTACAAAGCAGTCTTTATTGCCTTGTGTCATGGATAAGAACTTCAGCCTGTCACATTTAAGGGAAATATGCAAGAGATGTGGAGATGTCAATGAATACTCTAGGTTCAGATAAAAAAGTATTATCGTATTTAGAATAACTCAAAAACAAAGCTACTAGGCACATTTATGTTACCTTTCCATTTAATGTAAAACTTCCCTGAAGTGTGTGTGTGTGTGTGTGTGTGTGTGTGTGTGTGTATCTCCTCTGGACACATATATTTTTTTCTCCAGAGGAGGTCAAACTACAGCCAACATATGGTGAAACTAATCAAGTGTCTCATTTATTGTGTCTGATTGAATTTTAATGGAGCTGATAATCCACTTTGACAACTTGCTGAATTATTGTCAAATATATGAAACAATCGCTTCTCATTATGTATGACAGATAGTTAAGTGCTGTAAATTATGGGGCTCTGTAGGAGTTGGGTGTGTTATGAAGGCAAATGACAAGCACTTCGGGAAAGGGAGAAAGTGTTCTTCAGTGACCTCTGATAATACTTCACAAACAGCATTCATGGGAAATTCTACACAGTCTTTTTTTTCCAGTCAAAACAACAGGTGCTTACTTAAACAAAAGATAGATAGAAAGAAAAGATGATAGATAGATGGACCTCTTTTTTTTGGGGGGGTAACTAGTTTTATTTACTGATTTATTTTTGGAGGAGGTACTGGGGATTTATGGACCTCTCTTCTTAATTTTACTTGAATTTTATCCAAACTTTAAGACCCAGTTTCTAGGAAATTTTGTTCAACTGCTCCAGCCCAAAATTTATTAATACAATAAATATTTGTTGATTAATGGCCTGGTAAATTGTGGTATTTTGGTATTTAATAAATTAGAGTTAATTGTATTTTTTTATTCTTAAAAGGAAGAATCAATTGATTAAGGATTACTTTAAAGTAGTTTACATGCTCAAATAATTTAATGACAACATTAATACATAGTAAATATTGATAATTGGTAAACATATATAATCATTAAATTATACATAAGTATAATTATTTATGATCACATAATTATAAATATTATGTGATTCTAAATATTAATTATGTGATTATAAATAATATATGTATTATATATTATATATTTATCAAATATATTTTATATAATTATATATAAATGTAAAATTATAAGCATTACATTTAATAGGAAAATGCTATATATATATATATATAGTTTGTAATGTGTGATAATAAAATGACAAATACTTTTTAGAGAACAAAAATAATGTAACATTATCTCCTTTAATATCACTACCTAGAAATAACTGCTATGTTTGTATTTTTAATCCTTTCAAAACAACTGTCTTACATGAATGAGATCATGCTTTATACATTTTCATATACATTTTTTTACCTAACATTACATTGTAAATGTCTTCCCATGTCACAAAAAAATCACTCATTAAAAATATTTTAAGATTAAATAATGTTGACTTTCAGTTTCACATCTGTCATGTAAAGAACCTGGAATTTGACATTCCCATTCTTACAATAAGATAAAGCAGGACAAACTGAAAATTAATTTTTTTTTTTTGATATAACATAAAACTGAGTTTCAGGGTAAACTGCTCCCCTGAACTCTGGAAAGACAGCCTCATCCAGAGACACATAGCCAAGTTGACTTAGCTGGAGCAGGAGCCTCTGGAGTCACAAACCGAGAGGAACACTTAAATGGTAGTACTGACTTATAGCTGGAGACTCAAAGCACGCTAGTCTGTGAGTGAAAATCTATGGGCGACCCTCATTTTTCTGAGCTTAATAGCAGTTACCATTCATGGTTCTCATGATAAAGATCCCCCAAATGTCCTCTTTGGTCTTGGTTGGGGAAGGGAGGAGGTAGTTATTGTGAAACAGGACTAGAGACTCTTTCAGTGCACATTCAGGGGAAAGACTTTGCTGGAGTACTCTCCCAGCTGAGGGAAGGGCATTCTTCCAACTCAATTCCCCTCTAGTCTTCCTGTCTCACCTAAGTGGGGGGAAAATTCCATATTCAATCTTGGTCAGGTCTTCAAGGAAATAGGGAATTCCACAGCAGGGAAAAGTGGGGTGAGAGTAAGTTATATCCTTGGATACAAACCTGTGATTGTCAAAGCTCCAGGACACATACCCACTAAAACAATTAGATTTAATGGAAAGATTATAGCATGTAATACAGCAGTACTCCAGTATTCAAAAAGTCGGTTCAGCCAGCAGAGCTACAAGATACAAACTCTCCCTAAGGAGGGTTAGTTAGGGAAGCCCAAAGTCAATACGGGAAACAGAAAAAGGCCACCAAAGAAAACTGACACATATAGCTACAGCAAATATTAAACATAATCAAACTCCTAGCCATATTAACATAAATCTTCACACTAAAAGCCTTTTAAACCTCAGTCCCTGTCACTCAACACAGCATGTCCACTTCTCCACAAAACAGTATGTCATGCCAAAAGGCAAGAGAAAACACAATGTGAAGAAACAAAGTAAATATCAGACCTTGACTTAGGTATTATAAGTATGTTAGAATTATTGTACAGGGAATTTAAAGTAACCATGATGAATATGTTAAGGTATCTAATGGGAGAAGTATATAGTATGTATGCACAGATAGGTAATGTAAACAGAGAGAGAGAAACTATAAGAAAGAATCACAAGGGAATATTAGAAATCAAAATGAGAGTATTTAGGAAATAAGGATGTTTTGATGGGTTAATCTGCAGACTTGACAGGTGGAGGAAAGAGTCAGTGAGCTTGAAAATAAGTGAATAGAAACTTCCTAAATGGAAATGAACAAAAAGAAGAAAAACAAATAAACAAACACAACACCCAAGAACCATGGAACAATTTCAAAGCTACGACATGCGTAATTGGAAAATGAGAAAAAAGATTAAAAGGTGCATACGGAATATTTGCAATAATGAGAGAGAATTTTCTAAAATTAATGACAGACACTAAGCACTTTAGAGAACATAAAAAGGGACACACTCCAATAAAACAAAATAAACAAATAGAAAATCCTGGGCATATCGTGTTAAACTGCAGAAAACCAAAAACAAAGAAAAATATCTTAAAAGAAACCAGAGGAAAGAACATTTTCCTGCAGTCAAATGAGGATGATACTAGTGGACTTCTTGTCGGAAACTATGCAAGCAGAGAACAGAGTGAAATATTTAATATGTTGAGAGAAAAAACCTTACAAACTTAGAATTCATATACAGCAAATCACCTTTCAAAAGTAAAGACTTTCTTATTCAAAAACAAAAACAAAACTGAAGGACCTCGTGACTAGCAGAAGAAATGTAAAAATAAGTTCTTTGGGCAGAAGGAAACAAGCTTAGATTTATATAAAGAAAAAATAAATGTCAGAAAGGGAAAAAATGAAGGCAAATATTTCTCTCACTCTTAATTGATGTAAAATAACATTGTACATAGAGATAACAGTAAAAATGCAGGGTTGGTGATAACACATGTATAAGTTAAATGAATGACAGCAATGTCACAAGGAATGAAAATGAAGAATTGGAAATTATGCTAAAGGTACCCGCACTATGTGTGAAATAGTATACTGCTATTTGAAGAAATACAAACAAAAACATATTAGTTAAAAGTGATAAATACCAAGAGCAGAGACTAAGAAAACGACTTTAAAATATCTCAAGAGAAATACAAAATATTTTGAATTAAATGAAAATAAAACTACAGCATCATAATTTGTGACATTCAGCTAGTTCAATGTTTTAGAGGGAACATTTATAACACCAGATAGTGTGTATGTGTGTGTATGGAAAGGAAAGGAGAAAGAACTAAAATCAGTACCTAAGCTTTCTCCTTAGGAAGCAAGAGAAACACAAGTTTTTAAATCAAGCAGAAGAAAAGAAATAAAAATCTGAGGAGAAATCCATGGAATTAGAAAAAGAGGAAAACAATTGAGAAAATTGATAAAAATCAAATGCCTGTTCTTCTAAAAAGATCAGTAAAACTGACACAAACCTTTTGATATGCTAAGCAAGAAAAAAATCATAGAAGCTACATATTACCAATCTCAGAATTACTACTGATGCCATGAAGGGAATACTATGACAATAAATTGAATAACCTCCATGAAATGAGCCACTTTGTTATGGGACATAGACTATCAAAACTCAAAGAAAAATGGGTAATACAAATAGCCATGTATGTTTTTAAGAAATCAAATCAAGAATAATAACCTTACAAAAGAAAACATCAAACCCAGATGGTTTCATTGGTGAATTCAATCAAACTTTTAAGGAATAAATAATACTAATTCTTCCAAATTTCTTCTAGAAAATAGAAGCAGAGGGCACACTACCAAACTCATTCTATAAAGTCAGAATTACTCTAATTCCAAAATCATATAAAGACTAAAAAGGAAAACAGTTGGGAAACTGGCTGATTCTAGACTGGGGCAGGAAAAACCCAAGATAAACCTGGAGTATCTTGTAGTGCCAAAAAAACAAGGAAGTTCTCAAAAATCTCTATAATAATCATAGTACGTCAGATGGGCACAGGAGCAAACCCAAAGAGCTCCCAACAGCCAAAGCTGGAACAATGTGAACAAAAAATAAAGTAGTATTGAATTACAACACAAAATATACATAAAAATCCACGAATACAAACTAATATGTAAAAAATAATTGAGTACTTTAATAAATGGGAGGGAATTAGACAAATATTCCATATGGAAAAATTCCAAATCACTAATATAAATACTTTACCACCAAGAAGTTGTAGCCTAGCTTCCCCCTCCTCAGGTATGGGTTGCATGTATTGAATTTCAAAAAGAATAGTATGAAAAAAAGAAAAAGTATTAATTTTACAGTAGAGAAATTTGAAAGACGCTACCTCAACCAGCTGATCAGGGTTCAGCTCAACAATGGAAACCCATCTTGATAATATGCACCCTTGACAAGGTGCTGTGAGAATGGCACACAGCCTCTGTGATCTTCCTCCCAAACTACTGTATACCTCCATTCTAATCATGATAAAGACATCAGAAAAATCCCAGTTGAAGGACATTCTGCAAAATGCCTGGCAAGTACTCCTTAAATTGTTAATACCAACAAAACTAAGGAAAAACTGAAGTCGGTTTCATCTTTAGGGAGTCTAAAGGGACACATGATCACTAAATATAATGTGTTTTCCTAGGTGGGATCCTGGTACAGAAGAACACTCTGTAAAAAAAAAAAAAAAAGGAACTCTGAATAAAAATTATAAACTTGAGTTAATAATATATGAATATTAGAGTATTACTTCATTAATTATGATTAATTTGCCATACTGATGTGAGATGTAAATAATAGGGGATACTGGGTATGGGGTGAATTTAAATCTTTATATCATCTTTACTACTTTTTTGTGTGAATTTAAATGGTTGTTAAAAAAAAGCTTATTAAAATACAATATATTCAAATTATTTACTTATTTTATTATTAGCAGATGCATATTAGCCTGTCTTCAATGCCTTCTTTTTGTTTGTTTGTTTGTTTGTTTTTTTCTTTTGTGTTTGGTTTTTGATTAGCTATGTATAGAAAATTATTATCCATACTTGGGTCTATCTGAATGTTTCAGACTTACATTTCTTTTTAGGAACCAATATTACTTTTACTAATATTTTAAATAGAATTTTAAAATATTTGACAAGGTAACTATTAGCATATCTTAGAAACAATCTTTTTTTTAGACAAGTCAAAAGTTATATAAAGAGAAAGATGACTATAATATAATATTGGTTTATTGGTTTAAAGAGTGTTATATAAGTGTTATACATATGTTCTTCAAGGCAACCTTTGTCTCATTCTTTAATATTAATAAGAAACATTTTAGAGAAGCTCAATATACAATTGTGTATGCAGCCTGGGAGATGATACAAGAACTAAAATTCTATGTAAGCCTGAAGTTTAAACATTTACATGGATCTGATTATTCCATTCAAAGTGTATGTGTGTGTTTTGAAGCATTTTTTTTTCTATTTCTTGTTCTTCCTCTTCCACTTTTTCTTTTAATTTGTGTAAATGGAATAGAAAGTACAAAATTGTGCATACCCCAAAATATGTATAGTTTAGCAGGAACTGTCAGAGAAAGAAGTCTTTAGGCTCATTCTTGGATGCAAATGATGGCAATGCCAAAAGAGACAAAGGAAATTGAGATTCCATGTAAAAAAAATCCTATTTTGACAGCTCTCATTATGTGACTATGAAAATAACAAAACTCTAGGATTTTAAAATACATATAGATAGCACTTCTTTTTTTTCAGGCAACCCTCTATAATTCTTGAAAAGTATAAATTATTATTTGCATGTCTGTATGGGGATGGAGAGGAAGAGGGAGATTTCATAAAACAAAAATATACATACCAAAAACACATGAGACAAAAAAGTGGAATCTTACCCTTGGTAGCCAGGCAGTGAATGTTTTTGCACCATTCTTTCTGCAATATATATAAATCACAATTCAGATTACATTCCCCAAGTAGATAGCTTTGTATAATATTTTGCAAAGCCAGTCCATGCAATGCTATTGTTATATACCTTGCTTTATTTTCATTTTACCGTACATGGTGGTTTCCCTTGGTGAATTTCATGTTATGATGAAAGTTTCTGTCCTTGTCCACTTGCATTTGGAAATGTATCTCATGCCTTCAAAGAACTTTCAACTACAAATATTCACATCTTTTCGTCTGTCACATATGTTGATTATTTTCTATTAGCATTTAATTTCTTTTTGCTATATATTAATTCTTCACTTTGAATGTTATTAACTTATGTTCTTCCATGGTTTCCATTCCTTGCTTTTTATCTTTTTTGTGTTATTTGGTTTTGGTGTGTTATTTTAAGTTTCTGTGTTTCAGTGCTACATTTTTCATTCCAATTTTGAGTGATTATTTTCCTCTTATAAATTGAGAAATTGTATGTATTCATATTTACTAGGATCACTGATTTATTTAGTCATTTGCCACTTCTTTCAGCATACAATGCTTTCTACTCTCTTCCAGATTAATTGGATTTTTTTTTATTTTCTTTATGTCCTTTTCGCTTGCAGTATGGATGTTCTACTTCTGTCATAGGCTGAATTGTGTCCCCCTACCAAATTCAGATATTGAAGCCCTAACCCCTCCTCCCTCAAAATGTGACTGTATATGGGAGTAGTGCTTTTAAAAAGTGATTAAGTTAATAAGGTCCTTAGGGTGAGCCCTAATCCAATCTGACTGATGTCCTCGTATTAAGAGGAATTTCAGACTCGGGAGACACCTGAGTCTGCCTCATGTGCACACGAAGGAAAGACCATGTGAGGACACAATGTGCAGGTGGCCATCTGCCAGCCAAGGAGAGGCCTCAAAAGACACCAAACCGGCCAACACCTTAATGTTAGACTTCTAGCCTCCAGAACATGTGAGAAAATAAATTTCTGTTGTTTAAGTCACGAAGTCTGTGGTATTTTGTTCTGGCGGCCCTAGCAAATTATTACAGCCTCTATTAAGGTTTGTTCTTAAAGCTCTTAAATATTTACCATCCATATTTTAACCTAAATTAATTGTTTTCAATGTTAATAATTAAATGCTATCAGCAACTACTTTTCTATGCCAGGACGATTGTTTCAGTGTGCTTTCCCTTAGGCCTTTTCTCGTCCCCCTACTCTGATGGAGTTGTAAATCCAGATATTATGCTTTTTCTGTAAATACTTTTGTTTTCAGTGTTTTCCTATTGTGTGCATTAAATTTCACAACTGCATTGTTGAGATTCAAAAATATTTGTAAAACTTTAGTCCTAAAATCTTTCCCTTTCTCACGTTCCTAAATGTAATATGTGTTTCCTTTGGATAAGATACTTTCTCAATTTACAGAAATTTCTTAAGGAAAGTGTATGTAGCTAGTATAATTCTTCTCAGTCTTTGTCACAAAACTTCTTTTATTTTGAACCTCATACATGAGAGTATCTTGCTTAGGTCCAGAATTTTAAGTTAGCAATCTTATCCCTTACAATTATGTAAATTATGATAAATTCTAAAGTTAGAAAGCCAAAAAGAAAAGAAATTTTAATACTATCAGTCTTAACTGATGATATTAAAAAAGAAAATCAGTGCTTTGTGATTACTGTCTCTATACCAAATGCTAGAAAAATCTGTTAATTTAAAAAAGGATTTTAATATTGTGACTATCTTTTCAGTGCTATTTTTTTATAAACCATTTGCCCTCTGAATGATGTGAATAATTACATGAGGTGTTTTTTTCTTCATCGTATTGTCATTCTATTTTGTACCACAGAAATCCTTTCCCAAGTAAATTAATAAGAATGAAGTAAATTTCATCAAATTAAATCTGACTAGAGTGATAACATGCTGCTTCTTTAAATTATGGTTAATAGATGAAAGCATGCTGATTACATGATAATTAATTAAAAAGAGTAGAACATTAAATATTAAATTAAATTTAATTAAACAATTTAAATTATTGACTATAATAAAATTAATAGAATCATATTAGTCACTTAAAGGAGGCCCTTTTACATTTAAACAGCCATAAGCTAAAATATAATTCTTCACAGATTTCAGAAATAAAGATAGAAGTGTTCATTTACATAGTATTTTATATTTATACAAATATGCATTTATTTTACTACTGAAGTATTTCTTAAAATGTCTAAACCTGTATAGGTTATAGGGGGATAAAAAGAGGTACTTCCTCCCTTGGAATAAATTAGCTAATGTTTTGAATAAATAAACATAAGTATTTAACTTGCCCACCTACTACCACACACACACACATACAATCTTTAAGCATTCAGAAAGTCTATTGCACAAAATTTTGAGTCTTATTTAAACCAGTGATGGAAACATGCTTATACTGAGGCAAGATGAATCATACTGAGAGATCTGTATAAACTTTCTATGACTGTTAGTGGCAGAGACTCCCACTTGGCTTCTGGACCAAATGACATTTTTAATGAGGCACAGCTAAATCATCAAATCATCAAAGGTTGAGATTATTCTGTCTAAATGCACATACTAAGAAATGAGTGTCTTTATAAATGTGTTGTCAACCATGCGACTAGAAACATTAAAGTATGTTTCCTTCACAAGAGCGCTTAACGCTCCGGGGTTAGGACTTAATAAACCCTACACAACTTACCTTATTTAACTGGACTATTACCATGACACTGATCACATCCACTCAGAATCAGATGCCAAATTAAATTTGTTCTTTGCCCTTTCACAGTCAGTATTTAAATGAAAAAGGGCAATTGTCAGAAAGTGTGGAAAATTCAATCAAGAAATTTATAGTGAGATTTTATATGCTCCACTAAAAATGGTAACAGTAATGGATTTTGCTCTAACTTATATTAATACAAGTGAACAGAATTTCTCTAACAAACATTCTCTTTCTCAGAAACTTTGAATATAAGTAGGTGTTCTAGTCTTCAATTTTGAACATTTTGAACTCTGGAAGCAGAGCTCTGGTGCAGACAGTCAAGCTGGACAGAGCATATCACTGAAAATCTTAAGAAGAGATTTATCCAAATATTGAAACATCCTAAGGTAATCTTCAAATTCAAACCTAATGACTTATGGGAATGAATCATAACTTGAGAAACCCCAAACAACTGACTTTATGGTTTCCTAGTCAGCTACAGTGATCTCACTTATTCTGTTCTATACACTTTCACCACATAGAGAAAATATTTAACTAATTTAAATTTGCAAAATCCATTGCCAGTTTCAAAGGCACACTGTATTTGTTATAGCTTGAAAAGGATATTTAAACCACATTAGAGGTAGGACATTAGGTGTTTTTAATACCTCACTGGCATCCTGATATAATCAAGATAATAAACTTACACAAAATACTTATATTTTTGACATATAAGTAAAACATATTTTGTGTATGTATTTCTTCTAGCAGAAAAATGCAAGTTGATTTTGAATGAATTTTTATTTGAAATATGTATTATTATATAATCAATTATACTGTATAATAAAGATAGCACAAATAAAATGGAAAAACTGTTGTTAAGTCTGCAAAATACAGATCACCACGATTTGCTGTATATCGGCAAGGACTCTTGCACAAACTGGTTTGTGTTCAACTTCTATTTCTGCCAAGTACTCGCTGTGTAACCTTGGTTCATCTCTAAGTGGAGTGATAACGATATGTCATTATTATTTTATGAAATAATTATGAAATAATTATGTTTCTCTGAATAGTGAGAAAGAGAAATATACTTTTCTAATGTATGATTAATATGGCATAAATTAATTTCCATGCCACAAATATATACCTATGTCATTTTATTTATTTTTTTTCCAGTTTTATTGAGATATAATTGACATATAACATTGTATTAGTTACAGCTGCACAACATGATGATCTTATATTTGTATATATTGTGAAATGATTAGCACAAGGAATTTAGTTAACATCGTTCACCTCACATAGCTACAGATTTCTTTTTTCTTATAATGAGAACTCTTAAGATCTACTCTCTTAGAATCCTTCAAATATGCAATAAAATACTGTTAACTTTTGTCACCAAGCTGTACACTATATCTCTAGAACTAATTTATCTTATAACTGGAATTTTGTACCTTTTAAACTATGTCATTTTAATAACATTCTATTATATAAGAATATCATGCTTTAGTTTTCAAGAGTATTTTTGGTTTATTTTGTTATTTATTTTAATTCACTGCATTTAGGTAAGATTTGGTCAGTTTGCTGTTGATTGTTTGATATTTGCTGAAACAGAGTACTCTAAAAAATAGCCATTTTAATCAATATTGTATACGTGGTGGGGGGATAAGTATATTTTATTTGATGGGATGGAAATCTTTTTTTTTTTAGCTTATTTAGGATATAAGTGATTTGTAACACTGTAATTTTAAGACGTACAACACTATGACTTCATACATGCATGTACAGTAAAATGATTACCACAATAAGGTTAGCTCACACTGCCATCACCTCACATAAATATAATTTTATGTGTGTGTGATGAGAACATGTAAAATCTACTCCCTCAGTGCTCAAGTATATAATGTGGTACTGTTAACTATAGTCGCCATGCTGTGTATTAGATCCCAAGAACTTACTCATTTCCTGTTTGAAAGTAAGTGTCCTTTGATCAGGCCTGTGGGATGAGTGATGTGGTCCATGTAAAACCATGCTTATTACACTTCTGATACGATCCTTCTAAGTCTCTGTGGCCCAGGAATGTGCTTCTGCCTCACCCCAGGGGTTCTAGGGGTTTCACAACGGTGTCTTATCTATGCGTCACCTCTGTGGTCGATCCCGGCAAGTGTCCTTCTGCCTAGTGTCCTTCGAACCAATAGAACATGACTGAGTTAGGTTCAGATGCAAAGGAAAGCCCTATCCTTTGATCAAAGAATGGAGAGGTGCAAGCTTGTGCCCCAGAGTACAGGCTTTCCCTGCCAGGACAGGCCCGCAGCAGGGCTGCGTTATAGGATTCTTGTCGGCAGTGAGGGGCAGAGTTCTCGCCAGTGCAGTGAAGCCGCACTGCTCAAGGCTCCAGAGCGCAAGGTCAGACCACGCCCAGCGTCTCTGCACCCGGCCCGCCGCCGCCATCTTGAATTGCAGTGTCGCGCACGCGCACGCACGCTTCTGCGCATGCTCCCGGAGCTGAGCTGTCAGGTGCCGCCTTTTGGCTCAAGGAACGCCAGTCCGCGGTGCCTGCGGCAAGACCTCTGCGTGCGGCCCTGTGTGAGCAACTGAAATTAAGCTAAGCACAAAGGAAGGAAAGGTTGGACTTTCTTTTATTACCTACGTTCTATTTTTATTTCTCGGGAACTGTTAACGGGCTTTGCCACTAACAAGCGGAGCTGCTAGTTGGTTTTCTTGTGAGGTGGGCTGCGGTTAGGAGTCCCCTACTTTGCTATCTTGAATGTCATAGTTATTTTAAATGCCTAGACTGATGATTTCAACCTCCCTGCCGTGTCTATTTCTGACACTTGCTCTGTCCCTTCAAATTGTGTTTTTGTTTTGTTTTGTTTTGTTTTGTTTTGCCTTTGGTATGCCTTGTAATCTTTTTCTGATAGCTGGACATGAAGTGCCAAATTAAAGGAATGGCTGTAAATAAGCTTTTGGTAATGGAGATTCGGGGTGGGGGAAGGGGAGGCATTCTCTAGTCCTGCGATTAGGTCTCAGTCTTTCAGTGACCATAGGCCTCTGGACTTCACAGGTGTTCTCAGTTTTTCCCTCCCTCTTTGGGTGGGACAGGATGGCTGGAGTGGGCACTTCCCTTCTCTTACGTGCAGGGATAGAGCTGACTGGAGTTGGGTATTTAATTTCCCCCAGGTCAGTTAGGCTTGAATGATGCCCCAGCAGGTTAGGTTCTGGTTAACTAGTTTCACCTGAGGTCGGGCCTTGTTTAGAAGAACAGAGTGCTCTGGAATATGTCAAAATAATTCCTTTTCCCTTCTACCTATTGGGAGCTTGAGGGGATTTTTCTCTGATGTTCATGTAGAGAACCTGGTCAAGATCCTGGAGGTAAATCTCACAAAATTTTGGGATCCCTCCAATAATGGGGAACCCTGGAGTTTTTTTACTCTTAACAGTTGTCTATATTGAGCCTCCAGCAATTTGCCAGTTACCCTTGCAGTTTTCCTACCCCGGCACCGGTTCCTGCAGAGGTTTCTGCTTGTACATCTCTGCTAAGTCGAGACTCCTTGTGTTTGCCTGTCTGTCTCTCTAATCTTGGACAGAGCAGTTTGCCCTATATCCTCCCTTCTCTTATGGATCCAGGGAAGATTTGTTTTCAGTCTGTTCAGCTTTTTACTTGCTTTTGGGATAGAGTGGCAACTTCCAAGCTCCTGACATGCAGAACTGAAAACTAGGATTAGCTCTACAATAACACTATTGTATACAACATACAACACTAATATATACTTAAGTCTGACTGGCACCTTGCCCACTCCTTGCCTACTTGCATTCTGCAAAGGCTTACTCTGTCCTTCCTTTTCAAGATGCTTGCTCTTTGTCTCTTACGGGACTCCCAGGCACTGACCTTATCTCTGTCCCCTTTACAAAACTACAATATCACTGCCTTCTCCAGTCTTACCATAGCTCGTTTTCACCTGTTCTCACTTCTCGTCCCCCTAGTATTATCCTGCAAGCTTTACGTATCTACGTCTTTAGAAAAAGCTGGTCTTTTGTAGATAGTGGAAATCAGTATAACAGGACAGGATAAAGTGGTGGTGAAGAGCTCAGACTTTGGGATGAATCAGGGATAGATTCTAACACTTTCACCATGGAGATGGTCCACAATTGTGATCAAATTATTTAACCTCTCCTATCTATAAATTGACACAATATAGCCCTGACCTCATGGTGTTTTCAATGAGACTATTCGTAAAGCACTAAGCAACTAGCTTCTTTCAAGTGTAAACAATTAGCTCCTTGCCTCAGCTGCACCCAGCACTTAGTTGGATGTTTCTAACACTTTTCTCAGCACTTCCTTGTGCTCTAAGTGTTGAGGAGTTCCTACCCTATACCTCTATAGGGGGAATTCTTGAAAAACAAAGAATAAGAGTTATTATATTAAGCTTCCTTTTTAAATTTCTCCAGTAAATAAATATTGAAAAACTTCACAAGAGCTTCTTCTAAGTTCACGGTAGAATTGGCACCAATCACTCCCAGTTGTCATCTTTTCACTAGATTTACATCTTTCCCATTTTACTACGATCCATTTTCTTCACACATTCCCTTTGCTTCCCTCTGGACCACCGTGTATGCATTGCATCAATATTATCGTCAAGCCTCTATTGTTTTCAGCATGTGTGTGTGTCCTGTTCAGTCGTAAGAGGATTTACATCTCCTTAGAGTTGAAGTACTTGGAAAAAGTTACGTTAAGTCTTTCTAGAGGTCTGGAATTCTGGGAGACTGAATTGTAAACTAAAATTGTACTGTCCAACCAGTTGATCATCAAAATTCAATTCCAAGGGTCTGTACCTGAAGGTTTATAATGCAATAGTTTAACTACCTTCATTTCTTTTACCCCTCTGACTTCCTGCGTGTAGAATATAATTTTGCATTAAAGGATGTATTGTCAGTATTCCCTATACAGAAACTAATCATATGGTAGCACATAATTCCAGAACACACTAGTAGCTGCTAGAATACAACTGTTCTGTATTCTGCAATTTTTTTGATGACTTTATAGTTCACTAATCATCGACACAACAAATTATTTTCATTTTATTCTGCATTTCTTAAATATATGTATTTCTCCAAAAGAGGCCAGTATCTCAGGAATCAAGTAACAAAGGCTGTTTGCATATGCACATGAAATTCATGATTAAGTGATAAATTCATGATCAAGAGCAAAAATATTTCTTTTGAAATCCGTATTTATCCAAAACAGTTCATAATGTTAATATCACATTAATATGTTGATGTGACATTTTCAATGATATTAATAATGCAATTTTTATCATAAGGATTATTTAACTTTGAGATTGACATCCTCAATAGAGGATGCTCATTAAAATTAGCAACTGTAATTTGAGACATTATGATCCAAAAATCAGGCATGTAATGTACTATTTTCCTGGATATTGCACAATGCTTGTGTAATAAACATGTAATGGAAAACAACACATTACATGCCTGCTTTAAAAAAAAAAAACTACCTGTTTTATACTCCTCAACCTTTCTAATTTAAAATAATAGCACAAAACAAATCATTTCATCTTCAATAACAAATAAAATTGCAGTAATCAAGAGGCTCCTCAAGTGTTGAGGACTATTTTTTTTGTTTTTTCCTCTAGTTTTGTTAATTTAGTATTCTGTAATCTCTTCCTTGAGAAACAATATAAATATACATATTTTTAATGGAGACATTTAAATTAGTCATATTTAAAGACCCATGGTGCCCAAATACTTTAATTTGTGATGAATAACAGTTAGTATTCTAAGCTTGGCCAGCCTCTAGGTATACTGTATAAGCAGGTTTTCTCCACTGAGCATCAAGTTGTCCACTAATTTGTCTTTGAAATACATCCTTGGCAAGATGTGTTCTGGAAGTTGTCCAAATTAATCAGGCTTCTTGAACATGTAGATGAAAATGTCTTTATAGTAGAGTCAAAGTATATTGCATTAAAGACACTGAATACTCCTAGGCTCCCAGCAAGCTTGTGATGACTATTATGTTGCTGATAATACAATATGAAAGTAATAAATCAACTTCTTAATTCCCTATCCTTCCACATCCAAGTAAATGGAACCGTCATCCTTCCAGTTGCTCAAACCATTTCCTCTCATCTTCAAATGGATGGTTTCTTCTATTCCCACGTTCATTCATCCCTGGCCCATAGAAGGCTCTCAACAAAACTTCTGAGTGAATAAACCTAGTATATAATACACTATTGCATAACAAGCCCTTAGATGGCATAAAAAAGGAAACAAATCTAAGAAGGATGACGCATCAGCAGTAACTATACAGTCAATTCCAAATATTCTTATAAATAATTTCTATTATTTTGTTCTTTATCTCTTGCTAAAATAAAGCAGTGTATACAGAGAACATAGCCCTATTGATAATAGTGATATAGTTAATTACATACTTAATAAATATAAGTAAAAGTAATCAATATAATAAAACATATAATGAAAGTTAACTACATAAAAGGTACTGTCCTGGTGTCTGGGGATAAAGTAGCTTTCTCTTAATACATGGTAAATGGGTGAAACGATTAGGATTTTTTTTGTTTATCATTAAAATTTTAGTTCTTTATGATTTTAATGGCTTATAACATGATTGTAGTGGGTCACCATTTGTCTTTCAAATTTATTGAAACAAAGGTGACAATAACTGATCGATAATATAGTAAAAATGTTTAGATCAGATTTCTTCTTGAACAAATGTTTATCAATATTTAAATCTATATAAATCCATTTTAAAATTTTATTATTTTCTTTTGTTCTTATAGTTCTTTCTCGTGTATTTTTATGGATAAAATTAGTAGTCAAAGTTAAGAAATACTTTAAAGAAAATCAATGATAATAGTCAAAAAAAGACATTACTAAATCCAATGGATGTTACAGTCACTTATGAAATTAAAATTGAAAAATCTTCAGCTCATCTTTATGAAAACCCAATAGTTCCAGATTTATCTAAACTCACATTCCTTCCTCCCAGAAATATAGCATACACCTGCATAACTGGGGGAAAAGTATTAGTATAATTTAACTTGAAAAATAAATGTTACTATCACTGAAGTGTGAAGTATGAATTAATTCATTTATTAGTTTTCTCAACAAATGCTTATGAAATATATACTGCATCCCAGACATTAGGCTGTGTACGTGGAGCAATTATCAAGAGAAAGGAAACAGGAGAGATTCTGTACGATTTTTTTTCTTAAGCAACAGAGTGTGACAGTGTTTCAAATAATTCTACTTACGTTATCTTGCTTTTATTCACTTCGCTCTTATAATGCCATAGATTTCTGGCAGGAAGCGGCTAACATATTTCTTGTCTTTTAGTAGGTCTAAGACTGTAGCTCCTTATGTGAGCCACTTAATTGCACCACATTACAAAACCGTCTCTACAGAAAGAGTTCCATCTGAAGTATTTTTAGAATTGCTAATAAAAAAATATTGGATTAGATGTTTAAATTGAAGGGAAAAGTATCCTATTCTAATTAGATTGCCTAAATAATTATCTGAAATAATTATTTGAATTCTTAATTCTAAGCATGGCTTCTTTGGTGCTATTTTGTATATTTTCCACATCATCATTATTAATATTATTAGACTCTTTGTCTAGTAAAAACAGCAATGAGTGACTTTGTTGTTCCATTCCAGTGCTTTCCGGTTGAGAAGAATGGGTGGACCTAGGCTGGTAATATCCTACAGCTGCAAAGAGTTCTCTTTAGATCACTTTGATTTCTGGATAAGGATTATGAATAATGTGCAGCCCACATTTAAGCAATAGGGAGTTGTGTTTCACCTCCTTGAGAGTGAAATATGTACACAAATTGCTTGGAACTGTAATGCATGGGAAATTTGACTCTTTTCCCTAAAATTTACTTATTCAATCATTTATGGATATCAGTATGAACCAATATAAATAAATAAATTTGCATAAATAAATAATTCATGATTATTTTGCACTTAGTTTATAATACAATACTACTTTACTTATTTATTTATTTTTTGCTCAAAATTCCAGCCTTTTCATTTGGTTCCTGTGTTCCTTTGACATACGCACATCATTTTTGCTTTTGTTCTTGTTTTGTTTTCTTTTGGAGCACTTCCTTATTTTTTGGCACTATAATATACTCCAGGATTATCTTGTATATTTCCTCCCCTAGTCCTACAGTCAGCCATTTCTTTTAAGAGCTCTGACTGTCTGTATTAAAGACTATTTTTTTTTTTTAAACCAAGATCAGGAAGATAGATGTATTGACCTTTGTATATTGAGCATGTGTCTCGAACTGGTTAATTTCACATATTAGTTCTAGTGTCTTTTATGTAGATTCTCTTGGATTTTCTTTGCAAATAACCGTATTTGTGAATAAAAACTTTGCTTATGCTGGTAAAGGGCAATCTATGAAAAATCTACATCAAGTATTATAGTTCATTGCAAAATGCTTTGCTTTAAAATCAGAATCAAAACAATGACCATCACTTATCTTCAACATTGTACTCAAGGTCCTAGTCAGTACAAGAAGAAAAGAAAAATACAAGAAGGAAGAAATAGTACTGTTATTATTTGGTTTGTAATTTTTTTTAAAGCCCCACATAAATTATTAGAATTATTATGTGGTTCAGCAAGTTTACTGGGAAAATGTCAGTGCAGAGAATTGTATTCTACACTCTAAATTTATACACTCTCAATGAAAAAGAGAATGAACCCAATTCCTTGCAATAGCATTAAAATAGCTTAAAAAATTTTCAAGACCTCTGTAGAGAAAACTACAAAATATTTATAAAAAATTTAAAAACCTGTATTAATATTTTGTTGCTGCTGCACAGTTACAATTCTGAAGGTCAGAAGTCCAAAATGGGTTCCACTGGGCTATAATCAAGGTGTCTGCAGGGTTGTGTTTCTTCTGGAGACTCCAGGCAGAAATCCATTCTTTGGTCTTTTCTAAATTCTAAAGTATCCTTTGAGTATCCCTTGGCTCACAGCACTTTCTTGCATCTTTAAAACCAGCAATGGAACATCAATTCTTCCTCACATCGCATCACTCTAATATTAACTCCCTTGTCCCCCCATTTGAGGTTTTCTCTATCCTATTCCTTATTTCCTCCTGCATACTCACAAACCAAATTTTTTACTCACTTAATTTCTACTAACAGTTTGTTCAGAGCAATCTATCCTATTCTGCAATGCTCTCAGAAGTCCTCCTGTCTTTTGTTTATTCCCCAATCCCAAACACACTTCCACATTTTTAGGCATATGGTACAATGGCAGTCCACTTCTAGGTACCAATATCAGCATGAGTGCCCTACTGCTGCTTTTATAAATTATCATAAACTTTGTGTCTTAAAAACCACCGATTCATTATCTGATAGTTTTAGAAATCAGAAATCATAAATTTAAAGTGTTGGCACAGATGCGTTCCATTTAGAGGAGAATCCATTTCCCTGCCTTTTCTAGCTTCTAGACTCATAGTCCCATCCTTTATCTTAAAATCCAGTAGAATGGTATCTTCTCTATGACTGAGCTTCCTGCCCCCTCTTTCAAGGATGCTTTAGATTAAACTGTGCTAAGTTTCATAATTTAGGATAATCTCCTCATCTCAAGACCCTTAGCACAGCCCTTTTTGTCATAAAGGCTAACACATTTTCTTATTATGGGGATTGAAGCATGGATATCTGTAGAAGGTCATTGTTCTGCCTACCACAAGATCTAAATGAATGAAGGTACTACCGTGTCATTGACTGGAAAGTTTGTAAAGATGTCAATTTATTTCAAACTTTCCAAATTGATATATTAAATTCACTGCACTCCTTAAAAATATACAAGAAAATTTTTAGGGGAAATTGGCTAGTTAAGTCTAAATTTCACATGAAAAAGCATAGTTCAAAACTACCCAAAAAATCCTTTAGATAAAATACAAAGCAAGGATGAAGTATTTATTACACAAGTTAGCAAATTTTACTATATGTGTACACACACACACACACACACACACACACACACACACACACACACACACACACACACACACTCTCTCCCTCTCTCTCTCTCTCTCTCTCTCTCTCTCTCTCTCTCTCACTCACTCTCACTCTCACTCTCACTCTCTCACTCACTTATGTCCAGACAATATAAACAACTCCTATCAAAGATAGACTTACTGGTAGAAAATGCAGGCAAAAAATTTGAAAAGACACTGCACAAAGGGGATATAAAAACACCCTAAAACCGTGTGAACATGTCCTCAACTTCATTAGAAATCAGAGAAATGAAAATAGAAGACGTAATGCAAATCACTGTGTTCTGACCAGGATGGTTAAGTTAAGATTAAGAAGACTGACAATACTGACTGTTGTTGAGAATGTGAAGAAATAAAACCTCTCATAGTTGGTAGGGATATAAATTGGCACAGCTATTCTCGGTCGCTGTTTGGAAACTTTGTTAAAATGAAATACATTCATCTTCTTGACCCAGAAATTTCACTTCCAAATGAACAGTAAATAAAAATGTGATGTAGTGAAGGCAGAACATTATAAATGTATTTAGTATCATTGAATTATACTCCTAAAATGGTTAAAATGTTAAATTTTATGTGTATTTTACCACAATAAAAAAATGAAAAAACCATAAAGGAAATTCCACAAAAGGCAATGTTGGATCTTTTTTGGAAATTGGCTTGAACAAACCCACTATAAAAAGTCACTTTGGAGACAATTCAGGAAATTCGAATGAATGAATTTGAGTGACAATTAGATGATGTTACAGAATTACAGTTTCAAAAAGAATTATCCACATGAGTACCAAAAGATAAGTACAAGAACATTAATTTCATTATTAATTATAATTGCTCAAAGTTGATACTACTCAAATGCCCATCAACATCATAATGACGACTACTGTAGTTTATTCAGACAAATAGAATATAGCCATAAAAGTTTACAGTGGATAAAGCTCACACACACGAAGTAGAATGAAATAAATCACAGGGAAAAGTATTCATAATGTATTGATTTCATTTCATATAGTTTTTTTTTAAGGCCAAACTAATTTATGTTGTTAGAATTAAGGAGAAGTTACTTTTGAAAGCTTTGTCCAATTTAGAAAGAAAAACAGTGCAGGACACAGAGTTAAATTTAAATTTTAGATAAACAATGAAAATTTGTGTAGGATAAGTAGGTACTGAATATTACATTTTGTACTTTATCTGGCAGCCCTATTTGGGGGCAATTATAGATGATGTGGATTGGAAAAGGGTTTGAGAGGGACTTAGATGATGCTAAAAATGTTTTTCTTTACTCAGATTGATGTTACATGTGTGTTTACTCTCTGAAGAGTCACTGAGCTGTGCATTTGTATTTTGTGCACTTTTGCTGATGTATGTTTTACCTCATAAAAAAGTAAATATTCGTGTTTAAATGTAATAGGCTCACTGGAAATACTCAAAGAAAAAAATGGACTTATCAGGTAAATTAAAGAGAGGATTCAAACATCAGAATTTGGTAGAATTCCAGGAAATGAAAAGTCCACTTTAGTGTCAAGAATCTATGGCCCATGATTTCTTACAGGTGTTTATAATAAAGAAATTTTAATAAACTTTTTGGTTGTGATCTCTCTGTAACTCACTAGAAACACAGGGTAACTCTTTCTTAAGAACAAACCCAATTCGGTATTTATTTCTTTTGGCAAATGAGTTTTAACTTTACTAATATATCTTACACTAAATCTGCATTGTTTATCAGTCAATATTACTTTCTAGCAAATGTTAATAAGCTTGACTTGTCAATTCTCTATTTCTGTAGAAGTAACTAAACAGAATATGCCTTCACCTGCTAACTATGCTGGACTTAATTAGTTCATATAATACCCATGTGAGGTAGGAAAATAAACATTTTACTTTCACTTTACGAATGAGGAAACAGCTACAAGTGTGTTAGACCATTTTCCTGAGGCCATTCAGTAAATTAATTGGAGAAGCAATAAATTAAGAGTTTCAATTCTTTCACTAATCTTCTATTGACTTGTGTTTGTCAGGCTGTTGTCAACACATAAAATCTAAAAGTCAAAAGTACAAAATATTTCGTTAAAAGTGTTCTGTATTCACACGAACAATTAGGATATTCAAAATTACTCAGCCAAAAAAAGAAAACATTCTCATTTTTCTACATTTGAATGAATGCTCATTTTCTTATCCAAATTCTGAATCAACAGGAATATGAAGGTAAGGTGTTATTACAATTTTCACTGAAAGTTATATTTAAAGCACTAGATTTGGAATTTAGTACAGCAGACTGGGTTCTCGTCCCTCCTCTGTCAATTTTAAAGGCTTTGAATTAGGCAATTGTTTAATCATACAGAGTTTTAATTTTACCATTTCTAAAAAAATGGAAATGGGAACAACTGGCCTGTATATTTTGTTATTGGGAAGATTAAACAAGAAATGTTTTATGTTTTTATGAGTGCTATAAAATTGATCACTTTGTACTTTACAGTACATCAGTGAATTTTTAGGAAATTTCCAGAAATAGTTTGTTTTTAAATAATCAGTATGAAAATCAATGTCTCTAGTCATTCTGCTCTGTGTGTCTACACTATCTAAAAGTTTTAATGAATCTGTTTTTTAATATGTTTATGGAAAGCTAGAAGTTTTTAAATGATCAAGTGTAGAACTGACTTTACATGGAAAATCTAATCTAGGCTTTTTTTTTTTTTGAGCATATTTAAAAAATGTGACAAAGTGGCTGAATAGTCATAATAGCTGAAGTTTACTGAGAACTTGCTATTTTAAGATACTTTTATCTATGATATTATTTGATGCTGTCCACATCATTATGAGTTTGTACTATTATTTCCTCCATTGTACAAATTAAGACATTAAGGCTGGGAAGTTTACTGCCTAGTTTTAATCTGATTCACTACTTAGTAGCTAAGTAATATGAGGAAATTTTTTATGTCACACATCTTCATTTGTAAGCTTGGGGTGATAATTCCCATTGCATAAAGTGTTTGTTTTTAATTAGTTAACACTTAAAAGGAACTGACTTTTTTTGAAGTAGTAAGCCACCAATTAATATTAGCTATTATTTACTCTATTGTGTGCAAATCAATATCCTTTTTAATGACATGTATTTTTTATAATCCAAATTTATTGTGACCCAAAGAAGATGCTTATTTTATTTTATAGTGTTGGAATGCTCAGCTGATATCAATTTCTCACTCTTCCTTGATAACAGAACCTCAAATTTGCACAGTACAGCAACATTCTGAGCCCAGAATACTGTCTCAGATTCCCTTCACTAGGGAAAGCAGGTGACACATTTCTGGCCAATGTTATGTAAGCTAAGGATATCTAGAAAGTTTTTTCCCCCATTCTGGTTTCAATATTTATTTGTCTCTCCTTTCCATTCTCTTTCTACCTGTAACACCAGTGTGTGATCTAGAGTAGTAATAGCCATCTGGAGATGATGAATCATTAAACATGGTAATGGAAGCTAGCACATTCATGTTAGTAAAAAAAAAAAAAAAAAAATGATTATGTGTCCCCAGTTGCATCACTGAGTCACCCAGTATGACTGCTGAACTCTGTGTCTCTTGATTTCTTTTTTGTTGATTCAGATAAGCTTCCATGTTTTACTATTTCAGCCACCTTAGTAACATTCACTGAATATGCTGACTAATGACTTAATCATCGAGCTATATGGTTAAATTTTTCTTTCCCTTAATTGGTCCCCATAGGCAAATCTTCAATCATATTAAAGTTCAAAATAACGACTAGTGATATGCTTTGGGAGCAGTTCAGGTAATTAATAGATATACAGTGGGCCTACGATTGGTAGTTAAACTATCCAAGAGAAGTTATCCCAACCTGGAGAAGTTCCCATTTGGAAATCAGCACTGTCATCCACCGCACATATAACCCTCATAGTTATTTCATAAAGATTTTAGAATGAGGATCATGTGACATATAAATTGCACGAATGTGTGCTTGCTTGACCTCTTTGCCAGTTTTATGATATTCTTTAAAGCCAAAATTGTCCACTCCAAACTTTTAAAATTAATTCTAAGGGATCGATTGCCTGTTTGAATCAGTTTTGTTCAGAAAAATGATCATTTTATTAAAAAAGCATGTATTAATTAAAATCGTAGTCTTCCAAGGAAGCTGTCTCCAAATCTTAATATTAAATACTCTAGAATTACTTTCTACAGTGTTCTAAGTACAAAGCAGTTCATTTGCTCCCTTGAAAAGCAGACAACGTCCATATATATTTTGGAGTGAAATTACTACCTTCGTATTTCCACTGTAGTAGAATGTGTGTGTGTGAGGGTCAAAACTTTCTTTAACCCACCATTTTTTCCCTGTGCTTTCTACCAACATTTTGACCAAAAGGATATTTTTTATTTATTAGTTTTAAAATTATGGTACCGATGTAGCAATCATTGAATAAGTCCAACAAGATTTTAAACATGCTAATATTTATATTTGTTTGAGATCTTATTTTGTTAAAATAATATACAGTTGTAACTCTGAGTATTTTTCACATACCTATATTTGTTACTGTTACCCTAAATTCAGAAATGAAGTTTCTGTAGCAAAAGATATTATTTACTTACATCCGATAATTGTACTTTTTTCCTTTTGCCCCAATTATTATTACACCTCAGGTGATGCAATGAGAACCAGATGTCACCCTACACGTGAGAGGGTCTAGAGCAGGCAAGGAAATCCCAGTTTGTTCCATTCCTTTGATTTTTCATGTGAGGATACACAGGAAGCTAGAGCAACTACTATATCAAACAAATTATTTGACAGGAACTATTAACTCTATAAACATACACACCATTCATGGAGTTGAGGTATAAAATATAATTTGATTCACATTACCTGTCTCTATATGATAAATGATTTGATTATTCTGATGGAAGTTTCAGATTACTAAACTAACACAGTGAATCAGGAGAGACATGACATTATTTCTTTTATCTCTGGAAGACTGATTACTTCTATGAGGGGGTAAGGAAGAAAACAAACATAGATTTATTTCCTGTTATTATTTTCCAGGCTTTAAGCCATTTCACATTCACAATTTTTCTGTGATACAGGTATTACCAATCCAGTTTTACAAGTAAGTGAACACATACACACATAACCAAAGAAGTCTGGCTAATGCATGGTAGAAATGGAATTCGAACATGAATCTGACAACTAGTAGATCTATAACCCAGTACTCATCCAATAAATAAGTGTTTTCAACATTCTCAATTTTGTTATACAATTTAAAATATGATAGCTTTTGGCTCTTTATTATTATTTTTTTCTCCTCCCCACTCTGGTTTCATTTTAGTAGAATTTACTGCCATGACTGAGTCTTCATAACATTGTGAGAGAAGGTTCTAACATGTGAGTAAACGTAGATTTGTGTGTGTGTGTGTGTATTGATATTTCACCATGCCTTGTATTTCTTACTTTCTGTAAGTTCTAATATATTCACATCACAGGATCTGTGTAGTTGATGGCACTTTTGATAAACATTATCATGATTTTATGTATCCTCAGAGCCGGGCCTATCAAATTGGACATAATACAAAACTTTAAGTGACTAAAGACCAGATCTCCAGCCACTGCTAAAATATATGATAGCCATTTGGGGATTACCAACTATGGAAAAAGGAGACAAAAAGCATAACTTTCATGACAGAAGCTTAGAGATTAGGAAAGATTCCTTGCCAGGCAATTTGAACACAGGGTTAGATGTGATCTTAACTACATGTGCAAAATTAAGAAGTATTATTTTACATAACTTTCAGAGTTTTATGTTTGAGAACCACACAAGATTAGTTCTGTATATTTGATTAGTTCTATGTATTTGGCAACGATGTTCCCTGTGGTGTGTGAATAAGGAGAGCATGAGGGGATCCAAAGTTAGAGGGCTTCTGCATTTTATTTGCTTTAATTTTAAAGTACTGTGTAGACTATTAAACACATTTTAATTCTAATTTTAAAATGCGTTGGGCAGTTGTTTTAGTAGTCGCGGGTTTCTGATTGTACCAGTATAATCCTAGACATAAAATTTTAGTTTCTGTCTATACTCAAGAATAGAAAAAAAATTCTTCAGGGTTGATCAACAATTTAAAGACTGTGTGTACAGTTATCTTTTGGAAAAGTATGAAGAAAACTCAAGCTGTATTAATGACAGAAATTCACCTAGATGTTATTTCCTGAATTGAATTCATGAGATGAATAAGCGTGTATTTTTTTTTTAGATAAAACTAAAGATTCTAAAGAAAATAAACATATAGTATGTAATTGGTGTGGAAATACTTCATAACAAGAATTTTTTGTTGAGAAAAACATATTGAATATTTTGCACTGACTGATGAAACAGAATAAAATTATACTGTTATTTTTAGAGGGCTTGCTCTTTCTTATGGCTCCTCTAATCTCCTAAAAAGATAACGTTGAATTAACTTGATGACATTGAATATCAATAATAAGTATTTATTTGTTTGAATGGCAAAAACCATTTGATTCCCATATAACCTCATTTTATACTACATTTTTGGTGTTTACCCTCAGACATATTTTAAGAATAAAAACAAATGCAAATTAATAACTGTTATTTTATTAGAAAATACAGGAGTTGTTAATACTTACAATTTTTAGTGTACATTTGTAATCCTTATAGTCTGAAAGCAATCATTAACGTGCATTTTAGGATTAAATGGCATAAATCAAACTGGAGTCAACCTCATCTTTTTCCTTCAAATTTTAATATTTCTGTTGCCCATAGGATATATTTCAAATACTTTACCATGTGATTTGTATGTAGTTAATCACTATAAATTACTGACAGTTATTGATCATTAACTTCTCAGAGGTTTCTTAACCCTTAAATCAGTTTAATAATGTCCCCATAAACTATGGATCTTTTCCTGTTAGTCTCCCTGTGTACTGTGGGTGTCGTGCTACTAAATATTATTCTCTTTCCCTTCTGTGGAAAATACCATCTTTCTATAAAGGGCATATTCCCATTTTGACCAACACTGATAGTCTCTATACAGTCAAGATTCTCCCTGTCTCTCTCAAATAATAACAATTGTATAATTTAACATCATAGGATACATTTAACTTTTATGATGAGCAAAGATCCACTATGTAAGAATTCTTGAACTTTTGAAAAAGCATTTTTATTAATATGACTATAATACATTTTCATAATTTGTTGAAATCGGACAAAAAAAACCTTGGGACAATTTTACTAAATCTGTGTAAATATAAGTCAAAGTCTGATTAAGTGTATTTGCCTGTTGATTTGCTGTACTCAGTCTCCACTCATTTCTAGAAATGGAGATCTCTTCAAATTTCAGCGATGTAGATAGTCCCATGTCAATTGCATGACTACTCACTCTTTGATAAAGCTGATGTAGAAACTGAAAATATGTGTATATATGTATATGTCTGTATATGTATTCTTAGAATTTTGTACTTCAGGAGTGAGTTAGACACACTTCAAAATATCTTTCTTGATATTTTAGAACAATCCATTGTTGGAGCTTTGGCATGAAAAAGCAATGGAAGTTAGAAGTGTTGAAGGCTGGGTCAGAACAAGTGTGAAAAGAAGATGAGGAGGGAAGGTAGTTTTTATCTGTACATTACAAGCTTCTCTGCTCCTCTTACTCCTTGTTTTCCTCTTTTTTCCTGTTCTGTTCCTCCTCTATCCTATACTCCTCTCGTTTTCTCCTGCTCTTCATCTTTATCTTTTTCTTCATCTTACTTCTTAGATAATAATTTTTACTTTTGATACCATCATGCCTGAAGTAATTCATATTTATCATCTGGAACTAATGGAATGAATCATATGACATTCTTATATTGAATAAAAATGAAGACATTTAAAAGTTTTTAAATGCAAGAACTAGACCCAAGTCAGGAAAAGAAGAGTTTTAAGGCTTTTAGTGTTATTTTAGTAATTGTTCTAGGAACTGGAATTTTTGTGTGTGTGTGAACATGATACAGCCTCTGTCTCAGAGAGCTTAGAAACTAGTGAGGGAAACAGACAAAAGATAGACATTACTACATAATGTGCTAAATTAGAATAAGAAAGAACTGATTGCAAGTAAAGCACAGTGGAGGGGTACTTTACTGAAGTTTCGGTTCAGAAAGATATCTTGGTCAATAATGTATAAGAAATTAACCAGACAGAGTGGTGAGAGTCTGAAGAGGGAGGAGAAACTTTTCCATGTAAAGTAGATAGCACTCACTTATTCATGCACGAGGCATGGATGTGTTCATTCAATAAAGATCTATTTTCAATACCTACTATGTCCTGTACATTGTTCTAGGCATTAGCGACCCAAAGTTGGAGCAGAAATAACACAAAGCCTCTGCCTGATTTCACAGAACTTACAATCTTGTAGTAAAGAGAGGCATTTATAAAAGAATCACAGTAATATGTGTATTACTGTAACGGTATTATGTACATTGTGCTATAAGTTCATATAAATATAAGCAATAGCTGGGTGGAAGATTGGGAGTTGACTAGACAATGCTGTGGTTGTGGCGGTTGTTGTGCAGGGACTGGGGAACAGGACACAGGGTGTTCACAGGTCCTGTGGTGAAACTGTTAGTAAGGGTCACATTTATTTCCAAAAAGATCAATGAGTTTAGATATTATTGAAGAGGATCCTGTGTTGATTCAGAAGGACAGAACGAAGATTATTGTGATAACTTAGTAATTTTATTGTCTTTAAAAGCTCTAGGAATATAGTTGAAGAGAAAGAAAATATTTTAAAAATATTCAGGTGTGAAAAAAATCAATGACTGGTCATTATTTATCAAATTCAAATCTCTACATATACATTATAAGCCGGTTTTTAGACTCATAGATAAATCCAACAGAAGTATATGTGCATAAGGGCACCAAAAAGACTCACAAAAAATGTCAACACTAGGCTCAGTGTAATAGCCAAAAAATTGAAATAACTGAAAAAAAATCATCAGCAGAATAATGGATACTTAAAATTTGTATATTCATACAATGGAATAATATACAGAAAAATTAATGAACCACTGCTATAAGCAAAAATATAGATGAATGTTGCAAGCACAATGTTGAGTTATAAAAAGATAGGTACAAGTAAACACATACTATATGATACCATTTTATAAAGTTTAGAATTATTCAAAACTAATTCATGAGGCTAGAAATCAGGATAGTATTAATTTTAGGGGAGGACAGAGGGATGGTGAGTTGGAAGAGACATGAGTAGGTTTTTCCAGTGCTGTTAATTCCATGATAATTTACTGAGCTGTATACTAAAGATTTCTATTCTTTTCTGTATATGCTTTGCACTTTAATTTAAAATAAAGATTTTAAAATAAATAATGAGATTCTTAGAAACAATTTTCATATGAAGAAATGGGTAAAGTGGAGCCAGAGAAGTTCCTACTGTTCTAGAATTACAGATATTTGTGGCATTCACTTAGATAGAGGATGCTTGAGGAAAGCTGGGTTCAGGCACAAGAGAAGTGGTTATTTCCAGTTTTCAATATTTGGAGTTCAATGTGCCTTTTTCACATCTGAAGGGAAATATAAAGGAGGCAAGCGATGGGCTATAAGCTTCACAGCTCATATAGGAGATCTGGGCTGGAGAAATACATTTGTAAGTTCAGGTGCACATAGGTATAAAAATAAAACCATGTGAATGTTTAGGGTGGACAAGCAAATTTAGAGGAAGGAAGAAATTGGAGATGGATTCAGTGAGAGGTATAGACATATAAATAATTTTTTCAATAAAGTTTGTCTTGAGGAGGAAAAAGCTAAAACAGGAGATGACTGTGTCTGGAGTAGAGAGAAGGGAAGTGGTAAGAAATGTGATCGGGTTTGTTACTGGTGGGGACTTCATTTAAAGCCATAGTACTGCACAAGGGGAAGCACAAAGAGAAAAGAAGAAATGCTAGATGACAGACCCTGGGGCACTCTGTCGTTTAGAAGTCTGAACTGAACAAATCTCAGGACAAAAACCAATTGGTTTTGATATATAGAAGAAGGCAAGAAACAATATGTTTCTGTCTTTCAGAGGTGGACTACCTTAAGGGAAAAAAAAGGTTTAAAAAAGAAGGAAAAGAGGGAATAGTTAATAGTAGAGGATTCCTAAAATATTTGTAGTAGATTTTCTCTAAAGCATAGAGGAGAGAGAAGCTTTCTCTAAGAAGCAGGACCGTTCCTCCTTTGTGAACAAAAGAAAGTAGTTAAAGGCGCATAACTGTAGGTGGATCTACGTTCTACATTTTACTATTGAAAAAAAAAATGAGGAGCCTCACATTTAATTTCTCATCTTGCTGGAAATGTGGTGTGGTGGACAAACTTAGAAGCAGCAGGAGTTTGAGACTGATATAAATCAACATAGCCAGAGCGTAGATTTTGAATAATAAGAAGGACAAGAGGTAATTTTTTTTATTGGAATGATGTAAGAACAAGCAAGATCCAGAGGAGTAAAGAACTTGAGTAGCATTAGAAGAGTGTGCTTATTTATTAGCGGATTGCCTTATAAAGGCAATAGAGAGAAAATCAAAATGTTTAAGAAGAGAACGGACATATTGAAGGATTGTTTTTTAATCTTTTCCCGTATCTGTTCATGTTGCAGAGATTAATGATGGCTCGTAGAACTAATACATCTTTGCCACACACTGTTCTCCCCGCCATTCTAGTTTCTGAAACAATATAAAGGGATGTAAACTGCTAATTAGAAAATCTGAACAAACTTTTCATCTATATTTGGTATAAAATACTCAGTTCCCATAGGACAGACAGCTAAAAGCTAACAAAACATATAGGTTAATAAATGACAATTTATATAGAGAAGAAGAAAGTGCACACCCCAGTATCAGAGCACTGATGAAAAGAGGATCTTCAGAAATGATTCTCATTAAAAATTGAACATCCCAAAGAAACTGAAGAATTATTGATTGTGCCAGCTACATACTGTACAGAGTTCTGGAGTCAAGATAAAAGTAAAATTAATTCACACATGTAAGACGACTAACCAATCACAAAAACAATACATACAAAAGACCTCCAGACTCCTGATAGAGAGCTCGGAAATCACCGCACTATCCTAACAACAAGTGAAAACCTGAGCCAACTGAAGAATCAACCATTTTTCTCAGCTCCGCCAGAGAAATGAGGTCACAGAGCAGATCGCTACCTCCAAGAGAGAGGAGGAAACGGAGGATCACAACTTAGTTGAGAAACTCACAAGCTGAAATCTTCCATGGAACCGATGCCTGGGGAGGAAAATCTGAACTGTAGTTGATGGGTCGCTGGAAGCTCTGTATGACAGCGTGAGAGGCAAAGACGTCGGGAGGAGCCCACGATTTCCTGAGTTCTACTCTTGCATTTGTATCAGGTTCTTACAGCAAATATCAGAGAAAAATCCATTCTGGCTGCTATTGGGGGAGGCGAATGGTAACCATTTTGAAATAGAGCATTCTGGAAAAAAAATAAATAAATATACCATATACCTTCTGTTCTTTTTTAAAAAGCCCTGCCCTCGAGAGAAACGATTTTACCAGAGTTTTAACCTGTGGGAGTTTTATCAGAATCTAACCCACCTGGTGAAGGGAAACCCCCAGCTCCAGCCCACTGCAGCCACCCTTTCCCACCGAAGGCAAGGGAGGAACAGAGATGCCCTTGTGCAGTTCACAGCCAAGGGGCACAGGCTCGCTCAAAACGTGAGACCTGGTCATAACACAGGAAAATCCCGCTCTCCCACATACCTTACCACTGTTTACCTGAATTGCTTTTACCTAGTGCATCATGTCCAGCCTTCCCTGCCAAATTACAAACCGTACTCAAAGGTAAAAAAAAAAAAAAAAAACACAGTTGGAAGAGGCAGAGCAAACGTCAAACCAGACTCAGGGCAGAGAATCTGAAAATATCAGACTGTAAAAAAACAACTATGATTGATATGCCAAGGGCTCTAATGGTAAAAGTAGACAGCATTTGAGACCAGATGGATACTGGAAATTCCAAGAGAAAAAAAAGGTACATTGGAGAGTTTTTAAAAACCTTATAACAGAAATAATGAAGGCTTATAATGGGCTTATTCATAGACTGGACATGGCTGAGGAAAGAATCTCTGCACATAAGGATATGTCAGTGGAAACTTCTAAAACTGAAATGCAAATAGAAAACAAAAAAGATGGAAAGAAAAGAACAGAATATCCAAGATCTGTGTGACAACTACAAAAGGTGCATCATATGCATAATGATTACCAGAAGGAGAAGAGAGAAAGGAACAGAAGAAGTATTTGAAGAATTAATGACTTACGAATATTCCTGGATTAATGTCACACAGCAAACCACAGATCCAAGAAGTTCAGAGAACACTAAGCAGGATAAGTGTCAAATAAACTATACTTAAGAATAACATATTTAAACTGGAGAAAATCAAAGATAAAGAAAAAAAAATCTTGAAAGTAGCCAGAGGAGAAGATCCTTACCTGTAGAGGAGGAAAGATAAGAACATCCCACTTCTCAGAAACCCTGCAAGCAAAAAGAAACTGAAGTGAAATATTTAGCGTTCAGGAAAAAAAACAAAATCCACTACCCTAAAATTCTGTATCTTGCAAAATTATCCTTCAAAAGTAAAGGAGAAATAAGGACTTTCTCAGACAAACAAAATAGAAAAAGTTTTGTTAACAGTAGATCTGCCCTGCAAGAAGTGTTAAAAGAAATTCTCTAGAGGGAAGGAAAATGATCAGATACTTCAATCTACATAAAGAAAATGAAGCGCATCAAAGAAGAAATAAATGACAGTAAAATGAAAACTGTAATTGTTTTATTCTTAATTGATCCAACAGAATAATTTGTTTAAAATAATATGCCAACAATGTATTGGATGGTTATAACTTATGTATCAGTGAAATGAATGTCAGCAATGATACAGTGGATGGGAGGGAGGAATTAAGGATAGTTTGTTATTATAAGGTAATTGTACTACCTGTGAAATGGAATAGTACTATTTAAAAGTTATCTGATAAAAGACTATTACCTGAAATATGCAAAGAACTCTTAAATCTCAACAATAAGAATATGAACAACCCAATTAAAAAATGGCAAAAGATCTAAACAGATGTTTCTCCAAAGAAGATACACAGATGGCAAATAAGCATGTGTAAAGATACTTCATATCATATATTATTAGGAAAATGCAAATTAAAACAACGATGAGATATCACCGGACACCTATTAAAATGGCCATAATCCAGAACAGTGAAAATAACAAATGCTGGAAAGGATGTGGAGCTGCAGAAATCCTCATACACTGCTGGTGGGAGTGCAAAATGGTGCAGCTACATTGGAAAACAGTTTGGTGATTTTTTTATAAAACAAAATCTACCCTTACCATATAATCCAGCTATTGTACTCCTTGGTATGTACCCAAAGGAGCTGAAAATTTATATCCTTACAAAGATCTGAACATGGATATTTATAGCAGATTTATTCGTGATTGCCAAAATTTGGAAGTAATCAATCAAGATGTTTTTTTCAGTAGACTAATGGGTAAACTGTGGTACATTTATACAATGTATTAAAAGGAAGTGAAGTATCAAGCTATGAAAATACATTGAGAAATACTTAAATGCATGTAACTTAGTGGACAAAGCCAATCTGAAAAGGCTACATACTGCCTGATTCCAACTATAGGACATTCTGGAAAAGGCAAAACTATGGAGGCAGTAAAAATGAAATAATCACAACTACATGCAACAGCATAGATTAAATATTAAAATGTTCTAAAAAATCTAAATTATATTGCTAACGAATGCATACGGGGAGAAAATTATTCTTGAGAAGCAAAGATGGCTATCACAAACGTCACAGTGTTGGTTAATCTGGAGAAAGGAAGGTGCTCGTAAGAGGCTTCCAAGAGGTTAACAATATTTTATTTCTTAACCTGTGCAGTAATGCATAGATGTTCACCTTATAATTATTCTTTAAATAACATATATCTATCTTATACCCCTTTCTATATGAACTATATATTGCATAATAAAATAGAAATAAAACAAAGAGCATAGATTATTTCTATAGTAAGATTTCTGTTGAAAAGAGTAACTGCAACATAAAATCACTGTTAGCTCCTATTGCAACTATTTGGACTCTTACTAAGTTTACCACAGTTACTTCTCATGGAAATTGCTTCTCTCCTGAAGAGAATCTTAACTCCAGTCAAGTATTTCATGGAGCCATAGGTAGACAAACTTGTCCTACTTTCTAAAGGACTTTGGAATCAGGTAAAACTTTTACAAGTCCCCAGACTTTCCCTGTACTGTTGCCAGTAGAAAGTCTCACAGCAGATCATCCCCTTATTAATTCAGCAGTAGATTAAGTAGACTGGTATATTTGTTGGTTATTTCAAGATAATTTCAAATAATTGTCCTTAAAATCACTACAACTCACTACCCATTTTAATGTAGTAAGATTAAAAGGTGCTTAATTTTAAAGAATTCCCCATGAAGTAGCTATCTGCCATTGTTAGCCATAATGACTGGGAGTGAATGTGTTTTCACCGTTTTTGTTCGTTGCTTCTCCTCCTCCTCCCCCTCTTCCCTTACCTCTTCCTCTTCCTTCCTCTCCTCCTCTTCATTCTCCTCCTCCTCCATCAGAGATGTTCCTGTTATAATGTGTGATAAAGTGTGGGAAAAAAAATTTGTAAAAAAGATAACATTCAGCGCTTTAGAAGAGGCACTCAACAAATTAACATAACCCATGGCAGTGAAAGGGGGTTATTTCTCTGAAGTAAATGAATGTATATTCACTTGTGAGCATTTTGTAACTTTGTAGGAGCTAATAATTTCTCCAGCATATCATGAATAAAATACTTACCATACCTATTATATAAGTGCAAACAAACCCTAGCACATGGACTCCTGTTTTAAAAAGATTATCAACAACATGTAAATCATGTTCTGCATTTCTTTGATGGGATTAAATTGTTAGGATGGAAAAGCTAGAGGTATTTATTTACTAATTTCTGACAGCATCACTTGCTGCATGTTGCTCTCTTTCCCGTAGGAATTGCTGCTGGCTGCCACATTCATTTGGATCTCTTTGCATGATAAAAAAGCTAGGCTCCATTAAAGTATCGTTTGCAATGAATTTACATTCTTCCTCAGGGATAAATCTAACCATTAGACATTATGCAGGAGACTGACTTTTATAAAAGACTACTATTCTTTGGATTCCAAGCTGCATTCAAAAAATAGCCAAGGATAAAATAGAAATATTTGACAGACAAAGGGAGATAAATTAACTTTCACATGATCTTGAGAAGCCATTTCCAAATTCCAGTTAAAATGATAGGAAAAGTCTGTGAAATTTAGAAGACAATCTGAAGCCTACTGTTTTATATTTCTAAGTGCTTGTATTCCTCGCACAAGAAACCTAATGTTCTAGCACCAAATAGAAATTAAGAATAGCTTTAAAAAGTTTAAAAAGAACTTATCAAACATTCTATGTTCAAGATCAAGATTTTAGTTATATATAAATATATGTATATATATTTATACACACATTTATTCTTGTACCTTCAGGGAAGATTAAGTTAAGCTTTATTAATATGATCATTTCTCTTACAGAAAGTGGAGACATCAGTAATAGAAACAAAAGCAAAATCCTAAAGCTCCATAGTAGGCCCTTCTGTTACAGAAATGTAATGCCATTTTCTTGGAATGAACTGACCAGTTCATTAACCTGAAGGTAGATGGTTCAGAATTAGAAGTTAGGAGTTGATTTTACAATGTAAATTGATTGTATCATTAGGTTAAAGTTTTCCATTATTTTAAACTCCAAAACATGAATTCACAGTTGAAGGCCCCTAAAATTTGGGGGTTTAGAGACAGTTAAATATGAGGTCTTGCAATCCCAGCATTTATTCATATGAGACTGAGGCCAGAATCACAGTAAAAGCGTCATGTAGAACACACATGCTTTTCATTTGACGTTTGAGACAAGGCTGAGTTTTAACTAGACTAGTTTTGCTACAGTCTGTTCTGGGCTGGATTCTTGGAATCTAACATGTTCCGATTTTTAAGCTTAAATACGTCAGACTCTGAGAACTTTGCTGGAACATGGGGGGTCAAACACACTGTGATAAGACAGGATGTTTTCCTTGAAAACATGAATATCCCTGCTACAAATTATCCTTAGGAAGAAAATGACTAACTTGGTGACTGGGTTTTGGAAATTGAAGTCTCAACACTGACGGTAAGAAATATGTATCTGGAGACTATTGGATTGGTTAAGCAGCCCCATTATTTACAATCATAAGAAAATAAGGGTCAGGCTTTGAAACTGGAACTCTAACATCAACACATAAAAGCAGTGTACTTGGTCTTCTCTGTTGTACATCTGCTCTCCTAATCCCTACCCAAATGTTTGGAAAAAAGCAGTTTACTGCACTGAATCAGATATTATTAAGAGTCCATCAAAATTACATTTACTACAGAATATTTCATAATTTGAAGTAAAGTACTTGAATTAATGTCCCAATGTAAATTAGCACAGGTAAGGAAAAGCACCCTTGGAGGAGAAAGGCTCTTTGCAGTTTAAAGAAGGCACATTTTAGGACACTCTTGCCAATGTTATGTCCAAACTCACAAAGGGATTGAATCTTTTAATCTACTTGTCTGGCTAGTGAGTACCTGCAGAGTATATTTCTCTTTAATTTAAAATCTCCCAATCAGCTTTGACTCACCCAGAATGGAATATCAATATTGTTGTGATTTTTGAGAAACACTGTGAGGAATAATACCACAAAATAGTTGGGATAGCATTTTCATGCGGTGGTCACTCGCCTGACGCTTGATCAGTTTTATGATGCTGCATCTCCCAGTTCCTGTTCTCCATTTTTCCTGAGATCATTTGTAAGATGGAATAAATCTCCTGTAGTTTTGCTCCTGGAGAAGAAGTGTACACCCTGACAGCAAAACACATCTATCTAGTCAACATTTCATTTACGTTATTTGAAGCTGAAATCTTGCTTCTAGAATGCAGACATCTGATATGTAATTATGGAGAGGCAGAGACATTGCTCACTCAGTTCATAGTAGTTAATATTGCTACACATACCCAGATAACTGATTGCTTTCAAATGCTATTAAAAGAATGAATTGAAGCTGAAAACCTAGGAAAGTCAAGGTCTAACAGTTTCTAAAGATAAATTATTTATTCTTGAAAACAGTGATTACTCATTCCAGTTAGTCCTTAGGAGATGTCTACTAGGTTCAGAAAACTCAATAGAAGGCATACAAGTTTTAAATTCCCCCATTTAAAATCTTGCTGACTCTTAATTTAATGTATGTTTTTTTCACAATATATTTAAAATTTCATTTTCAAGCTGATTCTTACTGGCATATAGAAATATAGTTGATCATGTACAGATCTTGATCCAGCAACCTTGTTAAATTTACTTATTAATTTTAATAATTTATATATACATGCTAAATTCTTCCTAACTTTTTTTATTAAATGACCATCTTCTGTAAGTATTATTTAAATTTTATTTTCTAAGTTATTTTTCTTGGTATATAGAAATATGAATGATTATTTACATTAACTCTTTATCCAGAAAATGTTTTAAATCTGCTTATTAATACTAAGGATAATTATCATGTAATTATTAATTAATTAATGTTATTTCTTCCTTTCCTAACTTTATGCTACTTATTCTTTTATTTTCCTTATTGTACCAGCTAAGAACTTCAGTAAAATATTCAATATATTCAATATCTAGAGGTGACAGTTGTCCTTGTTTTATTTTGTCACTCAAATGGAAAGCTGTAAATATTCTATCATTAAGTGTGATGTTTACTATAGGTTTTCAGTAAGTTATAATAGGTTGATATCAAAGTTTATCAAAGTAAGGAAATATTCTTTTCTGAGTTTTCAAAGACTTTCAATTATGAATGAACACTGAATCCGATCTGGTATTTTTCTGTATCTCTTGATAAGATTATGTCCTTTTTACCAGTGTTGACTTAAAATCATAAATGAGATTGACTCTTTTAAGTTTTTTCTACTTAATTCTTTATAAATTTTGATGTAAAGATCATTCTCCAAAGGACATGTTAGGAAATTTTTTCTCTCTTGTATTTTTCAAAATAGTTCCAGTGCAAATACTACTTTTTTAAACATTTCTATTTTAAAAGTATTTCCTTTTTAAGTCTTTCTTTTTCTTAGTATTTCCACTAGTGAATTAGTCTTTCTGGAACTGAACATTTTGAATCAAGTGAGAAATAAAATACTCTGACAGATAAAAATCAATTCAGAATTATAAAGGATAGAATCTGGATTAGGGGACTTTGCTTTAGATCTATGCTTAAGGGCCTTGCTAAGAAAATTTTGCAACTTCACCACCCTGTCTTACCCTGCCCAGAAGTCCATGTCCTTATTCACTCAGTCTTAGCATAGCTCATGTGATAATGCTATAAAACAAACAGCTCCAAAGTCTTGGCAGCCTAATTTAATAGAGGATTTCTTTCTTCTTCCTGTAGGTCTGTGTTGTCTGTAGTGACTCTGCTCCAGATTACAGTCAGATACAGTTCCATTCCACTTGTCTCTCATTCTAAAAATTGTCGCTTCCCAGAGCATATTCTTCTCTTGGTGTAAATCAGTGAAAGAGGGACAAGTAGTAAGCATCTCATGATTCCTTCCTGTAGAGCTTGCCAGTTCTTTCTAGGTTCCTTTGCTCAAAGCAAATAGATAGCCAAACACACTATCAATGGCATGAAGATAAACAGCATCAAAGGTCTGGAAGGGAGGAGCTAATGTGAGTAAAGTTTCCAAAGCATACGTCTGGAAAACGTAGGCCTGCATCTGTACCGCTAGCTGCTAAGAGAACACAGCAGGCTGTGGACACTAAGCAGGCAGAGCCGAGCAGAGGACACCGAAAAGGCTGAGGACTCACGCCTGGGTTTATTTCCTAAGCTCGTCAGCCAAAAATGCCAGTCTTTCCCCTCCAGGTAGAGGTTAGTGAAAAAGCAGAGCAAGACCTGGAGTTTTATAGGGAAGGAAAGCTCTCTTCATGGAAACAGAATAGGGGATGACCAAGACAACTTCAGTGTTCCCTCAGCTTGTCTGAATTTAAAGACAGATTTCTTCCTGACTACAGGGCCCTGACCTCTCTTTCATCAGAGCATTTACCTTAGAAAACTCGTAATTACAGATTCTCTCTCTGCCCCCTTTAAGACAGAAATCTCCCAGCCTCATCCTATTTTTACAATATAAGAATATCTTTTTACAGTCTAAGACCTGGAAGCCATCCTTTAGAAATGTGGTCATCCAGGAAGCGCCCCTATCTCTCAGTCTTTGGGGAGAGCAAGAGCCTAACTTCAATGGATGACAATTAGCAAACCCAGATGGCTTCATCACATTGCCCAGCCTCCCACCTACCCTCTAACAGCCACCAGTACTTTTCTGTGAACTCACCTTAGCACTTAAACACTCTCCTGCCTTTCGTTTCGGGGGGGTTGGGTAAAATCTGTACCTCCTGTTACAGTCGTCTTGAATAAAGTCTTCCTTGTTTACTCCATCCAGTGCAGTTTTTCTTTGACAGCGACTAACGTTACTCCTCTAACAGGAAATAAGCAAATCTTAAATCAGCTCTTCTGAGCAGTGTGTGTGTATGTGTGTCCTTTTTCTGAGTTGAGTACTTTTTAATGCTTGTTATATTATAGTAGTTTTATATCTATAGAAAAGTTGCAAAGATGGTATAGAAGATTTCCATATATCTCCAACTAGTCCCCCCTAATATGATAACATCTTATATTACCATGGTACATTTTTCAAAACTATGAAGTTAACGTTTAGTACAACCTAATTAATTCAATTTCACACTTTATCCACATTTCACTACTTTTTCCACAAATGTCCTTTTTCTGTCCCAGGATCCAGTTCAGGATACCACACTGTATTTTGTCAAGTCTCCTTAGTCACCTCTGGACTGTGACTCTTTCTTACTGTTTTCTCATTTTTCTTGACTTTGACGATTTTGAGGAATATGGGACAGGTATTTTATAGGACGTTCCTCAATTTTAGTTCGGTGTTTTTTTTCATGATTACACTGGAATTTATTTTAGGAATATTATGCAGGTGAATTGCCCTTTCCATCATAGCATATCAGAGGACACATGCTATCAATATGACTTACCACTAGGGAGGTTAATTCTGATCACTTGGTTAAGTCAATGTCTGCCAGGGTTCTCCACTATAAAGTTTTTTTTTTTTCTTTCATATTCTTCTTGGGAAGTGAATCACTAAAACCAAGTCATATTTAAGGCTGAGAAGGTGAAGGATTAAACTCCATCTCCTACAGTAGAAAAATATCTACATTTATTATTTTAAATTATTCTATAAGAAAGAGTTGCCTGTTTTATTCCATTCATTTATTTATTCAGTCATTTCTTTATATCAATATAACTCATAACTATTTCTCCCTGATTCATTTCATTAGAGAATTATGTTTTAGAAACTAAGATTAGAGTGGTGAGGAAACTATACTTTTTAACTGAAAATGCTGTGATAGTTTCTGTGATGGTAATAATGTAATTGTTCAAATATAGATTAAAGGGCCTCATGCTTCGATCTTCTACTGAAGCAGATCTGGAATTGAGTCTCCATATTTTAATGTATAATTTTATTTTTCTGCTTAAACACCCCAGGAATTAAAATACACACACACACACACACACACACACACACTGAGATATTCATCCTCTGATTATGTCTTACTCCCATGATTTGTGCATACAAAGCTCCTTTTAAAGTTAAATTTTCCCCTTCTCTCCCATCTCAATTTTGATGTTTTAAATCCCGCATAGAGATTTAACCTCCTACTGTAGGTTATGCAGTATACTTTTTCCACATGTGTATTTAGTTACTTGATGGATCCTGAATAAGAATGTGTGTAGATAGTATTTTAATTTAAATTACAACACCCAGTAATATAATTATTTTATTATCATACTAATTTGGATTTATTTCTAGATGAGGTACCACATTTATCTATATTTATTAATCACTAATATTTCTTCTTCTGTAACTTTCATATTCCTAATGTTTTTCCATTTTTTTTCTTTTGTCTTTATTCCCTGTGCCCCCTCACTGGTGTGGGAACTCAACAATATTTCAGATACTAATCCCTTGTTTATTTTATACTTTGCAAATATTCTTCTGAATTACTTATCCCTTAGTTAATTTGGTCTAGTGTCCTTTTACACCTTGAAATATTTAATGTGAATTCTCAAATTAAAAAATTTCAAAGTTATAAAATGTGTTAATTTTTATATTTTTAAATATTGTTCTTCCTCCTTTACAGTGTTATTTTTAACATTGTAAGATGGATGGTATACAACTGCATATACTCAGATTTTTTTTAATATATTTTAATTTGTGTTTTAATTTTTCTTGCACAGATTTAATTTCAAGACAATTTATAAATTTCTGCTGCTACTATGTCTGATTTTTAGGGTTCTTAGCATAGTTTCTAATTGGTTTTTGCTGATATTTATGACAGCTGTGGATTTTTCTGCTTTGACCTTGTGGGAATCTCCTGTTATTTCAAACATTTGTCAACTGATTCACCTGCTTTTTAGTATAAGGTAACAATATGATTTGTAAATAATGACTCTGTGCTCTTTTCCACTTCATTCTTTACGAATCCTAGTCTATTTCTTATCTTAATATATTGGTCGGGACATCTACAACTGTGTTAAACAGTATCGGTAAAGGAGAGCATCTTTGTCTTGTGTATGTCTTTAGCAGGATTGCTTAAAATTTCTCAATTAAATTTATTTCTCGGATATTTTTACATATAATTTTGTTAAAGGGATGTTTCCTAATATTTTTGTTTTTAAAATAGTTTTCCATAATAAGCATTGTATCTTACACCGTTGGATGGTTTGTTATGATTTATTAATTTTTATCATACATTCTGTGTATTTAATAATGTTACCTGAGTGGCCTTTCCACATACAGGCACATTGAAATTTGTGACTCCAAGTGCTTATAATTATATTTTACTTAGTGTAGGTAATCCTATGAACATGTTTCCTGGGCCTATCATCTATTTTGAGTAGGAATGTATACGTAGCTGTAGGAGGAAGTTGGGTTGGAATGAGGGGACTCATGGGGACCAGAAATAATATGACCCGAAATCAGTTTTGTCACATAGTAGATCCCCCAAAATCAAAGCTTATATATGTCTCTTTAAATTTATAGCACTGAGGAAAGCTCCTGGTTTATAAGTTTTTTTTTTTTTAAATACATGTTTATTGAAGAGAAGTTTTTTGTTGTTGTTCTTTGTTTTTTTACATTAGGGTTTCATTTTATGGCATTGTCCCATATGTTACATTTGGTTCTGCTTTTGTGTTTCATTATTTTTATATTGCATTATGTGATGTCAGATTCTGTCAGAGAAAAGACCACAATGTGATTCTTAATCACATTTTCATCTTAAGAAAACTTTGTTAGTCTGTGAGATGCTCACTTTGATTTATAGCAGCCCACAAAGTTAGAAAGCAATTAATGTCCAATTTAGACTCTAGAATTTTGCCTAAGCAATTATTCACAGATTGCAGTGAAAGACTACTTAGAGTGAGACTCCTGTCTAAGGCAAGGTAGCAAGTAACAGATCACACAAAGGAAGAGTTGGAGGTGATAAGGTCACCAAAAGCTTCCAAAAAAGGAAAGCAAGTAAAAATCTAGAGAGAATAAGAGTCTCTAAATTTGTCAAAATTTGGAAATAACTTAGTTATTTGGTATGGATTCATCACAAAAATGCATTTATGTTATCTCTCATGTTAATTATAAGATGGTATTAGTAGGATTTTAAGAAACACAAGATGGAGAGTCAAAGTAGACTGTACCACAAAGAGCAGAGTTAGAGAAATTGAGGAAATAAGAGTAAAATACAGAAGGAGTGGATATATGGTAGCCACAGTATGAAGAGTATCATACTAACAAACCAGCTTGGTATTTGGAATTTCAGATGTTCTTACCCTGGTGAGGACCCATCCTCAGCAAGACTAAGGCTGGCTTGGTGGTACATGAGTGATGAAAAGCAGATTGGCAGATACTAGATTAGATATTGAGTGCTCTCTAAACTTCCTAAGTTAACTGATCTGTCTCATGCCACCTGAATCTACTAATGGTTTTCTTCTAGAGGTTTAGATTAGAAAATTTTCAATCTTAGTCTTTTTTTTTTTTTTTTTTTTTTTTTAGTTTTGTTCTTTTATTTATTTATTTATTTTAAGGCAGAGAGGTAATTAGATTTATTTACTTATTTTAATGGTGGTCCTGGGGATTGAACCCAGGACCTTGGGCATGCTAAGCGTAAACTCTACCACTGAGATATACCCTCCCTGCCAATCTTATTCTTTCTTGAAGGAGAATCCTTTCAACCCTGTAACACTTAAGTGTTGACCAACAAGTAATATTATTCAGGATACACTTTTTCCACTCAGAATATTGAAGTGGATGTACACAAGTCTAACCACGGTAAATGTCAAATAAAATTGTGCATCTAATATCCTAAAAAGTAAAAATCAATGATCTGTGTGAGATAGAGCTATTTGTTGGCTCATTATTTGAGTGGTCTTAATAATAAGTAGGTATTAGTCATGCTGTTGACCAGGATAAGCTCAAGACAGGGCTTCTCGACAAGTTTTCATTTCCTAAATATTTTATACAAATTAATCATTCTTTTTGGTTGCCTATTTTAAGAGATTTGATCATTTCTCAATAAGAAATCAAATCAGAAACTTCAAGTCCTATTTATAAATAACGCACAAGCCAATACTTTAGTGTTGGATGAATTCAAGCTTTCAGCTGTTTCTGCAGAAATTAGAATTTAAATGAATCTGTCACACAGGCAAATTGTATGTTTAACTAGCTTTTATTGCATTGCTTTCCTTAGATGTGGAGTTTTCAATTCATCTTTACATCTTCAAATAGATTTCTTTATATTTTTATAATATAATGGACTGTGTAATAGATGAGCGGCTCATTTTCTGGATTTTAGAATCTGGTTTTCAGAGTTTAGGGATCTGGTTACTCTCCTCTAGTCTTATCCAGTAACACATTTCTTGGAGGTACAGTTAAGGTTAACTCCCATTCTCCAGGTTTTTTGTTTGTTTGTTTTGTGTTTTAAATGTCTGATAACATAAGTTATTTATTTACTTATTTAATCACCAAGGCGAACACTTTTGGGGAGGAGGGTATTTGGTCAAATGTGTTTGTTTCCTTCAATTGATTCCACCTAATGAGACATCTAAGGACAGCAGTCATGTTGACAGTAAAAGTAATAGCTTTGCAAAAGCAGTAACCTGTAGCCACATACTGCACTTCTGAAAAATGGAAGCATTGGTTCAGGGCACATCTTTTTATTGAGCGACCACCATCTATGACGGAAGATACAGGTGAGAAAAGAACATTTCTAATCGAAGAACACTCAGATAAGGAGGGTCAATTAATCTATGTCTTTGGAAACTGAGGGTAGGAATTAACTTCTGTAAACTAAGGTGATGGTAGAGTTCAAATAAAACTTACGTTATTAAAGTCCTTTGTGACTCTGCTTTTTCAGCCTGTGCAAATCACTTTGCACGTGTCTCAGCTCGTGACTTAATACAGCTGCTAGGGCCTGGCTGGTTAATAATGCTAACAAACGTTGAAAACCGTCAATTATCTTGGCAGTGGCTGTTATCTGACCCTGAATGACTGGGTTGCATTTAGATGAGCTCACCTTACCTTGCTGTTATCTTTTGGGAGTTTCACCTTAATGCTTCTGAGTGGGAAAGCCAAGTGTAAAGCGAAGTGAGTAAATCCTGCCCTGCCTGCTTGCAGGGTATGAATGTGTAAAGGAATTAAAGTGTACAGAGCACATTACTAGCTCCATAGCTTGGTCTAAATATATCTTAGGTTTTGTCGGAACTGACCTTTGGGAACTGCTGATTCTTGGGAGATTGAAGAATTCTTAACATTTACACCTTCCAGAACTATATAATGGGTTCTAGTTCACTTTTCACTGTGTTTCCCTGCGGATAGAAATTAACAGATACCTCATATGCTTTCTGTACAGATCCTGAGTATGATTTTAATGATTATGATGATTACAGTTTAAGCACTGTCAATACTTAGTTCATAGAGCTACCAGATTTGGGAGGATGGTGGAATAAAGGGCAAGATCTATTCTAAAATAATATATGCCATGAATCATGACTTACGGAACTGTTTCCCATTCTATGGACACTATATTAAACAACAAAAAACACGAAGAATAACTTGTGTAAGCGAGGAAATGTATTAAACTGATTTCACAGTACACAAATATTTTCACCGTAACTAGTTGGCTGGAAGGCAATTTTGCCATGAAAGATAAAATAACTGGTTGGCAGTTTTTGGTCTACCAGTGTGGTTTCAACTAGTTGAAACGTACTGGCATCTCTTCTAGTTCACAACACTGATGGCTTTATTGAACGGACAGATGATGATGGTTTGTTCCAAGTGCTTGTTTCTTATTTTGAAACACACCATATCAGAGGAGAACAAAGTTGAGGGCCTCAAAGGTGCAGAGCTGAACCCACGTTTCTCGTAGGACTTTGGAACATCTATCAGTGGACATGTGACAGTAAGCCAAGAACAAATGACAGTGTGGAGACTTTCACAACAAATACAAACCTCAGCTGCAAATATGCATCCTGATGCTTGGAACTTGATACCTTTCTTAATGAGGGAGAAATTTTAGCAAAAAAGAAGAAATGAGATGCTGAATGAGGAAATGACTCAACAAGCCATTTGTGTATGTGTGCATATATAACCACAAATGGAAGACAAGTGCTTAAGTACAACCCACAAAATAAAAATCAGTTATCTGCCCTATGAATCTACACACATTTTAAATGTATTCAAATATTTTGTATTTCTCAATAAAGTGTTTTTAATTTTGCCATTTGTTATTTGTTTCTCAAGTTTCATTATGTCCTTTTTGAATATACTTCTTTTATTTTTCATTATTTTATGTTTGACAACAAAATTGCCTTTTGGCCAGTTAGTTCAATGCTATAAAAATGTTACTGCGAAAATGCTTGTGGCAAAGATGATTGTGGCAAAGATACTGGACATGGACTGCATCAAATAGGAAGTTTCACTGTGGAAAGAAATTCTCGGCAGAGGATTTTCAATGCTTTTGAACAAAAATTCAGTCTCAAATAATGTTTATGTGGCAGACTGCAGAAACACAGTGTTCTGTATTTTATAGTTATTATAAATAGACTCTACTTCAATGGGATCATCCCTATAATTACATAGTACTTTACTGACATAGACTGGTGAAATGTTTAAACTTATCTGTAATAAATAAAGTTATTAGAAAGTCAGTACGATCAGCTGACTTACCTTTCAATTTTCAATCAATCCTATATTTACACAAAAATTACTACTTCAGCAAAAGATACTTCCAAATATTTTCTTTCATATTCAGCATAATTTTGTTTTACTTGTAAATTTAAAGAACGTTCAGGAGAATGGATGAGATAGTTCCAATTATGTGATAAGCCTTAGTCAACATGGTGCCCCTCACTGGTGGATCACACATAGGGTTCTTTTTGTTGTTACTGCTGGTTAACAATTGTCAATTTCCAGGAGCATGTTCTGAATAATAATGAATAGCTCAGCCAGTTACTAATTTTAGCTGTTTTTTTGAACATTTTTGAGCAGTAAGCTTACTTTCACTCACTCATCTTGCAGATATACTTACTGAAACCCTTAATAAGAAATTACACATAAAGCTGAAGTAATGTGTTAGCTAACTAAAAATTTTAAGAAGGATTACCACTTTATCTTCTTTACTAAAAGTAATACAAACTCTTCCATGATAAATTCTCCCAAGAAATACAAGTGAAATCCTCATGGTTTCTTTTTTGTTTTGTTTCCTTTTTCTCATCCCTAGCAGATACTTGAATGAAAGGAAGGACTCTGACAGCGTACTTGGTGTGACTGTTTCTTGGGAACATTGGTCTCAAGCTGATCAAAGATATTTTCCAAAACAAAATTGTGCAATGCATATGTTCTCAATTTGGCAGGGAACCATTTCTCATATATTTTCCCCTTAGTGTCAAAGGAATAATAGAATTTTGTGAAATTATATGTTACTGTGCTCCTGCCTAACTCTAGCCTTGATTCTCAAAAAGGCTTTTCTCTAGAAAGAAAACAACCTCATTTTATATCACGACCCTGAAATTTCTTATTGTTCATAATCAAAAAACACAGTTAAGGTGCTTTTGCTGAGATCAACAAGCTGCTGGAAATCTTGACATAATTTATTCATTGTTTTCTGTATTGAAAAATAATTGGTAGATGGTGCTACACTTCATGTGACTGAAAATATTAATGATTGACAAGTGGTACATTTTTAATGACTTGGATCAAGACTTTGAGGCTCCCTTCCTGCAAATGTGGTGGCTTTCTAGCATTTTATCTTCTTAGCTGAGAATGTAGAAATTAAGAGTGGTAAAATAAATCAAATTATCTAGGGTTACCTATAGCTATTAGGCAGTTAACTCCAAGAAAGGACAACTTTGCTGAATTTTTCCTTCAAATATGGTTAAAGAAGTAATTTTATTTAGCTATTTTTGTTATCATTCAGAAAAGTGAATGGCAACTTAATTTATATATAAAATTATAGAAATGAAGAATATCATAAATTTATTTTCCATTCTTAATTCAAGACTATCTCATCTTACTTGCCAGTGCATATTATTCCCAAAAGGATTTTGTCTAGTGGTTTATCTATTATCCAGTTAAGCTACAGAGTTTGTAAATGATAGCTTCCATCTCTTCCCTGGAGAGAGTGTTATACACTCATCACCATTAAGAAGTCATCATCCTTAAGAAGTTTTTTGCTGACATTGGCCTAAATGCTTGTCTTCATTCTGCTTTTGAGGGTTGGAACACCTTAAATAATGTCATTTTTACTTGGTGTTTACACCTTTCAACACTGGTATCCCATTCACTTAATTCTGTCTATAACTTGCTTTCTAGCATCTTATATAGATTTTTTTTCTCTCCTGTGCTGGAAATACATACTAATGAAGACGCACTTGCTATTAAAGAGCATAGAGAACCCCTTGAGCGGTGGAGTAAAGGTCTAAGTTTTACTCTCTCTGCTGATTGACTGAGTGAGAGCTACTAGGCTAAAATGAAAGTCAGGGCAGAAAAGTAAATTAAGAATGAAGTGAAACTTAACATTTAAACAATTGATACAGAGGATTAGGGGAAGAAAAAGAATGTTGGAGAGAAGAAATAAACTTACTTGTTTCAATCACTGTTTTGTATAAATTCTTTCTGATTTTCCTTCAGTGTAAATAAGGGCTTGTCTTTTTTATACGTAGTCTTCCCTCAAATATCAAAAAAAAAAAAAAAAACCAAATATTTCAAATGTATCAAAATTCATTTTACCCCTGATATCTGATTTTTTTAGGGCACCAGCTGATCCTCCAAAAGACCACTTTGAAATTGATGCATTCCCCTTCATCAAATGTGAATGTTCTGACATTGTTGGAAAGTTATAATTTAAAGATGGACTGAGTTGAAGGGCTCATATTGCTAACTCGAAAGTGACCATGGGTTCTGGTTTACGTAGGACAGTTTTGATTTATGCCTTGACAAAGGAGAACAGAAACTCGGGGATATAGTGAGAGTTAATCTGAGTTTATTACCAACAAGGACAGGAGAACCTGATCCAAAACAAAGAGACTGGGCTGAGTGAAATGGTGCCTGCAAAGACTCACTTAAAGAAAACTGGTAAAGCATAAGGTGGTATAAGATGATATATATAGAGAGAGAGATGATATATAGATTAGAAATGAGAGAGGAAAAAAAAAAAACCTCTGGATCACAATCTCTGTGGGGTGAAGCATATAGCAAAAGCCCCAGAACTTCACAAGGGAAGGTGAGCGGTGAGTGTCACCAAGCTTTTGTTTTGTCAGTTCAGAATTTGTTGGCTGTAGTGGACACCAGGACAGGCCAGTTGCTCAGTCTTTTACCCATTTATTGAGTGTAGGATAGTAGAATCACAAGTTCACGATCGTCACCATTACCACCATTCTCTGACAAGCATGCTCAAAGATTCCCCAATTTATTTTTTCTTTTTTGTGCAAAATGTGGTCCCAAGATCTTGTCTTATGTATTTTTTCCATTGAATTTTTTAATTTGTTTTTTTTTTAAATTACTTTTTAAAATAGTCACATTAGAAGCCTAGAGGAGTTTTGCCTGTGTCCACTTTTCACTTCCAACCCCAGCCATGGCTCCATTTAGAAAACATGAGATGCATGAGTTTTGTAGAGTTTTCATTTAGTTAAGTCGGAAAGACTACCAGACCAGCAAAAATGCAGCTCTCTTTACTCAACCCCTCCCAAATACACCCTAACAAACACCTTTGTCCTAAATATAGCATGCAAAGTTTTTCAAGAGCAACAATCATGGAAGACTTACCCCTTGTTACATGAAAAGTCTTCAACAGTTCTGCACCTTGCTTGATGCTAGTTGTAACATCCGCCTGTGTTGAGGCCAGTATGCTGACACAAGATGAAGTAAGCTATCAGAATGGTATGGAGATGGGGGAGGCACACATTGTCCCTGGGGCAGCCACTAAGGGGGGTGCATTCTATGTAGAGATTTTTAAAACCAGAATAAAACTGATTAACAATTGGTATGTTTTTCTGCTTTTTATTGCCATCATGCTCCAGCAATTCTAAACAATGGCAGTGACAAAATAATGCACCCTGCCAGGGTTAACCACTTCCACTGACAACTGGCACACACTTTGGGGCTCCAGTTGTTACGGCCTCCAGCAATTAGGCAGTGGAGGAGAACATGGGAATGGTAATGTAGGTGGACAAGAAATTTGTGCAGGAAATTGAGACTGAGAACTAATGCCAAGGACCTAACAGAGAGCAGCTTGAATGTGTATGTTACAGTGCTTTAGGCATATATTGTGCTGTAAGTCTAAAAACATGTTTATAACTGTTTTCTGCATCAGTGAACTAAAAACAAAAGTGCATGTTTAATTTAAAAATACTTGCTAAATGTCTACTTTTCAAGAAAGTTGATTTCATCTACAATAGGAAACTTGGTGCTATGCCTGACTGGATAAAATCAGAGGAAACAAATCTGCTAAAGAGGCATCAGCACTTACTTCAAAAGTTAATGATGAATTTAGTGAGACTAGCTCTCTCCAAAGATGATGTTAAACATATGCAGCTGAAAAAGATGCATTTCCAAGGTCATTCCATGAAACCATACATTTTATTTAAATAAAGTGACTCTTCTAAATTATTTTCACTTATTTTCAAATCTGAATTTTCCCCTGCGCATATAAAACGTGAAACAATTACTGTTAATGTGTTGGTTCCATTTACAAAAGGAGAATTTGCAAGCAGATAAGTACCAGTTTTTATGTTGGTGACATCAGATTCTCCAGAAGGAAAATCAGTTACATTAATTGCAAGAATAGTTCGGTACTTTTTGTATTGAACCGATAAAACTGGTATCAAGCTTTTGAAACGTCTCTGTTAAAGATGAAGCACCAGGAATAACTGGGAAGCTCCTATAACTTCAGATTAAAAGGTTCAGTATTGAAGGTAAAATAATTTCTTACAATAAAAATTAATAATTTGATAGGGCAAAGCCTTCTGTTAATTAAAAGCCCTTAATTAAGAAACCAAAGACAGATATAATGTGTAAAAGGCTGTAAGACAAACCCAATTTATAATTATATCCAAAAATGTTCTGATATTCTAAAATTTAAATACAAACCGTGGTTGTATTTAAACACAGATAGATTTACTGGAGTAGAAATTGTTGTTAAAAGGTGATGTTGAACATTAAGCAGTACATCAGCATGGCAGTAGTAGTTTCTATGTTGTTCATCATTAATTAGATTTTAGAAATGGTTGAGCCTTTCAAAAGTGCGTTTAAAGTCAGACAAGTGTCCTAAAATGGTATTGGACTTTTTGACAGTAAATCCTTTAAATTGTAGTTCTATTATGTTCAATATCAGTTTGAAATACTTAAGCAAGTGTTCTTCAGATGGAGCACGGAAATGTCAGCATTTTAAGCTTTTAGTAAATTGTGATTATAGAAAACAGTGTGTGCAACGGGAAGATACTGGGATATACCGCTCCAAAGACAAGGGAGGAACTAAGTGAATCAAAGGAGGGTTTAGACATTCTATCAAATTTAACTTTGAAATTTTATATTTACACTTTGGAATATCTCAGTGTGTGGGGAAGTTCTTTAATGGAGCTGCTGATTTATTTGATAATAATTGAAAATGTCCCTTGGAAAAGGATATTTGAATTGGGAAAGGGGATCAAAGTAGCAACATTACTGTATAGATTGCTTTTATCTTTTATTATTCAGGGTATTTGTTCAGCTTAGAGATGAAATACACACATCCATAGCTCATGAATTTGGACATCCACTTATACACACATGTGGATATGCATACTTGTGTTTTCAAAAAAAATCTGTGCACATATGCATATGTGCGTTTACACAAAAATAAAATTTATGTGTGGCACTGTGTGTGTGTATATATATGTATAGGTTTGTGTGTGCGTGCATAGTGAAATGTCTGCAAGAATAGAAAAACTTTATTCCTTCATTTTGCTCAATTGATATGATCTACCATACAATCAGAAGTTAAGGATCTGGAGATGAAAACTGTATTGAATATTTTCCTGTTACTTAAGTCAGGCTCATCTGGGATCATTTCAAGAAAGTTTCTTCTTCTTTAACAACTTTGAGTTTTATTTAGAATTTGTTTGCACATACTTAATATGAAGCATATCATGAAAATTCTTTAAAGTTCACCATATCCAATCCTTCCACCCTTCTCAAAGCCAGTCACTTCGGTCTTTATCAGAAATCATTGGCTGTGTTTGAAAAGTATCCTTTACAAGATTCTTATGTAGTATGTTTTTGTGGCACACAAAACACCCTTATGATATTCCTATTATCTTGCCTTTAATATGTTGATACTTAAATATTTTAGTCTTCTGTTGTGTTGTCAATTTCACATTTAATAGATCCAAGTGTTAGTGATGGGGAAGACAAGGAAATCTCTGAATGGCGTCTCTCCTCATCCAAAATCATTTTTATTATGAAAACAAAGGGTGATTTTAATCTCTCCATGAAAAATTAGTCCAAAAAAACCCAACTTAGCAAACACAATGTATCTTACCTCAATGCACTTATTAGTTAAAAACTAATCAAGTTTATTTTCAAAGATCTGAAGCTGCTTTATAAAATAATGAATTGAAAATTAGGATATACTAGTGGTAAAATTAGTCAAATATACTGATAAAGGGAAAAGCAGAAATCCATGAAAAAAAGCTTGTCTTTTTATTATATTGAAAAGTTATAAGTAATACAGTCATATACTTGACAGTTTGAACTTTCCAATTACTCACTTATTTACCACTTCAAATTCATTCAAAGCTGTCAAAATCAAAACAAAGTCAAATGAATCTTATTATCTCTGATGTGCAGAAAAGCAGAGAAATCTTAGCAAGTTCCCAGAAACATTTAATAAACATTTATCATGTGCCACACACAGTGCTAAACACAGAATACAAGCATACCTGTGAAACATCTATCTTGGTCTAGTTGAGCTGTCTAATTGAAAAAATAGATACGCAAGCAGTTTGAAATATAACATGAAAGCACTAAAAAGTATATATTAATTTATATTTTACAAAACATTAATACTTGTAGAAAAATTCCTTCTTTTTCAGAAATGATTTAAGTATTCTGCACAAACTACTATCTTCGCATGATTTTAAGTAAGAGGGAGGAAATAAACTGGAAAAAGTAATCCAGGTAACCCTTCAAAATTGAACAAAGAAGGCAAGCATTGTACAATGAAAACAATTTTTATTTACTCAAATCCCACATGCAATTGCTTTTACATTAGTTTCTTTTTCTACTTCATGCTCTTTTCTGTCTCTGCCATTACTTCCACTTGTATATGCACTTCACAGCTTTCATCCATTTCTTTTGTATTTTGAAGAGGCAACACGGAATGTGATTTGGGGACCAACTGAGAGTTTTGTAAAATTTAAGCATACTCTAATCATGAATGACAATTTTTTTTTCTTTGAGTACAATGGACATTTCTAAACTGAAGCAGTTAGGTGTGAGAAGCAAAGAAACACTTAGTGAAGTCACTTATTAGACCTGGCTTCATTAAAAAAAGTTCACTTGCATTGTGCTTCAGAAACTGTCAGCGTAAACGGAATTGTCTGTATTTTAAGTGAAAGAGTGCTTAATTAAACTTACCAAAGTGAGAGTCTTGATGAATTAGCACATTATGTTTTTTATCTATTTAGAAACTATTGCTGAGTTTTCAATATGCTTAATAGGTTCACCTGCTTAACGTTCGACATTGATATTATTAGCCACGGAATGGGTGGAATTAGACTCCCGATGGTCATGAGGAACGACCATGTTGATCCTCATTAGCATCAATTACCTTTGCCACCCTTGAAGCAAAGCATGAGTTCTAATCAGCTTAATTACATTCTCCTCTGTGTGAAGGAAATGGCTGCATTGAAGCTTCTGGAACTCAGGTATATGCGCTACGTCTGGTATCTTAGTCTAAATAATGCTGAAGTAACGAACAGCTGACATAAAGCCAACAAAAATGAACGTCTTTTGTGGTACAGCTGTGACTTCACTCTCTCACATCTTTATGTCTCACACGCTTACTCACCTGACTGAAGGTGCTTCCCCTACCTGAGATGTGCTGTCTCCTAGACTGACTTGCCACCTCTTCTATTCATAATTAATTGGGTTAATCCAGTCACATTAACAAACAAAATTTGTCTCCAAATAAACAGGGTCAATAGGAAGGGGCAGTGAGTATTTCGGCAATAGTACCTTCTATCTCAGGGGCAAAGAGGAGAAAATGTCTGCAATGTCCTGGTGCCTTTTAATGACTTTTAGCCAGTCTTCTCCTTCCAGAGAATTATCTTTTTTTTTTTTTTTTAACCAACTACATTACTCTCTGCATTTACTGTAGAATCTGCCTTTGGTTTATAACTATCCATTACACAAACTTCTGCAAATATTCTCAGAAAATTCATTAAAATGAATAACTCATTAACAAAGAGCATATATTTTCCCTTTTTACCAAAAAAAATTCATCTACGTTTCACTTCAAACCTTAACTCCAGCTTTTACGCTGAATAACATTCAGTATACAAACATTTACTCCTCCTTCCATAGCTCTGCATGACCAGAAAAACCAGTGTTAGCATTCTTTTAAACACAGTCCGAAAATGCCTTTTCCATTCTGTCAAGATAATATTTTAAGTGGCCATACCAGCCAGCTGGGGTCAGCACTCAAGATGAAGACTGTTTACCTTTCCTTGTCATGTACTTAGTTATGAATTTAAAAAGTAACAAAAACAAAACTACCCTATTCTCAAAAACAAAACAAAACAAAGCTGCTCACACCTACCTCCACCACCACCTCCTAGCTTCTAGTGAGCTAGACTATGTCCCTACACCCTCCCCTACCCTGGCCCCAGGCACTTCCAGTCCTTCAAACTCATTCAAACTCATCCTTTTCTCTCAATCCAGATTCCAAGTATGGCCTCACTTCCCTCACAAGAAGTAAGGCAAACTTCTTGGTCAGTCACTTCCCCTGGGCTCCAGATGGCAAGGGGGTAGCATTGGGAAAGGCAATTGCTCTGTATACCTGTCTCCCTGTAGGGTCTTCTGCTAAACTAATATCTGTGGCTCTCTCTCCCACATCTTTACTTAGGGAAGGAGAGTGAATTATCTTTGAGATAATTTAAGATAGTATAATTTTTGAGATATATTTAAGAGAAAAAACTGAGCAAGCTTACCTTAAGTCTCTTTCCTTTGGGGAGTCAGCCTATTTATATAGATCGTGCATGATAACCTATTCTCTGTCGTTATGGAAAGAGGTCTTCCCTTGAAGGGAAAGACTAGTAACTGTTCCAGTGACAGGTAAGCATGTTTAACTCAGGGGTGAGGAATTAGCAATTTTGTAATTTTGTTGGTTGCAGAAGGAAAGCTATGTTCTGTGATCACCTTTCATAAGAAGTAAGGTGTAACTTTGTTTTTATTATTCATACTCCAGCACCTATTTCTCAACTTGATCCATTCTTGAGTAATAAAACCTCTGTAATTTATTTGGACTCCTTAAAACCCTAACTCACAATATCTATATCCTTTTTCCTGCCTCTCATTTGCCCTATAAACCTCAATTCTTTCTTTCTTATATGTGGGTTGCTTAGCATTTCTGGGAGAAATAACATAGTTCTGTGCCTAAATATAATTACACCTTGGTAGTCTTCATGACTTGCATCTCAGCAAGACAGTCAGCATCTAGGCATGACTAGGAGAGAAGGAGTTAAGAGGCTGGGTTCTAGGATTAACACTGCCTTGACTCATTTCTCTCTAGTTTAGGACCTTTAGGTCCTTCAGCATATTACCTTAGGTCTCTGTGTCTCAGATTCCTCATCTGTAAATGTGTAACATTTACCTCCGGTGGTGGCAAAGATTGAAATCACACATGCATCATACTCAAAACAGTGCATGGAAATAGTGTCAGCTATTATCAGCTTGGCATTTTTTTTGTGTGTCCATCCAGGGCAAATGTCGGGTACATTTCTCAATCTTGCCTTTCTTCATATGTATAATAAAGCTTTTCCTTGAAGTGCTGTCTTGACCTAGTTTTGAGGCCCTGGCTAGCGGCTAGTCAATTCTTCTTGAGCAGCTAATCACAACAGTCCACGTTCAGCCACTTCTCTTATCAGTGTCTCACACCCAACCACCATACACCATCCCTAATTGCCATTGGGCCAGGTACGAGACATACAGGGACAGCCTCTACGCTTCAGAGCCTGAGAAACTTTTCAAATTAACCAAATGGCAGGGTGCCCTTGAAATCTAGCTAACTCCACCTCACTTGCCATATATAATCTTCCCCCTATAGTTCCAGCTTGCTATCGCCCTGTTCCCACATTGTGTGGCCTTGTACAGCACATTTCTCTCATTCAGAGAGGTAAGTAGCAAAGAGTTCTGCCTTACTCTGTCAGACAGTCAGGGTGCAGTGCCCCACCATCAAAAGAATCTTTAAGTCTTATAAAATAAGGTATTCCTTATTCTACCTTAACAGAGTGTGTTTTCCTATACTGCACTTAAAAATGAATTATCCAGCATACACTTCTGTGAAATCTGGTACCACATACTTTCTCCCAGTCTCCAATTGAAACCTCAATGAGTTATCACCTCCACTTGTTAAGATGGTTGTTATCAGGAAAAAAAAAAAAAAAGATAATCCGTATCGGTGAGGTTGTCAGGAAATTGGGAACTTGTGCACTGTGGGTGAAAAGGTAAATTGATGCAGCCACTGTGGAAAACAGGATGGGGATTCTTCAAAAAAGTAGAAATAGAACTATCATATGATCCAGCAATTCTACTTCTTGTTACGTATCTGAAGCAAATCAAATTATCATCTCAAATAGATACTCTGCACGCCCATGTTCATTGAAGCATCATTCACAATAGCCAGATATGGAACAACTCATATGTTCATTGATAGCTGAATTGAAATGTGGCATATACATACAATGGAGTATCATTCAGCCTTACAAAGGAAGGGAATCCTACCATTTGTGACATCCTAGATAGACCTGGGAGACAGTATGCTAAGTAAAATCAGTCAGCCACGGAAGAACAAATACTGCAGAATTCCTCTTATATGAGACATCAAGAATAGTCGAAGATATTGAAATGGACAGTATAATGATGGCTGTCAGGAGATGAGGGGTAAGACAATATGGGGAGATGTTCAATTGGTATAAAGTTACAGTAATACAAAAGTTCCAGAGATCTGGGGTACAACATAGTGCCTGTAGTTAACAATAAGGTAATGGGTACTTCAAAAATTATTCAGAGGGTAGATCTCATGTTAAGTGTTCTTACCACATAAAAAGGGAGAGAAAAAAAAAAGGAGACAACTGTTGGAGATGATGGATCTGTTTGTAACCTGGACTGTGGTGGTGATGATGACCCAAGTCTATACATATGTTTAAACCTGCCCAACTGTATACATTAATTATGTGCAGTTTCTTTAAACCAATTATGGCCGGGGGGAGAAACAATTCATCAAGAGGCTATTTAATCTGAAAGTTCTTTTCTTACTCCAAGTCTGTACACTTGAATCACCAATAATAATGGAATAAGAAACTTGTCAGCAGCCATGGGTCATATTTTGAAGAACATAACACTTCCATAGTTAATAATAACCAAATACCTAGAGCTATTTAATTACATTGATGAAGATTATAATAGAGAAACAGGGGCCTTTACATAAAAGAATCTCTGAAATTAATAGAGGTAACGTTAAAGAGATGTTCCTCCATCCTTAACTTACACCTGCTGTAAGAATTCTGGTATCTAAGGTTAACTCATGTATAATGATGCTTGAGTAAGGCTTTTTTTTTCCCCCCTTTTTGGTTGTATTGTAGGCTCACCATCAGATATTCTATATAAGAAATTCCTAACTAAAATTTTATTTCAGTTCACATCTTGCAAACTCAGAAAGTTTCCATTATTACATTGAATGGGGGTAAAGTCAAACCATTCATAAGGGCACAGATTTTAGTGTGAAAGTACTGGGTTGAATCCAAGCTTCATACACCGCCAACTGTGGAAACTTGATTTAGTTACTCAACCTCTCTGGGGCATATCTGTATGTAATTTAATGAGTATCTTCTTCAAAAGATGACTAAATGAATGAATTATCATAAAGCCTTCAAAAAATGCTTGACATATTAAGCACTCTATGATTACCCATTCAAAAACATAGCTTTTCTTTTCTCGTGTTTTTTTGTTTGTTTTGTGTGTCCATCTGTTTGTTCTTTTTAGTACTGTATACCATGGGAGGTACTAGAGGACTTTTTTCACATTCTTCATTCTTTATTAGTTTGGAACTTGCTTATTTTATATTATGGGAACAACTGACCTGAAATCACAAATACCTCTTCTATGGCACTAGAACTCCCTTCAAGTAAGCACATGATTTATATCTTGTAAAGTATAAAGTATATTAAAATATGTTACAATGCATAATAAAGTGAGCAGACTAACACTAAATAACCTAAAACTAATTTATTATAGCAATACAGATATAAAGTAATTATCTTAAACTAACCAAACTATACTAACAAACTAAACTAACTAAACATTTGAATCATAAGCATTAAACTTAGTTAATAGAGTTTGGATGGAAAAACATTTAAAAATAATGTGACAATGAATGTATGTATGTTTATGTATAACTGAAAAATTGTGCTCTACACTGGAATTTGACACATTGTAGAATGACTATAACTCAATAAAAAATGTTTAAAATGTATCTTCTACAAAGTCAAAAAAATTTCTTATTGATCTTAAATATTTTTAAAAGAATCTTCTGATAAATCCTTTCTTATCTCTCCTACTTTTTCAATCTAATATCCATATATATATATATATATATATATATATATTTATGTTTAAATAGTGAAAGAAAAATCAATAAATGTTTATACTTTTGGATAATAAAATTAAAACTCCATTATTGTGTCTAAAATTAAATTATAGGAGGGAATTCTTTTTAACCATAGGTATTCATTTTGGCTGTAATGAGCAAGGCTAGACTTTTCAATAATTAAAGCATTGTATGTGTCATCCCAAATAAACCCTGCTTATTGCTAATTTTAAGTGGTAGCAAGTGTAAGTAGTTTATATTCAATATTTGAGAGACTTGTTCTAAACTTTTTTATTCTTCATTTATAAGCATTATTCTAAGCAATCATGGTAAAATTTTCAATACTATTGTTTTATAGATTTTTTTTCCTTCTGTAAACAATACAGAGCCCACTAACAAAGATAATTATCTGTGGAAATGCATTTTAAAAGAAAAAAAATCCATAACTGATCTCTAATAAAACACAACAAAATGCAGAATTTTCAAGGAGTTATTAGAAACATTTCAGCTGCTGACTACTTTTTGCTCAATTTTCTAAGACACCTAGAAGAAATTGTTTTTCTGTCAGAGCAGTTAAAACTCATAGCTTAATTTATTACATCTGTTACCTGAACTCTGTTACCTATCACTCCACTCATCATAGTGTATATTAGGTTCTGCTTTACCACGACTGGCTATAATATCTTACCATATTTTAATGCAAAATAAAGAGTATTTTCAAGGTTGCAGTCCCTCTTACATACTGGATTACTATCCAGTGGTTTTGGGATGCAAAGATGCTAAGGGACAAATGTATGCTTCTTTAGGAAGCTAAGTAAATAGGAAAATAAAAGCTAGAATACAAATTAGAAAATTGTCAGTGCTATGAAAGTTCAGAGGAAGGATGCTGTCTGTTGAAGGAGTTCAAGGAATCTCAAATGGCATGGGAGGAAACCCTCTGAACCATTGATTTCCATTGCTGATAGCCCTCTTGCTAATCCATCAGTCCTTACACTGAGTATCCAGTGTACTCCCGGGGAAACACATGTTTTCCAGGGATTCACAGGCATGGAGAGTCTTAGCCTAAACATACACATACTCGTTTTAAAAACTTGTCTACCTGAGAATACCTTCCCTCTGCCACTTCTCCTTTCCCATCTCTTCTTTCATTTGCGAGCTTCTCCCACCATTCAAAAGGAAGTCCCATTTCATACCATCCGAAATCTCTCTATGGTTCTTTGCTTTGGAGTTCAAAATGCCTACTTACTTTTGCAGAGAGAACAACAAATTTGGGAAGAGACATTTAGGTAGACCTTAAAAAGATGAGTCAACTGAACAGCTAGAGTTAGGGAGGAAGGCTATCTAAAAAGGACTGATTTGTATACCAATCACTATCCCCTTATTCCTCCTCAAATCTTTATTTCTGTTAAAATTGTTTGGTTAAATCTGTTTTTGAAGTTATATGAATGAAATTCTACAACATGTTCTGTTGAGTCTGACTACCCTAGCTTAACATTATTTAACAGTGTTTGTGTTGCTGCTGTGCAATAATGATCATTGCTGTATAGTATTCCAGTGTATGAATGTACACAGTAAGGTGTTTATCTATTTATTAGTAAAGGACATTTCAGTTATTTTATATGGATTACTGATAATTATCAATCAGAATTACTGAATCTATATCTTGGTGCTCATATAGAAGAATTTCTGTAAGATATACCTAAAAATGGATTTTTAGGTCATTGGGTATGAGTAAGTTCAACAAAGAAGGGATTTCTGTTTCCTTTCTGTTTTCCAGAGTAGTTGTACCAATTAAGTAGTGAGTTAATAAATTCAGTGATTTCCATGAAATCAATCCTTCCATGTAAATTCTACAATTATCATGTAGCTCTCTGTTTACGGTTTTTCCCCTGAAGTTTTGAAGAGTATTTGCAGACTTCATTTTACTTCACCCTGAAAACTTCATCGTGCATCTTCAAAGAATACAAACATCTTCCCATACAACTGAAATACCATTATCACACACCTAATACAATTAATTAATATTTCTAAAATAGCATTTAATATCAGTTCATATTCAAGTCATGCCAAATTTCATTAAAATGTACATTTTAGAGTTTTTGAATCAGAATCTTATTAAAGCTTATGCATTCAATTTTTGCCTTCATATTGAAGGATATTTTCACTAGGTATAGAATTCCAAGCTATAAGTTTCTTCTTTCCTCAAGTACTTTAAAGATATTATTTCACAGTCTTCTGTGTTTGTAGTTTTTGATGAGAAATGAGCAGCAATTTGTATTGTTTGTCCCTATTTGGAATTCATCATTATTCTCTGCTTTCAAGATTATCCTTTTATCTCTGTTTTCTATAATATGATTGTAATATGCACAGATAAGTTGCTATTTTATTTTATCCATTTTGGAGTTCACTGAGCTTTTTGAATCTATAGATCATATCCCTCATAAAATTTGAGAAGTCATTGGTCATTATTTCTTTAAGTATTTTTTTGCACCATTCTCTCTTCTCCTGGGACTCCAAATTACACAAATTTTAGAGTTCTTAATATTGTCCCTCAAGTCTCTACACATTTGTTCAATTAAAAAAAATTTTGTTTGCTTCTTTTCTACATGTAAAATAATTTCCATAGATCTGTCTTTAAGTTCACTGGCTTTTCTATTATCTCCATCCTATTTTTGAGATCATCCTATGAATTTTATTTCAATTATTATACATTTTAGAATTAAGATTTCCATTAGTTTTTGCTTATAGTTTCTATCTTTCTGATTAACTTTCCATCTTTACATTCATTCTGAGCATATTTTTTCTTACTTAATTTAGTATGGTACAGTGGCTACTTAATGTCACTCTTTGACAGTTCCAACATTTGAATCATCTCAGAGTTGATTTTCTTTTCCCAGGAAAATTTGTCATATTTTCCCAGTTTTTTCATATGTCAAGTAATTTGAGACTGTTTTCTGGAAGTTTTGAATGCTTTAGTAGCAAATCTGGATTCTGATACTGTCCTCTGAGTGATGTCATATTTTGTTTCCACAATTTATCTTGGCTGGATGGCAAATACTGATTTGAGATTAAAATCAAACCTTAATATTAGATTTATTTTTTTTAATTTTTAGCTGAGCTGCTTAGAGTTTGACCTGAACATGCATGTTTCAGGGATTAGCCAAATACTAGATTTCATGTATATAAATTACTCTGACCTCTATCTGTCTCCATTTAAAACTTTGCCCTCTGGTTCTTCAGGCATAAAAGACTGAAGGTTTGCCTTTTGTTTTTGGTTTTTTGTTTTTTTTTTTGTCAGTTTCAGGCACCCTATGTAGTGCTGACTGCAAATTTGCTCTCAGATCAGAAGTCATAAAAATGGGAAAGTCATCTCATGCCTATTCCTTTGTGTTAGTTTTCTCTCATTGCATACCATATCACCATAAATTGAGTGGCTTAAGTAAGATATCATTATTATGTCACAGATGAGTCAGTAGATTGGACATGGCTTAACTGACTCTTCTGCTTGGTTATCTCACAAATCTACACCCAAGGTGCTAGCCAAGAAGTATTTTCTTATGGAGTGTGGGGTCTTCTTCTTCCATTTGAGTTATTGGCCAAATCCAGTTTCTAGCAGTTGTAGGAGTGAGGGCCTCAGTTATTACAGACCACTACTATCCAGAGCCAGTTAAAACATGGCCATTTTCTTCTTCAAGGCCAGCAAGAGAATCTCTCTTTCTCTCTCTAGAAAGGGTCCAGTCTTTTTTAAAGGAATTTTACCTGACTAATCCAGACTCATCCTAGGTGCACTCTCCCAAAATTAATTCAAATCAATAGATTTAGGACTTTAATGACAGCTACAAAGTCCCTTCACTTTTGCTTTGAAACATAGCTTGATCATAGGAGGACATCCCAACGTGTTCACAGGTGTCATTTTTCTTCAAGGGAATGTGACTATGCAGAGCATGAGCACCAAGAGAGAGAATCTAGGAGTTCTGCCTAACACAACCATTTTACAGGTGTCAACTCCCCCTCAGCAGGTGCCTCTCTTTATTCAGTTTCAGAGATTTCTGGCAGTTGTTTTCTGTTTTTAGCTCTTTTAATGCTTATTTTTGTGTATATCCACAGTTATTCCTGTTTTAATCTGCAGGGAGGGTCAATCCATCGTGAGTTTAATCGGTGAACCTAGAGGGAAGACTTTTGTTCATGAGTATGTCCTATGGCATCATGTTTTTTGATTTATCTAATCTGTTCTATTTAATTACAGTCATTCTTTTTAGATGGAAATCATGCCAAATTTAACCAGACCGGTCTTCTTCAAACTGACACATGTGGGGTTATTATTTTTTTTTTAAGAAGAGGGTTATACAAACAACATTATGGTCACTGAGGACTTTCTCACTTTCTTACACAACATATTGCCTAAATTTTACCTTATACACTCACTGCCCCAGACCTAGAAACACAAGTTTACAAGGATACCCAGCTGCTTTTAAGATTGATTATATTCAGGAAGCAAGATCTGCCTGTTACTCAATGTTCCTGTTTCTAGGTACTTGTGGTGTTTGTAAAAAAGCAAATTTGTACTGATATTTTAAATTCAAATGTAAAATGTCAGAATTTTCATCTTTTATTATTTATTATTATTCTCAATTTTAAAATGTCTCTTCACTGGGATACTGAAAGTCTTATTTCTAACAACCTCAATATATTAACTACTTAGTTGTTTCTTTTATCCTTTGATATATACTTTAAGAACTATAAAACCCATGTTACTACTACATATAAATTCTCTGTGTGAAATTTAAAATTTCTTTAAGGTGCCTTTGTCCTTACTAAAGACAAAAAGAAACAAAGCAACAAACAAACATCAAGTATGTCCAGGACATTGTACTTCAAAGTCACTGAAGTCTTTTATCTGTGGATTTGTTATTAATTTTATATATGTCTAATGTCATTGTTTCTTCTGTGGTTTAATTTCTTAATTTTTTGCTTGATTTAATTTTAAAATATTTAACACATTTGTATCTTTCAAAGTTAACGAAGATATTAAAACTTGTTGTCAGAGAAGCCCTTCTCCATTTCTAATCTCTCCGCTTCGGGTACTCCTTTTGTTTTGATGGTTACTTTCTATAGGATTTGGGGAAACTTGGAGACATAGTCTCCTGAATTCACTGACTTAACAATCTCTGTTTCCATTAGCACAAATCAAAACCATTTCTTCCTTTTTTGTAATACTATCATCACTAAAACCCAGTATTTCTCCTGCTTTTGTAAACCTGCCTAAATGTCTCATTTTTCTCTTAGAAAAATCCTTTCTATTCTCCTCATGCTTCAGTTCCAATCTGGACTACACATTGTGTCTCAAGATAAATTTATTCTAGAAAATCATATGTATATATTTAAAATATGATCTAATCATACCATCATAATTGTATGCAGTATTTATAAGTGTAAATTATATATTCATGAGAAATATTAAAGCATATAATTTTGATTGATCAATTGTTAACAACTAGGAATTCACATATGTGTTAAAATACTCTGCAAAACACAGTGTTACTTTTTCCTTTAGATCATCATTAATTGATGACTGATTTTATACCATCAGTTTATTCTAACTGCCTGTTTATTTCCCTTTTTTTGAAGACCAAATGGTCGTGATCTGCATAGTGGATTATCTTTTTTGTCTTTTTACTACTACCTATTACTAACCCCAGATATTTGCATAATTATCTGTGGTAACTGACAATTCCAAGAAAGTTTAGTCTTCAGTGAATTTTTCCAGACTATTGACATGGAATCAGATATTCTTAGAGGAGTTTTGGTCCCTTTTAGGTCAAGTTTGCCAGTAACAACAACAACAACCACCAAAAAAAAAAAAAAAAAAAATATATATATATATATACATATCAGCTACCTTATTCTATTGCATATTCGTACCCACTACCTACTGAATTTTTGTTTAGAATTATAAATTTGATTGTTAAATACTCTACTAATGAAAGTTTTCATTTGAAATTATTATTATGTACAAAAAAATAATTTTTATTTCCCAATGTGAGATTTTTGGACCATTTTGTCAGCTCCCAGGTTATGGGCTCAAGCCAAAACTCCAAAATAACACCGGAGGAAAAAAATCTTTTTCAAAAAAATCCAATTTTAAACCTAGAAAATAACTTTTTCATAACTTTTTTTTTTTGCCAACTTCCATATCGTACTTACCTTTAATTTTATCTCAGCAAGCAAGATTGCAGCCAGGTTTACTCAAAATAAGTTTAAATCTGAAAACAAAGCAAAAGAAAATATTGGAATTTAAAAGCACCCTATTTATAATAATACTGCAATTTAATATTCTTGAAATAGTAGCATTCACTGTACTTGAGAAATATGAATTATCCTGAACATAATAAAACAGTATTTAAGCTTCTTGTACTTTGAGTCCAATTATGTCCCCTGGCTATAATTTAGAATGATATTTTTTGAACACTAATAATAATTCAATTATATCCCCACACATTTGCAGAAATCCCAGAGTCCCAAAGCCAAGTTTACTTGTCAGCAAGTATATTCAAAACATATACTTTAAAACAGAGTTACTAATAGCTCCAAAAAGCCCCCAAACTAATTTCTAACCAGCACAATCAATATTAAACTACATAAACTTTTGAAGTTATTTTTTTCATATAACCTGCCTCTTTTCAAATTTCTCCAGTGATATCATCTGTCAGTGTAATTCTCTAAATTTTACCATCAACACCCCCTACCCCAACACATACTTCTAAAGTGTTTATCCTCAATCAAATTTTCTCTGTTGTGAAGTCTCCAGACTGTTAAAAAGTTCATTCCTTTTAGAACAGAATCCTTTGTAAAAGTGCCAGCACACTTCCTTGCTGCCCTCTTGGGTCTCTACTTCAACTTTCACAGTCAGAGGAATATTGGCCCTAAACCTCTGAAACAGAACCAGAGTTTATAATCTTTGGGATTATAAATCACCTATCTAATGTGATTAAAAGGACTACCTTTCCAGACATACCTGGTTTATCCATGATGCATTTAGAGTCAATGGAATCTTCTTCTTGGACATCATAATTTTTACACCATGCATTGTCATCCTGTATCCCTCAGATTTAGAAAGAGGAGAAGAACTCCTTTTCTCATGTTGTCTTCCTATGCCATTGACATTATTGGATGAGCTCCCACTTCAGCAGGAATACCAATTTCCTATTTACAACAAATTCTAGGATTGCCTGGAAGGAAATTGCACAATGAAAACTGTTATTTTATGTAGCTTTTAGTAATTTGGATTGATACTATTTGAAATTATAAATTATTTTGAAAAATGGTCACCTTGACAATGATTCTTCTCCTTTCAAAAATATGATATGTATTTTCCATTTATTGGGTTTTTTTGCATGTCTTTTGGTAAAATTTTATAGTTCTTACTCTTACTGTCATATCTTTTTTATATAGTATGTTAACTTAAGATTATTTTTATTAAGTTTACATTTAAGTATATTATAAAGCTGTTTATTACAAATAGGTTCCTTTTTATTTCAAATACAATTAATTATTGCTACTATATAGAAATACATGGGAAGTTTCCTAATTTTTTTTAACATTTTTTATTATTTGTAATCATTTTACAATGTTGTGTCAAATTCCAGTGTAGAGCACAATTTTTCAATTATACATGAACATATATATATTCATTGTCACATTCCTTTCTCTGTGAGCTTACCATGAGATTTTTGTATCATTTTTGATACCATCTTCTTGATATACTTTCTTACCAACTCTAATATTATGTTTATTGTTTCTTTGGATTTTCTAGGTGTAAGATTTATTATTTATAAATAATGATAGTTTTATTTCTTAATTTCCAATGTTTATATATGTTTAATTTGTCTGTTGCATTGACAATGACTGGAGTACAAGACTGAATAATAACAATGACAGTTAGGTCTGAGTTTCTGGGAGATGGGATTTATACAGTTAAGGCACATCTGCCTCCCTATTCTTTGTTTACTAAGAGACTTCTTATGAAGAACTGGTGTTTAATTTTCTCAATTTTTTTTACTATGCATATACATACGCATTTTTTTCCTCTTTTAATTCCGACATGTACAGAGCTGTATAAATATATTTTCAGAGTCAGGAGAAAAAGCTGACTCTGGTTTATTAAACAACAACAAAAATTTATTAAAACAATGTTTAAATAAAGCAAGTTCACAGGAGAAGTAGAGAAGTGTTGCAGGATGCAAGATCAGTATACAAAAGTAATTGTATTTCCACATGCAAGCAATGAACAATACAAAAATGAAATTAAGAATACAATTCCATTTGCAACTGCATTAAAGAGAATATAATGCTTAGAAAACATTTAACAAAAAAGTGCAAGAAAGTGACAAAACTTTAATAAGGAAAATTCAAGAAGATCAAAATAAGCGGAAGGACATTCCATGTTCACAGTTTGGAAATCTCAATGTGCTAAAGATAGTAATTCCCTTCAAGTTGATCTGTAGATTTAAAACAATTCCTATGAAAATTTCAGCAGGCTTTACAGAAAATTGGCAAGCAGAATCTGCAATTCACAGGGAAATGCAAAACACCTAGCAGTCAAAACAATTCTGAAAAAAGAAGTGCAAGTTTTCTGATTCCACATGTAAAAAGTTGGCAGTCATCACTAAGTCTTTAACAGTAAGTAAAAAGCTGAACATACTGAAAAGCCAACAACTTTCCTTGGATCTGTGAGAGAAGACACAGGGCAAAATGCTGTCCCCGAGATCAGAGAGACAGACAGGGAAATGAAAGGAGTCATGGCTTGCTACCTAGAGGCTTATTGATTTTATTGATCTTTTCAAATAACCAGGTTTTGGTTTCACTGATTTTCTCTATTGACTTCTTATTTCCAATTTCTGTAACCTTCTCTAATATAATTTCTTTTCTTCTGCTTACTTTGCATTTAACTTGTTCCTTTTTTTTGTTTGTTTGTTTCCTAAGGTAGAAATTTAGATGATTAGTTTTGGAATTTTCTTCCTTTCTAACATATGCATTCAATACCAAATATATCTCTTCGTATTTCTTCTTTGACCCATGTGTTATTTAGAAGTATGTTGTTTAATCTCTATGCATTTTGGGATTTTCCAGTTATCTCTGTGTTATTTATTTCTAGTTTATTTCCAATGTTATCTGAGAAAAGAGATTGCATGCTTTCAATTCTTGTAAATTGGTTAAGGTGTTTTTATGGCCCAGAATATGCTCTAGTTTAGTGAATGTTCCATGTTAGCTTGAGAAGAATGTGTACTCTGCTGTTGTTGGATGTAGTCTACAACTGACAATTATACCCAGTTGATTAATGGTGATGTTGAGTTCAAGTGTCCTTACTGATTTTCTGCCTATTGGATATATGTGTTTGTGATAGGAGGATGTTTAATTTTGTAACTATAATCATGGATTCATCTATTTCTCTTTGCAATTCTATTAGTTTTTTCCTCACATAGTTTGACCTTCTGTTATTAAGAGCATACACATTAAGGATTAAGGCTGTCTCTTGTATATACTACTTCCATTTGATAATGGAGCACTGCTGTGCTGTGTGAGTCAGACTATTCTGATTGCTGCTTTGATTCTGCTGTGCATTGTGGTAAGCACACACCTTGTCTTTGGTACTTGAGTGCAGTCACTTGGCCTTTGCCACCCTGAGATGCAATTACTCTTGTTGCATTTAGTTTTCCTAATTCAGTGCCCACAGTTGCCACTGTAAGTTCTGGCCAACAAAGAAGAATGATCATAGAGCTTTAGATGATGCTGGTGCTCTCCTCAAAAATTTATTTTTCACAGTCATGGTGAAAGGTATTTATTTTGGATCCTCCCACGGTAAGTGAGTAGGTCTTAAGTGACAAATCCACTCCAACATTTCAATGTCTGTAAGCCTTTGAATCCCTTCCTCTTCATTAAACTGTGGGAAATTGGACATTTCCATGTCAGTCGCAATGGGTCACATTTTGATTCAAGTTTCAACTAACCCACAGAGCAAACAATTAGAGGTCTTTCTAACTGCCATTATAACTACAACATTAAATGCATTATCTCTTCTTAGTTGACTCATATCAATAAATTCAGGCTGATCCATCTTTATATTCCTCCACATGCATTATATTTGTTGCCAACATAGTCCCTGGATTTCTGTCAGTATACATTTGAAAATTCAAGTCGTTGTTTCGGAGTGTAGCGTACTTTCTCATCTTTAGGGGCCTACTATGACTTGAGTCTAGTTATAGGTCCAGAAGCAAAGAGAGGTGGTCGTGTGAGTGGGAAAAGGATCAGTACTGCCTTTCAAGGCAACAGCCTCAGGGAGCCATTATAGTTTCCTCAGGCAATGAAGGTTCACTCTCCCTAGCTGGGAGTACGTGAGCTACTTCCACCTGGGACGGAGAGGCTACTTGTACTAGGGGTAGAATTATCAGAATTTAGGGCTCAGTGTTTGCAGCTTTGTCAGGATCTTCTCACATGTCTCCATTCCAACTTTCAGGATTTCGTTTTTTTTTTCCAATCATTGCCTTCACATTTTAACAGTAGACACCCTGTGAAACTGTGAATTCAATTTGCATTGTAATTCCACCACTGGCAGGGTGAGATTCTGGGTTTGGTTTTCACTCATATCAGCCCTGTGGCTGCAGGAAATAAGATCTCTTTCAGGGCAGATATAAAAGTTTCAGGTCACTTAGGTGGCATTTAAACTGGAAATTGAAATCCCTGAGCTCATCTTTTTTTCCCCTCTACTTTGTTCAGTGACATTAGGGGCAACCAGCCAATATCATTGTACTCCTTAGTTTGACAAAAGTGTTTTGAAGTATTGTATGCATTGTCACCCAGATCTTTACCTCCTGTGTTTGATTAAGAATACCCAATGGCAATGTCTTGTGTATCTCTGTTGCCAAATGATGCATGGACTATCAGTGTTCTTTTTAGTACTAGAAATAGAGTCATTAGTGTCTTTAAATCTAATCAGATTAGAGAGTCAATTTCAGAAAACCCAGAACCAATTTTGAAGATTTATCAGTAGAAGTCTTTTCCTCCAGAACAAATCATGGTATCAAAATCTATATTAGTCAGGGTTCTCCAAGAAACTACACCAATAATATACATGTAGATAGACAGATAGATAGATAGATAGATAGGAAATTGGCTCACATGATCATGAAGGCTGGCATGTCCAAAATTTAGTGTGGGCCCAGGAGTGCAGGTTGAAGAATCAGGGGAGTTGATGGTACAGGTCCAGTCTGAAAGCCAGTGGACAGGGAACCAGGAAGGCCAACAGGGCAGCTCTTTTTCATGGGCAGTCTACTATCGAGTTTCCTCTTGCTCAGAGGAGACTGAAATTTTTATTCTGTTCAGTCCTCAGTGGATTAAGCCTACTCACCTTTTTGAAGGCAATGTACTTACTCAGAGTTTACTGATTTAAATGTTAATGTTGCCCAAAACCATCCTCTTTGTGGGTACGTAGAATTAACCATCGCAGATATAATAGCTGATTTTATATATCTCACACTCACCTCATGTTTCCAATTTGTTCTCTTTATTTTTGGCCTTGAGTATCTAGTATCCTTGGAACCATTCATAATTTGCAGTACCATAATTTGCCAAAATGTGTGTCTATTGGGATTTCTTCCCTTGGTCTAATTCTATATTCTTTTAATCTTTGGTGAATTTCTGATTGTTGTTGATTATTTGTGGACTTTGTTTCATTTCCCAGTAATGTTATGAATTTATTTTTAAAACATCTGTTCTAATAGTCTAAGAGGAAAGATATATTTAACCTCAATCATTATCTTGATCCGCTCCCATTTGTTTTCTTGAGACAGTCTATGCTCTTAGAATTACATGGTATTTTAGTCTACAGTTTTTCCTTATATACCTTTGACATGTTCTCTGACTTCTTGTAACTCCTTTTCTTTCTTCGGAGTTCTATGCTTGACCCTTTACTCATTTTATTTAACCGTTTTTCTTAAGTGGGGTTGAGATGAAGTATTGGTGTTTTTAAATAAATACTTGAGAAAGCTGTCTGGAGGCTACTTGTCATTTGCTTTAGAACATGGACTATTTTTCAAGGTTGGGTTTTGTTTTTTTTTCACTTTTTTGTCTGAAAAGTGACTCAATAACAAGAACGTGCGCAGCCTGCAAATCCATAGAACTAGCTTAGCCCAGGAATTCATACTATCAACAGTACCTGCTGTATTTTCCTATGTTTTCTGGATAATAAAGATAGGACTGATGATATTGGGGAAGGAAACTATATTCACAGTTTAGGTCTTCTGCGGGTGTGGGATACAGTAAAGGAGAAGTGTGTGTGTGTGTGTGTGTGTGTGTGTGTGTGTGTGTGTGTGTGTAATTGCGTGTGTTGCAAAGTAATACTTCAAATGTTACACCTATCCTCGATGGGGATAGAGCCGTATGTTCTCCCCAAATAAGGCCATGACTAATCTCCTTACTTACAGGAATATTTCTGCTCACTAGTGGCAAGCTCATTGCCATAAATCCTTAGGTAGTAAGACTTACAGTTAGAAAGCTGACCTGGAAGTTGCATCACGGCAAAATCAGGCTTTGTAAGTCCTCATGCCCTCACTTGAATGTTATACTTTCACTTACCCATTCCGACTTCTTTGATGCCAGGCTAAGCAAAACAGCTAGTTTTCATGCTGAATGCCAATTTTCAATGTTTCACAATAACTTCCTGGAGTGATACATAGAAAAGGACTCTAAGGTCAAATATCCACTCTTTGGGAAGGAATGCTGTGGTCTGTTATCAATATCAACCATGGGTAATAGGAGGAACAAATGCAGAAATGATTTCTATGTGCAATATAGATTTTCACCAAATTCTCTGAAATCTGGAAATGCATTGTGACACATTTATCCAGCACATTTCCTCTTGATTTCTTCCAATGAAAATTGTGAATCTAAATTCCATTTTAAAATACTTACCAAATAGTCTTTTAATGTTTGATTTATTTAATTCCTAAAATGTGTGGTTATCAAAACCAACTTGCTTTCAAGAATACAAAACTGATATAGTTTCTCTCTTTTTCCATCTACATTTGAAATTTATAGGCAGTGGTTAAGATATTTTCTATTTTCTAAAATGATTATTTTACTCCAATGACTCAAATTTGCAGAGTTTTCTAATCTCACATCTAAGTAATTTACTGAAATTTATGCTAGATAATTTAAATAATAATATTTCCATTAGAATGATAAGGTAGAAGACTGAAACAGGAACTTGTCTCTCCTAATACTGTATCTGATCAGGCCAAAAGTGACTGACACATTGTTTTTTATGAAAATTGATAATATGTATTTAATTTGAGTCACACACGCACTCCAACACAGCATTAAAAATACAGGATATAAGTCACTGCAGGGTCACAAGTGTAATAGTAAACTTTTATTTCAGTAGTATTTCCAATGTAACTTGCTGCTAAAAACCAAGATTATTTTTAATATTAGTACAAAAAGGCAGTTGTGTGATATTTCCCGTCAAATTTTATGGGTGATTTATTCAACTCAATTTGGTTGAAGGGCTTCTAATAGCTGATAGATTTCAGGAGAAGAATATATGCATGGAAAGTAAAAAATAGATAATGATAAATGAAGACATGCTTCTATCTTATGATAACCTATAATAATTTCCAATTATATTCCAATGGAGGGCAGAAAAATGTGGTTAACACAAGTCTGATCATTCTAAGCATATTTTATTTCGTTTTAGATACAATCAGAATGATAATGCACACTGATATATCCATCATGATTTTACCTTCACCTAATTGATACTACACTATATCAATCAAACTAAGAAAATGTCTGGAGTTCTCATGAATCATAAAAAAAAATTATAATTTATTTTAGAAAAGAAAACTTTCTGTAGCATACTGGTTTGAAGATAAAGGTGTCCAACCATGCTTGGGCCTGGTATTCCAACACACAGAGAAGGGTGTGGTTCCCTGTACTTAGTCATCATACTTACCAGATTCCAGAAATGGTAGAGAAATCACTGTAATTTTACAAGCCTCCTCTAGTTTTTTTCTACAACTCTCTAGCCCCAAATGTTTTTTATCTGAACATCTACTACCCTCATAAATCTGCATCCATCTAAAAATTACATGCAGGTTTCCTTCAGTACCTGATTAGTCATATAATGTAGTCTTGTTTTCCTGCTCAGATCCAAAGTTTCTCAGGAACATATTAGTTAGCTAAGCAGTATAGCTGTCAGTTTTTACCTGGGTCCTCCTAGGACATTTCAGGTGAGACTAGACACCATTAGCATTGGTTCAGATTTGTTTCAATCAATTTTTCAGTTGATCGCTGTAACCAAAGCAAGATACTGTCATAAATTTACTAGAAAATATACCTACTCCTAAGGCTAAAATGCTTATTTGCACCAGCCAAGCCCCTTCTTTCTTGAATTAAGTTACTTGGGAAATAAAATAAATAGAGGGCTGACATACATGGATGCTATAGGAAAACATTTTATATTAATTTTGTTTCCTTTGGAGTGACTGTTTATTGTAAGGATAAACTAAACGTGCAGATTGGAACATTTCTTTTTCCAGGTTGATATATACTTGCACCATCAATTCCTTGACAATGACAAAAATCAGTGTTTGCAGTCCGAGTTGTCCCACACTGTTATGTGACAATCTCCACTTCAGTATCTCCTTTGTTCATCTTACCATGACGTCTTAAAACGATATAATTCTCAATTTGTATTGTTACTGAGGGGCAGAGGTCAACAAGCTTTACCTAAATTCTCTCATTTCCTTCTTTTCTGTGTTTTTATATTTCTAGAAATATGCACATTTTGATCTGTTATTTTCCAGTGAAAATTGAACAGGAAAAGTTAGTTTGCTTCAGTGAAATTTAGACTGAACAGTAAGACAGTAAGAAAGTTTTGAAAGTTTTGAGATGGAATCATACTGTAAAGAAAAGTTTTATATACTTTTTATATTATAGGGAAATCAATATTAGGTAACTTGTTCAGTGGTGGTTGTAAAAATGCAAATGATTCCTTCTAAAAATGTTAATATTGATGTTCTAAAAGTTTTAGATGGAGAGATTGCTACGTAAAAAAATTATTTGGTCACTTCACTGTCTACAACAGAAAGTAATACACTTTTACTTTCTCTCGAAAAAGAAAATAATGATTATTACCTATGCTTTAAGATTGTAACAATAGTTAAAAATCCTTAAAAATCAATTCTGGCAATAATTTTCCATGATTTCAATATAACATCACATGTTTTTACATTTAAAAAAAGAAAAATATTAATAAAAGTATAAAGACTTTATCTCTTAGGGTTTTGGTGTAGAAAAACTATTATGTTTTCCCAACTATATACCTGAGTATTATACCTTTTATTTATTAACTTTTGACAAAAAAATTTGAGTCCTCTCTTATGCCTAACATACTTTTTTATTTTTGTTTTTAAGAGGTATTTTATAGACATATTTTATCACATTTTGAAATTAAGGATCCTAAGTACGTATTTATAGCTATCTCAGTTTACCTAAATTTTTTCTTTCTCAAAATATGCTCTGGTGACTTAGGCATATTTTATGGGGCTTATAGCCCATGATCTAATGTTCTGGAGATAACGAAGAATCAAAAACAAATTTGGACTTAGTATATAAAATATTTTTTAAATTTAAAAATGGTTTAAATGTTAAATTTCCATAGTACCAGTGTGAGTCAAAATTTAGTAATGCCCAAAGAGCATTGTTAAATTAGTTGAAGTGATTTTTGACAATATCTGTGTATATATGTATGCATGTATCTATTTCTCTCTCTCCCCCTACCTCATTCTCATCTATTTTCTGCCACGTTTTCGTCACGGCAATTTTTTTTTCTCTTCATAAATGTCATAGTTCAAGTTGACACAACATACATTCAGGAAAATATTATTGTTACTCATTAGTAGACTAATGGTAGAATTAAGTTTTAGAAGAAAAAATAATTAGTAAAAATAATTCTTTGTGAACATATGGCAAAAATGAGACTGAGTCAAAGTTGACTTCTGTTTAAAGTCTAGCAAATCACTCAGTGTTGGTAATGACCTTGCCAAAATGCATAAACAACTTAGAAATGCATTATTTGATGATAAAAGGATGATGAGTACTCTTGTCATTTCTGTATATTTCTATATAAAGTGTATCAAGATTAATTTTTTTTATTCTTTAGAAACAAGTTGGAGGTATATATACATATATTGATTCAAGTAGAAAGTAATGATACCAACACAGTAAACTAAAGTATGGGGGGCAAAGACATTACTGTATGTTACTGCACAGAAAAATTGCAGTGTTTTCTACAGTCTAGTATAGTGTATGAGAATAACGTAATTGTAAACTCCTTTACATTTGAAAGCTTTTCAGTTCTATTACTCATCTTATTTGAGCTTATCAATAATCTTTTAAAATTTTCATTTTGGAATGTTTTCAATATACACAGGAGTAGGAAATATATTTTAATAAACCTTTAAGTAACTGATATCAACATGCTAGAATTATCAATATTTTTAACTTTGTAGTTTTTAGCCTTTTATTTCCTTCTTTTATCTTCCCTTTTAATTAAAATGTACAATTTTAACATATACATAAAATACTAATTAATTTAAATTGTACCTGTGTGAAAAAGCTAAGTTACATGGAACTCATTACAGAGCACTTATTTCAGAGTTCTCTGAATGTTGAGATATATTCTGAATGCACAATTTGTGGTCAAATAAAATAAACTTAACATGTCTTCAAGAATTTAAATCATTTATTATATCTATGTTTAAGTTGGCCATTTGGTTAAATGCCTACACCATGATCATGCAACAATGGTGAGTAATATCCTTAAATTAATTCAGTTTAGAGACAGGATATCAGTCACAATACTGCAGTTAAATTTGTTTAGAAAAATAACTTGAAATAAATGGACCATTTTCTAGAAGGGATGTGTTTATTTATTTAGGCTAAGTTGTGACTGTTTATAAATAAAAACTGATTGAAAGAAAAGTCATTAATGAATGCATTTTGCCATATTAGAAACAAAAAATTCAGGGGAAAGAATGCCCATTTTCCATGCCCTTTCCTGCATCATACAGATAAATCTCTTTTATCCTGGAGTTAGAAGTCTCTTCTTTGAAGTATTTCTGCATTCCAACAAGCCTTTTTCTCTATTTTCAAAGTACACACAATTTTCTATTCTGCAGTGTCCTTTAGCCATTTTGAAATAAACATAATAACTTGAATTCATACTGTGCCTATCAGGCACAAACCCCATGGCATGACATAGATATTAATTAATAGAATCGCATGAGCCATATGGTGATATATGCTGCCTAATTCAAGAACACCACTTCTGTCTTTAAACACTAGCAACTCCTAGGAAGTCTAGGCCCTTAGCTGTATTGTTTAGATTTGATTGGGATTCAACTGGCTGGCAGGCTAACCTAACAACATAGAACAAATCAGAATCGGTGAGCTTTTTTCCTAAATTTATGTTAATGATATCAAGAGCTTTGACTTTTATATAGGGTACTCATTGTCTTAATGGATTTTTTCTTTTTTGATGCTATTTCCAGGTTTGAATTAATAATTTTATATTTTATATAGCTTCTTGAAATGAGGAAATGTCATTTCAAAGTTAACAAAAATCTTCCTTATTATTCTATACCACAAAAACTAAAATGAAATTATAAACTAACCTAAATATAAATGATTGTGTTTGATAATTTTATAATGTCACAGGTAAACAGTAAGTCCTCTTTTCCCTTAACTATTCATGCATATGTTAGCATACAATATTTAGCAAACCTTTGTTCTCCATGTTCCAATAGATTTGAATACGAAAGGATTTGCTTAAAATTAGAGTTGGAGGATAGGAAAATCTAAATTCATCCTCGTGTGTGAAATAATTTTCTTTGTTTGCATGGTCATTGATTATTTCCCCTTCCAATGTGCTTAAAAAAAAAAAAAAGGAATTTTTTTTTTTAAGTATAAATATTTGAAAGTCTGAAGAGACATTCCATCTCCAAAGCCAGAGCTGGTTACACCGTGGGAACTGCGTATCATTTTATCTTTTATATTTTGCCCTTCAGTAAACCAAATTTTCTATGATAGATATTAATTGCTAAAGTTTAGTGAACAGTGTGTCCGGCATTTCACTAAAATCCTAATACATCATCTCATTTAATTTTTACAGCAATGCTAGGAGATAGGATCAGTTTATAAATTAGGAATCTAGAAAACAAGGAGGTAAAACACTATGCCTATGATCACACAACAGGCAGATAAATGGTAGGTATACAGACTGATAGACAATAGGATAATAGACTGCTGTGTCTTTGTTGTTCTTGTTTGTGTTTGTTTTCTTTTTTTTTTGTTTGTTTATTTTTACTGCCCTAGCACTGCAGGACATCCAGCATCTCTAGTCCTGCCTCCTATATGTCATATGGGCTTCCCCGTCAATATAAAAAGCAGACCTTCGGGGCTTCGTTAGATTCCAAAAAACTTCCCCCAGGAGCAGGACCAACCTCCCTAGGACCTGTTGCCTATGGGAAAAAATTAAACTCTTCTGAGGCTTTTATTTCTGTCTTGTCTCCTCAACTTGCCCTTTTTAGGGTTTGAGTGGCATGTAGGGAGGAGAAACAAAATAATAATTAACCCTGAACTAAGTCAAGATTTCCTTCCTTAACTGCCCAAGGCAGAGACATCTGCTGCTCCTTGGCGTCCCACACCCTGTTGTTCACACTGCTCTCGTGCCACGTCCCAAGCTGACAATAATTCACCTGTTTGCAGTTGTGTTTCCTCCGTTAAAACGGAAGCAGATTCATCCACTTTCACTTTTTTTCCCCCCTAACAGCTGAAAACATTTTGGAATGATCTCAACCTCTTTCTAAAAACATCTTTATTATGGTATAATTGACATAAAAATATCATATGATAAACTGTATACTTTGGTAAGTTTGGCAAGTGTACACATCCAGGAAAACTGCCATTATAATCAAGATAGTGTACAAATCCACGAGAGCAAAATCTTGCTCTTTCTTGCACCTCTCCTCTACACCCCACTCATTCCAAGGCAACAATAACCAGTCCACTTCTTGTCACTGTACGTTGGTTTACATGTTCTAGAGTTATATACAAATGAAACTGTACTATGTGTAATCTTTTGGTCTGGATTATTTCATTCAACATAATCATTTTGAGATTCATCCCTGTTGTTTTATAGATCACTAGCTCATTCTTTTTATTTTTATAATTAAATTATATATAATATATATAATAACTTTTAACTATTGAAGTGTAGTTGATCTACAATATTATATTCATTTCAGATATACAGCACAGTAATTCAGTACTTTTATATTACACTCCAAACAGGGTTATTGAGCTCATTATTTTTAAATAATGACTTGCATTGTATTATATGGGTGTAATATATTTTGCTTATTCGCTCTCTGTTTCATGAATATTTGGATTGTTTCCCTTTTGGGGTAGCAACCTTATAACCTGCAACTTTGCTAACCTGGCAAGTCAGCTTTAAATCATGCTGTTATTCTTGAAGATAATCTGTTATTTTGCTTTGCTGCTTTTAATATTTTTAAAATTTTGTGTTTCTTTCATATTGTGCTAAATATATATTATAAAATATTGTTTAGATTAAGTGTGCATGAAAGTTTAATGTCGTGAAAAGAGCTAAGGCTTCTCCTCTGTAAACATGGAAATAGACAGGTTTATAAAAACACCACAATATTCTCCCTCTTTTAGCTTCTCAACCAGTAACAGCAATGTTCCTCTTTTTTAATGCCATAATAAAGATATGATTAATCCTCAAATATTGTAATAATCTGAATATAAAACAATCATTAGGTCAGAATTATTGGACTAGAAGATCCTTAGGGCAAGGTCTCTGTCATACATTGAATTCAACACTGCTACACACCTATTAAACAGACAATACAGTGTTAAATAAATCCATTTATAAATAACAAAATATCATTTTGTATGTGAGCTGAAAAAGTGAGTTTGCCTTATGTATAAGGAATATGTGAGTGTATTATTAGCAACATGGTAAGAACTGTTCGTATTTTTCCTTTAGTATAAACAGTAAATCCTCACTTGCCATTTGTTGGCTTTGAAATGTACTTGATGATGTGGGCATTTGGAAGGCTCTTGTTTAGTTTTTGTTTGTTTAAATAAAAATGACTCTTTTATTAAGAGTTAAATTAATCTTATATATGCCCTTAGATTTTATAGAACAGTATAGGAAGATAGAGAATGTGTTATATAAAACAATGAGAATGGGAACCCTTTCCAGTCTTCACATTACTTTTTTTATGATTTCTTATCAACAAAAGTATTCCATTTTAATCAAGGAGTGAATATAGGTAGTAATGTTAGGTAAACTCAAAGCAATATATTTCAAGTCTGGGGACCTCTGGTGCCCTCCTCTCTTTTGTGTTACACTCCATACAGGGAGGTCTGTGAGGTCAGACTGTGACTACATGGGAGTGATTGTTTAATATTTTTTAAATTATCTTTGATTTTATCTGTTTCATCCATTTTATAACATCTTTTGGCATTTTAAAAATTAATGATTAGTAGTTGAATTGTGGAGACAAGATGAAGAGCATTTTGTCTGATTCATTTATGTATTCAACATATTTTTAATGAAAATGAACTGATACTCTACATGATGTGAAAATAGGGTAGGGATGAGGACACATGGACTCACTGTATAAGTCCTATAATACTTTCTTTTTTCTGGTTTTAATGGGGTCAGAGGTCTCTCTACCAGCTAGATTATGGTAAGGGACAACCTCCCAGACAGTTTGTTCCCAGTATCTTAAGCATTATGCAGATATTGGTGAGTTGGATTCTGGCTGGAACATCAAAGGGATATTGGATTAAAAATCACAAAGCTGTAATGTTATACTTCTTTTCTTTTTCTATAACAGTTTAATTTTAGATAATATTTAAAGATTTATTAAAATTGGATAATTACACACTTCTAAGTGAAATTAGATTGTAGAAAGATAGCTTTATTTGAACTTTAATGACAGAAACAAATGCATTTTCCATTGAAAACTGACATTAGTTACATTAAATGTCATATAACTTAGAAGTTCAATTTGATATTGGCATGAAATATAGAAAACTGTATCTATCATTTATAGCTTTTATTCAGGATAGACATTTGTTTAGAATTATGTGTTTGTTTTTTTTTACCTCTGCTAAAACTGTATTAACTTCTGAAATTGTTTTTTTCCTTAACTGTTTATAAGAATGCTCCTTGTCTTTTTGTTTCTTTCTTTGGAAGTAAAATATTTATTTATTCTCAATAATCATAGTTTAATGTTTTACTCTAAATGAAATTTAATATACTGACAACCTTATTGATTTCCCATGAGGGCTTTTATACTCTTTTTATAACATATTTTAATAAAATGTCTTATGAATTTCTAGTTATTATCTATCAGATGCTAATTATTATCAAAATGTTTTCTATGGGGAAGTATAAAATCTGATTAATTTATTCCATAATAGACAGAAATTTTCTACTCTTCTACCTTGTTAGTAAATCTCTCCTTCATATAAATGTAGTAATTTTTATGAAAGTAAGCAGTCAACAAAAACCTCAGAAACTAATTTTATTTAATGATCTTAGAAAAAATATGTTTTCAAATTTCTAGTTACTGTTGCACTCAGAGTTAAAACAGTCCTTATGATTGATACTCAGTTCAACTGACAAATCTTTTTTGAGTCTCAACCATGTATCAACTGTTTTATGTGTTAGGGAGACAAGGGGAACAATGAATAAATAGTAGACTTTATGCTCATACTAATACATTTTTCTTAAATATTTAATAAACCAAACTTAAATTTTTTACACTAATGTTTTTAATGATGACATTTTCTTGAAAGCAAGATTCAAAATTATTTCACAGCAGTAGCCTGCTTCTTGTTCATCTTGTTACCGAGTTCAAACTCGTTCTGCTCGCCACACGACAGGGCGACAAACCAGTAGACGAGGTGCTGGGGCAAGGAATAGCAACTTTATTTGGAAAGGCAGTAGACCGAGAGGATGGCAGACTAGTATCTTGGAGAACCATCCTGCTCCAGTCAGAAGACAGACTCCTTTTATACAAAAACAAAACAAAATAAAACAAGGTAGGGGGTGTGGTTGGTGGTTGCAAACTTCTTGGTGTAGGAATTCTTTGTTCCTGCAGCTGTCCACGTGGACCAGGTCATGGTGATCCTGCAAAACCTCCAGCAAAACAAGTGTAATTCTCTATTCTGCAACTTGTTATCTTTACATGAGTGCAGAGCTAGCAAGACTAAGCCTAGGAAACAGGGCACAGTGGTCAAAGCCAAAGGAACAGATCCAGTATAGAGTCAGATTTGTTCTCCTCTATTACAATGTCGACCGTCCTCTGGGTTGTATTTCTGCAAAGTCAGTCACTTCTTTTCACGTTGGAGTTTTCTGAGGGAGAACTTGATAGACTCAGGTGAAAGCTGCATTAGCTAGCAAGGTGTAAAGTTGGGTCTGTCAGAGGCCAAGTCAAAACAAAACATCATAAATAATAGCTGCAATGAATACATCTTTAATTATTTATTAAGATGAGAAAGTCCAGCATTTACTTCTTAAAATCCTGGCTGAAGTGATTGCAATTGTTGCTTCTCCAGTGAGCTTTACTTCAACCCTCTGGAATGTGTCTGTCAATATGAAAGTCATGAAACTACATTGATTAGACCGTGAGATATCCTCATTACCAGGGTGTTATTGAACATGAATTAATTACAATAATCATTTCCTCTCAGGTTTTAAACACAAATACTTGATTCCTAGGATTAGTCATTTAGCAATCAATAATTCGCTAGCCAGTTTACTCTGATACAGCTGTTTCAAGGTAGGCTTTAAAGAGTTGGAAATTCCCTTGCCAGAATTTTATTAGCTCCAAATTATGTTTTTAGGCTTATATGTGCTAATTTAAATGTCTTAGATAATGATCTGGAATTTCAGTGGTTTGAAATGCTGTTAAACTGGTAATACACTGCATTACATTAATTTACCCACTTCTGATATATAGTTTTTTTTTAATCTAATTTTTATTTCCTTCTATGGGAGTTCAAATTTCTGAAAATAGAAAACTATTAAGTTATTAGACAAGTTAATCTCCGTATCGAACAGAGGGATTCACATTCCCCAAAACAGACAGAGATGAGGTAACACCTGTGGGCTCCTATCACAAGGAGCTCTTGAATAGAGAAAGAGTCTCCTAGAATTACTAAGGAGTAACAGCTGAGGAAAGACATTAATGTATTTAATAAAAAGCAGGTAACCCTTTGTGGACGGAATTGTGTGAGTCGACCCTGTTACAGCTTGAAGCATGATCATCAAGACATGTTGTTTTAACCCCTAACACCTCAGGATGTGAACTTATTTGGAAATAGGGTCCTTAAAGATGTAATTAGTTAAGATGAAGTCACGCTGGAGTAGGGTGGGCCCTTAATCCAGTCTAACTGGTATATGAAGAGGGAAGATGGTGTGAAGACAGACACACTGGAAGAATGCTGTGTGAGTGTGGAGGCAGAAATCGGAGTGATGCATCTATGGACCAAAAATACACTGGAGCAGCCAGAAGCTGCAGGAGAGCAGGAAGCATCTCTGTTGGCCTTAGAGGGAGCATAGCCCTGCCAATACCTTACTTTTGGACCTCTGGCCTCTAGAGCTGTGTGATAATACATTTATATGGTTTTAAATCACCCAGTTAGGGGTACTTTGTTACAGCAGCCCTAGGAAACTAATACAGACCCTGAGTAGATTCTATTTCAGAGAGACCCCCATGCCCCAGAATGGTATCGGATTCATTAGAACTTTTTATTTTATCCCCGGAATGGTTTGCCTCAGTCATTGTCCACTTCTCCAGCACAAGTCTTCCTTTATTGAGTCAACCTGGTGCAACACGATTCACTGCTCTGACTTCTGAATTTCTAGCTATAGAATAGTTTTACTATCAATCATGCCACATCCTGATCCTTGTTCCTTCTTCCTCTTATGCTGCATGGCATCCTGGTCATGCAACCTCATCACGCTAACCTCGGCTACAGACTTCACATTCATGTTCCTCCTTCAACAGAACAGAGGGCTTTTCTTCAATGGTTTAAAAACGGGTTCTTATGCACAATTTATCAGAAAATGAACTCAATCAGAATTGATAATTAGTAGATCTTCTATTCATTCCTGACATCTCAAGTTGTGCATGGCCTTAGAATATGAGAAACTCAACTTAAATTCAAAATGAGCAATTATTTGTCCTACTGTAGTCACCTAGAAAATAGAATGAAACCACTTAGGTTTAGTAGTGTCCACTTCAAGATATCATAAATACCCTCTTTTGGATCCTCTTGGATTAGTACCCTCATGATGTAAGTGAATGGCATTCTGATCTCTCACGTGACCATTAAAATCAATTGAACATATTGACAACCCACAACATGTCATTATAAGCAAAACATAACTTTCTCCTTCAAGAAGAAGTCAGATGCAAATAAAAACATAATTAAATACAAAGCAGAATGCAATGAGAACTCAGGAACAAGTAAAACATAAAGTAGCATGCTCCCCGGGAATGGAGAGAGAAGGTACACTGAAGATTGATCCCGGCCTTGAAGGAAAGATCAGATTTTGACAGGTAGAGACAGGTACATAGAATTTTATACACAGGGCAAAGCATGAGAGAAGTCGCAGAAATGTGGAGTAGGAATAGCAGTGTAAATTGCTAAATTTATTTCATCATTTCTAAAACAATTCTGTGTTAAGCAAGTGATGATCTAGTTTAATCTTCCTAACAATCCTATAAATAGATCTGTTCTTTTCTCTGTATACATGAGGCAACTGAAGCCAAATAACTTGCGGGGGTTTATGGGAACACTTTTAGGGTACAGAAAGAGGACTGTGAAATAGAGAAACAAAAAATGAAAGATAAAATGCTATAAAAAGTTAGGATGTAAGTCTTGCTGTGAAGACAAAAATTTAACTTAATAAGTAAATGAACATTATTGAATGCTTTTGGATATGGCTACAACAAGATTCAAGTTCTGCTTAGAAAATATTAATCTGATATCTGCAGTTTGGTTTAAAGAAAGTAAACATTTAAGATTAGAAGATCAGTTAGAACACTCTGTCTTCCTTTCCTTTTTCCACTGTCACTGCCTTAGGACAGACCTTTATCTTTATCTTCATGGACTACAGAAACAGACTCAGAACTGCAACTTCTTTCTTTCATGTGTGCTCCTCATTATCACCCATGAACTTTGTCAAACACACATACCATTATACAATTCCTGTGTTTTAATTTTTTAAATGGCTTGTCATTACATTCAGAAGAAAAACAAAAGAGGTAACCCTTAGTATGACGTTGAGGTTCTTTATAATTTAAATAGCTTCCCAGCCCTTTTCCCTACCTGTCTCCAATCTTTACCCTCCACACCATTTATTTAAGCACACCAAATAGCTTTCCAAATTTAGACCTTTCTGAGTCATAACACTTTACATGTTCTATTAGTCTAGAATGTTCCTCCCGAAACTCTTTGTCTGATAAAAGTTATCTGTCCCTAGATACTACCTCCAATTTGCTGCAGCCCCAGTTGAAGGAAACATTCCTTCTCTAAGCTTTCATTTAGCATGTCTACCTTGCACTGCTATGACATTTGTCACATTGTATTTGAGTTATATGTTTACATGCCTATCTTCTACAGTAGGTAAGAACCCAGAAACAAGGTGCACAATCTATGCTGATAATTACATTTTGGAAACCTTCCCTGTCAATAAAAAGGCTCTGCTCAACTTGCGTTATATGTTAACCAGGAACGAAGGAAGCCCATGGCCCTGTGCATTTCCATGAGAGAATGAGACTTCAGGTCACATAAACTGATCACCATATACTCACTGATACTCCATTTAGGCAAAATCCACATCTCTTCAAAGCAATTAGTCACCAGTTTAAAGAAAATAATTAAGAATATGAGTTTTTTTTTTATTATAGAATTAACCATGAGGACTTTCATTGTATAAAGTCATTCTGATTTCTTTAACATTAGTTAGGGTACTCTGGGGCCATGGAAAGGTGATTCTTTTGGGGTAAGTTCCCATGGAAGTGAGTTTTCCAGGTCAGGGCCAGGTTGGGCTGATTTTGAGAATTTGAGAAAATATTTACTTAGGGGAGCAAATGGAAATAATAGTTGAGAAAAAGAGTGATGGTTGCTATGATTTTGAACTATGTTAGATATTGAGTCCAAGAGAAGTATATCCAGAACACAGCAGACATCCGAGTTCAAGAAGGGATGAAGCAAAACAGTTTGCCAAGAAGAAAGCACAGCATCGGTAGGCTGTGCTCACAGAGCGCTCCTGGGCCACGAAGGTTTTGCCAGAACACAGCCTCCTTACCCCGCTTGCCAAGTTGAGACTTGAGGACAGAGCTTTAGATGAAGTAGAAAAGCAGCTTCATTTCTTTGCCAGGCAAAGGAGGTCACGGTGGGCCAATGTCACTAAGACTATGAGCCTGCTGGGGAGAGAAGGCAGGGTGTTTTATAGCAAAAGTTCAAAAGTTCAAGGGGCAGAGCTAGTTTCCATAGAGATTGCATACAGGGTGACAAATTATTGTAAAGTTTTTCTTCTTTTTAGCTAGTTTCCATAGAGGTTGCATACAGGGTGACAAGTTATTGTGAAGTTTTCCTTGTTTTTGCAAATGCAGTGGTCCCCTCCCCTCTGCTGTGTATAAAGTTCACCTCTGGCTTAGGGACTTTTCTAATATTCTTGTACCTGGAACAAAGGGAACTTAACAAGGCGGGGGGGGGGTGCGGTCTGTGGAAAAATGCTCTAGAGAAAGACTTGTGCCATTTAAAGTCAGATTGAGAAATGCTTTTAGCCTTTTAAGCAGGCTGAGAGGCCTGCAGCTTGAACAACAGGATATAAAGAAGCAACAAGGGGCCCAAAACAACTGCAGACATTTACAAAACAAAATGCACAGAACAGCCGACCGCTGTTTCGGAGGTGTCAAGGGCAAGGGCAGGGCACTGAGCATGATCCCTGCACCGAGCACCCGGGGGGTGGACCACCCAAGCCTCCCTCCTCTCCAGCCTCACCCTGGTCAGCAGGAGCGTGAGGAAACCCCTTTATGCCGTTCTACACTGAAGCAGTCACGAACACCATTACAGACAGCAGATGGTCACCGATGACAATAGGGCTGGTTACAAAGGTCCATGTTAGAGTTTTATTAAACAAAACACTCCTTTGAAGCTGGCCTCCTGAGTTGCTGAGTTTATTTTTAAACAGAAAAATTACCCATACACACACGGTTATTTAAAATTATGTAAACTACATTGAAATTTAAAAATTCATGAGAAGAGATGCTACCAAATAATAACAGAACCCAGGATTTGTTTATCAAATGATGGATAGATAGTGGAGGTTATTACTTCATATAGGCACAAAATTATCTAAGGCATTTATTCTAAGCTTATGTGTTATAGGTATATATTTAGTAAGTTGTCAGCTTCTGGTTTTAAAAATTAAACCACTCCAGGGGCTTGGAAATACTAACATAGCTTCTGAAGGTGACCCATATACTCCCTTAACAATAGGTTCAGCCTGATAATACTTTTAAATAAGGAAACTCCAGTAAGTTTGTTTAAAAATGGTAATATTCATGGTGGCTTCCACTCACCAAATACATTTTTTAAAGAAAAATATATATTGGTCACAGCGTATAATGCATAATACATATTTTAGCAAATTCCCAGCACTTGCTCATATCAAGAAAATACCACAGGATGGGGAAGGTAGAATGGAAAATGTCTCATTCTTTGCTTAAGCTATAACCATTCCTAGCTTATAAATAAGAAAAGCTCTTTTTTTTTTTTCCCTCAGTGTGGAAGTATTCTACTCCTTCTACATACTCTCCACCTTCACCCCGTTCCCGTGTTCCTTCACATCTCACCCTCAGTGAAACCAATGATTAGGAGATATATATATATATCTATATATATATATATAGATATATATATATATAGTGCCTGAAGCTTAAAGAGCTATGGCATAAGGGGAGGGGGAGGTATTTTGAGAAAAGAACATAAGATTTCCAGTAGGTATTAAAATCATATTTACTTAGAGTGTATAGTTGAAGTACATAAAATGTTTCAATATTTTAAAAAAAATCTTACAGATAAGAGAAGTATCACAAAATCCAGAAAATATCTTAATACCTCTGTCTTATCTACATAAAGTGTGTCTATACATTGGGCAGTAAGGACCCTTGGAAGCCATTTCCACACCAGGATGACTGGCAATAACTTTAAAATATGCAGAAGTAATTTTAAATCACATAAACGTGCCCCACTGTGGCCAAACAGCATAAACTCTCACTCTAGTTCCCGTTAGTCAAATAGCAAAATTAGCAATAGCCCTCTCCAATAGCACGTGGCATGAGAAAAAGTGCCACAGAGGAGAAGTCAAAGTCTGGAGAGACTGTGGTCTTAACTGATTGTTTTCAAAATGTATCAATTCTGTAATTTTTTAAAAAACGTAAGGGCGCACAAACATGTTGTGGTATCTCCCTAGCTCTTGGAAGGAGCCTATGCCAGCGAGGCTCTCTGAATCACAAGGTTTGGGGCTCTAGGAAAATACACCTCTACCTCTTACCTAGCCATCCCCAACTGTTGCCAATCCATAAACACGCCATGGATTTCCTGCCCTGGTTCCTCTTCTTTTGCTTCTCTTTCTGTTTTCAATTTGTGTCTGACTCAAAACCCTTATACTTTAAGGCTGAGTTCAACGACTTCATCCTGTACGCATTTTAGGAATTATTCTTATGTTTTAGAAATTATTCTGATGGTATTGTCGCATGTTTTTATTCCTCTACTCTACTACTCTATTTGTTTACAATTTGCAGGATTTCTGAAACATAATATCTACTCAATGAATGTTTAATTTGGGTATTGTTGAGCATTAAACAAAGCAAAGAGAAAAGGCAGTTGAAAAATAATTGAACTGATTACAAAGTGTCCTATTCAATATCTGAACAGGGCATGGTTACCAATGCCTCTTTGTGGATTTTGATAGGAATAATTTAGTGTCCTGTTAAATTTTAGAAAAAAAAATGTTTTCTCTAAAAATAAGAATATGCAGATATTCTATTAAGATATAAAGAATACATGTTTTCCCTTGAGGGTTTTTATTAAAAATGTTTTTGAGATCAGCTAGTTGAATCTTGTTCTTAAATCTAATTTATGATGCAGCCGAAAATGTATTACTGTGATGAATCTAATGTTATATTTTAAATATGGTATTTTTCTAATCAAGTGGAGAGATTTTCTGCAATTTTATAAATGTGATTTGGCAAGTGGATAAAATAGTTAATCAAAAATATTTCCAATATATGTGTCATTAAAGCTTTAAAAGTGACAGTATGTCTACATAAAGACAGGTAAAATGAGAGAATTGTGTTTCTTACAAGTCTTTGTCACTCACTTTTTTTTATAACTTAAATTTCATTTTTACTAACTAGTTTGAGACATAGAGTGAGGTGAAGCTTTTTAAATTTCAAATTATAAATGAGCTTTCAGTGTGTAATTTTGCTAATGGCTAGAATTTATTGATTACCAAATAAAAGATGGTTAGGAAGTATTATCTACATTTCTCAGAACTATCTTGTCATGATTATCTCCATTTCAAAGATAGGAAATTGAGATTCAGAAATGTTAATTTGCTCAATGTATGCAAATACTTAGAATAACAAGGATTTTAATAATCCAAATCTTATATTTGTATTCATTAAATATACTGCCCCCTTCAAACTGACTTCCCATGTGTATTGTGTGTGTTATGTGTTTGGTACATGTGTATGTATATATATATATATATATATATATATGTGTATATATATGTGTGTGTGTGTGTGTGTGTTTTACCTGTGTGAATATAGATAAAAAAATAAATACATCAATGTGTGAGTAACAGGTATTACTATACTAATTGGAACACTTCTGAAAAGAGTAAATACTTGCTTTTTCCTCAGGTTCAAAAGCCAGGAGTCCAGAACATGCAAGAATCAAAAGCAAATGTATTTCCATGTAAGTTAACTCATGACTTAATCTGCATCTTATTATCCCATTGTATGCTTGGAATTGTAATTGGTTAGGGGAAGTCAAGACCATTAGACCTCAGATAACCTTACAATTGCCTAAGTTAGGTTAGCCTAATTATTTACTTGGGATAAGGAAATTAACCTCTCAGATTCCCATTTTTTTAAAATTGTAAGATGGATAGCAATCTCTGCATTACAAGATACTTTTTAAACTAATAACATAATATAGAAAATACCAAGATAATTGCCTGGAATAATCCAGACTTCAAGCTTCGAACTGGGAAAGTAGACTGGTTCCTCACATATCAGAAATAGGATGCTAATTCTCTCTAATAAAACCGAAAGACTTTTTTATTTGTACTTAGATTGCACTCTCCCCAGCTAGGCAAAATCAATTACCGGTTTTAAGAAACACTATAAATATATGGCTTAACAAATGTATTCTGTAAAGATATTCTTGTTAATAAATTTATTTCTAATTTTGCTGTATGACATAAAGAAGAATGTCCATGAGCTGAGACTCTGCCTACTTCAAAGGAAGTACATGCTTACATTAGCTCAGTAATGCCCAGAGGAAGATAAGCAATGACCTCTTTGATTCTATAAGCAGAGACCTCAGGCAGCCACACATCTGAAATTCATCTATTTGTATTTTTTGAAAAATGTCATAGATGAAGATTCAAGAGTGTTGATATAAAAGATATCAATATTAATTTCATGGGAAAATATCAATATATTTAAATGCCCTCAAGTGAACAAAATTAAGAAGTTTAAGTGATCTTAATGATCTTCTGTATTATATGTGAATTGCAAATGTGAAATTGTTGGTATCATAAAGTACAAATACTGATAAAATCTTCTTATGTGGATGAACTGAAATTATTAGGGTTTCTTCTCAAAAGCCACACATGTAACTATTTGACTTTGTTGACTTTTTCCGTATTTAATTTGCAAAAGTAACAATGAGGAGTTAGAACCCTGATCTGATCATTACTGTAGGACAAGGATGAGTCCTTCTGAAAAAACTATCCTTCTCTCTTCTAAGGAATACTAATGTTGAAGTTAATAATGTTTTTATTTCTCCTCAACTACAATTCTGAGGAACACTGAGAAATAAGATATAGATGATATATATTTCATCTATATGCACATATATATACATAGTAAGTTTTAACTTAAAGGGTAGACTATCTTCTTGATTTTACTCTACATTTTCTATGTTAAAATGCTTTTCATTTTTGGAATTTTTTAAGACAGTACATATTGGTTGAGTATGTGTGTGCATTTTAATATTTTTACTTGCTCTAATAAAACATTTACAAACGTATGCCCTATATTTAAAAGCCAAACTATGGATTTATGAAATGTATCAATCTGGCACAGTCAGTGCATACTCTGGCACAACATCGAGGTGCTCCATTCAGAACCCAGGCAGTCATTCCTCCACCTACCAGGTGTGTTGACTGCTGAGAGCTCACAGCTGAATCCCTCTCTAGGTGTGATCTTGACCTGAAAGGACATGCGTAGCCCAACACCAACGACTCTGTGAGTGTAGCCAGCACACCATGACTGATCCGTATTGAGCTACAAATGCCGAGTTCTGTTTTCATGACTGAAAACGGTTCTGGAGATCCATCCTTGCTCCAGTGTCCCTCGGAGGACTAGCCAAGGCCCCTGTTAAAACTATGTCTTGCAAATGCACCACAGTTTACCAGTGCAGCTTCCCTGACACCATTACAAGTACTGCCCCAGAGAAAAATCCCTAATAATTGACCTGCACATAAATCTCATTCTCAGAAATTTGTGTTTCTGGGGCAAACTAACTTCAGATATAAGCACTATTTTGGAGGTTACTCCAATCATGGCATTAATGACAATCAGTATTATCTCCAGACAATGCCAAGCGATACTCCACTTTAAAGGTAAGAGTTGCATTCTTTGATAAACAATATTTTATGATTATTTGTACCTTAACCATTACCGAGGTAGTAATGAGTGTGAACTTGTAAATGAGGTCATAATAAATAACAAGATAGCATTTACCAACTGCTTCCTGTATGTCGCATGATTATGCGTAATCTTAATTCACTACTCTTTACAAACATGTAGTGATGGGAAAAATCAGAGCTCTGGGTTAAGTTATTTGCTCAACATAATTTAACAGGGCCAACATTCAAGACAAGATCTGTCTTATCCTAAAATCATGTCATACTGTAAATTTTCTGCCCTAAGGGCTGCGAAACAAACTGAGACCAAATCAGTAGGTCACACTGATGTAACACTTACGGAGTGTGTGAGAAAAAATAATGGATAAGGAAAATGGATACAGCTGTACTGAAAGGGCGGTATCCACGAGGAAAAGTCTTCCTGAAGAATTCCAGAAGAAAGAAAAGTTAATGTCATTAACGTGGTCCACACCAGAGGAAAGACGTACAGATCATGATAAATAGCTCACAACATAGACCTGTTGTTGATTTTAGAGATTTCGCTGGGAGTTAAAAGAAACCATGATAAGCTTCATAATTAACATTGAGTAATGCTCTTTGTAGTTGCTAAAAAAACGTTTTAGTTACTTTATTGTTAACGAGTTTCCAACTGGGGAAGAACCACATTGTTCAACAGGAAATATTTCTCGTTTTTGAGGGATGGGGTCTGAAAGAAGAGAATTGTGACACTCTCCCAACCCAGGCATACCACAGATAGTTTTAAAGTGCTCTTAATGACTGTCATCCTTGATACGAGGGTGTGTGTGTGTGTGTGTGTGTGTGTGTTTTCCAACTTTGATGTCACTTTGGCATCCTTAAAAAGTTGTGAGAATTGGCTTATCTATGGCACTGTTATATTTAAGAAGAGTATGAAAATATATAATTTTTTATGTAATTAATAAAAACTCGTCTTCTCCATAAGCTATTTTTGGAAGGGTTTTCATATAAACAGAATGAGGGGAATGCTGAACAGGGTTGTAGGCGGAGGGTATCCAATGAGGAGTCTCTGCACTTGTGTTAACTCATCAAGCGTGAACAAAATGTCCCACTTTCTAGTATATCGTTTGTTATAGAAGTGCTTCAGATTTATTTTGATGAAAGCACTTAAAAGAAATCCCTGTTTCAAGCACAAACGCTTATAACACTTCAGTTAAACATGAGTGTCTATAGTAGTCAAAATTGAAACCCACAAAAATATAAATCTCACACACTAGGAAAATATTTTTATAAAGTATATCTTGCTTTTATAAAATTATACAAAAACCTGTAAGATTTTTACCCAGTCTTTGAAATATAGGCAATACTTGTTGTAAGACATATTCAAGTACAGTCTTTAGAAAAAAGACATTTGTAAAGTGTGTTCTATAGTAAATTGATCAAAGTTCAGTTCTATATACTGAGATAAATTCATGCTTTGAAGACTTTCCCAAAGTGACTAAATGAGGAATCATTCAACAAGAAAATTAGTTCATACCAAACAAACAAACAAACAAACAAACAAAAAAGCCAAACCAAACCAAACCAAACAAAAAAAAACGGTAATCAGAAAGGAAGGTAACTTGGAGTAGGACTTGGTCATTTTTTTATAACATGCATGAAATACTAAGGGATGAGGGTCTATAAATCTGCAAGTGTCTCAGAGGGAGGATATAGTTTCATTAGAATACAGTATGGGAAGACTTAAGTTAGCTAAGAGAAGGGGGAGTCTGAGAAATTGTCTAGGATGAATGCATCCTTAGATAATGGAGTAGACTTTTTGTAGAGGTGAGGAAATCATTTACAGTTGGATTGTAAAAGGGCAGCAGATGTTCCCACCAGCTGAGAGGAAATCTTTAACACAAAAAGGAGAGGTACCGACAAGGGGACAATGGCAGGGATATCTAGCATCAGATATAGGAGTGAGAGAGACTTTCTAGCCAGCAGAGAACTGGGAATGAAGGAGAGTAAGCCAAGACTTGTCAGAAAACTACTGTATGTAATGCAGGATGAGAGACTCAATACAGCATTCATACTCATTCATTCCCCCATTCATTTATCTTTTCATTCAGCAAGTATTAATTGAACATCTCCTATTTGCCAGGCACTATTATGAACTAGGTCACAAAGAAGGTTCTTTACCTCCATGGAGATTACATTTTAATAGGAGATGCAGCCAATAAAAGTGGATGTATAATTACATATACATTTTGTTAAATTATAATAAATGGCAACAAATAAAGTGAAGGTTAGACAGTATGTAACAAGTATGGGAGAAACTGCATTTGTATACTGGGTGGCCAGAGAAGGTCTCACACAGAAGGTGCCATTTGAGCAAAGTCCTGAAGGAACTGAGATGGAGAAGCATGCAAATCTGTGGTGACAGCATTCCAAACTTCCTCAGGTGGGGGCGCACCTGGACAGTGTGACCGTGAAGGAACGAGCAAGGTGAAGAAGAGCAGGAGATGTGGTAGATTATTTAGATTATTTAGATCTGTATAGGTCAGGAGGGAGATTTTGAATTTTAATCATTCCAGAAAATTAAATGTCAGAGAATTTTGCAATTCAGTACAAACAGGACTAGATTTGGCATCTATGTCTGAAAATCATTTCCTCATAAGAGACTCCTATTATATGCCCTGTTATGTCCTATTAAGCAGATTCAACATTCTGTCAGTTGCAAATATCCTCTCCCTGTCACTGAATAAATACCTGAGTCAAAGGATAGTTAGTTCTCAGTGTCTCCTTAACATGGAGTCTCCATTGTCCTGTAATTCGTTGCTGGACTTTCAGGATAGACAATACAAGTTGTTTATTTAGATTCTGACAGCAGCAGTGCCTCTGAGTGCCAGCTATGTGGCCTTTTGTAAGTACCTCAATCTCCCCATCTGTAAAGTGAAGAAACTAATCATTTAAGTATAGTTTTGAGGATGAAAATGATACGACTATGGGAAGCAACTACATTTCTTTCGCAAAGTAAATTTCACTGAATGTTGTTATTAACGTATTAGCATTATTAAGGTATTAACAAATCAAAATGCCAAAAATGTGCACATATGCCAATGATATGCGCCATCTTTGCGTTACCTCTCTCTGCTGCCAGCACATTTTCTTGATATTCTGGCATGTTTCTGAAAAGTCAAAAATAAAAACAAGCTTGGGCTAACAGCGAACTTTTGTTGATGCTAAGTTCCCTTGCACTTGAAAACAGACTTGCCCGTATCTGTTAAAGATGTATTTCTTGCAAGCTCTTCTTCCACACATTTATTAATTCAGACAGGCTTCCTCTGGGTTTTGGCCTGTGTGTATCTTCATGTAAACAGAGCTACAGATGGTTATGACAAGTTCTCGTTTGTGCATATTGCAGGGCATGCTGTGTGGCAAATTGCATTCGTGTTTTTCCTCAAGTAGATTCAATGAATTTTCTTCCAGTTTCATTTTTCCCCATGATAGGGCATCATATGGCTCACAGTGAACAAATGTAAATCTAAAGTAGCATGGGTACAAAATAAGGTGCTAATAAAATAACATTTCTATTGTATCAAGCTTTAATAAGGCCTGTAATTGGTTTTGGTTGCCAAACATATGGGTCAGTGAGAATAACGCGGAAAGTAGATTAGATGCAATTCAGGCAGCTATATTAAGAACTCAATGTGGTGAATTTTGCTCCTATCACAGAAGTAGAGATGTTATGTCACTGATGTCAGTGTGCTCTTATTTCATCTAAAACCTTAAGTGTGCACTGAAAGCCAAAACTACAGAAGTCCTCTCAGGTGTATAAAATTAAAATCATTCCATTGTATAAATGAGATGGTGGAGGAAATTCATTCACAACCTTATGTTACTGATACTGTATTACTAATTAACTATACTAATAGTAAAATTGAAAAACAGGTAACCCCAGAAGTCTCCATAGAATCACAAAAAGGCTAATTTCCAGTGTTGGGTCACCAGATAAGTATTACTAAAAGGGCTTGACTTTGGTTTTTGCTACCATGGAAAGATTTAAAAATTTCAGTAACAGAAATTCCTTCCCTATACTGGTCCTTCTTCTAATACTAGCAATAATCAAGTAACTTATGCCAAAGAGGGCTTAAATTAGATCGGGGCCCAAAAGCATGGTATTCAACTTTATGGAATAACAGAATGAAGATTTTATTCCCAGGGAACCATGCAGAGTGCATGGAATAGGGTGTCTGAATTAAAAGTAATTTCCTTCTGTAATCCCAACTGATTTCCTTAATGTACCTCAAATAACATTTCTAATTAAAGCTCAGTAAAGTTCATATACATATCAATTCTTAGGAAATCATCAATAAAATAGCTACTCACATTTCTCAACAATGCAAAGCTACCAGACTGATTTATTATTTTCTCCCCTGTTTTAAGGAATAGAGATTGACAAAGTAAAGCTAAAAGAAACTGACAGCAAAGATGAAAATTAGGTTGGATAATTTCTAACTTTAATTCTGTATTCAGCCTACTAATCCATTAGAAAAATTGAACAAAAATCCATAATTCATTCCATAAACCTATCTACACGTAAGTCATCATAGAAAAATTGAACAATTTGAACAAATTGAACAAAAATCCATAATTCATTCCATAAACCTATCTACACGTAAGTCATCATAACTTTCCCCCAATTGAACAATTTTTACAAATTTATCTTAATCTTTTTCTTCCACAATAAAAGCTCCAGAGCTGTCAGGTCTCAGGTTTATAACTTCAGCTGCTTTTGGGTAATGTGAGTGCAAATGGATGCTGGAGGGATTTTTAAGAAAATTAACTTTTTTTCATTATCATATAAGTATAAAGAAAAAACCCTACTAAATTGATTTTGGCCAAACTTCCCAAAATATTCACTTTTAGGGTGAGAAGAAAAGAAAATTAATTCAGCTCAAAAGGACTTTTTGATGAAGTTATAAGATATTGAGATAGATACTCAAGCTCCAAATCATTTTCAACTTTAAATTCAGGGCTCATTATCACAGCAGTTGATATCCTGTACTTTTTATTGATCTCAGGAATGACAGAAAGGAAAAGATTAAAAAAAAAAAAAAAAGCGAATCCTAGTAAAAGCAACAGGAAAATATAAGCCAACATGAACTTTCTAAAAAATAATATAATCTAATTTTGAAAAGGTTATAGAATTAGGGTGGGTATGGTTTTTTTTTTTTTGGAATCAAATATTTTATTTCTAGTAGGAATATATGGTAAGTAATTAGTTCACTAGTCAATTTTCATTCATAACTCAAAAATCTCATGTATCAGTCATTGATTACAAAACATAAGTAAAGATACACAAAAGGCCTCTAAAGTATAGATTATTTATTCTGGTAGGAGTTTTGCTGAGCAGGGGATATTAAGGAAAATTATATTAAAAAAATAACAGCCCTTGTTTTAAAAATTAAATTACTATGAAGCATCATGTTCACAGATGTATGAATACTAAAATTGAAAAGAACTTCAAAGACACTCAAGTTCAGTGTTTCTTAATCCAGTGTTTCTTTGCATTTTGTCCAGAACTTCGTTATATTTCCTTTTTCATGGGTTAGGAAACTAAGGCATTATAAAGCTAAAAGAAATTGACACCAAATATGAAATCACTCATTGGGCAGAACCACTGGATTGCACACCACTGTGAATGCCCTAAATGCCTTTTATTTATACATTTTAAAAATGGTGATCACATGAATTTTGTATCAATAAAAAAGACATTTCCTCTTGTGTTATCTTAATATATTCAACATGTGTAGTTATTATGTTCTATCACTACTTACTCAATGTTTTGTAAGTTGTTTTCTACAGAGTAGTGAATGAATAGTGAGGTGATAGGTATACATCACATGGAATTGGGCACCACTGTAAAAAAATCGTCTTTAATGTAAAGCATCACACTCTTTTACCAAATTACAGGAGAGAAACAGATACATACTTAGATCTTTTTGCCCCGGGCAAGAAATAAATTAACTCATTTAGTATATAAGCTATTTTCTTGTTCTTTTGCTTTGTTTGGTTTGCTCTTTGGAGCTAGGAGACTGATCCCAAAGTTTTTTCACCAGGTTGAAGTAATAATCAGAGAACCAGTGGGTATGAGAAATGTCTTTTGGATTTAATCCTTAAATACTGTCCACCCTCCCTCTTTTCATAATGTGGTCATCATCTTATCTTTACCTTCATTATTGAAGATATACAGTGTGGTGAATGGAAGGGAAAAGGACTAAAATTTCTCAGTTGTATTTCTTAGAAGTAAATTTTAGCCAATTAAGCTATTTGTTTTAATTAAATATTGTATTATGAGATTTCCTCTTGATTGAAGACTGCAGAGGTACAAATCTTGCTCCAAATCTTGTGTTCTTATATTTTATAACTAATGAAAAAAAGAATAAAAATTAGAAGCTATCCTAGACATATTCTAGAGATGTGAATAGTGTCGTGTTCAAAAGAGAAACCTTATGGAATTTATTCTAGCAATATGAGAGCTATAAATGTCCTAAAGATTATTCTTCTAGCATGCTTTTTTTACTTTGTCAATCCTATTAGGCTTTCTGAATGAACATTTGAATTTTATTTGTTTAACCTTAATAATGGGTAAGAATTGTAAATCTTTTTACCTAAAATTAAAAATTGGTAACATAAATCAGTACATCCCTTTAAAGATGGCTCCAACTCTTAAAAGGTATTTTGGAAATGATTTGGAGGATTTTGCCAATTATTAAAATTACAGCATCCCCATTGGCTTTCTGTGCATCAGGCAGAGATGTTAAACTTCATATTATTTGTAGAATTGCCTCCTACACTTAAGAATTTTTCCTGAATATGTGTGACTTATGAATAAATCATAGAAAATTCATGTATGTAAAATGTACTTATAACTCTCTCAGGCTAGAGCCTAAACTGCACAATATAAACATACACAAATTATTTTTTGTGTAGTGTAATTTATAACAAAATTTCAGGAGTGAAATTACAGTACAAGGTGAAGAAACAGTGTGCTTTGTTTTGCATGGAAATTAAACAAAAGTTGTTTTCCATTGTCACTGAAATAATACCACATGATATCTGAATTGCCACAATTACCTGTGTTTGTCTGCATTGTAAATTTGGCAATTCATGGTGACTCTACACACAGGTGCAAGTTTCTGATTACTTGTCATCTAGTGGAGTAATGTTCCAGCATGCACAAATTTAAATACATACACAGATTTAAATACATGTATGAAATTATGAGCATAGGTAGGTAATATAATGATTGAATTAACCTTCAAGATAACAATGTCCCAAATGTCCCAAAAAGACAGTACAAATTATTTGTTGGAAAAAAGGAGATACTGAATTTGGTATGGTTGACAATTACTGATAACCATGCTTCATTATTAGCATCTTTAGCATGTCTTCCCAGTTTCTTTGTGTTCTAGTACTTATCTATCAGTCTAAATTTATTGTTCTCCAATCGTTTCTTCAATACAAGCTCCAGAATATTGACATTTAAGTTCCTCCACGGACCAGTCTTACCTGCTTGATATTATTTCTTCAGTTTACAATGAGCCCTGCCTGCTTCTATTTCTTGCCTAACTCTTAGGTCTCTTTTAAGCCTCAACTAACATTCTACTTCCTTAAAGAAACCTTCCTTGCTCTTTCATTAAAGACTATATTTTTATCCTATCATTGATGATATTTTAGAGTTACATATTTGTTTGAAAATTTGCTTAATGTCTGCATTCTAAGTCAACTATAAGACCCATGACCATAGTTAAACTGTAAGGACGATAGTTTTTGTTCACTTCTGTATATCCGACAGTTTTTCCAGTGCAGAGTCTATAGTGTGATTAAGCAACAAGTAATTAAATGAGTTATAGTCAAATGAAAACAATGTGAATTTCAAGATATGCCCTATAATAAAATAATAAGTTTTAGGTCTTTTATTCAGTAAATATCTTTTTGCATACCTACTATGTAATAATAAATGTTCTTAGTACTGAAAATATAACAGTGAACAAAATAATTTTTAAAAATTGCCTCATTCAGTTTACATTCCAGAGGGAAGTAGAATGCATATATATATATACAGTAATTTTAAATGTAGTGCTATGTCTGTACTAGATTCTAATCAGTGCTAAGAATAAAATCAAGGGTAGGAGGAGAGTTAGGAAGTGTTAACGGTGGTGAGATTTTTAGAATGGGTAACTAGGAAAGGTGTATTTAGAAAGTAGAACTTTAGTAGAAATCAGAAGAAAGAAGGACTAGTAGAAGTTAGCAAATATACAATGAGGATGTGAGGTAAAGAGCAAATTAGAAATTCATAGAGAAAAATGAAAGATAAATTTGATAATAAAAACTGGTAGAATATTCAGTATAAGTGAATAAATGGGTTATGCAAATCAAAAGATTGTTTAGAAATTTCCTAACAGCAAATCCAAAGGGATATTTTTTATTCATATCCACAAAACAAAAATCTATAGTAAATACACAAAAAGATAAAAGAGAAAGAAATAAGAGCATATCACTAAAGAAAGTAATCAAACACAAAGGAAGAGAATAAGAGAAGGAAAAACAATAAAAAGGAACTACAAAAATAGAAGACAATTTTAAAAAATGGCAATAAGCACATGCCTATCAATGATTACTTTAAATGTAGGTAGATTAAATGTTCCAACAGAGACTTGTTGAATGGATAAAATATGAGACCTATCTATATGCTGCATACGAGAGACTCACTTTAAATATAAAGACACATGTAGACTGAAAGTGAAGGGATGGAAAAATATATTTCATGCAAATGGAAACCAAAAGATAGCTGGAGTAGCTATACTTATATCAAACAAAATAGAGTTTAAAACAACAAACTGTAATAAGAGACAAAGAAGGGCTTACATAGTGATAAAGCGGTCAAACCAAGAAGCTAAAATATTTGTGAATATTTACACATTCAACATATTAGCACCTAAATATATAAAGCGAATATTAACAGACCTAAAAGCAAAAATGATAGCAATACAATAGCAGTAGGTGACTTTAATACTCCACTTGCATCAATAGATAGATCACCCAGACAGAAAATCAGTAAGAAAGTATCAGCTTTAAATGACACATTGGACCCAATGGACTTAACAGATACTTACAGGACATTCCATCTAAAAGCAATGGAATACACATTCTTTTCAAGTGCACATGGACATTTTCCAAGATAGTTCGTATGTGAGGCCAAAAAACAAGTCTTAATATATTTAAGAGAATTGAAGTCATATCAAGCGTCTTTTCCAACCACAGTGGTACAAATGTATAGATACTTAGATGAAGAAAACTGGAAAAATTATGAATATGTGGAGATTAAGCAATATGATGCTGAATAACCAATGGGTTAAAAGAAATCAAAAGAGAAATTAAAAAATACCTTGAGAAAAATAAAAATGGAAATGTAACATACCCAAATTTATCAGGTGCAGGAAAAGCAGTTCTAAGAGAGAAAGTCACAGAGATAAATGCTTACTTTAAGAAACAAGAAAAGTCTCAAATAAACAGCTTAGCTTTATACATCAAGGAACTAGAAAAAGAACAAACAGCCAAAGTTAGTGGAAGAAAGAAAGATTGGAGCTGGCATAAATGAAATAGAAACTAAAAATTATATGCTAACAAATTGGACAACCTAGAAGATATTAATAACTTCTTAGAAGCATTAACAACCTACTAAGACTGAGTCATGATGAAAGAGAAAATCTGAACAAATCAATTACTAGTAAGGAGATTGACTCAATAACCAAAAATCTCCCAACAAACGAAAGTCACATCCAGATGGCTTCCCTGGTGAATTCTACCAAAGATTCCCAGAAGAATCCATACCAATCTTTCTCAAACTTTTCCAAAAGACAGAAGAAGAGGAAACTCTTCCAGACTCACTTTATGAAGTCAACATTACCCTGGTACCAAAAACAGACAGGGATGCCACAAGGAAAGAAAATGAAAGATCTATATCCCTGTTGAACACAAATACAAAAATCTTCAAACAATATTAGCAACAATATATTAAAAGGATTACATACCATGATCAAGTGGGTTTATTCTGGGGATTCTAGATGGTTCAATATCTGTGAATCAGTCCATGTGATACACTTCATTAACAGAATGAAGGGTAAAAATCATATGCTCTTCTGCATAGATGTGAAAAAAGCATTTGACAAAACTCAACATCCATTGATGATAAAAACTCTGAACAGGGTGGGTTTTGAGGGAATGCACCTCAACATAACCAAGGCCGTATTTTCACTATTGGTGGGAATGTAAATTGGTATAGGCAATATGGAAAACAGTATGGTGGTGTTCTTCAAAATATTAAAACTATATCTACCATATGACCCAGCAGTTACACTTCTGGATATGTATCTGAAAATAAAAATACTAACTTGAAAAGATACATGTACCCCATGTATATGGCAGCATTATTTGCAATAGCCAAGATATGAAAACAATCTAAGTGTCTACCAGTGGATGACTAGATAAATAAAATATGAAAAAGATATATACATAGCCATATATATTCCATTATATGTGGATATACATATACATGTACAATGGAATATTACTCAACCTAGCCTTTTGCAACACCATGGATGGACTTTGAGGGCATTATACCAAGTAAAATAAATCAGACAAAGACAAATACCAAATGATTTCTTTTAAATGTGGAATCTATTTATATATATGTATTAAAAGGAGCTCATAGATAGAGAACACATTAGTGATTGACAGAGGTGGGGGTTGCGGGGTGGGAGAAATGTGTGAACTATTCTGGTTTTTTTTTTAGTGTAAACAAATTGAGTTTTTAAAAAATGATACTAAAAAAATATTATGTTTCAAAGTGTTGATTCTGATGCCTGACACGATACAAGTTGATTGAAACAATTTTTTTTTTCTTACAGTACACATGCCTTTCTATGCCAAAGCTTGCTATCCTACTTTGTATCTACATCCTGAGCTGAGGTGTAATAACCTATTTCCACCTCTCTTAAAGCATCAACTCCAAAGAATCCCGCCTGTGACATGATTATTTAATGCTCTGCTCCAATACTTTTCTTCTGTATTGGATACATGCATTTGCTTTGTATCTCTTCATATGATGACCTCCTTTCCATGTGATGCTGAGGGGATGACAGTTGTAGACCTTCAGCCTCCCTCGTTGTAATCCCAGCTGCCAGAGCCGCAGTTAAGCACTTCATGCCCCAGCTAAATGATTGGCCCAGTGGTGACAGAAGCAACGCCAATGCAGATTTAGTCTTTAGGGCTCATAGCAGCCGGATTGCCTGCCATGCAGGATCTCAACAGACCACCTAAACTAATTCTGTCCCTGTCCCTCTTGATCATGTCAATTAATAATTGTATTTGTTACTGAGCTACATTGAGATTATTTGTTTGCCATCCTCATCCTAAAAAGGTTTTCATAACATATTCACCCTTATGAAACTACTGTCTCTGCCTAGAAAATTGATTTTCTAGTTTTTTTTTCCTCTAGCATTAAACTTCTTGTACAAAACTTACTAAACCTTAACTAAAATGGTACAGAACAGATTGAAGCAAGAAAGATGGAACTTCAGTCCCAGTGAAGTCTCATTTCTCTTTTGCTCCTGGAAGTGATTCTAGAAGTATTTTTAAAGAATCTATGCACTCCACAGAATATTAATAGAAAGAACAAAGTTCAATATTTTGAACCAGAAATTCAAACTTACCCACCATCTAAATCTAAATTGTCTTTTGTGCCCTACTTTCTACTTCTACATGTATTTTCTAGACCAACAAATGTCATCAATCATTCCTGACTCCATACAGTTATTTACATTCTTTTGCCAGTGCTTTTATTGAGGTTAAATTCTACATAAGTAGAATCACACTTGTATGTGGACGTCCCTAACAATTTTCCTTTGAAACCATTTCATGTAACTCTGAACGAGTCTACCAAATACTACCTGAACAGTTCACTTAGAGATTAACTCTGTGCTTATTCTTTTCATATCTAGTTTTATCATGATTTAAAAAAAATAATTGATTTTTAGTTTTTCTGCATTATTTGGTTTCTTCCAAACTGTATAATCATCATCTTGAAATAAGAATTGTATGTTGATATTTTGAATTTCTACAATACCTTGTGCATAGTAAAACCATTTCAAAATAATACATATTCAACAAGTAGAAATTCTACACATTTAAAACCCTATAAATCTTTCCATATGTAGGAAACCCCCAAAGTTACCTTATTTACAATCCTGGCTTGAATTTTGCTATTGATTTTTAAGATTGCCAGCTTATGCATCAATACGATGGGAAAAACTAACAGCAGACTATTGACTGTAATTCTTTGCATACTAAATGTAGTACTGACAAATCTTTCCAGTTACCGGTTCGGTTAACTTTTTTTTTTTCCCAGTAACAGCTGAGGATGCCATTCTCTGTTGGGATTGCAAATTGGAAAGGATAAATATCCTTTACATTTTCAAACTTATAAATATGAACCATTTCTCTAAACATAATGCACACCATTCTTAATTCCTTTAGAAGCATAAACATTTCTTGACAAAATCTAAAGAATTTTTGGAATAAATATATTTTTCCTTGAAATTACATGGGTTTTTTTTTCAGTCTAGAGTCACTCTCTTTCATTTATGCGTGCAGTAGTTTTAGAGTCTGTCCTAGCATATTTTTGCAATTTTAAAATATGTCAAAACCAGTAATAATCTGACTTACAAAGATGAAGCCTAATGAAATGATCTACAGCCTTCCTAGAATACTTTAGCATTATGAGTCCTTTAAATTTTTCATAGTGCAAAACTTACTCTCTGAGATATTCGTTACCTTTATGATTCAATAATGACATCTTTCTAACTTTTCTACATTCTGTGCTGGAAAGAATAGATTGTAGCACACTCTTCTGGGAAGGAGCTGATGGCTATTGAAATAATTTGATTCATAAAATAGCATCACTGCTAGTGATTGTAGGGGAAAAACTTGAGTTTGTATTTATATTTTTGAAATGATAAATTTCATAAATAATGCTGGTTTGAACTCTGGCTCTCCTGAACCACAATGCCATTGTAGTATCTGAAGTTACACCAGTAATCAGTGGCCAGAAGAGACATATGCAAGGTATTAACATTTAGCTAAATTATTTTGTTTAAGGGGCACATATATATATTCAGAATAAGTAAAATGTCAACATTAATCAACCATTACAAATTCTACTAGGAGATTAAAAAAATTTTGAGTACTTGACTGAAAGGTCTGATTTGTTAATTTTGCACTACAGTAAATGTATTTATACATAAAGAAAAAAGTCTATTGTACTCAAATCTCAGAAAATAAGTCAGTATTTATGCCGTAAATACATCATTACACTAATAAAAATAAGGTAGCAGAATAAAATAGCTACAATAATCCATCAAAATCACATTTTTCTATAAATATAGTCAATAGATATACGTGATTATGAGAGTAAATACCTACATGGAATATACTTAACAGTTTTGTAATTTTATAGTTTCAAAGTATATATTCACATAAATCATCCAATATAATCCATATTGTATACAAATGGACATAATTAGAATACAAACATTAAAATGCACACAAAGCCACAAAAACCAAACATGAAAAGTCATAACTCTCTAGACATTCATTGATAGAAACATGTCATGATAGCCTTCCAAAGCCTACAACGTCCCCCCTTTTCCACACTTACTAACACTGAGATCCTAAACACCCTCCTTTTTCATCAATCCAGATCTCATAACTTGCTTTCCATTTAAATGTAGCTATCCCACGTTTTATCCTATATACAAGCTTCTTTTCCTTATTTCTTCTACTTATCTCTATTGGCCTAAATCCATTTAAAATGATCTCATTAATGAAGTATCCAAAAGGAGCTGATCTTACATTATTTCTACTATTATTGTTTATATTATACTATTTAACTTACGTATGAAATCGTTTTCATTCATATCCCACCTTCACATCTATAGACTTTGAATTCCCAACGTGTGACCAGCATATATCTTTCTCAGATAACTCTCATTTTTCTGCTATAAATGAAATTTAGAAGAAGAAATGGCTTAGAAATGTATACCTTTTAAAAATACTTTTTTTTAAAACATTCCTACAATTATCCAGTTAGTAAACAGAACAGGACATTTAATTCTCATTTTTAAAAATGACCAACCTGATACCCAGGAAAAAAAAAAAAAAGTCACTTTCCCAAAGTTACATCAGAAATTTCTCTAAGGCTGAGAACGTCCCTGCTTTAAACTTCCTGTCACCCACCTCCTTTCCTCTCGGCTTCATGCTAATTCCCAACTAGCCTTTTAAACCTAGAAAATGGGAAAGGGGCATCTTCTTGAGCAGGAAAAAGTCTTCTTACTGTTGTGATTTGCCAGTTCCAAGGAAAGTAAGAGAGGGAAGAACTGAGCCATAAGCTAAAAGTAAGTGTCAAATAGGAGAACATTTTTCTGTAATCCAATTTTATTTCTAATTTCTGAATCTCTTGCTTTAGAAACGCCACCATATAACACTGTTGTCTAATTATGAAGTTAGATTTCATTTTATCCTTTGAACACTGAACTTACCCTTTCTTGGGCGTGAGATGCATTTTGAGATGTAGTTAGAGGGAGAAGAAGGGAACTTTGAGGTCTCTAGTGTTTAATACGCTACTAACATTCATAAATACCTTTTACACAGAAGCAAGATAAATATAGTAAAGTTCGACTTTTTGCTTCTCAAATCCTCTTTTGCCATCTAAAGATGATTGACTTTTTGATTTCTGTTTATCTTTTTATTTTATTTTTTAAGTTGAATTATAGTCAGTTTATAATGTTGCATCAGTTTCTGGTGTACAGCACAATGTTTCAGTCATACATATATATATACATATATTCCTTTTCATATTCTTTTTCATCATAGATTACTGCAACATATTGAATATACTTCCCTGTGCTATATAGGATAAACTTGTCTTGTTCTTAAGCCAGAATTATATATCCAAGAGTTGAGTGGTTCACAGTAACCAAAAAAATCAAGTGGGATGTACAATGTAGAGAAACTTTAGTTAAACCAAATTACCACAGTTTTAAGAGGGCCTTTACTAATCAACTCTCTACAAGGCATTGGAATAGGGTGCATGAATGATAAATCAAAACTAGTGACAGCAAAAAATTTCACCCTCACCTTTGAGAATTCATGGAGAGGCATTTTGAATTCTTTTCAGGCAGAATGATTTTGGAAAAGTCAAATAACCTACTTGTAATTCAGCTGAACTTGCTGTAGTCTTGAAAAATAATAGCAATTGCTAACTTACTCTGACTGGTTTACCAAATGGTAAGGATCAAAAGAGATGTAATTAAAGTGGAACGAATACACATTAACTATTAAACAGTCATAGTAAGTGTTATGCCCTGAGAATAAAATAATGAACAGACCTATTTCCCCTACCCTGGTGGAGCTTACAGTCTAATGGGAAAGATAAATTGATATAAATAATCACACTATATCAGTTATCTATTAATTGATAATTCTGCATTACTAATGATCACAAAACCATGGTGGCACACAAAAATAAGAGGTTATTAATCACCTATGTAGGCAGTTAGTGGCTTTGCCTGGTTGAACTCATTCACATGCTACAGGGGTGGCTGGCTGTAAGATGAACTAGGATGGCCTAGTTTGGGACAGCTGGGGCAACTTGACACTGCCCGCATGTTTCTCAACTGATAGCAGTATGGCCTGAGCACAGTGTCTCGGTAGTGTCAGAGACACAAGAGAGATCAAAGGAAAAGTAAGCCTCCTTTTGAGACTCTGACTCAAAACTGGCTCACCACATCGTCACTTCTGCCTCATTGCAAAAGCGAAATAAATTGCATGCCTGATCCCAGAATCAATGGGTGGGAGATTAATTCCACCTTTTTAGTGACAGGAAATTCATATTCACATGGCAAAGGGCTTGAATAGAAAAATGGGTGGAAAACTGGGCTCCTTACTGTCATCAGTCTTTCATGTACACACTTCTGTATGCATAATCTCAAACCTTGTCCCAGTGGAAACAGATAGCACTGTAACAATAAAAACTGACATAGACTGAGAAAAGTTTTGACATCTTCACCATTGCTTTGGAATTACAGGCTATATTAATTTTTTCACTGTTGCTGTTCCAAATTACCACAAATTTAGCAGCTGAAAACAGCACAAATGTATTATTTCAAAGTTCTGTAGGTCAGAAGTATAGTCAAGGTTTTGCCCAGTCTGGGATCTTATCTGGAGGCTCTGGGAGAAAAATCTGTTTCCAGGTCCACTTAGGCTGTTGACAGAATTTATTTACATGAAGCAATAGGACTGAGGTCCTTTGTTTCTTTACAGACTGTCAGTCTGGAAATTCTCTCAGATCCTTACTGCCTCCTGCATCCCTTGTCATTTTGCTCCCTTCATCTTCAAAGAGAACATTGGCAGGTTGAATCCCTCTCTGACTTTTATTTCTGCCCTGAGTCTGTCACTTTAAATTGGAGAAAGTTCTCTGCTTTCACAGGTTCATATGATAAGGTTTGGCCCACCAAGGTAATCCAGGGTAATCTCCCTAGTCAAGGTCCATAAATTAGTTACATCTATTTTCCTGTAATATTGCATATTCGCAGGATCTATGGATTAGGGCATGGCTATTTTTAGTAGGTCATTCTGCCTATTACTGTCCACCTGCTGACTTCCAAAAGTTCATGCCCCTTCCAAATGTAAAAGGCATTCGTCTAATTCTGAATCCCTAAAGGTCTCCTCCCATTACAGCATCAACTCAAGTCCCAATCATGTCTAAATCTCATCAGCTCAGAAATTCCAAATAACATCATTTAAAAAAAATCTAATAAAATCATCTACATTATGAGGCTGAAGTTCTCAGCATGATCTGTTAAACCTAACTGCTGAGGCACAATTCTTCTCCATCTGTGAACCCATGAAACTGAAGACATACGTTATCTGCTCCCAACATGCAGTAGGAAGACAGGCACAGACAACAGCCACAGATATCCTCACTTAAGAAGTGGGAAAACGGAGAATCAAATGGAGGCAGCTGTCCCAAGCATTTTTAAACTGAAGGCAAGCAAACGACATGAGGTCTCAATGTTTGGAAACAATTGTCCTCGGTCTTGACTCAGGCCTCTGGGTGCTTGGCTCCACCTCTGGAGTCATTATTCCTTCTTTATGAAACGTAACACATATTTAATGTTGAGTACTTTTGTCAGCCTGTTTCCTGTTGTAGGATTTTGGAAGCTGCTGGAGGATTTGCTCCAATAGACTGAAGCCATGCCTACAATCTCTTTGAGATAATCTTACGTCTGTTTTTGTTTCTGTTAAGATGACTGAAAAACAGTGACCTTAAACTTCTCTTGAGATCCTGGTTTGATTGATGGAATCTGTGGTTCATTGCCTTGATCTCTTCAAAGAGCCTTTTGTGTGACTGTACTCTTGAACCTATTGTCATCTGGATAAGCTGAGAATTTTCCAAATCTTCATGTTCAATTTCTTTTAGTGGAACGGTTCTTCCCTTAATTTACGTGATTCCCCTTGCATTTTACTACAAGCAGCAAGGAGAAACCAGAACTGAACTCGGTAATCTCCCCCGCTAAATATCCAAGTTCACATTATTCACAAATTCTGATTCCCACATAATCTCGGGACACCATTACACTTAGCTCTACGACACTGTGTAATAAGGGTCTCCTTTCTCAAGTTTCCAATGACATACTCTTCAGTCATTTCTGTGTGCTCACCAGAAGTGTCTTTGAAGTCCAGATTTCTATGAGCAACTGGTTAACAGAGGTTTAGGCTTTCTCATGATTCTCATTGCTTCCTTCTGAATCAATTGGCGTGGTGTGGTGAATTCTGGGGACTTCCTGACTTCATCTCAATTGCAGCAAATAACCCCAGTAAGATGAAAAATTTCTGCAGGACTGAGGATTGCCTTGTACATGAACACTGTCTGCCAGACTTCTGTATGATTTGCTAAGGAAGAACTTACTAAGAATTTATTTTCCGTGTATGTTTTTGGACATAAATCTACCTGGCATCCTAAACTGTGGGGATGATAGGAAATAGCCACACAACAAATGTTGAAACAGAACTAAAACTGCCAATCTGCTCCTCAAGTATGTGAGAAAAACCATCTGGTGGTGTCTTCAAAGAGCAATTTCTCAAGAGTAATTTAGGTGAGAACCACTAAGCAAAGTGGAAAGGATCTGTCACCTATTCTGTGAACAAGATGACATGTTGTTCATCAGATAACAGGCATGTGCTTCTTCCAATGCAGAACTGGGCACATCAGGAAATGTAAAATTGGTATTGGGCATGGGAGAGAGAATGCAGATGGGTTTTATTTTTTAAGTCAAAATGAATAGCTAATGAGTTGAGAAATGAAGATGGAATTTAAAAATTGTCAATTAAACAGCTGTTGCATCAGACACCTCTCTATCATAGAAAACTTCACCATTTCAATAAAACTCTCGGTAAAACTGTTACAGATGTATAGTCTGTGAAAAAATAAGCCACTGTATTTGTCATGTTAATGAACCATTTTAAAGGAAATGCTTTTTGTTTTTTTTAAGTAACATCATGAAAAACTCCAGAATATGTAGACCATTTAATAGAAAAATCTCACGACTAAAATACTTGAAATTTGACATACACATTTATTCACTTAGACATCCAACAAGTTTATGATTATGTTACTTCTAAGAAATGCTTATGGGTTCCCACTTGCCTGTATTATAAACTTGAAGGTTCTAGTCTTCACTGTATGCCCCAGTATTGTGTTCACCTGTACCTTTTGACATACCCTGACAACCAGCTGCGTGGAGGCTCTCAAGACTGCACAAACAAGCCATTGCTCTGCTTTGAGTAAACTCTGTTCTTTGTTAAGCCCATGATTTTATGGCATAAGCTCCCACTAGCCTATTTCCTAGAAATAAGCCCCACTCAGTGTCTTATTCTGTTTTTGTTTTTTTTCCATTAGTTCCTAAGGGTGAAACAAATGACTGAGTCAAGCATTTATCTCATATAGGTGGTGGGTGCTTTAGATATATAACTTGTGTGTATTTCAAAACTAGTATTCTGGAGACCAAGGGGGAGTAAAGTTTAACCAGCACAAGAGAGATTAGTGTGTTTGTCATTTAACTTAAGAGGATAGCTGGTTGATGACTGTGACTGGTTTTGTATGCCGGAATCAACCACAGTCCCATATGTCTAAGTTATCACTTGGGAATCTCCAGGAATCACGATTTCCTTCCCTTCATGTCAGCTTCATACACTGAAAGAGGCAGAGGGAGTATTTTCCTAAGTATACAAGAGATTTTTGAAACCACCTGGCAGCTTAATAGAGAGAATAGAATATTTTTTAAAATATAGATCAGAGACTCTTTTGTATTTCTGTGTCATAACTGAATTTCTTTCTTTTTTTCCCTACTGTCTTTACATGATCAAGTCAAACAAAATCCAACAAGAAATTTTAAGATAGCTAAAAGGTAGTTTCAGAATTAAGTTGTCACCAAAAAAAAAAAAAAAAAAAAAAAAAAAAATGGAGACAAGTGTGAGGGAGAAAGTAAAATATAGCAGTGAAAATTTCACTTTAGCAATGTCTACCAGTAGGTAGACATACCTATCCTTTTCATTTCATTCCTACCTTTTCTTTTCATTTCTAAGTGATCACAGCCACAATCAAACATAAATGAACCATTCACCATCTGTCCTTTTACTAATTTCTTACTCTCTTTTATCTCAGACTTATTTTGATTATAACTTACTGGCATTTAACATACTGCTTAGCCAACACTTTTTGTTTTTATAATATTGGTCAATCTGGGAATATCTTTTAGACCAATTACATCCTTTCATTTTCTTATTTTATTTTCTCTGACTCAGAGCTGTAACAGACAGGCAATCCATCATTTCTCTTTTCACAGTACACATTTTTACATAGTTTATTCTGTTTTCTTACAACTTAATAAAACTGCTATTCCTAAACAAAAAGTAATTGTCTCAGGAGCCAAACAGTCTCTTCACCACTGCAAATAGTCCCTCACCACCTCTAGTTAAATTTAATTGTGTATTTGCACGTATTCTTCAGATCTCCCCTGATATCTAGCCTTCTAATTGGCATCTTTTTTTTCTTCCTTTTTCAATAACATCAAACACAAAGGAGAGTTAAAATTAGTGTTTTCCTGGGGTGAGGTACAAATACATTGTCAAGCTCAAACCTCTGGCCTCCAGCCATTATTGACATCATTCCCATCATTGTCTGTGAACCGCTAATCTGGGAGCTGTGGGGATTTGCAAGAGAGGCAGGAATCTCCACCGCTAACCCAGATGACCTAATTATATAAGGAAAAAGCAAGAAAAAAGTAACTTTACAAAGATACATACTTAGCTGCTATGATTTAGTAAACAGAGATGATGGGGGGGTGCATAGAGAACTTTCCTACATAAAGATAGTAAAATAAGGTTGCATTTATCCTACATTAGATAGTAATTTGGTAGGAAAAAGAAAGATATTTCAGGTAAGTGGATGAAAAGAAGAAAAGATACAATCATGGAGACGCATATGTGGTAGAGAGAATATTTATTTTCAAGAAATATGGGAAAAGGAGATCAATGATAAAGTGTACTCATAGAAATTTTTGCTTAGAGTTTGCTGACTGGCCCATAGTAGTCACTCAAAATGTACTTCCTAGTTTTGTTAGATAACGTGGAGGGAGGAATTCTCAGATCTCCTCCGTAGAGGAAATGAGCAAATGGATCTGTGATTCATTGCAAAAACGTGCTTTCTATCCCTACATCTGTGCTCCTGGTGATGTGTTTTTTTCATCTCTTCTCATCAAGAAACAGAGTGAATTTCTCTACTCCTTCCATCTGGGCTTGACTTGTGATTTACTTTAACCAGTAGAATGTACAGAAACAACATCATGCTGATGTGAACACTTTCATTCTCATTCTTGAAATTTTACTGAGCTACTATGTGGACAAGCTCCTCCTGGAAACTAAGAGTCACAGAATTAATTGCCCCTGTGCCCCAGTCAATAGCCAGCCAACTTCCAGCAGAAGAATGTTCTGGCTGGCTGACAGCTGACTAGACTTATAAATTAATCTGGTTGAGATTAGACACTGGCCACCTAAGTCCAGGCAAACTGCTAACCCACAGAAAAGTTAAGTTAAATAGAGTTTTAAGTCTCTTAATCAGATGATAGTTTAATTCAAAATAAAATCATGCTGCATCAGCTGACAAATCATAAATGTAAAGTTTAAATGCCGTAGTTGAATAAATATTTGTATTTATCTATATATTTATTATAATACTCCTGTTTAATACAGTGAAATCAGAATATTGAAACAAATATAAATCCCTGCTCTTGAGGAGCTTAGATTCTAGAAGGAGCGATACACAGTAAACAAAGGAAGTAGTACTTTTGATACATCAGGTGTTGTTCAAATTATGGCCAAAAATAAACTAGGAAATGTCATTGGGAATCACTGCGGGGAGATGGGAAGGAGATGTGGTTTTAGTTAAGGTAGCATTTTGAGGTTGAGTAACTATACACATACACACACACATGCAGAGAGGGGTAAGATGGATTCCCACCCAAAATGTGGTTCAGATAGCAAGACTGTTGACACTCCACACCTCAAGAGAATTTGAGAGAAAGTTTATCCCTCACAGAGGGACTCCCGGAGGAGGGGAGAGTGGGAGGAAGAAGACTTGGGCTGACTTGATGAAGGCAGAGGAAGTAGGTTATGCCTTCAAATTGCCAGGGGATGAGACTGTGGAAAGTACCCCATGACCAAGCTGGAGATGTGTAAGGTTTAAATTTCCTGTAGGGACCGCAAAAGGAGGCATATATGGGCTTTCTTGTTAGCCTGTCCACATGGGGGGCCTAAGAGGAGCAAAAGTGAAAGTTTTAGAAGAAATTACTGGTCGAGCATGAAAAAAAATGACATCAGACTCTTTATTACTGATGATCAGGAAAAGCCTTACTGAAAAATGTGACATTTGAGAATAGATTTAGAGGATGTGAAATGCAGTATCATGAAGAGTTTCTGGTCTTTGTCCCAGGTTTCTGATATAGAACTTCTAAAACCTCTGGAATTTCCAGAGTGATAAGCCTGTCCCTGTTATGTTTATGAGGTGGCTTATGGCAGGGCACTGGATAGCTTCAGGATGGGACTGGTCACCCGGAAGACCAACTATGTGACTAATGAAGAGGAGGGAGGCTGGAGATAGAGTTCAATCACATGACTGATGATTTCCTCAGTTATGTCTACATAATGAAGCTCTGATAAACTCTCTGGACACTGAGGTTCAGCAGTGCTTCCAGGTTGGTGAAACACAGGGATGTACTAGAAAGGTGATGCAGTGCTGTGAGTCCATGGGGAGAGGGCATTAGTGCCGTGAGTCCATGGGGAGAGGGCATTAGAAGCTAGGCATCTGAGACTCTCCAGGCCTCACCCTGTGTACAGTGCTTTTCTGAGTTCTGCGAGTCATTCTTGGGATCTTTTGAATCTTAGAGGGTTGGGGAAAGTTCTGAATTTATAACCAGTTGGTCAGAAGCGCACATGGCCTGGGAACACCTGAAGCATAGCTGGCATCTGAAATAAGGACGGTCTTATGGAGAACTGGACCCTTAACTTGTGGGTTCTGATGTTAACTCCAGGCCGATGGCATTGGAATTGTGTTGCAACACACCCAGTTGGTGTTACATCAGTTGGATTTTTACCACATTGTGAGGGGATAATGTTGTGTAGGAGGAAGGGGACGGAGCATCCCAAGTAAAGGGAACAAGAGAAGCAGAAAGCTTGAGGTTGGATTGGGCCTGACGCGCTCCAGCAACAGCAACTACGCCATCGTGGCTAAGAGGTGCAGGTGGCTAGGTGGCCCGGAGTTCAAAGAAGGGGATCCAACATGTGGGACCTTGTGGGCCACGCTAAGGGCTTTGTCTTTTACTTTGAGTGACACCATCGAGTTTCAACTAGAGAAGAAACATAGCTTGACTTTTAAAAAAATTAAGAAATGACTGCTTTTGTTTCTTTGTTTTGGTAGCTGGAAAGGCAGAAACAGAGAGATCTGACAGGAGTGCTACTGCAGTAATGAGGGATGATCATGACTGAGTCAGGATTTAACTGATGTGGTGGAAAGAATTAAAACTCCAGACAAATTTTAAAGATAGAAAGGGGGAAAAAAAAGATTTTCTGATGAACTGAATATAGAGTGTAAGGAAAGGGTGGAGTTAAGATTGAATAATCTTGTTTTTGCATCTTCTAATTAAGGCCCAGTTGAAGCCTAGTGGTGGCTTCATCCTCCAGAAACGGCCTCGGAGTTCCAGAGTACCACCTCATGTCCCCTGTATCACCAGCCTGCACTAGGCTGCCGTCTGCGTGTCAGTTCTCTGACTTAGCCTCATAAAATTAATCTGTCTTATTTAGTCACATGATCAATGTTCAGCAATACAATTAAATGATAGTCTCCTGATCTAAAAATATGTTTATATACAAGGGATTGTTTAAACACTCAGAGCTATTTTTTTCCAGGGGCTATATTATCAAATTAATTTTGCTTCAAGATTATTAATTAGAAAAATAGTATCATTTTACTACTGTAATTAGCTTTCTATTTCAATAAAAGTGTCACTGTAAAAACAAATGCATAGTTAAAAAACTATTTCCCCATAGACAAGATTTCTTAAAATTATTTGGTGACATTAAATTACCCTGCATATATTTTGGGGAAATTATCTTTCCTGGAATTGCATATTCATATTCTACAATACCTCAAAACATGTGCAAAATATTTAGCTAAATTTTAAAGGAAAAATATGTAGAATTTCTAGAGCATAGAGTATTAGTTTAATGTTTTGTTCAGTTTTTTTTTTTAATCATAACAAGCTAATTAACCCTCTAAGTTTTTAAAAATTCACTTCTGTCATAAAATACAGACATTTATTTTGTAAATTACTCTGGATATTTTCTAATCCACATGTAATACATAAACAATTTTTTTGATAAGTTTTTAATTGATGCTTAATTTGGTTTTACCAAAGTGCTCTAATCAATATTACATCTCATATTTGTCTTCTGATTGTGATTCAGAATAATCAGCTGTGTTGATAAATACTGCTACAATCACAAATTTTCTCCTACTGCCCTGGTGACCCCCTCACAATACACACGCACCCACCCACCCCCACAGACACAAAGCATACATGCATATGTAATTAATAAACAGAAGAGGGATTCATTGTCAGCCAGTTTAGTGCGCACTGGGATATCTCAGTTAAATGTGTTAATCCGTCATGTCTACTGTAAGAGTTAAAAGAGCAAGAGTCAGTGTAATGTGTTCTAGACCCCATTATTTCCTGACAGTGGGACCCATGTCTGTTCTTCTTCAGGAACCTGGCAGTGATTATGAAGAGCATTATCAAGTGGGGATTAAAGAATAACAATAGTTGCAGTAGAAACTAACGTGATTTACAACATGACAAGTTTTCACATAAAATCCTCATTTTTTACTTTTAATCTGCTCTAATGTTGTGTTAATATTGCTCTTTCTTAACATAATTTTGACCTTTTTCTTCACCTTTGCATATAAAAATAACTGCCTCCGTCTTCTTAGGAGGATCATAACATACAGCTCTAAGCCTTTTCAGTGTCTTTCTTCTTGTAACATTTCTTAAATTGAATAATGGCTTTGAACTTTTCTGGAAGAAAGCCTTAAGGCGAAATAAAAGAGAAAAAAACATTTTAATGCCAACGTTATTTACTATTTGTGAGAAGTACAAAATGTGAAATAAAACAAACAACTAGGCAGTTTTTGCAGTAATGACGATTCCAAAGGAAATACGTGAAACTAGAGCTCAGAACATGGGTCCATGCAGTCCACTTTCTCCTTGGATATAATGTTCCTATTGCACAGGAATGTTAGAAGAAAATTAATCCCGTTAGGAAATATATGAGAATCCTCTGAAAATGCTACATAAATGTATTGTTTAATTTTTCAAATCAATATTAAAAAATTTCTTTTAATAGTAAAATGATCTTTGATGATTCAGAAGTATGTGTTACACTGTTTTTAGACAAAGCACTGCGTAGGGTGCTTCGGCAAATCCACCGTTAACAAAATGCCACTCTTCCCCACAAGTTATTCACAAGCAAGTGAAAAGACATCATACACAGAGTTAATGTTAAAAAGAGTAGGATTAATTAAATGATGTGTTAATTGCAAAGTTCTAAAGAGAGAAAGAATAGCAGTGATTAATTCAGAACGTAGCACCAGTCAAGGTTTCATGGGAAAGGTAATTTGCAGGGTGTGGCGCTATACACTCCTTTATTACAATGCCAAAAGTTTTAAGAGGCAAACGTGGGAAGTATTTTTTTAGGCAGTAATTGACCACTGAGGTGAAGGTGTTAAATAATAACACAGTATGCCAAGAACTGTGAAGGACTTAGATCTTAAACCACTTCCAAGGTAACAGGTGACCTTACTACCATTTCAAGGATGCTGGCAGAAGACACAAGACTCCTGGCTCAGATGCAGAATGCTTTATTGCTCGTTGCACAGCAGGAAGCATGTGCTGCATGTTCCTATTGGTTCCTCTTTTCCCCCTGTGTCTCATGGAAATAATGTGGAGTAGTCTAGGAGGATGCTCACACTTGTAGGAGATTTGCCTCCTAGCTAAGGAACTGAGCTTAGGGAAACTCCTAAATTATAAGGGGGCAGCGAGCAAACCTACCCAAATTCTGCCACAGGAAAGCATTCTCCTTCTTACCCTGCATACGAAACAAATCTGCCCTTGCCCCAGAGGAAGACAAGTGTCTGTCATCCGAGGCTGTTTGCTACACAAACTTCCTTGAAAATGTAGTCTAGAACCAAAGACAAAAGCTGTCAGCAAATGTGCAGAAACGTGAGGGGCTAATGAAGAACTGTCATACAATATAGACACACAAACATACTTTTCAGCAATAAGTTTAGAGGAAGGAAAAAATTTCCAGACATTGCTTACTTTCCCATTTTCTCTTAGAAAGCTATTTTTAACCCAAAGATAGAAAGATGGAAGTTGATAAGCACTCTGCATGAGGTCTCCGTTACATTTTAATGCCAACTGTTTTTTTTTTAACTCATTCCTTATTATATCCAATCTTTACCTAGATTTAGTCAGCCAATTTAATAAAAAGCAAGTTTGATCTAGTGTCTATATATCTGTGTGTGTGTGTGTGCATGTGTGCATGTGTGTGTGAGTAGGGGGGGCATTCAAATTTAGAAAGAAGAGGGGGCAATAATGAAGGGAGCCCTGGCACTAGGAAAATTAGAATTCACTTGCCTTTCTTTACAGAAAACAGAACCTGACTTTCTGTAAGCAGCCTTTCCATTTTGAGAAGAGAGAGATTAGATGTCTAGAAACTCAGCTTTGTTCTGGTTGTTCTCCACTACAGAATCTTCTGCACATATTTTCAGGATCTATCTAAGAGATCAAAGAGAGGGCCTTAGGAAAATTATATCCAAATCACTCAGATCTCACAAAATTAAGAACTCTAAATGCCCAAAGCTGCTTCAGAAAATTTTAAAGAAACTGATGGCAAATAAAGACAATTCTCCTACAGTGGCAAAAAAGCAAAAAACCAACAAAAAAATAAACTTTAATCTCTTGCAAAAAAAAAAAAGAAGTTAGACATTCCACCGCTGATATGGTAGATCTAATAATATTAGAGGCCCAGGCTCTTTCTGTCCTTCTACTCCGTTTTTCTTCGTATGTGTGCCTTTATCTCCACGCTTATCATCTCATGGCTGCAAGACTCTTGCTGCAGTGACATTTGTTGTATATTCATTTTAAAAGGGGAGACAATTGTGGGATACGTGTATCAGAAGATACAGAATTTTCTCAGATACCTTTAGCTGTCTCATTTGCCAGAACATTGAAATAATGTCCCTCCTCTCTGCAAAGGGATCTTAGCTGACACGGTTCTGCCAAATAAAACTGAGGATTTCTTGGTAAGGAAGTAGGAAAAATATATATTATGTTGTCAACCAGCAATGTTGGCCACAAGCATTTCCTGGACCCAGAACAGGGATTTCTTTTAAAGATAGGAAAAAACAAATGGCCACAACTTGAGAATGGAGGTCATCTGAATGATTTTGAGGCCAAAGATCAAGTGAAAATTCTTTCTCTTGCTTTAGGCTGGAAGGAACCAAGTGGATTTTCTCACATTCTTGTTCAGTAGTATTTGCACCCACATTCTCCATCTTCCTGCCCCATACCTTGAAGAACACTTACGTTTTTCTTAAGCAGATCTCTCCACCTTTTCACCAGATCCTGTCTCCTCTCACTTTTCAAATATTTTTCTCTGTCAATCATTCCCTCTCACCATAAACACTCTCCTGCAGCATTTCTAACAGCAAAGAACAAACAAACAAGCGAACAAACAAATGCCTTTGTTTGAATCCAGTTTCCTGCCAGGTACAGCCCTAATTGCTTTGTGTCTCAAAACAGTTGTCTATCCTCACTGCTTCCAATTTCATGTTCCTGTTTTCTCTTAAACTCACTTCCACCAAATTGTCCTGCTTTAATTCCAACAGAACTGCTCTTGTCAGTAATGCATCCAGTGATTTCCATTTTGCTAAATTTAGTGAACAATCCCTAGTTTTTTATTGGTTTATCATCATTATTTGACGCAATTGATCATTCTTTCATTTTTTGATATATGTTCTTTGCTTGGCCTTTAGAACACAACATTCAGGTTTTCCCTCTCACTTCACTGGCCATTCCACCTCATCTCTGCTGCTTTTCACTCTTCTCCCTGGACCTCATAATGGTGGAATTGTAATGTCAGTTCATAGAAGGAAAACCCATGATTAAATGAGCATCACACTACTAGGTATTCAGGCATGTCTAATGGAATGTTCTAGAAGGTAGTCTAGGCTTTGAAAAGATCCTTTACACTACCCATGACAACAAATTAGCATACGTTTTTCTGTTTTTATTTTTATCCAGATATCTGACCTACTTTTTCAATTATTTTCCAGGCCTGACCTTTTCCCACTTTTCCCCCTAATCTAATATTAAATAGGAACCCAGCTTAGCATAATTCTGGCAGGGCTGCTGTGTGTCTGACCTGGAGTTGCTTTGGTGTCTCATACATGGACTATGGAGTAGATGCTGGTGGCAAATAGAATCCTTTGTTTGTAAATCAACACCAATGTACAGATTTAATATTATCCCCTGCTGTGTGGCCATTAATTTTGAAGGGCTGAATTCAAGTCTCTGATACTTACCTCAGTTTCCAGCTTGTTCTAGAACTGAGCCACACACCTTAGCTTGGAGAGCTGGGTAATCTTTATACAAATATTTGATTTCTGTCAGCTTCTTTTACTGTAAGAAGGCTCCATTTATAATACTCCTTATATTAATCATAATGTGTCACCAAGAAATACCTGCAGGAAGTCCTCAAAATAAAACATAGGTGTTAATTCTAGGAAGATATCTAGGAAGATGTTATTAGAATTGTGTACGTTCCCTTGAATAGTTATGCAACTATTCCATCGGGCCCACACTTCTCTTTCTTTTAGATTTCCCTTGTCTCATTTGGTTGTAATTAGTTTCCTCCTGCCCATCTGGAGTTCACTCATGATCAGAGCCAAATAGGATTTGTCTTTGTTCTTCACCATAAGATCTAGTACATACATAATGGATAAATATTAAATCACTCTTGCTTCTAAAATCCTGAAGCAGATTTATATATATACATATTTATATATATATATGTGTACGTATGTATTTTTTTAATCCTCTCAAAAAGAAATATAGAACAGTCAAAACTATAAATATCAGTTATCCAGAAATCCCAGGAGTTATGCCAAGACTCATTTTTCCTACTTTAGCTAGATTCATTATTAGTATATTAAAAATTTTAGAGACAAAATAGTGACTGATTTCCACTGCATCCATAGCATCCTTCTTCCATCCCCATTTCCAGAATGCCTGACTTTAGTTTGGAGATCCATACGGTTTTGTGGAGACTGACTCCTCTTCTGGCTTCAGTGGATGGAATATATATATAATATATATAATACAGCTAAGCCAGTGTGTGGGCTGAATTTTGCTGCCCCTACCCCTCAATTCATATATTAAAGTCTGAACTCTCAGTACCTCAGAATGTGACAGTATTTAGACATAAGATCTTTCAAGAGTTGATAAAGTTAAATGAGGTCGTATAGATGGGTGCCAACCCAATGTAATTCCTGTTCTTACAAGAAGAAGAGATTATGACACCGACTCAGAGAGAAGACCATGTGAAGACACAGAGAGAGGACGTTCCGCTGATAAGCCAAGGAAAGGACTCCAGGAAAAACTAACTTTGCTGATCCTTGACCATGGACTTCTAGCTTACAGAAATGTGAGAGAATGTATTTCTGTTGTTTGTTACCCAGTCTGTGGTATTTGTTAAGGCATTCCTAGGAAACTGGTATAGCCAGGTACTGTTATTGATCCAGGGGTAGGGAGGAGACCTCAGGACTTGTGGAGGGAATATGGTGAAGCAGATATCCCCTCTTTCTAGCGGAGAATAATAAGGAAGGATGTAGTACTCAGTGCTGGTATTTATCTTAGGGGGGAGCCTTAGGATGAAACCAATCTCATTAAAGCAGAATGTTGAAAACATGCCGGGTCTGCCTGCAGATTTTTAAGTTATGTGAGCCAGTAAATTAGCTACACTTGAGCCATATGAAATAACTAATATTTGACCATTTTTGAGCATAAAAAAGGGCAAGGTCATGTTGATCAACCCGATGTATTGCTTAATCCAGAACTTCTGTTAAAAGCTAATGAAACTGTCTCAACTGAAGAAATGGACACATAAAGTCCTATGCCTCTGAGAATTTTTAACTTGTTAAACTACTGCCAAAAATTAAAAATTAAAGTGAAAATATACGTTATACAAGGAATATATTGATATCACTGGAGTCTCTGATGAAAGATTTCAAAAGGAATTTTGAGTCTGGTTATAGAGATATGAAGAAAATTAGAGGAAAATGTATGGGTAAATTTATTACTCTTGATATAAACTTCAATTTCTTCCTTCATATCTGGTGGCTCTCTGCCTTTCAGCCATTCATTAATAAATTTTTAGTAAACCTTTCCCATGTATCAGGCACTGTGAAACTCATGGGTATGGAGAGTAAACAGAATGCACAAAGTCCCTGGCCAGAATTGCTTATTGCCCAGAGGAGAGAGGCATTAAGCAAACAATTACAAACATGCATAAATACACACATAAAATTCCTTGTACTGATTAACCCTTTTCCAGTTGAAGAAGCTCTCCTTAACCTAATTCTTTGCAGTAATCTTAGCATGGGCATAGTATGCAGGCTGGGTACTTAGAGAACCTGTGCCCTTGCCTATAATAATGGTTTATGGATGGATGGATATGTGATTAAACTAAGAGAATAGTAAGTCCTCTCAGAGTCTTTGCCAGAGCCAGTCATGAGAAAGCGCCCTCTTCTCTTAATACCTTTAGCTGTAATGAGGATTCATGCCTGGAACTGATGATAGCCATTTTACACACCATACAGGGGAATAAAATCAATACATAAAATAGCAGCAGAGATAGACAATCTTGATGGTATTTTTGAGCTTCTATCTCAATTGTGATGGAAAGAGTTTAATCCCTGGAGCATTCAATTATGCAACACCATACATTTTCTACATTTTTCTTTTCAGTTGGATGTATTTAGGTTCAACCTACTTGGGTCAAAATTATTGTTAACTAACACATCTCTCTGTTCACTTGGAGATCTGCATATCTGCAAAAAGTCAAAATACCTTTTTTGTCCTGATCTTTATATTTTAAGAGCATCCTATGTTTAAGTCTATCATTGAATGTCACAATTTACATTACAGTTATCTATTCTTTATTTTATACTCTGTTGGAATTAGAGATCCTTGAATAGTACAATCTCTCATTTATCTTTCTATACCTGGAGCATAGTACATGCTAATATTTATTAAAGGAATGAATACTCAAAACATAAAATTTACGATTACTGACATGCTCATCAGCTTAACATACTACAAAGTAAAGCATTTAAATTGGAATTTAATGAGATAAAAGAAAACTTACCATTTTAAAATTCCAAAAGGCAAGATGTTTTGATTCTATAATAAATCTTCAAATATGTATGCTTTTTTCACAGTTCACAAATTCCTCTCATAAATATTTTTCCCATTTTATTCTCACAAAAACCTTGTGAAATAAGCAAGGCTAATATCTTCATTTTGTAGAATCAGAAACTGAAGTTCCTGAAGTTAGAGAGAATACATTACTTATTCAAAGACATGTCTACAGTAAGTAGCAGATCCAGAATTAGAAACTAGATATATTATGTATTTATAAGATACCTTCAATAGCAAAACTTGGTAACCTTTATTTCTTCTTCTGTAGCTTGTACTCGCATTGGCAGTCTGTGGTGAATAATAATTTTTCCAAATAAACATGGATAGCAAGGTCTTCTTAGGGTGTTTCAGAGACTCATGTATTATTGATATGTAAGTGGAAAATACCCTCCTATTTGTGGTATTTAGCCATATTTCCTGACTTGGAAGGATTATAAGATCTCTGTTGAAATATCTCAAAACTTGTCCACACATTTAGATATAGAGATATCATTTAGAAAGTGTTAGAAAGTGTCCCAGTGGAAATTAGATAATAGAGAGGACCATGGGAACTGAGAGAGAGACAGGGAGAGAGACAGAGAGAGGGGACACATGTGAAAGTAAAGAGTATGGCATTATGTACTTGAATCAGTAACAGACTAAGAAGAAGTGAGCAATTTCTCACAGTACAAAAATGGACTTCATACTTGAATCCTCCTGGTCCAGACCCTAAGTTTCTTATAAACCCTTGGAGAGAAACCAGTGTTTAGCAAAATGAAAAGAACCCCTGTCTTCAGTGCTCCACGGGATTTTTTTTTTTTTTTCTGGGAATCTCTCTGCACTCTACCTCCTTCCAACAGATGGAGAGCAAGAGGGGCAGTGGAAGTCACAGTCAGCTCCTCACTACCGTGTGGATGTTCTGAAGAGAGGCACGACCAGTGTGAATCCCATGAGAGAACTGGGAATCCAGAGCTCAAAATTGAAGCACCAAGAGAGCAACCAAATGAAGACCAGTAGCCACCAAGGTTGAGGGAGGTCAATGTGGATGAGTGCTTGTATTAAGATAGTGGATCCCTCATGCAAGCAGAAGCCAAAATTGCAATGTTTTAAACAAAGTGATAGATTATTTTCTACTCATGACATAAGCACTTTAGGGCTTGGATAGTGACTCCATAGCATGATTTTGCTCTGCTGTGCTTAGGAGATAGCTCTTGTCTGCATGATCCAAATGGCTCTTTAGTTCTTCCACAGTTTAACTAGGTCCTGGGGCAAGGAGGAAAGAGGATAGGAAAGGTATGATGTATGCCTTGAAATTTGCATCTATCATTAGCCAAAGCTTAGTCACATGGTCATACATAGTCAAAGAAAACTAGGGAATGCTGTCTTTATTATGAACAGCCATATGGTTCTGCTAATAATTGAAGATTTTATTACATTGAAAGCAAGGGGAAGCAGTTATTTGGGGATTTACTAGGAGTCTGTAACACAATGCTATCGTATAGGCAGCTTAAGAAGAAGGTTGACAGGAACAGATTTGTGCAGTGTGCAGACAGAACAGGAGAAGACAAAGGCCAAGAGGGAGGGCAGGAGTAGCAGCTGGAATAGAGAAGTCTGGCAAAGGTTAATTTCAATGGACACACTGTATGTAACGACTGTTCCCTTAGAAGGGTCCAAGAAAGGTATTAAAGGGAAATGCCTTTCTTTCTGACAGATGAGAAAAAATAAGTCATTCATCATGGACGCTTGGGCTTTTAAAGCGGCATACTAGGTTCCATAAGATAACAGACAACAGAACCAAGGGGTCATTTTTAGATACATGTGGATTAGAACTTAAATAGCACTCACATGCAAAGGTAAGCATATCCATATGTAAATGGAGTCCCTTTATAATTGTAAATTTATATTTTTAAGTTGTCTTATTGGTGATATGTGGAGTAGACAGAAAAATATAAAATACATATTAAGCCCAAGATAAATATAGATGTGAATATGAAGGAAGGAAGGGATTCATCTAAGGCACTAAAAGCGAATGAGTTTCAGAACAGATAAAGTCGATTCAAGAAAAAGCTTGAAGAACAATAATTTTGAGATAGGATTTAAGCTGGCCCCTTTAGAAAACTGTAACCTTAAGAAAACTCATAGTGTGAAATCCTTGGAAGGTCCAGTCATTGACTACTGTCTTATGTGTATCCAAGAGAGAAACTTTGACTTGACTTTTGGGTTATATGTGGGTCTTAGCTAGAACAAGGTTCATTATTTTTCTAAATTTCCAGAAGGCAGGAAACATGCAAGTAAACAACAACAATAACAACTGGGTTCAGAAGTCAAAGAATTTGAGCCAAAAGAATGAATTAATCAACAAACTATACTTTGTATCTATAGCATTACATTCTTCTTATAATAGCAAGATTCTTCACACTGTAACCAAAAATGTTTGCTAAAATTTGTTAAGTAGGTGATGCATTAAATAATTCTCCACAAAGAGATTTAGAGGAAAAGACAGTACAAGCCCCCAGCTCAAACTGAAATGATGAGAAATCACTTAATATACCTTGATTCATACATATATCAATGTATAATATGACTTAAAAAGAGTTCCCCTCTTTAAGAGTGGCCATGGAATATTTCAAAAGTTTGATGACCAAATCAGTCTTATTCCACAAACAAAAGGCTTCTGCAAACCTTCTATAGTAAGGTGTTTTCCATCCAACATGGTAGTCAGAGAATGTGCTAAGGAATCTTAACTACTAGATTTGTGGTTTCACTAATGACTGGTGTGTGATTTGGGGTAAGTTACCTAAATGGTTTAGGTCTATTTTTTGTTTCATTTTCAAAACGTTTTAAAGGTAAATTTACTTAAGAGAATTGTTGAGACTATTTAATGCGATGACGTTAATTAACCATTTGCTAGCTGTGTTACAAGCAATGAGTACATGCTTAGGTTATGGTTACTCATAAAGAGTGAGTAGAGCTCTTTGTAGTAGGGCAGGATGAAAATTCCGTAGCAAATGGAATCTACAGTGAAGGACTTCCATATTCTCACTGCATTAGTTAGAAAATTTTGTTGCCTTTATTTGAGGTCCTTTCACCAGAAGTTGTCCATATCTACTTCTACTTTGATTTGGCAATGAGTCCAAGAAGTTTGTAGTTTCAAGTTTTGCCCCAATTTCCTACCAATATTCTTGCCCTTCTACTCCATGAAATTCTGAGGTGGTAGATGACATTTGAGAGTTGGAATTACTTTTTTTTTTTTTTACTAATTTACTTCAGATTCAGTTATTACTATGTAATTCCCTGAACTGACTTATTTTCCACTTTTTTTTTGGATGGGTGGAGATTTATTTTCATAGAAGATTTATTTCTAAAAATGAGCCCTGTAATAATGTCCTAGGACTGCTATAATAATTCTTCACAAATTGGTGGCATAAAAGAATAGACATTTATTCTTTCACAATTCTGGAAGCTAGAAGTCTGAAATGTAGCAGGGCTGTGCCCCCTCTGTCGCTGTAAGAGAAAATGCATTCTTTGCCTCTTCCGGCTTCTGTTAGCTGCCCTGGCACCCCTGGGCTGTGGTCACATCATCCCTGTTTCTGCTTACATCTTCACATTTCTTTTCCACTGTACCTGTGTTATTTCCCTTTCCCTCTCTCTTGTAAATTGTGTGTGATGGCATTTAGACCTCACTCCGATAACCGAGGGCAATCTCCTCATCTCAAAATCCTTAATTGCATTACGTCTTCAGTCCAGTTCACAAAAGTTGAAAACGTTACTGGTAGAAAATTGTGGAATGTATAGAGAAACCACTTTCCATATATTTTGACTTAAGAGGAGATTCATACTCGTGTAAAAAATAGAACTGTTGATATAGAAGTCACTTTGAGAGCACCTTCTTCCTGGAGTTCCTGACTTTATGAATGAGAAAATGGAGTCTTATAGTAAGTGGTTTGAAAAGATTGGGCCCTCTGTCAGAGGAAGTGAGAGGGCTAGAAGCCAGGTTTCAGTTCCAAGGTTTTTGTGCTCCCTCCAACCCTTGCTGGGAAAAGCTTACTAATTCATTAGATCAACTTCTCAATTTCTAAAATTACCTGACACATAAAGGAATAATTCTGATTATTTATCAATATAAGGTAAACTAAGTATTACACTATTTTAGGAAAGAAAATATAAAAATAAATGCAAGAAAATTCACCAGATATCATCTAAAAGCTGCAGAGAACACAAGAAAAAAAAATCACTAAAGCAGAAAAAAGAAATCTTAATATTTCCCATTGTCTTAGTAACAATACACCATTTTATCTATTCTTAACAAAATATATGAGTGCAGGACTCCCTCACTGGTAGATGGGGGACACAGCTGCTTAGTAAAGGTTAAACAGCTGTACAAAATATATTTTCTCCTGCTAACTAATTTGAATATTTTTTTCAATAGAGTTAAAAAATGACAAGAAATAGAGCACTTCTTGTCATTGTTTAACACAATCAGGGGAAAAAAAAAAAAGCCCTCACACTGATTGCAAGAAAAGAAGTTAGTTACTGTCTTGCTCTCATGAATATATTATTCCCAATTGATACACAATATTGCAGTCAGTTATTAGATTAACTATTTGTAACCTCATAAATCTGAAGCCAAGAGCTTGTGGAATTGGAACTAATAGAAAAAGTCTGATGGGGATGAATGAATAAAAGACAATGCCTGGAAGTGCTTCTCAAGCTTTAAGGGGCCCAGGAGTCAACTGGGGATCTTGTTCAAATGCAGATCCCAGATCTTGTTTGATAAATCAGGGGTGGAGTCTCAGATTCTGTAGTTCCCAGAAAGTTTGCAGGTGATGCTGAGGTTGCTGGACCACGATTCAAGTTTCAGGTATTGAGGTGGGAGATTCCACAGCGGGGGAAGAAGCCGCACAGAAGTGTGGCTAAACATAAAGCAGAAATCTTCCCAGAGCTCATGTATTGTATATCACAGTTCTGCTGATGACCAGAACTGTCCAACACATTTACACTTGTGCAAGTCCACTACCTCAGGTCTGACCAAGGTGCCTTGAAGATTCCTTCAGTTTTATTAAATTTTATACAGGCTTCTTAATCTCAAAAAAAAAATTCTCAAACTTCCATGAAAACAGATTCAGAGCTCAATTACTGGGTCCCCTTTCCATGTGCTGCAAACCTGTCACTTTGGTCTAATAGAGGAGAGCCACCTAGAACTGTCCTCCCCAATCACTGATTCATCACCATTTACTTTCCTCTTCAAATGAAAAGCACAAGCTCTCTAAGTGTCAATTTATGTATGACTGACAGATGTCTGAGACTCCATATTCCAAATTTCTGCTTAGATATAGGTGTGGTATCCTCCCATGTTTGTTTTATGAATTATCAAAGCTGATATAGTAAAATCTTTTGCTTTATATGTGCACAAGGATTACCTGTCTATCTCTCTATAAATCTACCTATAAATTCTTGCTGATATATTCATCTCAATATATGTCAAGGAAATAAACTTTACAGTTGGAAAAAGTACCACCTAAATAAATAAACTGAGGCTTCAATAGTCTTTTACTTCTAAACATACATGATATTTTAAGTTAGCACATATTTTCTCCCCATTATGGTATTTACTATATTCTTATACTTTGTAGTACATTAAATATAACCATTTGATAGCTACCTATATAAGGTGACTAGCACTGCATGCATAACATAAATATTTTTCTAAATACTTTGCTATAATCCTTACAATAATCTATAAATCAGGTATGATTATTATCATTATTATCATTATTTTACTCATGAAGGATCTTGAAGCACAGAGAGGTTAAGTAACTTGTCTAAGGTCATACATTGTCAAGGAGAAGGAAATTTTCCTATCCCCTTCTAAGTAATTCCAGGTGATCAAAGAATTAAATTGACAAGAGACAGACTAACAGAAAAATTTGAAAAAAAAAAAAAAAGTTTAATGACACATACACATGAGAGAGTCCTGGGAAAACTAAATGACTTGCCAAAATGGCCAAGATTCTCACCTTAAATAACATCTTCAGCTAAAGACAAAAGAGGATGTTGGGGGTCATAGTTTGGGACTTCAAAGGGGAGGAAGGCCGTTCACAGGGAGGTGGAAAATCAAATGTTTAGTAAACACATGTTTGCTGGGCCATGCAGAGACAGAATGTAGTTCAATCTCCACACACCAACCCATATTCTTTGCAGGTATCTCCGGTGATAGCTCTATTTCAGGAACAGGTCCTTTATCTAAATTCTTTTAGGCATTTCAGGGAGAGCCAACAAGAAAAAATTCTGGGGTCTTTTGTTTCTTAACAATAAGCAGTCTTAATTAATCTTTATGCCAAAGAGACACATTTTGGAGTGGCAAATTTTGCTTCCCTACCTATCTGGTAAGTGAAGAAACTTGGACCCAAGAATTTTGTGGCTTTGATACAGGAAAATAGCAGGGTGTGAGAGCTTGACCATGTCCCAGGTCTCTGCTGAGTCCTGGGACACACACTGCCAAATGAGGGTCCTTGGCATTCATAGGAAAGAATTCAAGAGCAAGCCACAGTTGAGTAGAAGTAGGTTTATTTAGGAAGACATAGACAGAGTGTAGGCCATCTCATAAGGCAAGAGAGAAAGACAGTGAGAGTGACTGAGAGGCACAGTGTGGCTAGTTTTTATAGCTAGCAAGTAAGAGGATTATTACAACTCCTTTGGGGAGGGGGTAGGAATTCCCAGGAATTGGGCCGTGACCCTCTCTTTGACCTTTCAGCTGTCACAGTGCCTGTGGATGTGTCATCCACCATGCTAGTGCATTAAATGTGTATAATGAAGCTCCAGGTCCACTGGAGGTCGGATCTCCCACCTTCTTGGGCCTCCAGGTCTACCGGGAGTTGACTTTTCTGCCATCTTGGTGCTAACTGCTGTGTCATCCTTTAAAAGCTGTGCCCTGAGCCCTTCCTTCCCGTCTCAGCTTGAGAGCTTAGCCATCAAACATTTTGTGGGGTGCAGTGACTATTCATAATCATTTCTTAATGTACTGAAATTACTTGGGAGTTGGGAAATGTGGGGATTACAGCTAGACTTACCTCTGGGCACTTGCATTTTAACAAACAATAGAGGACACATTTGAATTGAAAGACAGCTTAAAACTGCAGTAGTGCTTTGAATGCTGCTCTTAGTTCTCAAACAACTGAACTGATAAGCAAACACTCACTGTACTATTATAACATACATTTAATATAATATCAATGGGTATTATATAACAGAATACTTATACTAACCTCTTTCTCTATATGTATAGAATATGTAGATTATAAATATGCTTTATATATACATACACATGTCAAATGCTGAGATTTCTTGCTGAGATCACAAATACTTTGTCATAAATCTTTGGGATAAAAAAGTTGCAACATTGTAGACAATAATTTTATGAAAACTCTGACTTGGAGTTCTCTTTTATATTGCTTTCATCAGTGATTAACTTAAATGACATCTAAAAGATGATAGTGATGTTGTTTTTAGAGATATGTGAAGCACCTAATATTGCTTTTACTAGAAATGATATTATCTTAAAAGAATAAAAAGAGAAGCCACAGACTGGAAGAATATATTTACAAAATACTTATCTCATATAGGACTTCTATCCAAAATATACAAAGAATTCTTAAAAATGAATGATGGAAAAAACAAAACAATTTTAAAAATGGGCAAAAAATCTGAACAGACACCTCACCAGTAAAGAGGCACAGATGACAAATAAACAGAAAAAGATGCTCAAACTCATGTCATTAGAAAATTTCAAATTTAAACAACACTGAGATACTACTGCACACCTATTGAATAGCTACAATTAAAAACAAAGGCAGAACAAACAAAAACTTGACAACACCAAATACTAGAGTGGATACGGAGCAGTAAGAATGCTCATCCGTTGCTGATGTGAATGCCAGATGGTATATCCACTCTGGAAGACAGTTTGACAGTTTCTTGCAAAGATAAACATAGTCTTACCATATGTTCCAGTTATCATATGCCTAGGTATTTACCCGACTCAGTAAAAAACTTAATCTACACAAGGACCTAGACACAAATATTTATAGCAGTTTGGTAAAAACTGGCAAAAAAAATTGGTCACAAATAAGATGTCCTTCAATAGGTGAATGGCTGAACAAACTGGTATATTCATACAACGGATGTTATGAAATATATTCCACAACAAAAAGAAATTAGCTGCCATATGATATAGCAGTTGCAGTTCTGGATGTATATGTGGAAAAGGTGAAAGCACTAATTTAAAAAGATACATGCACCCCAATGTTCATAACAGCACTGTTTACAATTGCCAAGACATGGAAGCAACTCAAGTGCCCATCAAAGGAAGACTGGATTAAGAAGACGTGATAAATAGGTGAAGCACAGGAAATTTTTAGGGTAACACTCTGCTATACCATACTGTAATGGTAGATGCATGACATTATGTGTTTGTCAAAGCCAATAGAACAGTGGAACACAGAGTAAACCTTAATGTAAACTGTGGATTTAGTAAGTCATAATACATCAGTATTGACTCATTTATTGTTATAAATGCACCAGACTAACACAAGATGGTGTAATAGTAGAGGAAACCGTGCACACATGGGGGTTCTGTGCACTATCTTCTCAATTATTCTGTAAATCTAATACCATTAGAAAAATCAAGTCCATTAACTTAAAAAATGATACTGTAAGGATTAGTAACAACAATGTTCTTGCTATATGTTCATTGCAAGCCACATAGAATCTTTTTGAAGTCCAGTTATAAAATAATTCTGTATGAACAAGGTCAAATCCCCAATGCCAATGTAAATAGTAATCATTCTACTATTTGAAAATCTGCCCTGACACAAATTAACTTAAAGCCACGTTGATGCCACAGATAAGTAAAAATAAAAATAAAAATGTACTTTCTGAATTATTTTACATTTTTCCTTTAAATGAATAAACCAGGTGAAAATAGATCTGTCAGAAATGAATTGATCATTTCTCTTAAAAACTTAAGTGGCATTAAAATAGAATTTTAAGGATGCAATCATTAAAAAAGGTAAAGGCAGATAATTAATTTAAGAGCAGAATCTTCAGTTAAAAAAAAAAAAAAAAGACTGAATTCAAATTCTGGCTTCATATGACCTGCCAGCTGAGTGATCCAGAGTTCATCTACCCAAACTCGAAGTCTTGTTTTCTCACAGATAACATGACGATAATAATGTGACCTCATTTACGTATCTGTCATAGTAAATGAGCAAATAGGCTTCAGCCTGCTACCCGGCACACACTAGGTGCTCAATGATCAGTCATTCAGTGTTGAAGATCTTATGCTTAAGCTGTTGCTCAGTCCCAGATCACTAGTTAATAATTAATTACATTTAGTCATTTGTTTGCTACAGTCTTTACATTCATGCACATCCAATACCTCAGATCTGACCAGGATGCCCTGAAATTCCCATCAGCTTCGGGGAAGTTACAGTGACTTTTTTCCAATGTCATCCTCTTCCAGAAGTTTCGACTGAAAAAGAGACTCCTCCTCTCTTTTAAGTAAGTGAAGTTTAGTGGAACAACACTAGGATAGTTGAAGGAAAAAAAAAACAAAACCTGGTTAATTCTGATTTTGCCACTTGCCAAAACGTTTCCTTTGTGGAGGGTGTCATGTTCTCTTATTGAATCTTCAGTCTCTTCAAATGTTTACTGGCTCATATTGTAGAAATTATTAGCAAGTGCATTTTTTGTGATTATTGGAAGGCTACAATAAAATGTATTTAATAGTGGTATGAAAACCACAAAGTGCTACACAAATATAAGGTATTATTATGATATCTGTGACATTATGAGAGGGACTTGAAAGCAGATTACTGTAAAAGGAATTCACTGGACTAATAACTGTAGCCACCATAAGAGTGCACATTCATTTGAGGAACAGGAGGTGTTTCAACTTGCTTTCACTTTTCCCTAGTGTTATGAGCAATGGATAAGACTTAATTGTCATTTTAATTAAACAACATAGCAAATTAAAAGGATTTTGTCAGGATTAGTGTTTGACAGGGTTGAAAAAAGTGTGGTGCCTTAAGCTCCGGGATGTAATGCAGTATACACTGATAAACATAGAAGTGTGCATTTTAAACTTCTTTCTGTTCTGTAGCTCAATGCTGAAAACGTAGGTTTTAGCTCCAACTTTTATAATAACGATTTATCTTTAACCTGAAATGAAGCTGTTAATGCAAAAAGACATCTTTAACATTCAAAATCAAAACAAATACATATCCTGAAAGTTTTAGGGTATGTATGACCTCTACCCTATCTAACAGAACACTATTATCGTTATTCTTCATTAACAAAACTAGTAGGTAATATATTTAGGGAGTCACTAAGTCACAGTCCTTTTATAAATCTTGCTGTTAAGTTACAAAAATAGAATTAACAGTCTATATTTTAAGTAGATGTGCCTTAAAACACCCTACCAATTTTACTGTATGTGTGTTATATTTAAACCATATTTAAATTGTGATTCTTTTCATTTACTGTAATAAAAAGCCCTTACATTATTTATTTAAAGATTACTGGAAAGAAGAGAGAAAATTAACTGGTCTCAACTATTCCTACACAGGACGTAAGAGTAATTTTATTTATAAACATTCCTGAGCAGATGGTATTTTGACAAAGGTATAGGAGACTCTTCTCAAAGACCCTGGGAAATGCATTGATACATTTTTAAAAATTTCGCTGAGCACCTGTAAAAAGTGTGTGTATTCCAAAAGGTCTCAATCAATGGAATTGGACCTGATGACTTTGCAAGTCAAAATGACAAGGTCCCAAATTGGAAAAATGAGGGAATAACAATTAGCAAACTAACAACTATTTCCACCTCCTAAGCATAAAGTTTAACAAATGTGTTACGTTACTGTCTGCTTAAACATACTTCCATATGAATGAATTGACTAGAACACATCTTTCTAATGTCAGATGCAAAACTTCAGAAATAAAAATGTAATGCAAATGTAAACACAATTTGGCTTTTTCTTGGTCCTCAAGAATGGTAGCTCAAGAATGTAGGTGATAACCCTAACCAATACCTATTTAATTGTAAATGTAGAAAAGGGCTTCTCTTTCGGTGGCTATTCTTTCACACCGGATTTCTTTCTGGTTTACAAACCCAGCGGGCTGGATTATCTGATTGCTCTCACAATGCCTCATTCAGTGATAAGTTCTAACCTTTTCAAGTCCACGGTCTAAATTAATTGTCTGCATTTCCATAAAGATAAGATAATTGTGAGGCACATCAAGGCTTAGAGTAAACTTACAGTTCAGTATGATTTGGTTCATTGTGGGAAATACTTTCCTTCATGCATTTCCTTGCTATTGAATCATTTTCTTTGCCTTTCTAAAATTCTCCCTTTATATAACTGAAGATTATTTTTTCAGTTTGTGTTTGAGGATAAATTCCAGATTAATATTTCATCCAAATGTAACCAGTTCCAACCAGCATTCATTAACGACTGTTTGAAGGAAATGTGTGCTCAGTGGAGTAAATGAATTCTTGTGAATTTTTTTGAAGAATCACTTCAGCTAAATTTGAAAAAAGGAGTGGGAAGGTTGTGTTTTAAGCACATGTTACTTTAATCCTGGTAGGTTAATTTCATATATAACTATCTCAGCAAGTTTATTTATTGAACAACCGTTTGGGCCACAGTCTCCCATTGCACTTGCCAACAATTTATGCAAGTCAACCACCAAATGTCAGCTTTCTTTAAGGGTGATAATGTATCCTCCCACAAGCCTAACATTAATACCCAAAGGCCTTACTGCCTCTCTGTTTCCCTCATTCAAATAAACCTAGCAATAAACATTCCTAAACTAGATGATTGATAGAGAGCTGGTGATAAATAATACAGAGCCTTGTATAAATTATGGCCAAAGAAAAATACTGTTGGAAATTAATAGTTGTAGTAAGAGGTACCATATAGTCCATTGCAGCATGCTGCAAAATTTACTATGGAATGCATGTTATAAATTTGTCACTGAACAGGGAGAAATATGGAATAAAGCCTGTGGAACTATAGACTCCAGGATTTGTTGTGAAAATGAAAATTTTCAAAAACTTTTTTACAACAGTCAAAATAAACTAGGATAGTAGGAGACAGAGGTTATCAAAACTTTATTAGAATATCATGTTAATGACAATAAGGTTTAAAAATCACTGTTACTGGTCAGTGTGTCTTGAGTGGAATATAATGTAGATTAAAACTGTTGCTTTATTTTATGTGTGTTCTGTTACCAAGGTGTCTGCAGGGCTGTATTCTTTCTGGAGGCTTGAGGGAAGAATGTATTTCCTTGGGTTTTCCAGCTGCTAGAGCCCTTTCTTGACTCATGGCCCCTTCCTCCATCTTCATATTCGGCAGTGGTAGGTCAGGTTCTCCCATGACGCCACTCTGACTTAACCTCTGTTCAGTCTTCCATCTTAGGAACCTTGTGATGATACTGGGCCCACCACAGGTAATCCAGGACAACCTTCCTATTTGTGACCAATTGATTAGCAAACTTAATTCCATCTCCAACCCAGATTCCTCTTTTCCATTTAACATTAGTTTATATTCCATAACTGTGATGTGGCTATCTCTCTGGGAGGCCATTATTCTGCCTCTCATGGACACATACAGAGTTTCACGATTTGTGGTAAGTTCCACTTACAAACACAACACGCTTCAAAAATACATTTGCAAGGTCAATTCTCACCATAAATAAGGAGTAAAAGGACATACGAAGCTTTATTTTTTATTTCATTTACAATTCTTTATTTGGATAGTGACTTTAATTTCCTATTCAATGAAGATTTAATTAGAAAAAAAAGTGGGAATGGGGGAATGCTATCATATAATCATATATATCATATATATATATATGATAGAAGAATATGTGGCTTAAAATTATGGAGAATGCAGAAAAAGTGACAGTCTGCAATCTTCCTGAACTGCACATTGCTTTTACAAATCCAAGACTAGAGGATTTATGCTTTCTATCCTGCCCCAGTTCTGTTCTGAAATGCGCTCAGTACTATCCCCTTATCATTTTTAGCTGCTGTTTCTCTTCCCTATGTGTGCCAGGTTGGGAGATTAGAGGTCTGGGACTTAAATAAATACAGAATAAATCAGCTGCTGTTCTCAGAGTGCCCCAGGATCAAGTAAGTTTAAAAAATATACAATTATGAAACAGTATGTTGACTTTATATGTTTCATATATAACACCTCTTACTTCTCTTTCCAGTATCATTGTCATGTTTAAATGTGTCAAGAGAACATCTGGTCATTTTGTTTTCAAGTACCGTCTCCATAATCTTTTAGTGTTTAAGGTTGTGCCTACCTAGTTAAGGGTGTAAGGTTTAGTGTTTGAGCTGTGAATCCTGTCATATACCATACATCGCTTAACACTTGCAAATATCAGTTTGAAAATACCATAAAAGGTCACCTCCATCCTCTGATGCATAGGCAAAATTAAATATAATCATTTAAGTAGATAAATATCTATTCTACTTGATTAAAACAGGTAGAGAGGAGTTTCATTTTTTTCCCCCGTGATGGTTTGTAATACGGTGCAGAGTAAGGCAGCGTGAGCTGGGATATCAGGGTAAGAGTTTTGAATGAGAATTTGGAAAATAGAAGTCAGACTCAGGGACTAGCAGTAACTATACTGACTCCAAATACAAGTAAATAAAACATTGGTTCTTTCAAAAAAAAATCTGTCTCCATGTATCGTCACCTCTCTCTCCCTTCCTCCCTCCCTCTCTCCTGCTCTCTCCCTACTAGAAGTTTGGCTACATGCTCCAATTTATGTAAGATTTAGTTAATCTACAGTCTCTAATCTGACTTGTTAATGTACTCTGGTGATTTTGCCATCACAGAGGTTAACTTTAAGTCTCTATTGTTGTGTTTATTATACTAAATTTGTTTGTCTAGTTGCCTGTCTTTCTAAATCTTATTAGCCCCGAGATGGTACCAAAATACGTGGGAGGAAGCTGTCTCTGTTTTTACAAGTTGCACTGATGATCCAAGAGTTGTAATACTGTGGATAAAATAAAGCTCCATTTATAGTTTAAAGCCAAATTTTACGTACTGATTAGGGTCAGAGAAATAACTATAAAAATAGCACATAAGTCATCATATCCTGTTTTCATGGGCTGGTGAGTCATATCTGCATAAGACAGAAACGAAAACAAGTTGTACTAATTTTAAGAAAAACTGGACTATGATCTCTTCTATCCATGAGATAGCATCAGATCAGACAGCTCCATGCCTATTAAAAGATAAATCCTTCTTATTCCAAGACAAAAGAGATAGTTTAAATAATATAGCAAAAAGGGTCAATAAATCTTCTGGCTAGAACTATATTTTTGTTTTCTGCTAAAAAGGTGTTATTGTTTATATCCATATGTCAGTCTCTAGGTCAGGGATTTGTGACCATGAAAAAGCAATATAATTACATGGGGAGTTTTCAATAGTAAAGATTCTTGGTTTCCAACCTCAAAGATTTTCACTCAATAAATTAATGTATTTATTGAGTGTTTACTATGTGCCGTTCAGTATTCCAGGCACTAGAGATGTATCAAAGAACAAAAAAGTAAAAAATATATATGTCTTTGTAGACTATATATTCTAATGGGATATAGGGATGATAAATATAATAAGCAAATACATTTTAGAAAATGATATAAGGCAAAAAAAAAAAAAAGATACAATGAAAAAAAAAATCAGGTCAGAGGAAAATGGGAGGTATTTTAATTTAAATAGTTTACCAGGTAGGCCTCATTGAGAAGGTAACATTTGAAGATATTTGGAGGAATAATTCATAGTTATAAATCAGAGGCTTGTCCAGCAGTATAAGGAATAGCAAGCAGGTCAGTGTGATTGGAACAGAATATGTAAAGGAGAGATTACTTTAAAAAAAAAAAAAAAGCAGGGGACAAAAGCATATTGGATTTGGGGAAGGGGCCTATGAATATGTATTTTAAGCAATAAAGATTCTGAAGCACAATGAGGACTGAAGAAGTACCCTCACTTATGTGTTTTATTAACCCTGCCTAGTAATGAATACTAATTTCCGTTTACAAAGGGTTGGACTAGTGTTACATCAGGATGAAGGAAACATCAAACAGCTCAGAAATATTCTTTAAAAATTAAACATTTCTGAAGTTGTATGATTAATGTAATAAGAGAGGCAAATATGGACGACTTCTGAGCTGTTAATCCAAAAACATTGGATTATGTCTAATGATATTAGAAAATATATTGACTATCAGAAATAATATGACTATGAAGAAAATGGGCATAAAGAAAAAATTTGGAAAGAGTGTGATACTGTCCTTAAAAATTTAAGACATGAAAGTTCCATTCAGTAACTATAAACGTTTCCATATTTTTATTTAGCCCAATATTCACTTTGGGTTTTGACCTATTATTTTAAACTTTAAGTAATAACTAAATACATGGTAAAGAATTGTTATTGTAGAATATAGAATTTTAAAAATCATAAGAAATATAAATTTAGTTTCAGATATCAAATAATTCATTATATTGTAAACTTGACCTCTCAGTAAAGCCTTGGGGAAGAGAAGACATTAGTGATTAATAAGTACCTAAGTAATAGTCACTCTACATTGTCAACATGACTTTCATCCTCCAAAACCAGTTCCACCTAGCATTTTCCATATTGCTTACTGCCACCACCCAAAATACTTGGAATTAGCTGAGACAATCCCTAAATCTCATTCCACCCAGAACTTCCAGAAGACTATTCTTTTCATGTCTAATGTCTAACACTGATTTAGTACCTCGAATCTGTCTACTCTCCATTGCACTGCTCGAAATCTGAATGTTATCACCTCTCACCTGGACTATAAGAACAGATTTTAAGTGTATCCCTGCCCTCTGGTACCATCCACTACCAACTAATCATATACCAGAGTCTTCATTTCTAAGTGAAAAGTTTAACCATATTATTTCTCCCCCTAAACCCATTTGATAAGCCTCTATCAACTGGAGAATTCATACATGTTTGTAAGGCACAAAATACTCCTCCAGTTTCCAGAATCTGTGTGTCCTCTAGCTTTGTTTCTTGCAATACCCATCCTCTTCTCACTCTATCCTTCAGCCACTCTGAATTCCCCCTTTTCTCAATGTGTCATCTGATCTCATATTTGCATGCCCTTAAACAAGAAAACTGATCTTCCTGGAATTATTTTTGGTCCTTTATTTCCCTGGTAGACTATAACAACACTCAAGATCCAACTCAGGCATTAAATTTCCAAAGAGTCAATCACTCCCTCCTCTAGAATTGTATATCTGTTTAGAATTTTATATATATATTTTATATATAATTATATATATATATATATATATATATATATATATATATATATATATATATATATATGTTTAGAATTTTATATATATAGCATATCTCCAATATAGGGCTTTATCACAAATTACTGACATCATTCTTTTCACGTCTAATGTCTGCATCATTAAGTAACAAAGTGGTTTTATTTTCAAAGCCTACTTTCTTAGAATTTTTTCTATTCCTCTGTCTAATTTAGTCTTGAAAAAGTTAATTTAATAAATACTTGAAGGGAAATGGATGGCGAGAAAGAGAGAAAAAGGAAAGATGGCAGTGCATTGGTATTTATGGCTCTGTCTTTTTGAGAGCAGCCATCCTATCTTTCTAGCTCTATTTCCATATTTCGAAGTGGTTATCCCAGATGTAAAATAGAACTTACACAGAGTGAGAATATATGCACTAGCTTTATATCTTCAACTAACAATGAATTATCCAGGTTATAAAGAAAAGAAAAGCTAGAGTGTTCTCCCCCCCCCAATGTCACTGCAGTCTGTTAAAGTGTTATTCAGAAGATGCGTGGAAAGACAGAGCATTCTAGGCATTTCTGAGTTGTGATGCTACAGATCCCAATTAACCTTATTTTTCTCTTCACATTTGTATGTTCTGTAACTTAATTCTATCTGAATAAGAAAATTTATTACAAAATAAAAATACAGAAAATCAATTACTTATCAAAAATTTTGAGTCATAAAAAGAAAGAGAAATTCTTTTTATGAATTCTTCAACAATATGTCTGACATAGTGACCACCTGAGACACTACATTTCTACTGAGAGAAAATGTACTTTTCTAAAAACACTCTGTCTTCATTGGTCAGAAATACCAGAAAGTCTTTTTGAAATCAGACTCTTTTTCCTTTATCCCCTGAAGCAATATTGAGTAAATTTAATTTTTAGAAATTGAAAGACTTCAAAGAATTATGTATGTGTAGTTATTCTTATTAATCATCTTTCATCCATAATAAAAATACCCAATTCCTTTTACCATTTCCTAAAAACAAGCTATATCTTGTGTTATGATCTCAAACATTTTTAATAAGTTTGTCCTCTGAACATAAAGCATAACAAGGACCTGCATAAATTGTTACAGATAGAATTGTTCAATGTATTCTGACTCACATGGCTGACATCTAGGCCATATACTCTGGGGACACTACAACAAAATTTAATTTTCAAACATTCAGAAAGAAAATACTGTAGACAGTTTATTTTCTAGACAGCTCAAAATTAAAGCCCAGTCTTATTTCACAGATTCTTTTACATCCAAGATCATATCTGAGTGTTTAGAGATTTGATTCAGATTCTTTTCTTTCTTTCTTTTTCTTTCTCCCTTTCTTTTTCTTTCTTTCTTTCTTTCTTTCTTTCTTTCTTTCTTTCTTTCTTTCTTTCTTTCTTTCTTTCTTTCTTTCTTTCTTTTCTTTCTTTCTTTCTTTCTTTCTTTCTTTCTTTCTTTCTTTCTTTCTTTCTTTCTTTCTTTCCTTCCTTCCTTCCTTCCTTCCTTCCTTCTTTCTTCTTTCCTTCCTTCCTTCCTTCCTTCCTTCCTTCCTTCCTTCCTTCCTTCCTTCCTTCCTTCAGAAGATTATTCTTATCTCTTTCTTTATGATTGGTTAGAATACATTGTGAAGTTTTGATTTCTTGCAAACTTGAATCATTTTAAATATGGACATTGGTGGAATCTTCCTTTGTTTCTCTCAAGGTGTTTTGTTCTAAATTGCTATCATCATCACTTCCTTAGTCAATCTGATGTCAAGAATGTCATTCAATAACTAGTACAAAAATTGTTTGTTCACTGTCTCCTGGTTCTTCAATGTTAGTGACTACTTTATCCTTGTTTGTCATAATATTTTTAATGAACCAAGTGTTATTGTTTCTTCATTTTATTCCTTAGAGAGAAGAAATTTCTTACAAGGTCATCCAGTCAATACTATATCAGATTTTCTAAGTTTAGAACAATGAAGCTTCTATTGGTACCCAGATATATACACATACATGTGTGCATATGTTTACTTTGTTTACAAATGAGTTACATGTTGGGTACCAGTAGGTAGATATCTTATATTGAGATTTCTATATATCTCATCATCCTATGTGTTATATTTTACTAAAAGTTACAGATTTATCTAATACTCGTTACTCTCTGCTATGTCTATTTTTCTTCTTAGTGTCCAATATTACAATTTTCCTATGATATTTTTCTCTCTCCACTATATTTAAAATTTAAGCCATTTTATTAATTCCAGTAAATATCTTAGTACACCCAGGCTTCCAGAATTTTGTAAAGTATAGTTAGTCCCCTTAAAAGGATTCATGTTAATTTTATAAATTATAATGTAGGAAAAAAATTATTCCTGTTTTCAGACACTACATATATATTTGCTCTTAATATACACCCTCTTTTCTCAATCACCATTAAAATCGTTAAAGAAGCTGATGCATTAACTCTGCCTCTAAATCTTTAAGCTTTCTATCTTGGCTTCATTCCTTACATCCATCTTTCAAGAAACATTTTTAAGTGCCAGTTATATGGTGGGTACTAATCTTATGTGTACATAAGAATAGATAGAATATACTCATTGCTTTGAAATAATTCATTTACAGTATAGTGAAGAAAATATACCTATACAGAAGCTGTAATGAGAAAGTGCAGCATTGTGTTAGCAAGATGAAGGAGTATTTATTCTGCCAGAAGAGTTAAGGAGATAAAATTTAAGCTAAGTCATTTTTTTTGCAGATAAACATTTCAAATGGTAGGAAAGAAGGAAGAAGCTCCTGTTCAAACAGAAGAAACTAACATATCAAAAGGCATGACAAACCAGGGCTCACTTGAAGAATCATAATTTGTACCAAAAATTTTGTATAAAGTATAGGGTTTATCTATGAGCCAGGAAGGAGATGATCTTAGAAAGAACCATGGTCATAATATGAAGAGTTTTGCATAATATCCTGAAATCCGACCTTGTATTTTAAGCAAGGATGTGACAGATTTGTATTTTAGAAGCATTATTTTTATAGAATATGGAGAATGGATTAGGAGGCTTAGAACTGGAGAAATAATAATCTACATACAAGTTGCTGATGAATTTATAGTTGAGAAGATGGCTAAAAACAGAGCTCAAGGAAAAAAAACAGGAAAAAAAGAGGAATTCTTAATATGAGAAAATACATTAATTTCAAGAATAGAGTCATAAGCAGGATCAAACATCACAGAAAGGATAGAAAAGCGAAGTAAACTAAAGGTTGAAAACATTATATTGGAACTGGAATAATAATCCCGAAAGAATGGTTGGAGTATTAGCCATACTGGAGGGCTTTGAACTCGGTATGAAAAGAGGCATTTTTAGACAGGTGTAAAGACTGCTCTTTAAACAATGAATATGTGCACGAATGAATGATTTATTTTCGTAGTCTTTATTCCTATGAATATTTAACATATTGATTCAGCAAATATCCATGCCAGGAGCTGCTTTAGACGTTAGCAATATAACATGAACAACAAAAAGCCCCAGCCCTAAAACCTTAAAGAACTTAATAGTATAATAGGTAAAAAGCTCTTCAGTGTCTCTACTGCGGTTCTCTCAGCAAAAACAATAGTTACTTGGGCTAATGAATCTTTCTAGGAGAGAAACTAAGAGGGAGTATCTTAGATCCTAAAGTGATGCAGTCCATTATCTTTCAGCAATGTGGCAATTACATTTTTATGCATTAAGAGTGGAAGAGGCATGTATCTGCAGTTAAACTTTTATGCATCACTGTTTACAGAAATGGAATAAATATCCATCAATGACATCATGTATACAAGAACATCCATCAAGGGTTAGGAAAAGGGAAGGAGTATCTGTGATTAATTGTTTATTCTTCAATTCATCAAGCGGTGAAATAAATATGCTTCAGTTTAACCGCTGACACATTAGAGTAAAGAGTGGGATATTTGTTGGTTCAAATTGTGTATGTTACTAATTTCAAGAGTGAAATAAAAATCCATCAATGACATAGCAAGTAATTGGAAATGCTTTGGAGGGTTTGTCCAGAGATTTTATTTGCTCAAATTGCCTTTTCAGAACTTGTCACATCAAAAAAAGAATTCTGCCCTGATTTGTTGATACATCAAGTTCTGTAGGAAACTAGTTATGGGTCAAAGATTTACACAACTGTTTGTATGACATCTGACAAACTTAATGCAGGCCAAATGCTATCGTCCTATTTGTAAGTAATTTTACAGAAAACTCTATCATCAACAAATGTTGGTTTTACTGGTAGAAGGGTCTTATTAGTTAGATACCAAAGTGTGGGTTCAATTTTTGTAGAAGGCTTTTCCACTTTATCTATCCACTATGATTGGACAATATTTTACTTAGTTCTGTATCGCTCTGTGTGACATCATTATGGATGACATGTTAACCTTGAAAAGTGTACAGTTTCTCAAATATGTTCAATAGTATAAAGCTTCATAATATTTTTAGTCCACTCCTGGAACACCTGCCATCATACTAACAATATTACTTCAAAACTTTATCTTGCTTTACATGATCAGTATTGCACAAATCCAAGTTGCTGAGGACTGAAACTGGACCAGAATATAAATGTTTATCTACCCTGGAATATCTGAACAATATTAAATAAAAATGAGATTATTTATTATAACTATACATTAATATTTGACTATGTAAGATGACTTGATGTCCAGATCTCCATATTACATTTTTTTTAAAATTGGATAAAAGTATTTTATTTATTTTTAATTCTTAAATTTTTAATTAATTTATTTTTTTTGTTAATAGAGGTACTGGGAATTGAAGCCAGGACCTTGTGCATGCTAAGCACAAGCGGTACTGCTGAGCTAGACTCTGCCCCACAAGAAAAAGTATTTTAAGTATCTATTCAGATTGAGGAAGAATATAAACTGTGCACCACTGTGGCTCTCATAAAAATAGGGAGAAGATTATTGAATCCAACTATTACTTGCTCTTTACTTTGATAATACAACTGTGAAATGTAAATTGGTTTTTTTCCGCAAACATTTAAGAATCATTAGAACCAAAAGACTTACTTCTTTGAGTGACTCTTTTCATCCCATTTGCAGGAATTCGTAGGGATTTGTTTCATAAAGAAAGAGTTTTGCTCTTTATAGAACAATTCAAGCCAAAGGCATTAATGATTGAATTTTTTTTAAATGTCAAAGTGAAGTTAAAATCTCTTCTTCCTTGTTCCTCATTCCTTCAGAAATCCATCAAGATCTCAACTTGAAAGCTGTCTAATTAGGAGCATAATATTCATATCCCACTTGAGAGGCAAAAAAAGTAAAAATACAAAACAAGGAAAAACACTGTAATTGCTGTCTCCCAACCTTTTTTCAGTTCACAGAAGGCTTAAAAAGAGTATTTGCATGGTACTCGAGATAGACTGAGAAACGGTTTATAGGCAACCAGTCAAGTTTCAAATTCTAGAGCTAAACCCTCTAACTGGTCTAACTCAGGGTTAAGTGCACTTTGACCAGGAAGAGAATAGAATGTTTTTCTGAAGACCTCGCCAAAATTTAATCTAATAGGACAAGAAGAGTCCTCCGAAGTAAAATCAAGCTGCTTGTAAAATTAACAACCAGAAGAAGCACGGATGCCACAGAGGGAAAGATGTTGTTAGAAATGTAGCACATATATATTATCCCAACCTTAGAAATTTAAAAAGTGCACATACACACACACAGGTAAGACACACACGGACACACATAGGGGTGTGTGTGTGTATGTTGTCCATGGTCATAGTCTTAACAAGTGATTAGAAGGTAGAAAGAAATATTTTTCCTATAGTTTATATATATACATATACACATTTTAAAATTGACTATATACTTTTAAAGATGAACAAATTTAATATGGATAGAGAAATGGACCTAAGTAATAGGTGTTCAAATTCCTGTGCTCAGTGAGTGATAATTATTTCCCCTGCTTCTGTGAAATCTGTATGTTCAACGGGGAGTAGAAGGTTCATTAATTTTAAGACAGGCTCTTTAAAGAAAGAAACAGAGGCTGAATCTAGTAATCACTAAATTGTGCCAAAAGAAAAGAACAGTAGCAGTTAAGCGGCTAGTTAGTTTTTATTTACATGCTTAGAGATTAATATAATTGCTCTAGTAAATATTTTCCCTTGCATAAAATCCGTGTTACAAAAATATATGAATTCCTTTGGAAAATCACATGAAGTACCTGCTTCTATTCACCGTCACTGGTGTTCAGATTGCTGTTACGTGTCCAGTGATTTGGATTAACAAACTAGGTCTTTAGTAAGCAATTAAATAAGATGGCATCGTTCACATTTAATCATCACTATCTTTTTACTTCAATACTCTATTTTTAAAAAGGGCAGGAGAGAGGGAGAAAAATTATAAATGAGCAAACAGATGAAGATATATGGTAAAATGTTGCTTCAACAGGCTACTCTTAAAAACAAGTTTCTCTTTTATCTGAGGAAATATATAGTGAGGCTTTCCTTAAAGTCTGTGTCCTCTCTTTCAGCAGGTAGAAAGGGACATAAGTTTCTGTTTAAAAATACCCATGTTGAACATTCTGCACAAGTTCATTATTCATACACTCCCAAAGACACTGTTTCATTGTGAAGGCACGCAAATGACAGTGTATGTTTTTACACGAAGCAGTCAGAATCTTTTGTCCTTATCATACAGCCCTGAAAGAGGAAATCAATATCCAGACACCACTGCCCTGGGAAGCCATCTGGGCTGGCAGACCCAGGTGTGTAAAGCTGGTGCTGAGTTCATGAGGCTGCAACATGGGTGCATGGAAGAACAGAGATGTCAAATGCTAATTGGTGTTTGTACCAATGAAAATTATCTGGGTTTACAAGCTGATTAATTAATTAACGTTAATTAGCTAATTAATTAATTAATTTTGGTGACTTTTTCTTCCATTTTTGTTGAGATATAATTGACATACAGCACTGTGTAAGTTTAAAGTGTACAGCATAATAATTTGACTTACATGACATGATTACCACAGTAAGCTTTGGGGACATCCATCATCTCATATAGACCCAAAATTAAAGAAATAGAAGAAAAAATTTTTTCCTTGTGAGGAGAACTCTTAGGATTTGCTCTCTTAACAGCTTTTATATATAACATACAGCAGTGTTAATTACATTTATGGTGTTGACCTTATTTATTTTATAACTAGAAGTTTGTACCTGCGTTTATAAACATTTCAGATCACCTATCATCTATTGTAACTTGTAAATTGAAGAAGTCAGTGAACGTTTGAATTATATACAAAGCGAACACAAAGGTGACCTCGGTGGGGGGGGGGGGTACATGGTTCTACTTTTTTATCCATTACTCAGGGTCTTGGAATAGTAATCTCAATAATCACCCCCAATAATGCCTTGCATAAAGGTTAACATAATGAACTGAATTGAAATTGGATTTTGTTCTACACGAGTTACCTCTTCAGGGGAGAGGACATAAAATGTGACTTAAATCACTTAACAGGTATATAATTTTTTTCCTAAAAGTAAGTGTAAGATCAATGCCAGGTTGATTAGGATACTTTTAACAACGGTGGACAGCAGCAGCAGGAGGCAGATGTAGACTACCCACATGGCTCTAATTTTAAGAATGCATGTTAGATTTCTTTTTTTCTTTCTTTCCTTTTTTTAAAGGCTCTCACATTTAATCTCTTCTCCCACACAGGTTAAATTACTCAGAAATGACACATATTTCTGTTCAAATGCTACTAATATTGTGTAATTAAAATAGATTTTCTGACAGATATGCCTTTTCTGGAGCAGAACTCTTTTCTAATCTTAATGCTAGTATTTAAAAAATTGTATTTTCTCTACTTTAAAACGCCCATTGCTTGCTCAAGTCTGTGAGTACATCTAATATTATTGCACTATCGAAGAAAATGTTTTTATTATAGCAAAAGTCAACAGTCACTACATTTAAGAGAAGCTGGGCATAAAGTCTAATCCTGACTTTATTGATGGTTTGAGAAATAAAGTGAACCCTTCTTGAAAAATAATATGAATTCTCTTTGACTTATACCCTTCATTTCTCAGCTGAAATTAAATTTCTTCTTAGAATAAATAAGCCATAAACACTTTTATACATGTGAGATATAGCTAGGGCAATAATACTCACTGAACAATTAATTTTTTTCCCCCAATGAGTCTGGTCTCGCAGTGTCTCACAGAAGAACTTTGAAAAATAATTGCACCTTAGAACCTGCACTGAACATGTGTTTAACCATAGTTCAAAAAGAGTGAAAGGATTGAAATCATTAGAAAGAGATTACATTTGGGAAAACTTATTTCTCCACAAAAGATTTAATTTTTTTTTCACTTTTTGCCATCACTGACAGTCTATTTGTTCATCACACTCAACATTTAATCTTATGGGATCTTTAATATCTTTATAAAACACTTCTTAAATTTCACTTGGAAAAATCCTTTTATTGGTAGGACATCTAACTGTTGATTCATGGTCGGACCAACATGCAGCCTCCTTCTTCTCTGCCCCCATCACATTGCCTGTCTCCACATCTCCTTCCCTCATCTACTCACGTGCTCTTTTTCTCTGCTACCTCTGATAGCCTGAAACAGCTTTCTCATCCACTCTCAACCCCGTTTCACATACACATTAACATACTCCTTGCCATCAACATTTATTAGTCTGGTCTCAAATATCCTTTCGGGACTTTGACTTACATCTTCAGATGTGATAAATGAAAGGGGCTGCCATAAGACACCGTCTCTCCCTTTTAAGAATAAGATACATTTTAATGGTGAGTGACACACAAACAGTATATTAATCTCAAACTTTAATTGTGTTCTTTTATAAAGTAAGGCTCTTTAGATCTAAATCCAATGATAATTGTTCTTCCTTTTATCAATAAAATGTTTATTGAACATTTATATTTAGTCAGGTACTGGAATAAATAGTGAACACAAAATGAAGGATAGGTTCCCCAATTTGAGAAACTCACGTTTTAGTATGGAGAGCGACATGTTTAAAAAATGTATGTGACAAAGTGAGATGAGCTCCTTTCTGCCTTCTGCTTCCTGATATAGTTTATTTGCTAATTACGCATAAACCTATCTCGAATGTGAAATGTTTCTTCATTTTTCCCAGTCCTTATGTAATCCGGTGCCGCTTTCCCTGCGCTTTATGGCGCTTCGTTACTTTACCACTCGCTTATCACAGTCTCATAAATGTCTGTGTTTAATTTACATGACTCTCCCCAGGAATTGTGGCTACTCTGTGTTACTCATTTTTGTATTCAGATACTTTAAATCTTTCAGAAGCACACCAAGCTTCCAATCTGTGTGGTAGAGGAAATTACCTTGGTTCATTTCACGCTCTAAAATAGGAAAAAAAGTTAAACATAATAAAGATAAGAATTAATGTGGAAGTAAAGAATTGTAACATAATGGATCCCCAAAGGTTGTGGTTTTATTATTATGATTATTGATGTAGGATATTTAGCCATTTATTTCAAAAGCCAAGGGCGCAAGAAGTGACGGTATCCTCTGGGATCACTTTCTAACCAAAAAAAATATGAGGATTGGAATCCTCTGAAAATGAGTAACAGACTGATGGGCAATCTGAGCACAAAAATAATATTCAATATCATATATTTCTAATAAAGACAATCAAAATATATATTTTCCCTAGCTGATTAGAAAGTTCTTGGAAGAGTAGAAGAAAATAAATAATTGGAATGATTTAGGGGCACAGAATTAGTACAAAGAGTCTGAGAATATTTTCTGAAGGTAGGAAATCCTGATGAAATTCTGAGTGCAGTCCTGAGGGAATGTATAAAATTGCTGTTTATTTAGATTTGACTTGTAGGAAATGAAGTGAAACCAAACAAGCAAACAAGAAGAAGAAGAAAAAAAACCATAGAGACTGCAGGAATAGGAAGGCATCAAGTGAATATAGTTATAATAACAGAATTATGTCTGAATACAAAATTGGGACTTCTGTGCACATATGGCACTATGGTCTGAATGTTTGTGCCCCACTTTCCCAGTCCATATGTTGAACTCTTAATGCCCAGCGTGATGATGTGAGAAGTTAAGGCCTCTGGGAAGTGTTTAGGTCACGAGGCCAAAGCCCTCATGGGAGAGATCCGTGCTCTTACGTAAGATCTGCAAGAGCTCCCTCACCTTTTCTGCCATGTAAGGATACAAAGATGAGTCTGCAACCTGGAAAAGGGCCTTCACCCAACTATGTTGGCACCTTAATCCCAGACTTTCAGCCTCCAAAATTGTGATTAATAAATGTCTGTTGTTCATAAGCTACTCAGACTGTGGTAGTTTGATATGGCAGCTGGAATGGATTAAGACATAGGTGTACCGGTCACAGTGGGATTTTATCACCTACCAAGTGGAGCAGAGTATGTGCTTTCAGGATGATGGTGAACTAGATTACCTGGAGCATCTTCCCCCTGCAAAACAGCTAGACCTAGAATGAAAAGTTTCTAATGTATTTCTCAGCACTTAGGGATTTAAAGACGATCTTCAAATACCGCCAACTGACTCCTTTCCTCTCCCCATGCACAACCAGTGTTAAAAATCACACATGCACACCTAAAACACATGATCCAAAACCTGATCTTGAAACTCAGTGTTGAGAGCAGTGAGAGAGCCAGTAGAAACAGGGTTTCCCTCAGAGTAAATATCAGTAACAACTCTTTGGCAGAGGTTGTAAGCCTCGGACAGACGAGGAGGGCTGACACCCAGATGCCCTCGTTAAATCACAATTTTGAAGGGATCTAGAGTAATCGAGGTTGATAGACTCCTCTCAATCAGGCAAAACCAGGCACAGACCTCACAAATAAATATGAATTGACAATCCAAGGACACAACCACCCAAGAAGGTAGGAGACCATGAAGTTTTGTTAGCAGTGGTGACAACCATTTTAGAACTCCCTGGTCAGCAAATGTTAGAATTAATCATGACAGCATAAAGGGTAACTACATTTGAAAAGAAGAGGGATATACAGGATGAATTCATAAGCTTGAGCATGCCATGAAATGTTTTTCATTAATAACCAGGCAATCTTAAATTCAACTTAATAAATTTTCAAAAAAATGAAACACGTTCAAGATGAATGAGTTTAACAACATACAACAAAATGAAAAATGAGTTAAAGAGCAGAAATATATAGCTGAAGATAATTTTTAGAAATGTCAGCCAAAAGAGAAAAAAATAAGTTAAATATATGAAAGATGATTTAAGATACGTAGTGGCTAGAATGAGCAGATGCTTAATTATAGTTCCAGAATATATGTCTGGAGAGAACTGAGACAAGGCAAAACTTGAGGAACAAATGACTGAGAATTTCTTAAAACAGAAATACGACAGAATTGTTAGGAAGCACAATATATCAAAATGGATGTTAATTTTTTCTTGAAAGTCCATGATTAGACGCACCATATCGACACCTCACAAGAAAAAGAAAGCAATTTTAGAAGCGGGGAGAGGCAAAAGATTGACGAACCTATCAAAAAAGTGAATATTAAATTAACAGCGGACCTCCAAATGACAACACTGCTATCCCAGAATAATAGAGTTAGTTTTCTAGAGTGTTGAATGAAAATAATAATCAAACTAGATTTTTTCACCCTGTCAAGAAATGGATTGTTTTCTTGGTGGTAATGGTGAACACACCCATTGTAAACCAAGTCTCTAGCTAAGAGCAACTGGAAAAGATATTTCTTCAGAAAAGTTATTTATAGGCATTGGAAAACCACCAAGAGAACACGGACTCATGGGGGCAAGATTGAAGGAAAGAGAAATATAAATTGCTTAATCCTGTATTTGGATCTACTTTCCCTTGAAGCATGTGCTGATTTTCAGGCTGAAAGGCTGAGAGAATAAGCAGAAGTTCAGCAGTTCTCTAGGGCTGGGAAGGCAAAGAAAACAGTGATCTCAGCCTACAAAGATCCAGTTGTTTCTCCAGAATTTTGTTGCAAAGATCTGTCTCCAGGGATATAAAGATAGCTACAGAAGGATATTTGAGGATGTTCGTAAAGCATTACTTGTCATTGTGATTTTAATTGTAAATCAAACAAACAAACAAACAAAACAAGGAAACAAAAGGTTGGAAAAATATAAAAATGATGAAATTAATTACAGTAGTTCTATTCCAGACTACATTCTACCCTAGACTAGGGTGTTTTTATGTCTGAGACATTGTGCTAATTACTCTATACAGTAGTCATTTCTCCATCCCACCCCCATTTTGTAGATGTGAACAATGAGGTTTAACAACGTTACTCTTCTCAGGCACATCTTCTGGTTGACTCCAAAGTTTCACTGTAATCCGCTCTACAATTCTTTCTATAATACTATAGGGAGAAAAGTATCTGGGATGCAATATTATAAAATATTAACTATGGAATAGTAAGATGTTTAGATGGTAGATGATTGGTAATTTTGTCTTTATGTTGAGTTATTTTTTAATCTGAAAAGAAGTTTTTAAAGGTGTACATGCCTTATCTCTTACTATGCTTTGTGTTTCTTAAGAACAAGGTCTATGTTAGAAGTGTCTTTTGTGTTCCTCAGAAGGAACTGAAAATATTATTAAATTCATGCTAAGTGTTTGATAGATATTTATTGAATAACACAACACTGATAAAAATCTTCATGACAAAACTGGATCAGCTAACTACACTGGAGCAAACAAAAAGAGCTGATGGTTAGGCAGTGAGGGACCTGGCCTGATTTTTATAATTGAATGATTTGTAATGATTCCTCACTGAAAATGCAGGTGAAAATGAAAACCATTTATCAAAAACTCCTTAGGGCATCATCATCAATTTCATATAATTAAGTATAGGATATTTCCAAAAGACAACAAATCTAATCAGTGTTTTCATGTATAAGCTAGGTAATTAGATGTCATCTATCAACAGCTCAAGAAATATTTGTTATCTCTGTAATTTACATTAGGCCCTGTGCTCTAACTGGAGGATAAAATGATGAATAAGTCATTTTCTTTGTCTTTGAAGAATTTACAAGGAAGAGAAGCATATAAAATTACGTATACATACTATGACAGTCATAAATCTAAGGACTTGCTATGTGTCTGAAGATGTGGTCATTAATTCTTTTAGCAGTGAAAGGTCCAGACAGGAGAGTCAGGAAGCATTTAGAACTGGACGTGATGTTAAAGAGATGAAGGCATAATATAACTAGCATTTTAACAAAAATTACTATCAGCATTTGTCCATTAATGCAGAATAAAATATTAAAAGGTGGAGGCATAAAATCACTAGATTTCTAATAAAAATTTATAAAAGGACAACAAAACAATACTGTCCTCATTTTCTTTTTTTAGATGTCATCAAAAAACAAGAATGTAAATTTGAAGGACAGAGTCTATCATTTATGATACTAAGAGATATCTATAAATCTGAATAACAGTATATGAGGAAGGACTATTGTAAACAGAGAAGGGGGCAGGAACTGAGAGGGTGCTTATGGCTGAAGACCTCAGAAGGAAGCTACACACAGTTCTCAAGTAGAGGTCCCACTTTTTAGAAGAAATGTGTTAGGAACTTCCCTGGATCCAGTTCATTATTAATGAAGATCAGGGAAAGTTGAATTGCATTGATAAGCACAGACACATTCCATATTTCCAGGAAACAAACTTTTGGTGAGCCAGAGTGAAGAAGAAAGTGATTGTTGCTTTTTAAGTATTTTTAAGTCTTCAGAAATCTATTAGACAAGAAAAAGCAAAAACAAGTTAAAAAAAAAATGAAATGTGTCATAAGAAAGAGATAACCAAAGCATGGAAACTGGGTCCACCCCAACAGGAACATCCTCTAAATACCTGTTCCAGGTAGCAATCAGTGCATTCAAAAATATGTAATAATTAAAAAAGAAACTGCACAGAGTCCATACAAAGATATTTTAAGGTAAAATGTAATGGGAATGAGGGAAGGAAGAAAAGAGTGTCCAAGAAAGTGTCCAAGTGAAAATACTACCATGGGACATAGACTTTTACATAGAAATCAAAAGGAAGAAAGCACCTCCTCATCCCAAAGCCAGAGACCCAAGAATTTTAAACACAATAAGGCAATAGGATGAAATTTAAAACTAGCACAATTAAAAAATAAATTCATTTAGAAATAAATTCCACATTGGTAGCTGTGCAAAAGAGATAGACACTGCTAAAAAATTAATAAAAGATGTTGAGATCAGGATTAAGAAAAGTGAACAAAATAAAATGGAAATCAAACAAGATTAGGAAACAAATCCATAGACACAAAACACTGATAAAGGAGATCCAAAATATGCATAATTTTTGTCTTTGTTTAAAAAAAAATCCAACCTCATAGATTCAATTACAATTTAAGAAAACTTTCCAGTGCCCAATAAATACTTGAATCTATAGTTTGAAATGGGGAACCACATTCTAGGAGGAAAAAATACAGACATAATTATTAACACCCATATGTAAAAAAGGGATAAAGAAAAAATTCTTCAGGTATTTAAGCAAAATGTCATATGAGCTATGAGCCTGGTCTCTGGCTTCCCCACAGAAGCACTCAATACTTGACAACAGTGGGGCAATGACTACCGAGTGCTCTAAGAAAAAGAGAACTATACAGCAATTGCATATACCCAGCTAAATTGTGGTTCCAATGCAGAGTTGAGAGATCAATGGGATTTAACTCAGCCTAGATTTTCTGGAAAAAACTCCTGGAGCACTAACTAAATGTTAAAACATGAATTAGAAAACTACAACAAAAAGATTTACTGGTGAACAGTGATTCCATTTAACTGCTTAACCAAGGCTTAAAAAAAAAATGCGGGTGAAACAAATTTGAATTCCCTGGGCCCATGATGCTATGAGGAACACAGACTATATAGAGAGGCCATGCATTCTGCTGCTCCTCATCTCCCAGCGAGGTCTCAGCAAACAGCCATCATCAACCACCAGATGTATGTGGACACCTGGAGGTACTTCCGGCCTTCAGCTAGCAAATCAGCCCAAACCACTGAGTGTTCCCAGGTGCGATATTGTATGCAAAAAGATGTCCTGTCCAAATTTTTGACCCACAGGATCTATGAGCATAACAAAATGGTTGTTTAATTTCACTAAGATTGTACTGATTTGTCATGAATCAATACCAACTGAAATAGCATTAACCATTATTCTGAAATTTTACCTCCCAAAACACTGAAAGTAATACGCACACACAGAAGAAAATATAGAATATATTGTGGGAGATTTGGAAATGTAAATAATAATATACATACATCTGTCTGAATTCATGAATAGTCTCTTGTTATACTTAAATTATGTCTCATTAAAAATAAAACATAATTAAAAATGAGAGAATTAAGGATATATACTTGTAAGTGGGCCAAATCTCCTATTAAATCAACTATTATATCTGTACATTGACATGACAGTCAAATATTCAATATTCAAATATTTTTAAAATGAAGCTTTTCTATATAAATTGTTATAAATTATTTCCAAAAATTATCTAACGTATAGAAGAGTGGGGTTTGTAGTCAACGACTTGTTTTTAAAAAAACAAAACAATGACAAAACCACCTAAATGTGTTTATATACAGAGCATATCTTTAAAGAAATACATAAATGATAACATTGGTTTCTTTCAGCAGGCCAAATTGGGTAAAGTAAAGTAAAGTAAATGAAAGAAATTTATGTCTTAATACATGTTCTTAGTACTTCTTGTGTTGTTATCATGTGTATTTGCTTGTTCAGAAAAAAAAAAGCTATTTGAAGAATAATCAAATCAGACTTACCTTGAAGAGGTTATTTAGTAAGTTCTACAGAAGGGAATTAATTAATGGAACAATGAAAGAAGAGGACTGCCTATTTAGCAAACAGTGAGTAAATTATTCATTGGAAGTGAAATTCAATATGTAACCCATTCTATTTAATTTGAATGGTTAGTCTCTTCCAATATGTACTCATTTAAATTTGCATTCTATGAAATTTTCACTGGTTTCGGTCTCAGAGGATGAAGTTAAAAGTTTTAATCAGTTACCTCTGAACTAATTCTATGAGTGTCTCCAACAACTGAAGTTGGAAAAATCTTAACTCCTTCAAGAATCATCCATCTTTCAAACATAGTTTTGTGAATGAATGTCCTGCTGATGGAAGCATCACAGATTCACAGGTACACACAGCTATGCACTATTAATGAGGGTATTTCCTAAATAACTAAAAGCATTCTGTATCTTATGTCATTAAGAGAGATTTATAGTATAAAGTAACTCTTAATTTGTCAAAACACATTTTCAGGTATTTGTAAATGCAAGCAAATATCGGATAAGATAACATAACATAGGACATCGTAACATGGTATGTGAATGATGGATTCATTTTGCCGAAGTACATAATCTGAGAATTCTTGAGAATCCAGAATATTAACTTACTTTTAAATACAGTAGTTCTGAGACTTTTTTTTTGTAGTCATATAACAATGAACGTAATCTATAATCCTTTCTGCCTCTAACGCTAATCATTGCAGATTTATGATGCGAAAGATTATTTAGATAGCTTGCTCTTCAATTCACTGGGACAGAAAAACATTTTTAAAACATCAATAATCAGATGCCATGTGAGGCACTTTATTGAATTTTTCTGAATGATGGAACGAAATAAAGGGAGTATTCTAAAAAGGACAAATAGATACTAACTTTATATTTACTTTGGAATTTAACTAGACTCAAATTGACTATTTTCCTTCAATTAGATTCATTTTCTTCATTTATTATCATAAATAGCTAAAGCCAAATATCTAATAAATGTATTTTATGACTTGTGAGAAGATAATTTTCTTTAGTAAGATAACAAAAACTTTCCTTTAACAATATGAAACCATGTTGTTTGGTGGAACATATTTCCTTTCATGCAAGATATTTGCTCATAAAAGAAAATTTTCTTGTTGATTATTTCTAACATTTCCCTCATTGGATTAAGATAAATATACACTAACATGAAGGAAGATGTCTGTATGGCTAATATTAATTAAATTATGAAGATACATTTCTACATAATACATATGACACTCTCATCTATACAGATATTATACCAGAATAATTCAAACCAGCCTTATTTATGAAACCTAGCACTGCTTCTTTCTTCCGTATCAAGTGTGCATCTCAACTTTTCTCTTTTTTTCTTTTCTTTCATTTGAAAATTTGGAAAATGTTTCATTGTCTCTTCCCCATTCTGAAAGCTTTCTCCCCCAATAAACCTGTCAAATATTCTTTTTTCCCCAACTACATCAAATTTTCCTAAATCCAATTCTATAATGGCTATAGTTACATAACAACTACAATAACTTCTGCCACAATATTTTATTATAATGGTCTGATTTTTACATTTATGACTCATGCTTATCTTAGGCTGTTCAAGACCACATTTTCTTTTGTGCTTGACAAGTTCCATTTTTGGTTCCCCATTGTAAACTCTGTTTGCAAAAAATAATATAAGGAATAATTTCAAATATTATACCAATGTAACACTGTAATCACTTGTGGCATGTCACCTGTCTGTCATCCATTCTTCTTGTATTAAAACTTTTAATTTAAAGTAATAACTCTACAAAATAGCACATCAGATATGTATATTTCTTTGATTATAAAGATATAAATAAATATCAAAAAGACACTCCTATTAGCAAGATGGATAAGAAAAAATAATGCTGAGAGAAGGAAACTGAATGCTTTAAAATACATGGCTTTTTTTGAGGCTGACATTTTAATAATACTTCTTTGGATTTGCATTGTCCCCATTTTCTTTGCAGTTCCCATAAAGAGAGATTATTACCCTAATTAGAGCTGTTAGATCTTAGAAGAGAAAAATGTGTGAGGAAGCTCTTTCTTTTTCTTCTCCCAGGGAAAGTAAGTCTCCTAAGTTATGAAGATAAACTTAGTAAAATTGTTCACAGAAAAGGAAATTTTACTTCTATAGAAACAGTATAGGTCTCTAATACAAAACTCAGAATTGTGAAACCTGTATAACCGTTTCTGTTTAAAAACTCTCTTTGGCTGAAGCTTTTAAGAAATTGTCTCCTATTGAGCCAGTCCTTGAAAATGGATGTATTTTCCAGTGTTCATCATATTTAAATATATAGCCCATAATGAGAAGCAAACAAAAATACTAGTATTCAAACCTAAGAAGTGAAAACACTTTAATTTTGCACTCTGAACTTCTTTAATTCTGCAATACAATTTACTGCAAACACTATGCAAGTATATATTAATTTACATGTACCATACTCCGCTGTTACTTTCTCAAAATCAGCTCCAGTATAGTACCAAAAAGGGATCAGAACTATTTTAGACACCAAAAGTTCATTTGGATGCCTTTTAAATTAAAGTTATGAGTGAGAGAAACTATTTGCAAATGACATAACCAATGACGGGTTAATATCCAAAAATATAAAAAGCTCATACAACTCAACATCAAAACAAACAAACAAATAATTTGATTGAAAAATGTGCAGAAGGCCTGAATAGACATTTTTCCAAAGAGGAAATTCAGATGGCCAACAGGCTCATGAAAAGATGCTCAACATTGCTAATTATCAGGAAATGCAAATGAAAATTACAGTGGGACATATCACATCACAGCTGTCAGAATGGCAATCACCAAAAAAGATCAAATAAGAAATGTTGGCAAGGATGTGGAGAAAAGAAAACTCTCATACACTATTGATGGCAATGTGAATGGTGTAGCCACTATGGGAAACAGTTTGGAGGTTTTTCAAGAAACTAAAAATAGAACTGCCATATGACCCAGCAATTCACTCCTGGGTACATATCCAAAAAAACAAAAACTAATTCAAAAAGTCACATGCACCCCAATGTTCATAGTAGCATTATTTATAACTGCCAAGATATGGAAGAGACTAAGTGTCCATCAACAGATGAATGGATAAAGAAGATGTGATACATACACACAATGGAATACTACTCAGCCATAAAAGAATGCAATTTTGCATATGCAACACCATAGATGGATTTTGATGGTATTATGCTAAGTGAAATAAATCAGACAAAGACAAATACTGTAGGATATCACTTATACGTAGAATCCAAAAAATACAACAAACTAGTGAATATAACAAAAAAGAAGCAGACTCAAAGAAAAAGAGAACAGACTACTGGTTACCAGTGGGGAGGGGGAAGGGGAGAGGGGCAACATGTGGATGGGGGTTAAGAGGTAGAAACTATTATGTGTAGAATAAACGACAAGGATCTATTGTACAACACAGGGATAGCCAGTGTTTTATAATAACTATATATAAAGTATAGCCTTTAAAAATTGTAAATCACCATAATGTATTCCTGTAACTAATATAATATTGTAGATCAACTTTATATGAGTTAAAAAAACAAAATCAAAAGAAATGAAGAGGGTCTGAACAGTGGCATCAATGAGAAGACTTTTGAGCCATGTGAGAATTAGAGTATATAAGACAAAATGAGTAGGAGTGATAGGAGAGGGGTGTGTCTCTAAAGAACAATTCCACTTTCCTTTCTGACCCCGGGTGAGAGTGAAGATGGGTACACATTTTCTAGATTAGAGGAAGGGAGTGGTGATTTTCCAGGAAGGACAGAAAAAGTAGTGGCTGATGGGTGGGCAACTGGGGAAGATAATCGTAAGCTCAGGTTTGATAATGATTCAGTGTTGATTTACATTTCCTCTCTTATCCATGATTTATCTCAGTTTTTTTGTTTGTTTCTCCAGTGAAGAAAAACAATGGTTCCATTCTTCCAATAAGACATAATTAGTCTTAAAAAAAAAAAAAAAGAAAGAAAAGAAATCCACAAAGTCTTCAATGTCTACATTTTAGATCTTCAAATAAGGAGTCAGCTTCTTTACCATCTGTTTCACCTGCTTACCTGAATGGAATAGGTTGTTCCCTATTTCAGCTACGAAGTTGCAAACATTATTTTCATGGGGGACTCTGGAACTGATGTCAGGCCTTAGTGAGATTTTTACAGTATGACTCACCATCCAAATGGAAGTAAAGGTTTTGAGGGCTATTGAACAGTAAATGTTCCCCATGTATCACATTGCAAAACACAGACCTGTGTTAAAGAATTTGATGTCAACTTGCTGTGAAAATGCAGTGTTCAATTGCCCAAAAAACATCAAGATCTACACCTGTAGTAAGATTTTCTAGTGCTTACACAATGAACTACATAAAACAGGCAATGACAGACACTGATGAAATATTTTTAAGGATATATTTAACAGTGTATGTGAGGGACGTTCATTCATCTTTTTCCGACAGTCTTGACTTCTTTGGCTTTATATTACATTCAGACATATGTAAGGGCAATTATGGAACATTTCAAGGTAAAAGAATGTTGTGGAAAAAATGCAGGGTCTTCCTTTACAAATATAACCAAGCATCCACAAATCACGTGCCCATTCTATACATAAAGAATAATAAGGAATGCTGTTATATTTCCTACTTTAGTGCACAGGGCATATTAAATTAAAGGGAGGAGATACGGAGTTCAATCTTTGCTCTGAACATTTTTTTTTTCATTTGCCTCTCTGTCAATTCATGACCTCACTTTACAAAGCTTCGCCTTGTGTTTACAGAATCTTGGTCTGCAGTGCCTTCACTAATGCAGAATTCAACATCAACACAAATATGCCAGATGCTTAGAAAGATTTTTAGCACAATGATTATCAGAAAAATGAGGTCATTCAATCAATGTTCAGCCAAACATGTGGAAGCAATTGCGAGCAGAGGGCATCACAGAAAAAGGATGTTACAGCAGAAGAAAGTCAACAGGATCAGAAAGGAAAGAATTAGCTTAAAATGTGGAACCAAGGATGGAATTTAAAGAATATTTGATTTGGGATAAAATAGTTATATTATTTCTTCAGTCTCTTTCTTGTTACATTGAAAACGTCTCTGTTAAGAAAGTCTGCATTATTTTGCTAAATCAGACTATTAAGATACCATTTGACTCCAGAAACATTTCGGTAATATCAAATCTTCAGTATCACAGCCTAGTGGGAGCTAAGTTCGTGTGTGTGTTTAGTCAGAATGTTTTAAAGTAACCTACCGTTATTATAACAGGTAACCAACCATCTTAATTTACCTCATGATGTTATTAATTTAGACAGTGTCAAAAATACATGTGAATGGCTACATACACATTAGCTTTATTTTCATTATCAGAAAGAATTTAACGTAAATGTCAGAATGCTTATATTTGTTCCCCATGAAGTAACGAGGACAGTAAAGTAAAAACAAAAAAAATTAAATGTATTCAATTATGAATGTCTTTTGTCTTTTAAGGTAGGTTTGAGAAATGTGGATTTTTCTCTAACACATATACTTTATTTTGAAGGACAACACAGACCTTTTTTATTGCATTGTACAATAAATGGAACCAGGAATCACACATTATTGAAGAGGACTTGCTCAATTTTCAAGTTGTAGATAATGGTCTATAAAGGATTTCACGTCCTAGAGCAGATGAATAGTAAAGCCTGTGAAGAGGCCAGTAAAGGCCTTTTAACATATTAAAGAAACCTTTTTTGTTGAAAGAATAGACAAACACAAGAGAGCACAAGTTAGATATGTACTGCCTGATCGGCACAAATGAGCACGACTGTGTAACCATGACTGAAGTAAGAAATGGAGCATTAGCAGTAGCTCCCTAAAATGCCTCCTTCCAATGTCTGTCCTTCCGCTCTAACTTAATCACTTTTCTGGCTTCTAACACCATACATGATTAAATGTTTAGGCCTTCTGTAAAAATGGAACTGTACTATCTTTTTTTTTTTTTTTTTTGCCTCACAACTTTTGTACTGGCGTGTTTTTATTTGTGGAACAAGTCCAAGTTGCTGTATGTAGCAACAGTTTGATCATTTTTGTTGATGCATATTCATTCTTTAAATGACTATATAAAGATTCATTTACTTACTTTTTGATGGACATAGAATGTTATGGATTGCAGTATGCTCCTCCCCCAAGTCATGTACCGAAGCCGTAACCCTTCAGTGTGACTGCTTCTGAAGATAGGACCTGTAGGAGGTAATTAAGGTTAAATGAAGTCATTAAGGGCACCACCCTAATCTGATAGGACTGTCACCTTGGAAGAAGGGGAAGCAATCTCTGTCTCTGTCTGTTTCTCGCTCTCTCTGCCAAGTGAGGACATGGCAAGAAGAGAGCCATCTGCAAGCCAGGCAGAGATCTCTCACCAGAAATGAAACCCTGCCACAAATCTTAATCCTGGACTGTCTAGGTTCCAGGAGTCTGAGAAAATAAATTTCTGTTGTTTAAGCCACCCAGTTCCTGTTATTTCATTATGGCAACCTGAGCAGACAAAATTAGACACATAGGTTGTTTCTAATTCGGAGCTATTCAGAACAAAACAGTAATTTCAGGAGCATCTTTGTATGTTCTTGTGCTTTGGAGCACATAGGCATATATTTCTGTTGTGTATATTTCAGAGGGTATATGTATGCTCAAATTTAATAAATAATAAGGGTTCCAGAAAGGTTATAATTTTAAACTCCCACCATCAGTATATGACTGTTAACAGCTCCAGTTGATCTGTATTCTAATTACAACTTGTTCCTGGCAATCTCTTTAGTTGTATCTATTCTGGTGTGTTTGTCCTGGTGTCACCAGGGACTTACGAGGTGGAACACTTCTTTTTTATGATTATTGACTATTTGGATATGACTTTACATGGGGAATCTATTCAGCCTTTCAACATTTTTTTTCCTACTGGATTGTATTTTTCTAAATAATTTGTAATAGTTTTTAATATTCTTTTTATTTCTTGATAAATGATCTTTTCCTACAAGCCTTCTGATATAACTTCATATTTTAAAGTAATGACTCTTTAAAGTCCGTACTAGGAGATCCCGGTATTTCTCTTTCTGTACAGTGATGGCACCAAGAAATAATTTGTGTGTTCATCTGAGAAACTGCAAAAGCCAGTGGTACCTTATAGTGGAGAAGATTTTCTTTATTTAGCAAAACATCTGATGTCAGGAATAGAGCTCTACACCTACACACACATAGAACACTCGTGATGCTTGGCTACACACCTGATATTTTATCAAAGGAGCCACTCTCTTCCAGGACTCTTTTATTTCCACTTCTATAGTCACTGCCAGATACTTATTCTACAATGTTTAGTGGAAGTCTTTTTTACTGGCATGACAGGTATCAATTTTTTGAGAGTGATTAAAGGTCTTAAATGAGTTCTCTTCTCTCTATATTTTATAATGAAATGGGACTAGGATACAACACTTGCCCTAGTAAAGGTTATTAACTCATCAGAAGTGAAGTCTGGAACCCTAAGTCCAAACTTGGAGCTTTGGGAAGTGCTTTTGCTTTTACATTTTTTTTTTTTTTTTTTTTTTTTGAAAAAGAGGAAACTCCACCCTCAGGAAGAATAGACAGAAAGGAGTCTATTCAGTGCCAAGCTTACCTGGGTTTTAGCTATGTGATCCAATCAAAGTCTAGCCATAATCATTATGGATGTTCCTGAAAATAGGACCTAGTTTTGCTGAGCTCTCACTTTGAAAGATAAGATTATGGGTAGAAAACTCTGCAAATTTTTCAAAATTATATGAATTATTCCTGTAGGCTGGAGTTGAGAGTGACAAAGATTTTCCTGTTCTCAGCCTGAAGGCTAAAATTTACAAAAATTTTAAACACTGCAGAATTCTTTTGAAGGCACTTCTTTCTGATGAACTTACAATCAACATGAAATTATTAATTATTTTCCTCCTAAAATAGCGACATGCTTTGTGAGGATGACAGTTGGATTAAGGAGAAAGAAAACTATTTCAGTCTCCCTCAGATCAACGAATCTTAGAGAATGCTGGTATTTCTTGACCTAAGATAAGCCAATTTCTGACAGTAGGTGCTATGAAAGTTCTAATTTTGTCTACTAAAACTTACCTTTGAGAATTAGTGTTCAGCACTAATTACAAACAAAACAGAAAGCTGAAGTGACTGACTTTCAATGATTATTATTTATAATGCCAAATCAAAGATACCACTGTAATTTAGCTGCAAATTTATCCAAAATATGAAAATTTCTTCACTTAAATTCATTTTTAACTAAAGTCAACCTTTCTGTTGTGTTCCAGCAAAATTTATATTGATTTTTCATGAATTATCTAATAAGTTATTCATGAAAAATGACAGAGATTTCATAAGATTACTTTATATTAGAAGAAATTAATTTATTTATACAGCAAAATAAATTGCATAATAGTAGGCATTTATGTTTACATGTAAACATAGAGGGGAAATTTCCATGATGTGGATTATATTATACTCTTAATCACTAAGAGAAGAAAACAAATGAACCTAATAAAAGAGTATTTAAGACTTGTAGAGTGAAGGGACAAATAGTTTATTTTTACATAAAAAATTTAAACAACAGATAACATTTTAGAGGCATATTATTATACAAGGATTTTAGGACTCTATAAGATCATCTTATAAAAGATACTGCCTTATAGTAGGGCCACTGGTATTTTACTAATGGAAAAATAATGTATGAGATTTAGAAGGACTGTAATCTTGATTTATAATAATATTAAAAATAGTATCACTTAGTATGGAGTTAGAATATTACTGTTTTTTTAAATGAGAAACGTTATAAGAAAAATTTTTTTCTTATATATATGTATAAGCAAAAGAAGTCTGTAACTTAGACATTTTTAACATAACAATAAATGTATAAACCCTCTATCCTTTCTTTTCACTATTCTGAACACACTTACATCCCACTAACTCCCAAGAAAAATCTGACATTGCTACTGGGATTTTAAAATATTTTAGGCACAAGATCAAAGCTATGATTTCAGCGTTCAGTCCTGCCAAGAGTTTGCCGATTCCCTGTTCCCTTCTTCAGAATGGATGGCAGTTATGAAAAGTATACCCACAGGATGCGATAATCATCCAAAACATTGATTGTTTCCGACCCCACTGTCTTCCGAGGGTGGCTACCACCACTACATGGAAGTAGAAAGATGACTAAAGGAGGGAACAGGGTAGGGAAAGCTATTTTGAAACTGTCTTGATGAAGCAGCATCGCCATGCAAGACAGTGCACCCTATCATAGTAACAAAAATGTTTCTAGAACTTGGAAGAACCTACCTTGAAGGTTCCATTTCGAGTCCATTGCAAAGAATTACATGACACATTTTTATTCGGGATAAAGAAATGTACAACCAATTGGAGGAACAAAAATAATTCCTGGGAGAAAATAAAGGAACAATTTTAGGGTCAGTTTTCTAAATTTGATGTGCATATTCAACGTTTTGGACTAAGTCAAAAGAAAAGGTAATACATTAAATATATATTTAATCTGCTAAATCATGGCTGTTCATATATATATATTTTAAAATGTGCATGTATTAAGTATATGTATATATCTCATATTTACACAATGGGCGTTTTGATGATAAAACTGTAGCTCAAGAAAGAAGACTCTTTGATTGAAGTTTGTCATGTATTTGAAAAAGATTGCTCAGAAAGACCGACATCTTTGCCTCTGATCTGTCAAAGGGGCAATTCCAGTGAATATCAAGAGGAAGTCTCCGCCTGTCAGGACGAAACTGGAGGGAGAGCTAATCATTTCCGGAAGTCTCAAAATAGCGTTGATTTAAAAAAAAAAAAAAAATAGAAAAATGAATCTCAAACAAAATGTGTCCAACAGAGAATTTCACACCTATAATGAAAAAGTTTTGTTTCGGTAGCAGCAGCATTTGTCCTTTTTTAAAATTAAAATTGATTATCTTTTTTTTTTAAGTGAATGAAGGTTTCGGATATTTTCCTGCATTGATTCCTTGGTGAAAGTACTTAGTTCTACTAGATCTGCTTGAGTCTTTCATGTTGCTATTGATCAATAAATACATTGGGATGAAATCAGTCATCTAAACTTCTTTAGACAAGTATTTATCTACCAAATTACACAGGACAAGTAACCTTTAAGTGATTTAGCACATTGCAGTTCATCATATTCACTAATATTGATCGGTCTCCTGGTAATATCAATTAAGCCTTTCCTTATTTCCTTTTTAAAACTTATCACTTACTGAGGATTTGAACTGGTCAAAATAATTTGCATGTTTTTCCTAAAAAAGTATTCTATGACTTCTGCTCGATTACATAACACTTTACTTCTAATGAGAAAGTAGAATAAGAATATGAAGTTAGTTTTTTGAACATTTTTTAACAAAAAGAATACTGAAGGTATAATAGTTAAACCTTTTCTATTTTCATAAGTAGCACTGGGGAGAAAGACATTGTCTGAACAATAATAATGGTAGCTAACATTTAACTACTGGTTATGGAACCATAGGCATTGTATTAATCTCTTTATTTCTGTAAGTTAACTCAACTGCAGACAAACAAAAATACAGAAATAAACATGAAGGATTGCTATGACTATATCCTCTTTACAAATGAGAAATTTGAACCTGAGAGAATTTAAGAAATGGGCTGATGATCACATATCCACTCTGGCAGAAGTAGCAGTTCTGGCTAGTTCTGACTCAGTTCTGTTTAAGGACAGAAGCAGACAGAGAGCAAGAATCCACAGTTGAAACTGAGGGGCTAAATTCTGAGCTGGCTATTCAGTAAAACCAACAAAAGAGAGGGATGGATAAGAGATGTGTAAAAAATTAAAGAGAGAGTCTCATTGTTGAAATGAGTGGTGGACATATTTCCTCTTTCACCAAAAAAAAAAAAAAAAAAAAGAGTAAGTGATGTCTCCTTAAGCCTAAAGTTATGAATGTTTCAAAGCAAGCAACCTCAAAAGTCTGATTTATGTCCCCTGAGCCTGAGGAACAACACAGACTGAAATCACACACACACACACACACACAAACACAGAGAGAGAGAGAGAGAGACATAAGAAATCTAAATGGCGAAAGGCTCTCTGAGGTGCTGATGACCATTCAATGAAAAGTTGACATTTAGGAAATAACTACATCCCCACTAGTAACATGCCAAGAGAACAGATGTTTCACATGAATCAGACGTAAGACACATGAAAGAGAAAGAGAGAACTAGTCTGGAGACATCTAAATGGAATTGTCCCAAGAAGACCTCCTGGAAATAGAATAGATCCTTGGCCAAGAGTGTTGAAAATGAACTCTCAAGAACAGGGACTGAAGGGTGAGATATAAAAATTCAGCCAAAAAAATCGTCCCCCATATCACAGAATTGCAGATGACACAGCCCCACCTGTAGAAAATTACTTCGTCTCGAAAATCTTACACATAGGAATTAATCTGCTTGAAACTCCTTCCAAGCTCAGAGAAGGGACATAATGCTAAGAAACGCCAGTCCAGTTAGATATCTCTAGCCATTTATCCTCTGTACTCTCCTTCTTTCAAACTTGATAGGACCAGACAATAGTTACTAACAAAAGAGGACAGAAACAGGTCAGGGACAAAGAGGAGAAGCCAGTCACACAGCCCCTTTCCACCCCAGGATCCCCATCAACTCATGCCACAGTTTAAAAAGGAAAAGTTTTAAATGAAGCTTAGACTTTGATTATTATATGTAACTAGATACTTATTTTTTTTGAATGAGACTGCTAATGTTGCTTGAAGTGACTAGATGAGACTTCATTATCTGAGTGTCTAGGAAATTCAAAAGTTGTGCTCAAAATGCGTCTAAATAATGAGAGAGAACTAGCCTCACAATGGCTTGAGCTTGGACAAGCAATATGGGGAAAGGAGAATAAAGGGTTTTTGCTGCTGCTGCTGCTGTTGTTGTTGTTGTTGTTGTTGTAAACTACAACCCTACTTGACCCATCCCAGCATTATATGCCTGGATCAGCCATTCTCTTTGTCAATCTTGGTGTATAGGTATGTATCATATATACATATCAATCATGCAAAGTACAAAGTAACTTCCTACTCTTGCAGGTAGTATGCTAGGCCCTGGGAGCATAAGAATGAAACAGAATGAATAAACCAGGCATACGTGAAATTTAAAGATGTCACTATGACCTTGTTACATCTTGTCTGTAATATGGAGATTTGACCCGTTCTTGTCGGTTCTTGAAGGCCTCCCTGAGAAAGTGACACATAAACTGAGAGCTGAGGTTAAGGAAGTAAAAGATGAGAATTTAGAGTAGAATGGGAAGCATCTGTAAAATTGATGCTGTGGTAGGAAACACTGAGAACACGAGGAACTAGGGAAAGATTATAGTTGGCAGGAGAAGTAGAAGAGACTTGGAATCTGAAGCCTCCCAGGAACTGGGTTGAAACTAAACCCTCCAGGTCCTTTTATACTTAGTGCAGAAGCTTCCTCCTAAGAAATGGGGACTTGGAAACCACTGAGATACACGTATCAAACAGCTTAACATAAACTATACCATGTTGATCTATTTCCTATCTCACGTGTGTAGTGACTGGTAGGTATAGGGACCTAAAAATGAAGTCCATATTTTTTCCTTTGCCAGAGTGTCTTTTTTTCTTTGCATATTAAATAGACTAAAGAGATGACTTCAAACTGCACCGTGTTTAAAGGCCTTTCTAATCCCTTGACCTTTTCTGCAAACAGGGCTCTGGACAATGGCAAATAGAAATGCAATTACCGTTTCTGTTGTGAAAATATTATATATAATATTATATACATTTTTTGTTATCACCTATCTTCCATCTACCCATTAGTGGTATACAAAATTAATTAATACTTGAACTGACAGTTGTGCAAAGAGCAAGAAAGGGAAAATGTGGTTATTTTTCTTTCTTTTTTCTTTTTGGTAAACATTTTTAAAATGACAAGCTAGAATTTATTAAACTTTTGAAAGGGGAAAGGGAAAGATGTTATTTGTAGAACATCAGAGGTTTGTCAGATGAAGTGAGAGCTATTTGAAGAGTAGAAGGAAAGATGTTGGTTGTTTGGGGAAATGTTTACAGAGAAGATGCTTAAACCTCTTAGAGCTTAGGGATAAGTGCATCAAATACATTGATAATTCGGGGGTTGATAAAAATAGAATATTACTACTATGCGACTTAAGATAATAGATTAGATACATTAACTGTACCTGGGAAAGAGCAAAGTCTATTGTCCCCTGATGTGATCTTAAACCTACCAATTTTCGTTTAATCTATATAATCAGGCTTTTAAATTTTCACCACTTATTTAAGGCATATCTAATCTGTACAAGTTTAGGGCATGTTAAATCATTGAGATTCCCATTTCTCACTGCTTAGAGAAAAAAAAAACTTGTAGAAAGAAGATTCCTAGTTTACTGTTAGAAATAAATCAACAAACTCAATTAAATTCTCAGGACATGCAAGGCACAATCAATCCACCAGTAATGATATAACACCATTTCATGAGTGTGATTCATTTCTTATAATAATAAAAATCCCAGTGAACATAGATATGGTGTATGGCCAAGTTGGTTAGAGAACTATTTTTTAAATATCTAGTAAATTAAGGTAAGACAGCATTTCAAATTCTCCAACACGTATTGTTGCCGAGCAACTGATTGGATCGTGATGACTGAGAATCTACTTCTCTGAATAAGCCCCCTGCTATTAAGTGACACCAGACCCCTGAGATTCACAAGGATGTAACGAGTCTTGTTGCCTCCGTAGTACTACTACCCACCAAAGAAACTGCATCTCATATACAGTCACACTGTTTAATTTACATATAGTAAAATCAGCATGCAGTGCACGTATACATATGTTAAATATTCAAATGTTCCATATTAATCTCTGACAGTGCATAATATGATAACGTTTCCAATAGCTTTTTATTAAATTAAATGGAATATTTCATTATTAATCATCACATAGTTGGTTGGATTCAAATAAATGATCCAATATATAGCTTAGGGGAAATGAGCGTGTAAAGACAGAATTTGTAAGGATGTTTGCCTATTCTTGCCCACTTAGAATAACGTAATTTTGATTATAAGTGCCAAAGGATTCATCTGACTGAGATTCTTGAATGAGGACATTAAAATCTTAGGCTTAATGAAAATGACAAAAGAATTTATCAAATCTGAAATAAGAGCATTATGAAATATTCAAAAACATTAGTCATTGAAATTCTGATATCCACATCCAGTTCATCCTTGTTGGCAATTTGACGGTGACCATTATTCAACATGACTAAGGAAACAGTCTTAGGGACTAATGCTCTTTGTTTTTCCAACTCTTTTAATACGTGTGGTCAGTTGGCATCACTTCCCATTTCCATTATACTGGGATGTCACATTCCTGCTTATAGGGCCCTTGGTATGGCTAAGTTTGTTTATATACTGAATTTTAAATCAGTTTATATATTGAAATTTATTTCCTACACAGAAATTCTGTAAAATGCTGATGGCTTGGTTTATTTGTTAACCAAAGTAGCTGTCTAATCCTGGAGTTATTTGTATTGTTTACTTGAATGCATTGAGTATGAGTTTTCTCTGCTTTTTTTAAATTTTATTTTCAAACAGCTTTGGTAGTATTTTCTTCATGCTCTGGGTCAGAATCAAAAATATGTTGAATAACAAGAGGCTTCTCTGTGTAGTGGAGGTTGCTGATTGTGCACAAAAACCATTCTTCTCTCCTTTAATAAATAGACATCCTTGAGGATTAGTTCAGAACATAACCACCTCTCTGGAGTCTGTAAAATTTTACCTAATGGGAAGTAAGAAGAGGCAATTCATGACACGTTCAGATTGTGCCAAACAGTGGAATGCATCGTTCACACCTCTGCCCTTTTCTCCTTCTGAGTTCACTGTACAGGCCTCCATTAAAGCTAATTTGTATCTTTTTTTTTTCCTACTTTATTATACCAATTGATTGTTTTGCTCCTATATCCATGCTTCCTCCTCCACATTTTGTTTTTCCTCTAACAGGTCCTGCAGACAAAATTTTGGAGAGTATTTCTACTGTGATTCCGATCAACACATCTCATTCATGAATCATAGAACTGATCTAATCTGAATTTGCTCATTCTTCAGTTATGGAATTTGTCTAATTTGAATTTTCTACCAGTCTGAGACTTAAACCAACTCTATCCTTCTGACTTAGACTGAGACATACCAAGATGCCTCAACAAGGATATTAAAACATTATTATGTTCTGTTACACAAATTCCAGTTATAGTTGTATTAGTTTGCTAGGGCTGCCATAACTGAACAACACAGACTGGATGGCTTAAACAACAGAAACTTATTTAATCACAATTCAAGAGGCTAGAAGTCCAAGATTAAGGTGTCCGTAAGTCGAGTTTCTCCTGAGGCCTTTCTCCTTGGCTTGTAGATGGCCACTTTCTGCTGTGCTCTCACATGGCCTTTCCTGTGTGTGTAAGCATTTCTGATGTCTCTCAGCGTGCCCAGATTTCTCCGTATTACAAGTACATCGTTCAGATTGGACTAAGGCCTACTGTACTGCCTTATTCTAACAAGATTATCTCTTTAAAGGCTCTATATCTAAATGCAGTCTGAGGTACTGGGGATTATGGCTCCAACATATGAATTTGGGGGGACTCAATTCAACCCAGAGCAATAATCAGTGAGAGTCATTGCAGGAAGATAAATCATCTTGGACAAATTTAAACAAAGGTGAATTTAATAGAAAATAGCAATGAGTGTGAAGTGTTGATTAAAAACAAAGCAACCTAGAGAGCTAGCTTTGAAAGTAATCAGACCCGAAGGATCTCTGAAGAGTTAGAAAATAGATAAGAACTTTAATAAATAATACTCTAGTTAAGTATCATTACTGGTATTAATGAATGTAAATAATTTCTTTCATTTTTGTATCTATAATCAAAAAGAAAGTATATTTATTTGTGTAAGTTTAGGTCACATTCTTATCACCTGGCAGTGCTGGGATGCTAAGAGTGAAAATCAAATATTAAAAAAAAAAAGCCTTCAGGTATGCATTCAGATTTCAAAGATGATAGAGCAAAGATCGGGGATATTTATTTGGTTCAGCAAATGACCTAAGTTTCGAGGAAAATGAATTATCAGTGATTTATTTAAGCACAAGAGAGATTATTGAAGTATAAGGCATTGCTGGTATCTTCAGAAAATTGGGAGGGTTAGGGTAGCAGTTTCAGGTGCCATGCAGCCAGAATTATAGCCAAAACTGACTTCGGAATTAGTCCAGTGACTACACTGCGACTGCCACTGATGACCCTGGACACACCATCTTGCACCACTGATGGTATAACAAGACTTGTGTGGTCAGTCTCATCATGGCCATGGCTGCTTTTGGAACAGGATGCCCCCTACACAGCTGCCTCTGTGTGCCATCTGAATGTACTTTTCCTGGTTTCTGGTTCATGGTGTCACCAGGTCATGAGTCAAAATTCAGGGGCAGTGTTCTGACTGGCTGAATGTCCTCCTGCCTAAAGTGAGTTTCTGGCATGTTTATATTTTAAAGAGGGAGGCAAGGTGCGTAGGCACTGTGTTCCCCACGACCAAGAAAGTCGAGAAATTTCCCAACTGTAAGAGGGAAATTACATGAGGGACAGTCAAAAAATTAAAAGTAATCACAGTGTTATTCTAGCAATAAAAAAGAGGTAATTCCGAAAAAGGAAACTGAGATTTCCTTAGGAGGGATGAATAAATACTGACAGATAAAAAGTGTCTACAATGCATTTTAAAAAATCTTAATTAGTTGCAACAGCAGTAAATTAGAAAATTAGTCAAGCTGAGAAATTCCCTGAAAGACCCTTCAATCTCTTCTAAAAAAGAGCTATAAGTAAGAAAAAAAAGAAAGGGAAAAAAAACCCACTTTTTTTTTTTTTTTTCAAAACTGCATTCATGGGCAATTTCATAATAGCAAACAGCGAAACATGCTGAAAAATCTTGCAGTAAGCCCCAGTTTCAACTGCCATGGGGGAAAGAAAACTAGAATTTTCAAAACTAAAGAAATATGTAAATATGCTTACATCTTAAATGCATGTAATGTTTTTTGCTAACTCACCAAGAACAAGCTGACAGTTTGAACAACTTGCTGTATAAACCAAAGTATGTCACATTGCCTAACATTTACATCATTCATCTACTTTAAAAAAATAGTTTCTGAATTCTATTCCACTTTATACTCTATTGATAAGGCAAAAAACCAAAACTTTTGAGGCATTACCAAAAAATTCACCCAAATAACTATTGGTAACTTGAGGAATTTTTCAGTTGCCTTATGTGAGGATGAATGGCTCCAACAAGCACATCTATAATACAAAATAAACTGTGATTTTATTGTAAAATTCTCATAGATGGAAAATTAAATTAAATATTTATTCTGTCTATTTCATTTTACAATAATCTTACCACTTATTTTTCTACCATGTATTTCAATTGTCTCTTTAGTGAAAATAAAGAAACCTGTAATTCTTTAAAAAAAAAAAAAAGGCCTTAATTTATATCTTTGAAATTTCAATTACATTTCTTAAAAAAAAAAAAAAAAAAAGCTTTCTTCACCCTGATATTTCTGAGAGAAATCTACTTTTGGCATTGTAGACTGTAATTCAGACCAAGCTACTCATTAAAAATAATTATAAAAGTTTAGCAAAATACTTCATAATTTCACTTAAAGGTATCAGAAGAGAGCACAAAAAAGTCAGCGAAAAATGCCAAGTAAATATCCAGGAGAACTTCAAAGGGGTCAGCCTGGCATTTCCAGCTTAATTCCCCTACATGCACCTTCCTTTCCGTAAGAGGAGGAGAGCTATCAATTTACCTGTGGGATAAGAGGACAAAAATTGGAGACCAAGACCCATCCAGAAAGGAGTCTAGGTACTGGTGAAAAACAACGTCTGAGGCTTTGGATTCGAATCAAGAAAGGATACATCTTGAGAGTAGAAATAAACCTGAGATAGAATGGCCTGTACAGGGAGTGGAACCCAGCTTCAAATCATCTCAGTCTCTTAAATGGGATCAAGGTGACCTGAGATTGCTGTTAGCCACAGGGACTTGTGGAAGTAAACATGAGTCATCCACCTCTGAGAGAAGATATTATCTTGAGTCTCAAATAATTTAACAAATATTCTCATGTGATATCTAATGCACTAAAAAATAAACAGGAATGTGATAAGAAAAACCAGTTTGATAGAAAACCAAGGGAAACAGTATATACTAGAAACAAACTCATCAGAAATGCAGATAATGCAGTGATCAGCACAGACTAAAGATGACTGGGCTTAAAAGAGTCAAGAAAATAAAATGCAAGTTTCAAAATTTTGTCAGAGAACTTGAAATTTTTAATAAGTACCAAATTATAATTTTAGAACTGGTAAATAAAATGATTGAGAGTTAGAAGTCATTGGGTGAGTTTCATAGCAGATTAACTATAGCTGGAAAAAAATGGTTGGACTATAAAATAGGTCACAAGAAAATATGTGGAAAAGAGCCCAGAAAGGTAAAAGAAGTGAAAGGGAAAGATGACAGACGTAGAAGAGAGTGTCAAAGATAGGATGGATACATGGTGCGGATGTCAAAATGTGTGTAATGGGAACCCGGAGGAAAAGAAGCAAGTAAATAATGTGGAAGGAAGATTTAAAGAGAATGTAACTGAAAAATTTCTAAAACTGACAAATCTCTAACCCACAGATTTAAGAAGTTCTAAAAAAAAATCAGATTTATAAAAAGAAAGAAAAACAAAGTAACACATAGACACACCATAGGATCACTGTTAGAAAAAAACGAAGAGAAAATCTTAATCGTATGCAGCATATTATTTACCACTAAATCAGTGAGTACTTTCAAAGAGATCACACTTTGATCCCTTACTGACTTCTAAACGAAAACAATATAAGCCCAAAGACAGTAGACAGGTTTTTTTCAAACTCTTAAATGAAAAGGACTGCCGTCTTAAAATTCTATGCCTGGTAAAATAGCTTTCAAAAATAAAGATGAAATAAAGATATTTATGGTTTAAAATTTTAAGCATTCACCAAACCAAAGGAAACATGTTAATCAGGTTATTTTTAAATCATAAAAACGGGGGTCGGGAAATGGGTATAGCTCAGTGGTAGAGAACATGCTTAGCTAACATGAGGTCCTGGATTCAGTCCATTAACATTTTTTTAACAATCAGAAAAATGAAAATTCAAAACAATAATCCTAGATAAAAACTTCTGGATATAAGAAGGAGTAATAAACACTGAAAGTATATATCTAAAATATAGTAAAATATTATACAGTAAAATATTAACTAAATGGGTTTAACATATAGAGAGAATTAAATTCACAATCATAATAGCATATATTTCAGGAGATAGTGAATGGAATTCAATTGTGCTAAGTTGTAGAAAGAAATTAAAATAGTAATTCATATTAAACTTATTCAATTAAAGGGTAATATGTTGAAATTTCTACCACTAAAATTTAATCAAAAGTACCAATTTTGTTGTGCTGTGCTAAGATATGCAATCTACTGTAAAGAAGGTAAAAAAAGGTGAGAAACAAAGAACATAGTACATTTATGTATCAGGAAAAAAAGAGATGAGGTTCTTATGAATTTCCATGAGCCCTGCCCAAATTCTTAGAAGAACAGGACAATTTACAATTAACGACATTGACCTGGACAATAAAATGCCCTCATCTACTAACTTAGCAGTTAACCCAAGTATTCACCTAGTCACATTTAGAGGATAAACTAACATTTCTGGAGTAATAAAAATACATTAATTCAAATTCAGGAGAAGAAATTAAAAAGAATTACAACATATTTCCTTGTGCACTAAAGCTAGCCGGTATACATATTTGCTTAAACCAGGAGAATAATTAGAGATTAGAACTAAGTTGTAAGTATCAAACTTAGAAAAAGAAATCAGCTGTGATTATGTGATCCACAAGTCCACGATATGCAGGGCAATATAGAAACAAGTGTGCTGATCAAAAAAGCAAGTACATTAATTTAATTCACCTGCCCAGAGTTACTTGAACACTGAGCCAAAAATGCTCAAGTAGCAATGATTTTGCCTTGGCCTTCTGCTATCTGGGAAGTGGATGCCTTGTTGAGTGACTACTTGACAGTTTGCTGGATTAGTTGGTACCTAGAGAAGCAGTCTGTTTCCCCCAGGCTTACGTCTGGAAAACTGGCACAGATCAATCTCCTTTTTCCATTTTACCATCACTTTTTATGACACTGAAGTCTTACCTTTTCTTGAGTTTTGAATTAATTTTTTGAAAACCTTTATTTTCAAGTAAGCACTTAGAGAACACTTTAACCTTATCTTTGCTTATTTACGTCTCGTTCATGCCAAACCACTTTCTCAGCAATTCAACTCAGAAATCAGAAATGTTCTTTTGTATACCAAATATGGTATTTAGTAACTTATAAATATTGGATTTGGCTATGTGACTTGTTTCGGTTAGTAAGACCTGGAAGACCTGGAAAACCTGGAAAACAAGCAGGCTTGAAAAGTGTTTATGCTCTAGGATTTTCCCTCTTTTGCTCTTCTTTTGAAACCTGGGACTGCCACGTGCAAACAGCTGGGCTAGCCTACTGGAGAAGGAGACCAGAGGATGCCATCCCAGGGGAGGTTTACCCGCATCTGCTAAACATAAAAATGTGGCTGCCTTTTATCATCTAGGCTAGTTCTCCTAGACTAGAAAAACTGCTGAAACTAGCCAACCCATAGAAGATGAGATAATACATCATGGCTGATTTGAGCCACAACATTTTGGTGCAGTTTTGATGTAGCAAAGGCAACCGACCAATATTCCATAGTTACTAGAAAAGTTAGTTAATTACTGCTAGTGCTCTGTTTTGTTCTTAAACATCCAGGTTTGGGTGGTAAATTATATGGCCACCGTAATTAAAACTCAAGAACTGTTATCTCAAGATGCAATCAGAAGAGATTTGTTACACATGGAGTTGGAGAGGTCCCTGTATAAAACTCCTCATTTCTTCATGAATTAAGAACAAATTAGGAAGTAGGTGCAGAAATCAGACTGATGAAAATAAACATATCAGCTTTGTCATTGGCAAATGCTATTTTAGAAAATGTGGATTTTTGAATTTGAAAACGATGGGCTGGCTAACACTTCAACTCAGAATTAAATGTACCCACCCTGTCAGAGATAGAGTAGAAAAACTACAGAGTCACGGGGCTATAAAATAAGTCAAAATAAAATAACAGAGGACATGTGTGGCCCATGTTTATAACTTGCCGTTAGCCAGTAAGTGATGTAATTCTTGGCATCTGTGGTTCAATTAGAGAAAATGAGAATTTTAATAAAAAATTCTTCATATGTGCTGCCTGGTACATAGTGAATATTTGATTAATTCTTGAAAGGACATCTTATAAGGACAGAAGCACTGGAAAATTCTCTAAAGTTACCAATGAAAACCCTAAGCTTTGTAACAGCAGGTCACAGAGAGGTATCCTTCACGCTGCAATCACTGGTCTATTTGCTTCAACAACCTTTATTCTTCCTTACACGAAGTTGGCTCCTTTGGTTCTCTGCCTAGTCCATGCTACCTGCTTGAAATTTGATGACCCTGAACTTAATAAGCTTACAATAATCCAAAATAATTGCAAAATTCTGTAAGCATCAAGCCACTAGGATCCCAGGTTATCACCTTCCACATCTTTCTTAAGGAAAAAAAAAAATTCACGTGAATCTCAGACCCCCTCAAGCTTCTGCTCTCTGTTTAAATGTCTCATCTAGCTTCTGTCTGACTTATGTTTTTAACACATATCTCTGTCTTCTAGCCTCATCATTCGACCAAAATTGATCTGGCAAAATTATCAGAAACTTTAGGATCAGTAAGGCTAATGAACCTCTGTTACTCCTCATTTTCCCTGGTCTCTAAGCAACACTCAGTATTGTTACCTTCTTCCATCCTGAAGTCACTTCTGCATTATGACTCAACGTTCTCATTTCCCTCTTACATCTGTAACATCTCATTTACAGGTTTTTTTTTTTCTCTTTTGCCCCACCCTTAAATGTTACAATTTCTCAAAGTCCTATTGTAGAACCTCTTCTTTCCACGCTTATGCAATCTTCTTCATGCTTATAACTTTACACTGAGGACTCCCAAATTTGTATGTACTTCACACCTCTCCTTTAAGCCTCAAGTACCTATTAAATTAGTGCTTCTCAGACTCTCTACTTGAAAGTTGTCAGAAGCAACTCAGATTCAATGTATTCAAAACTGACTTTATAATAACACTGAAATCCTGCCTTTCTCCATTATTTCCAACACAGTAACATCATCCACCCAGGTTTTAACTAAAAAACCCCAAATTATCCTTGATACACATTTATTCTGTACCATATTTAAAAATTATTTCCATCGAGTTTACTAATCAAAAACGTTTAACTTTGTCACCCGCTCTCCATGCTTGACTTTCACTGCTCTAACCCAATTCCAGTTACCGCAATATGCAAATTATACTCTTATAAGCTCTAAGAGCATTGCAGGTCTCTACCTAACTGTATTTTTTGTTTATAATTTTACATTTGTTTAAATGACTATGGTGAGCAGAATTCGGATATGTTCTCCTTCAGTTCTGTAGCCTAGTGTCCGTGCTCTGTATGATGCCACCCATTGAGTGTGGGGGACATACTGCCAGCCAGTAGAGTAGGACAGACAGGAAGGGATTTTTGCAGATGTAATTAAAGTCCAAGTTTATCTTAAGCTAACCGAGAGAAAGCGACTCCTGCAAAGCCTGAGTTACTCAGGTGAATCCTCTTAAAAAAAGAGATGTAATCAGTTAAAGGCTCTTAAAAGAGGTCAGGCAGGTTTGATGAACCAAGGGGTTGTGTTGGAGAAGTCCATGTGGCAGAGAGCTGTGTGCAATCTCTAGGACCCAAAGAAGGCCTTCTGGCTACAACCAGCAAAACACTAGGGTCCTTAATGATGCAGCTTCAAGGAAACAAATTCTGCCAACAACTTGAAGAAGCCTGCAGGTGGATTCTTTCCCAGTCAAGCCTTCAGATGGAAGTACAGCTTGAAAAAAACCTGGTCACAGCCTCTGGGAGACACTGAGCAGAGGACCCTGCTAAGCTGTGCCTGCACTCCTAAGCCACAGAAATTGTGAGATAATAAATGTGTGTTGAGTTAAGCAGTTAAATTTTTCTCCTGCAACAATGAAAAATAATATAGTGATTATTTTAATATCCATCAGTTAGTTTGAATAGCTTAGTTTTTGTTGCAGAAACAAACAACTCTAAATTATAAGAGCTAGCGATGTACACGTTTATTTCTTGCTCAGATTCAGTAAGCTACAGGTTCTGACACACATATGGTGATTTTAGCCTTAGATATGAAACAGTCAATTCATCCATTACCATAAGATGACAGGGGTAATATATGAATACAGAAATAGGTAGGGTGGTAATTTTGGTTGTTGAGAATAAGTTCTTTTCAGATCACTTACATTTCTCAGAGAACTTAGAAGCAAGTGAAATAAGAACAGAGGTGTGAAATAAGAAGAGGTGTGAAATAGTCATCTCATAGAGTGAGAGAGTGAATTGCCTTGGGAAACTCTGTAAGGATTGCCAGGTTAGGAGGAATCACTTGAGGTTTGTGATATACATTTAAATTGAGGTTGGTCTGCATATTTTTAATTTATTTTTCTCTAGACATGTTCAGCTCCTTGGGAGAAGACACAGTGAAAGCAAGTCATATATTTGACTCAACCTGAGGTTATTCCTGGAAAGAATAATGGAGGAAGAGAAGAACAAGGGAATTGAGATGCATGCAGTGTAGTGATTTTAATGATGCAACCTGAAGTCAGTTGGATAAAAAGGAAAATGAGAACATGAAGGGGATAATGGATGTGAAAATGTGGGGTATCAATGGATAGAAGGGATCAGTGGGGCTGAGGAACTGTTGGACTACAGATATAAGAAATACTAAGCTGGGATTCTAAGAATCAGGACCCAGAAAGGGGGATGCTTAAAACTGAGACTTATCAAAGTGGTACAGTTATTGATAATGACGAATTTGAGAGCATGGATGAGGTGGCTGAGGGAATGGAGTGAATGACAGAGTTATTTGAAATAAGCAAGTCAACAGGATCAGGATGCATCATCCAGAAAACAAGGAGTCATCGAGGATGCTGACAGGAGGAGTGGCAGAGAGAGGCCGATACAAGCAATAAACCTAAGGAGATGTGGGGCAGTGACTACTAGGGTAATGAGTAACTGCAACACAGTGTGACTGTGCAGCCATAGTCTGATAGCACAGATGCTAGAGCTTTTTTTAAAATTTATTTTTAATTAAAAAATTTTAGCAACTTAAATGTCCTTGGACAGATGAACAAATGAGGAAGATTGGTGTATTGAGGTTTTAAAAAGTCATTGAAGTTACTCTTTAGTTTTAATTTTATACATATGTGTAAATTATATATTTAATTATATATAGGAAAATATACATATATTTATATTATTTATTGATATCTTAGATATATGTACCCACACATGTGTGTGTGTGCATGTGAAATTTACTGTGGTATCTTAAGCAAACCATCACACCTAAGTCTTTTGTTTATTCATCTGTAAAATGAGGTTACTTGTATTCCTCAAAATATTTTGTGAGTGTCAAAGGAAGTAAAATGCACAAAGCATTTAGTAGGGCATTTAGCATTTTAAGTGATATTAATATTTGCTGTTACTGTCATGACCTAGATTCCAAGAATATCCCTAGGTCCTGGAGATACAGAAGTGCAAAAGTAGGAGGCTCTCTAAAAAAAAAATGTCTTTTTAGAATAGGTGACAAGTAAACAATAACACAGTGTGACTGAGAGTTAAGAGTAGGTATGTGCAACTAGAGTAATAGGTATAAAAAGAGAATGGTAATTTCTACCCAAGATGGCAGGATGGGATCTCTTCAATTCCATGGTGGGGGATACTTCTCAAAGTGGGTAACTCATACATGTTATGAGTAGTGAGTACAAATTCACAATCAGCATCAGAAGAACAGAGCTGTGCCACCACGTATGTTGATTCTGGTTGATCACCACACAGGGCTTTCTGGCTATGGTGACCTGATACCATACAGGTTAGACATGTTCTGGCAAGTCTCGTTTCCTCATGCTGGATTTTTCCACCAAGGATAAAGAGATACCATTACGTAATTTGCAAGAAAAAATTATGTATAGATGTCTGACGAGAGAGAGATGGGGGAGGCTATGGAATTGCAGTCAGGAAAAATGAATTAAAGAGGTACCTAAGTCACCTTTAGGTGACACATTTAGGGAACTGTCATGAAAACGCAGGCTATGTGTGATTAGCGATCAAGACTACAGAAGGATGTCAGCATTAAAATATGAAATGCTTTGTGCGGTAAGCAATGAGAGCTCAGAAATTTGACCTTTATCCATAGAGCTTGGGAGAAGCATTGAATACTTTTAAACAAGGAACGATGAGACAGTATTTTCAACTTGAAAGACTGTTCTGTCTACCATGTGTATAGAGGGAAAGAAACAATTGCTAGAGGAATGGAGCTCTATTATGAGGCTATTAAGCTAAATCAAAGAAAGAAAGAAAAGAAAGAAAAAGAAGGGAGGACGGAAGGAAGGGAGCAAGGCAGTCTAGACAAATCCAGTATTCCTGGTTAGCCTACTCCTCCCTCAGCTGGATTGAGGGGAAGTCCAGAGCTCTTGAGTGTCTCTGATGAGAGCATTTTCTCAAGATACACCAGAAATTTCCCCATATGCCACTGGACTGGCCTGCGCCTTCTTTGAACCAGCACAATATGGCAACGGTAATGCTCTTCCAATTCTGGCTCTATCCTTTAGAAGGACCAAAAATGTCTATTTTGCTACTCTTAAATTGCTACCTTGAGGTAAATCAGCCACCATGGAAGAAGTCTGACTGCCTTGAGGCCACTTTGCTCTGAAGTGGCCAAAGCCAGGCTTGTGTAAAAGCCACGTGGAAAGAGAGTGGTGCTGGTCATCCCAAGTATCAGCGAAAAAGCCATGTTAGACATTCCAGCACCATCAAACGCCAGGTGGGGGAGCTCTGAGGCCCCAGACACACTGACCCAGCCGAGCCGTCTGAAGCGTGCCAGCCATTTGTGCTGCCTCAGCTGACGCTGCAGGCATCATGCAGCGAAGGCAGACTATCCCTCATGAATTTCTGACCTCACAGTTGTGGATACAGTGAACTAGTTATCATGTCACTAGCTTTTGTGAAGGTTTGTTCTGCAGCAACGGATACCTGAAATAATGTATTGATTTGTCTATTTGTTCATTATTTTTCTACCTTCTTAGATGGGAAGTTTCTTGAGTGTCAGGAGTTTTTCTCACTAACACTGACACCTCCTAGAACAATAGCTGGAACATAGTTGTAATTAATACATAATTAAAGGAACACATAAAGATGGATTAAAAAGAGTGAAAAGGAGCTCTTCAGAGAATGCATATAGTACTTGATAATTGACTGGATATAGCTCGTGGGTAAAAAGAAGATATTATTTGCCTCTAGGTTTTTGGTCTTGACAACTCGATTAATAGTGGTACCACTAATAGAAACAGAGAAATCAAGAGAAAACTGGTCAAAGATTGTACATTAACAAATTTGGTATATGTTGGAATTTATCTATTAGGATTATCTAGGAGGACATAGTAAGTAGTGAGTTTAATATGAAAGCTTGGATATCAACAAGATGTATCTTTTATACAAAATGAGTACAATTTCAATAAATCAAGAATACATACTAGTTTCAAGTTATGGTAGGAAAAATAGGAAGAAAGCTGAAGTAGTATGAAGCCTATTTGGTTTGATATACAAATAGAGACCATTTGGAAACTGAATTAAAACAGACTCAATGAAATCAAGCAAAATTCATCTAATGTTAGTTAGTAGGTTAAGGAATGAATTAGAATTAGAGACACTGAGTACATACTATTCTTCAAGAACGAGAAAAATAAGAAAGATAAAATACAGAAGAATAAGAATCCCAAAGGATGTTTATGATTCTACCATTTGGCATCAAATATAATTTCATGAAAAAAGAAAGATAAAACCAATCTCTACTCCTAAACTAAATTAGAAAATTGAGAAGTTGGTGGCATCTCTCAATATTAAAAAATCAAAAGTCATGGGGAAATGTGAGAACATAACAAGGGCAAACTGTTGGATCCTCAGGAAAATTTAAAGCACCATTATCTCTGGCTGAAAAATACTATATAGTTACATAAAGCAATAGGTCATAAATCTAAGATCTACTTGATGTCTAGACTACTAAAAATCTAATATAGATAAAAAGATGATAGTTATTTTTATTTATTTTTTATTTCTCTCCAGACCTCAAAGGAATTGTTAATAATAAAAAAAATCAATAGAAATTTTATTTATAAAAGTACCAAGAGCAGGCATTAAACTATTTAAATTATGCTAGAGACAACCAAGTCAGGCTGGCCACTCTGCTGCTTTCTTCTTGAAGTGGGGATAATATCTCATGAGTCATTGTGTCATTCTGTCTAGTGATAGGGTATGTCAAATTATCCTGCTTTTACTAGATAAGTGTATGTAATTATACTAGATACAGTATGTGTATATATATGTGTGTGTGTATGTATATACATATATGTATACATCAATGTGTGTGTTGTTCAGCAGAAATGTGTTGTGTGAAGGAGAATAAGAGAATAAGGATCATATTACAAGTGTTATCATTCTGGGAAGATAATAGGTATTTAAAATGGTCTGTAAATATTTGTCACTTTTGATTATTTAAATTTGATCTCAGCTATTCGTAGAGCATTCAGTGCTTAAAGTTGTCCCATTTATAATAAAACAATTGTGAAGAAATTGTAGACTATGAGATTAAAAACAGTATAAAGCCAATTATCCATAATACAAAAGGAAATAAGGGTTGGTGGGGAGAAGGAACACACACACACGCATAGAGCCAGGGAGAGAGACAGAGAGAGAGAGAGAGAATGAGTTTGAGGATGGAGGGGAAAGGGATTGACAGATAGGAACCTGGTATGTTTCAAGGTTTGATACTTTCACCAGACAGCAGCCTGAAAAATTAACTTCCAAGAGATCGTATTTTAGAAGGAAAATGGGAGAATAATACACTAATACCTAAGATGTTCCTCAGCTTCCCAGACTCCCCTTAGGAGAAAACTGCTGGACATGGTAGTTCCTGGACTACATTACCCTTCCCCTTGAATGTGAAAGTACTCGTGGCTGACTCAGGAACCTCTGTATCTTTTTTATCTTAGATATTATAATTCGTGGATTATATTATGACTGATAGTGGTATCTACCATGGGCACAGAAGTGGGAAGTAGTGGAATGTACCACACATACACACACACACACTATGATCTTGAAAAAAATTACATAATGCTCTCTTTGTGCCTTGATTTTATTGTAATGACATCAGGCTTATATAACCCAGAAGATTGTGTGAATTGAATAAAACAGAGTCTCCAAAAAAGAAAAAATTATTTACATTACTTACTATTAATAGAATGAGAAAAGGAAAGAGAAGGCACATGTCTTTGCTGTTCAAGATTTAAAATTTCTATGCTGTGTTTCTAAAGCCCTCATCTCTAGGATATTGCCAGTTTTACTATATGGATGCCCTCAGAAGTCACCTTAGAAAATTAAGATAGTTCAGGCTGGTCTCATTCTGATTTGTCATCATTTACCACTACGTTTTTTGTCTTGCCTCTTTGAGCCCTGCTGGGTTCAGTCTTCTCTTGACCAAATAAAGTAAGTTCAGTGTTCAGTAAGGGAAGAGAAGTTTAAATGGAGCTAGGCTAAGAGAAATCTTTTCACTAGAATCAATGTGCATCACACTCCATTGGCCAGTGATTGGTTATGACAGGTACTGAGAAAGAAATCCCAGTAAAAAGCAAAAGGTGTATAAACCACAAAATGCACAGATGATGGTGAAATGAGGCTTTCAAAGTGCTAAAATACCAAGTAATTCTGACAGTACCGAGAAGGCTGAGCTGTTCATCACTCATTTTTACGTGTGCCACTCAGTGTGCACACCTATTTAACATGTATGACTCCCAGTGTACACCTGTTGCACATTCATGTATAAAATTCTTAACTTTGGGAGTACTGTCCAAAATATTGCAGGTCTGGAAAAACAGATTGAAACCATTCATAAAATCTTGCCTATTACAGAAGACAAATCCAGATGGATGGCATAGGAGGTAGCTATGAACCCGATGTTAACAACGTATTTATTTTATTATGAGTAGGTTGGCTGAGAAGGTAAAGGAAACTAAAAAAGCCTTATGGGCATATGGGAACATCAGGGCATCTCTCACAACGGTGAATGTTGTACTGCTGACAAACGACAGCACAGCACAATAACGTTGGCCAGAAAGTATTAAACAGAATACATCATGACTATTTGAGCCCATAAAATGATGCAAAAAAAGAATTTGGGCAACAGCATTTTGGCAAGCATCCAATAAAGCGATTGATGGAAAAGTAGCTTCTTGTCTGGGATGTCAGCCCTTATAGTGTGAAAATATGAAAGAGATTCTAATGAGAAGACCAGCAGCTGTCAGACTTGGGAACAACTTGGAAAATTTAAAAAAAAAAAAAAAGCAGTTATTACTACTATTAGAGACTTAAAATGGTTATTTCATGATCTGGAACTACCAACATAAAGAAGGTGAGACTGAAAGACAACACAGTTAGTACTCAGATAAGGTTAATACTAACAGATATAAAAATGAGAAGTATAATTTTTAACAAAGTATACTGGTTGGGCCTACAAAAATAATTCTGAAATTTGCCTAATTTATAAATTAATTGATACAGAAAATTTAGGTAATTAACTTGCTCAAAGAGTACCCATTGGGAGGAAATGTTGGCTGACTTTAAGTTTTTCAAATTAAATAACCACATGTATATTCACTGTGTTAATTGATCAGCCAGTGACAAGTTGGATCCTGATAAACTGCTGAGGGTCACATAAAAAGTACTCAAAATTAACTGAAATAATTATTGTACTTTTTTAAAAAAAAGTATCATGTACAAATGTTAAAAGTCTTGAACAGAGCTGATTAAATCAAGAAATAACCCCTCAGAAATATCTATGATCTATGTAGGCTGTGATTACTTTGCCAGGATGTCTGGAAAAGGCATTTGTTAATTTTGCTTACCCTTTGTAAAAACCAATAGCCATGTGGGTTTGAAGGGTCTCCATTTTTCTTCCTGAGTAAGTAGTTCCTATCTGATCTTTTACACACATATCTGTGAACAGGGTGGCTTATCTGAGCATGAATTATAAGAAGCACAGTGTATGTTACATATTGACACATGCATCACATTTGTGGGATTAATTTGCTCATCAATGTAAAATTAATGTTTACTTTTTACTGATGTCACCGCCAATAAATTTTTTAAAACTTTTAAATGAAGCACATGAATGGTGTTAAAATCCATTGTCATCACAATTCAGGCAATATAAACCACAGAATTTTGGATGATGTTTGTTAACTCCTGTGATACAGTGATTCACTGTGCTTAATATATATTTTGAGACTATAAGTACTATCATTAAAACAATATTTATAAGACTTTTTATAAACCAATGAAACAACGAATTAAATATAAGTGAAATATAAACCAAAAATAAAAAATACTATGCAATTCACTTGTGATTTCTTTAATTACATAAAAGTTTTGCTAGAGATATTATATTAGTTCCAAACACTTAAAAATCTACTATTGCCAAGAATAGTTACATTACATATATCATACTATAGGATCCATTATAACAGTACTTAAATTGATCTTGATGTGAGTACCACATCTTACATCTGATTCTGGGCAAAACACAGTCTTTGTTTTCTCAGTGATAAGACTTCAGATTATTTCTTGTTACGTTCTCTCTCACAAGGTTGTCATAAGCATAAATGTTTAAAGCACTATGATTATGAAATATTTCACTAGCTTTGTTAGGAACTCACACATTTTAGGGGACAGTCTCAGTTAAACACATAATGACTCTCAATGATTAATCATAATATTATGTTCCTTGGAGGAAAAACCTGATGCCATGAAATCAGTTTCTCATGGTCTCTTTCAAAACTCAAATTGAGAAACAAATGACCAAGATGATGGACAAGCTTAGCCTTTATATCTCTCCATCTTACTCATCTTAATCTCCTGGAAGATAGCTGCTATTTGGAACATGAAACAGAATGGTTTATTTCTTGTTGTCTTTCCAAGTTCTAGCATGTTCTCATTAGAAACCATATGTCACCAAAATCCTGGCCAAAAAAAAAAAAAAAAAGAGGCAGAAAAGAAAAAGAAAAAGACACTGAGAGGAAAAAAATCTATCTACCTACCATAAGAAGAATGTAAACTCCATGAGGCCAGAAATGTTTAAATATTTTCTCATTTCTATAATCAGAAGAATATAAAAAAGTTGGCATATAGTAGGATATAAAAAGAATATTTATTGCATAAATAAATCACTTGTTTGTTTGGGATTATATCTAGAAAAATCTAGGGTAGGCAAATTATAGAGACACAGAGTGTATTAGAATTACTAGGAGTTAATAGGAGAGGGAATGGGGAGTTATTGCTTAATTGGTACAGAGTTTCTGTTTGGGGTGATAAAGATATTTTGGAAATAGACAGTGGTGGTGGTTGTACAACCTTGAGAGTGTAATTAATACCCTGGAGTTGTACACGTAAAAATGGTTACAATGATAAATTGTATAAAATTTTATAAAATTATATATTTTACTATAATAAAATATTTTTCAAAATTATAACTCTGATATAGAAAAATTTACAGACTTAGAAATACGCAGATATAATCACCCAGACCCAAGAAAACGTAAGCATTTATGATCCTAAAGTACTTATATCTTGAAATACACTGCTGGTAATATGTTATTCAAGAAAAATTTAAATAATGTAAAACGAACAGATCTGAAGTGGAGATTTGAGTTTTGACAAATAAACATATTCATTAAACCATCATCCCTGCTAAGATAGCATTACCATCACCTCAGGAAAGTTTTCTCTTCCAAGGGTGGAGGAAACACCTTGGAGACAGCTTATAAAAATTTGCATGTGGAAATTAACACATTTTCAGGAATTTTTGTTAGTTGTCAAACATGGGCATGATTTAAAAGCAAGTTATATTAACTTATAACTAACATATTACACATGTACAATGACAGAAGCAGATCTTAAGTGTCTTACTACATTTCAGTGTTATCTTGTGCTCTTGAGATTGCCTATTGCTTCTTCGTGGTAGAAATACTAGATTGTGTGTTACTGTACATTCCTGACTATGTTCAGTGACTTCATGATAGTAGCTCACAATAGGCAAGCTCAGTATTTACCACATAGAAATCATAATTTTTAAAAATTAGGACATTTTCCGTCACAGAAAGCTTCTTAAACATACTCTTGCACATCACGGCTCACCTATCCATCCATGTACTACCCCACAGACAACCACTTTTTTTCATTTCTAAACCATAGCTTAATTTTACTCATTCTTGAATTTTGTGTGAATGGAATCATAGACAATATTCTGTTTTACTCCTGGCTTTTTATGTTTAATATAATGCTTTTGAGATTTCTCCTCATATTTCTGCATATATCAATAGTCCGTTCTTAAATTTCTGAGTAATGTGCCCTTATAGGAATATACTATAATTTGTTTATCCAGGTTTCTTATGACAATATTTTGAGTTATTTTCAAGTTTGGGTTATTCTGATTCAAGCTGCTGCAAACATTTTTGTACAGTCTTTAGTGGATATAATCTTTCTTATTTCTCTTAAGTAAATAGCTACAAGTGGAATGCATAGATCATGGATAGATGTATATTTAACTTTTTAAAGAAACTGCCAGTTTTGCAAAGAGTGTGTACCATTTCATGTTGCCACCAGCAATGTAGGAGAGACTTCCAGTAGCTCTGCTTCTTCACTAACATTTAGTGTTGTCACTCTTCCAAAGTTCAGCAGTTTCAGAGGATTTGACATGATCTCACTGCAGTTTCAGTTTGATGATTAATGATGCTGAATGTCTTTCATAAGTTTATTAGCCATCTGTTTATCTTGACTTGTAAAATGTCTATTCAGGTCTCTTGCCCAATTCTTTTTAAATGGTCTTTTTATTATTGCTTCCTGTGAGTTCTTTATGTGGTTGATACAAGACCTTTATCAAAGGCCTGTATTATAAATATTTTCTCTGTGGTCTTTTTTGAAAGATGTGTTCTGATGAGAAGTTCTAATTTTGATGGGTTCTGTTTTTCTTTCATAGTTAGAACCATGTTTTGGTTCTCTCTAAGATATCCTCTCCTACCCCCAAGGTTGCGATTGCACCTCTGTGTTGTCTTCTAGAAGCCTTCTTGTTTTACCTTTTACAGTAAGTCTATATTTCATCTTAAATAAATATTTATGTAAAACTTGAAGTGGGCATTGAGGTAATTTTTCCCATGTGACTATCCAGCAGGGCTAAAACCACTTTCAAAAACTCTTCTTTCCCTATTGAATTGGCTTGGTGTCTTCATCAAAAAACAATTGTTCTTATATTTATGCCCATACCTTCTATTTGTTCTGTTGATTTTATTCCATCTATACTCCAAGAACACACTGTCTTGATCACTGTAACTTCACTATAAAGAATATTACGATTTGAAATCATGTAGTGTGTCTTTCAACCTTTTTCACTCAAAAAATTTTTTGGCTATTAAACCATTTTCAATATCCACATACATTTTAGTCTCAACTCATCAATTATTACAAGGAAGCATGTAAGAATTTTAACTTGAAATGCATTTACTGTTTTTAGATCAACTGAAACCGTAGCAACATTAAGTTGTTTAATTGATGAGCGTGATATTTCTCTCATTTATTTAGGTGATTTTAAATTTCTTATAAAAGTCTCATAGTTCCCCAGAGAGATTTTACACATCTTTTGCTGAAAGTATATTTATTTATCATGGATTTTGATGCATCTGTTAATGGATTTAAACATTTTCTAATTGCTGTCAATATATAAAACTACAATTAATTTTACTATGTTGAGCTGTAGTGTTGTTAACTACACATGTTAGTTCTAGCAGTACTTTTATAAATTCTTTGGGATTGTCTGTGTAAGCAGTTGTGACATCTGGAAATAACGGATATTTATTTCTTCCTTTTTAAAGTCTGCATGCCTGCTATTTCTTTTTCTCCTCTTAATACACTAATTAGGACACTTAATACAATAATGAAAACAAATTTGTTTTTGAGAAATTGTGAGAGTAGATTTCTTTTCCTTTTTTGGGAGACAATATAAAGATGTTCAATATTTCACCACTAAGATGCTTTTCATCTTAATAAAGAATGTGCCTTCATAGTTTATGGAGCATTTTGTTGTGAATCTAGTAAGATGGACTTATTTTCTTTAAGTTTCCTTTATTAGAAGCTGATTTTCCTTGATTGGATTTTTAATGTGGAATCCTGCTTTCTTGAGCTAATCCCTATTTGGTCAGACTGTATTATTCTTTGTATACATTGCTAGAATTAATTTGCAAAGATTGTGTTAAGATTTTTTTCTGTTAAGATGTGGGTGCTTGTCTTAAATTTAATATTTTTATAATATTTTTGTCAGATTTTGATATTGTTTTGATGCTTCCCTCCTAAAATGAACTGTTAAGCTTTTTTTCATCCTCATTTGGAAGAGAATTTATATGATTGATATAATTTCTTATTTAAATGTTTAATAGAATTCACCAGTGAAACCATGCCTTAGACTTTTATTTGAGAGCTTTTGTTGTTAATGTGTTTTGTAGATACAGAGATATTTAGATTTTCTGTTTCTTTTCATGTAAATTTTGGTGAGTTGTATTTTTCATAGGGTATGTGTTTCATCAATTTATTTATAGGAAGTTATTCAAAGTATTTCCTTAGTATCTTTTTAAATTCTATAGAATCTATGGTATGTCCCATATTTTATTCTTGATAACAATAATTTTTGGCATTTTCTTCTTTTTCTCCCCTTCATCAGTCTACTGGTTCACTAATTTTATTATATTTGCCAAGAAGCAAAATCTTTAATTTGTTAATTGTTTATTTTCATTTTCATTAATTTTTGCTTTTATTTTTTATTAGCTCCCTCTGTTTACATGTTTTTAGTTTAATATGCTTATCTTTAGCTTTAAAGGTGTAAAACTAGATCTTTTATTTAGATGTATTTTAGTAGAGGTATATAAGCATAAACATTTCTCTGTAAGCACTGCGTTAGCTATATGCCATAAATTTTGGCATATTGTATTGTCATCAGTTAGAAATATTTCCTAATTTCCTTTGTGATTGCATCCTTTTTGTATTTATTGGTTATTTAGAAGTATTTTATTTTATTTACCAATATTTATGGAATGTCAGATATATTGGAATTGATTTATAATATATATGTTGCAATGAAAATGTATATTTTATAATACTTTAATTTTTGAGTTCACTGAGACATTTTATGAACAAGCACTGTTGGGGATAATATCCTGCAAAAGCTGATTAGATAAAGTTGGTTGATACTATTATTACTGATTTTTTGTCTTGGTAGTCTATCAGTGGCTAGAGGTAATGTATTGTAATTATCAATGTATTATGATTATCAGTATGTTATTTATTTGGAGACCTGTGCTGTACTTCTAACTTTCTTTCAGATTTTGCTTCATGTGTTTCAAATGTCTGTTAGTAAACAAAAACAAAGAAATTCAGTCTTTCTTCATAATGTTCTTCTGTTTGTAATGTATTACTTTCTCTTATTTCTTTCAAGATTTCTTTTTATTTTTGCATTTTAGCTATTTTAAGAGGTGTGGCTCTTTTGAAAATTTATCTTGCTTGGGGTTTGCAGAGTTATTAAGAATTGCAATTAGATGGTTTTCATCACATTTAGAAAAAAAAAATATGTCCTAGTTTTTCCATTCCTCTCTTTGTTGGGCTTAACTCTACATATTTTAGAAAATTTGAAATTGCTCCACGAGTCACTGGGTTTCTCTTTATTCTTCAAGTCATCCAGTTCTTCACAGAAAGTATTTTCTATTAATCTATCTTCAAAATCAACCCATTTTTCTACCCTTTCTTTATTTCTGCTATTAGCCTATCCAGTAGTTTTATTTCTCAGGTCAGATAATTCAGTTTTCAATTCTAGAATTTTCATTTGGCTTGCTGCTGTTTTCCTTCTATTTATATTCAGTTAATTTAATCCAGTTTTTCGCCTAAGTCCTTGAACATATTTGTAATATCTTCTTTAAAGACATTGTCTGCTATTTCCACACTCAGGTTATCCTGTAGTCTGTTTCTGGTGACTTTTTATTTTGTTTTTTTCCACTTGGCTCTTTGAAGTGCCCCACGTGAATGTTCAGTCCAGAGGTAAACCATGGCTTTAAAGGAGTTTATGGATATATTTGGGGGCAGGCTCTGCTTTGATTTCATCCTTTCTGAGATAAATTTATATCCTTACTTTCCAGGAATTCTAGTTGCCTAAAATTCTGTCTTGTGAAATCTTAAGCTGATAGGACTGCAGCTTTCTTCTTGACTTTTAGCCTCCATACTTGCATGGGCTAGATAATACCTTCAAAGGAAAGAGGTGTGTGTGTGTGTGTGTGTGTGTGTGTGTGTGTGTGTGTGTGTGTGTGTGTGTATGTGTATTTAGGTCTCATCCAGTTTTTTTCTCGAGTTGGATAGCTCTCCAGTGCTTTCTTTCAATTGTTTCCCCTACCACCAAAGTTTATAATTGCTATCTTTTGGCTGGTTATTCCAATATAAGCTACTCTGCTGGGATTCACTAATGTATTTTAAAAGTACAGAGTATAGGCATTGCTGTATTATTTACTTACTATGTTTCTAATTCAGATTTTTACCAAAGAGACATTTAGACATTGATAAACCACAGGGAACATGTATTAAGGACTGAATAATTCAAGAAAATACTCAAAAATTTTAGTAATAATGCATTCAATTACTATGTGACAAATATGTAGATGAATTCAAAGTCAATTTCTTTTAAAACCTAGCTAAAAATGACCAATTTGTATTTTAGTAGTACTCATTGCTTCAAATTAGTGACTTGAGATCTAAATTTTAAAAGACCACAAAAAGATAACAGCTTGTTTTTCAACTTACAGGATATTTGTTATATTCTATATACTTGGTTTCTTATGTTCGCAACACACCCAGAATTAATCTTAGGAGAACTGGTTAATATTAAAAAAAGAATAACAACAACTTACCAGAAATAGGTCTGCTGCCCACAATACAGTTGTTAAACTTCAGTAAGATCTATAACTAAGCTTATAATACATGTTTGCCTTTCAGTAAAAAAAAAAAAGGGGGGGGTCTTTGAATTTAGCATCCCAAAAGTACTTGTTTGGGGGTACTTTAAGTTTTTTTTTTCAATCTTAAGTAAGCAAATGGTTGAAATTGGTTATATTTGTTCATGAAGTAACCTTTTTGTTGAATATCAACATTCTTCCTCTTGCAAGGTCTCAAAAGAACTATAAAAGGTAGTAAACTTGGTTAAGAAAAATTTCTTTTTAATATCTATTCAAGTTGACTCAATACTCAACACAGGTTTTCTTTTCACTGTTGCAAGATGGCTGCAAAAGTGCCAGACCTCAAAATCTCTTGTACCCTGTCCAGTAGCAAGAGGAAAAATCCTTCCCTAAATTTCAAGCAAAAGCCTTTGTTTCTAATTAACTCTCATTGGTCATATTAGGAACTTTCTAGTCATAGATGTCAAAAGTAATGGTTTGTGGCAGAGGGTATAGCTCAAGTGGTAGAGCATATGCTTACCATGCATGAGGTCCTGGGTCCAATTCCCAGTTTCTCCCCTAAAGATAAATAAACCTAATTTCCTCTACTCCAAAGAAAAAGTAATGATTTGATTGCATGAGACATTGTTTATATAATCCTTTTTTTTTTTGGTCAAAAGGCATGTGGAACTTCATCCAAAATTCATGATTGAGAATGTGTATAAGCATGATTTTCTTGAATAAAAATGGTGAGAAAAATAAAACTGGGCCACAATATAACTAATATCTAAGGAATAGTTAATTCAATCTAGTGTTTTTCAACTTTGGAGCCCATCCAGAAAGCTTTGTCGTAAACTCTATTACAGATGTAATTTTAGTTGAAATGCATTGCCACACCATGGGTTCTACCAGTAAAAGTCTACCAAATTCAGGTTTCTGTTTAAAAAAAAAAAAGAATAAAACATTACCTCAGTTCTTACATCCCATGAAGTAAGATAGAGACATTCTGTTAATAATCGGACTTACATTTCATTATTCCTGAGCTGTTTTTTTTTTAAATACATATTAAGCTTCTCAAACTGTGCACAACAAAAGATCCCCACAACAAAAATGCAAGTTATAATCAATACACAATTCTGTTCTGTATTCTTTCTCTTTGATGTGAGCGGGTTGGGTTGGGGGATGGAGAAGTCATGGTAGGGTTATTTTGAGGTACTTTTGAGCTGCTTATTAGCGGTCCTTATTAGCAGCTTCTTATTACCAGCTTTCCCAGGCAGTTTTGTGACATGTTTTGAAGATAACTCTTTTGTTCCATCGAAACCATAATGCCTACTTTAATCTGCAATGAATTCAAAGAGAGAGAAGAAAAGGCCAATTAAATTATAAAATACCTTTAAAGTCACTGCCATACACCACTAGCTTTTACACCTTAGACAATATTAAATTATAGAGCCTTTAGCGAGAAATTATATTTTTGCTTCAGAACCAGCCTGGCAGCAGTAATACATGCTTCCATATGATGATAGCTGCCAGAATTGCAAGCAATGCCAATAACACCTTTAGAGCTAAAAGGAACCCGTAAATGAAATAGCTTTAAAGAAGCCAATATTTACTATAAGTGCGTTAACTAAAAGAAAGCATCAAATATTGACATGTCAGACAATCTAATGACAACTTATTGTATGCAGTCAGTATGCTAGGCACTACAGAACTCTACTTTCTTTCCTATTCATTAATGTAAGCCATTACATGATGCTAACTATACTCCAGTCACTGCTTTATAAGCATTGCATGTAATAATACCTTTAATTCTTAAAATGAAGAAAGTGTTGTTACCACTCCCTTTTACTGTGAAGAAACCGAGACATGGAGAGGTAACAAAATTCTTCACTATGAGAACAGTTATTTCAAAATATGATCTGTATACAGTCAGTTCTGATATCCAGGCTATTAACCCCTATCCTACCCTTATTCTATTTAAAGGGTAATGCATATATTTCCAAACCTTTTTTGCTAAACTTCCAATTCTGTCTCCTTTCCCCAGATCTCTGGAGTGGTACTTCACTGTCCCCACTTAGCAGTTCTCTGTATTTCGCCCAGGCTTCTTACTAGCATCTCCATCATAATTTTAAATATTCTTTCTCCCCATCATATGACTTTGCTCATAGGATTCTCAGACTGCTGAAATATCTTCCATTCAATACATATTTAATGAAATTCTATTTAATGACCCAGACACTGCTGATCTCCTATTAACACATCTATCTTCGTTTCTTTCTTCAAGATTTGATTCAACACTCATTTTCTCTAGGAAGCGATGTGTAGCATCCTTTTATCCTTCATTCACACCAACCATTCCTTAGTGTCCTATTGCTATGTATTTTACACTGAGTATTAGGGATGTTTATTGTTCCTAAAGCATATACACAGAATTTTATGGTGAAATGAGCACAGTGTTTAGAAAAAGAAGATAAAAGACAAAGTTAAGTGATATTGGCCAAGTCATTTATTGTAACTGAGGCATTTCTTCTTGCTACCAAAATGTTAAGAATAGCAATTATAACATGATTTTAATTCGTAGAATATTTAGTACAAAGAAACATTATGATACAAGAAGAGATGCTTTATAAAACCATATAGCAAAGAGATTTTAGTTTCTAGCTTTACCCTGGACCCAAACCAGACCACATTACCCTTAACCAGTCGTTTACAATCACCCATGCCCTGTTCATGAAGCAATGATATTTCAGCCTGGGGGACCTTTTAGAAGCGTTCTGTTAACTTCAGCTAGCGTGGCTTGAGAGTGAGTCTCAGGCTATTGATGTAAGCATCCTCATCCTCCTCATCTTCCTTCTTCACAGGTTTATTAAGTTATCATTGCTGTGCATTTTACATTTTTTAAAATTTTTTATTTCATATATATAATGTAGAATTTTTTACATACATAATTTTTCATTTTTATATACATCGAAAAAATCTTCACCACAGTCAAGATAATGAATACAGAGGGTCAACTGTACTTTGACCCACAAGTTTCCTTATGCCTCTTTGTTATCCATTCCCCCTCCCCAGTTCCTCTGTCCTTAAGTAAACATTGGTCTGATTTCTATCACGTATATATGTTTTGCATTTTCTAGAATTTCTGAAATGCTTTTCATATTGTGACAAGTATTGTCAGTTAATTCTTTTTATTGTTGACTAGAATTCCATTATATGCGTATAACACAATTTGTCTGCCCATTCACCTGCTGATGGCCAGTACTGTTGTTTCCAGTTTTAGCTGTTACGGTTATAGCTGCTATGAGCATTTGGGTGCAGATCTTCATATGATCACATGCTTTCAATTCTCTTGGATAAATACCTAGGAATGGAATGACTATATAATAAGATAGGTGTAAAAAACTAGCTTTTTTTTTTTTTTTAACTTCCAAACTGTTTTACAAAGTACAGGTGACCCTTGAACAGTGTGTTTGAACTGTGTAGGTCCTTTTATACATGGACTTTTTTTTTCAATAAATACTACAGTACTACATGATCTGTGATCGGTTGAATCAGCAGATAATGGAACCGCTGATACAGAGAGCTCACTATAAATTTATACACCGATTTTCAACAGTGCAGAGGATGAGTGACCCTGACATCCCTGTTGCTCAAGGCTCAGCTGTAGTTGTGACCTTTACATTCTCACTAGCAGTGAATCTGAGTCAAATTGCTTCACATCCTTGCCAACACTTTGTATGATCCATTGTTCCCATGTTATCATTCTAGTCAGTATTCAGTGCTGTCTCATTGTAGTTTCTATCATTCATTTCCCTAACTATGAATGATGGTGAGCATAATTTCATATGCTTATTTGTCATTCTTATAACTCCTTTGTTGAAGTGCTTATTCAAATCCTTTGTGTTTTAATTATTAAAATTCCTGTAATTTAAAAATTCTGTGTATAATCTAAATTCAATAATTTTAATATTTATTTTGCAAATATCTCCCCCCATTTACTGACTTTCCTTTCTATTTTTGAAAAGTAAGCATTTTTAATTTTGGTGACATGTCATTTACCATTTTTTTTTTTTCTTGTGGTATTTTGTCCTATTTAAAATATCTTTACCATACTCATGTTTACCAAGATATTTTGCCCATATTTTCTTTTAGAAGTTTTATAATTTTAGCACTTACGTTTAGATGAATGCTCCACTTTAATTTTTTTTTTAATCTGATGAAAGTTAGTAGCTAACATTCCCATTTTTCAGACAGCTTTTCAATTATTTCAGTACCATTTTTTTTAAAAAGAAGATGATTTCCTCAGTATTTGCCTTGGCAACTTTTTGAAAGTTTAATTGACCATAAACGTATGGCTTTATTTCTGGTCTCTCTGTTCTAGGATTTATATGACTCTCTTTATACCAATCCCACACTGTCTTATTACAGTAGCTTTGTAATAAATGTGAACATAAAATAGTGTAAGTTCCCCACACTTTTCTTTTCTTTAAATTTATTTGGTCACTTTTGTTTCTTTGTATTCCCACATAAGTTTTAGAATTAGTCTACAAAGTTCTTAAGAAAAAAAAAAATGCCTTCTGAGAGATTGACTGGGATTGTGTTGAACTGAAAGATCAATTTGGGGAAAAAAGACATCTTAATGTTGATTTTTTCACATCCATGTACATAGTATAACTCTACACTTATTGAGATCTTGTTTAATTTATCTCAGCAGTTTTTGGTTTGTTTTCATTATTTGTGTTATGCACATGTTTGTCAAATATTCCCTAAGTATTTCATATTTTGGATGTTATTACAAATGGTATTTTGTTACATTTTATAATATTAAATTCTGACTATTGGTCACATATAAAAATGCAACTGATTTTTGTATGTTCATAAGTTATACTGAAAATCTCCTAAAGCTACCTAATGGTTCTGCTAAAGTTTTCTGTAGATTTTCAGGGACTTTCTGCGTAGATAATCATGTTCTCATAATGAAGAGGGTTTTTTTCTTTCATTCCAATCTGGATACTATACATTTCTTACACTTGCCTTACTGTACTCTAGACACTCAGTATATTGCTGAATGGGAATGATGAGTGCTCATGCTAGCTTCCTTTTTTATCTTAAAATTAAATTAAAATTAAACAAATATCATAGGTATTTTATGCTGTGCCTGACACTTCAATCGAATTTAATCTTTTCTCATCTTATTTCCTCAGAGTTAGCGCTTCTACTGACCTTTCCTTGGGTCTAGAATTACACTTAAGTACATCACCTTCAGTGAGAGTTGCAAGGACACAGTTGCAGTTTGTTCTCTGCTGAGAAAAGAGTAGCACTCTTATTTTATTTCTTATTTGCTGACTTTCTTAGAATGGCTAGTTCTTGATAATTTTGAGATCAGTTAACATTGAATAATAGTATTTTCTCAGTAAACAAATTTTAAGTGTAGGAATTGTAAGGATGGACTATGTGGCCAAAACAGCTAGGTATGAATCTTGAGTCTGTCATTTAGTTGCTGTGTGATCTCGGCCAAGTTACTCAACCTCTCTGCTACAGTTTCTTCATCTAGTTAACATTATAATATTGTTACTTACCTTCCAATATTAATATTATAATTAAATATATTAATATATAAATTGCTTAGATCAATATCTAGCATTTATTGAGCATGATATGAGTTAGAAATTTTATATTTTTGATTGTGTAATATTGAAAAAGTTATTTAATCTCACAAGATGTAATTTTTTCACCTGTCAAAATGAAGAATAAATACTAGTAGGTACCTTAGAGTTTTACCCAATACTCTGTGTTAAGTACTTAGCACACAAGTAATCAGTAGTTTAAATCTATTTTTATTATTGGTATTATATTTTTTATTCTTATCATGTTATTTGCAGTAGAAATATTTTATGTTTTTTTCTGTAACTTACATGAGCCACTACTGGGGGATAATTTAAAAATAATCCCAAGAAAAGATATTCTAAGTAAAAGATGTCAAATGTAATAAAGGAATAGCATTTTCCTGGTCTTAAATTATAGTTGGTGAGGCCAAGAATAATAGGAAAAATCCATGGAAAAAGCTGTGCGCTACCCTTCCCATATCTCGGACATTCTGATGGATTCATATGTGGTAAGATGACCAAATGAACAGTGTACATGGGAAATACATTCTGTGCCACATAAAGTCACAATAGATTTTCTTTCTAAGTGGCAATTTCTAATAGACAATATGTGTTAGGGAGATAGAAAGATGGAGACAGAGAGATAGAGACAGAGAAAAGCACAGTTGAATTCTAGCAATTGGCTATTAACTCTGTGCACAAGAGATTAAAAGATTATTGACTGCTATTTCTCAAAATTATTGGCCCATGTAACTCAGCACTAATGGGGTGAAAAATACAAAAAATATTTCTGGCAGCTGAGTCATTACCCCAGTTGCCGGGATTTGAAGATAGCATGCATTAAAACGCAGAGCTGTGCCCCTCCAGGCTTCTCCTCTGATCTACTCCAGCTTGCCTTTCAGACTGTTGGTCTCTACCGTCACGAAATATTCTCAGCAGCAGACCCAGAAATAGAAGGAGTTTTGCTGGAAATTTGGGATTGGGTTACTCTAACCCCTTGCCCCTTTCATTCGTGTTATTTGAAAATCACCAGAACAAGTACAAGTTCCTTTCCGCTGCCATCTTCCCCACTCCCAGCCCTACGCTACTCACCTCCGCTGCTCTTTGAATAACTCAACCCTGGCCAATTCTGCTGTGCCCAGTTAGAGGGCCTGTTCAACTGTGAGCAACCTCTCCTCTGCCTGCCATGCTCTCGCTTGATAACATACAAACTGTCACCTCCGTGTATCCTTAGGCCTAGGAAGCCCTGACTTGTACTCATTTCTTTCTTTGGCTCTAGAAACACGTTCATATATTTTTGTAAGATTTGCAGCAGCTAGGTATTTGCCTGTAATCCGTTATGACCACTGTCAGTTAAGATTTGCTTTTGTACCTAATTTTATATTTGTAAATTTGTATTCTTTCACTTAAGGAGGGTCTCCAAATCTGTGTACATTTTAGGTACCACAAAATCTAGACTTACCATAATTATTAGTATAAGTAAAAAACTTTTCTGTTTTAAAGATTAGTAACCAGAACTTTTTGATCCAGGGCTTTTTCCCGACTCGCCACCTTGGTTATCCCAAGCCACCTCGGAAAGTGTGTGCCAACCTACTGTCAATGAACTTCAGAATGCACCTTAGTAAACCACGATGAGGAAGGCAGGGTAGGACAAAAGCAACCTAAAGCATTGCAAACTAAGCACGGTGTTTTTTAGATTAATTATCCTTTTGTATTTTCCCCGTTTTTGATCCTCTCTCTTGATATGGACAAGTAAATCCGGCAGTACGTTTCATCATGTTCTTTCTGGGCAGAAGTGAGTGTATATTTGTCAGGGTGCCAGATTTTATTCACATATTGGGAATTTTTTGTACTTCTGAGGTGAGGATTCAGATCTGATACCTGATACAATTTTACAGAATTTCATCAGGATTTTGGCAACTGAAGTTTAATTTTTATTTTGAGAGGGTGGAGTTGGGGGCATGATTTGATCTATAGCAAGGATTTCATGTAATAATGCAATTGTATTTTTAATAAAATTACAACTTTTGCATTCCAATCTGAAGAAAGATGTGCGTTTTCCCTTTGAACACCCCCCCCCCCCCCCGGGCATCCTGTGTCAAAGTATATCAAAAGTAGGCAGATAAAGGACTATGAGATCAATGCTTGAACAATTCTGCATTATTTCACTTTTAAAATATACTTCTACATGCAGAGTACACATGGTAAGTTTCATATCACAATTATTTTAAAGACATGTACATATTTAGTATGTAGGGACACTAAATATTTTGATGTATTGATTATTATACTTCAAACTTAAAACATGTGGAAGAAAAGCTGTTATAAACTGGGATGATACTAAAAGGAATCACAGAATAATGAAGGGCACCTGCTCTGTAATGTCATTTAATGTGTGTACAGCATATTTGGAATCATTTGCTTCTATGTGCTTCTCTTCAGCTTTCATATAAATCCCTTCGAGGTATTTTCGTTTATATACTCTGTACCTGATTGTAACTCTCAAAAAGGAAGATCCCATTCTAAAACCTGTTATTGTCTTGTCAATTAAAAAATGATTGCTGAATGTTTTATGTTACCATTGAAGGCTTAGTTTTTCCTAAGCTTTCAACAATGACCAGTAGAGAAATAGAGTGCAGTAGTATGCACATAGTGGGGTTTATTTAAATAGGTACTCACTATTAGCAAAAGTGTAAAAATTAAAGCTTGGGAGTAGGTGCAGCTAAAGTTAGTCTTATGTGATCTATAAAAACTAACATTATTATCATGTTCTTATTATTTTTCATCACAGTAGTGATTTGAAATTGTTTTTTTTATTTTCACCTGCCTCTTTATTTCTGGATAGGTACCAAGAGATGTGCAGTAAGAGACCCAGAAATTTCTTGATCTATTATCTCCAGTTTATTCAGTTTGTTTCTGCCAATCCAGTCCATCCTATTCAGAGCAATATTATATATTCTAAAAGACTTGCTCTAACTTACAAATAAGCGCTTTAAATTTTCTTTTAGCCTCAGAGTCTTCTAAGGTAGACTTTGGTATAAATTCACATTGTGTTCAGAAGATGAAAATAAAGGAAATATTTAAACTTACTTTTAAAGTGTGAACCTATGCAATCAATGTAGTAAACTCTTGGGCTTAATATATATATTCCTTACGCACCTTGCCCATTTACCTTGTATGACAGTGTTGATTCTGATCAACAAAGTGACTATAGTTAAGAAAAGATAAATCAAATTTTAAAACCAGCACTTCCAAAACATTGGACCTGAATTGCCATTTGCAGGCCACCTGAAATACGTGTGATCAGAGCTTAACCTCAGGGTGACTTTCAAGTGAAACACTGAGAAGCTTCATGATGGAGAGGACATAAAAGGCCAGGAACATGGGAACTTAGCTGGAGCAGTAACTTTGTTAGGCAATCCTCAAATACTTCCTCTGTGTTCTCCATTACTCTAACCCAGATTTATCACTCCTGAGATTATCTAAGTACAGATAAACATCACTCTGTAAATTAATTAAATTCATTTTAATTGCTTGTTGGTAGCTCAGTGTTGAGTGTAATAACTTAGGCAAATTCCATACCAAAATTTTTTCTTAAAAAAATGCTATTCCTACATGAAGGGATGTTTTTTGTTTGTTAATCCATATTGCTATGTCCTTGATTTCCTAAAAAGTACATTTACATATAATTCTTGACTAACTTAATAATATTTATTTGATATTTTTCTTACATGATCATAATTTTCCAATGCAAAGGTCACCTATATTATGAGTACCTGGATTTTATAAGCATACATGAATGTGTGTGTAGTATTTTAACAAACTAAATAATGTAAAGGTGTATTACTTGAGGTAAGATAATTTACATGTATGATAAAAAATAGAGACATTTCTATGGTAAAACAGTGTGAAGACAATTCCAGAACAAGTGACTGCATTAATCTGACCTCAAATCAGAGCAAAACTGAAAGTAGAAATTATGTGGTGTCACTCTTTGAACAAAAACAAAGAAAAGTTATCTTAAAAAAATCATCAAGTTAAGACAAGTGCTGTCATACATACTTCAAAATTTATAAACCCAATTTCTCATCTGAAAGAATTTTTAATGTTGAATAGTGTCAAAAAGTACCTTGCACTTAATGAGCTAATGAGGTTGTACTTGATACAATTTCGTGACATGAGCAGTATTATTTAAACAAGATATAAAAAATTTTAGCCAGGTGCATATAATGTTGTAATTTTGCATCTCTGTATTACTAATATTATTCTCAAATTTCGTGCTTCTAATGGCACTAATGTATTTAATACTATTTATATGTCATCTGTCCCATGACTTAGAATGCCAGAGCCCATGAACTTCTCCAAGCCAGTGCCTAAAAGTGACAATAGTTTTAGTTTTATCCGTACACTCTCTATATTAGCTCAGGTCAAGAGTTCCACCTGCGACATGACATAAACATGGGCTTTGCAATTAGGCAGTTGCAGTTAACCTATATTGAAAAGCCTTATTGCAATATTTTTATTTTCCTTTTTAAAAAAATTAGAAAACTTGCCAAATTATTTACATATCTTGGTCTCAATTCCAAGAAATATGGAGTTAATAATACTTACCCGATAGTAATTTTTAAATAGAAGTAAGAAAAAAATTTAAATTGGCATATGTGTAGGAGATTATTGAATTCCTCTTTGTCCCTTGATTGAAAAAAGGAAGCTAAATCTACGTAGTTATACCTAGAGAACAAATCAAATCAAGCTTTAAATATAAGATGACATTTTTTACCTGACTATAATGGAAAGGCAGAATTTTTAAACCTTTCTCTCATTTCAAACATTAAATCTCAGAACCCAAAACCCCAGTGTATAGGGGGGGCATCTGAATATATTATGTTTATCTTTTTTTTTTTTTTACCTAGAAGGAAGTAAATTGTGATTTGAAAGCTGACTTATTTTTCAAGCACCAGGGGAAAAAGCAACAAAAAGGAAAACGTAGTTTAAAATGTCTTCCAGATGAATTATTACATCAAGCTCTAATATCTGATAATCAGATAGAAGGAGAACGAATAGATCTAAAAATACTTAAAAGACTATTTTTGTTCCCATTGGAAACTGTCTTATATAATAAAGTCCCTCAGAGAAAAGTTCTGACACTGAAAAAGACTGACCTTGGAAGTAAAATGGATTATTTGCTAAGATTGTTCCCTCAAATACATTCTGTTCAGGTATCATCGTTCAACCTCTGTGCTGTGTGTGACCAGTCACACAACATTTGACTCTCATGAGCCAAAATTTGTGTGAAGAAATTGACTTTGATATGAAGCCACCACTTCCAGGAATATCACTTTCAAATCTGTCCTTATGGAAGACATGAATTTAAAGACATGGTTGGGGAAAAATTTGATCAGTTTATGAACAAACAATGTTTGCTTGAACTGTTGAGTAAGGAATTTGGAAATGTTGTTCACGTGCCAATTGAAAAGGAAACTCAAAGAGAGTTTCCCTCATGGGAGATCTAAGATGAAAATAGATTTGAGGAAATAAGCAGGATTAACAATATGTGATTCAATTTTAAAGAAATAAAATCTAGAAAGTTTAGTATCTTAAAAAAGTTTTTTCGCACCTTAACTTGCTAAAGGGGCAAAGAATTCATCAGTTCTAAATTTAATTATTTCTTAGTATATTTATGGCACAGATATTCTGTATAGAGAATTCACAAAAGAGAAGGATGAGAAGGAGAGTTGACTTGTGGTCTTGTAAGTGACATAGAGATCAAAGAAAAGTGTGTAAGTAGAGGAAACCACACTGTGAAAATAAACGCAATTTCACAGAAATTTTCCCCACAATTTAACTTGATCACAAACTCATTAGAAGTTTTGCTAACATATCAATGATCATATTTCTAGCTCTCTTAAAGTTAATTTTTCCAGTATTATTAGCGATAAAAACTGATTGGAAAAATCAGCTTTTAAAGTAGGCACTTTATGTATCTCCACTTAGAATAATGAATCAGAATGAGGATGATAAGTAAGCGAAGTTTGTATATTCTACCTTCAGAATATGATGGTGAGGGATTTTAGGGGAATATCTTTGCTGTATTTCTGTGCATGTACAGTGGTGACAGCAGGTATTAACAGCTGGCTTGGGTAATGTAGCACCTGCTGATCAGCTGCAGAGCCTGGGCGGGCCCTGGAATAGATATTAAAGAATTATATAATTTGGATTTTGATTTAGTCATCCTTAGTCAAGTTCAGGATGTTCTGTGAATTTGTAGTTGGCACACTGACATTCTGAATGGTGAATTTTTGTTTCCCCTCAGTAAAGCGTTTGCACACGGGAAAAGAAATTTACACTGAGGTTTGGCTCTAATTTAAGCGTGCAAAAATATCAAAATTACGAATTACAGTTAAAATGTGTATGTTGTGAACGCAAAATCGGTAAGTGAGCACGTCCCTGATTTAACCGATTGCTCTGCAATATCAGGATATGTTTATGCTTGTACTTGCAGCCCACAATTCTCACTGCAAAAAAGGAGTCGTCGAGAAAAAATATGAAGTAGTATTTATCACTTTTCCAATTGTAACCATTCTGGGCCAGATGAAGTAAAAGTAGGTCATTTATGTGATTACAAATCAGGTATTTGTCAAAATAGTCCCCTTTCCCACATGTGTCCTCATGTCTGAGCTTGATCTCTCACTAACCTAGTGTAACTCTACCTGTTCTTTCTACGTATTTGTACACCAGGTATCTGAGGATCTGACTATTCCTCCATACTGAATTACAAGTTTCCATCTTTCACCAAGTAGACCCTTTTTAAATATCTGACAAAGTGAATTTTGTGTTCTGTGTTGTTTATTCAAAGAACTATTTTGACCATACTGAAACATCATTACAGTATACAAACAACATTTTCTGAGCACTTTATATTTGAAAGATACTCTGATAGAAGAGAAAAAAAACACAAATAAGAAAACATAACGTGATTTCAGGAGGGTAACCTCATTTGGAATAAAGAGACCTTTGCAACTAATCATAATGAAATACAGAATGACATGATTAACATTAACAGACATCAAAACAGATTGCTACAGGAATGTTTTAAAGGAAATAATTTGAACATTCTTAAATAAAAATTGAAAAAGAACCATAACAGCAGTATTTTTATTGTCTTTTTATAAATTTGCTGCTAAGAGAGAGACTACAATAGGTTAATTGCAAGTGATCACAACTGTAGTATTTAGATGTCTTAGTTTGTGCCTAAAATTTTGTTTGATAGTATTTTAATTTTTAAAATTGGTCTTATTTTTAAATTTGATTTGTATATGTATGTGTATTCTGAAACCTTTGGGGGCAGTGGGTAGAGATATATCAAGATTATAGCTTTTGTTGATTTGCATTTAAAAAAGAATCCAGAGTATTTGAAAATGTTATGGTTTTGAAAAATGGATAGATATTCGTTATGAGCTTAGAGTGATAAAAATTTTTACCTTTCTTATTCTTTGCTCCAATAGGGAATATGACAGTTTTAATTTCATATTTCCTAGCAGAAAAGGGAGAAAACCAGGTTTTCTGACGGATCTAAGTACTTTCTAACTATCCTCCAGGGTAATAGTCTTAAATACTCGGCATGGATCCTGTCACAATCCTGTAAAAACTATAGCCTGTTTCCATGCAGGGAAAACAGTGCACTCAGATAGAGAATTTTGCACTTAGGTTTAGAGGAGTCAAAGACCCCGAAGTCCATTCTCGGACCCGATTCAGAATGCCTAGTCTAGAGCCTCTCCACCTTCAAGTATATTCTATTACAAACAATACTAGTTTATGCACATTTACAAAAATATGCTAAATGATGCTTCTTCAGGTGAAAACCTCAGGAAAAAGAAGACATTTGGCATTTGATTAGGAAATCAGCTGTATAAATCAGAAGTAGCACTTCGCTAGGAATATCAGTTAGTTTTAAAACTAGTGGAAAGTGCATTCTACAAATCAACAGTAAAACAATTTTTCTTATAACAAACCTAGAGGCATTTTAATTAATACTTGCTAATTTTTGAGAAATTGTATGATGACTTTTCCAGAAAAATAGTTTGTTGTTTATGTGGAAAACTATTATTATTGTTACATCTTATTGTGGTTTTGTGAGCTGGAAGCAACACTGCTTTGCAATAATGCAACTCACTGAGACTTCTCCTATTTAAATTTTCATTGGAAAACATATGGAGAAGTAATATTTTAAAAGAATATCTCTATGTGTCACTCTCTCTGCCATTTCCCTTATATTTCATTAGTATTGAAATTGCATTTTTGAGAGAACTGTTTAGACATTGTCCTACAATAAAATTTTGAAATATTTACATGATATTTCTATATACTTACAATTTCTCTTTTATTTGCCTGAAATGATTGATATAAGATTCAGAATTTTTATTGTCCTTAGTACCCAAGCTCTCATAGAAAGCCGGTGTTCAGTCAACCTAGCCAGGATTCCCAGTAATCCAAGACTGCTTGCTCAATACTCTTGGAGATAATTATTAGCCTTGTGCAGTCAAAAAACACAGGAGCACAAGCCTTCACCATCCCAGTAGTTGCTGTCCCTTCTCGATAGATCGCCACTGCAGGATTTCAAGACTTCATGGCTGAAATTGCTCCAAATAAGTCTCTATTTATAGGTGAGGGTTTGTCAACTTTGACACTTTTAGAATTTGGGGCCAGATAATTCTTTATTGTCAGGGTCTCTCTTGTGCAGTGTAGGATGTTTGAAGTGTCTCTGGCCTCTCTCCATACATGCAAGTAGCATCCCCTTCGGTTGTGACAACCAAAAATGCCTCTAGATAATGCCAGATGTTTCTCAGGGGCAAACAGACCCCCTCTCAGAACCACTGCCCTAGGTGACTTCTCACCTAGGAGTTTTGCCTTTCATTGGCACATGGGGTTTAGTTTCTGACTTACATAGCCTGAGACTCAAAATGAGTCTTGACTGGTGAGTGTAACGTGAGATAAAACTCACTGTTGATGTTCTGAAGGTTAGCCACGTATCAGAGGTATACCTGGGACCCTCACTGTCACTCCCCCGTGAAGTCCTCAGGTATGACTTCACAGGTATTGCTCAACATACCAAGGAATCCAGGCTCTCCCAATACTCAGTCAGAAATTATGCCATTACTGCAAATATATTCTGAACTCAAACAACGTTCTTTCCCTCAACAGTGCTGGTCTCTGAAGGCAAATGTCTAATGACAAATTATTGGAGAACTCTGCAAGTGGCCGTGTTTGTATGGTTTCCTTCCACTTTGTTCTGCTGTCCATCTGTCATTCATTTACTGTCACTCATTTAGGGCAAACTGTGAGCAGATGAGTTAAACTGCAAAAAGCACGGTAACTACACATACATGTAAATAATACTTCTATCCCAGTTTGTCTATCTGACCAATTAGTAATAAGTTACCAAGGTGACTCCTATGATTATACAAATAACGTCGCCTCCATCTCTGAAAATCTTCAAGATTTTCACTCGCAAACTCAATAACCTCTGTGCAAATGAAGCCCTTATCACCTAGGGATGACTTCTCCATGTCCCTAAGGTGGATGTTTCAGTCAGTTATCCTAGAACCCTTACTTATTGAGGGGCAAGGAAACCCTGCCGTCTCTATTATTTATCACAAGGTAACACCAAACTTCCTCTTCTCCTTAAATGACACACAGAATTTTACTAAGGGTATGATCTTTCCAGTCTGACCTAATGAGTTTGAGTCCTGGCTGGATACTTGTTAGCTGTGTGACCTTGGGCAAGGTACTTAAGTTTTCAAATCTTACCCTCTTAAAATATGGATAATGATAATACATTTATGCCTAAGGAGATTGTTATGATTTAGTGAGAAAATTTATATGAAATGCTTGCAACAGTACCTGTTAAACAGTGATGACAGCTAGTGTTGGCCATTGTGATTCCCTGTTTACCAACTTCTTGCTTGTAAAATCTAAAATTTGAAATGATTAGCAAGCAGAGTCTGAAAATAATTTGAAGGGATGATTTTCATGGTTCTCTTCTTTATACATCACCTCAATTTAGAAGCCCTCACATTTCAAAGCTATAAAATCTTTGCCTTTGTATTTAACAAAGAACCCATGCCTCTCTTATCAATATGCAGTCTTGGAAAGCTCCAAGCATTATAGGTTGAGAGACATGCCTTACCTTTCCTTACACGACATGGTAGAAGAGGAAGCTATAAAGAGGTTATCACTGCTTCCCCAGGAGTAAAGCAGCTCTCCTCAAATATGTCTCCTTCATCTTCCCCTAATCTGCATTCTCCAGGTAGGCAGGCAGGTAGGTAGACAGACAGACATGTGTATATGTGCACCCCAAACCCCCAAGTCTAGGGACTTAAATGCATTGCTCTAGGTATAAATAAAATATTTTTGGATATTTCACAATGTGTCCTTATTAAAAATAAAGTTTAAAGTAACCTATACATTCATTGAAAGATGATTGGATAAATAAAATGTGTGTGTATATATGTATATATATATATACATATATACACAATGGAATACTGCTCAGCCATTTAAAAAAGTAAAATAATGCCATTTGCAGAAACATGGATGGACCTGGAGATTGTCATTCTAAGTGAAGTAAGCCAGAAAGAGAAAGAAAAATACCATACAATATCACTTAAATATGGAATCTAAAAAAATGAGACAGGTGAACTTATCTACAAAATAGAAACAGACTCACAGACATAGAAAACAAACTTATGGTTACCGGCAGGGGAGGATTATGGGAAGGGATCAGTTGGAGGTTCACGGATTTGAAGATAATGCTATATATAAAGTAGATGAATGGCAAGGTCCCACTGCACAGCACAGGGAACTATATTCAATACCATGTAACAGCCTATAATGAAAAAGAATATGAAAAAGTTTATCTATCTATCTATCTATGTATCTATGTATCTATCTATCTATCTATCTACATACGTATATCTGAATCACTATGCTGTACACCAGAAATTAACACAACATTGTAAACCGACTATACTTCAACAAAAATTTTTTTAAAAAGTAAAACTCTTTAGCATTGTGTATATGGATGGCACCTAAGAGGCTGCCTAAACTAAAACATAGATTACATATTTTAGAATATAAACCGTTGCACAAATAGCATAAGAATAAAACAATAAAACTAACACTACGGAAAAGGTATTATTCAAACCTCAATTAACTTTAAAGTGTTTTATCATATGTGTGAAAGTGTACATACTGGCAGCAAAGAGGTATAAAGTTGACGGAAGAGCCTGTAACTCCTTCCTCCACGGAAGCTCGTCCGCAGCTCCGCTGGCCAGCACTTCCACTGAACGCATCTTGCTAGATCGCGTTCGTGTTGACTGGGGTACTTCCTGTTCATTTAAAATCTCCTTGACAGCCTATTGTTCCCCTTTCTCTGGTAAACAACCTCTTGAATTTCATTGCATGCCTGTAAAGTTCACGTACCTGACCTATTTACTCATGCAATTGCACTACCTCACTTTTGGCATTTAATGTACTCATCCTCCGAATCTGGATATGCCAAGATCTGTGTATGGCATTTCATTGCCTTCACTCGAACTTCTCATTAAGTGGTGATGGGTTGGGACAGTAAGAATGACTGGAAAGTTACTTCTAAATACCAATTATTACAAAATGTTTAAAATATTAGAATAATCTCTATAAATCAGACATATGCAAGCGGTCTGGACTAGCAGAGGTAAGTAGGAAAAATTAACAATGGAGGTTTGTGAAGTGTCATTCTTAATTGTGAGGACATTCTTCTTTTATTTATTTAAGAAATATTTGTTGAGCAATGAGTGGGCAGTGCACTAAAGTTTCACTGGTGAATAATGAGATATACAAATAAATAATTTCAGTGTAATGAGATAATTAACAAAAACAAAGTATGATGTGCCAGCATATGGGAAGAACGGCTAGAATCAGAGAGCTTCACTTTAAAGACACAGAGGAGGCCATTTTGTAACAAATGCAATTGGTACGTTACTTATACCACTTCAATGCTTGCTGTTCGACTCGCAGTGAACAATATCTGGATCTCTTTGCCAGAAGTCTGTCTCATGAGGGGAAGAAAACGATTGTGGCAAGATCCTGACAGGCTAGGGGTATCAAGGCGTTAATAACACTACCCCATTCCCTAAGAGGCAAGCCTCAATCAATGTCTAACAGGAGTTAAGGGCTGAAGACTCACTCACTTGCTATCCTATGGAATAATTCCAAAATGTGTATTTTATACCATTTCCCAAAGTCCTCTGCAGATCTAAGCTCTAGTCACTCATAACGGCTATTCACTTGAAAAAACTGTCTTTATTCTCGGCCACCCCTTTCCAGTCTCCCTTACCACATTCCTTCAGTGTTTCTTTTCTTACACCTGCCAAAGCCACTGCCTCAAATCATCATTTCAGAGTCTGCTTCTGGAGAACACAAATTAAAACACCTTCGATTGTAGCAATGTCAAAAGTGGAAGAATCTCTATTATAATGAGCATTTACAGCTGAAAAAACATACTAAACATTTATATGCTATAAAGTTGACCAACTCTCCTTTTTGTCTTATTTCATGAATTTATTATTTCCTTTTACTACAATATGAGAAAACTCTGAGCCAAGATGGTATCATCCCTTGGGGCGGTAGAAACAGCAAGACATTGCACCAAATTTGGCCGTATTGGCTCATTTTTAGGGATAATTTGAAAACTAGCTGAAATTTTGCCCCTGTTGTAAAAGTTGCTCTTTAGAACAAAAGAAGAGATTTCATTGATTTGAGGATTTTTAAAAAAGACCTTGATTTCCTTCTTTTTAGCTAAATCGCCATCACCTAGTATTTTTCAACAATGTTTATCATCAAAAGTATTTCTGGTTATATCAAAGGATATCACTAAATCATTTGGTAGCAGGGAAAAGAAAATATATTCAAGTAGCTTTCTAAATATTTAGATGCAATAGGGATGTTAAAGTATAAAAAGGGAGAGAAAACTTAGAAGTTGTATTCTCCTATCCTATGCTTCCTCTGCACACCGTTAGCAAATGTTGGAAAAGCTCAGAGACTTGGATTATATTGTCTCATAAGTCTGTTTTATTGCCAGATAGACAATGTTAACATGTCTACCAACTGGTCCCACTTCTCCCCCAATGAGCCATATTAAAGTGTGTTTCATTTTTTTCTGGCATCACAACTCATCCAACCCTGAAGGAAGCTATTTAAATTCTACCTAAGGCTTTTTGGGGAGATTATATAGTATAAGAATTTGAAACTAGAAAATACTGAGAATTATAGACATTAGTATCAAACACATATTACTTTTTATCCCAGCTTATCAAGGGGAAAATATATTCTTTATCCGTAATGAGAATATTCCTCCTGAAAGGCCCTCAAGTCCTGGGTTAGCCAAGGATTGTGAAATTTGACAAAATATAATTTTGAATTTTTTTTTGTCAAGTATACTTGGAATTGCTGAAATGCACACAGTAAAATCTTATACACATACGCAGCTCCAACACTTCCTTCTGCACGTTTAAGTAGCATAAATAAAAGTGTAGAAAAAATAGGAATTGAAAAATTGAAAAATTGTTAAGCAGAGTGGAAAAGGAATTTAGCTGCAAAAATCTGCTCCAGTCCTAGAGTCGGGTGGTGAATATTTTTCTAGATGACTCAAAAGATTTTTCTGCAGAGTCTTAGGGAATTCCTCTTATTAACCCATGGCACATGGATACTGAGTACCCAAGTAATAAGCAAGCAGCAGCAGCAACAGTAATTACAAAAGTGGCTGAAATTCATGAACCCTATGTGCCAAAGAGTCTTCTAAGTCCTGCACCTCTATGTATGCATTATTCACGAGGAAACTGAGACACAGAAGGATTCATTGTCTTGCTCAAGGTCACACAGCTGTTGAGTGACAAAGCTCAGATTAGAACCCAAGCAGTACAAATGATAACCATTATGCTGCTCTAAATGCAGTTATATCACAACAGTTATTTCAATAGTATGAAAATTATAACAAAAAGTTTTTGCAGCAAGGCATAAAGTTGATCAGGAGCCTGAACCACTGATCCCTTTCCTCTGGGCTGACTGGATACAAAATTCTGAAAGGAATAATACAAACACTTAAGAGTTACTCTGGAAGGAAAATTAGGTTTGCTTGAGAGAATGTTAACTTGTTGGCATACTGTAGGCATAGACTCTCCAGAGGACTGGGATGTGCAAAAATATTCCACCTTTGGCTTTAAAAGATGAGACTTTCAAATAGATGTTCGAACACATAGTAAATGCATGTTTCTCAGATTTGATGGTATTCATTAATGATGAAACAAAGATGCTGCTAGGAAAGATGTTCTTGGGTGAATTATCAAGAGGTACAAAACCTAAGATCACAAACCTGACTGGATTCAAATTATGACAGAAACTGGAAACATTTCTTAAGCTGAAAACAAGGGTTTTTATTAAAATTAATGAATCTTTTGCTCAATTTGAAAGAGTTGCAGTTGTGTCTGTTAGAGCTGTTGCTGAGTTGATCTATTCTTTCTCAGCTCTTGAAATAATGTCAGTTACCGTGGTTAAATCAGTGGTGCAGTTAATAACGTGGAAATGTGTCCCACAACACATCCCTGCTGACATTTGTGGACCAGCTGTGCCACTGCCAGTTTAGTTACCACACTCTGACTTGGCCTAAATGGCAAACCTATAATCAAAGGGGAAAAAAATAAAAATAAAATATGGACAATATTGCCCATGCTCCCATCCTAACCTTTTTCCTTAAGAAGAAAAAATACGTGTTATAAAACTCTTCTTTTCCAACTTCAAAGGACAGATGTATTGAAATAGAATTTCCACTGAGGCAAAGATAATAGAGCAAGAAAACAAATGAGAGGCTGGCATAGGGTGTGCTGTGTTTAGTAATCAGCACTGCCAGTCAGTACGGACTTGTTACTGTAATGAATTCTCAAGTGTCATTATTAAGAGAAATGAGTGTCTGTTATTTCAGAAAGTAAAGTGAATGAATTCCCTGCCAATCCAAGAGACTTCTGACAACTTTTCCTTTTAGCTCTATCATTATTGTATACATCAGTGCCATAATAAGGTATATCCCCACTTTGGGAACATTGAAATGCAGGCACATGTAGTAAACCTTTCTTCCGCTGGCATTGTCCATATTTACTATAAATTTTTCTTGATTTCTGACTTGTGCATTATGTACCCCTTGGTAAGCAAGCTCACTTAATCCAAGAGAAAATGAACCCAAGTAAAATCAGCCAACTTTAGAGTAGGTAAGACAGAGGCACAGCATAACAGAAAGGTCATAGGTTTTACTGTCAGAGAAGCTAGGATTTCTCTGTGATACTGACCTGCATATTTAACCACGGGCTTAAGTTTACTCATCCAGAAAATGGAGGTAATATTATCTATCTTGTAGATAGATATTGTGAAGATGACATTCATACATCACAGCTCTACAAGTTCAACATTGCTTTTTAGCACATTCACAGTTTACTTTCACCTTAAAAAGACTTAGGAGTGACGATATAGATGATGCTCCAATAATCAAATGAAAGTATAGAGCTTTGTATTATCTCTGTTTTATAATGTTTTAACTCATCATTCTAACATCTTCTGAATCTTTGGAATTCAGTACTACTTTTTTCACTGACCTAAGAGTTCAATGTACTCAGCAGGGCTCCACATTCTAGGACAAAGACTTAGACAATAGCACATTTTCAAACAAATCCCTGTTGACTCAAATAAATGAATGAATGAATGCATGAGAAACTGGAAAGGAGTCCTAAGGATTGTTATGAACTTTTCACTTTATTCTAAATGGAAATAATTCTTTATGAAGAATCATACCAATTTGAGAACCCCCATTTCAGAAGTCAAGATTTGACAAGTGAATACAGTGAAAAGAAATAGATGTTTTAACTCGCCCTTAACATAAATAAAGCCATATCTTAACATTCTCTACAAATTGGTAGCATAATTTTCAAAATGAAAAAAAGAAGACTCAGGGAAAAAAACATCTGATCTAAAGAAATCTAACTCCGTCTAAAACTAAAAGCACTAAAAGAATGGCTTTGTTTGCATACTAAGTTCAAGTTGAGGGTAGAATGACTTATCATGTATTACCTTTCATAGAAAGACATAGTACGCTTTCAAGTTCATGACAGTGTTTAGAAATCATTTTTTAATAAGCGGTTATTTTTATCAGTATAATTCAAAAACATAAAAATATCACTATACCTTTTATAAAGAAAATTCTACAGAGAATAAAAAAATAGCTGGGATTCTCATGTCTCAGCATTACTACCATGCTGCCAACGGTCTTGCATTTGTCAAGGATCCAGAATTCCATCGTGTGATTTTCTTTCAGTTTTCCTACCTTGCTCTCTCACTCTAGTTTCAGCATATTATTCCTAGGTATCCAGTGAAGTCCTGAGTGTAAATGGCAGTTATGGAATCTTTCTCTATGGCCAGAGGTCCTTGGATTTCAAAACATGAACGAGGCCACATTCAGCCAATAAATGTTAAAGTTTTGGCTGTTTTTTTCCCCCCTACCTCATTCTGTGGTACAGTTTTCCTCTTCCTGTTGCTTCACCAAGAATGCAAGCAAGTCATGATTTCTTACACCTAAAGAGAGTTTTCGCAGTGTGCATTTTAATTCACATGGATTTCTTATTGTCCTCAGCTTCCTCACATATGCAAGAGAACTATGGCGCTGTAGCTTGTACCATCTGTGTTAGAGTGAGAGCAATGGTTTCCTGCAGATCTCTACATCCTAGTCAGAATCAGAAAGCTTATCTTTGGATGATTATTCTCACTGAAATTAGAGTTCAAGTGTAACAGGTATTTTCTTTCAAACTTTAACAATGTAGTCCCTCTGTCTTCTAGCTTTCAGCATTTATTTGATAAATTATCTGTTAGTGTTATTTTTGCTCTTCTGAAAGTAAAGTCTCTTTTTTCTTCTGGCTGCTTATAAGATTTTCTTTTTCTTATTTCTTTCTTTCTTTCCTTCTTTTCTTCCTTTCTTTCTTTCTTCTTTCTGCCTGCCTGCCTGCCTGCCTGCCTGCCTTCCTTCCTTCCTTCCTTCCTTCCTTCCTTCCTTCCTTCCTTCCTTTCTCTCTCTCTCTGGCAGTTCTATTATGATATGTCTTGCTGTGATTTTTCCCTCCTCTTTCTCCTCCTCTTTCTCTATTTATGCTTCACATGGTTTATAGGTCTTCTTGAATCTGAAGGTTCATGTCTTTCAACAGTTTTGGATTTTTTTTTTTTTTTTGGACATTCGACTCTCCATTGTTTCTCATTTTCTCTCTCCTTTTCTTCCAGAATTTTTTTCAATATGAAATAAAGAATATATTCTGTATTTCACTGTTCCTCACATGACTCAAATTATTTAGTGTATTTATATTTTTCCAGATTTTCAGATTTAGCATATGTTTTGCAGTCTTCCATTGTGCCGATACAGTCTTGTTTATATTTCACTTTTAGTAATTTTAGTTACTGTAATGTCCAGATCTAGAATTTCCATTTGATATCTTAGATTTAAGTTTTCTAGTAATATTTTCCATTTTTCATCTTTCTATATTTATTTCTCTAGCTTATTAAATATATTAATCACAGTTGTTGTAAAGAACTTCTCTGCTAACTTCTTTATCAGAATTAACTTAGTATTGATTTTTATTGTCATGTAGTCACGTACTCCTTTCTCTTTGCAGAGGAAGTCACCAGCATTACAGCAAAAAATGTAAAGTCTTCTCAAAATATCCTCTTCACCCAGAATGTGTCCTCCCTATTCTAGCTCATAGTGTTTGCTCGTTTCCTTAATTCAGTCTAGAACTAAAATAAACTAAACCTTGGAAGGAGTTTTGGAAGTATTCATCTGCCTTGGGTTTACCTACTACTTTGCTGTAGGCCTTCCCCAGCTATTTTTTTTATCCAACTATTTGAAATTTATAAATATATTCTTGGATTAGTCTGGGTTCTTACATTACAGATTACAAAACCTAATTCTAACTAACTTAATAAAAATAGGGAAAAAAGGACAGACGAAGGGGCCAGGCTTGCAATAAAAGACAAGCAACATCCCATGAATTAGGTTAGTGCTGAGTGAATGAGTATTAGCAACTGTTTAACTGGCTGATTTAAGTGTCTTGGCATAACGCAGCTGAAATACAGTTCCTCCTTTTAAAATGTTTGTTTCACTTTATACAAGGTACAAATTTCTGATACTGAAAAAAATGTCTTAATTTTATTAGTTGGGATCAGTCAATAACAAGTTTGGTAGGAGAATGTAAAATCTTTCAAAAATCTGTGGAAGGCACATAAATTTGGTTTCTGATTGACTAAAAAGTTCTTTCTAAATAAGCAGAAGGAAAAAGCACAAATATTAATATTTCCTGTTACTATCTTATTACACAGATGGTATAGTGCATAGAGAACCATTGTACACTCAGGGCATTAAAGCAAAACAAACAAACAAAAATCTATTATGTGAAGCCAATGTAAGGTCCAGCCTCATTTCTAGGATGGCTAGTTATTTCTAATATTTCTGTGTGGCTCACTAGGATCCAGAATTTTATGGCTTTGATGTATTTGAGAAGTTTTATCTGTGATGTAAAAGATACTTTATTCAAACGCTATATCTAGTTCTTTACATGATATGTTTAAGTGAATCTAAATAATAATAATGTGAATATGACGTACTAATATTTAAAAGTGTTAAGAAACTTCTTTTTGCAGTGTGAATCATGAAATGTTACTGCTGGAAGGAACATTCGTGATCAGATAACCTTAGCATATCGTTTTACGTTAATTATTCTGTGTAAATGTGCTGAGTCAGCATGAACTGTGCCTGGAATTGGTGCACTTTTAGTTTTACAAATTCTGACGTTGTTGGGCCTCAGGTCATGGTAGGTGACTTATCTGTTTAATCAGATGGCTTCTCATTTAGTAAATAAAAGATACATTTATTTTAATAGGCCTAATATGTGAATTTTCTTTTTTTATATGGCTCTAGATTTCCATGTAGAAAGCAGCTGAACACGAACACCGTAAGTTGGTGCGCTGACCATAGTGCACATTGATATTCATGCCAGTGTTGCCTGATATCATGAGAAACAAAAAATGCAAATTAGTTATCAGTAATATGAGCTTTTACATAGGAAGAAATGGTATTATTAAGCGTTGTAAATAATAAAACTGAATAACCAGTTAGCCACAGTCACCAAACTTAGTCACAGAGAGCTCTTCATCGTTAGCACAACAGCAATAGCAACACAGAGGATCAGGTTGTTTGTCCAAGATCACACAGCTGGTTAAACATCAGAAACAGGAATGGCATTCTCATATGCAAACATTGGGCTTTTTTCCAAAAATTTCTGCTGTAGGAGGGGTGCTTTTTCAGCAAGGAACATTTGCATCATGTGTTCTTATTATTGGTGTTTTTCCAAAGAAGCACTTTATCTTTGTCCTTGAAGGGCTTACAGTCTAGCTGACAGATGGCATATAAAGGTGAAATGTGTCAAACTTATTAAAGGTAATATCTTCATAAGTGCAAATTAACATAGTAAAAAAGTGATGGTGTGAGAAGCGGCAAATGATACAGAGCAATAAGGTGCTTTGTGGAGAAGACAAATTTCGAATCAGGTTTTGAAGATGATGAAGATGAATGAGTGGAGATATTACAGAAAAAAATCCCATGATTAAAAACACAAAGGGAGGAATGAGTGTTACTAAGAGCTTAGTGAAACTGTTTCAGGGGTGAGGATAGACAAGTGGTGAAGCAGGCACTGGAGACCTAGAAAGCTATTCAGAAGGCCTTGGATTTGATAGAACAGGAAATACTAAAGCCAAGCCATAGTTTCTGTAGAGGATTATCACACAATGAAAATGGATCTGAAAAGACTATTTCAGTAATAGTGGTAGTATAGCTAAAACAAAACCAAAACCAGCCTTTCCATAGCAAATAGCATTTCTTTAGTTCAATTTTCTCATTATCCTTCACAACTACCATTTTGTGCCACTAAGTCCTAATTGTCTTCTTGCATTTATTTACCTTCCCAAGTTTTAGTTACTAGGTAATAACCCAGAAAGATATATTTCTTAGCCTCTTTTAGTGTAAGTGCATCCATGCACTCACTCTGGGCCAGCGATATATATGTGAGGAAATGATGTGAGTAACATTGAATCCATCACCTTAACTACAAGCTACCAACACCAGACTTCCTCTTTCACCTTCTTCTGGTCTGGGTAGGAGAAATGAGCACTAGCCAGCACTGATGCTAGGAGCAAGTACAGAACACTTGGAGATGACAGAGCGAGAAGAAAGAAACCTGGATCCCTAAATATTTTCTTGGAAAGATCTTTTCCACCAGCCTTGGAAAATTCACTTCTCTACAGTTTTGTGTGAGATAAACTTGCTTGTCACTCAAGCCACTAAATGAGGGGGTTTCTTGTTCCAGCAGTATAGCCTGAATATAAAACTGGTACCTGAAAGAAGGACTTTGCAGCAATAAAAATTAAAAATACTTGGCATTGTCTTTATATGTGACAGCTGATGGAAAAAAGGATATAGTATATTCTGATATGCTGGTGGCAATTGTCCTGAGAAAAACATTTGGTGAACTATAACCTGTAATAATTGGGAGTCATACCAAATGCCTTTGAACTTGTGGCTGTAGGGGAAGAGGATGGAAAAACACAGATTTCTTACTGTTCCTACTACTTTTAGCAAAATTCTATAAAAAAGAGATAAGCCCAGGCAAGAATCTGTCAGTTTGCAAGCAGAGGCAGAAGCAGGGGTCTCTCTGCCTGTGGCCAGTAATCTAAATTACTGAGAATCAGCAGACTCAGAGAGATGGAAAAGCCAGTGTCTCTGTCCTGAACAGCAGGAGATAAGATTGTCACTCAGAGCCTTTCCCGGTCAGACCCAGTCAGCCAATATTCAAAAATAAGATTTAGGGTAAATCCTCTCAATCAAGCCTATTGTTTCATTTGGTAACCACTCCTGAACTGAGAGAGACAGGAAGGGGAAACTTAACAGGTGCTAATAATGGTTGCCCAATGTAATGCAATTAATTCCTTTACTGAAAACAGAATGAGGTAGATAAATGAGGGAGTGGGAGGAGATAGCTTAAGGGGCATTGATGATCTGCAAAGACAATGGAGAACTCCTAGCTGAATTTTTATTAAAAGCCTGTAAGCAGAAAGAGATATCAGAGAATACAAATAGATTTGTTTGTTTCCTTTTTTGGTTCTGGAATTCATGTTCTGTTGTTTGCACTTTATTTTATCACATGTGGTCTGGAAACTATCTTCATCAGAACCATGTGAATTGCTTGGTAAAATACATATCTTTGGTCTAACCAACATCTAATAAATCAGATCTCTGCTGGTAGGCTACTAAAACTTTTTCTTTTTAAGATGTGCCTTGTTATAAATGAATCTTTCAAAAAAAACTTAACCTCTTTTTCCTTAAGTTTTAAATTATATGAAAGTTAACCACTTCATATGAACACATATGAACCTTTTGTTAAATACAGTTATCTTAGAATTCAAATAATATATTATACCAAAAAAAGAGTAAAGTTAAGAAACAACATGGCTATGAAACATGTCTTTGAAGAATCAATATTAGGCATAGGAAATACAGAAATAATCTCTGCTGGTAGCACTCTATATATCTTTTATGATAATTTTTGCCTGCGCTTATTTTTGATTGCGTTAGTAGTCCCCTGTGCAACATGTGTATTAACCTGCCTGGTTAACTCACTTATTATAAATCAAGTATTACTTGAGATAAAAATATAACTTTTTATAAATAAGACTGTATCATATTACAATTAAATATTAAAATGTCATTCAGGTCATTTTCTTGATAAAATACATATGGTAGCTATTCATATACTTAATGGATCCACCAAGAGAATGACCATATATCTCAGATCAGTTATGCTTCCTCAGCTCTGGTGTAATTGCCATGCTCATCCCACAGGCCATTTTTAAAAAATTATTACACTGTTAAGGTACATTCCATCTTAACCAAATTAAATAAAGCATTTAACAAATTCAGCATTATAAAGAATTAGCTGGAATTTATATCCAGTTGACCACATATTTTAAATATGCATTTGTATTAATCATATATATATATATATAATCATAGATATATATATATATATCAGCTCTACTGATAAATTTGATCAGTAAGAATGGAAGCATCCAACTCTTTTGAAGGCTTTTTTGAGCTATTTCATATCATTACAAGATCTGAACAAGCTTAGAGGTACAAGTACTGAGTGGATGTGAAGTCCTCAGAAGGGTTGCCCTTAGAGAGAGGCAAATACTCTAAACCAACCTTCAGAGAAAACAGAAAAGTTGCCTGATAAGCAAACACACGATCAGCTACCACCAGTGGGCAATGCTAGTTTCTATGGAAATGACGGTATGACAGTATGTTAATGACTTCCCTTTCTTCCTGGAAAACACTGCAGAAGGAACGCTAGTGCAGTAATTGATGTAAATTACCAAGAAAAGGGGCAGAGGGAGACAGAGCCAAATTTAAGATATGTATATAACATGTGAAAAAAAAAAAGATTTATTCTTGAAGAAAAAAAAGAAGAATTAGGCTGGGCTGCTCAGATACTAAAATTGAGCACTGACGGGATCTACAGGGCAGATGCCCTGGACACTACCACAGTGGGTGACACCGCACACCACACGAAGTGGGCTGCCTACTTAGAATCATCTTTTTGGGAAGAGCAGAGGGGCAAAATTTGATGTTGCATTCAAGTCATTTTTATTTAAATCTGTCATTATTCCTATATTTTTATGATTACCATTTAATGTGAGAATTAAATTTAAAATAATTTAAAGGAGCTTTGGAAGCTTGAAATGGACTTAAAAGTCTTTTCAATAGTACATACAGCTGATAGAGTGGAAAATAGTTCCTGACAACATTTTTTTTCACTCTCCAGATGCAGGTTTTAGATTTTTTTTTTTTTTAAATCACACAATGGAAAAGTAATGTATATTTTCCTACCATATTTTTTAAAATGACATCTCCTAATTTTTGGTATGTATCAAAATGTGAATTCATCCTAAAGTCCGTACATAGTTGTAAAATTAAAAATTTAATGGCATGTTGAGGAAATACCCTATACCATTTAAGGCAGTATAGCTTTTTAACTCTGAAGTACTATTAACTTCAGAACCTTTACTCAAACATGAATACATATGCCTTTAAATCTACCTCACTGTTTTCAATCTAACAGTTACCCAAGTTCACAAGGACTTTTTCTATTCTTACATTATGATAAAACTCACAAATTATGAAGACCTTGCATAATTTTATGGCTCTGAGATCTTCAGAAAAAGTTATACAAATGATAATTGGAAAATCTTTTCATTATTGAAAACATTTCAAAGCCATGATACACTCATAAGACTTCAAAAAAGTTGTTTTCTTAGGTTACCTAGTGATTTAATCCCACTTACTGACAGCAAACATAAACATAGTAACAACCTCCCTTTTTCCCCACCATGAATTGTCTCATCACCATGCATTGGACATTCCAGGGCTCAGATGAAATGTTCATCTATACCTGCTGCAAATGGCTGCAGACCAACCTTTGGATTCTGGGATGTGCAAACCAGTAAATGGTCTACCTTTGCAAGTTCAGACGTATCACTTCTCGGCCTTTTGGCTAAGATCAAGTGCAAGTTCAGATGTAAGACTGAGCTTATGCAGGGCTTAAATCGGGTTCATGGCTGTTAGGGCATGGAATTCTGGGGTTCTAGTACCCAAAGTGAAGTCAAGGAGTAAGAACACATGTTCCAAATGGGTATGAGCTCTTGGCTTTGGAAATGCCTTACCCTGTAGAGAGACTCTGGGAGGGAGTCAAAGCACGACTCTCAAAAATGAAGGTACAAAGTGAGGCCCCATTGCCTCGGTCTAAGGGCAGAGATGTTATGTGAAATGTCCATTTTATTTCCTTAAAAGCATCTTCAAGATATTTGGATCGCAGATATTATAGGATATTGCTGAATAGAGATCAATTTTTATCATTTTTTAAATTAAGATTTTTTTGAGAGCAGTTTCAGAATCACAGCAAAATTGAGGGAAGGAACAGATTTCCCCCATGCTCCCAGCCCCCACACATACATAGCTTCCTTTATTATTACCATCCCACACAAGAGATGAACGTTTGTTACAATTAATAAACCTACATTGACATATCATAATCACTGAAAGTCTGTAGTTTGTATTACGGTTCACCCTTGGTATTCGTACAGTCTATAGGTTTGTACAAACTCCTAATGTCGTGTATCTATCGTTATAGTACAGCACATAGCAATTTCACTGCCCTAAATATTTTCTGTGTTCTGTGTATTTATCCCTCTCACCACCAACCACTGGTAACCACTTTTTTTTTTTTAACTCTCTCCATAATTTTGCCTTTTCCAGAATGTCAGGTAGTTGGAATCATACATTATGTAGCATTTTCCTTCTGGCCTCTTTCACTTCATAATATTAAGTTTCCTCCATATCTTTTTATGGCTTGATGGTTCATTTCAAAGCAAAACAAAAAGACAGCCTGTTTCGTAAATAAAATAATGTGTCTTTTTTTTTTTTCAGATTCCACATATAAGTGATATCATATGGTATTTTTCTTTCTCTTTCTGGCTTACTTCACTTAGAATGACAATCTCCAGGTCCATCCATGTTGCTGTAAATGACATTATTTTTATGGCTGACTAGTATTCCATTGTATAAATATACCACAGCTTCTTTACCCAGTCATCTGTCAATGGACATTTAGGCTGTTTCCATGTCTTGGCTATTGTAAATAGTGCTGCTATGATCATTGGGGTGCATGTATCTTTTTGAATTAAAGTTTCCTCTGGATATATGCCCAGAAGTGGGATTGCTGGATCATATTGTAAGTTTATTTTTAGTCTTTTGAGGAATCCCTATACTGTTTTCCATAACGGCTGAACCAAACTACATTCCTAACAGCAGTGTAGGAGGTTCCCTTTTTTCCACACCTTCTCCAGCATTTATCATTTGTGGACTTTTGAATGATGGCCATTCTGACTGGTGTGAGGTGATACCTCATTGTAGTTTTGATTTGCATTTCTCTGATAATTAATGATATTGAGAATTTTTCCATGTGCCTCTTGGCCATATCTTCATTGAAGAAATGCTTCTTTAGGTCTTCTGCTCACTTCTGGATTGGGTTGTTTGGTTTTTGCTATTAAGTTGTAAGAGCTGTTTACATATTCTGGAAATTAAGCCCTTGTCAGTCTCATCTTTTGCAAATATTTTCTCCCATTCTGTAGGCTGTCCTTTTGTTTTGCTTATGATTTCCTTTGCTGTGCAAAAGCTTATAAGTTTAATTTGGTCCCATTTGTTTATTTTTTCTTTTATTTCTATTGCCTGGGTAAACTGCCCTAGGACAACATTGCTAAGATTTATGTCAGATAATGTTCTGCCTTTGTTTTCTTCTAAGAGGTTTATAGTGTCTTGTCTTATATTAAATCTTTAAGCCCTGTTGAGTTTATTTTTGTTTTTGGTGTGAGGGAGTGTTCTAACGTCATTGATTTACATGCAGCTGTCCAGTTTTCCCACCATTTCCTGAAGAGACTGTCTTTACTCCATTGTATATTCTTGCTTCCTTTGTCAAGGATTAATTGACCAAAAGTCTGTGGGTTTATTTCTGGGCTGTCTATTCTATTCCATTGATCCATAAGTCTGTTTTTGTACTAATGCCATCTGTTTTGATTACTGTAGCTCTATAGTATTGTCTGAAGTCTAGGAGGGTTATTCCTCCAGCTTCATTCTTTTTCTTCAGTCATGCTTTGGCAATTCTGGGTCTTTTGTGATTCCATATAAGTTTTAGGATTTGTTCTAGTTCTCTGAAAAATGTCCTGGATAATTTGATAGTGATTGCATTAAATCTGTAGACTGCCATGGCTGTGCTATTTCATATCCCACCAGCAATGGATGAGAGTTCCTGCTATTCCCCATCCTTGTCAGCATTTGGTGCAGTGAGTATTCCAAGTTCTGGTAATTCCAGTAGGTGTGTGGGGTATCTCACTGCGGTTTTGACTTGCATTTCCCTGGTGACATATGATGTGGAGCATCTTTCCATGTGCTTATTTGCCATGGGCGTATCTTCTTTGATGAGCTGTTGTTATGGCCTTTGGCCCATTTTTAAATTGGACTGTTTGTTTTCTTGTTTTCTTTTAAGAGTTCTTTGTATATTTTGGATAATAGTGTCCTTTGCAAATATTTCCTCCCACTCTGTGGATTGTCTTCTCATTGTCTTGATAGTGTCTCACAGAGCAGAATTTTTTAATTTTAAGAAAGTGGAGCTTGTCAATTACTTCTTTCATGGATTGTGCCTTTAGTTGTATCTAAAAAGCATTGCCATACCCACCTAGGTTTTCTCTTATCTTCTGGCAGTTTGTAATTTAGGTGCCTGACAGTTCTGTTTTGTTTTGTTTTTCGATTGTAATGCAAGTGCCTGACTAAGTTTTTGATTGCCAAGGCATTTCCTTCAAAGATAACTATAAAAAGTAAACATACTGCCAGCCACAGGACTAGATAAAGAGCCAAGCTGCTCCATCCCCCGAAGTTCCTTTGTATTAGTGTTCTCTGGATGACTAAGATAACTGACAGGCCTTTTTTTTTTTTTTTTTTCCATCCCATGTTTTAATTCCTGCTCTTGTGTTTTAAATTCACCAATACTGAGTGAACCTGAAAAAGTCTAGACTCCCCCACACCCTTAACCCCAATAGAAGCAGAATCCCAGTCCTGCAACATCTCTGTCTCTCCCTGTGACCTTGCTGTGTTCCAGACATGATGTTCATTCTACAGGACCTGTGAGTAATAAACTTTGCTTTTTTGTTGAAGTTTCCTGATGGTTATTGCTGAAGGTCTTTTGAAATCATAATAAGGACCATGAGGACCAGTCCAGCCACAGCATTAGTGCTGAAAGGGGAAATGTGTGTGGGGACTCACTCATGGACCAGGTGAGTGCCCCCAAGCATTTCTAGCCAATAGCATCACTAGTGATAGGCTGAGACTGGCACAAAACAGAATTTTATAGTTTTCCAATTCCATTTAGGTCTATGATCCATTTTGACTTAAATTTTGTGATAGGTGTAAGGTCTGTGTCTAGATTCATTTTTTTGCATATAGATGTCCAGTTGTTGAGAAGACTAACTTTATCCCCATCATATTACCTTTACTCCTTTGTCAAAGATGTGTTGACTGTATTTATATAATCTATATCAAGGCTCTTTATTTTGTTCCATGGATCTATTTGCCTGCTTTTTTGCCAATAACACACTTTCTTGATTACTGCAGATTTATAGTAAATCTTAAAGTCAGGTAGTGTCACACCTCCAACTTTGTTCTTTTCCTTCAGTATTGTATTTGCTATTCTGATCTTTTGCCTCTCCATGTAAACTCTACACTCCATTTACCAATGTCCACAAAATAATTTAATGGGATTTTGACTGAGATTACATTGACTCTATAGATGATGTTAGACAGAACTGACATCTTGACAGGGTTGTGTCTTCCTATTTATGAATGTGGAATATCTCTCCATTTGTTTAGTTCTTCAATTTTTATGCTTTTGAGTGCAGGAAAAAAACTGTGACACATATTAAAGGGCAAATTTTAGCTTTTCCTTATCAAATATAGCTTAATTGAACTCACTGTTTTCCTATGTTATGCTGCATCTGAGATCCAATGAGTACTCCATCCATTTAGTGCCATCTAAGCCATGATTCTAGTTATTGTAAAAAAAAAAAAAAGTAGTAGAGTTTGTCTTTACCGTTTGATTAAAGCTTCTCATTTGGGTATTTAATTATTAATCTATTATGAACCAATTACTTAAGTTTAGGTTGATGGCTATAAGAAAACCTTACATAAAAGTCGTATTTTTTAAAATAATCATTGGTGGAAGAAGGTATATCTTTAGGTATTATAAGATGCACCAAACTTTCTGTAATGTACCTAAATAAATATTTTCCCCACTGACAATTGCTTATTATATGCAAAAGCAAGAGATGGACATCATTAATAAAGCATCCAAAATATGTAAGAATGTTAAAAAAATATATGCAGGGTATTATAAATTTCGATTTGACCAAAGGAATCGTAGATATTTTTGCCATCATGAGAGACCTTAAATATAATTTACTTGAAAGTTTCTTATATTACAAATGAATTTTGAAACTAAATCCCAGAAAGATGATATCATGTATCAAGATGGTTCCATCTATCATTGTTTAACCAAGATTTAATGTCCTCAAATGTTTAATAAAAATTATTTGTAACATTGTTGATTATTGATTTCTAATTGTGTTTCTGCATAATGTAAAGGAGAAAAATATGAAGACACTTTGACTAAAAAAATCCATGAGAGCAGAAACCCCTTTTAAACCAGATAGTCTCCATCCCATAGCCCAGTACCTTTAAAACTTATTCCCCGTTAGGATAAGCAATAAACGTGTAGTAGAAATGACTATTTTTAAGAGATAAGATTTTAAGATTAAAATGCTCAACTCCACTAGTTGTTTTCAGATAGTCACTTATAGATTATTATGACTTCCATTTTGTACATAAAAAAATGAGAAGTAAGGCAATTTTAGAATTTTGTTATAGAATGTAGCCCAACCCAGTGATGTACTGGTAAATGCTTAAAATGTTATGGATTTGGGTAGGGTGGAGTGAAGTGGCTCTGTTATTTGCCAGTTTCCATGGTTTACACCAAACATGGCTTATTTTCAGCTAGCAACATGCTGAACTAGCCAGTAAAATCCTTGAAAATTTAACATCAGCACTAGAAATACAGTATGACTAATTTCTATTACACCATACCACCGACCCAACCCTTTCATGATGCAAAAATGTGTCTTCTAATAAAATATTCCTCATTCATGGATTGATCTAATGTATATATAAGAGAATATTTTTAATGTGTAAAATATTTCACGAAGCTTCGTCATCAATGACTTTTTATTAATAATTACATAAATTAGCTATATGTTTCCTTACACTAGCTTGTTACAAACACACAATTTTGAAAACAATGTATGAACTCATATTTATTCTTTAAGCATCATAATTTTTAAGCATCACAATTTAATCTAAAAATTTAAGGAAAAAGGGAATGAAGTGGCTAGTCTATGGTTAAGAAACCATTGTTATTTCTTTAATAGTTTGTGATAAATTTTGTGGGACCTTTTAAATAGAGTTGTGGAAATTGCTGTCTTTTTTATGACATGGGGTAAAAGTGACTTCAAATACATTCTTAAACACAGCAAGTGACTTGAAATATTTATGTTTATAGATAAACGTACACTATCTTGCACTTACTGGGATAGAACTTAGAGTGGCATCTCGTTTTAAAAAACTCATCAGATTTGGGATTTTCAGACTGAAAGTGAAAGTAGTTTAGCAGCTCTGTTAGGATTAGAAAATTTGGCATTGCTTTTCCATTAGGATTAGCTGTCAACCATCAGCTGTAATACTAGAAAAATCACAGTTCTACTCTGAGCAAGCCCAGAAGATGATGCCAAGAAGTTACTATCAGGTTCTATCCAGGTGTGCAGAACCAGAGAACTTCGCAAGGAGGCAGAAGCCTCTCTGCTGGGTGTTCGGCATGAACAAGTTTGCGTTACACTTTATTTTGATCTAACTTACTTCATTGAATGAAACACTCTAAGGTTTTTCACTTCTCTGTATCTAAATTTGGCTCCTTTGCAGATAGAAACATCCAAGAGGGACAGTGTTTGTCTTTGTAAATATAGAAAGAGTCCCCGTAAACAAAGATACCGTTACTGGTTAGGCTTCTGAGATTTGAAACTCAGTATCTGCTTAAAATATTCACCATGTGACTCAGAGAGGAAATTTTATTCTAATATTATATTAAACGATATACAAGTATTTATGTAAATACATAAACTTCTGTATCAATTTATATGTCTACATGTATATAAACATATATATACCAGTGTATGTCTATACATTAGGATGCATTTTCCATGGCTAATTTTTACCCAGCAAGCATTTGCTGAGTATTTAGAACTTTCAAAACATTGTGCTAGGAGTGAAAGGAAAATAAAAGTGAATAACACACTCAGGAAAAAAGGGAAGTTGCTTTCTAGTAGAGAAGACAGGCATATACTTGGGAAATGAAATTGATATGTGAGGCAGACGGAAGAACAAGAGACGCACAGAGCATCAAATGGCCAGACTAGAACCCAATTTATTTAACATCCCAACTCAGCAGATCGTGGGTAAGGAATTCTATTAAGTCTGGTAAGGGTAAAGTGAAAAGTTTATGCTTAAATCCTTTTCTAGAGAGACCCTTCACCAGATAAGAGATAAAAGTTCTTGGAGGGAAATTATATAATACCTATCAATTCTTAAATGTACATTTGATTTAGCAAATTTACCTCTAGAAACTCCCTTCAGCCAAAAAAAAAATAATAATCAGGAAAAATAGCATGTTTTCCCTCCTGAGGATACCCTCAAAATGACGTTGTTACAATATGATAAAATTAGAAACCACTTATTTAACTTTTTGAAAGAGGAAAATTGTTAAGTGACATATGTTAAACCATACAAAAGAATTAGCTGAAAAAAGCCAATGATTTTGTTTAAAACTGTGCCTAATATTATGAAAAAATGTTTTCAATGGATGATCAGTACAGATTAGTGTCTGACACGGAGTCAGCTTTCTACATAAGAACATCTTGCTCTTCTAAGAATGCCTTAGAAATAGATGCATTTGAAAAGAGTTTGTTTAAATTTGAACCAAAATGCTACCTACCGATTTTTTTTTTCACTTCTGATGGATATTAGTTACCACATACGTGCATTGGGGTTTACCATCTCAAACGTAGTATTTCACAATGTATATCTATTTTGGTAGTTAATTGGAACCCATAGTGATGTGGGTTCTATGTGATTACAAAATCAAACCATAAGTGTACGTAGGAAATACCTGCCAGATCATAGTGGTTATCCTGCACCTGTAACGTGACTGTGTGTGAGGGGAATGAAAGCACTCTAAATTCAGATCAGATTTTTCACTACAGTCAGTTGATTATTTAGAGTTAAGCACGGTAGGAAGAAGGTAGCCTTAGGTAAGTAGTATGTCACATCTCCTGTTTAGATTGTTAGAATTTTCAAGTACTGAATAAACTGTAATTGAAGTTGTGACTAACCTCTTTTATTCTCCTAAAACAAACAAGCAAAAATCTCTCTTGAAACTGCCTTCCTCAATTTTGTACCTTTTCACGCTCTCCAAGGCTTTGCTTTTCTCTTGGTTGTTTCTCTCAGCACCGTTAAGTCCTCAAGTTGCTTCAGTGAAGGGAGAATATAAAGCAGCAACGCTTAGCAACATAATAGATTGGTTCATTATTATTTGTTGCCTCAGATGATATTTGCAAGTTTCGCAAAGTGTTTCCTTTTTCGTTTGTTAATGCATATTTCTATTGCCCTAGGGCCTCCTTTATACAAATGGCCCTCTGGCTTTCCTGCTACTGCAGATCAGACTTTCCCTAAATGTCATCAATGCCTTAACTGCATGCCAAACAAATATGTTTATCTGGCACAGACATAAAACAATGTCAAAAGAAAATATCTGGTGATGTTGATAAGTTAATTTGTCACTCTCTAAATATTTATGCACCCTCCAAAGCATATGCAAACACAAGCTTAATTTAAAGACATAGTTGACCTACTGTTCCTTTTGCAGAAAAGCCCTAAAATGAAGGTCCAGCATAAATTAGTCAATGGAATTTGCCTGCATTTGTGTTTAGTGCCCTTTAATATGTTGAGTTTTATCCAGATACTCTATGACTTTGACCACTAAAGTTGGGTATCTCTGATCTAAGATCAAAGCAAGACTTTTGCTGCAGCTATTGAAAATACTCTTCCGCAGCTTTCTAAAATGTTACATTCAGAAAACATCTGGCCAAGGCTAGTTTTTCTTCCCTTCTATATATTTTTTATCACCTCAACTATCTTCACTTTCTTCAAGATAGAAAGGATAAGATTCAAGGGTGACCTGCTAGCAGGGGAATGTGGGATGGAGTCAGAGACAGTCAGGAGTTAGTAGGCTCCTTTCAAAGCAACAGAACCTGAGCTACCTTCTTCCATTTAATCTACTTCTCCTCTAGCTTGGTATCCTTACTACTGCATTTAAAACGGGACAATACCTATCAGATAATTGCCCCTAACTAGAAGGTCCCTGGTATACATAATGTTTCCAGTTCTTCTCGTCAATAGCTTCTGTACCCCTAGCTGGTCTTTTAGGTGACCCCTTTAAGCAGCATAACTGAGGTTTCACAGTTGGGAGTCTTGTTCAGCCTGATTAATTAAGTGCCATTTTTCCTCTGGGAGGAAATTAGCTGTTTAGATAAATATATTAATTGAGTGTTTGTTTCCGTTTAATGTGATCATACACAGAATCCCTTGGCACAGTTATACCTTGTTCCAAAACCCTCTTTTAAATATTTCTTTTAGGTTTTTCAGTCATCTTGGGAAGACACCTATAATTTCCTCATCCAAAATAATTTAGAATATGCATCTCTTCCAAATTTGCTGCAGGCTTACCAGCTTTATATTACTTCTCGGCTTTGAAGTAATTTCAGGAGACTGTTGATCGCAGGGTGATTCTGTACGCAGCCATTCATACAAAGCAGGACTGGCTCAGTTTCCTCAGCTTATTGAAGTTTGGTGACTGCTATTACTGATGAGTCCATCTTTATCCCCCAGGGGAGGCACGTCACAGACACGACACTAAAAGAAATAGCAAGTACAAAGATGAATATGACATGATCCTTGCCCTCAACAGAAATAAACCACAAATAACATGAAATATGTGGAACGTGCATTAAGAGGGGAAGAAAAATGTTCCACAGGAGCACCACTGAACGTTATAAACTTGGACAGGTATGTGAGAAGGAGAGTGTGATAACTGCATTCAAACTGCAGTGAAGGATGTGCAATTTAATGGCATGATGAACAAACAGCCAAAATCTTAGTTTGGCTAAAATGCCTTCCCTGAGCACCTAAGTGTATACAATAACCAGCAAAGGTGAACTGTACATTTGGACAGAGGTTCTGGAAAACTTTTAACCGCTATCTGGGAAGTTTGAATTTTAGTATGCAGTGGAAGTCTTAGAAGATGTTCAAGCTGGAAAGAGATATGTTCAGAACTGTGATGAGGGAGATAATCTACTGACATCCTAATCTGTCTTTGGCAACATCAAGGGAAAGTTTCCTGAACAATGGCCATACTTGCTTCACCCACCTGTCCTTTATTCATTACACCATTCGAACATTCACAAAACATCTACTAGGAGCCTAATGCTGAATTAGTAATATAGTATCAGTTCCTTAATCTGACAGATATACTGTGTGCATTACCATGATATACAAAGATGAATCGGATATGATACTATCATTCATAGTTCACAACACAGGATGAGAAAGGACATAAATAATTATAGAGCGAATTTCAGCAGAGGTAGAGGATCAGGGAAAGATTCACAAGAAGGTAGCGTAAGCCCTGGACTCAAATAAGTTATGTCTTTATAAGATTTACTTTGCAGGTTTTTTTTAAGGAGAAACAGACATATCTAGAAAAAAAACTTGATTTTAGGGATTCTAGGTTAATCTACCACCCCAAAAGTACCTGCTAAAAAGTATAAAAGTCCCTGTTTTGCTTTTAGAGAAGAATCCCATTGAATTATCTCAAAGTACTTCAGCAGCATTTGCTCTGTTTGAGTGCAGTTTGTAATGGGTCAGGAAAAAAATGTGATTCACCAACATTTTATAATCTTAGTGTAAAATTAGTTTATCAGGTCATATTTTTCCATAAAAGTAATTTAAGATGAGAAGAAATTGAAATTTTGCTAACATAAAGATGCCAAAAGGTAATGGAGCTCTCAGCAACAAGATCAGGAAGATGATGCAGTGAGTGAGCCTAAAGGCTAGCGGATGTTTGAAGGTGATGGAATATCTAGTCAGGCACCGGGTATTTGAAATTTGGGAGGAAAGGTCACTTAAAGGTGGAAATAGGTTGGTCCTGGAAAGAAAACTAAGTCAACCTCCTGGTTTTGCTTATCACTGGTCCTACTCAGGACTGATAGTACTAGGCATTAAAATTCTGGTTCTAATTCAAACTCACATGGTACCTAAGATTTACATAGTACTTCCTGGTAAATATTCTGGTTCTATTCCAAAGTCATATTTAAACTAAATTCTTCATGTAAAAACCACTCAAATTTAAGAAGAAAAAGCAATTTTTAAAGAACAACTGTCTCTCTGATGAAATCACAATATTTTTTCTCTCTTTGAATTTTTTATTTGGTTTGAAGAAATTATAAAGCTGATTACAAGTTAAATGGCTTTAGTGTTTTTTAGTCCATCCTTTTTTTTTTTTTTTGAGATTGGCTCATTTCACTGTTTCACAGATGACTGAAGCCCTTGTGGTTACTGGGTCTCATCCATCTTATTTTGGGTTGACTTTGTGAATCTCACTCATTTAGAGTAGATGGCCGTAGGAGTAAGTAGAATCTGGGAACAAAGGTCTCACGCTGGATAGGCATGTGACACCTAAAAGCCAATTTGACAGAAATGAAAGGAGACAGTTTTGGAAGTGATAGATAGGACAAATAAGGCACATCTTATGAGTTGGCAAAGAAAATATTCAGTTTCAGTTGCAGTGCAAATAGCATCGATGCATGTTTTCAGAAAGTCATAGTCTTAATGAATTCATGCATGTCAGCATCATTGTAAACATATTTGGTTTCGTGTATGTGTGTGTTTAGAGTTAAATTTTTCCAAAATCATCACCCCTGCTCCCCTTCCGTATTAGTCCAAACTTTAACTTCCATCTCTTTAACAAGCCTGTTCTTCTCCTTTCATCTCTCTGACTCGAGTATTTCTTGATTGTGCCTCTTTGGTTTTGTGTTTTACACTTAGCACTCATTTGATGCTTTTAATCTTCAAAGCTCCTGAGAACATTACCTAATTAATCCTCCCACAATCCTTACAGTCATGTAAGGAAATTCATTACTAGAATTTCTACTTTCATATGTGAAGAAAAAATAAGGCAAGTTAAATGACTTACAAAAGAAAAATCTCAAAAAGTGAGTTCCCGCCTGCACTGAAACTCTTACGCTCAGTCACATTGCTCCTGTATCTTCCTTTTCGTATAACCTTTCTGGTGTTCTTTGTTATAATGTACTTACTTTGATATTGTACATTTTACTTATTCATATTTCAGTCTCTCACAAAGAAGACTGAATTTCCTTCTTTTAATAATAAGCTTTCTGTTAATTTTCCATTTTCCATTTTCTCAATACTTGTTTTTGGCTTTTCCTATACTTGTGTTTATTTGTAATTTTATAACCCTTTTACAGCCTCATCCATAATATTTTCAACATATTATGCAATTTTACTTTAATGCAAGACTTAATTAGATCGCCCATGATTATAATGAAAAAAGCAACAGCTTTAAAAGTCCTAAGTTCAGATTGAATGCTGACTTCTCCATTTGCTCCAATAGGTTAGTCAAATAAATTAATGTCTCTGATATATGATATTGTTATCTACATATTAGAAAATAGAATGTATATTTCACTGGACTGCTGTGAGGATAAAAGAGATGACACATTCAAGCACCCAGCAGAGCACCTGCACACAGTTGTTTCAGCTCTTCTTTCTTTTCTTTTTACTCTCCCAGTACTTTGTTAAAAATTTAAGTATCTTAAAAAGTTAAGATCTTAACTGTCCAATTTTATGATTTTTAACAAATGTATATAACTGTGTAACCATCACACAGCTCAAGATACAGGACTTTTCTATCCTGTGTCTTCAAGGTTTCTTAATGACTGTTTCCAGTCAGTACCTCCCCCAAAGTGACAAGTGTTGTGAGTTTCACCATCCATTAGTCCTGGGTATTCCAGAACCTCACATGAACAGAATCAGTCAGAATGTATGACTACCTCCTTTCACTGACCATGTGCTTTATGACTCATAAATGTTGTTGAATGTTGTTATCAGTAGCTTTGACCTTTGTCTGTGCTTCTCATTCTGCTGATGGACATTTAAGTTGTTTCCAATTTGGAGCAATATATTATGAGGAAGGCTTCTTTCTACGTACATTCTTGTAAAAGACTTTCGTGAACAAATATTTTTGTTTATCTTGTGCAAATACCTAGGGATGGAATTGCTGAATCATGAGGTTTGACTTTGTAAAACTTTGCCCGTTTTTAATAGTGGTTGAACTCTTTTTTACACTGGCCCCAGAAGTGTATGAAAGCTTGGTTGCTCCACATTCTTGTCAATGCTTGATGCTGATAGTGTTTTAAATTTTACTCATTCCATTGCATGTGTAGTGGTAGTTCGTAATGCATTTCTTTTGCATTGCTTTCATGATTAATGATACTGAGCAATAATTGGACCAATTATTTTTTTAGAAGAATGCTGTTGTTTCTTCTCTAAACAACACTGTTACTGCTCAGCTGCTTTTTGATAAAGTACTAAATAGATTAGATTTTTATTTAATTTTTGAATTTTAACTTTATAGAAGATATCACAGTAGAGACTGTTCTTTTATCAAGAGCAAAAAGAAGTACATGGCCAACCCTACTATCTTAATTATCAATATTCTTAACTTAAAACTGTCAAGAGCTATCAACTATCCCTTTCTGATAGAACAAGCATTGGCTTTTCTTCTGAAAACAGAATAATCTTTGAATTTTCTAGGATTTTATGGAAAGGTTTTCATGAAAATGTAAACTAATGCTGGAAAAAATCACAACAGAGCAGTGACTTTCTTTAAAGTTATGAAGGAGTCTGGAGGGCAAGCCAAATCAACAAATAGGGGAAAGATAAAACATAAAAAATGGATTAAATAGCTTGGGGAGCAAAGAAAGTGAATGACGATCCAAATTTGTGTCTGCGCGTTAGAATGTGATATCTCTGAGAATAGGTGTCAACGCGGAAGCGAGAAGAAGATCAGGAACCACTCAACTGGAGTTCACTCATCAGCATGTCTGTATCTTCTTCCACTTTCCATTACCTGGCACAGTTTTTTCCTCTGGACAGTAAAACTCAAAATAAATGAATATTATTTTACTAGCTGTCGTTAGAAAATAAAGTGCCTTCAGATGTTTTTCTTTAACACAGTTACTTCAACCTTTCTTTTCCATTTGTCCTTTATCAACCACTAACTTTAGAAAGTACTGAAATATAAGAATTTTTTTAAAAATAGGATGCAAGCATTTAGAAAGAGTTAATTGCATTTAGGCTTTTAGTCTAGGAATGATATAATTGACCAAGTTGCTGACTTCAGCTAGCTGAACTACTTAATCGAATCAGCTATTGGCGATATTATTGATTTCTCAATTAACAGCCTAAAAGAATGAGAAAAAACAAAATGTCTGTTGGCCAATTAGTTCTTTCATTTTATGACCTGAGAGACCTGCATTACACAACCTATCTGCCTATCTGCAATAGACATTGATAAATAGATAGATGGATGGATAGATAGATAGATAGATAGATAGATAGATAGATAGATAGATAGAGGAAAAAATGGAAAGAAAATCTCCCAGTGGGACTGCTCTGCCTTAGTAACTATATTTACATTCTCACAAGTAATAGTATGAAAATATTATATTCACTGATTCCTAACGTTTCTCATAATATTCCAACACATTGTGCTCAAAATTGGAAAAAGGAAACTAGTTTCAATAGGAAACTAATCAGAGATAATCTATACTCACAAGTCCAACTTTTTTGTCCTGGCTTTGGAATAGTTGCTTTGTGTGTGTTCATGTATGTATATGTATGTGTGTTGTCCAGAACCACAAAGAAAGAAGCACATGAAATCCTAGGAAAAAACTTCAAAAAAATTACAGCTATAGAAAGAACACTAAATTCTATTGTTAAGGGCACAATGCTAGTAAATTTTCAATACTACCACTGTCTTAATTCAAGTTCCCTAAAAACATGATGAGATAAGGATTAATGTGCAGTGATTTCCTAAGGACGTGCTTCCAGGGGAAACCAGTAAGGGAATAGGAGAAGTAAGACATACAAGGAGAAGCCAAACAAGGATGTGATTCTAGATCATTCCAATTTCAGTTCTCAGGCTAACACAGCTGGCGAGCCCTGAGGTATAAATTATATCTCACTTTGCCCCCCTCCATTGCGGCAATGGAATTTAGCATTCATACTCCTGCACGAGTCAGTCACTATGAGCTGCCTCAAGGGACATAAAAACATCTCTCAGTCACTTCCATCTTTTTGGAATCACAAGGATAGTCTTCTGATCTAACAATGGTCCTAAAGTAAGAGCACCAGAAGATAGAAAAAAAAAATGAAAAGAAAGAAAAATTCAGTACGTGAAATTGCTCCTGCCCATCCCATAAATTTTTTAAGTTTCAGGCACTTAGGTTGGTCACAAGACAAACATGGAAACAAGAATGTGCGCGGGACAAGGCAAGGGTTCCACTCTCCATTGTCAGAAGTAGACAGGCAAGAGTGAGCAAGCCTTGAAAAGCACATTCCCGGGTTTTAGGTTCAGCAGGAAAAGCAGACATGAGTGCTGTTGTCGAGGGGTTGAAGTTCTTGGCCTTCCTGAAGAGATAGCTCCTGTCTCAAGTACAAGAATGTCAGTACAACTTGAATTTAGCCATAATTGATATGGTCTCAACTAAAATACGAAAAAATTTTAATTCAAAAATATATTAAATTATGTTTGAAAATTAAGCGTATAAAATCAGTCAGGGACCTCACAGTCATCACTGCTTCAGGCATGGCTAGATCCAGACGTCAGTGGACCTTGTATGGACTCTTACTTTTCCCCATGTCTTGTATATGTTTTGTATACATTTCTTCAACGTTTTTTCTTATTATACACCTCCATATGTTCAAGGAAGATTGTCTTAATCAGTTCCAGCAAAAATCATTCAAGCTGATCCCCATTTCAGCAGAATAATCTCTCTTAAGACCAATATATCATATCTCAGGAAAGACTATGACTGACCCCAGTTCAGCCCCTAGCCTGTCTAGAAATAAATCATGACTAGGTTTTTTTTTTTTTTAAATATTCTAAGTGGCTGACATGTATCAATACTCATCTTTTTCATTGAGGATATGTGTACCCTGAGTGACATCCCTAGTGATGAAGGGGTGATAATATTCCAGTTGACTTACTTGGGTCACCATTCACTTGTTGGTAAATATGAGGCACTGTGAGTGACCTTCCAATGTGGTGTTGTGGTGATGGGTTTCCTCCAGGCAAGAATATTAGATACAGAAAGAACATAGACTATTTCATTGAAGCTAGAATGTCATCAGTGATAAAAGCATTATTATTTATGTAACACTAAGAAAGAAAAGCTGCTATGAAACTATATTACAATATTTTCTTAGCATATACTTTTTATATTTATTGAGGCTTTTTTGGACATAATAATGGTACATTTTTGTTTAGAAAGAAAATATAAGTGAAATATATTGATTAAAGTGCCATTAGAACATTTCCATATTCAGTGCCCAACTCTCCTAAAACTCTTCAACTTAGAATGCGTGTGTGTCTATGTGTGTGAGTGTGTGTATATGTCTGTGACCATGTGTATTTTCACACATTATCACACCTTATGCCAAGGAGAGTTTTGTTATTGCAGCATTTCTTGGAAGAGTGCCCCTATCTTTGTATCTGGAATTTTCTTCCAAGCTAGTTACACTCATTCTGGAAGGTTTGATGCAATGGACAAGCAAAAAGAATGTGTTTCTTAATTGCCACTTGAATAATAGCAGTTGGAAGAGTAATCTCAAATTCAGAAATGTTAATATAACAAAATTTGAATCTTAGTAGCCATAAACATATTATGCCAGTAAAATGGATACAATATAAGTAATTGTTCTTTAGTTATCTTGATGTATTTTGTTTCAGTGAATATTAACATATGCATTTATATTTAGAAGGTCTTCTATCAATTTTCTCCACTAAATTTATTTTCCCATAGTTTGTCTCTTACCTTCAAGGCTTTAACGAATCTAATTGTAGTAGTGGGGTAGAGACTTCTTAGGTAGTAAATATTTTTTTTTAACTGACATAATGTGTAAGAACATAAAATAATAAAATATCAGACTCCAATATAGTACTTCCAAAATACTTAGTTGTACCACCTTTCCAGGCAATCAAGGATCTTATCACGAGGAATCAGTTACATCCTTTTCAAAATAAATTCTGTAAAGCCAGTTTATATAGTGAGGTAGGCAGAATAATGTCCCTCTAAATATGTCCACATCCTAACCCCTGGAACCTATGAATATGACATGGTACATGGCAAAGGGGAATTGATATTGCAGTTGGATATAAGATTTTTAATCAGCTGAACTTGCGATATGGAGGTTATCCTCGACTATCTACTTGTGCCCAATCTAATTACAAAAATTTTATAAGTGAAAGAGGAGTCAGTGTCAGAGTGTTATTAAAAAAAAAATCTCAACTGGCTATTGCTGGCTTTGAAGCTGGAAAAAGATCACTAGTCAAGGAATGCAATAGCCTTTAGGTTGGAAAAGGCAAGAAAACAGGTTCTCCCCTAGTGCTTCTAGAAGGCATACAACCCTGCCAACACCTTGATTTTATCCCACATAGACTAATCCAGATTGCTGACCTCTAGAGCTGTGAGATAATACATCGATGCTGTGGTAAGCCTCTGTCTGTGGTCATTTGTTACAGCAGCCATAGAAAACTAACGTAATTTCTTAACTAACTCTTCCTATTTTCAGAAGGAATGATGCTAATAATTAGTAAACATCTGTTGAGTTTCATAAAATCAGTATTTTTTTTTTACAATTTCATGTTCCTAGAGAAATATCTGAATGTAATAAGAACTAATGAGCAGGGCTTGATTCTTTTTCTGAGTTTACAGGGAAAAAAAGTGCCTGTCTTGATCTTGGGCTCCCTAGCCTCATTATTATGATTGAAAGGGAGGGAAACACTCCAATCTTCCTGAGAGTGTCCTTGATTGGGTAAATCACAGGTTGGTTAATCTGTCAGGCTACCTTTCCAGAGAATCAAGGATCTTACTTATTACCAAGAATCTGTTCAGCAAGAACCACTGCCAGTAATCAAATACCAAGACACTATCTGACAGGAGTAATTAATAATAGGGTTTTGTTTATTGGCCCGTAAAACCGTCAGAGTGCGTGTTTCCCATTGCAGAGGCATCTTTTAAATGAACAAACACAAAAAACAACCCATCACAAAGAATGTCATTAAACATCATACAATTTGTAATAATTTGTTGGGGTGGTTTTCCTCTATTCATAAATATAAATTTAGCTTCTGTCCTCAAGATGACAAAAAAAAAATGGTGACGTAGAGCTCAGAGTAAATAAATACGGCATTCTTTACCTCCAAATTTTAATATCACGTCTTGTCAAAGGTGCTGGGAATACGCTGAGCAGTAGGAATAGCTAATTCAACACAAGGAAACAATCTGCTCAGTAGAGTTTAGCATCTAATTCTTTCTCTCATTAGCAGTTCTGTGTCATCACAATGATACGTGCTGTATCATTTCAGACTCAATGTGAGAACGGCCATCATTAGCCCATGTACTCTAAAATGTTCACTGACCAATTGCGGTGATAAATGGCAGTATAAATCCAAGCAATCGGGCAAGGGTTAGGGGCCCGGGGAGTGGGTCCAGGGAAAGAATGTGCGGATATGTGTGCTTCCTAGCAACCGTTTCCATAGTTATCCAAAAAAACAACACTGCCTCCCTGCCTTTCTCCCTTGCCCTGTTTCCCCTCTTATTAAGCATAATTTTACTCAACAGCAAAGACTAATAAAGCAGAACCTTTCCAATGAACTCTGGATTTCTGTGAATGCCTGTGGCATTTTCTTACTAGCCAGTTACTATAACAATTGTAGAGTCGTAGTGAGCAATCTCAGATTGTCTAAAAAAGGTAATTATTGCTTTTTTATTATTATTATTATAGTGGGTCAATTAAGGGAAATATAGAACTATAACTTTCACAGATTTACTATAGAATCCTGCGGAAGGTTACTTTGCTTTATCTCATCTAGAAATTCATTGGGTATATCATAATCTATTGTAGCACAGGTAATAAGAGTTGTCCGGAAGGAAATTGTTTCATTAGTAGGCTTCTAAAATGTTGAGTAAAGAAAAAAGCAAGCTATTATGCGGTGAAAATATCTGTGTAATCCTGCAAAAAAAAATATGCACAAATGTAATATGTAAATAGTACATCATAACCCAGATTGATATATATGTGTGTGTGTGTGTGTGTATGCGTGTTTGAACGATTAGATGTGTGTTTGAACAGTTTTAAATTGCTCTACAAGTTAAATTGAGATTGCTGTCTTTAAGAGACATATTTAAGCTCTAACCATCAAAATCACTTAGGAGAAGCATGACTTTGTCGCCCTTCCTAACACAGTCCATGGCACATGCCTGTTACTCAGTAAGTGTCAATTCTAATTGCCAAAGTTGTCTTCCTGCATAATTTCAGTTTTGCTACCTAAAATTCTTCATGCTGTGTTTAAGAAAACATTGCATTTTCTCCTTTGATGCGTATTGTTACTGTCAGTCCGATGTCATCATGCAGTAAGGAGGTGCTTAATTCCCAGGACCCATCTGAGCCTTCCTGAGGCAACAGTTCTTGTATGCGCTGGCTTTGCCTCTGTCCCCTTCTACGACCACCGTGCTTTCTCAATACCAGCCTGACACGTGTTCACTTCCTCAAAACATTTTTTCCATGTTAGGTAAAAGCTTCTCTAATTTTATATTCTATTCCAGGTTTTATAAGTGGCTGAAAACAGCTTAATATTCCACCTCTTCCTGGGGAATACCGAGGGGAATTTTACCAGCGCTTTACTGGGCACACAATGATAATAGCAGAAGTAGAAGCCATAGTAATAATAGTAATAGTAATAACCATCATCATCATCATCATCATCATCATAGCTAAACTTATGGAGCCTTCATTTCCAAGCACTCTAAGGACTCTGTCTTTATGCTCACCTATGTTTCTCATATCTACCTCTGAAAGACACACTTTTACTCATTCCATCAGCCTCACAGGGGAAGCAACAGAGGCTCAGATGGTTTGGAATTTGTCAAAAGTCACCCAGTTTGAGCATACGAATGAAAAACCTGAAACTTCTGATTCCAGACACTTAGAATTTAACTACCACGTTCTAATGCCTCCCTGTTTTAACCCCAAGAGTGATCTTAATTGGACGTGTCCATTGCTTTGGCAGTCTGGTGATGGAGATTCTAAGTCAGGCATATCTTTCACACAAAATCATGTCGTGTGTTACACTGGGTACCGTCCAGTAGATTCAGCTGGTGCTCAACTTTTGACAACTTTTAACTTTTGTTGTTAGTTGTATGCGAGCCAGCATATTTGTTCAGGGCCAGTGATACATGGACATAGTTTCTGTTCTTTTAAAAATTAGTTCAACCAAAACCACACTGCATGCAATGGATAATCCACACTTAATGATCAATAGTGTTATCCGGTTGCTTGCAGTTTCTGATTTCCTCACATTTGTCCAGCGTCCTGAATTTAAAAAAAAAAAAATTTACCTTTCTATTTAGTGAAGCAACATGTGGAAAACCATTTTGTAACTCAATTTCTCAGCTCTTTCCTCCTGCTGGAAGTACAGCTTTTAGGGGCGTATGTGAAATACTGGACTTGATTCTCATTATCACCTGCTAATTACCTGCTGTGAAGAGTGTGTTACCTGATAATGACACATTGTAAAATATTGATCAAAGCCTTCCCTGGCACACGGACCTAACAGTGTGAACTTCTTTGTTTTCTGCGACTAGGTTGTTACCAAAGGGAGAAAATTTTAAGGCCAGCTAATGTCATGAACTCACCATTGCCTCTTTGAATCAGAAAAAAATTATATATATATATATAGAGAGAGAGAGGGGAATTTATATATATATATGTACATGTATACATATATATATAAATTTTTTTCATCAATTTTTTTGGTATCTATAAATGCATGAGGGGAAGAACTCACCTTCAAATAGAATCACTTATAACGTGCAGTAATTAGTAATAGCCTGGGAAAATTCTATGTAGCTTAATTATATTACCCAAAGATCACCAGACCCTCTGCACAGTATCCATACTTAGTGCATGTTGTATATATTTATCCCTAAGTTAATATACATAGTAAGATGCCACATCTATATGTATATATCACATATAGGAATATATAGAGATAGAGATATATATCTTACATAAATTAATATATATATATATAGTAAGTGCCAAAGACTGTTCAACTAGAACACACGTCTGTATTCTATGGGTATTTTACTCCAAAGATGGTAGGAGCTATATAAAATTCCATTCTGCTTTTAAAATGAAAAAGAAAGAGAGAATCCAATGAATTCAGAGCAAAATATAAAGACTTATAGATGTTTTAATGGCCAGTGTGACCTTGAGCTCATACCTGAAACTGGGCTAACAGAGGTTAGAATGGTGAAAAGACAATATAGTACAATAATGGGAAACAAACTAAATTTCGTTTGTGTTTCTAAAGTTTATCACACGTTTAGTATATCTTCGTCTTATGAAAGACTTATTTTTTCAGTTACAAAAGATATAGTTGTTATTGGAACAGATATTTTGGAGAAACAAAAAGAAATTGCTAAAATTTCTAATTTTTCTCAACTTGGAAATTGCTGAAATGTTGGAATAAGCAGCAGTTCCCAAGCCAGAATAAACACCAGAGTGATCTGAATTTTTTTAATGAATTAATTAAATGTCTTCCTATTTCTATAAAGCTTGTAGTCTCATGATGGAAAATTAAAAAATGAACAAAAAGTACACAAATAAGCAGCGTGATTTTGGATAGGAATTGATCAAAGCTATAGTGGAAACATGCCAGGGGTACAATGCAGAGTAATGTGTGCAAAATCATAGTCGGCGGCCACTGGACAAGGTCTAGGTCCTCTTTTGTCTCTGCTTTTTAGCTAAACCTGATTGCTTTCAGTCTCTTGTGCTGAACATGCTCTCCATGTCACAGAAGGAAGGAAGGAAACTGTTCCCCATGCCTGAGATGGACTGCTTCCCAGATGCAGGTAGATGAGTACCACCAGAGGGAGGTTTTGATCACCTTAACATCAGGTTAAATTCCTCTGCTTTGAAAACTTTGGTCATCATAGCACTGGCCATTACCATGGGATACCTTTGTGTCAGTGTTTAGTTGTTACATTAACTCCTTGATTAGACTGCAGACTATCAGACTGAAGTGTTAGTAACCTTGTGTTTTTGCTTTCTTTCCTATTCCGACTACCTACAAGAGTGTCTGAAACATAAAAGCAACTCAGTCAGTTGTGTCAGGTATGTGTCCACTGCTTGGCATACAAAATAATAAACCAACAAATAATTAAAATTGAGTCCCAGACTTCAGTGAGCTCACAGTACACTGTGAATAATCAACAGGCAACAATTTCAGCATAAATTAGATACTCTGTTAGAGTTACTGCTTTAATATCTAATCTATTTCCGTGTGTAATAATTCTGAATAAATACACATTTTGCAAAATCTTTGCAGACAGACACAACCACATGCTCTATCCTATGCATTTTACTCGGTATAGTTACTCAAACCACTAATTCTTAAAATATTTACATGACTGATATCAATTAAATAATACAATTGCACTATAAAATGTATGCTTATCTTCTCCTTAACTCATTAGTTATTTATTCCAGTGGGGAAAGTATATTAATTAGCAGTGATTCACACAATTAGAGGCATATAAACTTACTGTTAAAATGTTAGGTATTTTTCTTATTGACAGAAAACCACAAAAAAAGTTATCCCTTGTTCCCTTCAAGTAGACGTGAAAAAGTGTCGTGTCTTCTGGCTGCAAAACAAAAAATAAAAGTAAAAAATTCTGGAATTACTGGTTTTATGTGTATTTATGCAGAAGCATAAAATGTGAAGGCTACCAAATACAGATATAACAAACCAATCCTATTGCAATTCATCCTGCTTCCTTTCAATTGCGTAGCAACAAGATCTTCCAAAGATCATCTTAGGGATGATATATTAAAATTATTCTAGATGCTACTTTTCTAGCTAAGATCAGAGTTTAATTCATCCTGGACTATAAACACACAGAGCAAGAAATAAATACTTCTTACGTTATTTCTCAAGATTTTCATTTTTCAAGGTAGCCACTAGAATTTATCTCCAGATCATTATGACGGTAAATTGTCTTTCTTCAAATATATAGCCAAAAAATCAAGGAAGCTTACCAAAAGACATAATTTACTGGCATGGGGTCCTAAGACTAACCTAAAAAGCTTACGTGTTTTTTAATACAATGAAAGTCACATAAATATAACATCTCATGGAGTCATACAATATTAGAGCAGTAACTTCCTTTCAGAAATCTGCTCAGACTGTCGATTAGTTGACTTAACTAAGTGGACCAGCTAGTCAATGGCAGAACTACCCCTAAAACTCATGTCTTGAAGCATACAATCCTCTGCAGTTTTACTAACGTGATGGCACTTCTACAACTATTTATTTCCTACCCAAATCATGACATATTTGGAAATATTTATCTCCTATACTTTAATGTAAAATAAAATGAGTACTTTTGAGACAGATTAACAGTTCTTAGGAGCAGGGAAAATACTACAGTGCAGTTTTTTTCTGGAGGGCCATTTACATACATTCTGCACCATCTTCTCTGAGCTAGCATCAAGTGCACCGAGAATTTGCATGAGACCATCAGTTCATCCTCTAAGAACAAACTTTTAAGATTACATAATAATCTGATTTTTTGCAATCAGGCAGCAAGCACAATTTTCAGGATAGTTTTATGTGTAAATCCCCAAATCACAAAAACAAAGCCATCAGTGTATTTATATCGTGATTTTATTTCTTTTTACCCAAAGTTGTGTTCTCCATTGTGCTATTAACCCTTACGTTCTTAAAAAATACTGGAGGTTTTATATTCTTTTAGATTTTAAAACTTAGGTTACACGTTTGGAACTAATACTTTTAGACACTTCTGACTAGTTTCTCACAACGTATGGGGCTGCTATCTTGAGGCAAACAATGTAGCATGGTGTCTTAAACATTTCTCCATTGAGAAGTGATCTTTTAAAACCCGTTGTCCTCTCCACTGCCCTGAAAAACCTGTTTACAGCCCTGCATTCAGGAGTGAGGGTGGATTATTAGATTCAGGTTTTTTTTTTCTTTTTGGAATACAGTTTAACTCCAATTTTCCAGATACTGAATCTATTTAAAATCATTGGTTGCTTTAGATTTTCACTTGACAGTATAATACTTTGAAAATTTGCCTTAATTCCTTGTAAATATCTGATTTAAGACACATTCAAAATACAATGTGGAGAAAAGTCGACCCCTTAGTAATTGCAATAAATCATTCTGTTACAAGAATTTAGAGACAGTTTTAATAATTTTGTAAGTTTTCTAAGTTTATCTTTTTTTAGT